>NC_060130.1:4108170-5358170 GCF_021461395.2 Schistocerca americana | reverse complement strand
GATACAGTAAACCTGAAGTGAGACATCGTAATCTATAACTAGTGTCACAGGAATGGTTCAAAACATAGAAAGTAGGAAGAATCAGTCTTCTTGTACTTAAGTATGCATTGTGCCTTTTCTATTTAATTCCGATGCAATTTTTGTGTTTCATCATCAATACGAAGGTCCAAGGGATACAGTACACCTGAAGTGAGGCATCGGATTCTATAACTAGTGTCACAGGAATGGTTCAAAACATAGTCAGTAAGAAGAGTCAGTCTTCTTGTACTTAAGTCGGCATGGTGCCTTTTGTATTTAATTCCGATGCAATTTCTGTCTTTCATCGTCAATAAGAAGGTCCAAGATATACAGAAAACATATAGTGAAGCATCGGAATCTAAAACTGGTCTCACAGGAAATGTTCAAAGCATAGTCAGTAAGAAGAGTCAGTCTTCATGTACTTATGTAGGCATTGTGCCTTTTCTGTTTAATTCCGATGAAATTTCTGTGTTTCGACGTCAATAAGAAGGTCCAAGGGATACAGTAAACCTAAAGTGAAGCATCGGAATCTATAACTAGCGTCACAGGAATGGTTCAAAACATTGACAGTAGGAAGAGTCAGTCTTCTTGTACTTAAGTCGAGATTGTGCCTTTTCTATTTAATTCACTGCAATTTCTCTGTTTCATCGTCAATAGGAATGTCCAAGGGATACAGTACAACTGATGTTAAGCATCGGAATCTATAACTAGTGTCACAGGAGTGGTTCAAATCAAAGACAGTAAGAAGAGTCAGTCTTCTTGTACTTAAGTCGGCATTGTGCCTTTTCTATTTAGTTCCGATGCAATTTCTGGGTTTCATCATCAAGAAGAGGGTCAGAGGGATACAGTAAACCTGAAGTGAAGCATCGGAATGTATAACTAGTCTCACAGGAATAGTTCAAAACATAGACAGTAGGAAGAGTCAGTCTTCTTGTACTTGGGTCGGCAATGTGCCTTTTGTATTTAATTCCGATGCAATTACTGTGCTTCATCGTCAATAAGAGGGACAGAGGGATACAGTAAACCTGAAGTGAGGCATTAGAATCTATAACTAGTGTCACAGGAATGGCTCAAAACATAGACAGTAAGAAGAGTCAGTCTACTTGTACTTAATTCGGCATTGTGCCTTTTCTATTTAATTCCGATGCAATTTCTATGTTTCATCGTCAACACGAAGGTCAGAGGGATACAGTAAACCTGAAGTGTAGCATCGGAATCTATAACTAGTGTCACAGGAATGGTTCGAAACATAGACAGTAGGAAGAGTCAGTCTTCTTGTACTTAAATCGGCATTGTGCCTTTTGTATTTAATTAGGATGCAACTTCTGTCTTTAATCGTCAATAAGAAGGTCCGAGTGATACAGTAAAACTGATGTGAGGCATCGGAATCTATAACTAGTCTCACAGGAATGGTTAAAGCATTGACAGTAGAAAGAGTCAGTCTTCTTGTACTTAAGTCGGCATTTTGCCTTTTGTATTTAATTCTGATGAAATTTCTGTGTTTCATCGTCATTAGGAAGGTCCAAGTGATACAGTAAACCTAAAGTGAAGCATCGGAATCTACAACTAGTGTCACAGGAATGGTTACAAACATTGACAGTAAGAGGAGTCAGTCATCTTGTACTTAAGTCGGCATTGTGCCTTTTGTATTTAATTCCGATGGAATTTCTGTGTTTCATCGTCAATAAGAAGGTCCATGTGATACAGTAAACCTAAAGTGAAGCATCGGAATCTATAACTAGTGTCACAGGAATGGTTCAAATCATAGACAGTAAGAAGAGTCAGTCTTCTTGTACTTAAGTCGGCATTGTGCCTTTTCTGTTTAATTCCGATGCAATTTCTGGGTTTCATCATCGAGAAGACGGTCAGAGGGATACAGTAAACCTGAAGTGAAGCATCGGAATGTATAACTAGTCTCACAGGAATGGTTCAAAACATAGACAGTAGGAAGTGTCAGTCTTCTTGTACTTGAGTCGGCATTGTGCCTTTTGTATTTAATTCCGATGCTATTTCTGTGTTTCATCGTCAATAAGGAGGTCAGAGGGATACAGTAAACCTGAAGTGAAGCATCGGAATCTATAACTAGCGTCACAGGAATGGTTCAAAACATTGACAGTATTAAGAGTCAGTCTTCTTGTACTTAAGTCGAGATTGTGCCTTTTCTATTTAATTCCGATGCAATTTCTCTGTTTCATCGTCAATAGGAATGTCCAAGGGATACAGTACAACTGAAGTTAAGCATCGGAATCTATAACTAGTGTCACAGGAGTGGTTTAAATCAAAGACAGTAAGAAGAGTCAGTCTTCTTGTACTTAAGTCGGCATTGTGCCTTTTCTATTTAGTTCCGATGCAATTTCTGGGTTTCATCATCAAGAAGAGGGTCAGAGGGATACAGTAAACCTGAAGTGAAGCATCGGAATGTATAACTAGTCTCACAGGAATGGTTCAAAACATAGACAGTAGGAAGAGTCAGTCTTCTTGTACTTGAGTCGGCATTGTGCCTTTTGTATTTGATTCCGATGCAATTACTGTGCTTCATCGTCAATAAGAGGGACAGAGGGATACAGTAAACCTCAAGTGAGGCATTAGAATCTATAACTAGTGTCACAGGAATGGTTCAAAACATAGACAGTAAGAAGAGTCAGTCTACTTGTACTTAATTCGGCATTGTGCCTTTTCTATTTAATTCCGATGCAATTTCTATGTTTCATCGTCAATAAGAAGGTCAGAGTGATACAGTAAAACTGAAGTGAGGCATCGGAATCTATAACTAGTCTCACAGGAATGGTTAAAGCATTGACAGTAGAAAGAGTCAGTCTTCTTGTACTTAAGTCGGCATTTTGCCTTTTGTATTTAATTCTGATGAAATTTCTGTGTTTCATCGTCATTAAGAAGGTCCAAGTGATACAGTAAACCTAACGTGAAGCATCGGAATCTACAACTAGTGTCACAGGAATGGTTAAAAACATTGACAGTAAGAAGAGTCAGTCATCTTGTACTTAAGTCGGCATTGTGCCTTTTGTATTTAATTCCGATGGAATTTCTGTGTTTCATCGTCAATAAGAAGGTCCATGTGATACAGTAAACCTAAAGTGAAGCATCGGAATCTATAACTAGTGTCACAGGAATGGTGCAAAACATTGTCAGTAAGAAGAGTCAGTCTTCTTGTACTTAAGTCAGCATTGAGCCTTTTCTATTTAATTCCGATGCAAGTTCTGTCTTTTATCATCAATAAGAAGGTCAGAGGGATACAGAAAGCTTGAAGTGAATCATCGGAATCTATAACTTGTGTCACAGGGATGGTTCCAAACGTACACAGTAAGAAGAGTCAGTCTTCTTGTACTTAAGTCGGCATTGTGCCTTTTGTATTTAATTCCGATGCAACTTCTGTGTTTCATCTTCAATAAGAAGGTCCAAGGGATACAGTAAACCTGAAGTGAGGCATCGGAATCTATAACTAGTGTCACAGGAATGGTTCAAAACGTAGACAGTAAGGAGAGTCAGTCTTCTTGTACTTCAGTCAGCATTGTGCATTTTCTAATTAATTCCGATGCAATTTCTGTGTTTCATCGTCAATAAAAAGGTCAGAGGGATACAGTAAACCTGAAGTGGGGCACCGGAATCTTTAACTAGTATCACAGGAATGGTTCAAAACATAGACAGTACTGAGAGACAGTCTTCTTGTACTTAAGTCGGCATTGTGCCTTTTGTATTTAATTCCGATGCAATTTCTGTGTTTCATCGTCAATAAGAAGGTCAGAGGGATACAGTAAAATTGAAGTGAAGCATCAGAATCTATAACTAGTGCACAGGAATGGTTCAAAACATAGTCAGTAAGAAGGGACAGTCTTCTTGTACTTAAGTCGGCATGGTGCCTCTAGTATTTAATTCCGATGCAATTTCTGTGTTTCATCGTCAATAACAAGGTCCAAGATATACAGAAAACATATAGTGAAGCATCGGAATCTAAAACTGGTCTCACAGGAAATGTTCAAAGCATAGTAAGTAAGAAGAGTCAGTCTTCTTGTACTTAAGTCGGCAATGTGCCTTTTCTAGTTAATTCCGATGCAATTTCTGTGTTTCATCGTCAATAAGAAGGTCAATGTGATACAGTAAACCTAAAGTGAAGCATCGGAATCTATAACTAGTGTCACAGGAATGGTCAGTATGAAGAGTCAGTCATCTTGTCCTTAAGTCGGCATTGTGCCTTTTGTATTTAATTCCGATGCAATTTCTGTGTTTCATCGTCAATAAGAAGGTCCAAGGGATACAGTAACCATACAGTGAGCATCGGAATCTAAAACTGGTCTCACAGGAAATGTTCAAAGCATAGTAAGTAAGAAGAGTCAGTCTTCTTGTACTTAAGTCGGCAATGTGCCTTTTCTATTTAATTCCGATGCAATTTCTGTGTTTCATCGTCAATAAGAAGGTCAGAGGGATACAGTAAACCTGAAGTGAGACATCGTAATCTATAACTAGTGTCACAGGAATGGTTCAAAACATAGAAAGTAGGAAGAGTCAGTCTTCTTGTACTTAAGTCGGCATTGTGCCTTTTGTATTTAATTCCGATGCAATTTCAGTGTTTCATCATCAATACGAAGGTCCAAGGGATACAGTAAACCTGAATTGAGGCATCGGAATCTATAACTAGTGTCACAGGAATGGTTCAAAACATAGTCAGTAAGAAGAGTCAGTCTTCTTGTACTTAAGTCGGCATGGTGCCTTTTGTATTTAATTACTTTGCAATTTCTGTGTTTCATCGTCAATAAGTAGGTCCAAGATATACAGAAAACATATAGTGAAGCATCGGAATCTAAAACTGGTGTCACAGGAAATGTTTAAAGCATAATCAGTAAGAAGAGTCAGTATTCACGTACTTATGTCGGCATTGTGCCTTTTCTGTTTAATTCCGATGAAATTTCTGTGTTTCGTCGTCAATAAGAAGGTCCAAGGGATACAGTAAACCTAAAGTGAAGCATCGGAATCTAATACCGGTCTCACAGGAAAGGTTCAAAGCAGAGTGAGTAAGAAGAGCCAGTCATCTTGTATTTGAGTCGGCATTTTGCCTTTTGTATTTAATTCTGATGAAATTTCTGTGTTTCATCGTCATTAAGAAGGTCCAAGTGATACAGTAAACCTAAAGTGAAGCATCGGAATCTACAACTAGTGTCACAGGAATGGTTCAAACATAGTCAGTAAGAAGAGTCAGTCTTCTTGTACTTAAGTCAGCATTGTGCCTTTTCTATTTAATTCCGATGCAATTTCTGTGTTTTATCGTCAATAAGAAGGTCAGAGGGATACAGTAAACATGAAGTGAAGCATCGGAATCTATAACTAGTGCCCCCGGGGTGGTTCAAAACGTAGACAGTATGAAGAGTCAGTCTTCTTGTCCTTAAGTCGACATTTTGCATTTTGTATTTAATTCCGATGCAATTTCTGTGCTTCATCGTCAATAAGAGGGACAGAGGGATACAGTAAACCAGAAGTGAGGCATCAGAATCTATAACTAGTGTCACAGGAATGGTTCAAAACATAGACAGTAAGAAGAGTCAGACTACTTGTACCAAATTCGGCATTGTGCCTTTTCTATTTAATTCCGATGCAATTTCTATGTCTCATCGTCAATAAGAAGGTCAGAGGGATACAGTAAACCTGAAGTGAAGCATCGGAATGTATAACTAGTGTCACAGGAATGGTTCGAAACGTAGACAGTAGGAAGAGACAGTCTTCTTGTACTTAAATCGGCATTGTGCCTTTTGTATTTAATTATAATGCAACTTCTGTCTTTCATCGTCAATAAGAAGGTCCGAGGGATACAGTGAACCTGAAGTGAGTCATCGGAATCTATAACTAGTGTCACAGGAATGGTTCAAACCACAGACAGTAAGAAGAGTGAGTTTTCTTGTACTTAAGTCGGCATTGTGCCTTTTCTGTTTAATTCCGATGCAATTTCTGTCTTTCATCGTCAATAAGAAGGTCCAAGGGATTCAGTAAACCTGAAGTGAGGCATCGGAATCTATAACTAGTGTCACAGGAATGGTTCAAAACATTTACAGTAGGAAGAGACAGTCTTCTTGTACTTAAGTCGGCATTGTGCCATTTGTATTTAATTCCGAAGCAATTTCTGTGTTTCATCGTCAATAAGAACGTCAGAAAGATACAGTTAAACTGAAGTGAGGCATCAGAATCTATAACGAGTGTCACAGGAATGGTTCAAAACATAGACAGTAAGAAGAGTCAATCTACTTGTACTTAAGTCGGCATTGTGCCTTTTGTATTTAATCCCGATGCAATATCTGTGTTTCATCGTCAATAAGAAGGTCCAAGGGATACAGTACACCTAAAGTTAAGCATCGGAATCTATAACTAGTGTCACAGGAATGGTTCAAATCATAGACAGTAAGAAGAGTCAGTCTTCTTGTACTTGAGTCGGCATTGTGCCTTTTGTATTTAATTCCGATGCAATTACTGTGTTACATCGTCAATAAGAGGGTCAGAGGGATACAGTAAACCTGAAGTGAGGCATCAGAATCTATAACTAGTGTCACAGGAATGTTTCAAAACATAGACAGTAGGAAGAGTCAGTCTACTTGTACTTAATTCGGCATTGTGCCTTTTCTATTTAATTCCGATGCAATTTCTATGTTTCATCGTCAATAAGAAGGTCAGAGGGATACAGTAAACATGAAATGAAGCATCGGAATCTATAACTAGTGTCACAGGATTGGTTCGAAACATAGACAGTAGGAAGAGTCAGTCTTCTTGTACTTAAATCGGCATTGTGCCTTTTGTATTTAATTAGGATGCAACTTCTGTCTTTCATCGTCAACACGATGGTCCGAGGGATACAGTAAACCTGAAGTGAGGCATCGGAATCTATAACTAGTGTCACAGGAATGGTTCAAACCTTAGACAGTAAGAAGAGTGATTTTTCTTGTACTTAAGTCGGCATTGTGCCTTTTCTGTTTAATTCCGATGCAATTTCTGTCTTTCATCGTCAATTAGAAGGTCCAAGGGATACAGTAAACCTGAAGTGAGGCATCGGATTCTATAACTAGTGTCACAGGAATGGTTCAAATCATAGACAGTAGGAAGAGACAGTCTTCTTGTACTTATGTCGGCATTGTGCCTTTTCTATTTAATTCCGATGCAATTTCTGTGTTTCATCGTCAATAAGATGGTCAGAGGTATACAGTTAAACTGAAGTGAGGCATCAGATACTATAACGAGTGTCACAGGAATGGTTCAAAACATTGACAGTAAGAAGAGTCAGTCTACTTGTACTTAAGTCGGCATTGTGCCTTTTGTATTTAATCCCGCTGCAATATCTGTGTTTCATCGTCAATAAGAATGTCCAAGGGATACAGTACAACTGAAGTTAAGCATCGGAATCTATAACTAGTGTCACAGGAGTGGTTCAAATCATAGCCAGTAAGAAGAGTCAGTCTTCTTGTACTTAAGTCGGCATTGCGCCTTTTCTATTTAGTTCCGATGCAATTTCTGGGTTTCATCATCAAGAAGAGGGTCAGAGGGATACAGTAAACCTGAAGTGAAGCATCGGAATGTATAACTAGTCTCACAGGAATGGTTCAAAACATAGACAGTAGGAAGAGTCAGTCTTCTTGTACTTGAGTCGGCATTGTGCCTTTTGTATTTAATTCCGATGCAATTACTGTGCTTCATCGTCAATAAGAGGGACAGAGGGATACAGTAAACCTGAAGTGAAGCATTAGAATCTATAACTAGTGTCACAGGAATGGTTCAAAACATAGACAGTAGGAAGAGTCAGTCTACTTGTACTTAATTCGGCATTGTGCCTTTTCTATTTAATTCCGATGCAATTTCTATGTTTCATCGTCAATAAGAAGGTCAGAGGGATACAGTAAACCTGAAGTGAAGCATCGGAATCTATAACTAGTGTCACAGGAATGGTTCGAAACATAGACAGTAGGAAGAGTCAGTCTTCTTGTACTTAAATCGGCATTGTGCCTTTTGTATTTAATTAGGATGCAACTTATGTCTTTAATCGTCAAAAAGAAGGTCCGAGTGATACAGTAACCCTGAAGTGAGGCATCGGAATCTATAACTAGTGTCACAGGAATGGTTCAAAACCTAGACAGTAAGAAGAGTGAGTTTTCTTGTACTTAAGTCGGCATTGTGCCTTTTCTGTTTAATTCCGATGCAATTTCTGTCTTTCATCGTCATTAAGAAGGTCCAAGGGATACAGTAAACCTAAAGTGAAGCATCGGAATCTAATACCGGTCTCACAGGAAAGGTTCAAAGCATAGTGAGCAAGAAGAGCCAGTCATCTTGTATTTCAGTCGGCATTGTGCCTTTTGTATTTAATTCCGATGCAATTTCAGTGTTTCGTCATCAATAAGAAGGTCCAAGGGATACAGTAAACCTGAAGTGAAGCATCGGAATCTAAAACCGGTCTCACAGGAAAGGTTAAAAGCATAGTTTGTATGAAGAGGCAGACATCTTGTATTTGTGTCGGCATTGTGTCTTTTGTATTTAATTCCGATGCAATTTCTGTGTTTCATCGTCAATAAGAAGGTCCAAGGGATACAGTACACCTGAAGTGAAGCATCGGAATCTATAACAAGTGTCACAGGAATGGTTCAAATCATAGACAGTAAGAAGAGTCAGTCTTCTTGTACTTAGGTCGGCATTGTGCCTTTTCTGTTTAATTCCGATGCAATTTCTGGGTTTCATCATCAAGAAGAAGGTCAGAGGGATACAGTAAACCTGAAGTGAAGCATCGGAATGTATAACTAGTCTCACAGGAATGGTTCAAAACATAGACAGTAGGAAGTGTCAGTCTTCTTGTACTTGAGTCGGCATTGTGCCTTTTGTATTTAAATCCGATGCAATTTCTGTGTTTCATCGTCAATAAGGAGGTCAGAGGGATACAGTTAAACTGAAGTGAGGCATCAGATACTATAACGAGTGTCACAGGAATGGTTCAGAACATAGACAGTAAGAAGAGTCAGTCTACTTGTACTTAAGTCGGCATTGTGCCTTTTGTATTTAATCCCGATGCAATATCTGTGTTTCATCGTCAATAAGAAGGTCCAAAGGATACAGTACACCTGAAGTTAAGCATCGGAATCTATAACTAGTGTCACAGGAATCGTTCGAAACATAGACAGCAAGAACAGTTAGTCAACTTGTACTTAAATCGGCATTGTGCCTTTTGTATTTAATTAGGATGCAACTTCTGTCTTTCATCGTCAATAAGAATGTCCGAAGGATACAGTAAACCTGAAGTGATGCATCGGAATCTATAACTAGTGTCACAGGAATGGTTCAAACCATAGACAGTAACAAGGGTGAGTTTTCTTGTACTTATGTCGGCATTGTGCCTTTTCTGTTTAATTCCGATGAAATTTCTGTCTTTCATCGTCAATAAGAAGGTCCAAGGGATACAGTACACCTGAAGTTAAGCATCGGAATCTATAACTAGTGTCACAGGAATGGTTCAAATCATAGTCAGTAAGAGGAGTCAGTCTTCTTGTACTTAAGTCGGCATTGTGCCTTTTCTATTTAGTTCCGATGTAATTTCTGGGTTTCATCATCAAGAAGATGGTCAGAGGGATACAGTAAACCTGAAGTGAAGCATCGGAATGTATAACTAGTCTCACAGGAATGGTTCAAAACATAGACAGTAGGAAGAGTCAGTCTTCTTATACTTGAGTCGGCATTGAGCCTTTTGTATTTAATTCCGATGCAATTACTGTGTTTCATCGTCAATAAGAGGGTCAGAGGGAAACAGTAAACCTGAAGTGAGGCATCAGAATCTATAACTAGTGTCACAGGAATGGTTCAAATCATAGGCAGTAAGAAGAGTCAGTCTACTTGTACTTAATTCGGCATTGTGCCTTTTCTATTTAATTCCGATGCAATTTCTATGTCTCATCGTCAATAAGAATGTCAGAGGGATACAGTAAACCTGAAGTGAAGCATCGAAATCTGTAACTAGTGTCACAGGAATAGTTCGAAACATAGACCGTAGGAAGGGTCACTCTTCTTGTACTTAAATCGGCATTGTGCCTTTTGTATTTAATTAGGATGCAACTTCTGTCTTTCATCGTCAATAAGAAGGTCCGAGGGATACAATAAACCTGAAGTGAGGCATCGGAATCTATAACTAGTGTCACAGGAATGGTTCAAACCATAGACAGTAAGAAAAGTGAGTTTTCTTGTACTTAAGTCGGCATTGTGCCTTTTCTGTTTAATTCCGATGCAATTTCTGTCTTTCATCGTCAATACGAAGGTCCAAGGAATACAGTAAACCTTAAGTGAGACATCGGAATTTATACCTAGTGTCACAGGAATGGTTCAAAGCATAGACAGTAGGAAGAGACAGTCTTCTTGTACTTAAGTCGGCATTGTGCCTTTTGTATTTCATTCCGATGCAATTTCTGTGTTTCATCGTCAATAAGAAGGTCAGAGGGATACAGTTAAACTGAAGTGAGGCATCAGATACTATAACGAGTGTCACAGGAATAGTTCAAAACATAGACAGTAAGAAGAGTCAGTCTACTTGTACTTAAGTCGGCATTGTGCCATTTGTATTTAATCCCGATGCAATATCTGTGTTTCATCGTCAATAAGAAGGTCCAAGGGATACAGTACAACTGAAACTAAGCATCAGAATCTATAACTAATGTCACAGGAATGGTTCAAATCATAGACAGTAAGAAGAGTCAGTCTACTTGTACTTGAGTCGGCATTGTGCATTTTGTATTTAATTCCGATGCAATTACTGTGCTTCATCGTCAATAAGAGGGACAGAGGGATACAGTAAACCTGAAGTGAGGCATCAGAATCTATAACTAGTGTCACAGGAGTGGTTCAAAACATAGACAGTAAGAAGAGTCAGTCTACTTGTACTTAATTCGGCATTGTGCCTTTTCTATTTAATTCCGATGCAATTTCTATGTTTCATCGTCAATAAGAAGGTCAGAGGGATACAGTCAACCTGAAGTGAAGCATCGGAATCTATAACTAGTGTCACAGGAATCGTTCGAAACATAGACAGTAGGAAGAGTCAGTCTTCTTGTACTTAAATCGGCATTGTGCCTTTTGTATTTAATTAGGATGCAACTTCTGTCTTTCATCGTCAATAAGAAGGTCCGAATGGTACAGTAAACCTGAAGTGAGGCATCGGAATCTATAACTAGTGTTACAGAAATGGTTCAAACCATAGACAGTAACAAGAGTGAGTTTTCTTGTACTTAAGTCGGCATTGTGCCTTTTCTGTTTAATTCCGATGCAATTTCTGTCTTTCATCGTCAATAAGAAGGTCCATGAAATACAGTAAACCTGACGTGAGGCATCGGAATCTATAACTAGTGTCACAGGAATGGTTCAAACCATAGACAGTAAGGAGAGTCAGTCTACTTGTACTTAAGTCGGCATTGTGCCTTTTGTATTTAATCCCGATGCAATATCTGTGTTTCATCGTCAATAAAAAGGTCCAGGGGATACTGTAAACCTGAAGTGAAGCATCGGAATCTATAACTAGTGTCACAGGCATGGTTCAAAACATTAACAGTAGGAAGAGTCCGTCTTCTTGTACTTAAGTCGGCTTTGTGCCTTTACTATTTAATTCCGATGCAATTTCTCTGTTTCATCGTCAATAAGAGAGTCAGAGGGATACAGTAAACCTGAAGTGAAGCATCGAATCTATAACAAGTGTCACAGGATTGGTTCAAGACATAGTAAGTAAGAAGAGTCAGTCTTCTTGTACTTAAGTCGGCATGGTGCCTTTTGTATTTAATTCCGATGCAATGTCTGTGTTTCATCGTCAAAAAGAAGGTCCAAGGGATACAGTAAACATACAGTGAAGCATCGGAATCTAAAATAGGTCTCACAGCAAATGTTCAAAACATAGTAAGTAAGAAGAGTCAGTCTTCTTGAACTTAAGTCGGCAATGTGCCTCTTCTATTTAATTCCGATGCAATTTCTGTGTTTCGTCATCAATAAGAAGGTCCAAGCGATACAGTAAACCTGAAGTGAAGCATGGGAATCTAAAACCGGTCACACTGGAAAGGTTCAAAACATAGAGAGTTAGAAGAGCCAGTCTTCTTGTACTTAAGTCAGCATTGTGCCTTTTGTATTTAATTCCGATGCAATTTCTGTGTTTTATCGTCAATAAGAAGATCAGAGGGATACAGTAAACTTGAGGTGAAGCATCGGAATCTATATCTAGTGTCACAGGAATGGTTCAAAACATTGACAGTAGGAAGAGTCAGTTTTCTTGTACTTAAGTCGGCATTGTGCCGTTTGTATTTAATTCCGATGCAATTTCTAAGTTTCATCGTCAATAAGAAAGTCAGTGGGATACAGTATACCTGAAGTGAAGCATCGGAATCTATAACTAGTATCACAGGAATGGTTAAAACATTGACAGTAAGAAGAGTCAGTCTTCCTGCACTTAAGCCGGCATTGTGCCTTTTCTATTTAATTCCGATGCCATTTCTGTGTTTCATCGTCAATAAGAAGGTCCAAGTGATACAGTAAACCTAAAGTGAAGCATCGGAATTTATAACTTACTGTCACAGGAATATTTCAAAACATAGTCAGTAAGAAGAGTCAGTCTTCTTGTACTTAAGTCGGCATTGTGCCTTTTCTATTTCATTCCGATGCAATATCTGTGTTTTTTCGACAATAAGAAGGTCAGAGGGATACAGTAGATTTGAAGTGAAGCATCGGAATCTATAACTAGTCTCACAGGTATGGTTCAAAACGTAGACAGTAGGAAGAGTCAGTCTTCTTGTACTTCAGTCGGCATTGTGATTTTTGTATTTAATTCCGATGCAATTTCTGTGTTTCATCGTCAATAAGAAGGTCCGAGGGATACAGCACACCTGAAGTGAAGAATCGGTATCTATAACTAGTGTCACAGGAATGGTTCAAATCATAGACAGTAAAAAGAGTCAGTCTTCTTGTACTTATGTCGGCATTGTGCCTTTTCTATTTATTTCCGATGCAATTTCTGTGTTTCATCGTCAATAAGAAGGTTAGAGGGATACAGTATACATGAAGTGAATCATCGGAATCTATAATTAGTGTCACAGGAATGGTTCTAAACATAGACAGTAGGAAGAGTCAGTCTACTTTTACTTAAGTCGGCATTGTGCCTTTTGTATTTAATTCCAATGCAACGTCTGTGTTTCATCGTCAATAAGAAGGTCCAAGGGATACAGTAAACCTGAAGTGAGGCATCGGAATCTATTACTACTGTCACAGGAATGGTTCAAAACATAGACAGTAGGAAGTGTCAGTCTTCTTGTACTTGAGTCGGCATTGTGCCTTTTGTATTTAATTCCGATGCAATTTCTGTGTTTCATCGTCAATAAGGAGGTCAGAGGGACACAGTAAACCTGAAGTGAAGCATCGGAATCTATAACTAGCGTCACAGGAATGGTTCAAACATTGACAGTAGGAAGAGTCAGTCTTCTTGTACTTGAGTCGGCATTGTGATCTTTGTATTTAATTCCGTTGCAATTTCTGTGTTTCATCGTCAATAAGAGGGTCAGAGGAATACAGTGAACCTGAAGTAAGGCATCAGAATCTGTAACTAGTGTCACAGGAATGATTAAAACATAGACAGTAGGAAGAGTCAGTCATCATGTACTTAAGTCGGCATTGTGCCTTTTGTATTTAATTCCGATGCTACTTCTGTGTTTCAGCTTCAATAAGAAGGTCCAAGGGATACAGTAAAAATGAAGTGAGGCTTCGGAATCTATAACTAGTGTCACAGGAATGGTTCAAAACATAGACAATAAGAAGAGTCAGTCTTCTTGTACTTAAGTCAGCATTGTGCGTTTTCTATTTAATTCCGATGCAATTTCTGTGTTTCATCGTCAATAAGAAGGACAGAGGGATACGGTAAACCTGAAGTGAAGCATCGGAATCTATAACTAGTGTCACAGGGATGGTTCAAAACATAGACAGTAAGAAGAGTCAGTCTACTTGTACTTAAGTCGGCATTGTGCCTTTTGAATTTAATCCCGATGCAATTTCTGTGTTTCATCGCCAATACGAAGGTCCAAGGGATACAGTACACCTGAAGTGAAGCATCGGAATCTATAACTAGTGTCACAGAAATGGTTCAAATCATAAACAGTAAGAACAGTCAGTCTTCTTGTATTTAAGTCGGCATTGTGCCTTTTCTATTTAATTCCGATGAAATTTCTGTGTTTCGTCGTCAATAAGAAGGTCCAAGGGATACATTAAACCTGAAGTGAAGCATCGGAATGTAATACCGGTCTCACAGGAAAGGTTCAAAGCATAGTGAGTAAGAAGAGCCAGTCATCTTGTATTTGAGTCGGCATTGTGCCTTTTGTATTTAATTCCGATGCAACTTCAAAGTTTCATCGTCAATAAGAAGGTCAGGGGGATACAGTAAACCTGAAGTGGAGCATCGGAATCTATAACTAGTGTCACAGGAATGGTTCGAAACATAGACAGTAGGAAGAGATAGTCTTCTTGTACTTAAGTCAGCATTGTGCCTTTTCTATTTAATTCCGATGCAATTTTTGTGTTTCATCGTCAATAAGAAGGTCAGAGGGATACAGTAAACCTGAAGTGAAGCATCGGAATCTATAACTAGTGTCACAGGGATGGTTCAAAGCGTAGACAGTAGGAAGAGTCAGTCTTCTTGTACTGAAGTCGGCATTGTGCCTTTTCTATTTAATTCCGATGCAATTTCTGTCTTTCATCGTCAATAAGAAGGTCCAAGAGATACAGTAAAACTGAAGTGAAGCATCAGAATCTATAACTAGTGTCACAGGAATGGTTCAAAACATTGACAGTAGGAAGAGCCAGTGTTCTTGTACTTAAGTCGGCATTGTGCATTTTGTATTTAATTCCGATGCAATTTCTGTGTTTCATCGTCAATAAGAAGGTCCAAGGGATACAGCACACCTGAAGTGAAGAATCGGAAACTATTACAACTGTCACAGGAATGGTTCAAAACATAGACAGTAAGATGAGTCAGTCTTCATGTACATAAGTCTGCATTGTGCCTTTTCTATTAATTTCCGTTGCAATTTCTGTGTTTTATCGTCAATAAGAAGGTCAGAGGGATACAATAAACCTGAAGTGAAGCATCGGAATCTACAACTAGTGTCACAGGGATGGTTCAAAACGTAGACAGTAGGAAGAGTCAGTCTTCTTGTACTTAAGTCGGCATTGTGCATTTTGTATTTAATTCCGATGCAATTTCTGTGTTCATCGTCAATAAGAGGGTCAGAGATATACAGTAAACCTCAAGTGAAGCATCAGAATCTAAAACCAGTCTCACAGGAAAGGTTCAAATCATAGAGAGTAAGAAGAGCCGTTCATCTTGTATTTGCGTCGGCATTGTGCCTTTTGTATTTAATTCCGATGCAATTTCTAAGTTTCATCGTCAAAAAGAAGGTCAGAGGGATACAGTAAACCTAAAGTGGAGCATCGGAATCTATAACTAGTGTCACAGGAATGGTTAAAAACATAGACAGTAAGAAGAGTCAGTCTTCTTGTACTGAAGTCGGCATTGTGCCTTTTCTATTTAATTCCGATGCAATTTCTGTGTTTTATCGTCAATACGACGGTCAGAGGGATACAGTAAACCTGAAGTGAAGGATCGGGATCTATAACTAGTGTCACAGGGATGGTTCAAAACATAGACAGTAGGAAGAGTCAGTCTTCTCGTACTTGAGTCGGCATTGTGATCCTTGTATTTAATTCCGATGCAATTTCTGTGTTTCATCGTCAATAAGAGGGTCAGAGGCATACAGTGAACCTGAAGTAAGGCATCAGAATCTGTAACTAGTGTCACAGGAATGATTCAAACATAGACAGTAGGAAGAGTAAGTCATCATGTAGTGAAGTCGGCATTGTGCCTTTTGTATTTAATTCCGATGCTACTTCTGTGTTTCATCTTCAATAAGAAGGTCCAAGGGATACAGTAAACGTGAAGTGAGGCTTCGGAATCTATAACTAGTGTCACAGGAATGGTTCAAAACATAGACAATAAGATGAGTCAGTCTTCTTGTACTTAAGTCAGCATTGTGCCTTTTCTATTTAATTCCGAAGCAATTTCTGTGTTTTATCGTCAATAAGAAGGTCAGAGGGATATAGTAAACTTGAAGTGAAGCATCGGAATCTGTAACTAGTGTCACAGGGATAGTTCAAAACGTAGACAGTAGGAAGAGCCAGTCTTCTTGTACTTAAGTCGGTATTGTGATTTTTGTATTTATTTCCGATGCAATTTCTGTGTTTCATCGTCAATTAGAGGGTCAGAGAGATACAGTAAACCTGAAGTGAGGCATCAGAATCTATAACTAGTGTCACTGGAATGGTTCAAAACATAGACAATAAGAAGAGGCAGTATAATTGTACTTAAGTCGGCATTGTGCATTTTGTATTTAATTCCGATGCAATTTCTGTGTTTCATCGTCAATAAGAAGGTCAGAGGGATACAATAAACCTGAAGTGAAGCATCGGAATCTATAACTAGTGTCACAGGGATGGTTCAAAACGTAGACAGTAGGTAGAGTCAGTCTTCTTGTACTTAAGTCGGCATTGTGCATTTTGTATTTAATTCCGATGCAATTTCTGTGTTCATCGTCAATAAGAGGGTCAGAGATATACAGTAAATCTGAAGTGAGGCTTCAGAATCTATAACTAGTGTCACAGGAATGGTTCAAAGCATAGACAGTAAGAAGAGTCAGTCTACTTGTACTTAAGTCGGCATTGTGTCTTTTGTATTTAATTCCGATGCAACCTCTGTGTTTCATCGTCAATAAAAAGGTCCAAGGGATATAGTTAACCTGAAGTGAGGCATCGGAATCTATAACTTGTGTCACAGGAATGGTTCAAAACATAGACAGTAATAAGAGTCAGTTTTCTTGTACTTAAGTCGGCATTGTGCCTTTTCTGTTTAATTCCGATGCAATTTCTGTGTTTCGTCGTCAATAAGAAGGTCCAAGGGATACAGTAAACCTCAAGTGAAGCATCGGAATCTAAAACCAGTCTCACAGGAAAGGTTCAAATCATAGAGAGTAAGAAGAGCCGTTCATCTTGTATTTGCGTCGGCATTGTGCCTTTTGTATTTAATTCCGATGCAATTTCTAAGTTTCATCGTCAAAAAGAAGGTCAGAGGGATACAGTAAACCTAAAGTGGAGCATCGGAATCTATAACTAGTGTCACAGGAATGGTTAAAAACATAGACAGTAAGAAGAGTCAGTCTTCTTGTACTTAAGTCGGCATTGTGCCTTTTGTATTTAATTCCACTGCATTTTCTGTGTTTCATCGTCAATAAGAAGGTCCAAGGGATACAGTAAACCTAAAGTGAAGCATCGGAACCTAAAACTAGTGTCACAGGAATGGTTCAAAACATAGTCAGTAAGAAGAGTCAGTCTTCTTGTACTGAAGTCGGCATTGTGCCTTTTCTATTTAATTCCGATGCAATTTCTGTGTTTTATCGTCAATACGAAGGTCAGAGGGATACAGTAAACCTGAAGTGAAGCATCGGGATCTATAACTAGTGTCACAGGGATGGTTCAAAACATAGACAGTAGGAAGAGTCAGTCTTCTTGTACTTGAGACGGCATTGTGATCTTTGTATTTAATTCCGATGCAATTTCTGTGTTTCATCGTCAATAAGAGGGTCGGAGGCATACAGTGAACCTGAAGTAAGGCATCAGAATCTGTAACTAGTGTCACAGGAATGAATCATACATAGACAGTAGGAAGAGTCAGTCATCATGTACTTAAGTCGGCATTGTGCCTTTTGTATTTAATTCCGATGCTACTTCTGCGTTTCATCTTCAATAAGAAGGTCCAAGGGATACAGTAAACCTGAAGTGAGGCTTCGGAATCTATAACTAGTGTCACAGGAATGGTTCAAAACATAGACAATAAGAAGAGTCAGTCTTCTTGTACTTAAGTCAGCATTGTGCCTTTTCTATTTAATTCCGATGCAATTTCTGTGTTTTATCGTCAATAAGAAGGTCAGAGGGATATAGTAAACTTGAAGTGAAGCATCGGAATCTATAACTAGTGTCACAGGGATGGTTCAAAACGTAGACAGTAGGAAGAGCCAGTCTTCTTGTACTTAAGTCGGTATTGTGATTTTTGTATTTATTTCCGATGCAATTTCTGTGTTTCATCGTCAATTAGAGGGTCAGAGAGATACCGTAAACCTGAAGTGAGGCATCAGAATCTATAACTAGTGTCACTGGAATGGTTCAAAACATAGACAATAAGAAGAGGCAGTATAATTTTACTTAAGTCGGCATTGCGCATTTTGTATTTAATTCCGATGCAATGTCTGTGTTTCATCGTCAATAAGAAGGTCCAAGGGATACAGAACACCTGAAGTGAAGAATTGGAAACTATTACTACTGTCACAGGAATGGTTCAAAACATAGACAGTAAGATGAGTCAGTCTTCTTGTACATAAGTCTGCATTGTGCCTTTTCTATTCATTTCCGTTGCAATTTCTGTGTTTTATCGTCAATAAGAAGGTCAGAGGGATACAATAAACCTGAAGTGAAGCATCGGAATCTATAACTAGTGTCACAGGGATGGTTCAAAACGTGGACAGTAGGAAGAGTCAGTCTTCTTGTACTTAAGTCGGCATTGTGCATTTTGTATTTAATTCCGATGCAATTTCTGTGTTCATCGTCAATAAGAGGGTCAGAGATATACAGTAAACCTGAAGTGAGGCATCAGAATCTATAACTAGTGTCACAGGAATGGTTCAAAGCATTGACAGTAAGAAGAGTCAGTCTACTTGTACTTAAGTCGGCATTGTGCCTTTTGTATTTAATTCCGATGCAACCTCTGTGTTTCATCGTCAATAAAAAGGTCCAAGGGATATAGTAAACCTGAAGTGAGGCATCGGAATCTATAACTTGTGTCACAGGAATGGTTCAAAACATAGACAGTAATAAGAGTCAGTTTTCTTGTACTTAAGTCGGCATTGTGCCTTTTCTGTTTAATTCCGATGCAATTTCTGTGTTTCGTCGTCAATAAGAAGGTCCAAGGGATACAGTAAACCTCAAGTGAAGCATCGGAATCTAAAACCAGTCTCACAGGAAAGGTTCAAATCATAGAGAGTAAGAAGAGCCATTCATCTTGTATTTGCGTCGGCATTGTGCCTTTTGTATTTAATTCTGATGCAATTTCTAAGTTTCATCGTCAAAAAGAAGGTCAGAGGGATACAGTAAACCTAAAGTGGAGCATCGGAATCTATAACTAGTGTCACAGGAATGGTTAAAAACATAGACAGTAAGAAGAGTCAGTCTTCTTGTACTTAAGTCGGCATTGTGCCTTTTGTATTTAATTCCACTGCATTTTCTGTGTTTCATCGTCAATAAGAAGGTCCAAGGGATACAGTGAACCTAAAGTGAAGCATCGGAACCTAAAACTAGTGTCACAGGAATGGTTCAAAACATAGTCAGTAAGAAGAGTCAGTCTTCTTGTACTGAAGTCGGCATTGTGAATTTTCTATTTAATTCCGATGCAATTTCTGTGTTTTATCGTCAATACGAAGGTCAGAGGGATGCAGTAAACCTGAAGTGAAGCATCGGGATCTATAACTAGTGTCACAGGGATGGTTCAAAACATAGACAGTAGGAAGAGTCAGTCTTCTTGTACTTGAGACGGCATTGTGATCTTTGTATTTAATTCCGATGCAATTTCTGTGTTTCATCGTCAATAAGAGGGTCGGAGGCATACAGTGAACCTGAAGTAAGGCATCAGAATCTGTAACTAGTGTCACAGGAATGAATCATACATAGACAGTAGGAAGAGTCAGTCATCATGTACTTATGTCGGCATTGTGCCTTTTGTATTTAATTCCGATGCTACTTCTGTGTTTCATCTTCAATAAGAAGGTCCAAGGGATACAGTAAACCTGAAGTGAGGCTTCGGAATCTATAACTAGTGTCACAGGAATGGTTCAAAACATAGACAATAAGAAGAGTCAGTCTTCTAGTACTTAAGTCAGCATTGTGCCTTTTCTATTTAATTCCGAAGCAATTTCTGTGTTTTATCGTCAATAAGAAGGTCAGAGGGATATAGTAAACTTGAAGTGAAGCATCGGAATCTATAACTAGTGTCACAGGGATGGTTCAAAACGTAGACAGTAGGAAGAGCCAGTCTTCTTGTACTTAAGTCGGTATTGTGATTTTTGTATTTATTTCCGATGCAATTTCTGTGTTTCATCGTCAATTAGAGGGTCAGAGAAATACAGTAAACCTGAAGTGAGGCATCAGAATCTATAACTAGTGTCACTGGAATGGTTCAAAACATAGATAATAAGAAGAGGCAGTATAATTGTACTTAAGTCGGCATTGTGCATTTTGTATTTAATTCCGATGCAATGTCTGTGTTTCATAGTCAATAAGAAGGTCCAAGGGATACAGCACACCTGAAGTGAAGAATTGGAAACTATTACTACAGTCACAGGAATGGTTCAAAACATAGACAGTAAGATGAGTCAGTCTTCTTGTACATAAGTCTGCATTGTGCCTTTTCTATTCATTTCCGTTGCAATTTCTGTGTTTTATCGTCAATAAGAAGGTCAGAGGGATACAATAAACCTGAAGTGAAGCATCGGAATCTATAACTAGTGTCACAGGGATGGTTCAAAACGTAGACAGTAGGAAGAGTCAGTCTTCTTGTACTTAAGTCGGCATTGTGCATTTTGTATTTAATTCCGATGCAATTTCTGTGTTTCATCGTCAATAAGAAGGTCCAAGGGATACAGCACACCTGAAGTGAAGAATCGGAAACTATTACAACTGTCACAGGAATGGTTCAAAACATAGACAGTAAGATGAGTCAGTCTTCATGTACATAAGTCTGCATTGTGCCTTTTCTATTAATTTCCGTTGCAATTTCTGTGTTTTATCGTCAATAAGAAGGTCAGAGGGATACAATAAACCTGAAGTGAAGCATCGGAATCTACAACTAGTGTCACAGGGATGGTTCAAAACGTAGACAGTAGGAATAGTCAGTCTTCTTGTACTTAAGTCGGCATTGTGCATTTTGTATTTAATTCCGATGCAATTTCTGTGTTCATCGTCAATAAGAGGGTCAGAGATATACAGTAAACCTCAAGTGAAGCATCAGAATCTAAAACCAGTCTCACAGGAAAGGTTCAAATCATAGAGAGTAAGAAGAGCCGTTCATCTTGTATTTGCGTCGGCATTGTGCCTTTTGTATTTAATTCCGATGCAATTTCTAAGTTTCATCGTCAAAAAGAAGGTCAGAGGGATACAGTAAACCTAAAGTGGAGCATCGGAATCTATAACTAGTGTCACAGGAATGGTTAAAAACATAGACAGTAAGAAGAGTCAGTCTTCTTGTACTGAAGTCGGCATTGTGCCTTTTCTATTTAATTCCGATGCAATTTATGTGTTTTATCGTCAATACGAAGGTCAGAGGGATACAGTAAACCTGAAGTGAAGGATCGGGATCTATAACTAGTGTCACAGGGATGGTTCAAAACATAGACAGTAGGAAGAGTCAGTCTTCTCGTACTTGAGTCGGCATTGTGATCCTTGTATTTAATTCCGATGCAATTTCTGTGTTTCATCGTCAATAAGAGGGTCAGAGGCATACAGTGAACCTGAAGTAAGGCATCAGAATCTGTAACTAGTGTCACAGGAATGATTCAAACATAGACAGTAGGAAGAGTAAGTCATCATGTACTGAAGTCGGCATTGTGCCTTTTGTATTTAATTCCGATGCTACTTCTGTGTTTCATCTTCAATAAGAAGGTCCAAGGGATACAGTAAACCTGAAGTGAGGCTTCGGAATCTATAACTAGTGTCACAGGAATGGTTCAAAACATAGACAATAAGATGAGTCAGTCTTCTTGTACTTAAGTCAGCATTGTGCCTTTTCTATTTAATTCCGAAGCAATTTCTGTGTTTTATCGTCAATAAGAAGGTCAGAGGGATATAGTAAACTTGAAGTGAAGCATCGGAATCTGTAACTAGTGTCACAGGGATAGTTCAAAACGTAGACAGTAGGAAGAGCCAGTCTTCTTGTACTTAAGTCGGTATTGTGATTTTTGTATTTATTTCCGATGCAATTTCTGTGTTTCATCGTGAATTAGAGGGTCAGAGAGATACAGTAAACCTGAAGTGAGGCATCAGAATCTATAACTAGTGTCACTGGAATGGTTCAAAACATAGACAATAAGAAGAGGCAGTATAATTGTACTTAAGTCGGCATTGTGCATTTTGTATTTAATTCCGATGCAATTTCTGTGTTTCATCGTCAATAAGAAGGTCAGAGGGATACAATAAACCTGAAGTGAAGCATCGGAATCTATAACTAGTGTCACAGGGATGGTTCAAAACGTAGACAGTAGGTAGAGTCAGTCTTCTTGTACTTAAGTCGGCATTGTGCATTTTGTATTTAATTCCGATGCAATTTCTGTGTTCATCGTCAATAAGAGGGTCAGAGATATACAGTAAATCTGAAGTGAGGCTTCAGAATCTATAACTAGTGTCACAGGAATGGTTCAAAGCATAGACAGTAAGAAGAGTCAGTCTACTTGTACTTAAGTCGGCATTGTGTCTTTTGTATTTAATTCCGATGCAACCTCTGTGTTTCATCGTCAATAAAAAGGTCCAAGGGATATAGTTAACCTGAAGTGAGGCATCGGAATCTATAACTTGTGTCACAGGAATGGTTCAAAACATAGACAGTAATAAGAGTCAGTTTTCTTGTACTTAAGTCGGCATTGTGCCTTTTCTGTTTAATTCCGATGCAATTTCTGTGTTTCGTCGTCAATAAGAAGGTCCAAGGGATGCAGTAAACCTCAAGTGAAGCATCGGAATCTAAAACCAGTCTCACAGGAAAGGTTCAAATCATAGAGAGTAAGAAGAGCCGTTCATCTTGTATTTGCGTCGGCATTGTGCCTTTTGTATTTAATTCCGATGCAATTTCTAAGTTTCATCGTCAAAAAGAAGGTCAGAGGGATACAGTAAACCTAAAGTGGAGCATCGGAATCTATAACTAGTGTCACAGGAATGGTTAAAAACATAGACAGTAAGAAGAGTCAGTCTTCTTGTACTTAAGTCGGCATTGTGCCTTTTGTATTTAATTCCACTGCATTTTCTGTGTTTCATCGTCAATAAGAAGGTCCAAGGGATACAGTAAACCTAAAGTGAAGCATCGGAACCTAAAACTAGTGTCACAGGAATGGTTCAAAACATAGTCAGTAAGAAGAGTCAGTCTTCTTGTACTGAAGTCGGCATTGTGCCTTTTCTATTTAATTCCGATGCAATTTCTGTGTTTTATCGTCAATACGAAGGTCAGAGGGATACAGTAAACCTGAAGTGAAGCATCGGGATCTATAACTAGTGTCACAGGGATGGTTCAAAACATAGACAGTAGGAAGAGTCAGTCTTCTTGTACTTGAGACGGCATTGTGATCTTTGTATTTAATTCCGATGCAATTTCTGTGTTTCATCGTCAATAAGAGGGTCGGAGGCATACAGTGAACCTGAAGTAAGGCATCAGAATCTGTAACTAGTGTCACAGGAATGAATCATACATAGACAGTAGGAAGAGTCAGTCATCATGTACTTAAGTCGGCATTGTGCCTTTTGTATTTAATTCCGATGCTACTTCTGTGTTTCATCTTCAATAAGAAGGTCCAAGGGATACAGTAAACCTGAAGTGAGGCTTCGGAATCTATAACTAGTGTCACAGGAATGGTTCAAAACATAGACAATAAGAAGAGTCAGTCTTCTTGTACTTAAGTCAGCATTGTGCCTTTTCTATTTAATTCCGATGCAATTTCTGTGTTTTATCGTCAATAAGAAGGTCAGAGGGATATAGTAAACTTGAAGTGAAGCATCGGAATCTATAACTAGTGTCACAGGGATGGTTCAAAACGTAGACAGTAGGAAGAGCCAGTCTTCTTGTACTTAAGTCGGTATTGTGATTTTTGTATTTATTTCCGATGCAATTTCTGTGTTTCATCGTCAATTAGAGGGTCAGAGAGATACCGTAAACCTGAAGTGAGGCATCAGAATCTATAACTAGTGTCACTGGAATGGTTCAAAACATAGACAATAAGAAGAGGCAGTATAATTTTACTTAAGTCGGCATTGCGCATTTTGTATTTAATTCCGATGCAATGTCTGTGTTTCATCGTCAATAAGAAGGTCCAAGGGATACAGAACACCTGAAGTGAAGAATTGGAAACTATTACTACTGTCACAGGAATGGTTCAAAACATAGACAGTAAGATGAGTCAGTCTTCTTGTACATAAGTCTGCATTGTGCCTTTTCTATTCATTTCCGTTGCAATTTCTGTGTTTTATCGTCAATAAGAAGGTCAGAGGGATACAATAAACCTGAAGTGAAGCATCGGAATCTATAACTAGTGTCACAGGGATGGTTCAAAACGTAGACAGTAGGAAGAGTCAGTCTTCTTGTACTTAAGTCGGCAATGTGCATTTTGTATTTAATTCCGATGCAATTTCTGTGTTTCATCGTCAATAAGAAGGTCCAAGGGATACAGCACACCTGAAGTGAAGAATCGGAAACTATTACAACTGTCACAGGAATGGTTCAAAACATAGACAGTAAGATGAGTCAGTCTTCATGTACATAAGTCTGCATTGTGCCTTTTCTATTAATTTCCGTTGCAATTTCTGTGTTTTATCGTCAATAAGAAGGTCAGAGGGATACAATAAACCTGAAGTGAAGCATCGGAATCTACAACTAGTGTCACAGGGATGGTTCAAAACGTAGACAGTAGGAATAGTCAGTCTTCTTGTACTTAAGTCGGCATTGTGCATTTTGTATTTAATTCCGATGCAATTTCTGTGTTCATCGTCAATAAGAGGGTCAGAGATATACAGTAAACCTCAAGTGAAGCATCAGAATCTAAAACCAGTCTCACAGGAAAGGTTCAAATCATAGAGAGTAAGAAGAGCCGTTCATCTTGTATTTGCGTCGGCATTGTGCCTTTTGTATTTAATTCCGATGCAATTTCTAAGTTTCATCGTCAAAAAGAAGGTCAGAGGGATACAGTAAACCTAAAGTGGAGCATCGGAATCTATAACTAGTGTCACAGGAATGGTTAAAAACATAGACAGTAAGAAGAGTCAGTCTTCTTGTACTGAAGTCGGCATTGTGCCTTTTCTATTTAATTCCGATGCAATTTCTGTGTTTTATCGTCAATACGAAGGTCAGAGGGATACAGTAAACCTGAAGTGAAGGATCGGGATCTATAACTAGTGTCACAGGGATGGTTCAAAACATAGACAGTAGGAAGAGTCAGTCTTCTCGTACTTGAGTCGGCATTGTGATCCTTGTATTTAATTCCGATGCAATTTCTGTGTTTCATCGTCAATAAGAGGGTCAGAGGCATACAGTGAACCTGAAGTAAGGCATCAGAATCTGTAACTAGTGTCACAGGAATGATTCAAACATAGACAGTAGGAAGAGTAAGTCATCATGTACTGAAGTCGGCATTGTGCCTTTTGTATTTAATTCCGATGCTACTTCTGTGTTTCATCTTCAATAAGAAGGTCCAAGGGATACAGTAAACCTGAAGTGAGGCTTCGGAATCTATAACTAGTGTCACAGGAATGGTTCAAAACATAGACAATAAGATGAGTCAGTCTTCTTGTACTTAAGTCAGCATTGTGCCTTTTCTATTTAATTCCGAAGCAATTTCTGTGTTTTATCGTCAATAAGAAGGTCAGAGGGATATAGTAAACTTGAAGTGAAGCATCGGAATCTGTAACTAGTGTCACAGGGATAGTTCAAAACGTAGACAGTAGGAAGAGCCAGTCTTCTTGTACTTAAGTCGGTATTGTGATTTTTGTATTTATTTCCGATGCAATTTCTGTGTTTCATCGTGAATTAGAGGGTCAGAGAGATACAGTAAACCTGAAGTGAGGCATCAGAATCTATAACTAGTGTCACTGGAATGGTTCAAAACATAGACAATAAGAAGAGGCAGTATAATTGTACTTAAGTCGGCATTGTGCATTTTGTATTTAATTCCGATGCAATTTCTGTGTTTCATCGTCAATAAGAAGGTCAGAGGGATACAATAAACCTGAAGTGAAGCATCGGAATCTATAACTAGTGTCACAGGGATGGTTCAAAACGTAGACAGTAGGTAGAGTCAGTCTTCTTGTACTTAAGTCGGCATTGTGCATTTTGTATTTAATTCCGATGCAATTTCTGTGTTCATCGTCAATAAGAGGGTCAGAGATATACAGTAAATCTGAAGTGAGGCTTCAGAATCTATAACTAGTGTCACAGGAATGGTTCAAAGCATAGACAGTAAGAAGAGTCAGTCTACTTGTACTTAAGTCGGCATTGTGTCTTTTGTATTTAATTCCGATGCAACCTCTGTGTTTCATCGTCAATAAAAAGGTCCAAGGGATATAGTTAACCTGAAGTGAGGCATCGGAATCTATAACTTGTGTCACAGGAATGGTTCAAAACATAGACAGTAATAAGAGTCAGTTTTCTTGTACTTAAGTCGGCATTGTGCCTTTTCTGTTTAATTCCGATGCAATTTCTGTGTTTCGTCGTCAATAAGAAGGTCCAAGGGATACAGTAAACCTCAAGTGAAGCATCGGAATCTAAAACCAGTCTCACAGGAAAGGTTCAAATCATAGAGAGTAAGAAGAGCCGTTCATCTTGTATTTGCGTCGGCATTGTGCCTTTTGTATTTAATTCCGATGCAATTTCTAAGTTTCATCGTCAAAAAGAAGGTCAGAGGGATACAGTAAACCTAAAGTGGAGCATCGGAATCTATAACTAGTGTCACAGGAATGGTTAAAAACATAGACAGTAAGAAGAGTCAGTCTTCTTGTACTTAAGTCGGCATTGTGCCTTTTGTATTTAATTCCACTGCATTTTCTGTGTTTCATCGTCAATAAGAAGGTCCAAGGGATACAGTAAACCTAAAGTGAAGCATCGGAACCTAAAACTAGTGTCACAGGAATGGTTCAAAACATAGTCAGTAAGAAGAGTCAGTCTTCTTGTACTGAAGTCGGCATTGTGCCTTTTCTATTTAATTCCGATGCAATTTCTGTGTTTTATCGTCAATACGAAGGTCAGAGGGATACAGTAAACCTGAAGTGAAGCATCGGGATCTATAACTAGTGTCACAGGGATGGTTCAAAACATAGACAGTAGGAAGAGTCAGTCTTCTTGTACTTGAGACGGCATTGTGATCTTTGTATTTAATTCCGATGCAATTTCTGTGTTTCATCGTCAATAAGAGGGTCGGAGGCATACAGTGAACCTGAAGTAAGGCATCAGAATCTGTAACTAGTGTCACAGGAATGAATCATACATAGACAGTAGGAAGAGTCAGTCATCATGTACTTAAGTCGGCATTGTGCCTTTTGTATTTAATTCCGATGCTACTTCTGTGTTTCATCTTCAATAAGAAGGTCCAAGGGATACAGTAAACCTGAAGTGAGGCTTCGGAATCTATAACTAGTGTCACAGGAATGGTTCAAAACATAGACAATAAGAAGAGTCAGTCTTCTTGTACTTAAGTCAGCATTGTGCCTTTTCTATTTAATTCCGATGCAATTTCTGTGTTTTATCGTCAATAAGAAGGTCAGAGGGATATAGTAAACTTGAAGTGAAGCATCGGAATCTATAACTAGTGTCACAGGGATGGTTCAAAACGTAGACAGTAGGAAGAGCCAGTCTTCTTGTACTTAAGTCGGTATTGTGATTTTTGTATTTATTTCCGATGCAATTTCTGTGTTTCATCGTCAATTAGAGGGTCAGAGAGATACCGTAAACCTGAAGTGAGGCATCAGAATCTATAACTAGTGTCACTGGAATGGTTCAAAACATAGACAATAAGAAGAGGCAGTATAATTTTACTTAAGTCGGCATTGCGCATTTTGTATTTAATTCCGATGCAATGTCTGTGTTTCATCGTCAATAAGAAGGTCCAAGGGATACAGAACACCTGAAGTGAAGAATTGGAAACTATTACTACTGTCACAGGAATGGTTCAAAACATAGACAGTAAGATGAGTCAGTCTTCTTGTACATAAGTCTGCATTGTGCCTTTTCTATTCATTTCCGTTGCAATTTCTGTGTTTTATCGTCAATAAGAAGGTCAGAGGGATACAATAAACCTGAAGTGAAGCATCGGAATCTATAACTAGTGTCACAGGGATGGTTCAAAACGTGGACAGTAGGAAGAGTCAGTCTTCTTGTACTTAAGTCGGCATTGTGCATTTTGTATTTAATTCCGATGCAATTTCTGTGTTCATCGTCAATAAGAGGGTCAGAGATATACAGTAAACCTGAAGTGAGGCATCAGAATCTATAACTAGTGTCACAGGAATGGTTC
This sequence comes from Schistocerca americana, assembly GCF_021461395.2. NCBI lineage: Eukaryota > Metazoa > Arthropoda > Insecta > Orthoptera > Acrididae > Schistocerca > Schistocerca americana. The sequence continues at coordinate 5,329,767 of NC_060130.1, read as the reverse complement.
AAAGCATTGACAGTAAGAAGAGTCAGTCTACTTGTACTTAAGTCGGCATTGTGCCTTTTGTATTTAATTCCGATGCAACCTCTGTGTTTCATCGTCAATAAAAAGGTCCAAGGGATATAGTAAACCTGAAGTGAGGCATCGGAATCTATAACTTGTGTCACAGGAATGGTTCAAAACATAGACAGTAATAAGAGTCAGTTTTCTTGTACTTAAGTCGGCATTGTGCCTTTTCTGTTTAATTCCGATGCAATTTCTGTGTTTCGTCGTCAATAAGAAGGTCCAAGGGATACAGTAAACCTCAAGTGAAGCATCGGAATCTAAAACCAGTCTCACAGGAAAGGTTCAAATCATAGAGAGTAAGAAGAGCCATTCATCTTGTATTTGCGTCGGCATTGAGCCTTTTGTATTTAATTCTGATGCAATTTCTAAGTTTCATCGTCAAAAAGAAGGTCAGAGGGATACAGTAAACCTAAAGTGGAGCATCGGAATCTATAACTAGTGTCACAGGAATGGTTAAAAACATAGACAGTAAGAAGAGTCAGTCTTCTTGTACTTAAGTCGGCATTGTGCCTTTTGTATTTAATTCCACTGCATTTTCTGTGTTTCATCGTCAATAAGAAGGTCCAAGGGATACAGTGAACCTAAAGTGAAGCATCGGAACCTAAAACTAGTGTCACAGGAATGGTTCAAAACATAGTCAGTAAGAAGAGTCAGTCTTCTTGTACTGAAGTCGGCATTGTGAATTTTCTATTTAATTCCGATGCAATTTCTGTGTTTTATCGTCAATACGAAGGTCAGAGGGATACAGTAAACCTGAAGTGAAGCATCGGGATCTATAACTAGTGTCACAGGGATGGTTCAAAACATAGACAGTAGGAAGAGTCAGTCTTCTTGTACTTGAGACGGCATTGTGATCTTTGTATTTGATTCCGATGCAATTTCTGTGTTTCATCGTCAATAAGAGGGTCGGAGGCATACAGTGAACCTGAAGTAAGGCATCAGAATCTGTAACTAGTGTCACAGGAATGAATCATACATAGACAGTAGGAAGAGTCAGTCATCATGTACTTATGTCGGCATTGTGCCTTTTGTATTTAATTCCGATGCTACTTCTGTGTTTCATCTTCAATAAGAAGGTCCAAGGGATACAGTAAACCTGAAGTGAGGCTTCGGAATCTATAACTAGTGTCACAGGAATGGTTCAAAACATAGACAATAAGAAGAGTCAGTCTTCTAGTACTTAAGTCAGCATTGTGCCTTTTCTATTTAATTCCGAAGCAATTTCTGTGTTTTATCGTCAATAAGAAGGTCAGAGGGATATAGTAAACTTGAAGTGAAGCATCGGAATCTATAACTAGTGTCACAGGGATGGTTCAAAACGTAGACAGTAGGAAGAGCCAGTCTTCTTGTACTTAAGTCGGTATTGTGATTTTTGTATTTATTTCCGATGCAATTTCTGTGTTTCATCGTCAATTAGAGGGTCAGAGAAATACAGTAAACCTGAAGTGAGGCATCAGAATCTATAACTAGTGTCACTGGAATGGTTCAAAACATAGATAATAAGAAGAGGCAGTATAATTGTACTTAAGTCGGCATTGTGCATTTTGTATTTAATTCCGATGCAATGTCTGTGTTTCATAGTCAATAAGAAGGTCCAAGGGATACAGCACACCTGAAGTGAAGAATTGGAAACTATTACTACAGTCACAGGAATGGTTCAAAACATAGACAGTAAGATGAGTCAGTCTTCTTGTACATAAGTCTGCATTGTGCCTTTTCTATTCATTTCCGTTGCAATTTCTGTGTTTTATCGTCAATAAGAAGGTCAGAGGGATACAACAAACCTGAAGTGAAGCATCGGAATCTATAACTAGTGTCACAGGGATGGTTCAAAACGTAGACAGTAGGAAGAGTCAGTCTTCTTGTACTTAAGTCGGCATTGTGCATTTTGTATTTAATTCCGATGCAATTTCTGTGTTCATCGTCAATAAGAGGGTCAGAGATATACAGTGAACCTGAAGTGAGGCATCAGAATCTATAACTAGTGTCACAGGAATGGTTCAAAGCATAGACAGTAAGAAGACTCAGTCTACTTGTACTTAAGTCGGCATTGTGCCTTTTGTATTTAATTCCGATGCAACCTCTGTGATTCAATGTCAATAAAAAGGTCCAAGGGATATAGTAAACCTGAAGTGAGGCATCGGAATCTATAACTAGTGTCACAGGAATGGTTCAAAACATAGACAGTAATAAGAGTCAGTTTTCTTGTACTTAAGTCGGCATTGTGCCTTTTGTATTTAATTCCGATGCAATTTCTGTGTTTCATCGTCAATAAGAAGGTCAGAGGGATACAGTAAAACTGAAGTGAAGCATCAGAATCTATAACTAGTGTCACAGGAATGGTTCAAAACATAGACAGTAGGAAGAGTCAGTCTTCTTGTACTTAAGTCGGCATTGTGCATTTTGTATTTAATTCCGATGCAATTTCTGTGTTTCGTCGTCAATAAGAAGGTCCAAGGGATACAGTAAACCTCAAGTGAAGCATCGGAATCTAAAACCAGTCTCACAGGAAAGGTTCAAATCATAGAGAGTAAGAAGAGCCGTTCATCTTGTATTTGCGTCGGCATTGTGCCTTTTGTATTTAATTCCGATGCAATTTCTAAGTTTCATCGTCAAAAAGAAGGTCAGAGGGATACAGTAAACCTAAAGTGGAGCATCGGAATCTATAACTAGTGTCACAGGAATGGTTAAAAACATAGACAGTAAAAAGAGTCAGTCTTCTTGTACTTAGTCGGCATTGTGCCTTTTGTATTTAATTCCGTTGCATTTTCTGTGTTTCATCGTCAATAAGAAGGTCCAAGGGATACAGTAAACCTAAAGTGAAGCATCGGAACCTAAAACTAGTGTCACAGGAATGGTTCAAAACATAGTCAGTAAGAAGAGTCAGTCTTCTTGTACTGAAGTCGGCAATGTGCCTTTTCTATTTAATTCCGATGCAATTTCTGTGTTTTATCGTCAATACGAAGGTCAGAGGGATACAGTAAACCTGAAGTGAAGGATCGGGATCTATGACTAGTGTCACAGGGATGGTTCAAAACATAGACAGTAGGAAGAGTCAGTCTTCTTGTACTTGAGTCGGCATTGTGATCTTTGTATTTAATTCCGATGCAATTTCTGGGTTTCATCGTCAATAAGAGGGTCAGAGGCATGCAGTGAACCTGAAGTAAGGCATCAGAATCTGTAACTAGTGTCACAGGAATGATTCAAACATAGACAGTAGGAAGAGTCAGTCATCATGTACTTAAGTCGGCATTGTGCCTTTTGTATTTAATTCCGATGCTACTTCTGTGTTTCATCTTCAATAAGAAGGTCCAAGGGATACAGTAAACCTGAAGTGAGGCTTCGGAATCTATAACTAGTGTCACAGGAATGGTTCAAAACATAAACAATAAGAAGAGTCAGTCTTCTTGTACTTAAGTCAGCATTGTGCCTTTTCTATTTAATTCCGATGCAATTTCTGTGTTTTATCGTCAATAAGAATGTCAGAGGGATATAGTAAACTTGAAGTGAAGCATCGGAATCTATAACTAGTGTCAAAGGGATGGTTCAAAACGTAGACAGTAGGAAGAGTCAGTCATCATGTACTTAAGTCGGCATTGTGCCTTTTGTATTTATTTCCGATGCAATTTCTGTGTTTCATCGTCAATAAGAAGGTCCAAGGGATACAGCACACCTGAAGTGAAGAATTGGAAACTATTACTACTGTCACAGGAATGGTTCAAAACATAGACAGTAAGATGAGTCAGTCTTCTTGTACATAAGTCTGCATTGTGCCTTTTCTATTCATTTCCGTTGCAATTTCTGTGTTTTATCGACAATAAGAAGGCCAGAGGGATACAATAAACCTGAAGTGAAGCATCGGAATCTATAACTAGTGTCACAGGGATGGTTCAAAACGTAGACAGTAGGAAGAGTCAGTCTTCTTGTACTTAAGTCAGCATTGTGCATTTTGTATTTAATTCCGATGCAATTTCTGTGTTCATCGTCAATAAGAGGGGCAGAGATATACAGTAAACCTGAAGTGAGGCATCAGAATCTATAACTAGTGTCATAGGAATGGTTCAAAGCGTAGACAGTAAGAAGAGTCAGTCTACTTGTACTTAAGTCGGCATTGTGCCTTTTGTATTTAATTCCGATGCAACCTCTGTGTTTCAACGTCAATAAAAAGGTCCAAGGGATATAGTAAACCTGAAGTGAGGCATCGGAATCTATAACTAGTGTCACAGGAATGGTTCAAAACATAGACAGTAATAAGAGTCAGTTTTCTTGTACTTAAGTCGGCATTGTGCCTTTTCTGTTTAATTCCGATGCAATTTCTGTCTTTCATCGCCAATAGGAAGGTCCAAGAGATGCAGTAAACCTGAAGTGTGGCATCGGAATCTATAACTAGTGTCACAGGAATGGTTCAAAACATAGACAGTAGGAAGAGACAGTCTTCTTGTACTTAAGTCGGCATTGTGCCTTTTGTATTTAATTCCGATGCAATTTCTGTGTTTCATCGTCAATAAGAAGGTCAGAGGGATACAGTAAAACTGAAGTGAAGCATCAGAATCTATAAGTAGTGTCACAGGAATGTTTCAAAACTTAGACAGTAAGAATAATCAGTCTACTTGTACTTAAGTCGGCATTGTGTCTTTTGTATTTAATCCCGATGCAATTTCTGTGTTTCATCGTCAATAAGAAGGTCCAAGGGATACAGTACACCTGAAGTGAAGCAATGGAATCAATTACTAGTGTCACGGGAATGGTTCAAATCATAGACAGCAAGATGAATCAGTATTCTTGTACTTTAGTCGGCATTGCGCCCTTTCTATTTAATTCCGATGCAATTTCTCTGTTTCATCGTCAATAAGAAAGTCAGAGGGATACAGTAAACCTGAAGTGAGGCATCGGAATCTATAACAAGTGTCACAGGAATGGTTCAAAACTTAGACAGTAGGAAGAGTCAGTCTTCTAGTACTTAAGTCGGCATTGTGCCTTTTCTATTTAATTCCGATGCAATTTCTCTGTTTCATCGTCAATAAGAAAGTCAGAGGGATACAGTAAACCTGAAGTGAACATCGTAATCTATAACAAGTGTCACAGGAATGGTTCAAAAAATAGACAGTAGGAAGAGTCAGTCTTCTTGTACTTAAGTCGGCATTGTGCCTTTTGTATTTAATTCCGATGCAATTTCTGTGTTTCATCGTCAATAAGAAGGTCCAAGGGATACAGTAAACCTGAAGTGAGGCATCAGAATCTATAACTAGTGTCACAGGGATGGTTCAAAACATAGACAGTAGCAAGACTCAGTCTTCATGTACTTGAGTCGGCATTGTGTCTTTTGTATTTAATTCCGATGCAATTTCTGTTTCTCATCGTCAATAAGAAGGTCCAAGGGATACAGCACACCTGAAGTGAAGAATCGGAATCTATAACTAGTGTCACAGGAATGGTTCAAAACATAGTCAGTAAGAAGAGTCAGTCTTCTTGTACTGAAGTCGGCATTGTGCCTTTTCTGTTTAATTCCGATGCAATTTCTGTGTTTTATCGTCAATAAGAAAGTCAGAGGGATACAGTAAACCTGAAGTGAAGCATCAGAATCTTTAACTAGTGTCACAGGAATGGTTTAAAGCATAGACAGTTAGAAGAGTCAGTCTACTTGTACTTAAGTCGGCGTTGTGCCTTTTGTATTTAATTCCGATGCAATTTCTGTCTTTCATCGCCAATAAGAAGGTCCAAGTGATACAGTAAACCTGAAGTGTGGCATCGGAATCTATAACTAGTGTCACAGGAATGGTTCAAAACATAGACAGTAGGAAGAGACAGTCTTCTTGTACTTAAGTCGGCATTGTGCCTTTTGTATCTAATTCCGATGCAATTTCTGTGTTTTATCGTCAATAAGAAGGTCAGAGGGATACAGTAAAACTGAAGTGAAGCATCAGAATCTATAACTAGTGTCACAGGAATGTTTTAAAAAGTAGACAGTAAGAATAATCAGTCTACTTGTACTTAAGTCGGCATTTTGCCTTTTGTATTTAATCCCGATGCAATTTCTGTGTTTCATCGTCAATAAGAAGGTCCAAGGGATACAGTACACCTGAAGTGAAGCATCGGAATCTATACCTAGTGTCACGGGAATGGTTCAAATCATAGACAGTAAGATGAGTCAGTATTCTTGTACCTAAGTCGGCATTGTGCCCTTTCTATTTAATTCCGATGCAATTTCTCTGTTTCATCGTCAATAAGAAAGTCAGAGGGATACAGTAAACCTGAAGTGAAGCATCGGAATCTATAACAAGTGTCACAGGAAAGGTTCAAAAATAGACAGTAGGAAGGGTCAGTCTTCTTGTACTTAGGTCGGCAATGTGCTTTTTGTATTTGATTCCGATGCAATTTCTGTGTTTCATCGCCAATAAGAAAGTCCAAGGGATATAGTAAACCTAAGGTGACGCATCGGAATCTATAACAAGTGTTACAGGAATGGTTCAAAACTTAGACAGTATTAAGAGTCAGTCTTCTAGTACTTAAGTCGGCATTGTGCCTTTTCTATTTAATTCCGATGCAATTTCTCTGTTTCGTCGTCAATAAGAAAGTCAGAGGGATACAGTAAACCTGAAGTGAAGTATCGTAATCTATAACTAGTGTCACAGGAATGGTTCAAAACATAGACAGTGTGGAAGAGTCAGTCTTCTTGTACTTAAGTCGGCATTGTGCCTTTTGTATTTAATTGCGATGCAATTTCTGTGTTTCGTCGTCAATAAGAAGGTCCAATGGATACAGTAAACCTCAAGTGAAGCATCGGAATCAAAAACCAGTCTCACAGGAAAGGTTCAAATCATAGTGAGTAAGAAGAGCCGTTCATCTTGTATTTGAGTCAGAATTGTGCCTTTTGTATGTAATTCCGATGCAATTTCTAAGTATCATCGTCAAAAAGAAGGTCAGAGGGATACAGTATACCTAAAGTGGAGCATCGGAATCTATAACTAGTGTCACAGGAATTTTTAAAAACATAGACAGTAAGAAGAGTCAGTCATCTTGTACTTAAGTCGGCATTGTGCCTTTTGTATTTAATTCCGCTGCATTTTCTGTGTTTCATCGTCAATAAGAAGGTCCAATGGATACAGTAAACCTAAAGTGAAGCATCGGAACCTAAAACTAGTGTCACAGGAATGGTTCAAAACATAGTCAGTAAGATGAGTCAGTCCTCTTGTACTGAAGTCGGCATTGTGCCTTTTCTATTTAATTCCGATGCAATTTCTGTGTTTTATCGTCAATACGAAGGTCAGAGGGATACAGTAAACCTGAAGTGAAGCATCGGGATCTATAACAAGTGTCACAGGTATGGTTCAAAACATAGACAGTAGGAGGACTCAGTCTTCATGTACTTGAGTCGGCCTTGTGCCTTTTTTATTTAATTCCGATGCAATTTCTGTGTCTCATCGTCAATAAGAAGGTCCAAGGGATACAGCAAACCTAAAGTGAAGCATCGGAACCTAAAACTAGTGTCACAGGAATGGTTCAAAACATAGTCAGTAAGAAGAGTCAGTCTTCTTGTACTGAAGTCGGCATTGTGCCTTTTCTTTTTAATTCCGATGCAATTTCTGTGCTTTATCGTTAATAAGGAAGTCAGAGGGATACAGTAAACCTGAAGTGAAGCATCAGAATCTTTAACTAGTGTCACAGGAATTTTTTAAAGCATAGACAGTTAGAAGAGTCAGTCTACTTGTACTTAAGTCGGCGTTGTGCCTTTTGTATTTAATTCCGATGCAATTTCTGTCTTTCATCGCCAATAGGAAGGTCCAAGGGATACAGTAAACCTGAAGTGTGGCATCGGAATCTATAACTAGTGTCACAGGAATGGTTCAAAACATAGACAGTAGGAAGAGACAGTCTTCTTGTACTTAAGTCGGCATTGTGCCTTTTGTATTTAATTCCGATGCAATTTCTGTGTTTCATCGTCAATAAGAAGGTCAGAGGGATACAGTAAAACTGAAGTGAAGCATCAGAATCTATAACTAGTGTCACAGGAATGTTTTAAAACGTAGACAGTAAGAATAATCAGTCTACTTGTACTTAAGTCGGCATTGTGCCTTTTGTATTTAATCCCGATGCAATTTCTGTGTTTCATCGTCAATAAGAAGGTCCAAGGGATACAGTACATGTGAAGTGAAACATCGGAATCCATAACTAGTGTCACGGGAGTAGTTCAAATCATAGACAGTAAGGTGAGTCAGTATTCTTGTACCTAAGTCGGCATTGTGCCTTTTGTATTTAATTCCGCTGCATTTTCTGTGTTTCATCGTCAATAAGAAGGTCCACGGGATACAGTAAACCTAAAGTGAAGCATCGGAACCTAAAACTAGTGTCACAGGAATGGTTCAAAACATAGTCAGTAAGAAGAGTCAGTCTTCTTGCACTGAAGTCGGCATTGTGCCTTTTCTATTTAATTCCGATGCAATTTCTGTGTTTTATCGTCAATAAGAAGGTCAGAGGGATACAGTAAACCTGAAGTGAAGCATCGGGATCTATAACTAGTGTCACAGGGATGGTTCAAAACAAAGAGAGTAGGAAGACTCAGTCTTCATGTACTTGAGTCGGCATTGTGCCTTTTATATTTAATTCCGATGCAATTTCTGTGTCTCATCGTCAATAAGAAGGTCCAAGGGATACAGCACACCTGAAGTGAAGAATCGGAATCTGTAACTAGTGTAACAGGAATGGTTCAAATCATAGACAGTAAGAAGAGTCAGTCTTCTTGTGCTTATGCCGGCATTGTGCCTTTTCTATTTAATTCCGATGCAATTTCTGTGTTTCATCGTCAATAAGAAGGTCTGAGGGATACAGTAAACCTGAAGTGAATCATCGGAATCTATAACTAGTGTCACAGGAATGGTTCAAAACATAGACAGTAAGAAGAGTCAGTCTTCTTGTACTTAAGTCGGCATTGTGCCTTTTGTATTTAATTTGGATGCATTTTCTGTGTTTCATCGTCAATAAGAAGGTCCAAGGGATACAGCAAACCTAAAGTGAAGCATCGGAACCTAAAACTAGTGTCACAGGAATGGTTCAAAACATAGTCAGTAAGAAGAGTCAGTCTCCTTGTACTGAAGTCGGCATTGTGCCTTTTCTATTTAATTCCGATGCAATTTCTGTGTTTTATCGTCAATAAGAAAGTCAGAGGGATACCTGAAGTGAAGAATCGGAATCTATAACTAGTGTCACAGGAATGGTTCAAATCATAGACAGTAAGAAGAGTCAGTCTTCTTGTACTTATGTCGGCATTGTGCCTTTTCTATTTAATTCCGATGCAATTTCTGTGTTTCATCGTCAAGAAGCAAGTCAGAGAGATACAGTAAACCTGAGGTGAATCATCGGAATCTATAACTATTGTCACAGGAATGGTTCAAATCATAGACAGTAGGAAGAGTCAGTCTTCTTGTACTTGAGTCGGCATTGTGCCTTTTGTATTTAAGTCCGATGCAATATCTGTTTTTCATTGTCAATAAGAAGGTCAGAGGGATACAGTAAACCTGAAGTGAAACATCGGAATTTATAACTAGTGTCACAGGAATTGTTCAAAACATAGACAGTAAGAAGAGTCAGTTTTCTTGTACTTATGTCGGCATTGTGCCTTTTCTGTCTAATTCCGATGCAATTTCTGTGTTTCATCGTCAATAAGAAGGTCCAAGGGATGCAGTACACCTGAAGTGAAGCATCGGAATCTATAACTAGTTTTACAGGAATGGTTCAAAACATAGACAGTAAGAAGAGTAGGTCTTCTTGTACTAAAGTCGGCATTGTGCCATTTCTATTTATTTCCGATGCAATTGCTGTGATTCATTGTCCATAAGAGGGTCAGAGGGATACAGTAAACCTGAGCGAGGCATCAGAATCTATAACTAGTGTCACAGGAATGGTTCAAAACATAGACAGTGTGGAAGAGTCAGTCTTCTTGTACTTAAGTCGGCATTGTGCCTTTTGTATTTAATTCCGATGCAATTTCTGTGTTTCATCGTCAATAAGAAGGTCCACGGGATACAGTAAACCTCAAGTGAAGCATCGGAATCTAAAACCAGTCTCACAGGAAAGGTTCAAATCATAGAGAGTAAGAAGAGCCGTTCATCTTGTATTTGAGTCGGCATTGTGCCTTTTGTATTTAATTCCGATGCAATTTCTAAGTTTCATCGTCAAAAAGAAGGTCAGAGGGATACAGTAAACCTAAAGTGGAGCATCGGAATCTATAACAAGTGTCACAGGAATGGTTCAAAAAATAGACAGTAGGAAGAGTCAGTCTACTTGTACTTAAGTCGGCATTGTGCCTTTTGTATTTAATTCCGATGCAATTTCTGTGTTTCATCGTCAATAAGAAGGTCCAAGGGATACAGTAAACCTGAAGTGAGGCATCAGAATCCATAACTAGAGTCACAGGAATGGTTCAAAACATAGACAGTAGGACGAGTTAGTCTTCTTGTACTTAAGTCGGCATTGTGTCTTTTGTATTTAATTCCGATGCAATTTCTGTGTTTCGTCGACAATAAGAAGGTCCAAGGGATACAGTAAACCTCAAGTGAAGCATCGGAATCTAAAACCAGTCTCACAGGAAAGGTTCAAATCATAGAGAGTAAGAAGAGCCGTTCATCTTGTATTTGAGTCGGCATTGTGCCTTTTGTATTTAATTCCGATGCAATTTCTAAGTTTCATCGTCAAAAAGAAGGTCAGAGGGATACAGTAAACCTAAAGTGGAGCATCGGAATCTATAACTAGTGTCACAGGAATGGTTAAAAACATAGACAGTAAGAAGAGTCAGTCTTCTTGTACTTAAGTCGGCATTGTGCCTTTTGTATTTAATTCCGCTGCATTTTCTGTGTTTCATCGTCAATAAGAAGGTCCAAGGGATACAGTAAACCTAAAGTGAAGCATCGGAACCTAAAACTAGTGTCACAGGAATGGTTCAAAACATAGTCAGTAAGAAGAGTCAGTCCTCTTGTACTGAAGTCGGCATTGTGCCTTTTCTATTTCATTCCGATGCAATTTCTGTGTTTTATCGTCAATACGAAGGTCAGAGGGATACAGTAAACCTGAAGTGAAGCATCAGAATCTTTAACTAGTGTCACAGGAGTTTCTTAAAGCATAGACAGTTAGAGTAGTCAGTCTACTTGTACTTAAGTCGGCGTTGTGCCTTTTGTATTTAATTCCGATGCAATTTCTGTCTTTCATCGCCAATAAGAAGGTCCAAGGGATACAGTAAACCTGAAGTGTGGCATCGGAATCTATAACTAGTGTCACAGGAATGGTTCAAATATAGACAGTAGGAAGAGACAGTCTTCTTGTACTTAAGTCGGCATTGTGCCTTTTGTATTTAATTCCGATGCAATTTCTGTGTTTCATCGTCAATAAGAAGGTCTGAGGGATACAGTAAAACTGAAGTGAAGCATCAGAATCTATAACTAGTGTCACAGGAATGTTTTAAAACGTAGACAGTAAGAATAATCAGTCTACTTGTACTTAAGTCGGCATTCTGCCTTTTGTATTTAATCCCGATGCAATTTCTGTGTTTCATCGTCAATAAGAAGGTCCAAGGGATACAGTACACGTGAAGTGAAACATCGGAATCCATAACTAGTGTCACGGGAGTAGTTCAAATCATAGACAGTAAGGTGATGCAGTATTCTTGTACCTAAGTCGGCATTGTGCCTTTTGTATTTAATTCCGCTGCATTTTCTGTGTTTCATCGTCAATAAGAAGGTCCACGGGATACAGTAAACCTAAAGTGAAGCATCGGAACCTAAAACTAGTGTCACAGGAATGGTTCAAAACATAGTCAGTAAGAAGAGTCAGTCTTCTTGCACTGAAGTCGGCATTGTGCCTTTTCTATTTAATTCCGATGCAATTTCTGTGTTTTATCGTCAATAAGAAGGTCAGAGGGATACAGTAAACCTGAAGTGAAACATCGGGATCTATAACTAGTGTCACAGGAATGGTTCAAATCATAGACAGTAAGAAGAGTCAGTCTTCTTGTACTGAAGTCGGCATTGTGCCTTTTGTATTTAATTCCGATGCAAGTTCTGTGTTTTATCGTCAATAACAAAGTCAGAGGGATACCTGAAGTGAAGAATCGGAATCTATAACTAGTGTCACAGGAATGGTTCAAATCATAGACAGTAAGAAGAGTCAGTCTTCTTGTACTTGTGTCGGCATTGTGCCTTTTCTATTTAATTCCGATGCAATATCTGTGTTTCATCGTCAAGAAGAAGGTCAGAGGGATACAGTAAACCTGAAGTGAATCATCGGAATCTATAACTAGTGTCACAGGAATGGTTCAAATCATAGACAGTAGGAAGAGTCAGTCTTCTTGTACTTGAGACGACATTGTGCCTTTTGTATTTAAGTCCGATGCAATATCTGTTTTTCATTGTCAATAAGAAGGTCAGAGGGATACAGTAAACCTGAAGTGAAACATCGGAATCTATAACTAGTGTCACAGGAATTGTTCAAAACATAGACAGTAAGAAGAGTCAGTTTTCTTGTACTTAAGTCGGCATTGTGCCTTTTCTGTTTAATTCCGATGCAATTTCTGTGTTTCATCGTCAATAAGAAGGTCCAAGGGATGCAGTACACCTGAAGTGAAGCATCGGAATCTATAACTAGTTTTACAGGAATGGTTCAAAACATAGACAGTAAGAAGAGTCAGTCTTCTTGTACTTAAGTCGGCATTGTGCCATTTCCATTTATTTCCGACGCAATTGCTGTGATTCATTGTCCATAAGAAGGTCAGAGGGATACAGTAAACCTGAAGTGGAGCATCGGAATCTATAAGTGGTGTCACAGGAATGGTTCAAAACATAGTCAGTAAGAAGAGTCAGTCTTCTTGCACTTAAGTCAGCATTGTGCCTTCCGTATTTAATTCCGATGCAATTTCGGTGTTTTATCGTCAATAAGAAGGTCCAAGGGATACAGTACACCTGATGTGAATCATCGGACTCTACAACTAGTGTAACAGGAATGGTTCAAATCATAGACAGTAAGAGGGATAAGTCTTCTTTATCTTAAGTCGGCATTGTGCCTTTTGTATTTAATTCCGATGCAATTTCTGTGTTTCATTGTCAATAAGAAGGTCCAAGAGATACTGTTATCATATAGTGAAGCAACGGATTCCAAACCTGGTATCACAGGAAATTTTCAGAACATAGTCAGTAAGAAGAGTCAGTCTCCTTGTACTTAAGTCGGCATTGTGCCTTTTGTATTTAATGCTGATCCAATTTATGTGTTTCATCGTCAATAAGAAGGTCAGAGGGATACAGTAAACCTGAAGTGAAGCATCGGAACCTATAACCAGTCTCACAGGAAAGGTTCAAATCATAGAGAGTAAGAAGAGCCAGTCATCTTGTATTTCAGTCCGCATTGTGCCTTTTGTATTTAATTCCGATGCAATTTCTGTGTTTCATCGTCAATGAGGAGTTCCAAGAGATACAGTAAACCTAAAGTGAAGCATCGGAATCTATAACTAGTGTCACAGGAATGGTTCAAAACATAGTCAGTAAGAAGAGTCAGTCTTCTTGTACTTAAGTCAGCATTGTGACTTTTCTATTTAATTCCGGTGCAATTTCTGTGTTTTATCGTCAATAGGAATCTCAGAGTGATGCAGTAGACCTGAAGTAAAGCATCGCAATCTATAACTAGTGTCACAGGAATGGTTCAAAACATAGACAGTAGGAGGAGTCTGTCTTCTTGTACTTAAGTCGGCATTGTGCCCTTTCTATTTAATTCCGGTGCAATTTATATGTTTCATCGTCAATAAGAAGGACAGAGGGATACAGTAAACCTGAAGTGAAGCATCGGAATCTATAACTAGTGTCACAGGTATGGTTCAAAACATAGACAGTGGGAAGAGTCAGTCTTCTTGTACTTCAGTTGGCATTGTGCCTTTCGTATTTAATTAAGATGCAATTTCGGTGTTTCATCGTCAATAAGAAGGTTCAAGGGATACAGTAAACCTGAAGTGATGCATCGGAATCTATAACTAGTGTCACAGGTTCAGTTCAAAACATAGACAGTAAGAAGAGTCTGTCTTCTTGTACTTAAGTCGGCAATGTGCCTATTCTATTTAATTCCGAAGCAATTTCTGTGTTTCGTCATCAAAAAGAAGGTCAGAGTGTTACAGTAAACCTGAAGTGAAGCATCGGAGTCTATTGCTAGAGTCACAGGAATGGTTCAAAGCATAGTCAGTAAGAAGAGTCAGTCTTCTTGTACTTAAGTCGGCATTATGCCTTTTCTATTGAATTCCGATGCAATTTCTGTGTTTCATCGTCAATAAGAAGGGCAGAGGGATACAGTAAACCTGAAGTGAGGCATCGGAATCTATAACTAGTGTCGCAGGAATGGTTCAAAACATAGTCAGTAAGAAGAGTCAGTCATCTTGTACTTAAGTCGGCATTGTGCCTTTTGTATTTAATTCCGATGGATTTTCTGTGTTTCATCGTCAATAAGAGGGTCAGAGGGATACAGTAAACCTGAAGTGAAGCATCATAATCTATAACTAGAGTCACAGGAATGGTTCAAAACATTGACAGTAAGAAGAGTCAGTCTACTTGTACTTAAGTCGTCATTGTGCCTTTTGTATTTAATTCCGATGCAATTTCTGTGTTTCATCGTCAATAAAAAGGTCAGAGGGATACAGTAAACCTGAAGTGAAGCATCGGAATCTATAAGTGGTGTCACAGGATTGGTTCTAAACATAGTCAGTAAGAAGAGTCAGTCTTCTTGTACGTAAGTCAGCATTGTGCCTTCCGTATTTAATTCCGATGCAATTTCGGTGTTTTATCGTCAATAAGAAGGTCCAATCGATACAGTACACCTGATGTGAATCATCGGACTCTACAACTAGTGTAACAGGAATGGTTCAAATCATAGACAGTAAGAAGGGTAAGTCTTCTTTATCTTAAGTCGGCATTGTGCCTTTTGTATTTAATTCCGATGCAATTTCTGTGTTTCATTGTCAATAAGAAGGTCCAAGAGATACTGTAATCATATAGTGGAGCAACGGATTCCAAACCTGGTATCACAGGAAATTTTCAAAACATAGTCAGTAAGAAGAGTCAGTCTCCTTGTACTTAAGTCGGCATTGTGCCTTTTGTATTTAATGCTGATCCAATTTATGTGTTTCATCGTCAATAAGAAGGTCAGAGGGATACAGTAAACCTGAAGTGAAGCATCGGAATCTAAAACCAGTCTCACAGGAAAGGTTCAAATCATAGAGAGTAAAAGGAGCCAGTCATCTTGTATTTCAGTCGGCATTGTGCCTTTTGTATTTAATACCGATGCAATTTCTGTGTTTCATCGTCAATAAGGAGTTCCAAGAGATATAGTAAACCTAAAGTGAAGCATCGAAATCTATAACTAGTGTCACAGGAATGGTTCAAACCATAGTCTGTAAGAAGAGTCAGTCTTCTTGTACTTAAGTCAGCATTGTGCCTTTTCTATTTAATTCCGGTGCAATTTCTGTGTTTTATCGTCAATAGGAATCTCAGAGTGATACAGTAGACCTGAAGTAAAGCATCGCAATCTATAACTAGTGTCACAGGAATGGTTCAAAACATAGACAGTAGGAGGAGTCAGTCTTCTTGTACTTCAGTTGGCATTGTGCCTTTCGTATTTAATTCCGATGCAATTTCGGTGTTTCATCGTCAATAAGAAGGTTCAAGGGATACAGTAAACCTGAAGTGACGCATCGGAATCTATAATTAGTGTCACAGGTTCGGTTCAAAACATAGACAGTAAGAAGAGTCTGTCTTCTTGTACTTAAGTCGGCAATGTGCCTTTTCTATTTAATTCCGAAGCAATTTCTGTGTTTCTTCATCAAAAAGAAGGTCAGAGTGTTACAGTAAACCTGAAGTGAAGCATCGGAGTCTATTGCTAGTGTCACAGGAATGGTTCAAAGCATAGTCAGTAAGAAGAGTCAGTCTTCTTGTACTTAAGTCGGCATTATGCCTTTTCTATTTAATTCCGATGCAATTTCTGTGTTTCATCGTCAATAAGAAGGGCAGAGGGATACAGTAAACCTGAAGTGAGGCATCGGAATCTATAACTAGTGTCGCAGGAATGGTTCAAAACATAGTCAGTAAGAAGAGTCACTCTCCTTGTACTTAAGTCGGCATTGTGCCTTTTGTATTTAATTCCGATGCATTTTCTGTGTTTCATCGTCAATAAGAGGGTCAGAGGGATACAGTAAACCTGAAGTGAAGCATCATAATCTATAACTAGAGTCACAGGAATGGTTCAAAACATAGACAGTAAGAAGAGTCAGTCTACTTGTACTTAAGTCGTCATTGTGCCTTTTGTATTTAATTCCGATGCAATTTCTGTGTTTCATCGTCAATAAGAAGGTCAGAGGTATACAGTACACCTGAAGTGAAGCATCGGAATCTATAACTAGTGTCACAGGAATGGTTCAAATCATAGGCAGTAAGAAGAGTCAGTCTTCTTGTACTTAAGTCGGCATTGTGCCTTTTCTATTTAATTCCGATGCAATTTCAGTGTTTCTTCGTCAATATGAAGGTCAGAGGGATACAGTAAACCTGAAGTGAAGCATCGGAATCTATAACTAGTGTCACAGGAATGGTCCAAATAAAAGACAGTGGAAAGAGTCAGTCTTCTTGTACTTAAGTCGGCATTGTGCCTTTTCTGTTTATTTCCGATGCCATTTCTGTGTTTCATTGTCAATAATGAGGTCAGAGGGATACAGTAAACCTGAAGTGAGGCATCGGAATCTATAACTAGTGTCACAGGAATGGTTTAAAACATAGTCAGTAAGAAGAGTCAGTCTCCTTGTTCTTAAGTCGGCATTGTGCCTTTTGTATTTATTCCGATGCAATTTCTGTGTTTCATCGTCAATAAGAAGGTCCAAGGGATACAGTAAACCTGAATTGAACCATCGGAATCTATAACTAGTGTCACAGGAGTGGTACAAAACATAGACAGTAGGAAAAGTTAGTCTACATGTACTTTAGTCGGCATTGTGCCTTTTGTATTTAATTCCGATTCAATTACTGTGTTTCACCGTCAATAAGAAAGTCAGAGGGATACAGTAAACCTGAAGTGAAGTATCGGAATCAATAACTGGTGTCAGTGGAATGGTTCAAAACATAGTCAGTAAGAAGAGTCAGTCATCTTGTACTTATGTCGGTATTGTGCCTTTTGTATTTAATTCCGATGCTAATTCTGTGTTTCATCGTCAATAAGAAGGTCCAAGGGATACAGTAAACCTGAAGTGAAGCATCGGAATCTATAACTAGTGTCACAGGAATGGTTCAAAAAATAGACAGTAGCAAGAGTCAGTCTTCTTGTACTTAATTCGGCATTGTGCCTTTTGTATTTAATTCCTATGCAATTTCTGTGTTTCATCGTCAATAAGAAGGTCAAAGGGATACAGAAAACCTGGGGTGTCGCATCGCAATCTATAACTAGTGTCACAGGAATGGTTAAAATCATAGTCAGTAAGAAGAGTCAGACTTCTTGTACTTAAGTCGGCATTGCGCCTTTTGTATTTAATTCCGATGCAATTTCTGTGTTTCATCGTCAATAAGAAGGTCCAAGGGATACAGTAAACCTGAAGTGAAGCATCGGAATCTATAACTAGTGTCACAGGAATGGTTCAAAACATAGACAGTAGCAAGAGTCACTCTTCTTTTACTTAAGTCGGCATTGTGCCTATTGTATTTAATTCCGATGCAATTTCAGTGATTCATCGTCTTTAAGAAGGTCCAAGGGACACAGTAAAATTGGGGTGAAGCATCGGAATCTATAAATAGTGTCACAGGCATGGTTCAAAACATGGACAGTAGGAAGAGTCAGTCTTCTTGTACTTAAGTCGGCATTGTGCCTTTTGTATTAAATTCCGATGCAATTTCTGTGTTTCATCGTCAATAAGAAGGTCAGAGTTATACAGTAAACCTGAAGTGAAGTATCGGAATCTATAACTAGTGTCAGAGGGATGGTTCAAAACATAGTCAGTAAGAAGAGTCAGTCATCTTGTACTTATGTCAGCATTGTGCCTTTTCTATTTAATTCCGATGCAATTTCTGTGTTTTTTCGTCAATAGGAATCTCAGAGTGATACAGTAGACCTGAAGTAAAGCATCGCAAACTATAACTAGTGTCACAGGAATGGTTCAAAACATAGACAGTAGGAGGAGTCAGTCTTCTTGTACTTAAGTCGGCATTGTGCCTTTTCTATTTAATTCCGATGCAATTTCTATGTTTCATCGTCAATATGAAGGACAGAGGGATACAGTAAACCTGAAGTGAAGCATCGGAATCTATAACTAGTGTCACAGGTATGGTTCAAAACATAGACAGTGGGAAGAGTCAGTCTTCTTGTACTTCAGTTGGCATTGTGCCTTTCGTATTTAATTCCGATGCAATTTCGGTGTTTCATCGTCAATAAGAAGGTTCAAGGGATACAGTAAACCTGAAGTGATGCATCGGAATCTATAACTAGTGTCACAGGTTCGGTTCAAAACATAGACAGTAAGAAGAGTCTGTCTTCTTGTACTTAAGTCGGCAATGTGCCTTTTCTATTTAATTCCGAAGCAATTTCTGTGTTTCATCATCAAAAAGGAGGTCAGAGTGTTACAGTAAACCTGAAGTGAAGCATCGGAGTCTATTGCTAGTGTCACAGGAATGGTTCAAAGCATAGTCAGTAAGAAGAGTCAGTCTTCTTGTACTTAAGTCGGCATTATGCAATTTTCTATTTAATTCCGATGCATTTTCTGTGTTTCATCGTCAATAAGAAGGGCAGAGGGATACAGTAAACCTGAAGTGAGGCATCGGAATCTATAACTAGTGTCGCAGGAATGGTTCAAAACATAGTCAGTATGAAGAGTCAGTCTTCTTGTACTTAAGTCGGCATTGTGCCTTTTGTATTTAATTACGATGCATTTTCTGTGTTTCATCGTCAATAAGATGGTCAGAGGGATACAGTAAACCTGAAGTGAAGCATCATAATCTATAACTAGAATCACAGGAATGGTTCAAAACATAGACAGTAAGAAGAGTCAGTCTACTTGTACTTAAGTCGTCATTGTGCCTTTTGTATTTAATTCCGATGCAATTTCTGTGTTTCATCGTCAATAAGAAGGTCAGAGGTATACAGTAAACCTGAAGTGAAGCATCGGAATCTATAACTAGTGTCACAGGAATGGTCCAAATAATAGACAGTAGAAAGAGTCAGTCTTCTTGTACTTAAGTCGGCATTGTGCCTTTTCTGTTTATTTCCGATGCCATTTCTTTGTTTCATTGTCAATAAGAAGGTCAGAGGGATACAGTAAACCTGAAGTGAGGCATCGGAATCTATAACTAGTGTCACAGGAATGGTTCAAAACATAGTTAGTAAGAAGAGTCAGTCTCCTTGTACTTAGGTCGGCATTGTGCCTTTTGTATATAATTCCGATGCAATTTATGTGTTTCATCGCCAATAAGAAGGTCCAAGGGATACAGTAAACCTGAAATGTACCATCGGAATCTATAACTAGTGTCACAGGAATGGTACAAATCATAGACAGTAGGAAAAGTTAGTCTACATGTACTTTAGTCGGCATTGTGCCTTTTGTATTTAATTCCGATGCAATTACTGTGTTTCACCGTCAATAAGAAGGTCAGAGGGATACAGTAAACCTGAAGTGAAGTATCGGAATCTATAACTAGTGTCAGTGGAATAGTTCAAAACATAGTCAGTAAGAACAGTCAGTCATCTTGTACTTATGTCGGTATTGTGCCTTTTGTATTTAATTCCGATGCAAATTCTGTGTTTCATCGTCAATAAGAAGGTCCAAGGGATACAGTAAACCTGAAGTGAAGCATCGGAATCTATAACTAGTGTCACAGGAATGGTTCAAAAAATAGACAGTAGCAAGAGTCAGTCTTCTTGTACTTAATTCGGCATTATGTCCTTTTGTATTTCATTCCTTTGCAATTTCTGTGTTTCATCGTCAATAAGACGGTCAAAGGGATACAGTAAACCTGGGGTGTCGCATCGCAATCTATAACTAGTGTCACAGGAATGGTTAAAAACATAGTCAGTAAGAAGAGTCAGACTTCTTGTACTTAAGTCGGCATTGAGCGTTTTGTATTTAATTCAGATGCAATTTCTGTGTTTCATCGTCAATAAGAAGGTCCAAGGGATACAGTAAATCTGAAGTGAAGCATCGGAATCTATAACTAGTCTCAGAGGAATGGTTCAAAACATAGACAGTAGCAAGAGTCACTCTTCTTTTACTTAAGTCGGCATTGTGCCTATTGTATTTAATTCCGATGCAATTTCAGTGATTCATCGTCAATAAGAAGGTCCAAGGGACACAGTAAAATTGGAGTGAGGCATCGGAATCTATAAATAGTGTCACAGGAATGGGTCAAATCATTGACAGTAGGAAGAGTCAGTCTTCTTGTACTTAAGTCGGCATTGTGCCTTTTCTATTTAATTCCGATGCAATTTCTATGTTTCATCGTCAATAAGAAGGTCCAAGGGACACAGTAAAATTGGAGTGAAGCATCGGAATCTATAACTAGTGTCAAAGGAATGGTTCAAAACATAGTCAGTAAGAAGAGTCAGTCAACTTGTACTTAAGTCAGCATTGTGGCATTTCTATTTAATTCCGATGCAATTTCTGTGTTTTTTCGTCAATAGGAATCTCAGAGTGATACAGTAGACCTGAAGTAAAGCATCGCAATCTATAACTAGTGTCACAGGAATGGTTCAAAACATAGACAGTAGGAGGAGTCAGTCTTCTTGTACTTAAGTCGGCATTGTGCCTTTTCTATTTAATTCCGATGCAATTTCTATGTTTCATCGTCAATAAGAAGGACAGAGGGATACAGTAAACCTGAAGTGAAGCATCGGAATCTATAACTAGTGTCACAGGTATGGTTCAAAACATAGACAGTGGGAAGAGTCAGTCTTGTTGTACTTCAGTTGGCATTGTGCCTTTCGTATTTAATTCCGATGCAATTACGGTGTTTCATCGTCAATAAGAAGGTTCAAGGGATACAGTAAACCTGATGTGATGCATCGGAATCTATAACTAGTGTCACAGGTTCGGTTCAAAACATAGACAGTAAGAAGAGTCTGTCTTCTTGTACTTAAGTCGGCAATGTGCCTTTACTATTTAATTCCGAAGCAATTTCTGTGTTTCATCATCAAAATAAGGTCAGAGTGTTACAGTAAACCTGAAGTGAAGCATCGGAGTCTATAGCTAGTGTCACAGGAATGGTTCAAAGCATAGTCAGTAAGAAGAGACAGTCTTCTTGTACTTAAGTCGGCATTATGCCTTTTCAATTTAATTCCGATGCAATTTCTGTGTTTCATCGTCAATACGAAGGGCAGAGGGATACAGTAAACCTGAAGTGAGGCATCGGAATCTATAACTAGTGTCGCAGGAATGGTTCAAAACATAGTCAGTAAAAAGAGTCAGTCTTATTGTACTTAAGTCGGCATTGTGCCTTTTCTAATTAATTCCGATGCAATTTCTATGTTTCATCGTCAATAAGAAGGACAGAGGGATACAGTAAACCTGAAGTGAAGCATCGGAATCTATAACTAGTGTCACAGGTATGGTTCAAAACATAGACAGTGGGACGGGTCAGTCTTGTTGTACTTCAGTTGGCATTGTGCCTTTCGTATTTAACTCCGATGCAATTTCGGTGTTTCATCGTCAATAAGAAGGTCCAAGGGATACAGTAAACCTGAAGTGAAGCATCGGAATCTATAACTAGTGTCACAGGAATGGTTCAAAACATAGACAGTAGCAAGAGTCACTCTTCTTTTACTTAAGTCGGCATTGTGCCTATTGTATTTAATTCCGATGCAATTTCTGTGATTCATCGTCAATAAGAAGGTCCAAGGGACACAGTAAAATTGGAGTAAAGCATCGGAATCTATAACTAGTGTCACAGGAATGGTTCAAAACATAGACAGTAGGAAGAGTCAGTCTTCTTGTACTTAAGTCGGCATTGTGCCTTTTGTATTAAATTCCGATGCAATTTCTGTGTTTCATCGTCAATAAGAAGGTCAGAGGGATACAGTAAACCTGAAGTGAAGTATCGGAATCTATAACTAGTGTCAGAGGAATGGTTCAAAACATAGTCAGTAAGAAGAGTCTGTCATCTTGTACTTATGTCGGTATTGTGCCCTTTGTACTTATTCCGATGCAAATTCTGTGTTTCATCGTCAATAGGAAGGTCAGAGGGATACTGTAAGCCTTAAGTGAAGCATCGGAATCTATTAGTGTCACAGGAATGGTTCAAAACATAGTCAGTAAGAAAAGTCAGTCTTCTTGTACTTAAGTCGGCATTGTGCCTTTTGTATTTATTTCCGATGCAATTTCTGTGTTTCATCGTCAATAAGAAGGTCCGAGGGATACATTAAACCTGGAGTGAAACATCGGAATCTATAACTACAGTCACAGGGACGGTTCAAAGCATAGACTGTAAGAAGTGTCAGTCTACGTGTACTTAATAGGCATTGTGCCTTTTGTATTTAATTCCGATGCAATTTCGGTGTTTCATCGTCAATAAGAAGAAGTCAGAGGGATACAGTAAACCTGAAGTGAAGCATCGGAATCTATAACTAGTGTCACAGGAATGGTTCAAAACATAGACAGTAGCAAGAGTCACTCTTCTTTTACTTAAGTCGGCATTGTGCCTATTGTATTTAATTCCGATGCAATTTCTGTGATTCATCGTCAATAAGAAGGTCCAAGGGACACAGTGAAATTGGAGTGAAGCATCGGAATCTATAACTAGTGTCACAGGAATGGTTCAAAACATAGACAGTAGGAAGAGTCAGTCTTCTTGTACTTAAGTCGGCATTGTGCCTTTTGTATTAAATTCCGATGCAATTTCTGTGTTTCATCGTCAATAAGAAGGTCAGAGGGATACAGTAAACCTGAAGTGAAGTATCGGAATCTATAACTAGTGTCAGAGGAATGGTTCAAAACATAGTCAGTAAGAAGAGTCTGTCATCTTGTACTTATGTCGGTATTGTGCCCTTTGTATTTATTCCGATGCAAATTCTGTGTTTCATCGTCAATAGGAAGGTCAGAGGGATACTGTAAGCCTTAAGTGAAGCATCGGAATCTATTAGTGTCACAGGAATAGTTCAAAACATAGTCAGTAAGAAAAGTCAGTCTTCTTGTACTTAAGTCGGCATTGTGCCTTTTGTATTTATTTCCGATGCCATATCTGTGTTTCATCGTCAATAAGAAGGTCCAAGGGATACATTAAACCTGGAGTGAAACATCGGAATCTATAACTACAGTCACAGGGACGGTTCAAAGCATAGACTGTAAGAAGAGTCAGTCTACGTGTACTTAATAGGCATTGTGCCTTTTGTATTTAATTCCGATGCAATTTCGGTGTTTCATCGTCAATAAGAAGAAGTCAGAGGGATACAGTAAACCTGAAGTGAAGTATCGGAATCTATAACTAGTGCCACAGGAGTGCCTCAAAACATAGTCAGTAAGAAAAGTCAGACTTCTTTTACTTAAGTCGGCATTGTGCCTTTTGTATTTAATTCCGATGCAATTTCTGTGTTTCATCGTCAATAAGAACGTCCAAGGGATTCAGTAAACCTGGAGTGAAGCATCGGAATCTATAACTAGTGTCACAGGAATGGTTCAAACCATAGACAGTAAGAAGAGTCAGTCTTCTTGTACTTAATTCTGCATTGTGCATTGTGTATTTAATTCCGATGCAATTTCTGTGTTTCATCGTCAATAAGAAGGTCCAAGGGATACAGTAAACCTGAAGTGAAGCATCGGTATCTATAACTAGTGTCACAGAAATGGTTCAAAAAGTAGTCAGTAAGAAGAGTCACTCTTCTTGTACTTAAGTCGGCATTGTGAATTTTGTATTTAATTCCGATGCAATTTCTGTGTTTCATCGTCAATAAGAAGGACCAAGGGACACAGTAAACCTGGAGTGAAGCATCGGAATCTATAACTAGTGTCACAGGGATGGTTCAAAAATTAGACAGTAAGAAGAGTTAGTCCTCTTGTACTTAAGTCGGCATTGTGCCTTTTGTATTTAGTTCCGATGCAATTTCTGTGTTTCATCGTCAATTAGAAGGTCCAAGGGAAACAGTAAACCTGGAGTGATGCATCGGAGTCTATAACTAGTGTCACAGGAATGGTTCAGACACAGTCAGTAAAAAAAGTCAGACTTCTTATACTTAAGTCGGCAGTGTGCCTTTTGTATTTAATTCCGATGCAATTTCTGTGTTTCATCGTCAATAAGAAGGACCAAGGGATACAGTAAACCTGATGTGAAGCATCGGAATCATTGACTAGTGTCACAGGAATGGTTTAAAACATAGTCAGTAAAAATAGTCAGTCATCTTGTACTTACGTCAGTATTGTGCCTTTTGTATTTAATTCCGATGCAATTTTTGTGATTCATCGTCTATAAGCAGGTCCAAGGGATACAGTAAACCTGAAGTGAAGCATCGGAATCTATAACTAGTGTCACTGAAATGGTTCAAAACATAGACAGTAAAATGAGTCAGTCTTCTTGTACATAAGTCGGCATTGTGCCTTTTGTATTTAATTCCGATGCAATTTCTGTGTTTCATCGTCAATAAGAAGGTCCAAGGTATACAGTAAACCTGAAGTGAAGCATCGGAATCTATAACTAGTGTCACAGGAATGGTTCAAAGAATAGACGGTAGCAAGAATCACTCTTCTTGAACTTAAGTCGGCATTGTGCCTTTTGTATTTAATTTCGATGCAATTTCTGTGTTTCATCGACAATAAGAACGTCCAAGGGATACAGTAAACTTGGAGTGAAGCATCGGAATCTATAACTAGTGTCACAGGGACGGTTCAAAACATAGGCAGTAAGATGAGAAAGTATTCTTGTACCTAAGTCGGCATTGTGCCTTTTGTATTTAATTCCGATGCAATTTCTGTGTTTCATCGTCAATAAGAAGGTCCTAGGGATACAGTAAACCTGGAGTGAAGCATCGGAGTCTATAACTAGTGTCACAGGAATGGTTCAAAACATAGTCAGTAAGAAGAGTTAGTCTTCTTGTACTGTATTCATTATTGCGCCTTTTGTATTTAATTCCGATGCAATTTCTGTGTTTCATCGTCAATAAGACGGTCAGAGGGATACTGTAAGCCTGAAGTGAAGCATCGGACACTATTAATGTCATAGGAATGGTTCAAAACATAGTCAGTAAGAAGAGTCAGACTTCTTGTACTTAAGACGGCATTGTGCCTTTTGTATTTAATTCCGATGCAATTACAATGTTTCATCGTCAATAAGAAGGTTTAAGGGATACATTATACATGGAGTGAAGCATCGGAATCTATAACTACAGTCACAGGGACGGTTCAAAACATAGACTGTAAGAAGAGTCAGTCTTTTTGTACTTAATCCTGCATTGTGCCTTTTGTATTTAATTCCGATGCAATTTCTGTGTTTCATTGTCAATAAGAAGGTCCAAGGGATACAGTAAACCTGAAGTGAAGCATCGGTATCTATAACTAGTGTCACAGGAATGGTTCAAAAAATAGTCAGTAAGAAGAGTGAGTCTTCATGTACTTAAATCGGCATTGTGCATTTTGTATTTAATTCCGATGCAATTTCTGTGTTTCATCGTCAATAAGAAGGACCAAGGGATACAGTTAACCTGGAGTGAAGCATCGGAATCTATAACTAGTGTCACAGGAATTGTTCAAAACATAGTCAGTAAGAAGAGTCAGTCTTCCTGTACTTAAGTCGGCATTGTGCCTTTTGTATTTAATTCCGATGCAATTTCTGTGTTTCATCGTCAATAAGAAGGTCCACGGGATACAGTAAACCTGGTGTGAAGCATCGGAATCTATAACTAGTGTCACAGGGTTGGTTCAAAGTATACAGAGTAAGATGAGTCAGTATTCTTGTACTTAAGTCGGCATTGTGCCTTTTCTATTTATTTCCGATGCAATTTCTGTGTTTCAACTTCAATAAGAAGGTCCAAGGGATACAGTAAACCTGATGTGAAGCATCGGAATCTATAACTAGTGTCACAGGGACGGTTGAAAACATAGACAGTAAGATGAGTCACTATTCTTCTACTTAAGTCGGCAATGTGCTTTTTGTATTTAATTTCGATGCAATTTCTGTGTTTCATCGTCACCAGGAAGGTCAGAGGGATACAGTAATCCTGAAGTTACGCTTCGGAATCTATAACTAGTTTCACAGGAATGGTTCAAAACATAGACAGTAAGAAGAGTCAGTCTTCTTGAACTTAAGTCGGCATTGTGCCTTTTCTATTTAATTCCGATGCTGTGTTTCATCGTCAATAAGAAGGTCCAACGGATACAATAGACCAGAATTGAAGCATCGGAATCTATAACTAGTGTCACAGGAATGGTTCAAAACATAGACAGTAAGAAGAGTCAGTCTTCTTGTACTTATGTCGGCATTGTGCCTTTTGTATTTAATTCCTGTGCAATTTCTGTGTTTCATCGTCAATAAGAAGATCAGAGGGATACAGTAAACCTGTAGTGAAGCATCGGAGTCTATAACTAGTGTCACAGGAATGGTTCAAAACATAGGCAGTAAGAAGATTCAGTCTTCTTGTACTTTAGTCGGCATTGTGCCTTTTGTATTTAATTCCGATGCAATTTCTTGTTCCATCGTCAAAAAGAAGGTCCAAGGGATACAGTAAACCTGTAGTGAAGCATCGGAATCTATAACTAGTGTCACAGGAATGGTTAAAAGCATAAACAGTAAGAAGAGTAAGTCTTCTTGTACATATGTCGGCATTGTGCCTTTTCTATTTAGTTCCGATGCAAAATCTGTATTTCATCGTCAAAAAGAAGGTCCAAGGGATACACTAAACCTGAAGTGAAGCATCGGAATCTATAACTAGTGGCACAGGAATGGTTCAAAACATAATCAGTAAGAAGCGTCAGTCTACTTGTACTTAAGTCGGTATTGTGCCCTTTCAGTTTAATGCTGATGCAATTTCTGTGTTTCATCGTCAATAGGAAGGTCCAAGGGATACTGTAAACCTGAAGTGAAGTATCGGAATCCATAACTAGTGTCACAGGAATGGTTCAAAGCATACACAGTAGGAAGAGTCAGCCTTCTAGTACTTAAGTCGGCATTGTGCATATTCTATTTAATTCCGATGCAATTTCTGTGTTTCATCGTCAATAAGACGGACAGAGGGATACAGTAAACCTGAAGTGAAGCGTCGGTATTTATAACTATTGTCACAGGAATGGTTCAAAACATAGACAGTAGGAAGAGTCAGTCTTCTTGTACTTAAGTCGGCATTGTGCCTTTTGCATTAAATTCCGATGCAATTTCTGTGTTTCATCGTCAATAAGAAGGTCAGAGGGATACATTAAACCTGGAGTGAAACATCGGAATCTATAACTACAGTCACAGGGACGGTTCAAAGCATAGACTGTAAGAAGAGTCAGTCTACGTGTACTTAATAGGCATTGTGCCTTTTGTATTTAATTCCGATGCAATTTCGGTGTTTCATCGTCAATAAGAAGAAGTCAGAGGGATACAGTAAACCTGAAGTGAAGCATCGGAATCTATAACTAGTGTCACAGGAATGGTTCAAAACATAGACAGTAGCAAGAGTCATTCTTCTTCTACTTAAGTCGGCATTGTGCCTATTGTATTTAATTCCGATGCAATTTCTGTGATTCATCGTCAATAAGAAGGTCCAAGGGACACAGTAAAATTGGAGTGAAGCATCGGAATCTATAACTAGTGTCACAGGAATGGTTCAAAACATAGACAGTAGGAAGAGTCAGTCTTCTTGTACTTAAGTCGGCATTGTGCCTATTGTATTAAATTCCGATGCAAATTCTGTGTTTCATCGTCAATAGGAAGGTCAGAGGGATACTGTGAGCCTTAAGTGAAGCATCGGAATCTATTAGTGTCACAGGAATGGTTCAAAACATAGTCAGTAAGAAAAGTCAGTCTTCTTGTACTTAAGTCGGCATTGTGCCTTTTGTATTTATTTCCGATGCAATTTCTGTGTTTCATCGTCAATAAGAAGGTCCAAGGGATACATTAAACCTGGAGTGAAACATCGGAATCGATAACTACAGTCACAGGGACGGTTCAAAGCATAGACTGTAAGAAGAGTCAGTCTACGTGTACTTAATAGGCATTGTGCCTTTTGTATTTAATTCCGATGCAATTTCGGTGTTTCATCGTCAATAAGAAGAAGTCAGAGGGATACAGTAAACCTGAAGTGAAGTATCGGAATCTATAACTAGTGCCACAGGAGTGCCTCAAAACATAGTCAGTAAGAAAAGTCAGACTTCTTTTACTTAAGTCGGCATTGTGCCTTTTGTATTTAATTCCGATGCAATTTCTGTGTTTCATCGTCAATAAGAACGTCCAAGGGATTCAGTAAACCTGGAGTGAAGCATCGGAATCTATAACTAGTGTCACAGGGACGGTTGAAAACATAGACAGTAAGATGAGACAGTATTCTTCTACTTAAGTCGGCAATGTGCTTTTTGTATTTAATTTCGATGCAATTTCTGTGTTTCATCGTCACCAGGAAGGTCAGAGGGATACAGTAATCCTGAAGTTACGCTTCGGAATCTATAACTAGTTTCACAGGAATGGTTCAAAACATAGACAGTAAGAAGAGTCAGTCTTCTTGAACTTAAGTCGGCATTGTGCCTTTTCTATTTAATTCCGATGCTGCGTTTCATCGTCAATAAGAAGGTCCAACGGATACAGTAGACCAGAATTGAAGCATCGGAATCTATAACTAGTGTCACAGGAATGGTTCAAAACATAGACAGTAAGAAGAGTCAGTCTTCTTGTACTTATGTCGGCATTGTGCCTTTTGTATTTAATTCCTGTGCAATTTCTGTGTTTCATCGTCAATAAGAAGATCAGAGGGATACAGTAAACCTGTAGTGAAGCATCGGAGTCTATAACTAGTGTCACAGGAATGGTTCAAAACATAGGCAGTAAGAAGATTCAGTCTTCTTGTACTTTAGTCGGCATTGTGCCTTTTGTATTTAATTCCGATGCAATTTCTTGTTTCATCGTCAAAAAGAAGGTCCAAGGGATACAGTAAACCTGTAGTGAAGCATCGGAATCTATAACTAGTGTCACAGGAATGGTTAAAAGCATAAACAGTAAGAAGAGTCAGTCTTCTTGTACATATGTCGGCATTGTGCCTTTTCTATTTAGTTCCGATGCAAAATCTGTATTTCATCGTCAAAAAGAAGGTCCAAGGGATACACTAAACCTGAAGTGAAGCATCGGAATCTATAACTAGTGGCACAGGAATGGTTCAAAACAAAGACAGTGAGAAGAGTCAGTAATCTTGTACTTAGGTCGGAATTGTGCATTTTGTCTTTAATTCCGGTGCAATTTCTGTGTTTCATCGTCAATAGGAAGGTCCAAGGCATACAGTAATCGTGGAGTGAATCATCGCAATCTATAACTAGTGTCACAGGAATGGTTCAAAACATAGACAGTAAGAAGAGTCATTCTTCTTGTACTTAAGTCGGCATTGTGCCTTTTGTATTTAATTCCGATGCAATTTCTGTGTTTCATCGTCAATAAGATGGTCCAAGGGATACATTAAGCCTGAAGTGAAGCATTGGAGTCTATAAGTAGTGTCACAGGAATGGTTCAAAACATAGACAGTAAGATGAGTCAGTACTCTTGTACTTAAGTCGACAATGTGCTTTTTGTATTTGATTCCGATGGAGTTTCTGTGTTTCATCGTCACTAAGAAGGTCCAAGGGATAGAGTTAACCTGGAGTGATGCATCGGAGTCTATAACTAGTGTCACAGGAATGGTTCAAACATAGACAGTAAGAAGAGTCAGTCTTCTTGTTCTTAATTCGGCGTTGTGCCTTTTCTATTTGATTCCGATGCAATTTCAGTGTTTCATCGTCAATAAGAAAGTCAGAGCGATACAGTAAACCTGAAGTGAAGTATCGGAATCTATAACTAGTGTCACAGGATTGGTTCAAAACATAGTCAGTAAGATGAGTCAGTATTCTTGTACTTATGTCGGCATTGTGCCTTTTCTATTTAATTCAGATGCAATTTCTGTGTTTCATCGTCAATAAGAAGGTCCAAGGGATACAGTAAACCTGAAGTGAAGCATCGGAATCTATAACTAGTGTCACAGGATTGGTTCAAATCATAGTCAGTAAGAAGAGTCAGTCTTCTTGTACTTAAGTCATCATTGTGCATTTGCTATTTAATTCCGATGCAATTTGTGTGTTTCATCGTCAATAAGAAGGTCCAAGGGATACAGTAAACCTGGAGTGAAGCATCGGAATCTATAACTAGTGTCACAGGAATGGTTCAAAACATAGACAGTAAGAAAAGTCAGACTTCTTTTACTTAAGTCGGCATTGTGCCTTTTGTATTTACTTCCGATGCAATTTCTGTGTTTCATCGTCAATAATAAGGTCCAAGGGATACAGTAAACCTGGAGTGAAGCATCGGAATCTATAACTAGTGTCACAGGGACGGTACAAAACATAGACAGTAAGATGAGTCAGGATTCTTGTACATAAGTCGGCAATGTGCTTTTTGTATTTGATTCCCATGCAATTTCTGTGTTTCATTGTCACTAAGAAGGTCAGAGGGATACAGTAATCTGGAACTTAAGCATCGGAATCTATAACTAGTGTCACAGGAATGGTTCAAACATAGTCAGTAAGAAGAGTCAGTCTTCTTGTAATTATGTCTGCATTGTGCCTATTGTATTTAAGTCCGATGCAATTTCTGTGTTTCATCGTCAATAAGTAGGTCCAAGGGATACAGTAAACCTGAAGTGAAGCATCGGAATCTATAACTAGTGTCACAGGAATGGTTCAAACCATACACAGTAAGAAGAGTCAGTCTTCTAGTACTTAAGTCGGCATTGCGCATTTCTATTTAATTGCGATGCAATTTCTGTGTTTCATCGTCAATAAGACGGTCAGAGGGATACAGTAAACCTGAAGAGAAGCATCGGAATCTAGAACTAGTGTCACAGAAATGGTTCAAAACATACACAGTTGGAAGAGTCAGTCATCTTAAACTTAAGTCGGCATAGTGCCTTTTGAATTTAATTCCGATGCAATTTCTGTGTTTCATCGTCAATTAGAGGGTCCAAGGGATACAGTAAACCTGAAATGATGCATCGGAAACTATAACTAGTGTCACAGGAATGGTTCAAAACATAGACAGTGGGAAAAGTCAGTCTACATGTACTTAAGTCGGCATTGTGCCTTTTGTATTTAATTCCGATGCAATTTCTGTGTTTCATCGTCAATAAGAAGGTCAGAGGGATACAGTAAACCTGATGTGAAGCATCGGAATCTATAACTAGTGTCACAGAAATGGTTCAAAACATAGTCAGTAAGAAGAGTCAGTCTTCTTGTACTTAAGTCGGCATTGTGCCTTTTGTATTTAATTCCGATGCAATTTCTGTGTTTCATCGTGAATAAGAATTTCCAAGGGATACAGTAATCCTGAAGTTAAGGATCGGAATCTATGACTAGTGTCACAGGAATGGTTCAAAACATAGTCAGTAAGAAGAGTAAGTCTTCTTGTACTGATGTCGGTATTGTGCCTTTTGTATTTAATTCCGATGCAATTTCTGTGTTTCATCGTCAATAAGAAGGTCCAAGGGATACAGCAAACCTGAAGTGAAGCATCGGAATCTATAACTAGTGTCACAGGAATGGTTCAAAAAATAGGCAGTAGCAAGAGTCACTCTTCCTGTACTTAAGTCGGCATTGTGCCTATTGTATTTAATTCCGATGCAATTTTTTTGTTTCATCGTCAATAAGAAGGTCCAAGGGACACAGTAAACCTGGTGTGAAGCATCGGAATCTATAACTAAAGTCACAGGGACGGTTCAAAACATAGACAGTAAGATGAGACAGTGTTCTTGTACATAAGTCAGCATTGTGCTTTTTGTATTTAATTGCGAAGCAATTTTTGTGTTTCATCGTCAATAAGAAGGTCAGAGGGATACTGTAAGCCTGAAGTAAAGCATCGGAATCAATTAGTGTCCCAGGAATGGTTTAAAACATAGTCAGTAAGAAGAGTCAGTGTTCTTGTACTTAAGGCGGCATTGTGCCTTTTGTATTTAATTCCGATGCAATTTCTGTGTTTCATCGTCAATAAGAAGGTCCAAGGGATAAAGTAAACCTGGAGTGAAGCATCGGAATCTATAACTAGTGTCACAGGAATGGTTCAAAACATAGACAGTAAGAAATGTCAGACTTCTTTTACTTAAGTAGGCATTGTGCCTTTTGTATTTAATTCCGATGCAATTTCTGTGTTCCATCGTCAATAAGAAGGTCCAAGGGATACAGTAAACCTGGAGTGAAGCATCGGAATCGATAACTAGTGTCACAGGGACGGTTCAAAACATAGACAGTAAGATGAGTCAGTATTCTTGTACTTAAGTCGACAATGTGCTTTTTGTATTTGATTCCGATGGAATTTCTGTGTTTCATCGTCACTAAGAAGGTGAGAGGGATACAGTAAACCTGATGTGAAGCATCGGAATCTATAACTAGTGTCACAGGAATGGTTCAAAACATAGTCAGTAAGAAGAGACAGTGTTCTTGTACTTAAGTCGGCATTGTGCCTTTTGTATTTAATTCCGATGCAATTTCTGTGTTTCATCGTCAATAAGACGGTCCAAGGGATACAGTAAACCTGGAGTGAAGCATCGGAATCTGTAACTAGTGTCACAGGGACGGTTCAAAACATAGACAGTAAGATGAGTCAGTATTCTTGTACTTAAGTCGGCAATGTGCATTTTGTGTTTGATTCCGATGCAATTTCTGTGTTTCATCGTCACTAAGAAGGTCAGAGAGATACAGTAATCCGGAACTTAAGCATCGGAATCTATAACTAGTGTCACAGGAATGGTTCAAAGCATAGTCTGTAAGAAGAGTCAATCTTCTTGTAGTTAAGTCGGCATTGTGCCTTTTGTATTTAAGTCCGATGCAATCTCTGTGTTTCATCGTCAATAAGTAGGTCAAAGGGATACAGTAAACCTGAAGTGAAGCATCGGAATCTATAACTAGTGTCATAGGAATGGTTCAAAACATACACAGTAGGAAGAGTCAGTCTTCTAGTACTTAAGTCGGCATTGCGAGTTTCTATTTAATTGCGATGCAATTTCTGTGTTTCATTGTCAATAAGAAGGTCAGAGGGATACAGTAAACCTGATGTGAAGCATCGGAATCTATATCTAGTGTCACAGGAATGGTTCAAAACATAGTCAGTAAGAAGAGTCAGTTTTCTTGTACTTAAGTCGGCATTGTGCCTTTTGTATTTAATTCCGATGCAATTTCTGTGTTTCATCGTCAATAAGAAGGTCCAAGGGATACAGTAATCCTGAAGTTAAGCATCGGAATCTATGACTAGTGTCACAGGAATGGTTCAAAACATAGTCGGTAAGAAGAGTAAGTCTTCTTGTACTTATGTCGGTATTGTGCCTTTTGTGTTTAATTCCGACGCAATTTTTGTGTTTCATCCTCAATAAGAAGGTCCAAGGGATACAGTAAACCTGAAGTGAAGCATCGGAATCTATAACTAGTCTCAGAGGAATGGTTCAAGACATAGACAGTAGCAAGAGTCACTCTTCTTGTACGTAAGTCGGCATTGTGCCTATTGTATTTAATTCCGATGCAATTTTTGTGTTTCATCGTCAATAAGAAGGTCCAAGGGACACAGTAAACCTGGTGTGAAGCATCGGATTCTATAACTACAGTCACAGGGACGGTTCAAAACATAGACAGTAAGATGAGTCAGTATTCTTGTACTTAAGTCATCATTGTGCTTTTTGTATTTAATTCCGAAGCAATTTCTGTGTTTCATCGTCAATAAGAAGGTCAGAGGGATACTGTAAGCCTGAAGTGAAGCATCGGAATCAATTAATGTCCCAGGAATGGTTTAAAACATAGTCAGTGAGAAGAGTCAGTCTTCTTGTACTTAAGGCGGCATTGTGCCTTTTGTATTTAATTCCGATGCAATTTCTGTGTTTCATCGTCAATAAGAAGGTCCAAGGGATACATTAAACCTGGAGTGAAGCATCGGAATCTATAACTAGTGTCACAGGAATGGTTCAAAACACAGTCAGTAAGAAGAGTCCATCTTCTTGTACTTAAGTCGGCATTGTGCTTTTTGTATTTAATTCCGATGCATTTTCTGTGTTTCATCGTCAATAAGAAGGTCCAAGGGATACAGTAAACCTAGAGTGCAGCATCGGAATCTATAACTAGTGTCACAGGGACGGTTCAAAACATAGACAGAAAGATGAGTCAGTATTCTCGTACTTATGTCGGCATTGTGTCTTTTCTATTTAATTCAGATGCAATTTCTGTGTTTCATCGTCAATAAGAAGGTATAAGGGATACAGTAAACCTGAAGTGAAGCATCGGAGTCTATAACTAGTGTCACAGGAATGGTTCAAACATAGACAGCAAAAAGAGTCAGTCTTCTTGTACTTAATTCGGCGTTGTGCCTTTTGTATTTAATTCCGATGCAATATCAGTGTTTCATCGTCAATAAGAAGGTCCAAGGGATACAGTAAACCTGAAGTGAAGTATTGGAATCTATAACTAGTGTCACAGGAATGGTACAAAGCATAGTCAGTAAGAAGAGTCAGTCTTCTTGTACTTAAGTCGGCATTGTGCCTTTTGTATTTAATTCCGATGCAATTTCTTTGTTTCATCGTCAATAAGAAAGTCAAAATGATACAGTATACCTGCAGTGCAGCATCGGAATCTATAACTAGTGTCACAGGGACGGTTATAAACATAGACAGTAAGATCAGTCAGTATTCTTGTACTTATGTCGGCATTGTGCCTTTTCTAATTTATTCAGATGCAATTTCTGTGTTTCATCGTCAATAAGAAGGTCCAAGGGATACAGTAAACCTGTAGTGATGCATCGGAATCTATAACCAGTGTCACAGGAATGGTTTAAAATATAGACAGTAAGAAAAGTCAGACTTCTTTACTTAAGTCGGCAATGTGCTTTTTGTATTTGATTCCGATGCAATTTCTGTGTTTCATCGTCACTAAGAAGGTCAGAGGGATACAGTAAACCTGATATGAAGCATCGGAATCTATAACTAGTGTCACAGGACTGGTTCAAAGCATAGTCAGTAAGAAGAGTCAGTGTTCTTGTACTTAAGTCGGCATTGTGCCTTTTGTATTTAATTCCGAAGCAATTTCTGTGTTTCATCGTCAATAAGAAGGTCCAAGGGATACAGTAAACCTGGAGTGAAGCATCGGAATCTGTAACTAGTGTCACAGGGACGGTTCTAAACATAGACAGTAAGATGAGTCAGTATTCTTGTACTTAAGTCGGCAATGTGCTTTTTGTATTTGATTCCGATGCAATTTCTGTGTTTTATCGTCACTAAGAAGGTCAGAGGGATACAGTAATCCGGAACTTAAGCATCGGAATCTATAACTAGTGTCACAGGAATGGTTCAAAACATAGTCAGTAAGAGGAGTCAGTCTTCTTGTACTTAAGACGGCAATGTGCCTTTTGTATTTAATTCCGATGCAATTTCTGTGTTTCATCGCCAATAAGAAGGTCAGAGGGATACAGTGAACCTGATGTGAAGCATCGGAATCTATAACTAGTGTCACAGGAATGGTTCAAAAAATAGACAGTAGCAAGAGTCACTATTCTTGTACTTAAGTCGGCATTGTGCCTATTGTATTTAATTCCGATGCAATTTTTTTGTTTCATCGTCAATAACAAGGTCCAAGGGACACAGTAAACCTGGTGTGAAGCATCGGAATCTATAACTACAGTCACAGGGACGGTTCAAAACATAGACAGTAACATGAGTCAGTATTCTTGTACTTAAGTCAGCATTGTGCTTTTTGTATTTAATTGCGAAGCAATTTCTGTGTTTCATCGTCAATAAGAAGGTCAGAGGGATACTGTAAGCCTGAAGTGAAGCATCGGAATCAATTAGTGTCCCAGGAATGGTTTAAAACATAGTCAGTAAGAAGAGTCAGTCTTCTTGTACTTAAGGCGGCATTGTGCCTTTTGTATTTAATTCCGATGCAATTTCTGTGTTTCATCGTCAATAAGAAGGTCCAAGGGATACAGTAAACCTGGAGTGCAGCATGGGAATCTATAACTAGTGTTACAGGGACAGTTCAAAACATAGACAGTAAGAAGAGTCAGTATTCTTGTACTTATGTCGGCATTGTGCCTTTACTATTTAGTTCAGATGCAATTTCTGTGTTTCATCGTCAATAAGAAGATCCAAGGGATACAGTAAACCTGGAGTGAAACATCGGAATCTATAACTAGTGTCACAGGAATGGTTTAAAACATAGACAGTAAGAAATGTCAGACTTCTTTTACTTAAGTAGGCATTGTGCCTTTTGTATTTAATTCCGATGCAATTTCTGTGTTCCATCGTAAATAAGAAGGTCCAAGGGATACAGTGAACCTGGAGTGAAGCATCGGAATCTATAACTAGTGTCACAGGGACGGTTCAAAACATAGACAGTAAGATGAGTCAGTATTCTTGTACTTAAGTCGGCAATGTGCTTTTTGTATTTGATTCCGATGCAATTTCTGTGTTTCATCGTCACTAAGAAGGTGAGAGGGATACAGTAAACCTGATGTGAAGCATCGGAATCTATAACTAGTGTCACAGGAATGGTTCAAAACATAGTCAGTTAGAGGAGACAGTGTTCTTGTACTTAAGTGGGCATTGTGCCTTTTGTATTTAATTCCGATGCAATTTCTGTGTTTCATCGTCAATAAGAAGGTCCAAGGGATACAGCAAACCTGGAGTGAAGCATCGGAATCTGTAACTAGTGTCACAGGGACGGTTCAAAACATAGACAGTAAGATGAGTCAGTATTCTTGTACTTAAGTCTGCAATGTGCATTTTGTGTTTGATTCCGATGCAATTTCTGTGTTTCATCGTCACTAAGAAGGTCAGAGAGATACAGTAATCCGGAACTTAAGCATCGGAATCTATAACTAGTGTCACAGGAATGGTTCAAAGCATAGTCAGTAAGAAGAGTCAATCTTCTTGTAGTTAAGTCGGCACTGTGCCTTTTGTATTTAAGTCCGATGCAATCTCTGTGTTTCATCGTCAATAAGTAGGTCAAAGGGATACAGTAAACCTGAAGCATCGGAATCTATAACTAGTGTCACAGGAATGGTTCAAAACATTCACAGTAGGAAGAGTCAGTCTTCTAGTACTTAAGTCGGCATTGCGCGTATCTATTTAATTGCGATTCAATTTCTGTGTTTCATTGTCAATAAGAAGGTCAGAGGGATACAGTAAACCTGATGTGAAGCATCGGAATCTATATCTAGTGTCACAGGAATGGTTCAAAACATAGTCAGTAAGATGAGTCAGTCTTCTTGTACTTAAGGCGGCATTGTGCCTTTTGTATTTAATTCCGATGCAATTTCTGTGTTTCATCGTCAATAAGAAGGTCCAAGGGATACAGTAAACCTGGAGTGCAGCATGGGAATCTATAACTAGTGTTACAGGGACAGTTCAAAACATAGACAGTAAGAAGAGTCAGTATTCTTGTACTTATGTCGGCATTGTGCCTTTACTATTTAGTTCAGATGCAATTTCTGTGTTTCATCGTCAATAAGAAGATCCAAGGGATACAGTAAACCTGGAGTGAAACATCGGAATCTATAACTAGTGTCACAGGAATGGTTCAAAACATAGACAGTAAGAAATGTCAGACTTCTTTTACTTAAGTAGGCATTGTGCCTTTTGTATTTAATTCCGATGCAATTTCTGTGTTCCATCGTCAATAAGAAGGTCCAAGGGATACAGTGAACCTGGAGTGAAGCATCGGAATCTATAACTAGTGTCACAGGGACGGTTCAAAACATAGACAGTAAGATGAGTCAGTATTCTTGTACTTAAGTCGGCAATGTGCCTATTGTATTTGATTCCGATGCAATTTCTGTGTTTCATCGTCACTAAGAAGGTGAGAGGGATACAGTAAACCTGATGTGAAGCATCGGAATCTATAACTAGTGTCACAGGAATGGTTCAAAACATAGTCAGTAAGAGGAGACAGTGTTCTTGTACTTAAGTGGGCATTGTGCCTTTTGTATTTAATTCCGATGCAATTTCTGTGTTTCATCGTCAATAAGAAGGTCCAAGGGATACAGCAAACCTGGAGTGAAGCATCGGAATCTGTAACTAGTGTCACAGGGACGGTTCAAAACATAGACAGTAAGATGAGTCAGTATTCTTGTACTTAAGTCTGCAATGTGCATTTTGTGTTTGATTCCGATGCAATTTCTGTGTTTCATCGTCACTAAGAAGGTCAGAGAGATACAGTAATCCGGAACTTAAGCATCGGAATCTATAACTAGTGTCACAGGAATGGTTCAAAGCATAGTCAGTAAGAAGAGTCAATCTTCTTGTAGTTAAGTCGGCACTGTGCCTTTTGTATTTAAGTCCGATGCAATCTCTGTGTTTCATCGTCAATAAGTAGGTCAAAGGGACACAGTAAACCTGAAGCATCGGAATCTATAACTAGTGTCACAGGAATGGTTCAAAACATTCACAGTAGGAAGAGTCAGTCTTCTAGTACTTAAGTCGGCATTGCGCGTATCTATTTAATTGCGATTCAATTTCTGTGTTTCATTGTCAATAAGAAGGTCAGAGGGATACAGTAAACCTGATGTGAAGCATCGGAATCTATATCTAGTGTCACAGGAATGGTTCAAAACATAGTCAGTAAGAAGAGTCAGTCTTCTTGTACTTAAGTCGGCATTATGCCTTTTGTATTTAATTCCGATGCAATTTCTGTGTTTCATCGTCAATAAGAAGGTCCAAGGGATACAGTAATCCTGAAGTTAAGCATCGGAATCTATGACTAGTGTCACAGGAATGGTTCAAAACATAGTCGGTAAGAAGAGTAAGTCTTCTTGTACTTAAGTCGGCATTGTGCCTATTGTATTTAATTCCGATGCAATTTTTGTGTTTCATCGTCAATAAGAAGGTCCAAGGGACGCAGTAAATCTGGTGTGAAGCATCGGATTCTATAACTACAGTCACAGGGACGGTTCAAAACATAGACAGTAAGATGAGTCAGTATTCTTGTACTTGAGTCGGCATTGTGCTTTTTGTATTTAATTCCGAAGCAATTTCTGTGTTTCATCGTCAATAAGAAGGTATAAGGGATACAGTAAACCTGAAGTGAAGCATCGGAGTCTATAACTAGTGTCACAGGAATGGTTCAAACATAGACAGTAAAAACAGTCAGTCTTCTTGTACTTAATTCGGCGTTGTGCCTTTTGTATTTAATTCCGATGCAATTTCTTTATTTCATCATCAATAAGAAAGTCAAAGGGATACAGTAAACCTGGAGTGCAGCATCGGAATCTATAAATAGTGTCACAGGGACGGTTCAAAACATAGACAGTAAGATAAGTCAGTATTCTTGTACTTATGTCGGCATTGTGCCTTTTCTATTTTATTCAGATGCAATTTCTGTGTTTCATCGTCAATAAGAAGGTCCAAGGGATACAGTAAACCTGAAGTGAAGCATCGGAATCTATAACTAGTGTCACAGGATTGGTTCAAATCATAGTCAGTAAGAAGTGTCAGTCTTCTTGTACTTAAGTCATCATTGTGCATTTTCTATTTAATTCCGATGCAATTTATGTGTTTCATCGTCAATAAGAAGGTCCAAGGGATACAGTAAACCTGGAGTGAAGCATCGGAATCTGTAACTAGTGTCACAGGGACGGTTCAAAACATAGACAGTAAGATGAGTCAGTATTCTTGTACTTATGTCGGCAATGTGCTTTTTGTATTTGATTCCGATGCAATTTCTGTGTTTCATCGTCACTAAGAAGGTCAGAGGGATACAGTAATCCGGAACTTAAGCATCGGAATCTATAACTAGTGTCACAGGAATGGTTCAAAACATAGTCAGTAAGAAGAGTCAGTCTTCTTGTACTTAAGACGGCAATGTGCCTTTTGTATTTAATTCCGTTGCAATTTCTGTGTTTCATCGACAATAAGAAGGTCCAAGGGATACTGTAGACCTGAATTGAAGCATCGAAATCTATAACAAGTGTCACAGGAATGGTTCTAAAACATAGACAGTAAGAAGAGTCTGTCTTCTTGTACTTAAGTCGGTATGGTGCCTTTTGTATTTAATTCCGATGCAATATCTGTGTTTCATCGTCAATACGAAGGTGTAAGGGATACAGTAAACCTGAGGTGAAGCATCGGAATCTATGGCTAATGTCACAAGAAT
Organism: Schistocerca americana; assembly: GCF_021461395.2. Classification (NCBI taxonomy): domain Eukaryota; kingdom Metazoa; phylum Arthropoda; class Insecta; order Orthoptera; family Acrididae; genus Schistocerca; species Schistocerca americana. Next base: position 5,289,425 of record NC_060130.1, on the reverse strand, counting down.
GGTTCAAAACATAGTAAGTAATAAGAGTCAGTCTTCTTGTACTTAAGTCGGCAATGTGCCTTTGGAAATTTAATTTCGATGCAATTTCTGTGTTTAATCGTCAATAAGAAGGTCCAAGGGATACAGTAATCCTGAAGTTAAGCATCGTCATCTATGACTAGTGTCACAGGAATGGTTCAAAACATAGTCAGTAAGAATAGTCAGTCTTCTTGTATTTATGTCGGTACTGTGCCTTTTGTATTTAATTCCGATGCAATTTCTGTGTTTCATCGTCAGTAAGAAGGTCCAAGGGATACAGTAAACCTGAAGTGAAGCATCGGAATCTATAACTAGTGTCACAAGAATGGATCAAAACATAGACAGTAGCAAGAGTCACTCTTCTTGTACTTAAGTCGGCATTGTGCCTATTGCATTTAATTCCGATGCAATTTCTGTGTTTCATCGTCAATTAGAAGGTCCAAGGAACACAGTAAACCTGGTGTGAAGCATTGGAATCTATAACTACAGTGACAGGGACGGTTCAAAACATAGACAGTAAGATGAGTCAGTATTCTTGTATTTAAGTCGGCTTTGTGCTTTTTGTATTTAATTCCGATGCAATTTCTGTATTTCATCGTCAATAAGAAGGTCAGAGGGATACTGTAAGCCTGAAGTGAGGCATCGGAATCAATTAGTGTCCCAGGAATGGTTTAAAACATAGTCGGTAAGAAGAGTCAGTCTTCTTGTACTTATGTCGAAATAGTGCCTTTTGTATTTAATTCCGATGCAATTTCTGTGTTTCATCGTCAATAAGAAGGTCAGAGGATACAGTAAACCTGAAGTGAAGCATCGGAATCTATAACTAGAGTCACAGGAATGGTTCAAAACATAGACAGTAAGAAGAGTTAGTCCTCTTGTACTTAAGTCGGCATTGTGCCTCTTGTAATTAATTCCGATGCTATTTCAGTGTTTCATCGTCAATAAGAAGGTCCAAGGGATACAGTAAACCTGAAGTGAAGCATCGGAAACTATAACTAGTGTCACAGGAATGGTTCAAAACATAGACAGGAGCAAGAGTCACTCTTCTTGCACTTAAGTCGGCATTGTGGCTATTGTATCTAATTCCGATGCAATTTCTGTGTTTCATCGTCAATAAGAAGGTCAGAGGGATACAGCAAACCTCAAGTGAAGCATTGGAATCTATAACTAGTGTCATAGGAATTTTTCAAACATAGACAGTAGGAAGAGTCAGTCTTCTTTTACTTAAGTTGGCATTATGCCTTTTGTATTTAATTCCGATGCAATTTCTGTGTTTCATCGTCATTAAGAAGGTCAGAGGGATACAGTAAACCTGTAGTGAAGCATCGGAGTCTATAACTAGTGTCACAGGAATGGTTCAAAACATAGGCAGTAAGAAGGGTCAGTCTTCTTGTTCTTAAATCGCCATTGTGCCTTTTGTATTTAATTCCACGCAAGTTCTGTGTTTCATCGTCAATAAGAAGGTCCAAGGGACACAGTAAACCTGGAGTGAGGCATCGGAATCTATAACTAGTGTCACAGGAATGGTTCAAAACGTAGACAGTAGGAAGAGTCAGTCTTCTTGTACTTATGTCGTCATTGTGCCTTTTGTATTTAATTCCGATGCAATTTCTGTGTTTCATCGTTAATAAGAAGGTCGGAGGGATACAGTAAACCTGTAGTGAAACATCGGAGTGTATAACTAGTGTCACAGGAATGGTTTAAAACATAGGCAGTAAGAAGAGTCAGTCTTCATGTACTTAAGTCGGCATTGTGCCTTTTGTATTTAATTCCGATGCAATTTCTGTGATTCTTCGTCAATAAGAAGGTCAGAGGGATACAGTAAACCTGAAGTGAAGCATCGGAATCTATAAGTAGTGTCACAGGAATGGTTCAAAACATAGTCAGTAAGAAGAGTCAGTCTTCATGGTCTTCTTGTACTTAAGTCTGCATTATGCCTTCTGTATTTAATTCCGATGCAATATCTGTGTTTCATCGTCAATAAGAAGGTCCAAGGGATACAGTAAACCTGGAGTGAAGCATCGGAGTCTATAACTAGTGTCACAGGAATGGTTCAAAACATAGACAGTAAGTAGAGTCAGTCCTCTTGTACTTAATTCGGCATTGCGCCTTTTGTATTTAATTCCGATGCAATTTCTGTGTTTCATCGTCAATAAGAAGGTCAGAGGGATACTGCAAGCCCGAAGTGAAGCATCGGAATCAATTAGTGTCACTGGAATGGTTTGAAACATAGTCAGTAAGAAGAGTCAGTCTTCTTGTACTTAAGTCGGCATTGTGCCTTTTGTATTTAATTCCGATGCAATTTCTGTGTTTCGTCGTCAATAAGAAGGTCCAAGGGATACATTAAACCTGGAGTGAAGCATCGGAATCTATAACTACAGTCACAGGGACGGTTCAATACATAGACAGTAAGATGAGTCAGTATTCTTGTACTTAAGTCGCCATTGTGCTTTTTGTATTTAGTTCCGATGCAATTTCTGTGTTTCATCGTCACTATGAAGGTCAGAGGGATAAAGTAATCCTGAAGTTAAGCATCGGAATCTATAACTAGTGGCACAGGAATGGTTCAAAGCACAGTCAGTAAGAAGAGTCAGTCTTCTTGTAGTTAAGTCGGCGTTGTGATTTTTGTATTTAATTCCGATGCAATTTCTGTGTTTCATCGTCAATAAGGAGGTCAGAGGATACAGTAAACCTGAAGTGAAGCATCGGAATCTATAACTAGAGTCACAGGAATGGTTCAACCATAGACAGTAAGAAGAGTCAGTCTTATTGTACTTAAGTCGGCATTGTGCCTCTTGTATTTAATTCCGATGCTATTTCTGTGTTTCATCGGCAATAAGAAGGTTAAGGGATACAGTAAACCTGAAGTGAAGCATCGGAATCTATAACTAGTGTCACAGGAATGGTTCAAAACATAGACTAGAACATGAGTCACTCTTCTTGTACTTAAGTCGGCATTGTGCCTATTGTATATAATTCCAATGCAATTTCTGTGTTTCATCGTCAATAAGATGGTCCAAGGGACACAGTAAACCTGGAGTGAAGCATCGGAATCTATAACTAGTGTCACAGGAATTTTTCAAAACATAGACAGTAGGAAGAGTCAGTCTTCTTGTACTTAATTCGCGCATTGTGCCTTTTGTATTTAATTCCGATGCAATTTCTGTGTTTCATCGTCAATAAGAAGGTCAGAGAGATACAGTAAACCTGGAGTGAAGCATCGGAGTCCATAACTAGTGTCACAGGAATGGTTCAAAACATAGGCAGTAAGAAGAGTCAGTCTTCTTGTACTTAATTCGGCATTGTGCCCTTTGTATTTAATTCCATGCAATTTCTGTGATTCTTCGTAAATAAGAAGGTCAGAGGGATACAGTAAACCTGAGGTGAAGCATCGTAATCTTTAGTGTCTCAGGAATGGTTCAAAACATAGTCAGTAAGAAGAGTCAGTCTTCTTGTAGTTAAGTCGGCATTGTGCCTTTGGTATACAATTCCGAAGCAATATCTGTGTTTCATCGTCATTAAGAAGGTCCAAGGGATACAGTAAACCTGAAATGAACCATCGGAATCTATAACTAGTGCCACAGGAATGGTTCAAAACATAGACAGTAGGAAAAGTCAGTCTACATGTACTTATGAAGGCATTGTGCCTTTTGTATTTCATTCCGATGCAATTTATGTGTTGCATCGTCAATAAGAAGGTCCAAGGGACACAGTAATCCTGAAGTTAAGCATCGGAATCTATGACTAGTGTCACAGGAATGGTTCAAAACATAGACAGTAGCAAGAGTCAGTCATCTTGTACTTAAGTCTACATTGTGCCTATTGTATTTAATTCCGATGCAATTTCTGTGTGTCATCGTCAATAAGAAGGTCCAAGGGATACTGTGAACCTGGAGTGAAGCATCGGAATCTATAACTAGTGTCACAGGGACGGTTCAAAACATAGACAGTAAGATGAGTCAGTATTCTTGTACTTAAGTCGGCATTGTGCTTTTTCTATTTAATTCCGCTGCTATATCTGTGTTTCATCGTCAATAAGAAGGTCCAAGGGATACAGTAAACCTGAAGTGAAGCATCGGAATCTATAACTAGTCTCACAGGAATGGTTCAAAACATAGACAGTAAGAAGGGTCAGACTTCTTTTACTTAAGTCGGCATTGTGCCTTTTGTATTTAATTCCGATGCGATTTCTGTGTTTCATCGTCAATAAGAAGGTCCAAGGGATATAGAAAATCTGGAGTGAAGCATCGGAGCCTATAACTAGTGTCACAGGAATGGTTCAAACATAGACAGTAAAAAGAGTCAGTCTTCTTGTACTTAATTCGGCATTGTGCCTTTTGTATTTAATTCTGATGCAATTTCTGTGTTTCATCGTCAATAAGAAGGTCAGAGGGATACAGTAAACCTGAAGTGAATTATCGGAATCTATAACTAGTGTCACAGGAATGGTTTCAAAGCATAGTCAGTAAGAGGAGTCAGTCTTCTTGTACATAAGTCGGCATTGTGCCTTTTGTATTTAATTCCGATGCAATTTCTATGTTTCATCGTCAATAAGGAGGTCCAAGGGATACATTAAACCTGGAGTGAAGCATCGGAATCTATAACTAGCGTCAAAGGGACGGTTCAAAACATAGACAGTAAGATGTGTCAGTATTCTTGTACTTAAGTCGGCATTGTGCTTTTTGTATTTAATTCCGATGCAATTTCTGTGTTTCATCGTCACTAACAAGGTCAGAAGGATACAGTAATCCTGAAGTTAAGCATCGGAATCTATAACTAGTGTCACAGGAATGGTTCAAAGCATAGTCAGTAAGAAGAGTCGGTCTTCCTGTAGTTAAGTTGGCATTGTGCCTACTGTATTTAATTCCGATGCAATTTCTGTGTTTCATCGTCAATAAGAAGGTCGAAGGGATACTGTACACCTGAAGTGATGCATCGGAATCTATAACTAGTGTCACAGGAATGGTTCAAAACATAGACAGTAGGAAGAGTCAGTCTTCTAGTACTTAAGTCGGCATTGTGCCTTTTCTATTTAATTCCGATGCTATTTCTGTGTTTCATCGTCAATAAGAGGGTCAGAGGGATACAGTAATCCTGAAGTGAAGCATCGGAATCTATAACTAGTGACACAGTAATTTTTCAAAACATAGACAGTTGGAAGAGTCAGTCTTCTTGTACTTAAGTCGGCATTGTGCCTTTTGTATTTAATTCCGATGCAATTTCTGTGTTTCATCGTCAATAAGAAGGACCAAGGGATACAGTAAACCTGAAATGAACCATCGGAATCTATAACTAGTGTCACAGGAATGGTTCAAAACATAGACAGTAGAAAATATCAGTCTGCATGTACTTAAGTCAGCATTGTGCCTTTTGTATTTAACTCCGATGCAATTTCTGTGTTTCATCGTCAATAAGAAGGTCAGAGGGATGCAGTAAACCTGATGTGAAGCATCGGATTCTATAACTAGTGTCACAGGAATGGTTCAAAACATAGACATTAAGAAGAGTCAGTCTCCTTGTACTTAAGTTGGTATTGTGCCTTTTGTATTTAATTCCGATGCAATTTCTGTGTTTCATCGTCAATAAGAAGGTCCAAAGGATACAGTAAACCTGAAGTGAAGCATCGGAATCTATGACTAGTGTCTTAGGAATGGTTCAAACTTAGACAGTAGGAAGAGTGAGTCTTCTTGTACTTAAGTCGGCATTGTGCCAATTGTATTTAATTCCGATGCAATTTCTGTGTTTCATCGTCAATAAGAAGGTCCAAGGGATACAGCAAACCTGAAGTGAAGCATCGGAAAATATAACTAGTGTCACAGGAATGGTTCAAATCGTAGTCAGTAAGACGAGTCAGTCTTCTTGTACTTAAGTCATCATTGTGCCTTTTCGATTTAATTCTGATGCAATTTCTGTGTTTCATCGTCAATAAGAAGGTCAGAGGGATACAGTAAACCTGAAATGAACCATCGGAATCTATAACTAGTGTCACAGGAATGGTTCAAAACATAGAGAGTTGGAAGTTTCAGTCTTCTTGCACTAAAGTCGGCATTGTGCCTTTTGTATTTCATTCCGATGCAATTTCTGTGTTTCATCGTCCATAAGAAGGTCCGACGGATACAGTAAACCTCAAGTAAGCATCGGAATAAAAAACTAGTGTCACAGGAATGGTTCAAAACACAGACAGTAGAAAAAGTCAGTCTACATGTACTTAAGTCGGCATTGTGCCTTTTGTATCTGATTCCGATGCAATTTCTGTGTTTCACCGTCAATCAGAAGGTCAGAGGGATACAGTAAACCTGAATTAAAGCATCGGAATCTATAACAAGTGTCACAGGAATGGTTCAAAACATAGACAGTAAGAAGAGTCAGTCTTCTTGTACTTAAGTCTACATTGTGCCTTTTGTATTTAATTCCGATGCAATTTCTGTGTTTCATCGACAATAAGAAGGTCGAAGGGATACAGTAAACCTGGAGTGAAGCATCGGAATCTATAACTAGTGTCACAGGGATGGTTCAAAACATAGACAGTAAGAAGAGTCAGTCTTCTTGTACTTAAGTCGGCGTGTGCCTTTTGTATTTAATTCCGATGCAATTTCTGTGTTTCATCGTCTATAAGACGATCAGAGGGATACAGTAAACCTGAAGTGAAGCATCGGAATCTATGACTAGTGTCACATGAATGGTTCAAAACATAGACAGTAGGAAGAGTTAGTCTTCTTGTACTTAAGTCGGCATTGTGCCTTTTGTATTTAATTCCGATGCAATTTCTGTGTTTCATCGTCAATAAGAAGGTCCAAGGGATACAGTAGACCTGAATTGAAGCATCGGAATCTATAACTAGAGTCACAGGAATGGTTCAAAACGTAGACAGTAAGAAGAGTCAGTCTTCTAGTACTTAAGTCGGCATTGTGCCTTTTGAATTTAATTCCGATGCAATATCTGTGTTTCATCGTCAATAAGAAGGTCCAAGGGATACAGTAAACCTGGAGTGAAGCACCGGAATCTATAACTAGTGTCACAGGAATGGTTCATAACATAGACTGTCAGAAGAGTCAGTCTTCTTGTACTTTAGAAGGCATTGTGCCTTTTGTATTTATTTCTGATGCAATTTCTGTGTTTCATCGTCAATAAGAAGGTCAGAGGGATACAGTAAACCTGAAGTGAAGCATCGGAATCTATAACTAGTGTCACAGGAATGGATCAAAACACAGACAGTAAGAGGAGTCAGACTTCTTTTACTTAATTCGGCATTGTGCCTTTTGTATTAAATTCCGATGCAATTTCTGTGTTTCATCGTCAATAAGAAGGTCCAAAGGATACAGTAAACCTGGAGTGAAGCATCGGAGTCCATAACTAGTGTCACACGAATGGTTCAAACATAGACAGTAGGAGAAGTCAGTCTACATGTACTTAAGTCGGCATTGTGCCTTTTGCATTTGATTCCGATGCAATTTCTGTGTTTCATCGTCAATAAGAAGGACCAAGGGATACAGTAAACCTGCAGTGAAGCATCGGAAACTATAACTAGTGTCACAGGGATGGTTCAAAACATAGTCAGTATGAAGAGAGAGTCTTCTTGTACATAAGTCATCATTGTGCCTTTTCTATTTAGTTCTGATGCAATTTCTGTGTTTCATCATCAATAAGAAGGTCCAAGGGATACAGTAAACCTGGAGTGAAGCATCCGAATCTGTAACTAGTGTCACAGGAATGGTTCAAAACATAGTCAGTAAGAGAAGTCAGACCTATTTACTTAAGTCGGCATTGTGATTTTTGTATTCAATTCCGATGCAATTTCTGTGTTTCATCTTCAATAAGAAGGTCCAAGGGATACAGTAAACCTGGAGTGAAGCACCGGAATCTATAACTAGTGTCACAGGAATGGTTCATAACATAGACTCTCAGAAGAGTCAGTCTTCTTGTACTTTAGAAGGCATTGTGCCTTTTGTATTTATTTCTGATGCAATTTCTGTGTTTCATCGTCAATAAGAAGGTCAGAGGGATACAGTAAACCTGAAGTGAAGCATCGGAATCTATAACTAGTGTCACAGGAATGGATCAAAACACAGACAGTAAGAGGAGTCAGACTTCTTTTACTTAATTCGGCATTGTGCCTTTTGTATTAAATTCCGATGCAATTTCTGTGTTTCATCGTCAATAAGAAGGTCCAAGGGATACAGTAAACCTCGAGTGAAGCATCGGAGTCCATAACTAGTGTCACAGGAATGGTTCAAACATAGACAGTAGGAGAAGTCAGTCTACATGTACTTAAGTCGGCATTGTGCCTTTTGCATTTGATTCCGATGCAATTTCTGTGTTTCATCGTCAATAAGAAGGACCAAGGGATACAGTAAACCTGCAGTGAAGCATCGGAATCTATAACTAGTGTCACAGGGATGGTTCAAAACATAGTCAGTATGAAGAGTGAGTCTTCTTGTACATAAGTCATCATTGTGCATTTTCTATTTAATTCTGATGCAATTTCTGTGTTTCATCATCAATAAGAAGGTCCAAGGGATACAGTAAACCTGGAGTGAAGAATCCGAATCTGTAACTAGTGTCACAGGAATGGTTCAAAACATAGTCAGTAAGAGAAGTCAGACTTATTTACTTAAGTCGGCATTGTGATTTTTGTATTCAATTCCGATGCAATTTCTGTGTTTCATCGTCAATAAGAAGGTCCAAGGGATACAGTAAACCAGGAGTGAAGCATCGGAGTCTATAACTAGTGTCACAGAAATGGTTCAAAACATAGACAGTAAGAAGAGTCAGTCTCCTTGTACTTAATTCGGCATTGTGCATTTTGTATTTATTTCTGATGCAATTTCTGTGTTTCATCGTCAATAAGAAGGTCAGAGGCATACAGTAAATCTGAAGTGAATCATCGGAATCTATAACTAGTGTCACAGGAATGGTTCAAAACATAGTCAGTAAGAAGAGTCTGTCTTCTTGTACCTAAGTCGGTATTGTGCCTTTTGTATTTAATTCCGATGCAATTTCTGTGTTTCATCGTCAATAAGAAGGTCCAAGGGATACAGTAAACCAGGAGTGAAGCATCGGAATCTATAACTAGTGTCACAGGGACGGTTCAAAACATAGACACTAAGATGACTCAGTATTCTTGTACTTTAGTCGGCATTGTGCATTTTGTATTTAATTCCGATGCAATTTCTGTGTTTCATCGTCACTAAGAAGGTCAGTGGGATACAGTAATCCTGAAGTTAAGCATCGGAATCTATAACTAGTGTCACAGGAATGGTTCAAAACATAGTCAGTAAGAAGAGTCAGTCCTTTTGTAGTTAAGTCGGCATTGTGCCTTTTGTATTTAATTCCTATGCAATTTCTGTGTTTCATCGTCAATAAGAAAGTCCAAGGGATACAGTAAACCTGAGATGAACCATCGGAATCTATAACTAGTGTCACACGAATGGTTCAAAACATAGAGAGCTGGAAATTTCAGTCTTCTTGTACTAAAGTCGGCATTGTGCCTTTTGTATTTCTTTCCGATGCAATTTCTGTGTTTCATCGTCCATAAGAAGGTCCGACGGGTACAGTAAACCTCAAGTGAAGCATCGGAATAAAAATATAGTGTCACAGGAATGGTTCAAAACATAGACAGTAGGAAAAGTCAGTCTACATGTTCTTAAGTCGGCATTGTGCCTTTTGTATTTAATTCCGATGCAATTTCTGTGTTTCATCGTCAATAAGATGGTCAGAGGGATACAGTAAACCTGGAGTGAAGCATCGGAATCTATAACTAGTGTCACAGGAATGGTTAAAAACACAGACAGTAAGAAGAGTCAGACTTCTTTTACTTAAGTCGGCATTGTGCCTTTTGTATTAAATTCCGAAGCAATTTCTGTGTTTCATCGTCAATAAGAAGGTCCAAGGGATACAGTAAACCTCAATTGAACCATCGGAATCTATAACAAGTGTCACAGGTATGGTTCAAACTATAGACAGTAAGAAGAGTCAGTCTTCTTGTACTTAAGTCTACATTGTGCCTTTTGTATTTAATTCCGATGCAATTTCTGTGTTTCATCGACAATAAGAAGGTCGAAGGGATACAAGAAACCTGGAGTGAAGCATCGGAATCTATTACTAGTGTCACAGGGATGGTTCAAAACATAGACAGTAAGAAGAGTCAGTCTTCTTATACTTAAGTCGGCGTGTGCCTTTTGTATTTTATTCCGATGCAATTTCTGTGTTTCATCGTCAATACGAAGATCAGAGGGATACAGTAAACCTGAAGTGAAGCATCGGAATCTATGACTAGTGTCACAGGAATGGTTCAGCACATTGACAGTAGGAAGAGTCAGTCTTCTTGTACTTAAGTCGGCATTGTGCCTTTTGTATTTAATTCCGATGCAATTTCTGTGTTTCATCGTCAATAAGAAGGTCCAAGGGATACAGTAGACCTGAATTGAAGCATCGGAATCTATAACTAGTGTCACAGGAATGGTTCAAAACATAGAAAATCGGAAGAGTCAGTGTTCTTGTACTTAAGTCGGCATTGTGCCTTTTGTATTTAATTCCGATGCAATTTCTGTGTTTCATCGTCAATAAGATGGTCCAAGGGATACAGTAAACCTGGAGTGAAGCATCAGTGTCTATAACTAGTGTCACAAGAATGGTTCAAATCATAGACAGTAAGAAGAGTCAGTCTTCTTGTACTTACTTCGGCATTGTGCCTTTTGTATTTAATTCCGATGTAATTTCAGTGTTTCATTGTCAATAAGAACGTCAGAGGGATACAGTAAACCTGATGTGAAACATCGGAATCTATAACGAGTGGCACAGGAATGGTTCAAAACATAGTAAGAAGAGACAGTCTTCTTGTACTTAAGTCGGTATTGTGCCTTTTGTATTTAATTCCGATGCAATTTCTATGTTTCATCGTCAATAAGAAGGTCCAAGGGATACTGTAAACCTGGAGTGAAGCATCGGAATCTATAACTAGTGTCAAGGGGACGGTTCAAAACATAGACACTAAGATGACTCAGTATTCTTGTACTTTAGTCGGCATTGTGCTTTTTGTATTTAATTCCGATGCAATTTCTGTGTTTCATCGTCACTAAGGAGGTCAGTGGGATACAGTAATCCTGAAGTTAAGCATTGAAATCTATAACTAGTGTCACAGGAATGGTTCAAATCATAGTCTGTAAGAAGAGTCAGCCTTCTTGTAGTTAAGTCGGCATTGTGCCTTTTCTATTTAATTCCGATGCAATTTCTGTGTTTCATCGTCAATAAGAAGGTCAGAGGGATACAGTAAACCTGAAGTGAAGCATCGGAATCTATAACTAGTGTCACACGAATGGTTCAAAACATAGACAGTTGGAAGAGTCAGTCTTCTTGTACTTAAGTCGGCAATGAGCCTTTTGTATTTATTTCCGATACAATTTCTGTGTTTCATTGTCAATAAGAAGGTCCAAGGGATACAGTAAACCTGGAGTGAAGCATCGGAGTCCATAACTAGTGTCACAGGAATGGTTCAAACATAGACAGTAGGAGAAGTCAGTCTACATGTACTTAAGTCGGCATTGTGCCTTTTGCATTTGATTCCGATGCAATTTCTGTGTTTCATCGTCAATAAGAAGGTCCAAGGGATACAGTAAACCTGGAGTGAAGAATCCGAATCTGTAACTAGTGTCACAGGAATGGTTCAAAACATAGTCAGTAAGAGAAGTCAGACTTATTTACTTAAGTCGGCATTGTGATTTTTGTATTCAATTCCGATGCAATTTCTGTGTTTCATCGTCAATAAGAAGGTCCAAGGGATACAGTAAACCAGGAGTGAAGCATCGGAGTCTATAACTAGTGTCACAGAAATGGTTCAAAACATAGACAGTAAGAAGAGTCAGTCTCCTTGTACTTAATTCGGCATTGTGCCTTTTGTATTTGTTTCTGATGCAATTTCTGTGTTTCATCGTCAATAAGAAGGTCAGAGGCATACAGTATATCTGAAGTGAATCATCGGAATCTATAACTAGTATCACAGGAAAGGTTCAAAACATAGTCAGTAAGAAGAGTCTGTCTTCTTGTACCTAGGTCGGTATTGTGCCTTTTGTATTTAATTCCGATGCAATTTCTGTGTTTCATCGTCAACAAGAAGGTCCAAGGGATACAGTAAACCGGGAGTGAAGCATCGGAATCTATAACTAGTGTCACAGGGACGGTTCAAAACATAGACACTAAGATGACTCAGTATTCTTGTACTTTAGTCGGCATTGTGCATTTTGTATTTAATTCCGATGCAATTTCTGTGTTTCATCGTCACTAAGAAGGTCAGTGGGATACAGTAATCCTGAAGTTAAGCATCGGAATCTATAACTAGTGTCACAGGAATGGTTCAAAACATAGTCAGTAAGAAGAGTCAGTCCTTTTGTAGTTAAGTCGGCATTGTGCCTTTTGTATTTAATTCCTATGCAATTTCTGTGTTTCATCGTCAATAAGAAAGTCCAAGGGATACAGTAAACCTGAGATGAACCATCGGAATCTATAACTAGTGTCACACGAATGGTTCAAAACATAGAGAGCTGGAAATTTCAGTCTTCTTGTACTAAAGTCGGCATTGTGCCTTTTGTATTTCTTTCCGATGCAATTTCTGTGATTCATCGTCCATAAGAAGGTCCGACGGGTACAGTAAACCTCAAGTGAAGCATCGGAATAAAAATATAGTGTCACAGGAATGGTTCAAAACATAGACAGTAGGAAAAGTCAGTCTACATGTTCTTAAGTCGGCATTGTGCCTTTTGTATTTAATTCCGATGCAATTTCTGTGTTTCATCGTCAATAAGATGGTCAGAGGGATACAGTAAACCTGGAGTGAAGCATCGGAATCTATAACTAGTGTCACAGGAATGGTTCAAAACACAGACAGTAAGAAGAGTCAGACTTCTTTTACTTAAGTCGGCATTGTGCCTTTTGTATTAAATTCCGATGCAATTTCTGTGTTTCATCGTCAATAAGAAGGTCCAAGGGATACAGTATACCTGGAGTGAAGCATCGGAGTCTATAACTAGCGTCACAGGAATGGTTCAAACATAGACAGTAGGAAAAGTCAGTCTACATGTACTTAAGTCGGCATTGTGCCTTTTGCATTTGATTCCGATGCAATTTCTGTGTTTCACCGTCAATAAGAAGGTCAGAGGGATACAGTAAACCTGAATTGAACCATCGGAATCTATAACAAGTGTCACAGGAATGGTTCAAACTATAGACAGTAAGAAGAGTCAGTCTTCTTGTACTTAAGTCTACATTGTGCCTTTTGTATTTAATTCCGATGCAATTTCTGTGTTTCATCGACAATAAGAAGGTCGAAGGGATACAAGAAACCTGGAGTGAAGCATCGGAATCTATTACTAGTGTCACAGGGATGGTTCAAAACATAGACAGTAAGAAGAGTCAGTCTTCTTGTACTTAAGTCGGCGTGTGCCTTTTGTATTTTATTCCGATGCAATTTCTGTGTTTCATCGTCAATACGAAGATCAGAGGGATACAGTAAACCTGAAGTGAAGCATCGGAATCTATGACTAGTGTCACAGGAATGGTTCAGCACATTGACAGTAGGAAGAGTCAGTCTTCTTGTACTTAAGTCGGCATTGTGCCTTTTGTATTTAATTCCGATGCAATTTCTGTGTTTCATCGTCAATAAGAAGGTCCAAGGGATACAGTAGACCTGAATTGAAGCATCGGAATCTATAACTAGTGTCACAGGAATGGTTCAAAACATAGACAAGAAGAAGAGTCAGTGTTCTTCTACTTAAGTCGGCATTGTGCCTTTTGTATTTAATTCCGATGCAATTTCTGTGTTTCATCGTCAATAAGATGGTCCAAGGGATACAGTAAACCTGGAGTGAAGCATCAGTGTCTATAACTAGTGTCACAAGAATGGTTCAAATCATAGACAGTAAGAAGAGTCAGTCTTCTTGTACTTACTTCGGCATTGTGCCTTTTGTATTTAATTCCGATGTAATTTCTGTGTTTCATTGTCAATAAGAACGTCAGAGGGATACAGTAAACCTGATGTGAAACATCGGAATCTATAACTAGTGGCACAGGAATGGTTCAAAACATAGTAAGAAGAGACAGTCTTCTTGTACTTAAGTCGGTATTGTGCCTTTTGTATTTAATTCCGATGCAATTTCTATGTTTCATCGTCAATAAGAAGGTCCAAGGGATACTGTAAACCTGGAGTGAAGCATCGGAATCTATAACTAGTGTCAAGGGGACGGTTCAAAACATACACAGTAAGATGAGTCAGTATTCTTGTACTTTAGTCGGCATTGTGCTTTTTGTATTTAATTCCGATGCAATTTCTGTGTTTCATCGTCACTAAGGAGGTCAGTGGGATACAGTAATCCTGAAGTTAAGCATCGAAATCAATAACTAGTGTCACAGGAATGGTTCAAATCATAGTCTGTAAGAAGAGTCAGCCTTCTTGTAGTTAAGTCGGCATTGTGCCTTTTCTATTTAATTCCGATGCAATTTCTGTGTTTCATCGTCAATAAGAAGGTCAGAGGGATACAGTAAACCGGAAGTGAAGCATCGGAATCTATAACTAGTGTCACACGAATGGTTCAAAACATAGACAGTTGGAAGAGTCAGTCTTCTTGTACTTAAGTCGGCAATGAGCCTTTTGTATTTAATTCCGATACAATTTCTGTGTTTCATTGTCAATAAGAAGGTCCAAGGGATACAGTAAACCTGAAATGAACCATCGGAATCTATAACTAGTGTCACAGGAATGGTTCAAAGCATAGACAGTGGGAAATGTCAGTCTAGATGTACTTAAGTCGGCATTGTTCCTTTTGTATTTAATTCCGATGCAATTTCTGTGTTTCATCGTCAATAACAGGGTCATAGGTATACAGAAAACCAGAAGTGAAGCATCGGAAACTATAACTAGAGTCACAGGAATGGTTCAAAACATAGACAGTAGGAAGAGTCAGTCTTCTTGTACTTAAGTCTATATTGTGCCTTTTCCACTTAATTCCGATGCAATTTCTGTGTTTCATCGTCAATACGAAGGTTAAAGGGATAGAGTAAACCTGAAGTGAAGCATCGAAATCTAAAACTAGTATCACAGGAATTGTTCAAAACATAGACAGCAGCAGAGTCAGTCTTCTCGTACTTAAGTCGGCATTGTGATTTTTATTTAATTCGGATGCAATTTCTGTGTTTTATAGTCAATAAGAAGGTCAGAGGGATACAGTAAACATGAAGTGAGGCTTCGGAGTCTATAACTAGTGTCACAGGAATGGTTCAAATCATAGTCAGTAAGAAGAGTCAGTCTTCTTGTACTTAAGTCGGCATTGTGCCTTTTGTATTTAATTCCGATGCAATTTCTGTGTTTCATCGTCGATATGAAGGTCTATGGGATACAGTAAACATGAAGTGAAGCATCGGAGTCAATAACTAGTGTCAGAGGAATGGTTCAAATCATAGTCAGTAAGAAGAGTCAGTCTTCTTGTACTTAAGTTGGCATTGTGCATTTTGTATTTAATTCCGATGCAATTTCTGTGTTTCATCGTCAATATGAAGGTCTACGGGATACAGTAAACCTGGAGTGAAGCATTAGAATCTTTAACTAGTGTCACAGGAATGGTTCAAATCATAGTCAGTAAGAAGAGTCAGTCTTCTTGTACTTAAATCGGCATTGTGCATTTGGTATTTAATTCCGATGCAATTTCAGTGTTTCATCGTCAATAAGAAGGTCCAAGGGATACAGTAAACCTTGAGTGAAGCATCAGAGTCTATAACTAGTGTCACAGGAATGGTTCAAATCATAGACGGTAAGAAGAGTCAGTCTTCTTGTACTTAAGTCGGTATTGTGCCTTTTGTATTAAATTCCGATGCAATTTCTGTGTTTCATCGTCTGTAAGAAGGTCCAAGGTATACAGGAAACCTGGAGTGAAGCATCGGAATCTATAAGTAGTGTCACAGGAATGGTTCAAAACATAGACAGTAAGATGTGTCAGTCTTCTTGTACTTAAGTCGGCATTGTGCCTTTTGTATTTAATTCCGATGCAATTTCTGTGTTTCATCGTCAATAAGAAGGTCCTAGGGATACAGTAAACCTGAAGTGAAGCATCGACATCTAAAACTAGTGTCACAGGAATTGGTCAAATCATAGACAGTAAGCAGAGTCAGTCTTCTCGTACTTAAGTCGGCATAGTGATTTTTATTTAATTCGGATGCAATATCTGTGTTTCATCGTTAATGAGAAGGTCCAAGGGATACAGCAAACCAGAAGTGAAGCATCGGAATCTATAACTAGTGTCACAGGAATGGTTCAAAACATAGACAGTGAAATGAGTCAGTCTTATTGTACTTAAGTCAGCATTGTGCCTTTTGTATTTAATTCCGATGCAATTTCTGTGTTTCATCGCCAATACGAAGGTCCAAGGGATACAGTAAACCTGAAGTGAAGCATTAGAATCTATAACTAGTCTCACAGGAATGGTTCAAATCATAGTCAAAAGAAGAGTCAGTCTTCTTGTACTTAAGTCGGCATTGTGCCCTTTGTATTTAATTCCGATGCAATTTCTGTGTTTCATCGTCACTAAGAAGGTCAGTGGGATATAGTAATCCTGAAGTTATGCATCGGAATTTATTACTAGTGTCACAGGAATCTTTCAAAACATAGTCAGTAAGAAGAGTCGGCCTTCTTGTACGTAAGTCGGCATTGTGAATTTTGTGTTTAATTCCGATACAATTTCTGTGACTCATCGTCATTAAGAATGTCAGAGGGATACAGTAATCCTGAAGTAAAGCATCGGTATCTATGACTAGTGTCACAGGAATGGTTCAAAACATAGTCAGTAAGAAGAGTCAGTCTTCTTGTACTTAAGTCAGTATTGTGCCTTTTGTATTTAATTCCGATGCAATTTCTGTCTTTCATCGTCAATAAGAAGGTCCAAGGGATACAGTAAACCTGAGGTGAAGCATCGGAATCTATGACTAGTGTCACAGGAATGGTTCAAAACATAAACAGTAGGAAGAGTCAGTCTTCTTGTCCTTAAGTCGGCATTGTGATTTATGTATTTAATTCCGCTGCAATTTCTGTGTTTCATCGTCAATAAGAAGGTCCAAGGGATATCGTAAACCTGGAGTGAAGCATCGGAATCTATAACTAGTGTCACAGGGACGGTTCAAACCAAAGAGAGTAAGATGAGTCAGTATTCTTGTACTTAATTCGGCATTGTGCATTTTCTATTTAATTCCGAAGCAATCCCTGTGTTTCATCGTCAATACGAAGGTCCAAGGGATACAGTAAACCCGAAGTGAAGCATCGTAATCTATAACTAGTGTCACAGGAATGGTTAAAAACATAGTCAGTTAGAAGAGTCAGTCTTCTTGTACTTAAGTCGGTATTGTGCCTTTTGTATTTAATTCCGATGCAATTTCTGAGTTTCATCGTCGATAACTAGGTCCAAGGAATACAGTAAACCTGGAGTGAAGCATCGGAATCTATAACTAGTGTCACAGGAATGGTTCAAAACATAGACAGTAAGATGAGTCAGTCTTCTTGCACTTAAGTCGGCATCGTGCCTTTTGTATTTAATTCCGATGCAATTTCTGTGATTCGTCGTCAATTAGAAGGTCAGAGGGATACAGTAAACCTGATATGAAGCATCGTAATCTATAACTAGTGTCACAGGAATGGTTCAAAACATAGACAGTAAATTGAGTCAGTCTTCTTGTACTTAAGTCGGCATTGTGCCTTTTGTATTTAATTCCGATGTAATTTCTGTGTTTTATAGTCAATAAGAAGGTCAGAGGGATACAGTAAACATGAAGTGAAGCATCGGAATCTATAACTAGTGTCACAGGAATGGTTCATATCATAGTCAGTAAGAAGAGTCAGTCTTCTTGTACTTAAGTCGGCATTGTGCCTTTTGTATTTAATTCCGATGCAATTTCTGTGTTTCATCGTCAATAAAAAGGTCCAAGGGATACAGTAAACCTGGAGTGAAGCATCGGAATCTATAACTAGTGTCACAGGAATGGTTCAAAACATAGACAGTAAGAAGAGTCAGTCTTCTTGTACTTAAGTCTACATTGTGCCTTTTGCATTTAATTCCGATGCAATTTCTGTGTTTCATCGACAATAAGAAGGTCGAAGGGATACAGTAAACCTGGAGTGAAGCATCGGAATCTACAACTAGTGTCACAGGGATGGTTCAAAACATAGACAGTAAGAAGAGTCAGTCTTCTTGTACTTAAGTCGGTGTGTGCCTTTTGTATTTAGTTCCGTTGCAATTTCTGTGTTTCATCGTAAATAAGAAGAACAGAGGGATACAGTAAACCTGAAGTGAAGCATCAGAATCTATGACTAGTGTCACAGGAATGGTTCAAAACATAGACAGTAGGAAGAGTCAGTCTTCTTGTACTTAAGTCGGCATTGTGCCTATTGTATTTAATTCCGGTGCAATTTCTGTGTTTCATCGTCAATAAGAAGGACCAAGGGATACAGTTAACCTGAAGTGAAGCATCGGGATCTATAACTAGAGTCACAGGGATGGTTCAAAACATAGTCAGTATGAAGAGTCAGTCTTCTTGTACATAAGTCATCATTGTGCCTTTTCTATTTAATTCTGATGCAATTTCTGTGTTTCATCATCAATAAGAAGGTCCAAGGGATAGTGTAAACCTGGAGTGAAGCATCTGAATCTATAACTAGTGTCACAGGAATGGTTCAAAACATAGTCAGTAAGAGAAGTCAGACTTCTTTTACTTAAGTCGGCATTGTGCATTTTGTATTTAATTCCGATGCAATTTCTGTGTTTCATTGTCAATAAAAAGGTCCAAGGGATACAGTAAATCAGCAGTGAAGCATCGGAGTCTATAACTAGTGTCACAGAAATGGTTTAAAACATAGACAGTAAGAAGAGTCTGTCCTCTTGTACTTAATTCGGCATTGTGCCTTTTGTATTTATTTCTCATGCAATTTCTGTGTTTCATCGTCAATAAGAAGCTCAGAGGGATACAGTAAACCTGAAGTGAAGCATCGGAATCTATAACTAGTGTCACAGTAATGGTTTAAAACATAGTCAGTAAGAAGACTCAGTCTTCTTGTACTTAAGTCAACATTGTGCATTTTCTTTTTAATTCTGATGCAATTTCTGTGTTTCATCTTCAATAAGAAGGTCCAAGGGATACAGTAAACCTGGAGTGAAGCATCGGAATCTATAACTAGTGTCACTGGAATGGTTCAAAACACGGACAGTAAGAAGAGTCAGACTTCTTTTACTTAAGTCGGCATTGTGCCTTGTGTATTTAATTCCGATGCAATTTCTGTGTTTCATCGTCAATAAGAAGGTCCAAGGGATACAGTAAACCTGGAGTGAAGCATCAGAGAATATATCTAGTGTCACAAGAATGGTTCAAATCATAGACAGTAAGAAGAGTCAGTCTTCTTGTACTTACTTCGGCATTGTGCCTTTTGTATTTAATTCCGATGTAATTTCTGTGTTTCATTGTCAATAAGAATGTCAGAGGGATACAGTAAACCTCATGTGAAACATCGGAATCTATAACTAGTGTCACAGGAATGGTTCAAAACATAGTCAGTAAGAAGAGACAGTCATCTTGTACTTAAGTCGGTATTGGGCCTTTTGTAATTAATTCCGATATAATTTCTATGTTTCATCGTCAATAAGAAGGTCCAAGGAATACTGTAAACCTGGAGTGAAGCATCGGAATCTATAACTAGTGTCAAGGGGACGGTTCAAAACATACACAGTAAGATGAGTCAGTATTCTTGTACTTTTGTCGGCATTGTGCTTTTTGTATTTAATTCCGATGCAATTTCTGTGTTTCATCGTCATTAAGAAGGTCAGTGGGATACAGTAATCCTGAAGTTAAGCATCGGAATCTATAACTAGTGTCACAGGATTGGTTCAAATCATAGTCTGTAAGAAGAGTCAGTCTTCTTGTAGTTAAGTCGGCATTGTGCCTTTTCTATTTAATTCCGATGCAATTTCTGTGTTTCGTCGTCAGTAAGAAGGTCAGTGGGATACAGTAAACCTGAAGTGAAGCATCGGAATCTATAACTAGAGTCACACGAATGGTTCAAAACATAGATAGTTGGAAGAGTCAGTCTTCTTGTACCTAAGTCGGCATTGAGCCTTTTGTATTTAATTCCGATACAATTTCTGTGTTTCATTGTCAATAAGAAGGTCCAAGGGATACAGTAAACCTGAAATGAACCATCGGAATCTATAACTAGTGTCACAGGAATGGTTCAAAGCATAGACAGTGGGAAAAGTCAGTCTACATGCACTTAAGTCGGCATTGTGCCTTTTGTATTTAATTCCGATGCAATTTCTGTGTTTCATCGTCAATAAGATTGTCAGAGGGATACAGAAAACCTGTAGTGAAGCATCGGAATCTATAACTAGTGTCACAGGAATGATTCAAAACATAGTCAGTAAGAAGAGTCAGTCTTCTTTCACTTAAGTCGGCATTGTGCCTATTGTATTTAATTCCGATGCAATTAGTGTGTTTCATCGTTAATAAGAAGGTCCAAGGGATACAGTAAACCTGAAGTGAAGCATCGGAATCTATAACTAGAGTCACAGGAATGGTTCAAAACATAGACAGTAGGAAGAGTCAGTCTTCTTGTACTTAAGTCATTATTGTGCCTTTTCCATTTAATTCCGATGCAATTTCTGTGTTTCATCGTCAATACGAAGGTCAAAGGGATACAGTAAAACTGAAGTGAAGCATCGGAATCTATAACTAGTGTCACAGGAATGGATCATACTTAGTCAGTAAGAAGAGTCCGTCTTCTTGTACTTAAGTCGGCATTGTGCTATTGTATTTAATTCCGATGCAATTTCTGTGTTTCATCGTCAATAAGAAGGTCTAAGGGATACAGTAAACCTGGAGTGAAGCATTAGAATCTTTAACTAGTGTCACAGGAATGGTTCAAATCATAGACAGTAAGATGAGTCAGTCTTCTTGTGCTTAAGTCGGCATTGTGCCTTTTGTACTTAATTTCGATGCAATTTCTGTGTTTCATCGTCAATAAGAAGGTCCAAGGGATACAGTAAACCTGAAGTGAAGCATCGAAATCTAAAACTAGTATCACAGGAATTGTTCAAAACATAGACAGCAAGCAGAGTCAGTCTTCTCGAACTTAAGTCCGCATTGTGATTTTTATTTAATTCGGATGCAATTTCTGTGTTTCATCGTCAATAAGAAGGTCCAAGGGATACAGTAAACCTAGAGTGAAGCATCGGAATCTATATCTAGTGTCACAGGAATGGTTCAAATTATAGACAGTAAGAAGAGTCAGTCTTTTTGTACTTAATTCGGCATTGTGCCTTTTGTATTTAATTCCGACGCAATTTCTGCGTTTCATCATCAATAAGAACGTCAGAGGGACACAGAAAATCTGAAGTGAAGCATCGGAATCTATAACTAGTGTCACAGGAATGGTTCAAAACATAGACAGTAAGAAGAGTCATACTTTTTGTACTTAAGTCGGCATTGTGCCTTTTGTTTTTAATTCCGATTCTATTTCTGTGTTTCATCGTCACTAAGAAGGTCGGTGGGATATAGTAATCCTGAAGTTATGCATCGGAATTCATTACAAGTGTCACAGGAATGGTTCAAAGCATAGTCAGTAAGAAGAGTCAGCCTTCTTGTACGTAAGTCGGCATTGTGAATTTTGTGTTTAATTCCGATACAATTTCTGTGTTTCATCGTCAATAAGAATGTCAGAGGGATACAGTAATCCTGAAGTAAAGCATCGGAATCTATGACTAGTGTCACAGGAATGGTTCAAAACATAGTCAGTAAGAAGAGTCAGTCTTCTTGTACTTAAGTCGGTATTGTGTCTTTTGTATTTAATTTCGATGCAATTTCTGTGTTTCATCGTCAATAAGAAGGTCCAAGGGATACAGTAGACCTGAAGTGAAGCATCGAAATCTAAAACTAGTATCACAGGAATTGTTCAAAACATAGACAGCAAGCAGAGTCAGTCTTCTCGTACTTAAGTCGGCATTGTGATTTTTATTTAATTCGGATGGAATTTCTGTGTTTTATCGTCAATAAGAAGGTCCAAGGGATACAGTAAACCTAGAGTGAAGCATCGGAATCTATATCTAGTGTCACAGGAATGGTTCAAAATATAGACAGTAAGAAGAGTCAGTCTTTTTGTACTTAATTCGGCATTGTGCCTTTTGTATTTAATTCCGACGCAATTTCTGTGTTTCATCGTCAATAAGAACGTCAGAGGGATACAGAAAATCTGAAGTGAAGCATCGGAATATATAACTAGTGTCACAGGAATGGTTCAAAACATAGACAGTAAGAAGAGTCAGGCTTCTTGTACTTAAGTCGGCATTGTGCCTTTATTATTTATTTCCGATGAAATTTCTGTGTTTCATCGACAATATGAAGGTCTAAGGGATACAGTAAACCTGGAGTGAAGCATTAGAATCTTTAACTAGTGTCACAGGAATGGTTCAAATCATAGTCAGTAAGAAGAGTCAGTCTTCTTGTACGTTAGTCGGCATTGTGAATTTTGTATTCAGTTCCGATACAATTTCTGTGTTTCATCGTCAATAAGAAGTTGAGAGGGATACAGTAATCCTGAAGTAAAGCATCGGAATCTATGACCAGTGTCACAGGAATGGTTCAAAACATAGTCAGTAAGAAGAGTCAGTCTTCATGTACTTAAGTCAGTATTGTGCCTTTTGTATTTAAATCCGATTCAGTTTCTGTGTTTCATCGTCAGAAAGAAGGTCCAAGGGATACAGTAAACCTGAAGTGAAGCATCGGAATCTATGACTAGTGTCACAGGAATGGTTCAAAACATAGACAGTAGGAAGAGTCAGTCTACTTGTACTTAAGTCGGCATTGTGCTTTTGGTATTTAATTCCGGTGCAATTTCTGTGTTTCATCGTCAATAAGAAGGTCCAAGGGATACAGTAAACCAGGAGTGATGCATCGGAATCTATAACTAGTTTTACAGGGACGGTTCAAACCATAGTCAGTAAGATGAGTCAGTTTTCTTGTACGTAATTCGGGATTGTGCATTTTCTATTTAATTCCGATGCAATTTCTGTGTTTCATCGTCAATAAGAAGGTCCAAGGGATACAGTAAACCCGAAGTGAAGCATCGGAATCAATAACTAGTGTCACAGGAATGATTCAAAACATAGTCAGTAAGAAGAGTCAGTCTTCTTGTACTTAAGTCATCATTGTGCATTTTCTATTAATTTCTGATTCTTTTTCTGTGTTTCATCGTCATTAAGAAGGTCCAAGGGATACTGTAAACCTGGAGTGAAGCATCGGAATCTATAACTAGTGTCACAGGAATGGTTCAAAGCACAGACAGTAAGAAGAGTTAGACTTCTTTTACTTATGTCGGCATTGTGCGTTTTGTATTTAATTCCGATGCAATTTCTGTGTTTCATCGTCAATAAGAAGGTCCAAGGGATACAGTAAAACTTGAGTGAAGCATCAGAGTCTATAACTAGTGTCACAGGAATGGTCAAAACATAGACAGTAAGAAGAGTCAGTCTTCTTGTACTTAATTTGGCATTGCGCCTTTTGTATTTAATTCCTATGCAATTTCTGTGTTTCATCGTCAATAAGAAGGTCAGAGGGATACAGTAAACCTGATATGAAGCATCGTAATCTATAACTAGTGTCACAGGAATGGTTCAAAACATAGTCAGTAAGAAAAGTAAGTCTTCTTGTACTTAAGTCGGTATTGTGCCTTTTGTATTAAATTCCGATGCAATTTCTGTGGTTCACCGTCAATAAGACGGTCCAAGGGATACAGTAAACCTGAAGTGAAGGATCGATATCTAAAACTAGTATCACAGGAATTGGTCAAAACATAGACAGTAAGCAGAGTTAGTCTTCCCGTACTTAAGTCGGAATAGTGATTTTTATTTAATTCGGATGCAATATCTGTGTTTCATCGTTAATGAGAAGGTCCAAGGGATACAGTAAGCCTAGAGTGAAGCATCGGATTCTATAACTAGTGTCACAGGAATGGTTCAAACATAGACAGTAAAATGAGTCAGTCTTCTTGTACTTAAGTCGGCATTGTGCCTTTTGTATTTAATTCCGATGCAATTTCTGTGTTTCATCGCCAATAAGAAGGTCCAAGGGACACAGTAAACCTGAAGTGAAGCACTAGTATCTATAACTAGTGTCACAGAAAAGGTTCAAATCATAGTCAGTAAGAAGAGTCAGTCTTCTTGTACTTAAGTCGGCATTGTGCCTTTTGTATTTAATTCCGATTCAATTTCTGTGTTTCATCGTCACTAAGAAGGTCGGTGGGATATAGTAATCCTGAAGTTATGCATCGGAATTTATTACTAGTGTCACAGGAATGGTTCATAACATAGTCAGTAAGAAGAGTCAGCCTTCTTGTACGTAAGTCGGCATTGTGAATTTTGTGTCTAATTCCGATACAATTTCTGTCTTTCATCGTCAATAAGAATGTCAGAGGGATACGGTAATCCTGAAGTAAAGCATCGGAATCTATGACTAGTGTTACAGGAATGGTTCATAACCTAGTCAGTAAGAAGAGTCAGTCTTCTTGTACTTAAGTCGGTATTGTGCCTTTTGTATTTAATTCCGATGCAATTTCTGTGTTTCATCGTCAATAAGAAGGTCCAAGGGATACAGTAAACCTGAGGTGAAGCATCGAAATCTATGACTAGTGTCACAGGAATGGTGCAAAACATAGACAGTAGGAAGAGTCAGTCTTCTTGTACATATGTCGGCATTGTGATATTTCTATTTAATTAAGCTGCAATTTCTGTGTTTCATCGTCAATAAGAAGGTCCAAGGGATACCGTAAACCTGGAGTGAAGCATCGGAATCTATAACTAGTGTCACAGGGACGGTTCAAACCAAAGACAGTAAGATGAGTCAGTATTCTTGTACTTAATTCGGCATTGTGCATTGTCTATTTAATTCCGATCCAATCTCTGTGTTTCATCGTCAATAAGAAGGTCCAAGGGATACAGTAAACCCGAAGTGAAGCATCGTAATCTATAACTAGTGTCACAGGAATGGTTCAAAACACAGTCAGTAAGAAGAGTCAGTCTTCTTGTACTTAAGTCGGTATTGTGCCTTTTGTATTTAATTCCGATGCAATTTCTGTGATTCATCGTCAATAAGAAGGTCCAAGGGATACAGTAAACCTGAGGTGAAGCATCGGAATCTATGACTAGTGTCACAGGAATGGTTCAAAGCATACACAGTAGGAAGAGTCAGTCTTCTTGTACTTAAGTCGGCACTGTGCCTTTTGTATTTAATTCCGATGCAATTTCTGTGTTTCATCGTCAATAAGAAGGTCCAAGGGATACAGTAAACCATGAGTGGAGCATCAGAGTCTATAACTAGTGTCACAGGAATGGTTCAAAACATAGACAGTAAGAAGAGTCGGTCTTCTTGTACTTAATTCGGCATTGTGCCTTTTGTATTTAATTCCAATGCAATTTCTGTGTTTCATCGTCAATAAGCAGGTCAGAGGGATTCAGTAAACCTGATATGAAGCATCGTAATCTATAACTAGTGTCACAGGAATGGTTCAAAACATAGTCTGTAAGAAGAGTCAGTCTTCTTGTACTTAAGTCGGTATTGTGCCTTTTGTATTTAATTCCGATGCAATTTCTGTGTTTCATCGTCAATAACAAGGTCCAAGGTATACAGTAAACCTGAAGTGAAGCAACGAAATCTAAAACTAGTATGACAGGAATTATTCAAAACATAGACAGTAAGCAGAGTCAGTCTTCTCGTACTGAAGTCGGCATTGAGATTTTTATTTTATTCGGATGCAATTTCTGTGTTTCATCGTCAATAAAAAGGTACAAGGGATACAGTAAATCTAGAGTAAAGCATCGGAATCTATATCTAGTGTCACAGGAATGGTTCAAAACATAGACAGTAAGAAGAGTCAGTCTTCTTGTACTTAAGTCGGCATTGTGCATTTTGTATATAATTCCGATGTAATTTCTGTGTTCTAACGTCAATATGAAGGTCAGAGGGATACAGTAAACATGAATTGAAGCATCGGAATCTATAACTAGTGTCACAGGAATGGTTCAAAACATAGTCAGTAAGAAGAGTCAGTCCTCTTGTACTTACGTCGGCATTGTGCCTTTTATATTTAATTCCGATGCAATCTCTGTGTTTCACCGTCAATATGAAGGTCTAAGGGATACAGTAAACCTGGCGTGAAGCATCGGATTCTATAACTAGTGTCACAGGAATGGTTCAAAACATAGACAGTAAAATGAGTCAGTCTTCTTGTACTTAAGTCGGTATTGTGCCTTTTGTATTTAATTGCGATGCAATATCTGTGTTTCATCGTCAATAAGAAGGTCCAAGGGACACCGTAAACCTGGAGTGAACCATCGGAATCTACGACTAGTGTCACAGGAATGATTCAAAACATAGACAGTAGGAAGAGTCAGTCTTTTTGTACTTAAGTCGGCATTGTGATTTTTGTATTTATTTCCGCCGCAATTTCTGTGTTTCATCGTGAATAAGAAGGTCCAAGGGATACCGTAAACCGGGAGTGAAGCATCGGAATCTATAACTAGTGTCACAGGGACGGTTCAAACCAAAGACAGTAAGATGAGTCAGTATTCTTGTACTTAATTCGGCATTGTGCAATTTCTATTTAATTCCGATGCAATATCTGTGTTTCATCGACAACAAGAAGGTCCATGGGATACAGTAAACCCGAAGTGAAGCATCGTAATCTATAACTAGTGTCACAGGAATGGTTCAAAACATAGTCAGTAAGAAGAGTCAGTCTTCTTGTACTTAAGTCGGTATTGTGCCTTTTGTATTAAATTCCGATGCAATTTCTGCGTTTCATCGTCAATCAGAAGGTCCAAGGGAATCAGTTAACCTGAGGTGAAGCATCGGAATCTATGACTAGTGTCACAGGAATGGTTCAAAACGCAGACAGTAGGAAGAGTCAGTCTTCTTGTACTTAAGTCGGTATTGTGCCTTTCGTATTTAATTCCTAAGCAATTTCTGTGTTTCATCGTCAATAACAAGGTCCAAGGTATACAGTAAACCTGGAGTGAAGCATCGGAAACTGTAACTAGTGTCACAGGAATGGTTCAAGACATAGACAGTAAGATGAGTCAGTCTTCTTGTACTTAAGTCGGCATTGTGCCTTTTGTATTTAATTCCGATGCAATTTCTGTGTTTCGTCGTCAATAAGAAGGTCAGAGGGATACAGTTATCCTGATATGAAGCATAGTAATCTAAAACTAGTGTCACAGGAATAGTTCAAAACATAGTCAGTAAGAAGAGTCAGTCTTCTTGTACTTAAGTCGGAATTGTGCCTTTTGTATTTAATTCCGATGCAATTTCTGTGTTTCATCGTCAATAAGAAAGTCCAAGGTATACAGTAAACCTGGAGTGAAGCATCGGAATCTATAACTTGTGTCACAGGAATGGTACAAAACATAGACAGTAAGATGAGTCAGTCTTCTTGTACTTAAGTCGGCATTGTGCCTTTTGTATTTAATTCCGATGCAATTTCTGTGTTTCATCGTCAATAAGAAGGTCCAAGGGATACAGTAAACCTGTAGTGAAGCATCGGATTCTATAAATAGTGTCACAGGCATGGTTCAAAGCATAGACAGTAAAATGAGTCAGTCTACTTGTACTTAAGTCGGCATTGTGCCTTTTGTATTTAATTCCGATGTAATTTCTGTGTTTTATAGTCAATAAGAAGGTCAGAGGGATACAGTAAACATGAAGTGAAGCATCGGAATCTATAACTAGTGTCACAGGAATGGTTCAAATCATAGTCAGTAAGAAGAGTCAGTCTTCTTGTACTTAAGTCGGCATTGTGCCTTTTGTATTTCATTCCGATGCAATTTATGTGTTTCATCGTCACTAAGAAGGTCAGCGGGATATAGTAGTCCTGAAGTTAAGCATCGTAATCTATAACTAGTGTCACAGGAATGGTTCAAAACATAGTCAGTAAGAAGAGTCAGTCTTCTTGTAGTTAAGTCGGTATTGTGAATTCTATTTAATTCCGATGCAATATCTGTGTTTCATCGTCAATAAGAAGGTCCAAGGGATACAGTAAACCTGAAGTGAAGCATCGGAATTTATAACTAGTGTCACAGGAATGGTTCAAAACATAGTCAGTAAGAGGAGTCAGTCTTCTTGTACGTAAGTCGGCATTGTGAATTTTGTATTTAATTCCGATAGAATTTCTGTGTTTCATCGTCAATAAGAAGGTCAGAGGGATACAGTAATTCTGACGTAAAGCATCGGAATCTATGACCAGTGTCACAGGAATGGTTCAAGACATAGTCAGTAAAAAGAGTCAGTCTTCTTGTACTTAAGTCGGTATTGTGCCTTTTGTATTTAATTCCTATGCAATTTCTGTGTTTCATCGTCAATAAGAAGGTCCAAGGAATACAGTGAACCTGAAGTGAAGCATCGGAATCTATGACTAGTGTCACAGGAATGGTTCAAACATAGACAGTAGGAAGAGTCAGTCTACTTGTACATAAGTGGGCATTGTGCTTTTGGTATTTAATTCCGTTGCAATTTCTGTGTTTCTTCGTCAATAAGAAGGTCCAAGGGATACAGTTAACCAGGAGTCAAGCATCGGAATCTATAACTAGTGTCACAGGGACGGTTCAAACCATAGTCAGTAAGATGAGTCAGTATTCTTGTACTTAAGTCGGCATTGTGCCTTTTGTATTTAATTCCGATGCAATTTCTGTTTTTCATCGTCAATAAGAAGGTCCAAGGGATACAGTAAACCTGAACTGAAGCATCGAAATCTAAAACTAGTTGCACAGGAATTGTTCAAAACATAGACAGTAAGCAGAGTCAGTCTTCTCGTACTTAGGTCGGCATTGTGATGTTTATTTAATTCGGATGCAATTTCTGTGTTTCATCGTCAATAAGAAGGTCCAAGGGATACAGTAAACCTAGAGTGAAGCATCGTAATCTATATCTAGTGTCACAGGAATGGTTCAAAACATAGACAGTAAGAAGAGTCTGTCTTCTTGTACTTAAGTCGGCATTGTGCCTTTTGTGTTTAATTCCGATGTAATTTCTGTATTTTATCGTCAATATGAAGGTCAGAGGGATACAGTAAACATGAAGTGAAGCATCGGAATCTATAACCAGTGTCACAGGAATGGTTCAAAGCATAGTCAGTAAGAAGAGTCAGTCTTCTTGTACTTAAGTCGGCATTGTGCCTTTTGTATTTAATTCCGATGCAATTTCTGTGTTTCACCGTCATTATGAATGTCTAAGGAATACAGTAAACCTGGAGTGAAGCATCGGATTGCGTAACTAGTGTCACAGGAATGGTTCAAAACATAGACAGTAAAATGAGTCAGTCTTCTTGTACTTAAGTCGGCATTGTGCCTTTTGCATTTAATTATGAATCAATTTCTGTGTTTCGTCGCGAATAAGAAGGTCCAAGGTATTCAGTAAACCTGAAGTGAAGCATTAGAATCCATAACTAGTGTCACAGGAATGGTTCAAATCATAGTCAGTAAGAAGAGTCAGTCTTCTTGTACTTAAGTCGGCATTGTGCCTTTTGTATTTAATTCCGATGCAATTTCTGTGTTTCATCGACACTAAGAAGGTCAGTGGGATATAGTAATCCTGAAGTTATGCATCGGAATTTATTACTAGTGTCACAGGAATTTTTCAAAACATAGTCAGTAAGAAGAGTCAGTCTGCTTGTACGTAAGTCGGCATTATGAATTTTGTGTTTAATTCCGATACAATTTCTGTGTTTCATCGTCAATAAGAATGTCAGAGGGATACAGTAATCCTGAAGTAAAGCATCGCAATCTATGACTAGTGTCACAGGAATGGTTCAAAACATAGTCAGTAAGAAGAGTCAGTCTTCTTGTACTTAAGTCGGTATTGTGCCTTCTGTATTTAATTCCGATGCAAGTTCTGTGTTTCATCGTCAATAAGAAGGTCCAAGGGATACAGTAAAACCTGAGGTGAAGCATCGGAATCCATGACTAGTGTCACAGGAATGGTTCAAAATATAGACAGTAAGATGAGTCAGTATTTTTGTACTTAAATCGGCATTGTGAATTTTGTATTTAATTCCGATGCAATTTCTGTGTTTCATCGTCAATAAGAAGGTCCAAGGGATACAGTAAACCTTGAGTGAAGGATCAGAGTCTATAACTAGTGTCACAGGAATGATTCAAAACATAGACAGTAAGAAGAGTCAGTGTTCTTGTACTTAAGTCGGCATTGTGCCTTTTGTATTTAATTTCAATGTAACTTCTGTGTTTTATAGTCAATAAGAAGGTCATAGGGATACAGTAAACATGAAGTGAAGCATCGGAATCTATAACTAGTGTCACAATAATGGTTCAAATCATAGTCAGTAAGAAGAGTCAGTCTTCTTGTACTTAAGTCGGCATTGTGAATTTTGTATTTAATTCCGATACAATTTCTGTGTTTCATCGTAAATAAGAAGGTCAGAGGGATACAGTAATATTGAAGTAAAGCATCGGAATCTATGACCAGTGTCACAGGAATGGTTCAAAACATAGTCAGTAAGAAGAGTTAGTCTTCTTGTACTTAAGTCGGTATTGTGCCTTTTGTATTTAATTCCGATGCAATTTCTGTGTTTCATCGTCAATAAGAAGGTCCAAGGGATACAGTAAATTTGAAGCGAAGCATCGGAATCTATGACTAGTGTCACAGGAATGGTTCAAAACATAGACAGTAGGAAGAGTCAGTATACTTGTACTTAAGTCGGCATTGTGCTTTTGGTACTTAATTCCGATGCAATTTCTGTGTTTCATCGTCAATGAGAAGGTCCAAGGGATACAGTAAACCTGGAGTGAATCATCGGAATCTATAACTAGTGTCACAGGGACGATTCAAACCATAATGCGTAAGATGAGTCAGTATTCTAGTACTTAATTCGGCATTGTGCATTTTCTATTTAATTCCGATGCAATTTCTGTGTTTCATCGTCAATAAGAAGGTCCAAGGGGTACAGTAAACCCGAGGTGAAGCATCGGAATCTATAACTAGTGTCACAGGAATGGTTCAAAACATAGTCAGTAAGAAGAGTCAGTCTTCTTGTACTTGTCATCACTGTGCATTTTCTATTTATTTCTGATGCTTTTTCTGTGTTTCATCGTCAATAAGAAGGTCCAAGGGATACTGTAAACCTGGAGTGAGGCATCGGAATCTATAACTAGTGTCACAGGAATGGTTCAAAACACAGACAGTAAGAAGAGTCAGACTACTTTTACTTAAGTCGGCATTGTGCCTTTTGTATTTAATTCCGATGCAATTTCTGTGTTTCATCGTCAATAAGAAGGTCCAAGGTATACAGTAAACCTTGAGTGAAGCATCAGAGTCTATAACTAGTGTCACAGGAATGGTTCAAACATAGACAGTAAGAAGAGTCAGTCTTCTTGTACTTAATTCGGCATTGTGCCTTTTGTATTTAATTCCGATGCAATTTCTGTGTTTCATCGTCAATAAGAAGGTCAGAGGGATACAGGAAACCTGATATGTAGCATCGTAATCTATAACTAGGGTCACAGGAATGGGTCAAAACATCGTCAGTAAGAAGAGTCAGTCTTCTTGTACTTAAGTCGGTATTGTGCCTTTTGTATTTAATTCCGATGCAATTTCTGTGTTTCATCGTCAATAAGAAGGTCCAAGGTATACAGTAAACCTGGAGTGAAGCATCGGAATCTATAACTAGTGTCACAGGAATGGTTCAAAACATAGACAGTAAGATGAGTCAGTATTCTTGTACTTAAGTCGGCATTCTGCCTTTTGTATTTAATTCCGATCCAATTTCTGTGTTTCACCGTCAATAAGAAGGTCCAAGGGATACAGCAAACCTGAAGTAAAGCATCGAAATCTAAAACTAGTATCACAGGAA
Organism: Schistocerca americana; assembly: GCF_021461395.2. Classification (NCBI taxonomy): domain Eukaryota; kingdom Metazoa; phylum Arthropoda; class Insecta; order Orthoptera; family Acrididae; genus Schistocerca; species Schistocerca americana. The sequence goes on along the minus strand of NC_060130.1, from coordinate 5,257,486 downwards.
TAGTTCAAAACATAGACAGTAAGCAGATTCAGTCTTCTCGTACTTATGTCGGCATTGTGATTTTTATTTAATTCGGATGCAATTTCTGTGTTTCATCGTCAATAAGAAGGTCCAAGGGATACAGTAAACCTAGAGTGAAGCATCGGAATCTATATCTAGTATCACAGGAATGGTTCAAAACGTGGTCAGTAAGAAGAGTCAGTCTTCTTGTACTTAAGTCGGCATTGTGCCTTTTGTATTTAATTCCGATGTAATTTCCGTGTTTTATCGTCAATATGAAGGTCAGAGGGATACAGTAAACATGAAGTGAAGCATCGGAATCTATAACTAGTGTCACAGGAATTGTTCAAAACATAGTCAGTAAGAAGAGTCAGTCTTCTTGTACTTAAGTCGTCATTGTGCCTTTTGTATTTAATTCCGATGCAATTTCTGTGTTTCACTGTCAATATGAAGGTCTAGGGGATACAGTAAACCTGGAGTGAAGCATCGGATTCTACAACTAGTGTCACAGGAATGGTTCAAAACATAGACAGTAAAATGAGTCAGTCTTCTTGTACTTAAGTCGGCATAGTGCCTTTTGTATATAATTCCGATGCAATTTCTGTGTTTCATCGCCAACAAGAGGGTCCAAGGGATACAGTAAATCTGAAGTGAAGCATTATAATCTATAACTAGTGTCACAGGAATGGTTCAAATCATAGTCACTAAGAAGAGTCAGTCGTCTTGTACTTATGTCGGCATTGTGCCTTTTCTATTTAATTCCGATGCAATTTCTGTGTTTCATCGTCACTAAGAAGGTCAGTGGGCTATAGTAATCCTGAAGTTATGCATCGGAATGTTTTACTAGTGTCACAGGAATGGTTCAAATCATAGTCAGTAAGAAGAGTCAGTCTTCTTGTACGTAAGTCGCCATTGTGAATTTTGTGTCTAATTCCGATGCAATTTCTGTGTTTCATCGACAATAAGAATGTCAGAGGGATACAGTAATCCTGAAGTAAAGCATCGGAATCTATAACTAGTGTCACAGGAATGGTTCAAAACATAGTCAGTAAGTTGAGTCAGTCTTCTTGTACTTAAGTCATCACTGTGCATTTTCTATTTATTTCTGACGCTTTTTCTGTGTTTCATCGTCAATAAGAAGGTCTAAGGGATACTGTAAACCTGGAGTGAAGCATCGGAATCTATAACGAGTGTCACAGGAATGGTTCAAAACACAGACAGTAAGAAGAGTCAGACTTCTTTTACCTTAGTCGGCATTGTGCCTTTTGTATTTAATTCCGATGCAATTTCTGTGTTTCACCTTCAATATGAAGGTCTAGGGGATACAGTAAACCTGGAGTGAAGCATAGGATTCTATAACTAGTGTCACAGGAATGGTTCAAAACATAGACAGTAAAATGAGTCAGTCTTCTTGTACTTAAGTCGGCATTGTGCCTTTTGTATTTAATTCCGATGCAATTTCTGTGTTTCATCGCCAATAAGAAGGTCCAAGGGATACAGTAAACCTGAAGTGAAGCATTAGAATCTATAACTAGTGTCACAGGAATGGTTTAAATCATAGTCAGTAAGAAGAGTCAGTCCTCTTGTACATAAGTCGGTATTGTGCCTTTGTATTTAATTCCGATGCAAATTCTGTGTTTCATCGTCAATAAGAAGGTCCAAGGGATACAGTAAACCTGAGGTGAAGCATCGGAATCTATGACTAGTGTCACAGGAATGGTTTAAAACATAGACAGTAGGAAGAGTCAGTCTACTTGTACTTCAGTCGGCATTGTGCTTTTTGTATTTAATTCCGATGCAATTTCTGTGTTTCATCGTCAATAAGAAGGTCCAAGAGATACAGTAAACCTGGAGTGAAGCATAGGATTCTATAACTAGTGTCACAGGAATGGTTCAAAACATAGTCAGTAAGAAGAGTCAGTCTTCTTGTACTTAAGACGGCATTGTGCCTTTTGTATTTAATTCCGATGCAATTTCTGTGTTTCATCGTCAATATGAAGGTCTAAGGGATACTGTAAACATGGAGTGAAGCATTAGAATCTATAACTAGTGTCACAGGAATGGTTCAAAACATAGACAGTAAAATGAGTCAGGCTTCTTGTACTTATGTCGGCATTGTGCCTTTTGTATTTAATTCCGATGCAATTTCTGTGTTTCATCGTCACTAAGAAGGTCAGTGGGATGTAGTAATCAAAAAAATGGGTCAAATGGCTCTGAGCACTATGGGACTCAACTGCTGAGGTCATTAGTCCCCTAGAACTTAGAACTAGTTAAACCTAACTAACCTAAGGACATCACACACATCCATGCCCGAGGCAGGATTCGAACCTGCGACCATAGCGGTCTCGCGGTTCAACACTGCAGCGCCAGAACCGCGCGGCCACTTCGGCCGGCTATAGTAATCCTGAAGTTATGCATCGAAATTTATTACTGGTGTCACAGGAATGGTTCAAAACATAGTCAGTAAGAAGAGTCAGTCTTCCTGTACGTAAGTTGGCATTGTGAATTTTGTGTTTAATTCCGATACAATTTCTGTGTTTCATCGTCAATAAGAATGTCAGAGGGATACAGTAATCCTGAAGTAAAGCATCGGAATCTATGACTAGTGTCACAGGAATGGTTCAAAACATATACAGTAAGAAGAGTCAGTCTTCTTGTACTTAAGTCGGTATTGTGCTTTTTGTATTTAATTCCGATGCAATTTCTGTGTTTCATCGTCAATAAGAAGGTCCAAGGGATACAGTAAACCTGAAGTGAAGCATCGAAATCTATGACTAGTGTCACAGGAATGGTTCAAAACATAGCCAGTAGGGAGAGTCAGTCTTCTTGTACTTAAGTCGGCATTGTGCTTTTTTTATTTTATTCCGATGCAATTTCTGTGTTTCATCGTCAATAAGAAGGTCCAAGGGATACAGTAAACCTGGAGTGAAGCATCGGAATCTATAACTAGTGTCAGAGGGACGGTTCAAAACATAGACAGTAACATGAGTCAGTATTCTTGTACTTTAGTCGGCATTGTGCTTTTTGTATTTAATTCCGATGCAAATTTCTGTGTTTCATCGTCACTAAGAAGGTCAGTGGGATACAGTAAACCTGAAGTGAAGCATTGGAATCTATAAGTAGAGTCACAGGAATGGTTCAAAACATAGACAGTAAGAAAGAGTCAGTCTTCTTGTACTTAAGTCAATATTGTGCCTTTTCTATTTAATTCCGATGCAATTTCTGTGTTTCATCGTCAATATGAAGGTCAAAGGGATACAGTAAACCTGAAGTGAAGCATCGGAATCTATAACTAGTGTCACAGGAATTGTTCAAAACATAGACAGTAAGCAGAGACAGTCTTCTCGTACTTAAGTCGGCATTTTGATTTTTATTAAATTCGGATGCAATTTCTGTGTTTCATCGTCAATAAGAAGGTCTAAGGGATACAGTAAACCTAGAGTGAAGCATCGGAATCTATATCTAGTGTCACAGGAATGGTTTCAAAACATAGACAGTAAGAAGAGTCGGTCTTTCTGTACTTAATTCGGCATTGTGCCTTTTGTATTTAATTCCGATGCAATTTCTGTGTTTCATCGTCAATAAGAGCGTCAGAGAGATACAGAAAATCTGAAGTGAAGCATCGGAATCTATAAGTAGTGTCACAGGAATGGGTCAAAACATTGACAGTAAGGAGAGTCAGTCTTCTTGTACTTAAGTCGGCATTGTGCCGTTTGTATTTAATTCCGATGTAATTTCTGTGTTTTATCGTCAATAAGAAGGTCAGAGGGATACAGTAAACATGAAGTGAAGCATCGGAATCTATAACTAGTGTCACAGGAATGGTTCAAAACATAGTCAGTAAGAAGAGTCAGTCTTCTTGTACTTAAGTCGGCATTGTGCCTTTTGTATTTATTTCCGATGCAATTTCTGTGTTTCATCGTCAATATGAAGGTCTAAGGGATACAGTAAACCTGTAGTGAAGCATCGGATCCTATAACTAGTGTGACAGGAATGGTTCAAAACATAGACAGTAAAATGAGTCAGTCTTCTTGTACTTAAGTCGGCATTGTGCTTTTTGTATCTAATTCCGATGCAATTTCTGTGTTTCATCGCCAATAAGAAGGTCCAAGGGATACAGTAAACCTGAAGTGAAGCATTAGAATCTATAACTAGTGTCACAGGAATGGTTCAAAACATAGTCAGTAAGAAGAGTCAGTCTTCTTGTACCTAAGTCATCATTGTGCATTTTCTATTTATTTCTGATGCTTTTTCTGTGTTTCATCGTCAATAAGAAGGTCCAAGGGATACTGTAAACCTGGAGTGAAGCATCGGAATCTATAACTAGTGTCACAGGAATGGTTCAAAACACAGACAGTAAGAAGAGTCAGACTTCCTTTACTTAAGTTTGTAACGCCGGAAATGCATATCCTCCTATTTCCATCTATTGTACTATTATTTTTTTCCTAGTTTTGTTACCTCAAGATATGACATTTCTGTCTCTTTATATATTGTAAATGCTTTACTGTTTGGATATATATATATTTATGCACTTATGTCGATGTATAATTGGTTTGTTTCGTAAATATTATTTGTATTTTTACGCTGGGTCTTGCCTAGGGAAAACTGCTATCGAACGATTACAACGATGGGTCGTGTGAAGAATCAAAGTGTGTAGGATCTTTGGTAGTGTTAACTCTGCCGCGTGGAGCGCCGGCAGGGCAGTGAGAGTCTGGCGGGAGTAGCGAGTGGAGCAGGTGTTGTGTGACGCTCCCGCGAGTTGCCGCGCTTTCGGGGTTTGGCAGCATGTAATTGCGCTCGACTCGCGATGATAGTTTCTGACATGGTGTCGCGGACGGGAAGCATTAGCTGGCGCACATCAAGAGCCCGTTTCGCCTGGTGACCGTGTCGAGAAGAAGGCGCGCCAACATCCAGCTTCTGCAGCAGCGACGGCCGACAATGAGTGACTGTCGCCACCTCCTCGATCGACGGCTTCAAACCTTCAAACAACCAACAAGGAAGACTAAAAGCACGTAAAGTTTCAGAACTGTATGGCAGACCTCAGCTTTTCAAATTGTTCCATTTGTCTCGCAAAATTACAGCAACTTAGCATGAACCTTTGTTGCTCATTGTCCCAATTGCATTGCCGAGCAGGGTCCCTTCCTTTTCCGAAATGAACCCGAGTGTCGTTGAAATTCAAACGCCAGCATAATTCCATTTCACTGCTTTAATTTCGAAGTTCAATTCAAGTGTTAGCTGGCTACAATAGTTAGATTACACAAGCACAAATTAAGAGTGCGAGTTTTGTTACCGTATTTTAGCTTACCTGTGACTGCAGCTCAGCTTGGTACGTACTAAATTTTACTATTGTTAATTATTCAGAATCGTTTAATTCAAGTTCAAAGTTAAATCTCTTCTTTCTAAATTGCGTAGATTCAAGTAGCGTTAGAAATGATTGTTGAGGTAGTCCAAGACTAACTGTATTTCGATGTGCTTCAGAAAGAAAGTTCACTATTAACTTCAATCACTAAATTTACTTTCGATTTTCCGGTTTCATTAATTCTTTTGCTAAATTAAGTATAGCGAAATTTATTACTTCTGACAAACTTTCAGTTTTCACACTACACGTGTCAACCTTCAGTTGCCACGCTTCTAGTGCTAATTATATGTGTAATAACCTTTCTTTTTCAGTTATTATAGTAATTGTCCATAGGACTGGCGACCGTAATTTCCCCCAAATCTCAAATATCTAATTACCGCTAGTTAATTGTTAACGTAACGGCCGCACATTTATTTTCTTTATTTACTTTACCCCTTTTCAAAATTAATTTCCACCAGTTTCATTTGCATTTTTCCTTTCATTTAGATGTAACCCTTCCCTCCCTCTTTACCGATAGATTAACTTCGGTGACGATTGCTTTTCCCAAATTTCCATTAGGTACACGCGGTTTAATTTTTCACTGTCTTTAAGGTCGATAAGTGAGGGGGGAGGTTACAAGTTGGCATTGTGCCTTTTGTATTTAATTCCGATGCAATTTCTGTGTTTCATCGTCAATAAGAAGGTCCAAGGGATACAGTAAACCTTGCGTGAAGCATCAGAGTCTATAACTAGTGTCACAGGATTGGTTCAAAACATAGACAGTAAGAAGAGTCAGTCTTCATGTACTTAATTCGGCATTGTACCTTTTGTATTTAATTCCGATGCAATTTCTGTGTTTCATCGTCAATAAGAAGGTCAGAGGGATACAGTAAACCTGATATGAAGCATCGTAATCTATAACTAGTGTCACAGGAATGGTTCAAAACATAGTCAGTAAGAAGAGTCAGTCCTCCTGTACGTAAGTCGGCATTGTGAATTTTGTGTTTAATTCCGATACAATTTCTGTGTTTCATCGTCAATAAGAATGTCAGAGGGATACAGTAAACCTGGTATGAAGCATCGTAATCTATAACTAGTGTCACAGGAATGGTTCAAAACATAGCCAGTAGGGAGAGTCAGTCTTCTTGTACTTAAGTCGGCATTGTGCTTTTTTTATTTAATTCCGACGCAATTTCTGTGTTTCATCGTCAATAAGAAGGTCCAAGGGATACAGTAAACCTTGAGTGAAGCATCGGAATCTATAACTAGTGTCAGAGGGACGGTTCAAAACATAGACAGTAACATGAGTCAGTATTCTTGTACTTTAGTCGGCATTGTGCTTTTTGTATTTAATTCCGATGCAAATTTCTGCGTTTCATCGTCACTAAGAAGGTCAGTGGGATACAGCAAACCTGAAGTGAAGCATTGGAATCTATAAGTAGAGTCACAGGAATGGTTCAAAACATAGACAGTAAGAAAGAGTCAGTCTTCTTGTACTTAAGTCAATATTGTGCCTTTTCTATTTAATTCCGATGCAATTTCTGTGTTTCATCGTCAATATGAAGGTCAAAGGGATACAGTAAACCTGAAGTGAAGCATCGGAATCTATAACTAGTGTCACAGGAATGGTTCAAAACATAGAGAGTTGGAAGATTCAGTCTTCTTGTACTTAAGTCGGCATTGTGCCTTTTGTATTTCATTCCGATGCAATATCTGTGTTTCATCGTCCATACGAAGGTCCGAGGGATACAGTAAACCTCAAGTGAAGCATCGGAATAAAAAACTAGTGTCACAGGAATGGTTCAAAACATAGAGAGTAGGAAGAGTCAGTCTTCTTGTACTTAAGTCGGCATTGTGCTTTTTCTATTTAATTCCGATGCGATTTCTGTGTCTCATCGTCAATAGGAACGTCCAAGGGATACAGTAAACCTGAAGTGAAGCATCCGAATCTATGACTAGTGTCACAGGAATGGTTCAAAACATAGACAGTAGGAAGAGTCAGTCTTCTTGTACTTAAGTCGGCATTGTGATTTTTGTATTTAATTCCGATGCAATTTCTGTGTTTCATCGTCAATAAGAAGGTCCAAGGGATGCAGTAAACCTGGAGTGAAGCATCGGAATCTATAACTAGTGTCACAGGGACTGTTCAAACCATAGACAGTAAGATGAGTCAGTATTCTTGTACTTAATTCGGCATTGTGCATTTTATATTTAATTCCGATGCAATTTCTGTGTTTCATCGTCAATAAGGAGGTCCAAAGTATACAGTAAACCTGGAGTGAAGTTCGGAATCTATAGCTAGTGTCACAGGAATGGTTCAAAGCATAGTCGGTAAGAAGAGTCAGTCTTCTTGTACTTAAGTCGGCATTGTGCATTTTCTATTTAATTACGATGCAATTTCTATGTTTCATCGTCAGTAAGAAGGTCCAAGGGATACAGTAAACCTGAAGTGAAGCATTAGAATCTATAACTAGTGTCACAGGAATGGTTCAAATCATAGTCAGTAAGAAGAGTCAGTCTTCTTGTACTTAAGTCGGCATTGTGCCTTTTGTATTTAATTCCGATGCAATTTCTGTGTTTCATTGTCACTAAGAAGGTCAGTGGGATATAGTAATCCTGAAGTTATGCATCGGAATGTATTACTAGTGTCACAGGAATGGTTCAAAACATAGTCAGTAAGAAGAGTCAGTCTTCTTGTACGTAAGTCGGCATTGTGAATTTTGTGTTTAATTCCGATGCAATTTCTGTGTTTCATCGTCAATAAGAATGTCAGAGGGATACAGTAATCATGAAGTAAAGCATCGGAATCTATGACTAGTGTCACAGGAATGGTTCAGAACATAGTCAGTAAGAAGAGTCAGTCTTCTTGTACTTAAGTCGGTATTGTGCCTTTTGTATTTAATTCCGATGCAATTTCTGTGTTTCATCGTCAATAAGAAGGTCCAAGGGATACAGTAAACCTGAGGTGAAGCATCCGAATCTATGACTAGTGTCACAGGAATGGTTCAAAACATAGACAGTAGGAAGAGTCAGTCTTCATGTACTTAAGTCGGCATTGTGATTTTTGTATTTAATTCCGATGCAATTTCTGTGTTTCATCGTCAATAAGAAGGTCCAAGGGATGCAGTAAACCTGGAGTGAAGCATCGGAATCTATAACTAGTGTCACAGGGACTGTTCAAACCATAGACAGTAAGATGAGTCAGTATTCTTGTACTTAATTCGGCATTGTGCATTTTATATTTAATTCCGATGCAATTTCTGTGTTTCATCGTCAATAAGGAGGTCCAAAGTATACAGTAAACCTGGAGTGAAGTTCGGAATCTATAACTAGTATCACAGGAATGGTTCAAAACATAGACAGTAAGATGAGTCAGTCTTCTTGTACTTAAGTCGCCATTGCGCCTTTTGTATTTAATTCCGATGCAATTTCTGTGTTTCATCGTCAATAAGAAAGTCCAAGGGATACAGTAATCCTGAAGTGAAGCATCGAAATCTAAAACTAGTATCACAGGAATTGTTCAAAACATAGACAGTAAGCAGAGTCAGTCTTCTCATACTTAAGTCGGCATTGTGATTTTTATTTAATTCGGAAGCAATGTCTGTGTTTCATCGTCAATAAGGAGGTCCAAGGGACACAGTAAACCTAGAGAGAAGCATCGGATTCTATATCTAGTGTCACAGGAATGGTTCAAAACATAGTCAGTAAGAAGAGTCAGTCTTCTTGTACTTAAGACGGCATTGTGCCTTTTGTATTTAATTCCGATGCAATTTCTGTGTTTCATCGTCAATATGAAGTTCTAAGGGATACTGTAAACATGGAGTGAAGCATTAGAATCTATAACTAGTGTCACAGGAATGGTTCAAAACATAGACAGTAAAATGAGTCAGGCTTCTTGTACTTATGTCGGCATTGTGCCTTTTGTATTTAATTCCGATGCAATTTCTGTGTTTCATCGTCACTAAGAAGGTCAGTGGGATGTAGTAATCAAAAAAATGGGTCAAATGGCTCTGAGCACTATGGGACTCAACTGCTGAGGTCATTAGTCCCCTAGAACTTAGAACTAGTTAAACCTAACTAACCTAAGGACATCACACACATCCATGCCCGAGGCAGGATTCGAACCTGCGACCATAGCGGTCTCGCGGTTCAACACTGCAGCGCCAGAACCGCGCGGCCACTTCGGCCGGCTATAGTAATCCTGAAGTTATGCATCGAAATTTATTACTGGTGTCACAGGAATGGTTCAAAACATAGTCAGTAAGAAGAGTCAGTCTTCCTGTACGTAAGTTGGCATTGTGAATTTTGTGTTTAATTCCGATACAATTTCTGTGTTTCATCGTCAATAAGAATGTCAGAGGGATACAGTAATCCTGAAGTAAAGCATCGGAATCTATGACTAGTGTCACAGGAATGGTTCAAAACATATACAGTAAGAAGAGTCAGTCTTCTTGTACTTAAGTCGGTATTGTGCTTTTTGTATTTAATTCCGATGCAATTGCTGTGTTTCATCGTCACTAAGAAGGTCAGTGGGATACAGTAAACCTGAAGTGAAGCATTGGAATCTATAAGTAGAGTCACAGGAATGGTTCAAAACATAGACAGTAAGAAAGAGTCAGTCTTCTTGTACTTAAGTCAATATTGTGCCTTTTCTATTTAATTCCGATGCAATTTCTGTGTTTCATCGTCAATATGAAGGTCAAAGGGATACAGTAAACCTGAAGTGAAGCATCGGAATCTATAACTAGTGTCACAGGAATTGTTCAAAACATAGACAGTAAGCAGAGACAGTCTTCTCGTACTTAAGTCGGCATTGTGATTTTTATTAAATTCGGATGCAATTTCTGTGTTTCATCGTCAATAAGAAGGTCTAAGGGATACAGTAAACCTAGAGTGAAGCATCGGAATCTATATCTAGTGTCACAGGAATGGTTTCAAAACATAGACAGTAAGAAGAGTCGGTCTTTCTGTACTTAATTCGGCATTGTGCCTTTTGTATTTAATTCCGATGAAATTTCTGTGTTTCATCGTCAATAAGAGCGTCAGAGAGATACAGAAAATCTGAAGTGAAGCATCGGAATCTATAAGTAGTGTCACAGGAATGGTTCAAAACATTGACAGTAAGGAGAGTCAGTCTTCTTGTACTTAAGTCGGCATTGTGCCGTTTGTATTTAATTCCGATGTAATTTCTGTGTTTTATCGTCAATAAGAAGGTCAGAGGGATACAGTAAACATGAAGTGAAGCATCGGAATCTATAACTAGTGTCACAGGAATGGTTCAAAACATAGTCAGTAAGAAGAGTCAGTCTTCTTGTACTTAAGTCGGCATTGTGCCTTTTGTATTTATTTCCGATGCAATTTCTGTGTTTCATCGTCAATATGAAGGTCTAAGGGATACAGTAAACCTGTAGTGAAGCATCGGATCCTATAACTAGTGTGACAGGAATGGTTCAAAACATAGACAGTAAAATGAGTCAGTCTTCTTGTACTTAAGTCGGCATTGTGCTTTTTGTATCTAATTCCGATGCAATTTCTGTGTTTCATCGCCAATAAGAAGGTCCAAGGGATACAGTAAACCTGAAGTGAAGCATTAGAATCTATAACTAGTGTCACAGGAATGGTTCAAAACATAGTCAGTAAGAAGAGTCAGTCTTCTTGTACCTAAGTCATCATTGTGCATTTTCTATTTATTTCTGATGCTTTTTCTGTGTTTCATCGTCAATAAGAAGGTCCAAGGGATACTGTAAACCTGGAGTGAAGCATCGGAATCTATAACTAGTGTCACAGGAATGGTTCAAAACACAGACAGTAAGAAGAGTCAGACTTCCTTTACTTAAGTTTGTAACGCCGGAAATGCATATCCTCCTATTTCCATCTATTGTACTATTATTTTTTTCCTAGTTTTGTTACCTCAAGATATGACATTTCTGTCTCTTTATATATTGTAAATGCTTTACTGTTTGGATATATATATATTTATGCACTTATGTCGATGTATAATTGGTTTGTTTCGTAAATATTATTTGTATTTTTACGCTGGGTCTTGCCTAGGGAAAACTGCTATCGAACGATTACAACGATGGGTCGTGTGAAGAATCAAAGTGTGTAGGATCTTTGGTAGTGTTAACTCTGCCGCGTGGAGCGCCGGCAGGGCAGTGAGAGTCTGGCGGGAGTAGCGAGTGGAGCAGGTGTTGTGTGACGCTCCCGCGAGTTGCCGCGCTTTCGGGGTTTGGCAGCATGTAATTGCGCTCGACTCGCGATGATAGTTTCTGACATGGTGTCGCGGACGGGAAGCATTAGCTGGCGCACATCAAGAGCCCGTTTCGCCTGGTGACCGTGTCGAGAAGAAGGCGCGCCAACATCCAGCTTCTGCAGCAGCGACGGCCGACAATGAGTGACTGTCGCCACCTCCTCGATCGACGGCTTCAAACCTTCAAACAACCCACAAGGAAGACTAAAAGCACGTAAAGTTTCAGAACTGTATGGCAGACCTCAGCTTTTCAAATTGTTCCATTTGCCTCGCAAAATTACAGCAACTTAGCATGAACCTTTGTTGCTCATTGTCCCAATTGCATTGCCGAGCAGGGTCCCTTCCTTTTCCGAAATGAACCCGAGTGTCGTTGAAATTCAAACGCCAGCATAATTCCATTTCACTGCTTTAATTTCGAAGTTCAATTCAAGTGTTAGCTGGCTACAATAGTTAGATTACACAAGCACAAATTAAGAGTGCGAGTTTTGTTACCGTATTTTAGCTTACCTGTGACTGCAGCTCAGCTTGGTACGTACTAAATTTTACTATTGTTAATTATTCAGAATCGTTTAATTCAAGTTCAAAGTTAAATCTCTTCTTTCTAAATTGCGTAGATTCAAGTATCGTTAGAAATGATTGTTGAGGTAGTCCAAGACTAACTGTATTTCGATGTGCTTCAGAAAGAAAGTTCACTATTAACTTCAATCACTAAATTTACTTTCGATTTTCCGGTTTCATTAATTCTTTTGCTAAATTAAGTATAGCGAAATTTATTACTTCTGACAAACTTTCAGTTTTCACACTACACGTGTCAACCTTCAGTTGCCACGCTTCTAGTGCTAATTATATGTGTAATAACCTTTCTTTTTCAGTTATTATAGTAATTGTCCATAGGACTGGCGACCGTAATTTCCCCCAAATCTCAAATATCTAATTACCGCTAGTTAATTGTTAACGTAACGGCCGCACATTTATTTTCTTTATTTACTTTACCCCTTTTCAAAATTAATTTCCACCAGTTTCATTTGCATTTTTCCTTTCATTTAGATGTAACCCTTCCCTCCCTCTTTACCGATAGATTAACTTCGGTGTCGATTGCTTTTCCCAAATTTCCATTAGGTACACGCGGTTTAATTTTTCACTGTCTTTAAGGTCGATAAGTGAGGGGGGAGGTTACAAGTTGGCATTGTGCCTTTTGTATTTAATTCCGATGCAATTTCTGTGTTTCATCGTCAATAAGAAGGTCCAAGGGATACAGTAAACCTTGCGTGAAGCATCAGAGTCTATAACTAGTGTCACAGGATTGGTTCAAAACATAGACAGTAAGAAGAGTCAGTCTTCATGTACTTAATTCGGCATTGTACCTTTTGTATTTAATTCCGATGCAATTTCTGTGTTTCATCGTCAATAAGAAGGTCAGAGGGATACAGTAAACCTGATATGAAGCATCGTAATCTATAACTAGTGTCACAGGAATGGTTCAAAACATAGTCAGTAAGAAGAGTCAGTCCTCCTGTACGTAAGTCGGCATTGTGAATTTTGTGTTTAATTCCGATACAATTTCTGTGTTTCATCGTCAATAAGAATGTCAGAGGGATACAGTAATCCTGAAGTAAAGCATCGGAATCTATGACTAGTGTCACAGGAATGGTTCAAAACATATACAGTAAGAAGAGTCAGTCTTCTTGTACTTAAGTCGGTATTGTGCTTTTTGTATTTAATTCCGATGCAATTGCTGTGTTTCATCGTCAATAAGAAGGTCCAAGGGATACAGTAAACCTGAAGTGAAGCATCGAAATCTATGACTAGTGTCACAGGAATGGTTCAAAACATAGCCAGTAGGGAGAGTCAGTCTTCTTGTACTTAAGTCGGCATTGTGCTTTTTTTATTTAATTCCGATGCAATTTCTGTGTTTCATCGTCACTAAGAAGGTCAGTGGGATGTAGTAATCAAAAAAATGTGTCAAATGGCTCTGAGCACTATGGGACTCAACTGCTGAGGTCATTAGTCCCCTAGAACTTAGAACTAGTTAAACCTAACTAACCTAAGGACATCACACACATCCATGCCCGAGGCAGGATTCGAACCTGCGACCATAGCGGTCTCGCGGTTCCACACTGCAGCGCCAGAACCGCGCGGCCACTTCGGCCGGCTGTAGTAATCCTGAAGTTATGCATCGAAATTTATTACTGGTGTCACAGTAATGGTTCAAAACATAGTCAGTAAGAAGAGTCAGTCTTCCTGTACGTAAGTTGGCATTGTGAATTTTGTGTTTAATTCCGATACAATTTCTGTGTTTCATCGTCAATAAGAATGTCAGAGGGATACAGTAATCCTGAAGTAAAGCATCGGAATCTATGACTAGTGTCACAGGAATGGTTCAAAACATATACAGTAAGAAGAGTCAGTCTTCTTGTACTTAAGTCGGTATTGTGCTTTTTGTATTTAATTCCGATGCAATTGCTGTGTTTCATCGTCAATAAGAAGGTCCAAGGGATACAGTAAACCTGAAGTGAAGCATCGAAATCTATGACTAGTGTCACAGGAATGGTTCAAAACATAGCCAGTAGGGAGAGTCAGTCTTCTTGTACTTAAGTCGGCATTGTGCTTTTTTTATTTTATTCCGATGCAATTTCTGTGTTTCATCGTCAATAAGAAGGTCCAAGGGATACAGTAAACCTGGAGTGAAGCATCGGAATCTATAACTAGTGTCAGAGGGACGGTTCAAAACATAGACAGTAACATGAGTCAGTATTCTTGTACTTTAGTCGGCATTGTGCATTTTGTATTTAATTCCGATGCAAATTTTTGTGTTTCATCGTCACTAAGAAGGTCAGTGGGATACAGTAAACCTGAAGTGAAGCATTGGAATCTATAAGTAGAGTCACAGGAATGGTTCAAAACATAGACAGTAAGAAAGAGTCAGTCTTCTTGTACTTAAGTCAATATTGTGCCTTTTCTATTTAATTCCGATGCAATTTCTGTGTTTCATCGTCAATATGAAGGTCAAAGGGATACAGTAAACCTGAAGTGAAGCATCGGAATCTATAACTAGTGTCACAGGAATGGTTCAAAACATAGAGAGTTGGAAGATGCAGTCTTCTTGTACTTAAGTCGGCATTGTGCCTTTTGTATTTCATTCCGATGCAATATCTGTGTTTCATCGTCCATAAGAAGGTCCGAGGGATACAGTAAACCTCAAGTGAAGCATCGGAATAAAAAACTAGTGTCACAGGAATGGTTCAAAACATAGAGAGTAGGAAGAGTCAGTCTTCTTGTACTTAAGTCGGCATTGTGCTTTTTCTATTTAATTCCGATGCGATTTCTGTGTCTCATCGTCAATAGGAACGTCCAAGGGATACAGTAAACCTGAAGTGAAGCATCGGAATCTATAGCTAGTGTCACAGGAATGGTTCAAAGCATGGTCGGTAAGAAGAGTCAGTCTTCTTGTACTTAAGTCGGCATTGTGCATTTTCTATTTAATTACGATGCAATTTCTATGTTTCATCGTCAGTAAGAAGGTCCAAGGGATACAGTAAACCTGAAGTGAAGCATTAGAATCTATAACTAGTGTCGCAGGAATGGTTCAAATCATAGTCAGTAAGAAGAGTCAGTCTTCTTGTACTTAAGTCGGCATTGTGCCTTTTGTATTTAATTCCGATGCAATTTCTGTGTTTCATTGTCACTAAGAAGGTCAGTGGGATATAGTAATCCTGAAGTTATGCATCTGAATGTATTACTAGTGTCACAGGAATGGTTCAAAACATAGTCAGTAAGAAGAGTCAGTCTTCTTGTACGTAAGTCGGCATTGTGAATTTTGTGTTTAATTCCGATGCAATTTCTGTGTTTCATCGTCAATAAGAATGTCAGAGGGATACAGTAATCATGAAGTAAAGCATCGGAATCTATGACTAGTGTCACAGGAATGGTTCAGAACATAGTCAGTAAGAAGAGTCAGTCTTCTTGTACTTAAGTCGGTATTGTGCCTTTTGTATTTAATTCCGATGCAATTTCTGTGTTTCATCGTCAATAAGAAGGTCCAAGGGATACAGTAAACCTGAGGTGAAGCATCGGAATCTATGACTAGTGTCACAGGAATGGTTCAAAACATAGACAGTAGGAAGAGTCAGTCTTCTTGTACTTAAGTCGGCATTGTGATTTTTGTATTTAATTCCGATGCAATTTCTGTGTTTCATCGTCAATAAGAAGGTCCAAGGGATGCAGTAAACCTGGAGTGAAGCATCGGAATCTATAACTAGTGTCACAGGGACTGTTCAAACCATAGACAGTAAGATGAGTCAGTATTCTTGTACTTAATTCGGCATTGTGCATTTTATATTTAATTCCGATGCAATTTCTGTGTTTCATCGTCAATAAGGAGGTCCAAAGTATACAGTAAACCTGGAGTGAAGTTCGGAATCTATAACTAGTATCACAGGAATGGTTCAAAACATAGACAGTAAGATGAGTCAGTCTTCTTGTACTTAAGTCGGCATTGCGCCTTTTGTATTTAATTCCGATGCAATTTCTGTGTTTCATCGTCAATAAGAAGGTCCAAGGGATACAGTAATCCTGAAGTGAAGCATCGAAATCTAAAACTAGTATCACAGGAATTGTTCAAAACATAGACAGTAAGCAGAGTCAGTCTTCTCATACTTAAGTCGGCATTGTGATTTTTATTTAATTCGGAAGCAATGTCTGTGTTTCATCGTCAATAAGGAGGTCCAAGGGACACAGTAAACCTAGAGTGAAGCATCGGATTCTATATCTAGTGTCACAGGAATGGTTCAAAACATAGTCAGTAAGAAGAGTCAGTCTTCTTGTACTTAAGACGGCATTGTGCCTTTTGTATTTAATTCCGATGCAATTTCTGTGTTTCATCGTCAATATGAAGGTCTAAGGGATACTGTAAACATGGAGTGAAGCATTAGAATCTATAACTAGTGTCACAGGAATGGTTCAAAACATAGACAGTAAAATGAGTCAGGCTTCTTGTACTTATGTCGGCATTGTGCCTTTTGTATTTAATTCCGATGCAATTTCTGTGTTTCATCGTCACTAAGAAGGTCAGTGGGATGTAGTAATCAAAAAAATGGGTCAAATGGCTCTGAGCACTATGGGACTCAACTGCTGAGGTCATTAGTCCCCTAGAACTTAGAACTAGTTAAACCTAACTAACCTAAGGACATCACACACATCCATGCCCGAGGCAGGATTCGAACCTGCGACCATAGCGGTCTCGCGGTTCCACACTGCAGCGCCAGAACCGCGCGGCCACTTCGGCCGGCTATAGTAATCCTGAAGTTATGCATCGAAATTTATTACTGGTGTCACAGGAATGGTTCAAAACATAGTCAGTAAGAAGAGTCAGTCTTCCTGTACGTAAGTTGGCATTGTGAATTTTGTGTTTAATTCCGATACAATTTCTGTGTTTCATCGTCAATAAGAATGTCAGAGGGATACAGTAATCTTGAAGTAAAGCATCGGAATCTATGACTGGTGTCACAGGAATGGTTCAAAACATAGTCAGTAAGAAGAGTCAGTCTTCTTGTACTTAAGTCGGTATTGTGCCTTTTGTATTTAATTCCGATGCAATTTCTGTGTTTCATCGTCAATAAGAAGGTCCAAGGGATACAGTAAACCTGGAGTGAAGCATCGGAATCTACAACTAGTGTCACAGGGACGGTTCAAACCATAGACAGTAAGATGAGTCAGTATTCTTGTACTTAATTCGGCATTGTGCATTTTCTATTTAATTCCGATGCAGTTTCTGAGTTTCATCGTCAATAAGAATTCCAAGGGATACAGTAAACCGGAAGTGAAGCATCGGAATTTATAACTAGTGTCACAGGAATGGTTCAAAACATAGTCAGTAAGAAGAGTCAGTCTTCTTGTACTTAAGTCATCATTGTGCGTTTTCTATTTAATTCTGATGCTTTTTCTGTGTTTCATCGTCAATAAGAAGGTCCAAGGGATACTGTAATCCTGGAGTGACGCATCGGAATCTATAACTAGTGTCACAGGAATGGTCCAAAACACAGACAGTAAGAAGAGTCAGACTTCTTTTACTTAAGTTGGCATTGTGCCTTTTGTATTTAATTCCGATGCAATTTCTGTGTTTCATCGTCAATAAGAAGGTCCAAGGGATACAGTAAACTTGGAGTGAAGCATCAGAGTGTATAACTAGTGTCACAGGAATGGTTCAAAACATAGACAGTAAGAAGAGTCAGTCTTTTTGTACTTAATTCGGCATTGTGCCTTTAGTATTTATTTCCGATGCAATTTCTGTCTTTCATCGTCAATAAGAAGGTCAGAGGGATACAGTAAACCTGATATGAAGCATCGTAATCTAAAACTAGTGTCACAGGAATGGTTCAAAACATAGTCAGTAAGAAGAGTCAGTCTTCTTGTACTTAAGTCGGTATTGTGCTTTTTGTATTTAATTCCGATGCAATTTCTGTGTTTCATCGTCAATAAGGAGGTCCAAAGTATACAGTAAACCTGGAGTGAAGTTCGGAATCTATAACTAGTATCACAGGAATGGTTCAAAACATATACAGTAAGATGAGTCAGTCTTCTTGTACTTAAGTCGGCATTGTGCCTTTTGTATTTAATTCCGATGTAATTTCTGTGTTTTATCGTCAATAAGAAGGTCATAGGGATACAGTAAACATGAAGTGAAGCATCGGAAACCATAACTAGTGTCACAGGAATGGTTCAAAACATTGTCAGTAAGAAGAGTCAGTCGTCTTGTACTTAAGACGGCATTGTGCCTTTTGTATTTAATTCCGATGGAATTTCTGTGTTTCATCGTCAATATGAAGGTCTAAGGGAGACAGTAAACAAGGAGTGAAGCATCGCAATCTATAACTAGTGTCACAGGAATGGTTCAAAACATAGACAGTAAAATGAGTCAGTCTTCTTATACTTAAGTCGGCATTGTGCCTTTTGTATTTAATTCCGATGCAATTTCTGTCTTTCATCGTCAATAAGAAGGTCAGAGGGATACCGTAAACCTGATATGAAGCATCGTAATCTAACACTAGTGTCACAGGAATGGTTCAAAACATAGTCTGTAAGAAGAGTCAGTCTTCTTGTACTTAAGTCGGTATTGTGCCTTTTGTATTTAATTCCGATGCAATGTCTGTGCTTCATCGTCAATAAGAAGGTCCAAGGGATACAGTAAACCTAGACTGAAGCATCGGATTCTATGTCTAGTGTCACAGGAATAGTTCAAAACATAGACAGTAAGAAGAGTCGGTCTTTTTGTACTTACTTCGGCATTGTGCCTTTTGTATTTAATTCCGATGCAATTTCTGTGTTTCATCGTCAATAAGAACGTCAGAGGCATACAGAAAATCTGAAGTGAAGCATCGGAATCTATAACTAGTGTCACAGGAATGGTTCAAAACATAGACAGTAAGAAGAATCAGTCTTCTTGTACTTAAGTCGGCATTGTGCCTTTTGTATTTAATTCCGATGTAATTTCTGTGTTTTATCGTCAATAAGAAGGTCCGAGGGATACAGTAAACATGAAGTGAAGCATCGGAAACTATAACTAGCGTTACAGGAATGGTTCAAAACATAGTCAGTAAGAAGAGTCAGTCTTCTTGTACTTAAGACGGCATTGTGCCTTTTGTATTTAATTCCGATGCAATTTCTGTGTTTCATCGTCAATATGAAGGTCTAAGGGATACATTAAACAAAGAGTGAAGCATCGCAATCTATAACTAGTGTCACAGGAATGGTTCAAAACATAGACAGTAGGAAGAGTCAGTCTTCTTGTACTTAAGTCGGCATTGTGCCTTTTGTATTTAATTCCGATGCAATTTCTGTCTTTCATCGTCAATAAGAAGGTCAGAGGGATACCGTAAACCTGATATGAAGCATCGTAATCTAACACTAGTGTCACAGGAATGGTTCAAATCATAGTCAGTAAGAAGTGTCAGTCTTCTTGTACTTAAGTCGGTATTGTGCCTTTTGTATTTAATTCCGATGCAATTTCTGTATTTCATCGTCAATAAGGACGTCCGAAGTATACAGTAAACCTGGAGTGAAGTTCGGAATCTATAACTAGTATCACAGGAATGGATCAAAACATAGACAGTAAGATGAGTCAGTCTTCTTGTACTTAAGTCGGCATTGTGCCTTTTGTATTTAATTCCGATGCAATTTCTGTGTTTCATCGTCAATAAGAAGGTCCAAGGGATACAGTAATCCTGAAGTGAAGCATCGAAATCTAAAACTAGTATCACAGGAATTGTTCAAAACATAGACAGTAAGCAGAGTCAGTCTTCTAGTACTTAAGTCGGCACTGTGATTTTTATTTAATTCGGAAGCGATGTCTGTGCTTCATCGTCAATAAGAAGGTCCAAGGGATACAGTAAACCTAGACTGAAGCATCGGATTCTATGGCTAGTGTCACAGGAATGGTTCAAAACATAGACAGTAAGAAGAGTCGGTCTTTTTGTACTTACTTCGGCATTGTGCCTTTTGTATTTAATTCCGATGCAATTTCTGTGTTTCATCGTCAATAAGAACGTCAGAGGGACACAGAAAATCTGAAGTGAAGCATCGGAATCTATAACTAGTGTCACAGGAATGGTTCAAAACATTGACAGTAAGGAGAGTCAGTCTTCTTGTACTTAAGTCGGCATTGTGCCGTTTGTATTTAATTCCGATGTAATTTCTGTGTTTTATCGTCAATAAGAAGGTCAGAGGGATACAGTAAACATGAAGTGAAGCATCGGAATCTATAACTAGTGTCACAGGAATGGTTCAAAACATAGTCAGTAAGAAGAGTCAGTCTTCTTGTACTTAAGTCGGCATTGTGCCTTTTGTATTTATTTCCGATGCAATTTCTGTGTTTCATCGTCAATATGAAGGTCTAAGGGATACAGTAAACCTGTAGTGAAGCATCGGATCCTATAACTAGTGTGACAGGAATGGTTCAAAACATAGACAGTAAAATGAGTCAGTCTTCTTGTACTTAAGTCGGCATTGTGCTTTTTGTATCTAATTCCGATGCAATTTCTGTGTTTCATCGCCAATAAGAAGGTCCAAGGGATACAGTAAACCTGAAGTGAAGCATTAGAATCTATAACTAGTGTCACAGGAATGGTTCAAAACATAGTCAGTAAGAAGAGTCAGTCTTCTTGTACCTAAGTCATCATTGTGCCTTTTCTATTTATTTCTGATGCTTTTTCTGTGTTTCATCGTCAATAAGAAGGTCCAAGGGATACTGTAAACCTGGAGTGAAGCATCGGAATCTATAACTAGTGTCACAGGATTGGTTCAAAACACAGACAGTAAGAAGAGTCAGACTTCCTTTACTTAAGTTTGTAACGCCGGAAATGCATATCCTCCTATTTCCATCTATTGTACTATTATTTTTTTCCTAGTTTTGTTACCTCAAGATATGACATTTCTGTCTCTTTATATATTGTAAATGCTTTACTGTTTGGATATATATATATTTATGCACTTATGTCGATGTATAATTGGTTTGTTTCGTAAATATTATTTGTATTTTTACGCTGGGTCTTGCCTAGGGAAAACTGCTATCGAACGATTACATCGATGGGTCGTGTGGAGAATCAAAGTGTGTAGGATCTTTGGTAGTGTTAACTCTGCCGCGTGGAGCGCGGGCAGGGCAGTGAGAGTCTGGCGGGAGTAGCGAGTGGAGCAGGTGTTGTGTGACGCTCCCGGGAGTGGCCGCGCTTTCGGGGTTTGGCAGCATGTAATTGCGCTCGACTCGCGATGATAGTTTCTGACATGGTGTCGCGGACGGGAAGCATTAGCTGGCGCACATCAAGAGCCCGTTTCGCCTGGTGACCGTGTCGAGAAGAAGGCGCGCCAACATCCAGCTTCTGCAGCAGCGACGGCCGACAATGAGTGACTGTCGCCACCTCCTCGATCGACGGCTTCAAACCTTCAAACAACCAACAAGGAAGACTAAAAGCACGTAAAGTTTCAGAACTGTATGGCAGACCTCAGCTTTTCAAATTGTTCCATTTGCCTCGCAAAATTACAGCAACTTAGCATGAACCTTTGTTGCTCATTGTCCCAATTGCATTGCCAAGCAGGGTCCCTTCCTTTTCCGAAATGAACCCGAGTGTCGTTGAAATTCAAACGCCAGCATAATTCCATTTCACTGCTTTAATTTCAAAGTTCAATTCAAGTATTAGCTGGCTACAATAGTTAGATTACACAAGCACAAATTAAGAGTGCGAGTTTTGTTACCGTATTTTAGCTTACCTGTGACTGCAGCTCAGCTTGGTACGTACTAAATTTTACTATTGTTAATTATTCAGAATCGTTTAATTCAAGTTCAAAGTTAAATCTCTTCTTTCTAAATTGCGTAGATTCAAGTAGCGTTAGAAATGATTGTTGAGGTAGTCCAAGACTAACTGTATTTCGATGTGCTTCAGGAAGAAAGTTCACTATTAACTTCAATCACTAAATTTACTTTCGATTTTCCGGTTTCATTAATTCTTTTGCTAAATTGAGTATAGCGAAATTTATTACTTCTGACAAACTTTCAGTTTTCACACCACACGTGTCAGCCTTCAGTTGCCACGCTTCTAGTGCTAATTATATGTGTAATAACCTTTCTTTTTCAGTTATTATAGTAATTGTCCATAGGACTGGCGACCGTAATTTCCCCCAAATCTCAAATATCTAATTACCGCTAGTTAATTGTTAACGTAACGGCCGCACATTTATTTTCTTTATTTACTTTACCCCTTTTCAAAATTAATTTCCATCAGTTTCATTTGCATTTTTCCTTTCATTTAGATGTAACCCTTCCATCCCTCTTTACCGATAGATTAACTTCGGTGACGATTGCTTTTCCCAAATTTCCATTAGGTACACGCGGTTTAATTTTTCACTGTCTTTAAGGTCGATAAGTGAGGGGGGAGGTTACAAGTTGGCATTGTGCCTTTTGTATTTAATTCCGATGCAATTTCTGTGTTTCATCGTCAATAAGAAGGTCCAAGGGATACAGTAAACCTTGCGTGAAGCATCAGAGTCTATAACTAGTGTCACAGGAATGGTTCAAAACATAGTCAGTAAGAAGAGTCAGTCTTCCTGTACGTAAGTCGGCATTGTGAATTTTGTGTTTAATTCCGATACAATTTCTGTGTTTCATCGTCAATAAGAATGTCAGAGGGATACAGTAATCCTGAAGTAAAGCATCGGAATCTATGACTAGTGTCACAGGAATGGTTCAAAACATATACAGTAAGAAGAGTCAGTCTTCTTGTACTTAAGTCGGTATTGTGCTTTTTGTATTTAATTCCGATGCAATTGCTGTGTTTCATCGTCAATAAGAAGGTCCAAGGGATACAGTAAACCTGAAGTGAAGCATCGAAATGTATGACTAGTGTCACAGGAATGGTTCAAACCATAGCCAGTAGGGAGAGTCAGTCTTCTTGTACTTAAGTCGGCATTGTGCTTTTTTTATTTCATTCCGATGCAATTTCTGTGTTTCATCGTCAATAAGAAGGTCCAAGGGATACAGTAAACCTGGAGTGAAGCATCGGAATCTATAACTAGTGTCAGAGGGACGGTTCAAAACATAGACAGTAACATGAGCCAGTATTCTTGTACTTTAGTCGGCATTGTGCTTTTTGTATTTAATTCCGATGCAAATTTCTGTGTTTCATCGTCACTAAGAAGGTCAGTGGGATACAGTAAACCTGAAGTGAAGCATTATAATCTATAAGTAGAGTCACAGGAATGGTTCAAAACATAGACAGTAAGAAAGAGTCAGTCTTCTTGTACTTAAGTCAATATTGTGCCTTTTCTATTTAATTCCGATGCAATTTCTGTGTTTCATCGTCAATATAAAGGTCAAAGGGATACAGTAAACCTGAAGTGAAGCATCGGAATCTATAACTAGTGTCACAGGAATGGTTCAAAACATAGAGAGTTGGAAGATTCAGTCTTCCTGTACTTAAGTCGGCATTGTGCCTTTTGTATTTCATTCCGATGCAATATCTGTGTTTCATCGTCCATAGGAAGGTCCGAGGGATACAGTAAACCTCAAGTGAAGCATCGGAATAAAAAACTAGTGTCACAGGAATGGTTCAAAACATAGAGATTAGGAAGAGTCAGTCTTCTTGTACTTAAGTCGGCATTGTGCTTTTTCTATTTAATTCCGATGCGATTTCTGTGTCTCATCGTCAATAGGAACGTCCAAGGGATACAGTAAACCTGAAGTGAAGCATCGGAATCTATAGCTAGTGTCACAGGAATGGTTCAAAGCATAGTCAGTAAGAAGAGTCAGTCTTCTTGTACTTAAGTCGGCATTGTGCCCTTTCTATTTAATTACGATGCAATTTCTATGTTTCATCGTCAGTAAGAAGGTCCAAGGGATACAGTAAACCTGAAGTGAAGCATTAGAATCTGTAACTAGTGTCACAGGAATGGTTCAAATCATAGTCAGTAAGAAGAGTCAGTCTTCTTGTACTTAAGTCGGCATTGTGCCTTTTGTATTTAATTCCGATGCAATTTCTGTGTTTCATTGTCACTAAGAAGGTCAGTGGGATATAGTAATCCTGAAGTTATGCATCGGAATGTATTACTAGTGTCACAGGAATGGTTCAAAACATAGTCAGTAAGAAGAGTCAGTCTTCTTGTACGTAAGTCGGCATTGTGAATTTTGTGTTTAATTCCGATGCAATTTCTGTGTTTCATCGTCAATAAGAATGTCAGAGGGATACAGTAATCATGAAGTAAAGCATCGGAATCTATGACTAGTGTCACAGGAATGGTTCAAAACATAGACAGTAGGAAGAGTCAGTCTTCTTGTACTTAAGTCGGCATTGTGCTTTTTGTATTTAATTCCGATGCAATTTCTGTGTTTCATCGTCAATAAGAAGGTCCAAGGGATGCAGAAAACCTGGAGTGAAGCATCGGAATCTATAGCTAGTGTCACAGGGACGGTTCAAACCATAGACAGTAAGATGAGTCAGTATTCTTGTACTTAATTCGGCATTGTGCATTTTCAATTTAATTCCGATGCAATTTCTGTGTTTCATCGTCAATAAGGAGGTCCAAAGTATACAGTAAACCTGGAGTGAAGTTCGGAATCCATAACTAGTATCACAGGAATGGTTCAAAACATAGACAGTAAGATGAGTCAGTCTTCTTGTACTTAAGTCGGCATTGCGCCTTTTGTATTTAATTCCGATGCAATTTCTGTGTTTCATCGTCAATAAGAAGGTACAAGGGATACAGTAATCCTGAAGTGAAGCATCGAAATCTAAAACTAGTATCACAGGAATTGTTCAAAACATAGACAGTAAGCAGAGTCAGTCTTCTCATACTTAAGTCGACATTGTGATTTTAATTTAATTCGGAAGCAATGTCTGTGTTTCATCGTCAATAAGGAGGTCCAAGGGACACAGTAAACCTAGAGTGAAGCATCGGATTCTATATCTAGTGTCACAGGAATGGTTCAAAACATAGTCAGTAAGAAGAGTCAGTCTTCTTGTACTTAAGACGGCACTTTGCCTTTTGTATTTAATTCCGATGCAATTTCTGTGTTTCATCGTCAATATGAAGGTCTAAGGGATACTGTAAACATGGAGTGAAGCATTAGAATCTATAACTAGTGGCACAGGAATGGTTCAAAACATAGACAGTAAAATGAGTCAGGCTTCTTGTACTTATGTCGGCATTGTGCCTTTTGTATTTAATTCCGATGCAATTTCTGTGTTTCATCGTCACTAAGAAGGTCAGTGGGATGTAGTAATCAAAAAAATGGGTCAAATGGCTCTGAGCACTATGGGACTCAACTGCTGAGGTCATTAGTCCCCTAGAACTTAGAACTAGTTAAACCTAACTAACCTAAGGACATCACACACATCCATGCCCGAGGCAGGATTCGAACCTGCGACCGTAGCGGTCTCGCGGTTCCACACTGCAGCGCCAGAACCGCGCGGCCACTTCGGCCGGCTATAGTAAACCTGAAGTTATGCATCGAAATTTATTACTGGTGTCACAGGAATGGTTCAAAACATAGTCAGTAAGAAGAGTCAGTCTTCCTGTACGTAAGTTGGCATTGTGAATTTTGTGTTTAATTCCGATACAATTTCTGTGTTTCATCGTCAATAAGAATGTCAGAGGGATACAGTAATCTTGAAGTAAAGCATCGGAATCTATGACTGGTGTCACAGGAATGGTTCAAAACATAGTCAGTAAGAAGAGTCAGTCTTCTTGTACTTAAGTCATCATTGTGCGTTTTCTATTTAATTCTGATGCTTTTTCTGTGTTTCATCGTCAATAAGAAGGTCCAAGGGATACTGTAATCCTGGAGTGAGGCATCGCAATCTATAACTAGTGTCACAGGAATGGTTCAAAGCACAGACAGTAAGAAGAGTCAGACTTCTTTTACTTAAGTTGGCATTGTGCCTTTTGTATTTAATTCCGATGCAATTTCTGTGTTTCATCGTCAATAAGAAGGTCCAAGGGATACAGTAAACTTGGAGTGAAGCATCAGAGTGTATAACTAGTGTCACAGGAATGGTTCAAAACATAGACAGTAAGAAGAGTCAGTCTTCTTGTACTTAATTCGGCATTGTGCCTTTAGTATTTATTTCCGATGCAATTTCTGTCTTTCATCGTCAATAAGAAGGTCAGAGGGATACAGTAAACCTGATATGAAGCATCGTAATATAAAACTAGTGTCACAGGAATGGTTCAAAACATAGTCAGTAAGAAGAGTCAGTCTTCTTGTACTTAAGTCGGTATTGTGCTTTTTGTATTTAATTCCGATGCAATTTCTGTGTTTCATCGTCAATAAGGAGGTCCAAAGTATACAGTAAACCTGGAGTGAAGTTCGGAATCTATAACTAGTATCACAGGAATGGTTCAAAACATAGACAGTAAGATGAGTCAGTCTTCTTGTACTTAAGTAGGCATTGTGCCTTTTGTATTTAATTCCGATGCAATTTCTGTGTTTCATCGTCAATAAGAAGGTCAGAGGGATACCGTAAACCTGATATGAAGCATCGTAATCTAACACTAGTGTCACAGGAATGGTTCAAATCATAGTCAGTAAGAAGTGTCAGTCTTCTTGTACTTAAGTCGGTATTGTGCCTTTTGTATTTAATTCCGATGCAATTTCTGTGTTTCATCGTCAATAAGAAGGTCCAAAGTATACAGTAAACCTGGAGTGAAGTTCGGAATCTATAACTAGTATCACAGGAATGGATCAAAACATAGACAGTAAGATGAGTCAGTTTTCTTGTACTTAAGTCGGCATTGTGATTTTTATTTAATTCGGAAGCAATGTCTGAGCTTCATCGTCAATACAAGGGTCCAAGGGATACAGTAAACCTACAGTGAAGCATCGGATTCTATGTCTAGTGTCACAGGAATGGTTCAAAACATAGACAGTAAGAAGAGTCGGTCTTTTTGTACTTACTTCGGCAATGTGCCTTTTGTATTTAATTCCGATGCAATTTCTGTCTTTCATCGTCAATAAGAAGGTCAGAGGGATACCGTAAACCTGATATGAAGCATCGTAATCTAACACTAGTGTCACAGGAATGGTTCAAATCATAGTCAGTAAGAAGTGTCAGTCTTCTTGTACTTAAGTCGGTATTGTGCCTTTTGTATTTAATTCCGATGCAATTTCTGTGTTTCATCGTCAATAAGAAGGTCCAAAGTATACAGTAAACCTGGAGTGAAGTTCGGATTCTATAACTAGTATCACAGGAATGGATCAAAACATAGACAGTAAGATGAGTCAGTTTTCTTGTACTTAAGTCGGCATTGTGCCTTTTGTATTTAATTCCGATGCAATTTCTGTGTTTCATCGTCAATAAGAAGGTCCAAGGGATACAGTAATCCTGAAGTGAAGCATCGAAATCTAAAACTAGTATCACAGGAATTGTTCAAAACATAGACAGTAAGCAGAGTCAGTCTTCTCGCACTTAAGTCGGCATTGTGATTTTTATTTAATTCGGAAGCAATGTCTGTGCTTCATCGTCAATAAGAAGGTCCAAGGGATACAGTAAACCTAGACTGAAGCATCGGATTCTATGTCTAGTGTCACAGGAATGGTTCAAAACATAGACAGTAAGAAGAGTCGGTCTTTTTGTACTTACTTCGGCATTGTGCCTTTTGTATTTAATTCCGATGCAATTTCTGTGTTTCATCGTCAATAAGAACGTGAGAGGGACACAGAAAATCTGAAGTGAAGCATCGGAATCTATAACTAGTGTCACAGGAATGGTTCAAAACATAGACAGTAAGAAGAGTCAGTCTTCTTGTACTTAAGTCGGCATTGTGCCTTTTGTATTTAATTCCGATGTAATTTCTGTGTTTTATCGTCAATAAGAAGGTCAGAGGGATACAGTAAACATGAAGTGAAGCATCGGAAACTATAATTAGTGTCACAGGAATGGTTCAAAACATAGTCAGTAAGAAGAGTCAGTCTTCTTGTACTTAAGACGGCATTGTGCCTTTTGTATTTAATTCCGATGCAATTTCTGTGTTTCATCGTCAATATGAAGGTCTAAGGGATACAGTAAACAAAGAGTGAAGCATCGCAATCTATAACTAGTGTCACAGGAATGGTTCAACACATAGACAGTAAAATGAGTCAGTCTTCTTGTACTTAAGTCGGCATTGTGCCTTTTGTATTTAATTCCGATGCAATTTCTGTGTTTCATCGTCAATAAGAAGGTCCAAGGGATACAGTAAACCTGAAGTGAAGCATCGGAATCTATGACTAGTGTCACAGGAATGGTTCAAAACATAGACAGTAGGAAGAGTCAGTCTTCTTGTACTTAAGTCGGCGTTGTGCTTATTGTATTTAATTCCGATGCAATTTCTGTGCTTCATCGTCAATAAGAAGGTCGAAGGGATACAGTAAAACTGGAGTCAAGCATCGGAATCTATAACTAGTGTCACAGGGACGGTTCAAACCATAGACAGTAAGATTAGTCAGTATTCTTGTACTTAATTCGGCATTGTGCATTTTCTATTTAATTCCGATGCAGTTTCTGAGTTTCATCGTCAATAAGAATTCCAAGGGGTACAGTAAACCCGAAGTGAAGCATCGGAATTTATAACTTGTGTCACAGGAATGGTTCAAAACATAGTCAGTTAGAAGAGTCAGTCTTCTTGTACTTAAGTCATCATTGTGCATTGTTTATTTAATTCTGATGCTTTTTCTGTGTTTCATTGTCAATAAGAAGGTCCAAGGGATATTGTAAACCTGGAGTGAGGCATCGGAATCTATAACTAGTGTCACAGGAATGGTTCAAAACACAGACAGTAAGAAGAGTCAGACTTCGTTTACTTAAGTTGGCATTGTGCCTTTTGTATTTAATTCCGATGCAATTTCTGTGTTTCATCGTCAATAAGAAGGTCCAAGGGATACAGTTAACCTGGAGTGAAGCATCAGAGTGTATAACTAGTGTCACAGGAATGGTTCAAAACATAGACAGTAAGAAGAGTCAGTCTTCTTGTACTTAATTCGGCATTGTGCCTTTTGTATTTATTTCCGATGCAATTTCTGTCTTTCATCGTCAATAAGAAGGTCAGAGGGATACAGTAAACCTGATATGAAGCATCGTAATCTAAGACTAGTGTCACAGGAATGGTTCAAAACATAGTCAGTAAGAAGAGTCAGTCTTCTTGTACTTAAGTCGGCATTGTGATTTTTATTTAATTCGGAAGCAATGTCTGTGCTTCATCGTCAATAAGAAGGTCCAAGGGATACAGTAAACCTTGAGTGAAGCATCAGAGTCTATAACTAGTGTCACAGGATTGGTTCAAAACATAGACAGTAAGAAGAGTCAGTCTACTTGCACTTAATTCGGCATTGTGCCTTTTGTATTTAATTCCGATGCAATTTCTGTGTTTCATCGTCAATAAGAAGGTCCAAGGGAGACAGTAATCCTGAAGTGAATCATCGAAATCTAAAACTAGTATCACAGGAATTGTTCAAAACATAGACAGTAAGCAGAGTCAGTCTTCTCGTACTTAAGTCGGCATTGTGATTTTTATTTAATTCGGAAGCAATGTCTGTGCTTCATCGTCAATAAGAAGGTCCAAGGGATACAGTAAACCTAGAGTGAAGCATCGGATTCTATGTCTAGTGTCACAGGAATGGTTCAAAACATAGACAGTAAGAAGAGTCGGTCTTTTTGTACTTACTTCGGCATTGTGCCTTTTGTATTTAATTCCGATGCAATTTCTGTGTTTCATCGTCAATAAGAACGTCAGAGGGATCCCTAAAATCTGAAGTGAAGCATCGGAATCTATAACTAGTGTCACAGGAATGGTTCAAAACATAGACAGTAAGAAGAGTCAGTCTTCTTGTACTTAAGTCGGCATTGTGCCTTTTGTATTTAATTCCGATGTAATTTCTGTGTTTTATCGTCAATAAGAAGGTCAGAGGGATACAGTAAACATGAAGTGAAGCATCGGAAACCATAACTAGTGTCACAGGAATGGTTCAGAACATAGTCAGTAAGAAGAGTCAGTCTTCTTGTACTTAAGACGGCATTGTGCCTTTTGTATTTAATTCCGATGCAATTTCTGTGTTTCATCGTCAATATGAAGGTCTAAGGGATACAGTAAACAAGGAGTGAAGCATCGCTATCTATAACTAGTGTCACAGGAATGTTTCAAAACATAGACAGTAAAATGAGTCAGTCTTCTTGTACTTAAGTCGGCATTGTGCCTTTTGTATTTAATTCCGATGCAATTTCTGTGTTTCATCGTCAATAAGGAGGTCCAAAGTATACAGTAAGCCTGGAGTGAAGTTCGGAATCTATAACTAGTATCACAGGAATGGTTCAAAACATAGACAGTAAGATGAGTCAGTCTTCTTGTACTTAGGTCGGCATTGTGCCTTTTGTATTTAATTCTGATGCAATTTCTGTGTTTCATCGTCAATAAGAAGGTCCAAGGGATACAGTAAACCTGGAGTGAAGCATCGGAATCTATAACTAGTGTCAGAGGGACGGTTCAAAACATAGACAGTAACAAGAGTCAGTATTCTTGTACTTTTGTCGGCACTGTGCATTTTGTATTTAATTCTGATGCAAATTTCTGTGTTTCATCGTCAATATGTAGGTCAAAAGCATACAGTAAACCTGACGTGAGGCGTCAGAATCCATAACTAGAGTCACAGGAATGGTTCAAAGCATAGAGAGTTTGAAGATTCAGTCTTCTTGTACTGAAGTCGGCATTGTGCCTTTTGTATTTCATTCCGATGCAATTTCTGTGTTTCATCGTCAATAAGAAGTTCCAAGGGATACAGTAAACCTGAAGTGAAGCATCGAAATCTATAACTAGTATCACAGGAATTGTTCAAAACATAGACAGTAAGCAGAGTCAGTCTTCTTGTACTTAAGTCGGCATTGTGCTTTTTTTATTTAATTCGGATGCAATTTCTGTGTTTCATCGTCAATAAGAAGGTCCAAGGGATACAGTAAACCTAGAATGAAGCATCGGAATCTATATCTAGTGTCACAGGAATGGTTCAAAACATAGACTGTAAGAAGAGTCAGTCTTTTTGTACATAATTCGGCATTGTGCCTTTTGTTTTTAATTCCGATGCAATTTCTGTGTCTCAGTTTCAATAAGAACGTCAGAGGGATACAGAAAATTTTGAAGTCAAGCATCGGAATCTATAACTAGTGTCACAGGAATGGTTCAAAACATAGACAGTAAGATGAGTCAGTCTTCTTGTACTTAAGTCGGCATTGTGCTTTTTCTATTTAATTACGATGCAATTTCTATGTTTCATCGTCAGTAAAAAGGTCCAAGGGATACAGTAAACCTGAAGTGAAGCATCGGAATCTATAACTAGTTTCACAGGAATGGTTCAAAACATAGTCAGTAAGAAGAGTCAGTCTTCTTGTACTTAAGTCGGCGTTGTGGTTTTGTATTTAATTCCGATGCAATTTCTGTGTTTCATCGTCAATAAGAGGGTCCATGCTACACAGTAAACCTGGAGTGAAGGATCGGAATCTATTACTAGTGGCACAGGAATGGTTCAAACCATAGATAGTAAGATGAGTCAGTCTTCTTGTACTTAAGTCGGCATTGTGGTTTTGTATTTAATTCCGATGCAATTTCTGTGTTTCATCGTCAATAAGAAGGTCCAAGGGATAGAGTAAACCTGAAGTGAAGCATCGAAATCTATAACTAGTATCACAGGAATTGTTCAAAACATAGACAGTAAGCAGAGTCAGTCTTCTTGTACATAAGTCGGCATTGTGCTTTTTGTATTTAATGCCGATGCAATTTCTGTGTTTCATCGTCAATAAGAAGGTCCAAGGGATACAGTAAACCCGAAGTGAAGCATCGGAATCTATAACTAGTGTCACATGAATGGTTCAATACATAGTCAGTAAGAAGAGTCAGTCTTCTTGTACTTAAGTCTTCATTGTGCATTTTCTATTTAATTCTGATGCTTTTTCTGTGTTTCATCGTCAATAAGAAGGTCCAAGGGATGCTGTAAACCTGGAGTGAAGCATCGGAATCTATAACTAGTGTCACAGGAATGGTTCAAAGCACAGACAGTAAGAAGAGTCAGACTTCTTTTACTTAAGTTGGTATTGTGCCTTTTGTATTTAATTCCAATGCAATTTCTGTGTTTCATCGTCAATAAGAAGGTCCAAGGGATACAGTAAACCTTGAGTAAAGCATCAGAGTCTATAACTAGTGTCACAGGATTGGTTCAAAACACAGACAGTAAGAAGAGTCAGTCTTCTTGTACTTAATTCGGCATTGTGCCTTTTGTATTTAATTCCGATGCAATTTCTGTGTTTCATCGTCAATAAGAAGGTCAGAGGGATACAGTAAACCTGATATGAAGCATCGTAATCTATAACTAGTGTCACAGGAATGGTTCAAAACATAGTCAGTAAGAAGAGTCAGATACCTTGTACTTAAGTCGGTATTGTGCCTTTTGTATTTAATTCCGATGCAATTTCTGTGTTTCATCGTCCATAAGAAGGTCCGAGGTATACAGTAAACCTCAAGTGAAGCATCCTAATAAAAAACTAGTGTCACAGGAATGGTTCAAAACATAGAGAGTAGGAAGAGTCAGTCTTCTTGTACATAAATCGGCATTGTGCTTTTTCTATTTAATTCCGATGCAATTTCTGTGTCTCATTGTCAATAGGAAGGTCCAAGGGATACAGTAAACCTGAAGTGAAGCATCGGAATCTATAACTAGTGTCACAGGAATGGTTCAAAGCATAGTCAGTAAGAAGAGTCAGTCTTCTTGTACGTAAGTCGGCATTGTGAATTTTGTATTTAATTCCCATACAATTTCTGTGTTTCATCGTCTATAGGAAGGTCCAAGGGATACAGTAAATCTGGAGTGAAGCATCGGAATCTATAACTAGTGTCACAGGGATGGTTCAAAACATAGACAGTAAGAAGAGTCAGTCTTCTTGTACTTAAGTCGGCATTGTGCTTTTGTATTTAATTCCGATGCAATTTCTGTGTTTAATCGTCAATTAGAAGGTCAGAGGGATACTGTAATCCTGAAGCAAAGCATCGGAATATATGTCTAGTGTCACAGGAATGGTTCAAAGCATAGTCAGTTTGAAGAGTCAGTCTTCTTGTACTTAAGTCGGTATGTGCCTTTTGTATTTAATTCCGATGCAATTTCTGTGTTTCATCGTCAATAACAAGGTCCAAGAGATACAGTAAACCTAAAGTGAAGCATCGGAATCTATGACTAGTGCCACAGGAATGGTTCAAAACATAGACAGTAAGAAGAGTCAGTCTTCTTTTACTTAAGTCGGCATTGTGAATTTTGTATTTAATTCCGATGCAATATCTGTGTTTCATCGTCAATAAGAATGTCCAAGGGATACAGTAAACCTGGAGTGATGCATCGGAATCTGTAACTAGTGTCAGAGGGACGGTTCAAAACATAGACAGTAACAAGAGTCAGTATTCTTGTACTTTAGTCGGCATTGTGCCCTTTGTATTTAATTCCGATGCAAATTTCTGTGTTTCATCGTCACTAAGAAGGTCAGTGGGATACAGTAAACCTGAAGTGAAGCATTGGAATCTATAACTAGAGTCACAGGAATGGTTCAAAACATAGACAGTAGGAAGAGTCAGTCTTCTTGTACTTAAGTCGGCATTGTGCTTTTTCTATTTAATTCCGATGCGATTTCTGTGTCTCATCGCCAATAGGAAGGTCCAAGGGATACAGTAAACCTGAAGTGAAGCATTAGAATCTATAACTAGTGTCACAGGAATGGTTCAAAACATAGTCAGTAAGAAGAGTCAGTCTTCTTGTACCTAAGTCGGCATTGTGCCTTTTCTATTTAATTACGGTGCAATTTCTGTGTTTCATCGTCAGTAAGAAGGTCCAAGGGATACAATAAACCTGGAGTGAAACATCGGAATGTATAACTAGTGTCACAGGAATGGTTCAAAACATAGACAGTAAGAAGAGTCAGTCTTCTTGTACTTAAGTCGGCATTGTGCTTTTGTATTTAATTCCGATGCAATTTCTGTGTTTCATCGTCAATAAGAGGGTCCAAGGTATACAGTAAACCTGGAGTGAAGGATCGGAATCTATAACTAGTGTCACCGGAATGGTTCAACACATATTCAGTAAGAAGAGTCAGTCTTCTTGTACGTAAGTCGGCATTGTGAATTTTGTATTTAATTCCGATACAATTTCTGTGTTTCATCGTCAATAGGAAGGTCCAAGGGATACAGTAAATCTGGAGTGAAGCATCGGAATCTATAACTAGTGTCACAGGGACGGTTCAAAACATAGACAGTAAGATGAGTCAGTATTCTTGTACTTAATTCGGCATTGTGCATTTTCTATTTAATTCCGATGCAGTTTCTGAGTTTCATCGTCAATAAGAATTCCAAGGGATACAGTAAACCCGAAGTGAAGCATCGGAATTTATAACTAGTGTCACATTAATGGTTCAAAACACAGTCAGTTAGAAGAGTCAGTCTTCTTATACTTAAGTCATCATTGTGCATTTTTTATTTAATTCTGATCCTTTTTCTGTGTTTCATCGTCAATAAGAAATTCCAAGGGATACTGTAAACCTGGAGTGAGGCATCGGAATCTATAACTAGTGTCACAGGAATGGTTCAGAACATAGACAGTAAGAAGAGTCAGTCTTCTTGTACTTAAATCGGCATTGTGCCTTTTGTGTTTAATTCCGATGTAATTTCTGTGTTTTATCGTCAATAAGAAGGTCAGAGGGATACAGTAAACATGAAGTGAAGCATCAGAAACCATAACTAGTGTCACAGGAATGGTTCAAAACATAGTCAGTAAGAAGAGTCAGTCTTCTTGTACTTAAGACGGCATTGTGCCTTTTGTATTTAATTCCGATGCAATTTCTGTGTTTCATCGTCAATATGAAGGTCTAAGGGATACAGTAAACAAGGAGTGAAGCATCGCAATCTATAACTAGTGTCACAGGAATGGTTCAAAACATAGACAGTAAAATGAGTCAGTCTTCTTGTACTTAAGTCGGCATTGTACCTTTTGTATTTAATTCCGATGCAATTTCTGTCTTTCATCGTCAATAAGAAGGTCAGAGGGATACAGTAAACCTGATATGAAGCATCGTAATCTAAAACTAGTGTCACAGGAATGGTTCAAAACATAGTCAGTAAGAAGAGTCAGTCTTCTTGTACTTAAGTCGGTATTGTGCCTTTTGTATTTAATTCCGATGCAATTTCTGTGTTTCATCGTCAATAAGGAGGTCCAAAGTATACAGCAAACCTGGAGCGAAGTTCGGAATCGATAACTACTATCACAGGAATGGTTCAAAACATAGACAGTAAGATGAGTCAGTCTTCTTGTACTTAAGTCGGCATTGTGCCTTTTGTATTTAATTCCGATGCAATTTCTGTGTTTCATCGTCAATAAGGAGGTCAAAAGTATACAGTAAACCTGGAGTGAAGTTCGGAATCTATAACTAGTATCACAGGAATGGTACAAAACATAGACAGTAAGAAGAGTCAGTCTTTTTTTACTTAAGTCGGCATTGTGCCTTTTGTATTTAATTCCGATGCAATTTCTGTGTTTCATTGTCAATAAGAAGGTCCAAGGGATACAGTAAACCTGGAGTGAAGCATCGGAATCTATAACTGGTGTCAGAGGGACGGTTCAAAACATAGACAGTAACAAGCGTCAGTATTCTTGTACTTTAGTCGGCACTGTGCATTTTGTATTTAATTCCGATGCAAATTTCTGAGTTTCATCGTCACTAAGAATGTCAGTGGGATACAGTAAACCTGAAGTGAAGCATTTGAATCTATAACTAGAGTCACACTAATGGTTCTAAACATAGACAGTAAGGAAGAGTCAGTCTTATTTTACTTAAGTCGGTATTGTGCCTATTCTATTTATTTCCGATGCAATATCTGTGTTTCATCGTCAATATGAAGGTCAAAAGCATACAGTAAACCTGACGTGAAGCATCGGAATCCATAACTAGTGTCACAGGAATGGTTCAAAACATAGAGAGTTTGAAGATTCAGTCTTCTTGTACTGAAGTCGGCATTGTGCCTTTTGTATTTCATTCCGATGCAATTTCTGTGTTTCATCGTCCATAAGAAGGTCCGAGGGATACAGTAAACCTCAAGTGAAGCATCGGAATAAAAAACTAGTGTCACAGGAATGATTAAAATCGTAGAGAGTAGGAAGAGTCAGTCTTCTTGTACTTAAGTCGGTATTGTGCTTTTTCTACTTAATTCCGATGCGATTTCTGTGTCTCATCGTCAATAGGAAGGTCCAAGGGATACAGTAAACCTGAAGCGAAGCATCGGAATCTATAACTAGTTTCACAGGATTGGTTCAAAACATAGTCAGTAAGGAGGGTCAGTCTTCTTGTACTTAAGTCGGCATTGTTCTTTTTCTATTTAATTACGATGCAATTTTTATGTTTCATCGTCAGTAAAAAGGTCCAAGGGAGACAGTAAACCTGAAGTGAAGCATCTGAATCTATAACTAGTTTCACAGGAATGGTTCAAAACATAGTCTGTAAGAAGAGTCAGTCTTCTTGTACTTAAGTCGGCATTGTGCTTTTGTATTTAATTCCGATGCAATTTCTGTGTTTCATCGTCAATAAGAAGGTCCATGGTACGCAGTAAACCAGGAGTGAAGGATCGGAATCTATAACTAGTGGCACAGGAATGGTTCAAACCATAGATAGTAAGATGAGTCAGTCTTCTTGTACTTAAGTCGGCATTGTGCCTTTTGTATTTAATTCCGATGCAATTTCTGTGTTTCATCGTCAATAAGAAGGTCCAAGGGATACAGTAAACCTGAAGTGAAGCATCGAAATCTATAACTAGTATCGCAGGAATTGTTCAAAACATAGACAGTAAGCAGAGTCAGTCTTCTTGTACTTAAGTCGGCATTGTGCTTTTTTTATTTAATTCGGATGCAATTTCTGTGTTTCATCGTCAATAAGAAGGTCCAAGGGATACAGTAAACCTAGAATGAAGCATCGGAATCTATATCTAGTGTCACAGGAATGGTTCAAAACATAGACTGTAAGAAGAGTCGGTCTTTTTGTACATAATTCGGCATTGTGCCTTTTGTTTTTAATTCCGATGCAATTTCTGTGTCTCAGTTTCAATAAGAACGTCAGAGGGATACAGAAAATCTGAAGTCAAGCATCGGAATCTATAACTAGTGTCACAGGAATGGTTCAAAACATAGACAGTAAGATGAGTCAGTCTTCTTGTACTTAAGTCGGCATTGTGCCTTTTGTATTTAATTCCGATGAATTTCTGTGTTTCTTCGTCACTAAGAAGGTCAGTGGGATATAGTAATCCTGAAGTAAAGCATCGGAATCTATGACTAGTGTTACAGGAATGGTCAAAACATAGTCAGTAAGAAGAGTCAGTCTTCTTGTACTTAAGTCGGTATTGTGCCTTTTGTATTTAATTCCGATGCAATTTCTGTGTTTCATCGTCAAGAAGAAGGTCCAAGGGATACAGTAAACCTGAAGTGAAGCATCGAAATCTATGACTAGTGCACAGGAATGGTTCAAATTTTAGACAGTAGACAGAGTCAGTCTTCTTGTACTTAAGTCGGCATTGTGCCTTTTGTATTTAATTCCGATGCAATTTCTGTGTTTCATCGTCAATAAGAAGGTCCAAGGGATACAGTAAACCTGGAGTGAAGCATCGGAATCTATAACTAGTGTCAGAGGGACGGTTCAAAACATAGACAGTAACAAGAGTCAGTATTCTTGTACTTTAGTCGGCACTGTGCATTTTATATTTAATTCCGATGCAAATTTCTGAGTTTCTTCGTCACTAAGAAGGTCAGTGGGATACAGTAAACCTGAAGTGAAGCATTTGAATCTATAACTAGAGTCACAGGAATGGTTCAAAACATAGACAGTAAAGAAGAGTCAGTCTTCTTTTACTTAAGTCGGTATTGTGCCTTTTCTATTTAATTCCGATGCAATATCTGTGTTTCATCGTCAATATGAAGGTCAAAAGCATACAGTAAACCTGACGTGAAGCATCGGAATCCATAACTAGTGTCACAGGAATGGTTCAAAACATAGAGAGTTTGAAGATTCAGTCTTCTTGTACTGAAGTCGGCATTGTGCCTTTTGTATTTCATTCCGATGCAATTTCTGTGTTTCATCGTTCATAAGAAGGTCCGAGGGATACAGTAAACCTCAAGTGAAGCATCGGAATAAAAAACTAGTGTCACAGGAATGATTAAAATCGTAGAGAGTAGGAAGAGTCAGTCTTCTTGTACTTAAGTCGGTATTGTGCTTTTTCTACTTAATTCCGATGCGATTTCTGTGTCTCATCGTCAATAGGAAGGTCCAAGGGATACATTAAACCTGAAGCGAAGCATCGGAATCTATAACTAGTTTCACAGGATTGGTTCAAAACATAGTCAGTAAGGAGGGTCAGTCTTCTTGTACTTAAGTCGGCATTGTTCTTTTTCTATTTAATTACGATGCAATTTCTATGTTTCATCGTCAGTAAAAAGGTCGAAGGGATACAGTAAACCTGAAGTGAAGCATCTGAATCTATAACTAGTTTCACAGGAATGGTTCAAAACATAGTCAGTAAGAAGTGTCAGTCTTCTTGTACTTAAGTCGGCATTGTGCTTTTGTATGAAATTCCGATGCAATTTCTGTGTTTCATCGTCAATAAGAGGGTCCATGGTACGCAGTAAACCAAGAGTGAAGGATCGGAATCTATAACTAGTGGCACAGGAATGGTTCAAACCATAGATAGTAAGATGAGTCAGTCTTCTTGTACTTAAGTCGGCATTGTGCCTTTTGTATTTAATTCCGATGCAATTTCTGTGTTTCATCGTCAATAAGAAGGTCCAAGGGATACAGTAAACCTGAAGTGAAGCATCGAAATCTATAACTAGTATCACAGGAATTGTTCAAAACATAGACAGTAAGCTGAGTCAGTCTTCTTGTACTTAAGTCGGCATTGTGCTTTTTTTATTTAATTCGGATGCAATTTCTGTGTTTCATCGTCAATAAGAAGGTCCAAGGGATACAGTAAACCTAGAATGAAGCATTGGAATCTATATCTAGTGTCACAGGAATGGTTCAAAACATAGACTGTAAGAAGAGTCAGTCTTTTTGTACATAATTCGGCATTGTGCCTTTTGTTTTTAATTCCGATGCAATTTCTGTGTCTCAGTTTCAATAAGAACGTCAGAGGGATACAGAAAATCTGAAGTCAAGCATCGGAATCTATAACTAGTGTCACAGGAGTGGTTCAAAACATAGACAGTAAGATGAGTCAGTCTTCTTGTACTTAAGTCGGCATTGTGCCTTTTGTATTTAATTCCGATGAATTTCTGTGTTTCTTCGTCACTAAGAAGGTCAGTGGGATATAGTAATCCTGAAGTAAAGCATCGGAATCTATGACTAGTGTTACAGGAATGGTCAAAACATAGTCAGTAAGAAGAGTCAGTCTTCTTGTACTTAAGTCGGTATTGTGCCTTGTGTATTTAATTCCGATGCAATTTCTGTGTTTCATCGTCAATAAGAAGGTCCAAGGGATACAGTAAACCTGAAGTGAAGCATCGGAATCTATGACTAGTGTCACAGGAATGGTTCAAATTTCAGACAGTAGACAGAGTCAGTCTTCTTGTACTTAAGTCGGCATTGTGCTTTTTGTATTTAATGCCGATGCAATTTCTGTGTTTCATCGTCAATAAGAAGGTCCAAGGGATACAGTAAACCTGGAGTGAAGCATCGGAATCTATGACTAGTGTCACAGGAATGGTTCAAAACTTAGACAGTAGGAAGAGTCAGTCTTCTTGTAGTTAAGTCGGCATTGTGCTTTTTGGATTTAATGCCGATGCAATTTCTGTGTTTCATCGTCAATAAGAAGGTCCTAGGGATACAGTAAACCCGAAGTGAAGCATCGGAATCTATAACTAGTGTCACAGGAATGGTTCTATACATAGTCAGTAAGAAGAGTCAGTCTTCTTGTACTTAAGTCTTCATTGTGCATTTTCTATTTAATTCTGATGCTTTTTCTGTGTTTCATCGTCAATAAGAGGGTCCAAGGGATACTGTAAATCTGGAGTGAAGCATCGGAATCTATAACTAGTGTCAAAGGAATGGTTCAATGCACAGACAGTGGGAAGAGTCAGACTTCTTTTACTTAAGTTGGCATTGTGCCTTTTGTATTTAATTCCGATGCAATTTCTGTGCTTCATTGTCAATAAGAAGGTCCAAGGGATACAGTAAACCTTGAGTGATGCATCAGAGTCTATAACTAGTGTCACAGGATTGGTTCAAAACATAGACAGTAAGAAGAGTCAGTCTTCTTGTACTTAATTCGGCATTGTGCCTTTTGTATTTAATTCCGATGCAATTTCTGTGTTTCATCGTCAATAAGAAGGTCCGAGGGATACAGTAAACCTGATATGAAGCATCGTAATCTATAACTAGTGTCACAGGAATGGTTCAAAACATAGTCAGTAAGAAGAGTCAGTTACCTTGTACTTAAGTCGGTATTGTGCCTTTTGTATTTAATTCCGATGCAATTTCTGTGTTTCATCGTCCATAAGAAGGTCCGAGAGATACAGTAAACCTCAAGTGAAGCATCCTAATACAAAACTAGTGTCACAGGAATGGTTCAAAACATAGAGAGTAGGAAGAGTCAGTCTTCTTGTACTTAAATCGGCATTGTGCTTTTTCTATTTAATTCCGATGTAATTTCTGTGTCTCATTGTCAATAGGAAGGTCCAAGGGATCCAGTAAACCTGAAGTGAAGCATCGGAATCTATAACTAGTGTCACAGGAATGGTTCAAAGCATAGTCAGTAAGAAGAGTCAGTCTTCTTGAACGTAAGTCGGCATTGTGAATTTTGTATTTAATTCCGATACAATTTCTGTGTTTCATCGTCAATAGGAAGGTCCAAGGGATACAGTAAATCTGGAGTGAAGCATCGTAATCTATAACTAGTGTCACAGGAATGGTTCAAAACATAGTCAGTGAGAAGAGTCAGTTACCTTGTACTTAAGTCGGTATTGTGCCTTTTGTATTTAATTCGGATGCAATTTCTGTGTTTCATCGTCAATAAGAAGGTCCAAGGGATACAGTAAACCTAGAATGAAGCATCGGAATCTATATCTAGTGTCACAGGAATGGTTCAAAACATAGACTGTAAGAAGAGTCAGTCTTTTTGTACATAATTCGGCATTGTGCCTTTTGTTTTTAATTCCGATGCAATTTCTGTGTCT
The DNA here is from genome assembly GCF_021461395.2 of Schistocerca americana. Classification (NCBI taxonomy): domain Eukaryota; kingdom Metazoa; phylum Arthropoda; class Insecta; order Orthoptera; family Acrididae; genus Schistocerca; species Schistocerca americana. Next base: position 5,216,155 of record NC_060130.1, on the reverse strand, counting down.
CAGTTTCAATAAGAACGTCAGAGGGATACAGAAAATCTGAAGTCAAGCATCGGAAACTATAACTAGTGTCACAGGAATGGTTCAAAACATAGACAGTAAGATGAGTCAGTCTTCTTGTACTTAAGTCGGCATTGTGCCTTTTGTATTTAATTCCGATGAATTTCTGTGTTTCTTCGTCACTAAGAAGGTCAGTGGGATATAGTAATCCTGAAGTAAAGCATCGGAATCTATGACTAGTGTTACAGGAATGGTCAAAACATAGTCAGTAAGAAGGGTCAGTCTTCTTGTACTTAAGTCGGTATTGTGCCTTTTGTATTTAATTCCGATGCAATTTCTGTGATTCATCGTCAATAAGAAGGTCCAAGGGATACAGTAAACCTGAAGTGAAGCATCGGAATCTATGACTAGTGTCACAGGAATGTTTCAAATTTTAGACAGTAGACAGAGTCAGTCTTCTTGTACTTAAGTCGGCATTGTGCTTTTTGTATTTAATGCCGATGCAATTTCTGTGTTTCATCGTCAATAAGAAGGTCCAAGGGATACAGTAAACCTGAAGTGAAGCATCGGAATCTATGACTAGTGTCACAGGAATGTTTCAAATTTTAGACAGTAGACAGAGTCAGTCTTCTTGTACTTAAGTCGGCATTGTGCTTTTTGTATTTAATGCCGATGCAATTTCTGTTTTTCATCGTCAATAAGAAGGCCCAAGGGATACAGTAAACCCGAAGTGAAGCATCGGAATCTATAACTAATGTCACAGGAATGGTTCTATACATAGTCAGTAAGAAGAGTCAGTCTTCTTGTACTTAAGTCTTCATTGTGCATTTTCTATTTCATTCTGATGCTTTTTCTGTGTTTCATCGTCAATAAGAAGGTCCAAGGGATACTGTAAATCTGGAGTGAAGCATCATAATCTATAACTAGTGTCACAGGAATGGTTCAATGCACAGACAGTGGGAAGAGTCAGACTTCTTTTACTTAAGTTGGCATTGTGCCTTTTGTATTTAATTCCGATGCAATTTCTGTGTTTCATCGTCAATAAGAAGGTCCAAGGGATACAGTAAACCTTGAGTGAAGCATCAGAGTCTATAACTAGTGTCACAGGATTGGTTCAAAACATAGACAGTAAGAAGAGTCAGTCTTCCTGTACTTAATTCGGCATTGTGCCTTTTGTATTTAATTCCGATGCAATTTCTGTGTTTCATCGTCAATAAGAAGGTCCGAGGGATACAGTAAACCTGATATGAAGCATCGTAATCTATAACTAGTGTCACAGGAATGGTTCAAAACATAGTTAGTAAGAAGAGTCAGTTACCTTGTACTTAAGTCGGTATTGTGCCTTTTGTATTTAATTCCGATGCAATTTCTGTGTTTCATCGTCCATAAGAAGGTCCGAGGGATACAGTAAACCTCAAGTGAAGCATCCTAATACAAAACTAGTGTCACAGGAATGGTTCAAAACATAGAGAGTAGGAAGAGTCAGTCTTCTTGTACTTAAATCGGCATTGTGCTTTTTCTATTTAATTCCGATGCAATTTCTGTGTCTCATTGTCAATAGGTAGGTCCAAGGGATCCAGTAAACCTGAAGTGAAGCATCGGAATCTATAACTAGTGTCACAGGAATGGTTCAAAGCATAGTCAGTAAGAAGAGTCAGTCTTCTTGTACGTAAGTCGGCATTGTGAATTTTGTATTTAATTCCGATACAATTTCTGTGTTTCATCGTCAATAGGAAGGTCCAAGGGATACAGTAAATCTGGAGTGAAGCATCGGAATCTATAACTAGTGTCACAGGGATGGTTCAAAACATAGACAGGAAGAAGAGTCAGTCTTCTTGTACTTAAGTCGGCATTGTGCCTTTTGTATTTAATTCCGATGCAATTTCTGTGTTTAATCGTGAATAAGAAGGTCAGAGGGATACAGTAATCCTGAAGCAAAGCACCGGAAACTATGACTTGTGTCACAGGAATGGTTCAAAACATAGTCAGTGTGAAGAGTCAGTCTTCTTGTACTTAAGTCGGTATGTGCCTTTTGTATTTAATTCCGATGCAATTTCTGTGTTTCATCGTCAATAAGAAGGTCCAAGGGATACAGTAAACCTAAAGTGAAGCATCGGAATCTATGACTAGTGCCACAGGAATGGTTCAAAACATAGACAGTAAGAAGAGTCAGTCTTCTTTTACTTAAGTCGGCATTGTGAATTTTGTATTTAATTCCGATGCAATTTCTGTGTTTCATCGTCAATAAGAATGTCCAAGGGATACAGTAAACCTGGAGTGATGCATCGGAATCTGTAACTAGTGTCAGTGGGACGGTTCAAAACATAGCCAGTAACAAGAGTCAGTATTCTTGTACTTTAGTCGGCATTGTGCTTTTTGTATTTAATTCCGATGCAAATTTCTGTGTTTCATCGTCACTAAGAAGGTCAGTGGGATACAGTAAACCTGAAGTGAAGCATTGGAATCTATAACTAGAGTCACAGGAATGGTTCAAAACATAGACAGTAAGAAGAGTCAGTCTTGTTGTACTTAAGTCGGCATTGTGCTTTTGTATTTAATTCCGATGCAATTTCTGTGTTTCATCGTCACTATGAAGGTCAGTTGGATATAGTAATCCTGAAGTTAGGCATCGGAATCTATAACTAGTGTCACAGGAATGGTTCAAAACATAGTCAGTAAGAAGAGTCAGTCTTCTTGTAGTTAAGTCGGTATTGTGCCTTTTCTATTTCATTCTCATGCTATTTCTGTGTTTCATCGTCAATAAGACGGTCCAAGGGATACAGTATACTTGGAGTGAAGCATCGGAATCCATAACTAGTGTCACAGGGACGGCTCAAACCATAGATAGTAAGATGAGTCAGTTATCTTGTTCTTAAGTCGGCATTGTGCATTTTCTATTTAATTCCGATGCAATTTCTGTGTTTCATCGTCAATAAGAAGGTCCAAGGGATACAGTAAACCCGAAGTGAAGCATCGGAATCTATAACTAGTGTCACAGGAATGGTTCAAATCATAGTCAGTAAGAAGAGTCAGTCTTAATGCACTTAAGTCATCATTGTGCATTTTCTTTTTAATTCTGATGCAATTTCTGTGTTTCATCGTCAATAAGAAGGTCCAAGGGATTCAGTAAACCTGGAGTGAAGCATCGGAATCTATAACTAGTGTCACAGGAATGGTTCATAACACAGACAGTAAGAAGAGTCAGACTTCTTTTACTTAAGTCGGCATTGTGCATTTTGTATTTAATTCCGATTTAATTTCTATATTTCATCGTCAATAAGAAAGTCCAAGGGATACAGTAAACCTGGAGTGAAGCATCAGAGTCTATAACTAGTGTCACAGGAATGGTTCAAAACATAGACAGTAAGAAGAGTAAGTCTTCTTGTACTTAATTCGTCATTGTGCCTTTAGTAATTAATTCCAATGCAATTTCTGTGTTTCATCGTCAATAAGAAGGTCAGAGGGATACAGTAAACCTGATATAAAGCATCGCAATCAATAACTAGTGTCACAGGAATGGTTCAAAACATAGTCAGTAAGAAGAGTCAGTCTTCTTGTAGTTAAGTCGGCATGGTGCCTTTTCTATTTAATTCCCATGCAATTTCTGTGTTTCATCATCAATAAGAAGGTCCAAGGGATACAGTAAACCTGGAGTGAAGCATCGGAATCTATAACTAGTGTCAGAGGGACGGTCCAAAACATAGACAGTAAGATGAGTCAGTATTCATGTACTTTAGTCGGCATTGTGCTTTTTGCATTTAATTCCGATGCAATTTCTGTGTTTCATCGTCACTAAGAAGGTGAGTGGGGTACAGTAACCCTGAAGTGAAGCACCGGAATCTATAACTAGAGTCACAGGAATGGATCAAAACATAGACAGTAGGAAGAGTCAGTCTTCTTGTACTAACGTCAGTATTGTGCCTTTTCTATTTAATTCCGATGCAACTTCTGTGTTTCATCGTCAATATGAATGTCAAATGGATACAGTAAACCTGAAGTGAAGCATCGGAATCTACAACTAGAGTCACAGGAATGGTTCAAAACATAGTCAGTAAGAAGAGTCAGTCTTCTTGTACTTAAGTCGGCATTGTGCCTTTTGTATTTAATTCCGATGCAATTTCTGTGTTTCATCGTCAATAAGAAGGTCAGAGGGATAAAGTAATCCTGAAGTAAAGCATCGGAATCTATGACTAGTGTCACAGTAATGGTTCAAAACATAGTCAGTGTGAAGAGTCAGTCTTCTTGTACTTAAGTCGGCATTGTGCCTTTTGTATTTAATTCCGATGCAATTTCTGTGTTCCATCGTCAATAAGAAGGTCCAAGGGATACAGTAAACCTGGACTGAAGCATCGGAATCAACAACTAGTGTCAGAGGGACGGTTCAAATCATAGACAGTAACATGAGTCAGTATTCTTGTACTTTAGTCGGCATTGTGCATTTGTATTTAAATCCGATGCAAATATCTGTGTTTCATCGTCATTAAGAAGGTCGGTGGCATACAGTAAACCTGAAGTGAAGCAATGGAAACTATAACTAGAGTCACAGGAATGGTTCAAAACATAGACAGTAGGAAGAGTCAGTCTTCTTGTACTTAAGTTTGCATTGTGCTTCTTCTATTTAATTCCGATGCGATTTCTATGTCTCATCGTCAATAGGAAGGTCCAATAGATACAGTAAACCTGAAGTGAAGCATCGGAATCTATAACTAGTGTCACAGGAATGGTTCAAAACATAGACAGTAAGAAGAGTCAGTCTTCTTGTACTTAAGTCGGCATTGTGCTTTTGTATTTAATTCCGATGCAATTTCTGTGTTTCATCGACACTATGAAGGTCAGTTGGATATAGTAATCCTGATGTTAAGCATCGGAATCTATAACTAGTGTCACAGGAATGGTTCAAAACATAGTCAGTAAGAAGAGTCAGTCTTCTTGTAGTTAAGTCGGTATTGTGCCTTTTCTATTTCATTCTCATGCTATTTCTGTGTTTCATCGTCAATAAGACGGTCCAAGGGATACAGTATACTTGGAGTGAAGCATCGGAATCCATAACTAGTGTCACAGGGACGGCTCAAACCATAGATAGTAAGATGAGTCAGTTATCTTGTTCTTAAGTCGGCATTGTGCATTTTCTATTTAATTCCGATGCAATTTCTGTGTTTCATCGTCAATAAGAAGATCCAAGGGATACAGTAAACCCGAAGTGAAGCATCGGAATCTATAACTAGTGTCACTGGAATGGTTCAAATCATAGTCAGTAAGAAGAGTCAGTCTTAATGTACTTAAGTCATCATTGTGCATTTTCTTTTTAATTCTGATGCAATTTCTGTGTTTCATCGTCAATAAGAAGGTCCAAGGGATACAGTAGAGCTGGAGTGAAGCATCGGAATCTATAACTAGTGTCACAGGAATGGTTCAAAGCACAGACAGTAAGAAGAGTCAGACTTCTTTTACTTAAGTCGGCATTGTGCATTTTGTATTTAATTCCGATGCAATTTCTGTGTTTCATCGTCAATAAGAAAGTCCAAGGGATACAGTAAACCTGGAGTGAAGCATCAGAGTCTATAACTAGTGTCACAGGAATGGTTCAAATCATAGACAGTAAGAAGAGTAAGTCTTCTTGTACTTAATTCGGCATTGTGCCTTTAGTAATTAATTCCAATGCAATTTTTGTGTTTCATCGTCAGTAAGAAGGCCAGAGGGATACTGTAAACCTGATATAAAGCATCGCAATCAATAACTAGTGTCACAGGAGTGGTTCAAAACATAGTCAGTAAGAAGAGTCAGTCTTCTTGTAGTTAAGTCGGCATGGTGCCTTTTCTATTTAATTCCCATGCAATTTCTGTGTTTCATCATCAATAAGAAGGTCCAAGGGATACAGTAAACCTGGAGTGAAGCATCGGAATCTATAACTAGTGTCAGAGGGACGGTCCAAAACATAAACAGTAAGACGAGTCAGTATTCATGTACTTTAGTCGGCATTGTGCTTTTTGCATTTAATTCCGATGCAATTTCTGTGTTTCATCGTTACTAAGAAGGTGAGTGGTGTACAGTAACCCTGAAGTGAAGCACCGGAATCTATAACTAGAGTCACAGGAATGGTTCAAAACATAGACAGTAGGAAGAGTCAGTCTTCTTGTACTAACGTCAGTGTTGTGCCTTTTCTATTTAATTCCGATGCAACTTCTGTGTTTCATCGTCAATATGAATGTCAAATGGATACAGTAAACCTGAAGTGAAGCATCGGAATCTATAACTAGAGTCACATGAATGGTTCAAAACATAGTCAGTAAGAAGAGTCAGTCTTCTTGTACTTAAGTCGGCATTGTGCCTTTTGTATTTAATTCCGATGCAATTTCTGTGTTTCATCGTCAATAAGAAGGTCAGAGGGATAAAGTAATCCTGAAGTAAAGCATCGGAATCTATGACTAGTGTCACAGGAATGGTTCAAAACATAGTCAGTGTGAAGAGTCAGTCTTCTTGTACTTAAGTCGGTATTGTGCCTTTTGTATTTAATTCCGATGCGATTTCTGTGTTTCATCGTCAATAAGAAGGTCCAAGGGATACAGTAAACCTAAAATGAAGCATCGCAATCTATGATTAGTGCCACAGGAATGGTTCAAAACATAGACAGTAAGAAGAGTCAGTCTTCTAGTACTTAAGTCGGCATTGTGCCTTTTGTATTTAATTCCGATGCAATTTCTGTGTTCCATCGTCAATAAGAAGGTCCAAGGGATACAGTAAACCTGGACTGAAGCATCAGAATCAACAACTAGTGTCAGAGGGACGGTTCAAAACATAGACAGTAACATGAGTCAGTATTCTTGTACTTTAGTCGGCATTGTGCATTTGTATTTAAATCCGATGCAAATATCTGTGTTTCATCGTCACTAAGAAGGTCGGTGGCATACAGTAAACCTGAAGTGAAGCAATGGAAACTATAACTAGAGTCACAGGAATGGTTCAAAACATAGACAGTAGGACGAGTCAGTCTTCTTGTACTTAAGTTGTCATTGTGCTTCTTCTATTTAATTCCGATGCGATTTCTATGTCTCATCGTCAATAGGAAGGTCCAAGGGATACAGTAAACCTGAAGTGAAGCATCGGAATCTATAACTAGTGTCACAGGAATGGTTCAAAACATAGACAGTAAGAGGAGTCAGTCTTCTTGTACTTAAGTCAGCATTGTGCCTCTTGTATTTGATTCCGATGAATTTCTGTGTTTTATCGTCAATAAGAAGGTCAGAGGGATACAGTAAACCTGAAGTGAAGCATCGGAATCTATAACTAGTGTCACAGGAATGGTTCAAACGTAGTCAGTAAGAAGAGTCCGTCTTCTTGTACTTAAGTCGCCATTGTGCTTTTGTGTTCAATTCCGATGCAATTTCTGTGTTTCATCGTCAATAAGAGGGTCCAAGGTATACAGTAAACCTGGAGTGAAGGATCGGAATCTATAACTAGTGTCACAGGAATGGTTCAAACCATAGATAGTAAGATGAGTCAGTCTTCTTGTACTTAAGTCGGCATTGTGCCTGTGTATTTAATACCGATGTAATTTATGTGTTTTATCGTCAATAGGAAGGTCAGAGGGATACAGTAAACCTGATATGAAGCATCGTAATGTATAACTAGTGTTACAGGAATGGTTCAAAACATAGCCAGTAAGAAGAGTCAGTCTTCTTGTACTTAAGCCGGTATTGTGCCTTTTGTATTTAATTCCGATGTAATTTATGTGTTTTATCGTCAATAGGAAGGTCAGAGGGTACAGTAAACATGACGTGAAGCATCGGAATCTATAACTAGTGTCACAGGAATGGTTCAAAACATAGTCAGTAAGAAGAGTCAGTCTTCTTGTACTTAAATCGGCATTGTGCAATTTTTGTATTTAATTCCGATGCAATTTCTGTGTTTCATCGCCAATAAGAAGGTCCAAGGGATACAGTAAACCTGAAGTGATGCATTAGAATCTATAACTAGTGTCACAGGAATGTTCAATACATAGTCAGTACGAAGAGTCAGTCTTCTTGTACTCAAGTAGGCATTGTGCCTTTTGTATTTAATTCCGATGCAATTTCTGTGTTTCATCGTCACTATGAAGGTCAGTTGGATATAGTAATCCTGAAGTTAAGCATCGGAATCTATAACTAGTGTCACAGGAATGGTTACAAATATAGTCAGTAAGAAGTGTCAGTCTTCTTGTAGTTATGTCGGTATTGTGCCTTTTCTATTTAATTCTGATGCAATTTCTGTGTTTCATCGTAAATAAGAAGGTCCAAGGGATACAGTATACTTGGAGTGAAGCATCGGAATCCATAACTAGTGTCACAGGGACGGTTCAAACCATAGACAGTAAGATGGGTCAGTATTCGTGTACTTAAGTCGGCATTGTGCCTTTTGTATTTAATTCCGATGCAATTTCTGTGTTTCATTGTCAATAAGAAGGTCCAAGGGATACAGTAAACATGGAGTGAAGCATCGGAGTCTATAACTAGTGTCACAGGAATGGTTCAAAGCATAGACAGTAAGAAGAGTCAAACTTCTTGTACTTAATTCGCCATTGTGCGTTTTGTATTTCATTCTGATGCAATTTCTGTGTTTCATCGTCAATAAGAAGGTCAGAGGGATACAGTAAACCTGAAGTGAAGCATCGGAATCTATAACTAGTGTCACAGGAATGGTTCAAACATAGACAGTAAGAAGAGTCAGACTTCTTTTACTTAAGTCGGCATTGTGCCATTTGTATTTAATTCCGATGCAATTTCTGTGTTTCTTCGTCAATAAGAAGGTCCAAGGGATACAGTAAACCTGGAGTGAAGCATCGGAGTCTATAACTAGTGTCACGGGAATGGTTCAAAACCTAGACAGTAAGAAGAGCCAGACTTCTTGTACTTAATTCGGCATTGTGCGTTTTGTATTTAATTCTGATGCAATTTCTGTGTTTCATCGTCAATATAAAGGTCAGAGGGATTCAGTAAACCCGAAGTGAAGTATCGGAATCTATAACTAGTGTCACAGGAATGGTTCAAATCATAGTCAGTAAGAAGAGTCAGTCTTCCTGTACTTAAGTCATCATTGTGCATTTTCATTTTAATTCTGATGCAATTTCTGTGTTTCATCGTCAATAAGAAGGTCCAAGGGATACAGTAAACCTGAAGTGAAGCATCGGAATCTATAACTAGTGTCACACGAATGGTTCAAAACATAGACAGTTGGAAGAGTCAGTCTTCTTGTACTTAAGTCACCATAGTGCCTTTTGTATTTAATTCCGATGCAATTTCTATGTGTCATAGTCAATAAGAAGGTCCAAGGGATACAGTAAAACTGAAATGAACCATCGGAATCTATAACTAGTGACACAGGAATGGTTGAAAACATAGACAGTAGGCAAAGTCAGTCTACATGTACTTAAGTCGGCATTGTGCCTTTTGTATTTAATTCCGATGCAATTTCCGTGTTTCATCGTCAATAAGAAGGTCAGAGGGATACAGTAAACCTGGAGTGAAGCATTGGAATCTATAACTAGTGTCACAGGAATGGTTCAAAACATGGACAGTAAGATGATTCAGTCTTTTTGTACTTAAGTCGGCATTGTGGCTTTTGTATTTAATTCCGATGCGATTTCTGTGTCTCATCGTCAATAGGAAGGTCCAAGGGATACGGTAAACCTGAAGTAAAGCATCGGAATGTATAACAAGTGTCACAGGAATGGTTCAAACATTGTCAGCAAGAAGAGTCAGTCTTCTTGTACTTAAGTCGGCATTGTGCCTTTTCTATTTAATTTCGATGCAATTTCTGTGTTTCATCGTCAGTAAGAAGGTCCAAGTAATACAGTAAACCTGGAGTGAAGGATCGGAATCTATAACTAGTGTCACAGGAATGGTTCAAAGCATAGACAGTAAGACGATTCAGTCTTCTTGTACTTAAGTCGGCATTGTGCCTTTTGTATTTAATTCCGATGAATTTCTGTGTTTCATCGTCAATAAGCACGTCAGAGGGATACAGTAAATCTGAAGTGAAGCATCGGAATCTATAACTAGTGTCACAGGAATGGTTCAAAACAGAGACATTAAGAAGAGTCAGTCTTCTTGTACTTAAGTCGGCATTGTGCCTTTTGTATTTAATTCCGATGTAATTTCTGTGTTTTATCGTCAATAAGAAGGTCAGAGGGATACAGTAAACATGACGTGAAGCATCGGATACTATAACTTGTGTCACAGGAGTGGTTGAAAACATAGTCAGTAAGAAGAGTCAGTCTTCTTGTGATTAAGTCGGCATTGTACCTTTTGTATTTAATTCCGATGCAATTTCTGTTTTACATCGTCAATATGAAGGTCTAAGGGATACAGTAAACCTGGAGTGAAGCATTGGAGACCATAACTAGTGTCACAGGAATGGTTCAAAACATAGACAGTAAGATGGGTCAGTCTTTTTGTACTTAAGTCGGCATTGTGGCTTTTGTATTTAATTCCGATGCAATTTCTGTGTTTCATCGTCAATAAGAAGGTCAGAATGATACAGTCAACCTGAAGTAAAGCATCGGAATCTATGACTAGTGTCACAGGAATGGTTCAAAACATAGTCAGTAAGAGGAGTCAGTCCTCATGTACTTAAGTCGGTATTGTGCCTTTTGTATTTAATTCCGATGCAATTTCTGTGTTTCACCGTTAATAAGATGGTCCAAGGGATACAGTAAACCCGAAGTGAAGCATCGGAATCTATGACTAGTGTCACAGACATGGTTCAAATCATAGAGACTTGGAAGATTCAGTCTTCTTGTACTTAAGTCGGCATTGTGCCTTTTGTATTTCATTCCGATGCAATTTCTGTTTTTCATCGTATATAAGAAGGTCCGAAGGATACAGTAACCCTCAAGTGAAGCATCGGAATAAAAAACTAGTGTCACAGGAATGGTTAAAAACATAGAGAGTAGGAAGAGTCAGTCTTCTTGTACTTAAGTCGGTATTGTGCCTTTTCTATTTAATTCCGATGCAATTTCTGTGTTTCACCGTCAATAAGTAGGTCAGAGGGATACAGTAAACCTGAAGTGAAGCATCGGAATCCATAACTAGTGTCACAGGAATGGTTCAAATCATAGAGACTTGGAAGATTCAGTCTTCTTGTACTTAAGTCGGCATTGTGCCTTTTGTATTTCATTCCGATGCAATTTCTGTGTTTCATCGTATATAAGAAGGTCCGAAGGATACAGTAAACCTCAAGTGAAGCATCGGAATAAAAAACTAGTGTCACAGGAATGGTTAAAAACATAGAGAGTAGGAAGAGTCAGTCTTCTTGTACTTAAGTCGGCATTGTGCCTAATGTATTTAATTCCGATGCAACTACTGTGCTTCATCGTCAATAAGAAGGTCCAAGGGATACAGTAAACCTGGAGTGAAGCATCGGAATCTATAACTAGTGTCACAGGAATGGTTCAAAACATAGTCAGTAAGAAGAGTCAGTCTTCTTGTACTTAAGTCGGTATTGTGCCTTTTCTATTTAATTCCGATGCAATTTCTGTGTTTCACCGTCAATAAGAAGGTCAGAGGGATACAGTAAACCTGAAGTGAAGCATCGGAATCTATAACTAGTGTCACAGGAATGGTTCAAATCATAGAGACTTGGAAGATTCAGTCTTCTTGTACTTAAGTCGGCATTGTGCCTTTTGTATTTCATTCCGATGCAATTTCTGTGTTTCATCGTATATAAGAAGGTCCGAAGGATACAGTAAACCTCAAGTGAAGCATCGGAATAAAAAACTAGTGTCACAGGAATGGTTAAAAACATAGAGAGTAGGAAGAGTCAGTCTTCTTGTACTTAAGTCGGCATTGTGTTTTTTCTATTTAATTCCGATGCGATTTCTGTGTCTCATCGTCAATAGGAAGGTCCAAGGGATACGGTAAACCTGAAGTAAAGCATCGGAATGTATAACTAGTGTCACAGGAATGGTTCAAACATTGTCAGCAAGAAGAGACAGTCTTCTTGTACTTAAGTCGGCATTGTGCCTTTTCTATTTAATTACTATGCAATTTCTGTGTTTCATCGTCAGTAAGAAGGTCCAAGTAATACAGTAAACCTGGAGTGAAGGATCGGAATCTATAACTAGTGTCACAGGACTGGTTCAAAGCATAGACAGTAAGAAGATTCAGTCTTCTTGTACTTAAGTCACCATTGTGCCTTTTGTATTTAATTCCGATGCAATTTCTGTGTGTCATTGTCAATAAGAAGGTCCAAGGGATACAGTAAAACTGAAATGAACCATCGGAATCTATAACTAGTGTCACAGGAATGGTTGAAAACATAGACAGTAGGCAAAGTCAGTCTACATGTACTTAAGTCGGCATTGTGCCTTTTGTATTTAATTCCGATGCAATTTCCGTGTTTCATCGTCAATAACAAGGTCAGAGGGATACGGAAAACCTGAAGTGAAGCATCGGAATCTATAACTAGTGTCACACGAATGGTTCAAAACATAGACAGTTGGAAGAGTCAGTCTTCTTGTACTTAAGTCACCATAGTGCCTTTTGTATTTAATTCCGATGCAATTTCTATGTGTCATAGTCAATAAGAAGGTCCAAGGGATACAGTAAAACTGAAATGAACCATCGGAATCTATAACTAGTGACACAGGAATGGTTGAAAACATAGACAGTAGGCAAAGTCAGTCTACATGTACTTAAGTCGGCATTGTGCCTTTTGTATTTAATTCCGATGCAATTTCCGTGTTTCATCGTCAATAAGAAGGTCAGAGGGATACAGTAAACCTGGAGTGAAGCATTGGAATCTATAACTAGTGTCACAGGAATGGTTCAAAACATGGACAGTAAGATGAGTCAGTCTTTTTGTACTTAAGTCGGCATTGTGGCTTTTGTATTTAATTCCGATGCGATTTCTGTGTCTCATCGTCAATAGGAAGGTCCAAGGGATACGGTAAACCTGAAGTAAAGCATCGGAATGTATAACAAGTGTCACAGGAATGGTTCAAACATTGTCAGCAAGAAGAGTCAGTCTTCTTGTACTTAAGTCGGCATTGTGCCTTTTCTATTTAATTTCGATGCAATTTCTGTGTTTCATCGTCAGTAAGAAGGTCCAAGTAATACAGTAAACCTGGAGTGAAGGATCGGAATCTATAACTAGTGTCACAGGAATGGTTCAAAGCATAGACAGTAAGACGATTCAGTCTTCTTGTACTTAAGTCGGCATTGTGCCTTTTGTATTTAATTCCGATGAATTTCTGTGTTTCATCGTCAATAAGCACGTCAGAGGGATACAGTAAATCTGAAGTGAAGCATCGGAATCTATAACTAGTGTCACAGGAATGGTTCAAAACAGAGACATTAAGAAGAGTCAGTCTTCTCGTACTTAAGTCGGCATTGTGCCTTTTGTATTTAATTCCGATGTAATTTCTGTGTTTTATCGTCAATAAGAAGGTCAGAGGGATACAGTAAACATGAAGTGAAGCATCGGATTCTATAACTTGTGTCACAGGAGTGGTTGAAAACATAGTCAGTAAGAAGAGTCAGTCTTCTTGTGATTAAGTCGGCATTGTACCTTTTGTATTTAATTCCGATGCAATTTCTGTGTTACATCGTCAATATGAAGGTCTAAGGGATACAGTAAACCTGGAGTGAAGCATTGGAAACCATAACTAGTGTCACAGGAATGGTTCAAAACATAGACAGTAAGATGGGTCAGTCTTTTTGTACTTAAGTCGGCATTGTGGCTTTTGTATTTAATTCCGATGCAATTTCTGTGTTTCATCGTCAATAAGAAGGTCAGAATGATACAGTCAACCTGAAGTAAAGCATCGGAATCTATGACTAGTGTCACAGGAATGGTTCAAAACATAGTCAGTAAGAGGAGTCAGTCCTCATGTACTTAAGTCGGTATTGTGCCTTTTGTATTTAATTCCGATGCAATTTCTGTGTTTCACCGTTAATAAGATGGTCCAAGGGATACAGTAAACCCGAAGTGAAGCATCGGAATCTATGACTAGTGTCACAGACATGGTTCAAATCATAGAGACTTGGAAGATTCAGTCTTCTTGTACTTAAGTCGGCATTGTGCCTTTTGTATTTCATTCCGATGCAATTTCTGTTTTTCATCGTATATAAGAAGGTCCGAAGGATACAGTAACCCTCAAGTGAAGCATCGGAATAAAAAACTAGTGTCACAGGAATGGTTAAAAACATAGAGAGTAGGAAGAGTTAGTCTTCTTGTACTTAAGTCGGTATTGTGCCTTTTCTATTTAATTCCGATGCAATTTCTGTGTTTCACCGTCAATAAGTAGGTCAGAGGGATACAGTAAACCTGAAGTGAAGCATCGGAATCTATAACTAGTGTCACAGGAATGGTTCAAATCATAGAGACTTGGAAGATTCAGTCTTCTTGTACTTAAGTCGGCATTGTGCCTTTTGTATTTCATTCCGATGCAATTTCTGTGTTTCATCGTATATAAGAAGGTCCGAAGGATACAGTAAACCTCAAGTGAAGCATCGGAATAAAAAACTAGTGTCACAGGAATGGTTAAAAACATAGAGAGTAGGAAGAGTCAGTCTTCTTGTACTTAAGTCGGCATTGTGCCTAATGTATTTAATTCCGATGCAACTACTGTGCTTCATCGTCAATAAGAAGGTCCAAGGGATACAGTAAACCTGGAGTGAAGCATCGGAATCTATAACTAGTGTCACAGGAATGGTTCAAAACATAGTCAGTAAGAAGAGTCAGTCTTCTTGTACTTAAGTCGGTATTGTGCCTTTTCTATTTAATTCCGATGCAATTTCTGTGTTTCACCGTCAATAAGAAGGTCAGAGGGATACAGTAAACCTGAAGTGAAGCATCGGAATCTATAACTAGTGTCACAGGAATGGTTCAAATCATAGAGACTTGGAAGATTCAGTCTTCTTGTACTTAAGTCGGCATTGTGCCTTTTGTATTTCATTCCGATGCAATTTCTGTGTTTCATCGTATATAAGAAGGTCCGAAGGATACAGTAAACCTCAAGTGAAGCATCGGAATAAAAAACTAGTGTCACAGGAATGGTTAAAAACATAGAGAGTAGGAAGAGTCAGTCTTCTTGTACTTAAGTCGGCATTGTGTTTTTTCTATTTAATTCCGATGCGATTTCTGTGTCTCATCGTCAATAGGAAGGTCCAAGGGATACGGTAAACCTGAAGTAAAGCATCGGAATGTATAACTAGTGTCACAGGAATGGTTCAAACATTGTCAGCAAGAAGAGACAGTCTTCTTGTACTTAAGTCGGCATTGTGCCTTTTCTATTTAATTACTATGCAATTTCTGTGTTTCATCGTCAGTAAGAAGGTCCAAGTAATACAGTAAACCTGGAGTGAAGGATCGGAATCTATAACTAGTGTCACAGGACTGGTTCAAAGCATAGACAGTAAGAAGATTCAGTCTTCTTGTACTTAAGTCACCATTGTGCCTTTTGTATTTAATTCCGATGCAATTTCTGTGTGTCATTGTCAATAAGAAGGTCCAAGGGATACAGTAAAACTGAAATGAACCATCGGAATCTATAACTAGTGTCACAGGAATGGTTGAAAACATAGACAGTAGGCAAAGTCAGTCTACATGTACTTAAGTCGGCATTGTGCCTTTTGTATTTAATTCCCATGCAATTTCCGTGTTTCATCGTCAATAACAAGGTCAGAGGGATACGGAAAACCTGAAGTGAAGCATCGGAATCTATAACTAGTGTCACGGGAATGGTTCAATACATAGTCAGTGAGAAGAGTCGGTCTTCTTGTACTTAAGTCGGCATTGTGCTTTTTCTATTTAATTCCGATGCGATTTCTGTGTCTCATCGTCAATAGGAAGGTCCAAGGGATACGGTAAACCTGAAGTAAAGCATCGGAATGTATAACAAGTGTCACAGGAATGGTTCAAACATTGTCAGCAAGAAGAGTCAGTCTTCTTGTACTTAAGTCGGCATTGCGCCTTTTCTATTTAATTACGATGCAATTTCTGTGTTTCATCGTCAGTAAGAAGGTCCAAGTAATACAGTAAACCTGGAGTGAAGGATCGGAATCTATAACTAGTGTCACAGGAATGGTTCAAAGCATAGACAGTAAGAAGATTCAGTCTTCTTGTACTTAAGTCGGCATTGTGCCTTTTGTATTTAATTCCGATGAATTTCTGTGTTTTATCGTCAATACGAAAGTCAGAGGGATACAGTAAACCTGAAGTGAAGCATCGAAATCAATAACTAGTATCACAGGAATTGTTCAAAACATAGACAGTAAGCAGAGTCAGTCTTCTTGTACTTAAGTCGGCATTGTGCGTTTTTTATTTACTTCGGATGCAACTTCTGTGTTTCATCGTCAATAAGAAGTTCCAAAGGATACAAAAAACCTAGAGTGAAGAATCGGAATCTATAACTAGTGTAACAGGAATGGTTCAAAACATAGACAGTAAGAAGAGTCAATCTTTTTGTACTTAATTCGGCATTGTGCCTTTTGTATTTAATTCCGATGCAATTTCTGTGTTTCATCGTCAATAAGAAGGTCAGAGGGATAAAGTAATCCAGAAGTAAAGCATCGGAATCTATGACTAGTGTCACAGGAATGGTTCAAAACATAGTCAGTGTGAAGAGTCAGTCTTCTTGTACCTAAGTCGGTATTGTGCCTTTTGTATTTAATTCCGATGCGATTTCTGTGTTTCATCGTCAATAAGAAGGTCCAAGGGATACAGTAAACCTAAAATGAAGCATCGGAATCTATGATTAGTGCCACAGGAATGGTTCAAAACATAGACAGTAAGAAGAGTCAGTCTTCTTGTACTTAAGTCGGCATTGTGCCTTTTGTATTTAATTCCGATGCAATTTCTGTGTTCCATCGTCAATAAGAAGGTCCAAGGGATACAGTAAACCTGGACTGAAGCATCAGAATCAACAACTAGTGTCAGAGGGACGGTTCAAAACATAGACAGTAACATGAGTCAGTATTCTTGTACTTTAGTCGGCATTGTGCATTTGTATTTAAATCTGATGCAAATATCTGTGTTTCATCGTCACTAAGAAGGTCGGTGGCATACAGTAAACCTGAAGTGAAGCAATGGAAACTATAACTAGAGTCACAGGAATGGTTCAAAACATAGACAGTAGGAAGAGTCAGTCTTCTTGTACTTAAGTTGTCATTGTGCTTCTTCTATTTAATTCCGATGCGATTTCTATGTCTCATCGTCAATAGGAAGGTCCAAGGGATACAGTAAACCTGAAGTGAAGCATCGGAATCTATAACTAGTGTCACAGGAATGGTTCAAAACATAGACAGTAAGAAGAGTCAGTCTTCTTGTACTTAAGTCGGTATTGTGCCTTTTGTATTTAATTCCGATGCAATTTCTGTGTTTCATCGTTAATAAGATGGTCCAAGGGATACAGTAAACCCGAAGTGAAGCATCGGAATCTATGACTAGTGTCACAGACATGGTTCAAATCATAGAGACTTGGAAGATTCAGTCTTCTTGTACTTAAGTCGGCATTGTGCCTTTTGTATTTCATTCCGATACAATTTCTGTTTTTCATCGTATATAAGAAGGTCCGAAGGATACAGTAACCCTCAAGTGAAGCATCGGAATAAAAAACTAGTGTCACAGGAATGGTTAAAAACATAGAGAGTAGGAAGAGTCAGGCTTCTTGTACTTAAGTCGGCATTGTGTTTTTTCTATTTAATTCCGATGCGATTTCTGTGTCTCATCGTCAATAGGAAGGTTCAAGGGATACGGTAAACCTGAAGTAAAGCATCGGAATGTATAACTAGTGTCACAGGAATGGTTCAAACATTGTCAGCAAGAAGAGACAGTCTTCTTGTACTTAAGTCGGCATTGTGCCTTTTCTATTTAATTACTATGCAATTTCTGTGTTTCATCGTCAGTAAGAAGGTCCAAGTAATACAGTAAACCTGGAGTGAAGGATCGGAATCTATAACTAGTGTCACAGGACTGGTTCAAAGCATAGACAGTAAGAAGATTCAGTCTTCTTGTACTTAAGTCACCATTGTGCCTTTTGTATTTAATTCCGATGCAATTTCCGTGTTTCATCGTCAATAACAAGGTCAGAGGGATACGGAAAACCTGAAGTGAAGCATCGGAATCTATAACTAGTGTCACGGGAATGGTTCAATACATAGTCAGTGAGAAGAGTCGGTCTTCTTGTACTTAAGTCGGCATTGTGCTTTTTCTATTTAATTCCGATGCGATTTCTGTGTCTCATCGTCAATAGGAAGGTCCAAGGGATACGGTAAACCTGAAGTAAAGCATCGGAATTTATAACAAGTGTCACAGGAATGGTTCAAACATTGTCAGCAAGAAGAGTCAGTCTTCTTGTACTTAAGTCGGCATTGTGCCTTTTCTATTTAATTACGATGCAATTTCTGTGTTTCATCGTCAGTAAGAAGGTCCAAGTAATACAGTAAACCTGGAGTGAAGGATCGGAATCTATAACTAGTGTCACAGGAATGGTTCGAAGCATAGACAGTAAGAAGATTCAGTCTTCTTGTACTTAAGTCGGCATTGTGCCTTTTGTATTTAATTCCGATGAATTTCTGTGTTTTATCGTCAATACGAAAGTCAGAGGGATACAGTAAACCTGAAGTGAAGCATCGAAATCAATAACTAGTATCACAGGAGTTGTTCAAAACATAGACAGTAAGCAGAGTCAGTCTTCTTGTACTTAAGTCGGCATTGTGCGTTTTTTATTTACTTCGGATGCAACGTCTGTGTTTCATCGTCAATAAGAAGTTCCAAAGGATACAAAAAACCTAGAGTGAAGAATCGGAATCTATAACTAGTGTAACAGGAATGGTTCAAAACATAGACAGTAAGAAGAGTCAATCTTTTTGTACTTAATTCGGCATTGTGCCTTTTGTATTTAATTCCGATGCAATTTCTGTGTTTCATCGCCAATAAGAAGGTCAGAGGGATAAAGTAATCCTGAAGTAAAGCATCGGAATCTATGACTAGTGTCACAGGAATGGTTCAAAACATAGTCAGGGTGAAGAGTCAGTCTTCTTGTACTTAAGTCGGTATTGTGCCTTTTGTATTTAATTCCGATGCGATTTCTGTGTTTCATCGTCAATAAGAAGGTCCAAGGGATACAGTAAACCTAAAATGAAGCATCGGAATCTATGATAAGTGCCACAGGAATGGTTCAAAACATAGACAGTAAGAAGAGTCAGTCTTCTTGTACTTAAGTCGGCATTGTGCCTTTTGTATTTAATTCCGATGCAATTTCTGTGTTCCATCGTCAATAAGAAGGTCCAAGGGATACAGTAAACCTGGACTGAAGCATCAGAATCAACAACTAGTGTCAGAGGGACGGTTCAAAACATAGACAGTAACATGAGTCAGTATTCTTGTACTTTAGTCGACATTGTGCATTTGTATTTAAATCCGATGCAAATATCTGTGTTTCATCGTCACTAAGAAGGTCGGTGGCATACAGTAAACCTGAAGTGAAGCAATGGAAACTATAACTAGAGTCACAGGAATGGTTCAAAACATAGACAGTAGGAAGAGTCAGTCTTCTTGTACTTAAGTTGTCATTGTGCTTCTTCTATTTAATTCCGATGCGATTTCTATGTCTCATCGTCAATAGGAAGGTCCAAGGGATACAGTAAACCTGAAGTGAAGCATCGGAATCTATAACTAGTGTCACAGGAATGGTTCAAAACATAGACAGTAAGAAGAGTCAGTCTTCTTGTACTTAAGTCAGCATTGTGCCTCTTGTATTTGATTCCGATGAATTTCTGTGTTTTATCGTCAATAAGAAGGTCAGAGGGATACAGTAAACCTGACGTGAAGCATCGGAATCTATAACTAGTGTCACAGGAATGGTTCAAACGTAGTCAGTAAGAAGAGTCCGTCTTCTTGTACTTAAGTCGCCATTGTGCTTTTGTATTCAATTCCGATGCAATTTCTGTGTTTCATCGTCAATAAGAGGGTCCAAGGTATACAGTAAACCTGGAGTGAAGGATCGGAATCTGTAACTAGTGTCACAGGAATGGTTCAAAACATAGACAGTAAGATGAGTCAGTCTTTTTGTACTTAAGTCGGCATTGTGGCTTTTGTATTTAATTCCGATGCGATTTCTGTGTCTCATCGTCAATAGGAAGGTCAGAGGGATACAGTAAACCTGATATGAAGCATCGTAATGTATAACTAGTGTCACAGGAATGGTTCAAAACATAGTCAGTAAGAAGAGTCAGTCTTCTTGTACTTAAGCCGGTATTGTGCCCTTTGTATTTAATTCCGATGTAATTTATGTGTTTTATCGTCAATTGGAAGGTCAGAGGGTACAGTAAACATGACGTGAAGCATCGGAATCTATAACTAGTGTCACACGAATGGTTCAAAACCTAGACAGTTGGAAGAGTCAGTCTTCTTGTACTTAAGTCACCATTGTGCCTTTTGTATTTAATTCCGATGCAATTTCTGTGTGTCATTGTCAATAAGAAGGTCCAAGGGATACAGTAAAACTGAAATGAACCATCGGAATCTATAACTAGTGACACAGGAATGGTTGAAAACATAGACAGTAGGCAAAGTCAGTCTACATGTACTTAAGTCGGCATTGTGCCTTTTGTATTTAATTCCGATGCAATTTCCGTGTTTCATCGTCAATAAGAAGGTCAGAGGGATACAGTAAACCTGGAGTGAAGCATTGGAATCTATAACTAGTGTCACAGGAATGGTTCAAAACATAGACAGTAAGATGAGTCAGTCTTTTTGTACTTAAGTCGGCATTGTGGCTTTTGTATTTAATTCCGATGCGATTTCTGTGTCTCATCGTCAATAGGAAGGTCCAAGGGATACGGTAAACCTGAAGTAAAGCATCGGAATGTATAACAAGTGTCACAGGAATGGTTCAAACATTGTCAGCAAGAAGAGTCAGTCTTCTTGTACTTAAGTCGGCATTGTGCCTTTTCTATTTAATTACGTTGCAATTTCTGTGTTTCATCGTCAGTAAGAAGGTCCAAGTAATACAGTAAACCTGGAGTGAAGGATCGGAATCTATAACTAGTGTCACAGGAATGGTTCAAAGCATAGACAGTAAGATGATTCAGTCTTCTTGTACTTAAGTCGGCATTGTGCCTTTTGTATTTAATTCCGATGAATTTCTGTGTTTCATCGTCAATAAGCACGTCAGAGGGATACAGTAAATCTGAAGTGAAGCATCGGAATCTATAACTAGTGTCACAGGAATCGTTCAAAACAGAGACATTAAGAAGAGTCAGACTTCTTTTACTTAAGTCGGCATTGTGCCTTTTGTATTTAATTCCGATGTAATTTCTGTGTTTTATCGTCAATAAGAAGGTCAGAGGGATACAGTAAACATGAAGTGAAGCATCGGAATCTATAACTAGTGTCACAGGAGTGGTTGAAAACATAGTCAGTAAGAAGAGTCAGTCTTCTTGTGATTAAGTCGGCATTGTACCTTTTGTATTTAATTCCGATGCAATTTCTGTGTTACATCGTCAATATGAAGGTCTAAGGGATACAGTAAACCTGGAGTGAAGCATTGGAATCTATAACTAGTGTAGCAGGAATGGTTCAAAACATAGACAGTAAGATGAGTCAGTCTTTTTGTACTTAAGTCGGCATTGTGGCTTTTGTATTTAATTCCGATGCAATTTCTGTGTTTCATCGTCAATAAGAAGGTCAGAATGATACAGTCAACCTGAAGTAAAGCATCGGAATCTATGACTAGTGTCACAGGAATGGTTCAAAACATAGTCAGTAAGAAGAGTCAGTCCTCATGTACTTAAGTCGGTATTGTGCCTTTTGTATTTAATTCCGATGCAATTTCTGTGTTTCATTGTTAATAAGATGGTCCAAGGGATACAGTAAACCCGATGTGAAGCATCGGAATCTATGACTAGTGTCACAGACATGGTTCAAATCATAGAGACTTGGAAGATTCAGTCTTCTTGTACTTAAGTCGGCATTGTGCCTTTTGTATTTCATTCCGATGCAAATTCTGTGTTTCATCGTATATAAGAAGGTCCGAAGGATACAGTAACCCTCAAGTGAAGCATCGGAATAAAAAACTAGTGTCACAGGAATGGTTAAAAACATAGAGAGTAGGAAGAGTCAGTCTTCTTGTACTTAAGTCGGCATTGTGCCTAATGTATTTAATTCCGATGCAACTACTGTGCTTCATCGTCAATAAGAAGGTCCAAGGGATACAGTAAACCTGGAGTGAAGCATCGGAATCTATAACTAGTGTCACAGGAATGGTTCAAAACATAGTCAGTAAGAAGAGCCAGTCTTCTTGTACTTAAGTCGGTATTGTGCCTTTTCTATTTAATTCCGATGCAATTTCTGTGTTTCACCGTCAATAAGAAGGTCAGAGGGATACAGTAAACCTGAAGTGAAGCATCGGAATCTATAACTAGTGTCACAGGAATGGTTCAAATCATAGAGACTTGGAAGATTCAGTCTTCTTGTACTTAAGTCGGCATTGTGCCTTTTGTATTTCATTCCGATACAATTTCTGTGTTTCATCGTATATAAGAAGGTCCAAAGGATACAGTAAACCTCAAGTGAAGCATCGGAATAAAAAACTAGTGTCACATGAATGGTTAAAAACATAGAGAGTAGGAAGAGACAGTCTTCTTGTACTTAAGTCGGCATTGTGTTTTTTCTATTTAATTCCGATGCGATTTCTGTGTCTCATCGTCAATAGGAAGGTCCAAGGGATACGGTAAACCTGAAGTAAAGCATCGGAATGTATAACTAGTGTCACAGGAATGGTTCAAACATTGTCACCAAGAAGAGACAGTCTTCTTGTACTTAAGTCGGCATTGTGCCTTTTCTATTTAATTACTATGCAATTTCTGTGTTTCATCGTCAGTAAGAAGGTCCAAGTAATACAGTAAACCTGGAGTGAAGGATCGGAATCTATAACTAGTGTCACAGGACTGGTTCAAAGCATAGACAGTCAGAAGATTCAGTCTTCTTGTACTTAAGTCACCATTGTGCCTTTTGTATTTAATTCCGATGCAATTTCTGTGTGTCATTGTCAATAAGAAGGTCCAAGGGATACAGTAAAACTGAAATGAACCATCGGAATCTATAACTAGTGTCACAGGAATGGTTGAAAACATAGACAGTAGGCAAAGTCAGTCTACATGTACATAAGTCGGCATTGTGCCTTTTGTATTTAATTCCGATGCAATTTCCGTGTTTCATCGTCAATAACAAGGTCAGAGGGATACGGAAAACCTGAAGTGAAGCATCGGAATCTATAACTAGTGTCACGGGAATGGTTCAATACATTGTCAGTGAGAAGAGTCGGTCTTCTTGTACTTAAGTCGGCATTGTGCTTTTTCTATTTAATTCCGATGCGATTTCTGTGTCTCATCGTCAATAGGAAGGTCCAAGGGATACGGTAAACCTGAAGTAAAGCATCGGAATGTATAACAAGTGTCACAGGAATGGTTCAAACATTGTCAGCAAGAAGAGTCAGTCTTCTTGTACTTAAGGCGGCATTGTGCCTTTTCTATTTAATTACGATGCAATTTCTGTGTTTCATCGTCAGTAAGAAGGTCCAAGTAATACAGTAAACCTTGAGTGAAGGATCGGAATCTATAACTAGTGTCACAGGAATGGTTCAAAGCATAGACAGTAAGAAGATTCAGTCTTCTTGTACTTAAGTCGGCATTGTGCCTTTTGTATTTAATTCCGATGAATTTCTGTGTTTTATCGTCAATACGAAAGTCAGAGGGATACAGTAAACCTGAAGTGAAGCATCGAAATCAATAACTAGTATCACAGGAATTGTTCAAAACATAGTCAGTGTGAAGAGTCAGTCTTCTTGTACTTAAGTCGGTATTGTGCCTTTTGTATTTAATTCCGATGCGATTTCTGTGTTTCATCGTCAATAAGAAGGTCCAAGGGATACAGTAAACCTAAAATGAAGCATCGGAATCTATGATTAGTGCCACAGGAATGGTTCAAAACATAGACAGTAAGAAGAGTCAGTCTTCTTGTACTTAAGTCGGCATTGTGCCTTTTGTATTTAATTCCGATGCAATTTCTGTGTTCCATCGTCAATAAGAAGGTCCAAGGGATACAGTAAACCTGGACTGAAGCATCAGAATCAACAACTAGTGGCAGAGGGACGGTTCAAAACATAGACAGTAACATGAGTCAGTATTCTTGTACTTTAGTCGGCATTGTGCATTTGTATTTAAATCCGATGCAAATATCTGTGTTTCATCGTCACTAAGAAGGTCGGTGGCATACAGTAAACCTGAAGTGAAGCAATGGAAACTATAACTAGAGTCACAGGAATGGTTCAAAACATAGACAGTATGAAGAGTCAGTCTTCTTGTACTTAAGTTGTCATTGTGCTTCTTCTATTTAATTCCGATGCGATTTCTATGTCTCATCGTCAATAGGAAGGTCCAAGGGATACAGTAAACCTGAAGTGAAGCATCGGAATCTATAACTAGTGTCACAGGAATGGTTCAAAACATAGACAGTAAGAAGAGTCAGTCTTCTTGTACTTAAGTCAGCATTGTGCCTCTTGTATTTGATTCCGATGAATTTCTGTGTTTTATCGTCAATAAGAAGGTCAGAGGGATACAGTAAACCTGAAGTGAAGCATCGGAATCTATAACTAGTGTCACAGGAATGGTTCAAACGTAGTCAGTAAGAAGAGTCCGTCTTCTTGTACTTAAGTCGCCATTGTGCTTTTGTATTCAATTCCGATGCAATTTCTGTGTTTCATCGTCTATAAGAGGGTCCAAGGTATACAGTAAACCTGGAGTGAAGGATCGGAATCTATAACTAGTGTCACAGGAATGGTTCAAACCATAGATAGTAAGATGAGTCAGTCTTCTTGTACTTAAGTCGGCATTGTGCCTTTGTATTTAATTCCGATGTAATTTATGTGTTTTATCGTCAATAGGAAGGTCAGAGGGATACAGTAAACCTGATATGAAGCATCGTAATGTATAACTAGTGTCACAGGAATGGTTCAAAACATAGTCAGTAAGAAGAGTCAGTCTTCTTGTACTTAAGCCGGTATTGTGCCTTTTCTATTTAATTCCGATGTAATTTATGTGTTTTATCGTCAATAGGAAGGTCAGAGGGTACAGTAAACGTGACGTGAAGCATCGGAATCTATAACTAGTGTCACAGGAATGGTTCAAAACATAGTCAGTAAGAAGAGTCAGTCTTCTTGTACTTAAGTCGGCATTGTGCATTTTGTATTTAATTCCGATGCAATTTCTGTGTTTCATCGCCAATAAGAAGGTCCAAGGGATACAGTAAACCTGAAGTGATGCATTAGAATCTATAACTAGTGTCACAGGAATGTTCAATACATAGTCAGTACGAAGAGTCAGTCTTCTTGTACTCAAGTAGGCATTGTGCCTTTTGTATTTAATTCCGATGCAATTTCTGTGTTTCATCGTCACTATGAAGGTCAGTTGGATATAGTAATCCTGAAGTTAAGCATCGGAATCTATAACTAGTGTCACAGGAATGGTTCAAAATATAGTCAGTAAGAAGTGTCAGTCTTCTTGTAGTTAAGTCAGTATTGTGCCTTTTCTATTTAATTCTGATGCAATTTCTGTGTTTCATCGTAAATAAGAAGGTCCAAGGGATACAGTATACTTGGAGTGAAGCATCGGAATCCATAACTAGTGTCACAGGGACGGTTCAAACCATAGACAGTAAGATGGGTCAGTATTCGTGTACTTATGTCGGCATTGACCCTTTTGTATTTAATTCCGATGCAATTTCTGTGTTTCATTGTCAATAAGAAGGTCCAATGGATACAGTAAACATGGAGTGAAGCATCGGAGTCTATAACTAGTGTCACAGGAATGGTTCAAAGCATAGACAGTAAGAAGAGTCAAACTTCTTGTACTTAGTTCGCCATTGTGCGTTTTGTATTTCATTCTGATGCAATTTCTGTGTTTCATCGTCAATAAGAAGGTCAGAGGGATACAGTAAACCTGAAGTGAAGCATCGGAATCTATAACTAGTGTCACAGGTATGGTTCAAACATAGACAGTAAGAAGAGTCAGACTTCTTTTACTTAAGTCGGCATTGTGCCATTTGTATTTAATTCTGATGCAATTTCTGTGTTTCATCGTCAATATAAAGGTCAGAGGGATTCAGTAAACCCGAAGTGAAGTATCGGAATCTATAACTAGTGTCACAGGAATGGTTCAAATCATAGTCAGTAAGAAGAGTCAGTCTTCCTGTACTTAAGTCATCATTGTGCATTTTCATTTTAATTCTGATGCAATTTCTGTGTTTCATCGTCAATAAGAAGGTCCAAGCGATACAGTAAACCTGAAGTGAAGCATCGGAATCTATAACTAGTGTCACACGAATGGTTCAAAACATAGACAGTTGGAAGAGTCAGTCTTCTTGTACTTAAGTCACCATTGTGCCTTTTGTATTTAATTCCGATGCAATTTCTGTGTGTCATTGTCAATAAGAATGTCCAAGGGATACAGTAAAACTGAAATGAACCATCGGAATCTATAACTAGTGACACAGGAATGGTTGAAAACATAGACAGTAGGCAAAGTCAGTCTACATGTACTTAAGTCGGCATTGTGCCTTTTGTATTTAATTCCGATGCAATTTCCGTGTTTCATCGTCAAAAAGAAGGTCAGAGGGATACAGTAAATCTAAAGTGAAGCATCGGAATCTATAACTAGTGTCACAGGAATGGTTCAAAACAGAGACATTAAGAAGAGTCAGACTTCTTGTACTTAAGTCGGCATTGTGCCTTTTGTATTTAATTCCGATGCAATTTCTGTGTTACATCGTCAGTAAGAAGGTCCAAGTAATACAGTAAACCAGGAGTGAAGGATCGGAATCTATAACTAGTGTCACAGAAATGGTTCAAAGCATAGACAGTAAGATGTTTCAGTCTTCTTGTACTTAAGACGGCATTGTGCCTTTTGTATTTAATTCCGATGAATTTCTGTGTTTCATCGTCAATAAGCACGTCAGAGGGATACAGTAAATCTGAAGTGAAGCATCGGAATCTATAACTAGTGTCACAGGAATGGTTCAAAACAGAGACATTAAGAAGAGTCAGTCTTCTTGTGATTAAGTCGGCATTGTACCTTTTGTATTTAATTCCGATGCAATTTCTGTGTTACATCGTCAATATGAAGGTCTAAGGGATACAGTAAACCTGGAGTAAAGCATTGGAATCTATAACTAGTGTCACAGGAATGGTTCAAAACATAGACAGTAAGATGAGTCAGTCTTTTTGTACTTAAGTCGGCATTGTGGCTTTTGTATTTAATTCCGATGCAATTTCTGTGTTTCATCGTCAATAAGAAGGTCAGAATGATACAGTCAACCTGAAGTAAAGCATCGGAATCTATGACTAGTGTCACAGGAATGGTTCAAAACATAGTCAGTAAGAAGAGTCAGTCCTCATGTACTTAAGTCGGTATTGTGCCTTTTGTATTTAATTCCGATGCAATTTCTGTGTTTCATCGTTAATAAGATGGTCCAAGGGATACAGTAAACCCGAAGTGAAGCATCGGAATCTATGACTAGTGTCACAGACATTGTTCAAATCATAGAGACTTGGAAGATTCAGTCTTCTTGTACTTAAGTCGGCATTGTGCCTTTTGTATTTCATTCCGATGCAATTTCTGTGTTTCATCGTATATAAGAAGGTCCGAAGGATACAGTAACCCTCAAGTGAAGCATCGGAATAAAAAACTTGTGTCACAGGAATGGTTAAAAACATAGAGAGTAGGAAGAGTCAGTCGTCTTGTACTTAAGTCGGTATTGTGCCTTTTCTATTTAATTCCGATGCAATTTCTGTGTTTCACCGTCAATAAGTAGGTCAGAGGGATACAGTAAACCTGAAGTGAAGCATCGGAATCTATAACTAGTGTCACAGGAATGGTTCAAATCATAGAGACTTGGAAGATTCAGTCTTCTTGTACTTAAGTCGGCATTGTGCCTTTTGTATTTCATTCCGATGCAATTTCTGTGTTTCATCGTATATAAGAAGGTCCGAAGGATACAGTAAACCTCACGTGAAGCATCGGAATAAAAAACTAGTGTCACAGGAATGGTTAAAAACATAGAGAGTAGGAAGAGTCAGTCTTCTTGTACTTAAGTCGGCATTGTGTTTTTTCTATTTAATTCCGATGCGATTTCTGTGTCTCATCGTCATTAGGAAGGTCCAAGGGATACGGTAAACCTGAAGTAAAGCATCGGAATGTATAACTAGTGTCACAGGAATGGTTCAAACATTGTCAGCAAGAAGAGACAGTCTTCTTGTACTTAAGTCGGCATTGTGCCTTTTCTATTTAATTACTATGCCATTTCTGTGTTTCATCGTCAGTAAGAAGGTCCAAGTAATACAGTAAACCTGGAGTGAAGGATCGGAATCTATAACTAGTGTCACAGGACTGGTTCAATGCATAGACAGTAAGAAGATTCAGTCTTCTTGTACTTAAGTCACCATTGTGCCTTTTGTATTTAATTCCGATGCAATTTCTGTGTGTCATTGTCAATAAGAAGGTCCAAGGGATATAGTAAAACTGAAATGAACCACCGGAATCTATAACTAGTGTCACAGGAATGGTTGAAAACATAGACAGTAGGCAAAGTCAGTCTACATGTACTTATGTCGGCATTGTGCCTTTTGTATTTAATTCCGATGCAATTTCCGTGTTTCATCGTCTATAACAAGGTCAGAGGGATACGGAAAACCTGAAGTGAAGCATCGGAATCTATAACTAGTGTCACGGGAATGGTTCAATACATAGGCAGTGAGAAGAGTCGGTCTTCTTGTACTTAAGTCGGCATTGTGCTTTTTCTATTTAATTCCGATGCGATTTCTGTGTCTCATCGTCAATAGGAAGGTCCAAGGGATACGGTAAACCTGAAGTAAAGCATCGGAATGTATAACAAGTGTCACAGGAATGGTTCAAACAATGTCAGCAAGAAGAGTCAGTCTTCTTGTACTTAAGTCGGCATTGTGCCTTTTCTATTTAATTACGATGCAATTTCTGTGTTTCATCGTCAGTAAGAAGGTCCAAGTAATACAGTAAACCTGGAGTGAAGGATCGGAATCTATAACTAGTGTCACAGGAATGGTTCAAAGCATAGACAGTAAGAAGATCCAGTCTTCTTGTACTTAAGTCGGCATTGTGCCTTTTGTATTTAATTCTGATGAATTTCTGTGTTTTATCGTCAATACGAAAGTCAGAGGGATACAGTAAACCTGAAGTGAAGCATCGCAATCAATAACTAGTATCACGGGAATTGTTCAAAACATAGACAGTAACCAGAGTCAGTCTTCTTGTACTTAAGTCGGCATTGTGCGTTTTTTATTTACTTCGGATGCAACTTCTGTGTTTCATCGTCAATAAGAATGTTCCAAAGGATACAAAAAACCTAGAGTGAAGAATCGGAATCTATAACTAGTGTAACAGGAATGGTTCAAAACATAGACAGTAAGAAGAGTCAATCTTTTTGTACTTAATTCGGCATTGTGCCTTTTGTATTTAATTCCGATGCAATTTCTGTGTTTCATCGTCAATAAGAACGTTAGAGGGATACAGTAAATCTGAAGTGAAGCATCGGAATCTATAACTAGTGTCACAGGAATGGTTCAAAACAGAGACATTAAGAAGAGTCAGTCTTCTTGTACTTAAGTCGGCATTGTGCCTTTTGTATTTAATTCCGATCTAATTTCTGTGTTTTATCGTCAATAAGAAGGTCAGAGGGATACAGTAAACATGAAGTGAAGCATCGGAATCTATAACTAGTGTCACAGGAGTGGTTGAAAACATAGTCAGTAAGAAGAGTCAGTCTTCTTGTAATTAAGTCGGCACTGTACCTTTTGTATTTAATTCCGATGCAATTTCTGTGTTAGATCGTCAATATGAAGGTCTAAGGGATACAGTAAACCTGGAGTGAAGCATTGGAATCTATAACTAGTGTCACAGGAATGGTTCAAAACATAGACAGTAAGATGAGTCAGTCTTTTTGTACTTAAGACGGCATTGTGGCTTTTGTATTTAATTCCGATGCAATTTCTGTGTTTCATCGTCAATAAGAAGGTCAGAATGATACAGTCAACCTGAAGTAAAGCATCGGAATCTATGACTAGTGTCACAGGAATGGTTCAAAACGTAGTCAGTAAGAAGAGTCAGTCTTCATGTACTTAAGTCGGTATTGTGCCTTTTGTATTTAATTCCGATGCAATTTCTGTGTTTCATCGTTAATAAGATGGTCCAAGGGATACAGTAAACCCGAAGTGAAGCATCGGAATCTATGACTAGTGTCACAGGAATGGATCAAAACATAGACAGTAGGAAGAGACAGTCCTCTTGCACTAAAGTCGGCATTGTGCCTAATGTATTTAATTCCGATGCAACTTCTGTGCTTCATCGTCAATAAGAAGGTCCAAGGGATACAGTAAACCTGGAGTGAAGCATCGGAATCTATAACTAGTGTCACAGGAATGGTTCAAAACATAGTCAGTAAGAAGAGTCAGTCTTCTTGTACTTAAGTCGGTATTGTGCCTTTTCTATTTAATTCCGATGCAATTTCTGTGTTTCACCATCAATAAGAAAGTCAGAGGGATACAGTAAACCTGAAGTGAAGCATCGGAATCTATAACTAGTGTCACAGGAATGGTTCAAATCATAGAGACTTGGAAGATTCAGTCTTCTTGTACTTAAGTCGGCATTGTGCCTTTTGTATTTCATTACGATGCAATTTCTGTGTTTCATCGTATTTAAGAAGGTCCGAAGGATACAGTAAACCTCAAGTGAAGCATTGGAATAAAAAACTAGTGTCACAGGAATGGTTAAAAACATAGAGAGTAGGAAGAGTCAGTCTTCTTGTACTTAAGTCGGCATTGTGCTTTTTCTATTTAATTCCGATGCGATTTCTGTGTCTCATCGTCAATAGGAAGGTCCAAGGGATACGGTAAACCTGAAGTAAAGCATCGGATTGTATAACTAGTGTCACAGGAATGGTTCAAACATTGTCAGCAAGAAGAGTCAGTCTTCTTGTACTTAAGTCGGCATTGTGCCTTTTCTATTTAATTACTATGCGATTTCTGTGTTTCATCGTCAGTAAGAAGGTCCAAGTAATACAGTAAACCTGGAGTGAAGGATCGGAATCTATAACTAGTGTCACAGGACTGGTTCAAAGCATAGACAGTAAGAAGATTCAGTCTTCTTGTACTTAAGTCGGCATTGTGCCTTTTGTATTTAATTCCGATGAATTTCTGTGTTTTATCGTCAATACGAAAGTCAGAGGGATACAGTAAACCTGAAGTGAAGCATCGAAATCAATAACTAGTATCACAGGAATTGTTCAAAACATAGACAGTAAGCAGAGTCAGTCTTCTTGTACTTAAGTCGGCATTGTGCGTGTTTTATTTATTCGGATGCAATTTCTGTGTTTCATCGTCAATAAGAAGTTCCAAAGGATACAAAAAACCTAGAGTGAAGAATCGGAATCTATAACTAGTGTAACAGGAATGGTTCAAAACATAGACAGTAAGAAGAGTCAATCTTTTTGTACTTAATTCGGCATTGTGCCTTTTGTATTTAGTTCCGATGCAATTTCTGTGTTTCATCGTCAATAAGAACGTCAGAGGGATACAGTAAATCTAAAGTGAAGCATCGGAATCTATAACTAGTGTCACAGGAATGGTTCAAAACAGAGACATTAAGAAGAGTCAGTCTTCTTGTACTTAAGTCGGCATTGTGACTTTTGTATTTAATTTCGATGTAATTTCTGTGTTTTATCGTCAATAAGAAGGTCAGAGGGATACAGTAAACATGAAGTGAAGCATCGGAATCTGTAACTAGTGTCACAGGAGTGGTTGAAGACATAGTCAGTAAGAAGAGTCAGTCTTCTTGTAATTAAGTCGGCATTGTACCTTTTGTATTTAATTCCGATGCAATATCTGTGTTACATCGTGAATATGAAGGTCTAAGGGATACAGTAAGCCTGGAGTGAAGCATTGGAATCTATAACTAGTGTCACAGGAATGGTTCAAAACATAGACAGTAAGATGAGTCAGTCTTCTTGTACTTAAGTCGGCATTGTGCCTTTTGTATTTAATTCCGATGCAATTTCTGTGTTTCATCGTCAATAAGAAGGTCAGAATGATACAGTCAACCTGAAGTAAAGCATCGGAATCTATGACTAGTGTCACAGGAATGGTTCAAAACATAGTCAGTAAGAAGAGTCAGTCTTCATGTACGTAAGTCGGTATTGTGCCTTTTGTATTTAATTCCGATGCAATTTCTGTGTTTCATCGTTAATAAGATGGTCCAAGGGATACAGTAAACCCGAAGTGAAGCATCGGAATCTATGACTAGTGTCACAGGAATGGATCAAAACATAGACAGTAGGAAGAGTCAGTCCTCTTGCACTAAAGTCGGCATTGTGCCTAATGTATTTAATTCCGATGCAACTTCTTTGCTTCATCGTCAATAAGAAGGTCCAAGGGATACAGTAAACCTGGAGTCAAGCATCGGAATCTATAACTAGTGTCACAGGAATGGTTCAAAACATAGTCAGTAAGAAGAGTCAGTCATCTTGTACTTAAGTCGGTATTGTGCCTTTTCTATTTAATTCCGATGCAATTTCTGTGTTTCACCGTCAATAAGAAGGTCAGAGGGATACAGTGAACCTCAAGTGAAGCATCGGAATCTATAACTAGTGTCACAGGAATGGTTCAAATCATAGAGACTTGGAAGATTCAGTCTTCTTGTACTTAAGTCGTCATTGTGCCTTTTGTATTTCATTCCGATGCAATTTCTGTGTTTCATCGTATATAAGAAGGTCCGAAGGATACAGTAAACCTCAAGTGACACATCTTAATAAAAAACTAGTGTCACAGGAATGGTTAAAAACATAGAGAGTAGGGAGAGTCAGTCTTCTTGTACTTAACCCGGCATTGTGCTTTTTCTATTTAATACCGATGCGACTTCTTTGTCTCTTCGTCAATAGGAAGGTCCAAGGGATACAGTAAACCTGAAGGGAAGCATCGGAATCTATAACTAGTGTCACAGGAATGGTTCAAAACATAGTCAGTAAGAAGAGTCAGTCTTCTTGTACTTACGTCGGCATTGTGCCTTTTCTATTTAATTCCGATGCAATTTCTGTGTTTCATCATCAATAAGAAGGTCCAAGGGATACAGTAAACCTGAAGTAAAGCATCGGAATCTATAACTAGTGTCACAGGAATGGTTCAAAGCATAGACAGTAAGAAGAGTCAGTCTTCATGTACTTAAGTCGGTATTGTGCCTTTTGTATTTAATTCCGATGCAATTTCTGTGGTTCATCGTCAATAAGATGGTCCAAGGGACACAGTAAACCCGAAGTGACGCATCGGAATCTATGACTAGTGTCACAGGAATGGATCAAAACATAGACAGTAGGTAGAGTCAGTCCTCTTGTACTTAAGTCGGCATTGTGCCTAATGTATTTAATTCCGATGCAACTTCTGTGCTTCATCGTCAATAAGAAAGTCCAAGGGATACAGTAAACGTGGAGTGAAGCATCGGAATCTATAACTAGTGTCACAGGAATGGTTCAAAACATAGAGCGATGGAAGAGTCAGTCTTCTTGTAATTAAGTCGGCATTGAGCCTTTTGTATTTCATTCCAATGCAATATCTGTGTTTCATATTCCATAAGTAGGTCCGAGGCATACAGTAAACCTCAAGTGAAGCATCGGAATAAAAAACTAGTGTCACAGGAATGGTTCAAAACATAAAGAGTAGGAAGAGTCAGTCTTCTTGAACTTAAGTCGGCACTGTGCTTTTTCAATTTAATTCCGATGCGATTTCTGTGTCTCATCGTCAATAGGAAGGTCCAAGGGATACAGTAAACCTGAAACGAAGCATCGGAATCTATAACTAGTGTCATATGAATAGTTCAAAACACAGTCAGTAAGAAGAGTCAGTCTTCTTGTACATAAGTCGGCATTGTGATTTTTGTATTTAATTCCGATGCAATTTCTGATTTTCATCGTCAATAAGAAGGTCCAAGGGATACAGTAAACCTGGAGTTTAGCATCGGAATCTATAACTAGTGTCTCAGGGATGGTTCAAAACATAGACTGTAAGAAGAGTCAGTCTTCTTGTTTTAAGTCGGCATTGTGCCTTTTGTATTTAATTCCGATGCATTTCTGTGTTTCATCGTCAATATGAAGGTCCAAGGGCTACAGAAAACCTGAAGTAAAGCATCGAAATCTATAACTAGTATCACAGAAACGGTTCAAAACATAGACAGTAAGCAGAGTCAGTCTTCCTGTACTTAAGTATGCATTGAGCCTCTTGTATTTAATTCCGATGCAATTTCTGTGTTTCATCGTCAATAAGAAGGTCAGATGGATACAGTAAATCTGAAGTGAAGCATCTGAATCTATAACTAGTATCAAAGGAATCGTTCAAAACATAGACATTAAGAAGTGTCAGTCTTCTTGTACTTAATTCGGCATTGTGCCATTTGTATTTAATTCCGACGCAATTTCTGTGTTTCATCGTCAATTAGAACGTCAGAGGGATACAGTAAATCTGAAGTGAAGCATCAGAGTCTATAACTAGTGTCACAGGAATGGTTCAAAACATAGTCAGTAAGAAGAGTCAGTCTTCTTGTACTAAAGTCGGCATTGTACCTTTTGTATTTAATTCCGATGCAATTTCTGTGTTTCATCGTCAATAAGAAGGTCCAAGGGATACAGTAAACCTGGAGTGAAGCATCGGAATCTATAACTAGTGTCACAGGAATGGTTCAAAACATAGAGCGATGGAAGAGTCAGTCTTCTTGTAATTAAGTCGGCATTGAGCCTTTTGTATTTCATTCCAATGCAATATCTGTGTTTCATATTCCATAAGTAGGTCCGAGGGATACAGTAAACCTCAAGTGAAGCATCGGAATAAAAAACTAGTGTCACAGGAATGGTTCAAAACATAAAGAGTAGGAAGAGTCAGTCTTCTTGTACTTAAGTCGGCATTGTGCTTTTTCTATTTAATTCCGATGCGATTTCTGTGTCTCATCGTCAATAGGAAGGTCCAAGGGATACAGTGAACCTGAAGTGAAACCTCGGAATCTATAACTAGTGTCACAGGAATGGTTTAAAGCATAGTCAGTAAGAAGAGCCAGTATTCTTGTACTTAAGTCGACATTGTGCCTTTTGTGTATAATTCCGATGCAATTTCTGTGTTTCATCGTCAATAAGAAGGTCCAAGGGATACAGTAAACCTGAAGTGAAGCATCGGAATCCATAACTAGTGTCACAGGAATGGTTCAAAACATAAACAGTAGGAAGAGTCAGTTTTCTTGTACTTAAGTCGGTACTGTGCCTTTTCTATTTTATTCCGATGCAATATCTGTGTTTCATCGTCAATAAGAAGGTCCGATGGATACAGTAAATCTGAAGTGAAGCATAGGAATCTATAGCTAGAGTCACAGGAATGGTTCAAATATAGAGAGATGGAAGAGTGAGTCTTCCTGTACTTAAGTCGGCATTGTGCCTTTTGTATTTAATTCCGATGCAATTTCTGTGTTTCATCGTCCATAAGAAGGTCCGAGGGATTCAGTAAACCCCAAGTGAAGCATCGAAATAAAAAAACTAGTGTCACAGGAATGGTTCAAACATAGAGAGTAGGAAGAGTCAGTCTTCTTGAACTTAAGTCGGCATTGTGCTTTTTCAATTTAATTCCGATGCGATTTCTGTGTCTCATCGTCAATAGGAAGGTCCAAGGGATACAGTAAACCTGAAACGAAGCATCGGAATCTATAACTAGTGTCATATGAATAGTTCAAA
Source organism: Schistocerca americana (assembly GCF_021461395.2). Lineage (NCBI taxonomy): Eukaryota > Metazoa > Arthropoda > Insecta > Orthoptera > Acrididae > Schistocerca > Schistocerca americana. The sequence goes on along the minus strand of NC_060130.1, from coordinate 5,180,338 downwards.
ACACAGTCAGTAAGAAGAGTCAGTCTTCTTGTACATAAGTCGGCATTGTGATTTTTGTATTTAATTCCGATGCAATTTCTGATTTTCATCGTCAATAAGAAGGTCCAAGGGATACAGTAAACCTGGAGTTTAGCATCGGAATCTATAACTAGTGTCTCAGGGATGGTTCAAAACATAGACTGTAAGAAGAGTCAGTCTTCTTGTTTTTAAGTCGGCATTGTGCCTTTTGTATTTAATTCCGATGCATTTCTGTGTTTCATCGTCAATATGAAGGTCCAAGGGCTACAGAAAACCTGAAGTAAAGCATCGAAATCTATAACTAGTATCACAGAAATGGTTCAAAACATAGACAGTAAGCAGAGTCAGTCTTCCTGTACTTAAGTATGCATTGAGCCTCTTGTATTTAATTCCGATGCAATTTCTGTGTTTCATCGTCAATAAGAAGGTCAGATGGATACAGTAAATCTGAAGTGAAGCATCTGAATCTATAACTAGTATCAAAGGAATCGTTCAAAACATAGACATTAAGAAGTGTCAGTCTTCTTGTACTTAATTCGGCATTGTGCCATTTGTATTTAATTCCGACGCAATTTCTGTGTTTCATCGTCAATTAGAACGTCAGAGGGATACAGTAAATCTGAAGTGAAGCATCAGAGTCTATAACTAGTGTCACAGGAATGGTTCAAAACATAGTCAGTAAGAAGAGTCAGTCTTCTTGTACTAAAGTCGGCATTGTGCCTTTTGTATTTAATTCCGATGCAATTTCTGTGTTTCATCGTCAATAAGAAGGTCCAAGGGATACAGTAAACCTGGAGTGAAGCATCGGAATCTATAACTAGTGTCACAGGAATGGTTCAAAACATAGTCAGTAAGAAGAGCCAGTCTTCTTGTACTTAAATCGGCATTGTGCCTTATGTATTTAATTCCGATGCAATTTCTGTGTTTCATCGTCAATAAGAACGTCCAAGGGATTCAGTAAACCTGGAGTGAAGCATCGGAACCTGTAACTAGTGTCACAGCATTGGTTCAAAACATAGTCAGTAAGAAGAGTCAGTCTTCTTGTCCTTAAGTCGCAATTGTGCCTTTTGTGTTTAATTCCGATGCAATTTTGTGTTTCATGGTCAATAAGAAGGTATAAGGGATACAGTAAACCTGAAGTGAAGCATCAGAATCTATAACTAGTGTCACAGGATTGGTTCAAAACATAGTCAGTAAGAAGAGCCAGTCTTCTTGCACTTAAGACGGCATTGTGCCTTTTGTATTTAATTCCGATGCAATGTCTGTGGTTCATAGCAATAAGAAGGTCAGAGGGATACAGTAAACTTGAACTGAAGCATCGGAATCGATAACTAGTGTCACAGGAATGGTTCAAAACATAGTCAGTAAGAAGAGTCAGTTTTCGCGTACTTAAGTCGGCATTGTGCCTTTTGTATTTAATTCCGATGCAATTTCTGTGTTTCATCGTCAATAAGAAGGTCAGTGGGATACAGTAAACCTGAAGTAATCATCGGAAGCTATAACTAGTGTCACAGGAATGGTTCAAAGCATAGTCAGTAAGAAGAGTCAGTCTTCTTGTTCCTAAGTAGGCATTGTGCCTTTTGTATTTAATACCGATGCAATTTCTGTGTTTCATCGTCAATAAGAAGGTCCCAGAGATACAGTAAACCTAGAGTGAAGCATCGGAATCCATAACTAGTGTCAAAGGAATAGTTCAAAACATAGACAGTAAGAGGAGTCAGTCTTCTTGTTTTTAATTCGGCATTGTGCCATTTGTATTTAATTCCGATGCAATTTCTTTGTTTCATCGTCAATAAGAAGGTCAGTGGGATACAGTAAACCTGAAGTGAAGCATCGGAAGCTATAACTAGTGTCACAGGAATGGTTCAAAGCATAGTCAGTAAGAAGAGTCAGTCTTCTTGTACTAAAGTCGGCATTGTGCCTTTTGTATTTAATTCCTATGCAATTTCTGTGTTTCATCGTCAATAAGAAGGTCCATGGGATACAGTAAACCTGGAGTGAAGCATCGGAATCTGTAACTAGTGTCACAGGAATGGTTCAAATCATAGCCAGTTAGATGAGTCAGTCTTCTTGTACTTAAGTCGACATTGTTCCTTTTTTAGTTAATTCCGATGCAATTTCTGTGTTTCATCGTCAATAAGAAGGTGCAAGGGATACAGTAAACCTAGAGTGAAGCATCGGAATCTATAACTAGTGTCAAAGGAATGGTTCAAAACATAGACAGTAAGAAGAGTCAGTCTTCTAGTACTTAATTCGGCATTGTGCCATTTGTATTTAATTCCGACGCAATTTCTGTGTTTCATCGTCAATAAGAACGTCAAATGGATACAGTAAATCTGAAGTGAAGCATCAGAGTCTATAACTAGTGTCACAGGAATGGTTCAAAACATAGTCAGTAAGAAGAGTCAGTCTTCTTGTACTAAAGTCGGCATTGTGCCTTTTGTATTTAATTGCTATGCAATTTCTGTGTTTCATCGTCAATAAGAAGGTCCAAGAGATATAGTAAACCTGGAGTGAAGCATCGGAATCTATAACTAGTGTCACAGGGATGGTTCAAAACATAGACAGTAAGAAGAGTCAGTCTTCTTGTGCTTAAGTCGGCATTGTGCCTTTTGTATTTAATTCCGATGCAATTTCTGTGTCTCATCGTCAATAGGAATGTCCAAGGGATACAGTAAACCTGAAGTGAAGCATCGAAATCTATAACTAGTGTCACATGAATGGTTCAAAACATAGACAGTAAGAAGAGTCAGTCTTCGTATACCTAAGTCGGCATTGTGCCTTTTGTATTTAATTCCGATGCAATTTCTGTGTTTCATCGTCAATAAGAAGCTCCAAGGGATACAGAAAACCTGAAGTGAAGCATCGAAATGTATAACTAGTATCACAGAAATGGTTCAAATCATAGACAGTAAGCAGAGTCAGTCTTCCTGTACTTAAGTCGGCATTGTGCCATTTGTATTTAATTCCGAAGTAATTTCTGTGTTTCATCGTCAATAAGAAGGGCAGAGGGATACAGTACACCTGAAGTGAAGCATCGGAATCTATACCTAGTGTCACAGGAATGGTTCAAAACATAGACGGTAGGAAGAGTCAGTCTTCTTGTACTTAAGTCGGCATTGTGCATTTTCTATTTAATTCTGATGCAATTTCTGTGTTTCATCGTCAATAAGAAGGTCCAAGGGATACAGTGAACCTGAAGTGAAGCCTCGGAATCTATAACTAGTGTCACAGGAATAGTTCAAAACATAGTCAGTAAGAAGAGCCAGTCCTCTTGTACTTAAATCGGCATTGTGCCTTTTGTATTTAATTCCGTTGCAATTTCTGTGTTTCATCGTCAATAAGAAGGTCCAAGGGATACAGTAAACCTGGAGTGAAGCATTGGAATCTGTAACTAGTGTCACAGGAGTGGTTCAAAACATAGACAGTAAGAGGAGTCAGTCATCTTGCACTTAAGTTCTCATTGTGCCTTTTTTATTTAATTCCGATGCAATTTCTCTGTTTTATCGTCAATAAGAAGGTCAGAGGGATACAGTAAATCTGAAGTGAAGCATCGGAATCTATAACTAGTGTCATAGGAATGGTTCAAAACATAGACAGTAAGAAGAGTCAGTCTAATTGTACTTAGTCGGCATTGTGCATTTGGTATTAAATTCCGATGTAATTTCTGTGTTTTATCGTCAATACGAAGGTCAGACCGACACAGTAAACCTGAAGTGAAGCATCGGAATCTATAACTAAAGACACAGGAATGGTTCAAAACATAGTAAGAAGACTCAGTCTTCTTATACTTAAGTCCCCATTGTGCCTTTTGTATTTAATTCCGATGCAATTTCTGTGTTTCATCGTTAATGTGAAGGTCCAAGGGATACAGTAAACCTGGAGTGAAGCATCGGAATCTATAACTAGTGTCACAGGGAGGGTTCAAAACATAGACTGTAAGGAGAGTCAGTCTTCTTGTACTTAAGTCGGCATTGTGCCTTTTGTATTTAATTCCGATGCAATTTCTGTGTTTCATCGTCCATAAGAAGGTCCGAGGGATGCAGTAAACATCAAGTGAAGCATCGGAAAAAAAACTAGTGTCACAGGAATGGTTCAAAACATAGAGAGTAGGAAAAGTCAGTCTTCTTGTACTTAAGTCGGCATTGTGCTTTTTCTATTTAATACCGATGCGATTTCTGTGTCTCATCGGCAATAGGAAGGTCCAAGGGATACAGTAAACCTGAAATGAGGCATCGGAATCTATAACTAGTGTCATATGAATAGTTCCAAAAAACATAGACAGTAAGAAGAGTCAGTCCTCTTATACTTAATTCGGCATTGTGCCTTTTGTATTTAATTCCGATGGAATTTCTGTGTTTCATCGTCAATAGGAAGGTCCAAGGGATACAGTAAACCTCGAGTGAAGCATCGGAATCTATAACTAGTGTCACAGGAATGGTTCAAAACAAAGTCAGTAAGAAGAGTCAGTCTTCTTGTACATAAGTCGGCATTGTGCCTTTTGTATTTACTTCCGATGCAATTTCTGTGTTTCATCGTCAATAAGAAGGTCCAAGGGATACAGTAAACCTGGAGTGAAGCATCGGAATCTATAACTAGTGTCACAGGGAGGGTTCAAAACATAGACTGTAAGGAGAGTCAGTCTTTTTGTACTTAAGTCGGCATTGTGCCTTTTGTATTTAATTCCGATGCAATTTCTGTGTTTCATCGTCAATAAGAAGGTCCAAGGGATACAGAAAACCTGAAGTGAAGCATCGAAATCTATAACTAGTACCACAGAAATGGTTCAAAAAATAGACAGTAAGCAGAGTCAGTCTTTTTGTACTTAAGTATGCATTGTGCCTTTTGTATTTAATTCCGATGCAATTTCTGTGTTTCATCGTCAATAAGGAGGGCAGAGGGATACAGTAAACCTGGAATAAAGCTTCGGAATCTGTAACTAGTGTCACAGGAGTGGTTCAAAACATAGTCAGTAAGAAGAGTCAGTCTTCTTGTACTTAAGTCGGCATTGTGCATTTTCTATTTAATTCCGAAGCAATTTCTGTGTTTCATCATCAATAAGAAGGTCCAAGGGATACTGTGAACCTGAAGTGAAGCCTTGGAATCTATAACTAGTGTCACAGGAATGGTATAAAGCATAGTCAGTAAGAAGAGCCAGTCTTCTTGTACTTAAGTCGACATTGTGCCTTTTGTATTTAATTCCGATGCAATTTCTGTGTTTCATCGTCAATAAGAACGTCCAAGGGATTCAGTAGACCTGGAGTGAAGCATCTGAATCTGTAACTAGTGTCACAGGAGTGGTTCAAATCATAGTCAGTAAGAAGAGTCAGTCTTCTTGTACTTATGTCGGCATTGTGCCTTTTGTATTTAATTCCGATGAAATTTCTGTGTTTCATCGTCAATAAGAAGGTCCACGGGATACAGTAAACCTGGAGTGAAGCATCGGAATCTATAACTCGTGTCACATGAATGGTTCAAAACATAGACAGTAATAAGAGTCAGTCTTCTTGTACTTAATCCGGCATTGTGCCTTTTCTATTTAATTCCGATGAAATTTCTGTGTTTCATCGTCAATAAGAAGGTCAGACTGATACAGTAAAATTGAACTGAAGCATCGGAATCTATAACTAGTGTCACAGGAATGGTTCAAAACATAGTCTGTAAGAAGAGTCAGTCTTCTTGTCCTTAAGTCGGCATTGTGCCTTTTGTATTTAATTCCGATGCAATTTCAGTGTTTCATCGTCAATAAGAAGGTCAGTGGGATACAGTAAACCTGAAGTGAAGCAACGGAATCTATAACTAGTGTCACAGGAATGGTTCAATGCATAGTCAGTAAGAAGTGTCAGTCTTCTTGTTCTTAAGTCGGCATTGTGCCTTTTGTATTTAATTCCGATGCAATTTCTGTGTTTCATCGTCAATAAGAACGTCCAAGGGATTCAGTAAACCTGGAGTGAAGCATCGGAATCTGTAACTAGTGTCACAGGAGTGGTTCAAATCATAGTCAGTAAGAAGAGTCAGTCTTCTTGTACTTTAGTCGGCATTGTGCCTTTTGTATTTAATTCCGATGCAATTTCTGTGTTTCATCGTCAATAAGAATTTCAGAGGGATAGAGTAAACCTGACGTGAAGCAACGGAATTTATAACTAGTGTCGCAGGAATTGTTCAAAACATAGACAGTAGGAAGAGTCAGGCTTCTTGTACTTAAGTCGGCATTGTGCATTTTCTATTTAATTCCGAAGCAATTTCTGTGTTTCATCGTCAATAAGAAGGTCCAAGGGATATAGTGAACCTGAAGTGAAGCCTCGGAATCTATAACTATTGTAACAGGAATGGTTCAAAGCATAGTCAGTAAAAAGAGCCAGTCTTCCTGTACTTAAGTCGGCATTGTGCCTTTTGGATGTAATTCCGGTGCAATTTCTGTGTTTCATCGTCAATAAGAACGTCCATGGGATTCAGTAAACCTGGGGTGAAGCATCGGAATCTGTAACTAGTGTCACAGGAGTGGTTCAAAACATAGTCAGTAAGAAGAGTCAGTCTTCTTGTGCTTAAGTCGGCATTGTGCCTTTTGTATTTAATTCCGATGCAGTTTCTGTGTTTCATCGTCAATAAGAAGGTCAGTGGGATATAGTAAACCTGAAGTGAAGCATCGGAATCTATAACTAGTGTCACAGGAATGGTTCAGAACATAGTCAGTAAGAAGAGTCAGTCTTCTTGTTCTTAAGTCGGCATTGTGCCTTTTGTATTTAATTCCGATGCAGTTTCAGTGATTCATCGTCAATATGAAGGTTCAAGGGATACAGTCAACCTGAAGTGAAGCATCGAAATCTATAACTAGTGTCACAGGAATGGTTCAAAACATAGACTGAAGAAGAGTCAGTCTTCTTGTACTTAAGTCGGCATTGTGCCATTTGTATTAAATTCCGTTGCAATTTCTGTGTATCATCGTCAATAAGAAGGGCTGAGGGATACAGTAAACTTGAAGTGAAGCATCGGAATCTATAACTAGTGTCACAGGATTGGTTCAAAACATAGACAGTAGGAAGAGGAAGTCTTCTTGTACTTAAGACGGCATTGTGCCTTTCCTATTTAATTCCGATGCAATTTCTGTGTTTCATCGTCAATAAGAAGGTCCATGGGATACAGTAAACCTGGAGTGAAGCATCGGAATCTGTAACTAGTGTCACAGGAATGGTTCAAATCATAGACAATAAGATGAGTCAGTCTTCTTGTACTTAAGTCGACATTGTTCCTTTTTTATTTAATTCCGATGCAATTTCTGTGTTTCATCGTCAATAAGAAGGTCCAAGGGATACAGTAAACCTAGAGTGAAGCATCGGAATCTATAACTAGTGTCAAAGGAATGGTTCAAAACATAGACAGTAAGAAGAGTCAGTCTTCTTGTACTTAATTCGGCATTGTATCATTTGTATTTAATTCCGACGCAATTTCTGTGTTTCATCGTCAACAAGAACGTCAAATGGATACAGTAAATCTGAAGTGAAGCATCAGAGTCTATAACTAGTGTCACAGGAATTGTTCAAAACATAGTCAGTAAGAAGAGTCAGTCTTCTTGTACTAAAGTCGGCATTGTGCCTTTTGTATTTAATTGCTATGCAATTTCTGTGTTTCATCGTCAATAAGAAGGTCCAAGAGATACAGTAAACCTGGAGTGAAGCATCGGAATCTATAACTAGTGTCACAGGGATGGTTCAAAACATAGACAGTAAGAAGAGACAGTATTCTTGTACTTAAGTCGGGATTGTGCCTTTTGTATTTAATTCCGATGCAATTTCTGTTTTTCATCTTCAATATGAAGGTCCTAGGGATACAGTAAACCCGATGTGATGCATCAGAGTCTATAACTAGTGTCACAGGAATGGTTCAAAACATATTCGGTAAGAAGAGTCAGTCTTCTTGTACTTAAGTCGGTACTGTGCCTTTTCTATTTAATTCCGATGCAATATCTGTGTTTCATCGTCAATAAGAAGGTCAGATGGATACAGTGAATCTGAAGTGAAGCATCGGAATCTATAACTAGAGTCACAGGAATGGTTCAAAACATAGAGAGATGGAAGAGTGAATCTTCCTGTACTTAAGTCGGCATTGTGCCTTTTGTATTTAATTCCGATGCAATTTCTGATTTTCATCGTCAATAAGAAGGTCCAAGGGATACAGTAAACCTGGAGTGAAGCATCGGAATCTATAACTAGTGTCTCAGGGATGGTTCAAAACATAGACTGTAAGAAGAGTCAGTCTTCTTGTACTTAAGTCGGCATTGTGCCTTTTGTATTTAATTCCGATGCAATTGCTGTGTTTCATCGTCAATATGAAGGTCCAAGGGCTACAGAAAACCTGAAGTGAAGCATCGAAATCTATAACTAGTATCACAGAAATGGTTCAAAACATAGACAGTAAGCAGAGTCAGTCTTCCTGTACTTAATTCGGCATTGTGCCATTTGTATTTAATTCCGACGCAATTTCTGTGTTTCATCGTCAATTAGAACGTCAGAGGGTTACAGTAAATCTGAAGTGAAGCATCAGAGTCTATAACTAGTGTCGCAGGAATGGTTCAAATCATAGTCAGTAAGAAGAGTCAGTCTTCTTGTGCTAAAGTCGGCATTGTGCCTTTTGTATTTAATTCCGATGCAATTTCTGTGTTTCATCGTCAATAAGAAGGTCCAAGGTATACAGTAAACCTGGAGTGAAGCATCGGAATCTATAACTAGTGTCACAGGAATGGTTCAAAACATAGTCAGTAAGAAGAGCCCGTCTTCTTGTACTTAAGTCGGCATTGTGCCTTTTGTATTTAATTCCGATGCAATTTCTGTGTTGCATCGTCAATAAGAACGTCCAAGGGATTCAGTATACCTGAAGTGAAGCACCGGAATTTATAACTAGTGTCACATGAATGGTTCAAAACATAGTCAGTAAGAAGAGTCAGTCTTCTTGTACTTATTCCGGCATTGTGCCTTTTGTATTTAATTCCGATGCAATGTCTGTGTTTCATAGCAATAAGAAGGTCAGAGGGATACAGTAAACTTGAACTGAAGCATCGGAATGGATAACTAGTGTCACAGGAATGGTTCAAATCATAGTCAGTAAGAAGAGTCAGTTTTCTCGTACTTAAGTCGGCATTGTGCCTTTTGTATTTAATTCCGATGCAATTTCTGTGTTTCATCGTCAATAAGAAGGTCAGTGGGACACAGTAAACCTGAAGTGAAGCATCGGAAGCTATAACTAGTGTCACAGGAATGGTTCAATACATAGTCAGTAAGAAGAGTCAGTCTTCTTGTTCTTAAGTAGGCATTGTGCCTTTTGTATTTAATTCCGATGCAATTTCTGTGTTTCATCGACAATAACAAGATCTCAGAGATACAGTAAACCTAGAGTGAAGCATCGGAATCTATAACTAGTGTCAAAGGAATAGTTCAAAACATAGACAGTAAGAGGAGTCAGTCTTCTTGTCTTTAATTCGGCATTGTGCCATTTGTATTTAATTCCGATGCAATGTCTTTGTTTCATCGTCAATAAGAAGGTCAGTGGGATACAGTAAACCTGAGGTGAAGCATCGGAAGCTATAACTAGTGTCACAGGAATGGTTCAAAGCATAGTCAGTATGAAGAGTCAGTCTTCTTGTACTAAAGTCGGCATTGTGCCTTTTGTATTTAATTCCTATGCAATTTCAGTGTTTCATCGTCAATAAGAAGGTCCATGGGATACAGTAAACCTGGACTGAAGCATCGGAATCTATAACTAGTATCACAGAAATGGTTCAAAACATAGACAGTAAGCAGAGTCAGTCTTCCTGTACTTAAGTATGCATTGAGTCTCCTGTATTTAATTCCGATGCAATTTCTGTGTTTCATAGTCAATAAGAAGGTCAGATGGATACAGTAAATCTGAAGTGAAGCATCTGAATCTATAACTAGTATCAAAGGAATGGTTCAAAGCATAGACTTTAAGAAGAGTCAGTCTTCTTGTACTTAATTCGGCATTGTGCCATTTGTATTTAATTCCGACGCAATTTCTATGTTTCATCGTCAATTAGAACGTCAGAGGGATACAGTAAATCTGAAGTGAAGCATCAGAGTCTATATTTAGTGTCACAGGAATGGTTCAAAACATGGTCAGTAAGAAGAGTCAGTCTTCTTGTACTAAAGTCGGCATTGTGCCTTTTGTATTTAATTCCGATGTAATTTCTGTTTTTCATCGTCAATAAGAAGGTCCAAGGGATACAGTAAACCTGGAGTGAAGCATCGGAATCTATAACTAGTGTCACAGGAATGGTTCAAAACATAGTCAGTAAGAAGAGCCAGTCTTCTTGTACTTAAGAAGGCATTGTGCCTTTTGTATTTAATTCCGATGCAATTTCTGTGTTTCATCGTCAATAAGAACGTCCAAGGGATTCAGTAAACCTGGAGTGAAGCATCGGAATCTGTAACTAGTATCACAGCATTGGTTCAAAACATAGTCAGTAAGAAGAGTCAGTCTTCTTGTCCTTAAGTCGCCATTGTGCCTTTTGTATTTAATTCCGATGCAATTTTGTGTACCATCGTCAATAAGAAGGTATAAGGGATACAGTAAACCTGAAGTGAAGCATCAGAATCTATAACTAGTGTCACAGGATTGGTTCAAAACATAGTCAGTAAGAAGAGCCAGTCTTCTTGTACTTAAGTCGGCATTGTGCCTTTTGTATTTAATTCCGTTGCAATTTCTGTGTTTCATCGTCAATAAGAAGGTCCAAGGGATACAGTAAACCTGGAGTGAAGCATTGGAATCTGTAACTAGTGTCACAGGAGTGGTTCAAAACATAGACAGTAAGAGGAGTCAGTCATCTTGCACTTAAGTTCTCATTGTGCCTTTTTTATTTAATTCCGATGCAATTTCTCTGTTTTATCGTCAATAAGAAGGTCAGAGGGATACAGTAAATCTGAAGTGAAGCATCGGAATCTATAACTAGTGTCATAGGAATGGTTCAAAACATAGACAGTAAGAAGAGTCAGTCTAATTGTACTTAGTCGGCATTGTGCCTTTGGTATTAAATTCCGATGTAATTTCTGTGTTTTATCGTCAATACGAAGGTCAGACCGACACAGTAAACCTGAAGTGAAGCATCGGAATCTATAACTAAAGACACAGGAATGGTTCAAAACATAGTAAGAAGACTCAGTCTTCTTATACTTAAGTCCCCATTGTGCCTTTTGTATTTAATTCCGATGCAATTTCTGTGTTTCATCGTTAATGTGAAGGTCCAAGGGATACAGTAAACCTGGAGTGAAGCATCGGAATCTATAACTAGTGTCACAGGGAGGGTTCAAAACATTGACTGTAAGGAGAGTCAGTCTTCTTGTACTTAAGTCGGCATTGTGCCTTTTGTATTTAATTCCGATGCAATTTCTGTGTTTCATCGTCCATAAGAAGGTCCGAGGGATGCAGTAAACATCAAGTGAAGCATCGGAAAAAAAACTAGTGTCACAGGAATGGTTCAAAACATAGAGAGTAGGAAAAGTCAGTCTTCTTGTACTTAAGTCGGCATTGTGCTTTTTCTATTTAATACCGATGCGATTTCTGTGTCTCATCGGCAATAGGAAGGTCCAAGGGATACAGTAAACCTGAAATGAGGCATCGGAATCTATAACTAGTGTCATATGAATAGTTCAAAACATAGACAGTAAGAAGAGTCAGTCCTCTTGTACTTAATTCGGCATTGTGCCTTTTGTATTTAATTCCGATGGAATTTCTGTGTTTCATCGTCAATAGGAAGGTCCAAGGGATACAGTAAACCTCGAGTGAAGCATCGGAATCTATAACTAGTGTCACAGGAATGGTTCAAAACAAAGTCAGTAAGAAGAGTCAGTCTTCTTGTACATAAGTCGGCATTGTGCCTTTTGTATTTACTTCCGATGCAATTTCTGTGTTTCATCGTCAATAAGAAGGTCCAAGGGATACAGTAAACCTGGAGTGAAGCATCGGAATCTATAACTAGTGTCACAGGGAGGGTTCAAAACATAGACTGTAAGGAGAGTCAGTCTTTTTGTACTTAAGTCGGCATTGTGCCTTTTGTATTTAATTCCGATGCAATTTCTGTGTTTCATCGTCAATAAGAAGGTCCAAGGGATACAGAAAACCTGAAGTGAAGCATCGAAATCTATAACTAGTACCACAGAAATGGTTCAAAAAATAGACAGTAAGCAGAGTCAGTCTTTTTGTACTTAAGTATGCATTGTGCCTTTTGTATTTAATTCCGATGCAATTTCTGTGTTTCATCGTCAATAAGAAGGGCAGAGGGATACAGTAAACCTGGAATAAAGCTTCGGAATCTGTAACTAGTGTCACAGGAGTGGTTCAAAACATAGTCAGTAAGAAGAGTCAGTCTTCTTGTACTTAAGTCGGCATTGTGCATTTTCTATTTAATTCCGAAGCAATTTCTGTGTTTCATCATCAATAAGAAGGTCCAAGGGATACTGTGAACCTGAAGTGAAGCCTTGGAATCTATAACTAGTGTCACAGGAATGGTATAAAGCATAGTCAGTAAGAAGAGCCAGTCTTCTTGTACTTAAGTCGACATTGTGCCTTTTGTATTTAATTCCGATGCAATTTCTGTGTTTCATCGTCAATAAGAACGTCCAAGGGATTCAGTAGACCTGGAGTGAAGCATCTGAATCTGTAACTAGTGTCACAGGAGTGGTTCAAATCATAGTCAGTAAGAAGAGTCAGTCTTCTTGTACTTATGTCGGCATTGTGCCTTTTGTATTTAATTCCGATGAAATTTCTGTGTTTCATCGTCAATAAGAAGGTCCACGGGATACAGTAAACCTGGAGTGAAGCATCGGAATCTATAACTCGTGTCACATGAATGGTTCAAAACATAGACAGTAATAAGAGTCAGTCTTCTTGTACTTAATCCGGCATTGTGCCTTTTCTATTTAATTCCGATGAAATTTCTGTGTTTCATCGTCAATAAGAAGGTCAGACTGATACAGTAAAATTGAACTGAAGCATCGGAATCTATAACTAGTGTCACAGGAATGGTTCAAAACATAGTCTGTAAGAAGAGTCAGTCTTCTTGTCCTTAAGTCGGCATTGTGCCTTTTGTATTTAATTCCGATGCAATTTCAGTGTTTCATCGTCAATAAGAAGGTCAGTGGGATACAGTAAACCTGAAGTGAAGCAACGGAATCTATAACTAGTGTCACAGGAATGGTTCAATGCATAGTCAGTAAGAAGTGTCAGTCTTCTTGTTCTTAAGTCGGCATTGTGCCTTTTGTATTTAATTCCGATGCAATTTCTGTGTTTCATCGTCAATAAGAACGTCCAAGGGATTCAGTAAACCTGGAGTGAAGCATCGGAATCTGTAACTAGTGTCACAGGAGTGGTTCAAATCATAGTCAGTAAGAAGAGTCAGTCTTCTTGTACTTTAGTCGGCATTGTGCCTTTTGTATTTAATTCCGATGCAATTTCTGTGTTTCATCGTCAATAAGAATTTCAGAGGGATAGAGTAAACCTGACGTGAAGCAACGGAATTTATAACTAGTGTCGCAGGAATTGTTCAAAACATAGACAGTAGGAAGAGTCAGGCTTCTTGTACTTAAGTCGGCATTGTGCATTTTCTATTTAATTCCGAAGCAATTTCTGTGTTTCATCGTCAATAAGAAGGTCCAAGGGATATAGTGAACCTGAAGTGAAGCCTCGGAATCTATAACTATTGTAACAGGAATGGTTCAAAGCATAGTCAGTAAAAAGAGCCAGTCTTCCTGTACTTAAGTCGGCATTGTGCCTTTTGGATGTAATTCCGGTGCAATTTCTGTGTTTCATCGTCAATAAGAACGTCCATGGGATTCAGTAAACCTGGGGTGAAGCATCGGAATCTGTAACTAGTGTCACAGGAGTGGTTCAAAACATAGTCAGTAAAAAGAGTCAGTCTTCTTGTGCTTAAGTCGGCATTGTGCCTTTTGTATTTAATTCCGATGCAGTTTCTGTGTTTCATCGTCAATAAGAAGGTCAGTGGGATATAGTAAACCTGAAGTGAAGCATCGGAATCTATAACTAGTGTCACAGGAATGGTTCAGAACATAGTCAGTAAGAAGAGTCAGTCTTCTTGTTCTTAAGTCGGCATTGTGCCTTTTGTATTTAATTCCGATGCAGTTTCAGTGATTCATCGTCAATATGAAGGTTCAAGGGATACAGTCAACCTGAAGTGAAGCATCGAAATCTATAACTAGTGTCACAGGAATGGTTCAAAACATAGACTGAAGAAGAGTCAGTCTTCTTGTACTTAAGTCGGCATTGTGCCATTTGTATTAAATTCCGTTGCAATTTCTGTGTATCATCGTCAATAAGAAGGGCTGAGGGATACAGTAAACTTGAAGTGAAGCATCGGAATCTATAACTAGTGTCACAGGATTGGTTCAAAACATAGACAGTAGGAAGAGGAAGTCTTCTTGTACTTAAGACGGCATTGTGCCTTTCCTATTTAATTCCGATGCAATTTCTGTGTTTCATCGTCAATAAGAAGGTCCATGGGATACAGTAAACCTGGAGTGAAGCATCGGAATCTGTAACTAGTGTCACAGGAATGGTTCAAATCATAGACAATAAGATGAGTCAGTCTTCTTGTACTTAAGTCGACATTGTTCCTTTTTTATTTAATTCCGATGCAATTTCTGTGTTTCATCGTCAATAAGAAGGTCCAAGGGATACAGTAAACCTAGAGTGAAGCATCGGAATCTATAACTAGTGTCAAAGGAATGGTTCAAAACATAGACAGTAAGAAGAGTCAGTCTTCTTGTACTTAATTCGGCATTGTATCATTTGTATTTAATTCCGACGCAATTTCTGTGTTTCATCGTCAATAAGAACGTCAAATGGATACAGTAAATCTGAAGTGAAGCATCAGAGTCTATAACTAGTGTCACAGGAATTGTTCAAAACATAGTCAGTAAGAAGAGTCAGTCTTCTTGTACTAAAGTCGGCATTGTGCCTTTTGTATTTAATTGCTATGCAATTTCTGTGTTTCATCGTCAATAAGAAGGTCCAAGAGATACAGTAAACCTGGAGTGAAGCATCGGAATCTATAACTAGTGTCACAGGGATGGTTCAAAACATAGACAGTAAGAAGAGACAGTATTCTTGTACTTAAGTCGGGATTGTGCCTTTTGTATTTAATTCCGATGCAATTTCTGTTTTTCATCTTCAATATGAAGGTCCTAGGGATACAGTAAACCCGATGTGATGCATCAGAGTCTATAACTAGTGTCACAGGAATGGTTCAAAACATATTCGGTAAGAAGAGTCAGTCTTCTTGTACTTAAGTCGGTACTGTGCCTTTTCTATTTAATTCCGATGCAATATCTGTGTTTCATCGTCAATAAGAAGGTCAGATGGATACAGTAAATCTGAAGTGAAGCATCGGAATCTATAACTAGAGTCACAGGAATGGTTCAAAACCTAGAGAGATGGAAGAGTGAATCTTCCTGTACTTAAGTCGGCATTGTGCCTTTTGTATTTAATTCCGATGCAATTTCTGTGTTTCATCGTCCATAAGAAGGTCCGAGGGATTCAGTAAACCCCAAGTGAAGCATCGGAATAAAAAACTAGTGTCACAGGAAAGGTTCAAACGTAGAGAGTAGGAAGAATCAGTCTTCTTGAACTTAAGTCGGCATTGCGCTTTTTCAATTTAATTCCGATGCGATTTCTGTGTCTCATCGTCAATAGGAAGGTCCAAGGGATACAGTAAACCTGAAATGAAGCATCGGAATCTATAACTAGTGTCATATGAATAGTTCAAAACACAGTCAGTAAGAAGAGTCAGTCTTCTTGTACATAAGTCGGCATTGTGCCTTTTGTATTTAATTCCGATGCAATTTCTGATTTTCATCGTCAATAAGAAGGTCCAAGGGGAACAGTAAACCTGGAGTGAAGCATCGGAATCTATAACTAGTGTCTCAGGGATGGTTCAAAACATAGACTGTAAGAAGAGTCAGTCTTCTTGTACTTAAGTCGGCATTGTGCCTTTTGTATTTAATTCCGATGCAATTTCTGTGTTTCATCGTCAATATGAAGGTCCAAGGGCTACAGAAAACCTGAAGTGAAGCATCGAAATCTATAACTAGTATCACAGAAATGGTTCAAAACATAGACAGTAAGCAGAGTCAGTCTTCCTGTACTTAATTCGGCATTGTGCCATTTGTATTTAATTCCGACGCAATTTCTGTGTTTCATCGTCAATTAGAACGTCAGAGGGTTACAGTAAATCTGAAGTGAAGCATCAGAGTCTATAACTAGTGTCGCAGGAATGGTTCAAATCATAGTCAGTAAGAAGAGTCAGTCTTCTTGTGCTAAAGTCGGCATTGTGCCTTTTGTATTTAATTCCGATGCAATTTCTGTGTTTCATCGTCAATAAGAAGGTCCAAGGTATACAGTAAACCTGGAGTGAAGCATCGGAATCTATAACTAGTGTCACAGGAATGGTTCAAAACATAGTCAGTAAGAAGAGCCCGTCTTCTTGTACTTAAGTCGGCATTGTGCCTTTTGTATTTAATTCCGATGCAATTTCTGTGTTTCATCGTCAATAAGAACGTCCAAGGGATT
Organism: Schistocerca americana; assembly: GCF_021461395.2. Classification (NCBI taxonomy): domain Eukaryota; kingdom Metazoa; phylum Arthropoda; class Insecta; order Orthoptera; family Acrididae; genus Schistocerca; species Schistocerca americana. Next base: position 5,163,730 of record NC_060130.1, on the reverse strand, counting down.
CAGTATACCTGAAGTGAAGCACCGGAATTTATAACTAGTGTCACATGAATGGTTCAAAACATAGTCAGTAAGAAGAGTCAGTCTTCTTGTACTTATTCCGGCATTGTGCCTTTTGTATTTAATTCCGATGCAATGTCTGTGTTTCATAGCAATAAGAAGGTCAGAGGGATACAGTAAACTTGAACTGAAGCATCGGAATGGATAACTAGTGTCACAGGAATGGTTCAAATCATAGTCAGTAAGAAGAGTCAGTTTTCTCGTACTTAAGTCGGCATTGTGCCTTTTGTATTTAATTCCGATGCAATTTCTGTGTTTCATCGTCAATAAGAAGGTCAGTGGGACACAGTAAACCTGAAGTGAAGCATCGGAAGCTATAACTAGTGTCACAGGAATGGTTCAATGCATAGTCAGTAAGAAGAGTCAGTCTTCTTGTTCTTAAGTAGGCATTGTGCCTTTTGTATTTAATTCCGATGCAATTTCTGTGTTTCATCGACAATAACAAGATCTCAGAGATACAGTAAACCTAGAGTGAAGCATCGGAATCTATAACTAGTGTCAAAGGAATAGTTCAAAACATAGACAGTAAGAGGAGTCAGTCTTCTTGTCTTTAATTCGGCATTGTGCCATTTGTATTTAATTCCGATGCAATGTCTTTGTTTCATCGTCAATAAGAAGGTCAGTGGGATACAGTAAACCTGAGGTGAAGCATCGGAAGCTATAACTAGTGTCACAGGAATGGTTCAAAGCATAGTCAGTATGAAGAGTCAGTCTTCTTGTACTAAAGTCGGCATTGTGCCTTTTGTATTTAATTCCTATGCAATTTCAGTGTTTCATCGTCAATAAGAAGGTCCATGGGATACAGTAAACCTGGAGTGAAGCATCGGAATCTATAACTAGTATCACAGAAATGGTTCAAAACATAGACAGTAAGCAGAGTCAGTCTTCCTGTACTTAAGTATGCATTGAGTCTCCTGTATTTAATTCCGATGCAATTTCTGTGTTTCATAGTCAATAAGAAGGTCAGATGGATACAGTAAATCTGAAGTGAAGCATCTGAATCTATAACTAGTATCAAAGGAATGGTTCAAAGCATAGACTTTAAGAAGAGTCAGTCTTCTTGTACTTAATTCGGCATTGTGCCATTTGTATTTAATTCCGACGCAATTTCTATGTTTCATCGTCAATTAGAACGTCAGAGGGATACAGTAAATCTGAAGTGAAGCATCAGAGTCTATATTTAGTGTCACAGGAATGGTTCAAAACATGGTCAGTAAGAAGAGTCAGTCTTCTTGTACTAAAGTCGGCATTGTGCCTTTTGTATTTAATTCCGATGCAATTTCTGTTTTTCATCGTCAATAAGAAGGTCCAAGGGATACAGTAAACCTGGAGTGAAGCATCGGAATCTATAACTAGTGTCACAGGAATGGTTCAAAACATAGTCAGTAAGAAGAGCCAGTCTTCTTGTACTTAAGAAGGCATTGTGCCTTTTGTATTTAATTCCGATGCAATTTCTGTGTTTCATCGTCAATAAGAACGTCCAAGGGATTCAGTAAACCTGGAGTGAAGCATCGGAATCTGTAACTAGTATCACAGCATTGGTTCAAAACATAGTCAGTAAGAAGAGTCAGTCTTCTTGTCCTTAAGTCGCCATTGTGCCTTTTGTATTAAATTCCGATGCAATTTTGTGTACCATCGTCAATAAGAAGGTATAAGGGATACAGTAAACCTGAAGTGAAGCATCAGAATCTATAACTAGTGTCACAGGATTGGTTCAAAACATAGTCAGTAAGAAGAGCCAGTCTTCTTGTACTTAAGACCGCATTGTGCCTTTTGTATTTAATTCCGATGCAATGTCTGTGTTTCATTGCAATAAGAAGGTCAGAGGGATACAGTAAACTTGAACTGAAGCATCGGAATTGATAACTAGTGTCACAGGAATGGTTCAAAACATAGTCAGTAAGAAGAGTCAGTTTTCTCGTACTTAAGTCGGCATTGTGCCTTTTATATTTAATTCCGATGCAATTTCTGTGTTTTATCAACAATAAGGTCAGTGGGATACAGTAAACCTGAAATGAAGCCTCGGAAGCTATAACTAGTGTCACAGGAATGGTTCAAAGCATAGTCAGTAAGAAGAGTCAGTCTTCTTGTTCTTAAGTAGGCATTGTGCCTTTTGTATTTAATTCCGATGCAATTTCTATGTTTCATCGTCAATAAGAAGGTCCCAGAGATACAGTAAACCTAGAGTGAAGCATCGGAATCTATAACTAGTGTCAAAGGAATAGTTCAAAACATAGACAGTAAGAGGAGTCAGTCTTCTTGTCTTTAATTCGGCATTGTGCCATTTGTATTTAATTCCGATGCAATTTCTTTGTTTCATCGTCAATAAGAAGGTCAGTGTTATACAGTAAACCTTAAGTGAAGCATCGGAAGCTATAACTAGTGTCACAGGAATGGTTCAAAGCATAGTCAGTAAGAAGAGTCAGTCTTCTAGTACTAAAGTCGGCATTGTGCCTTTTGTATTTAATTCCGATGCAATTTCTGTGTTTCATCGTCAATAAGAAGGTCCATGGGATACAGTAAACCTGGAGTGAAGCATCGGAATCTGTAACTAGTGTCACAGGAATGGTTCAAATCATAGACAGTAAGATGAGTCAGTCTTCTTGTACTTAAGTCGACATTGTTCCTTTTTTATTTAATTCCGATGCAATTTCTGTGTTTCATCGTCAATCAGAAGGTCCAAGGGATACAGTAAACCTAGAGTGAAGCATCGGAATCTATAACTAGTGTCAAAGGAATGGTTCAAAACATAAAGAGATGGAAGAGTGAGTCTTCCTGTACTTATGTCGGCATTGTGCCTTTTGTATTTAATTCCGATGCAATTTCTGTGTTTCATCGACCATAAGAAGGTCCGAGGGATTCAGTAAACCCCAAGTGAAGCATCGGAATAAAAAACTAGTGTCACAGGAATGGTTCAAACATAGAGAGTTACTAAGAGTCAGTCTTCTTGAACTTAAGTCGGCATTGTGCTTTTTCAATTTAAATCCGATGCGATTTCTGTGTCTCATCGTCAATAGGAAGGTCCAAGGGATACAGTAAACCTGAAATGAAGCATCGGAATCTATAACTAGTGTCATATGAATAGTTCAAAACACAGTCAGTAAGAAGAGTCAGTCTTCTTGTACATGAGTCGGCATTGTGCCTTTTGTATTTAATTCCGATGCAATTTCTGATTTTCATCGTCAATAAGAAGGTCCAAGGGATACAGTAAACGTGGAGTGAAGCATCGGAATCTATAACTAGTGTCTCAGGGATGGTTCAAAGCATAGACTGTAAGAGGAGTCAGTCTTCTTGTACTTAAGTCGGCATTGTGCCTTTTGTATTTAATTCCGATGCAATTTCTGTGTTTCATCGTCAATAAGAACGTCCAAGGGATACAGTAAACCTGGAGTGAAGCATCGGAATCCATAACTAGTGTCCCAGGAATGGTTCAAAACATAGTCAGTAAGAAGAGCCAGTCTTCTTGTACTTAAGTCGGCATTGTGCCTTTTGTATTTAATTCCGATGCAATTTCTGTGTTTCATCGTCAATAAGAACGTCCAAGGGATTCACTAAACCTGGAGTGAAGCATCGGAATCTGTAACTAGTGTCACAGCAGTGGTTCAAAACATAGTCAGTAAGAAGAGTCAGTCTCCTTGTCCTTAAATCGCCATTGTGCCTTTTGTATTTAATTCCGATGCAATGTCTGTGTTTCATAGCAATAAGAAGGTCAGAGGGATACAGTAAACTTGAACTGAAGCATCGGAATCGATATCTAGTGTCACAGGATTGGTTCAAAACATAGACAGTAGGAAGAGTCAGTCTTCTTGTACTAAAGTCGGCATTGTGCCTTTTGTATTTAATTCCGATGCAATTTCTGTGTTTCATCGTCAATAAGAACGTCCAAGGGATTCACTAAACCTGGAGTGAAGCATCGGAATCTGTAACTAGTGTCACAGCAGTGGTTCAAAACATAGTCAGTAAGAAGAGTCAGTCTTCTTGTACTTAATTCGGCATTGTGAAATTTGTATTTAATTCCGACGCAATTTCTGTGTTTCATCGTCAATAAGAACGTCAAATGGATACAGTAAATCTGAAGTGAAGCATCAGAGTCTATAACTAGTGTCACAGAAATGGTTCAAAACATAGTCAGTAAGAAGAGTCAGTCTTCTTGTACTAAAGTCGGCATTGTGCCTTTTGTATTTAATTGCTATGCAATTTCTGTGTTTCATCGTCAATAAGAAGGTCCAAGAGATACAGTAAACCTGGAGTGAAGCATCGGAATCTATAACTAGTGTCACAGGGATGGTTCAAAACATAGACAGTAAGAAGAGTCAGTATTCTTGTACTTAAGTCGGGATTGTGCCTTTTGTATTTACTTCCGATGCAATTTCTGTTTTTCATCTTCAATAAGAAGGTCCGCGGGAGACAGTAAACCTGATGTGAAGCATCAGAGTCTATAACTAGTGTCACAGGAATGGTTCGAAACATATTCGGTAAGAAGAGTCAGTTTTCTAGTACTTAAGCCGGCCCTGTGCCTTTTGTATTTAATTCCGATGCAATTTCTGTGTTTCATCGTCAATAAGAAGATCCAAGGGATACAGTAAACCTGAAGTGAAGCATCGGAATCCATAACTAGTGTCACAGGAATGGTTCAAAACATAAAAAGTAGGAAGAGTCAGTCTTCTTGTACTTAAGTCGGGACTGTGCCTTTTCTATTTAATTCCGATGCAATATCTGTGTTTCATCGTCAATAAGAAGGTCAGATGGATACAGTAAATCTGAAGTGAAGCATTGGAATCTATAACTAGTGTAACAGGAATGGTTCAAAACATAGAGAGATGGAAGAGTGAGTCTTCCTGTACTTAAGTCGGCATTGTGCCTTTTGTATTTAATTCCGATGCAATTTCTGTGTTTCATCGTCCATAAGAAGGTCCGAGGGATTCAGCAAACCCCAAGTGAAGCATCGGAATAAAAAACTAGTGTCACAGGAATGGTTCAAACATAGAGAGTAGGAAGAGTCAGTCTTCTTGAACTTAAGTCGGCATCGTGCTTTTTCAATTTAATTCCGATGCGATTTCTGTGTCTCATCGTCAATAGGAAGGTCCAAGGGATACAGTAAACCTGAAATGAAGCATCGGAATCTATAACTAGTGTCATATGAATAGTTCAAAACACAGTCAGTAAGAAGAGTCAGTCTTCTTGTACATAAGTCGGCATTGTGCATTTTGTATTTAATTCCGATGCAATTTCTGATTTTCATCGTCAATAAGAAGGTCCAAGGGATACAGTAAACCTGGAGTGAAGCATCGGAATCTATAACTAGTGTCTCAGGGATGGTTCAAAACATAGACTGTAAGAAGAGTCAGTCTTCTTGTACTTAAGTCGGCATTGTGCCTTTTGTATTTAATTCCGATGCAATTTCTGTGTTTCATCGTCAATATGAAGGTCCATGGGCTACAGAAAACCTGAAGTGAAGCATCGAAATCTATAACTAGTATCACAGAAATGGTTCAAAACATAGACAGTAAGCAGAGTCAGTCTTCCTGTACTTAAGTATGCATTGAGCCTCTTGTATTTAATTCCGATGCAATTTCTGTGTTACTTCGTCAATAAGAAAGTCAGATGGATACAGTAAATCTGAAGTGAAGCATCTGAATCTATAACTAGTATCAAAGGAATGGTTCAAAACATAGGCATTAAGAAGAGTCAGTCTTCTTGTACTTAATTCGGCATTGTGCCATTTGTATTTAATTCCGACGCAATTTCTGTGTTTCATCGTCAATAAGAACGTCAGAGGGATACAGTAAATCTGAAGTGAAGCATCAGAGTCTATAACTAGTGTCACAGGAATGGTTCAAAACGTAGTCAGTAAGAAGAGTCAGTCTTCTTGTACTAAAGTCGGCATTGTGCGTTTTGTATTTAATTCCGATGCAATTTCTGTGTTTCATCGTCAATAAGAAGGTCCAAGGGATACGGTAAACCTGGAGTGAAGCATCGGAATCTATAACTAGTGTCTCAGGGATGGTTCAAAACATAGACTGTAAGAAGAGTCAGTCTTCTTGTACTTAAGTCGGCATTGTGCCTTTTGTATTTAATTCCGATGCAATTTCTGTGTTTCATCGTCAATAAGAAGGTCCATGGGCTACAGAAAACCTGAAGTGAAGCATCGAAATCTATAACTAGTATCACAGAAATGGTTCAAAACATAGACAGTAAGCAGAGTCAGTCTTCCTGTACTTAAGTATGCATTGAGCCTCTTGTATTTAATTCCGATGCAATTTCTGTGTTTCTTCGTCAATAAGAAAGTCAGATGGATACAGTAAATCTGAAGTGAAGCATCTGAATCTATAACTAGTATCAAAGGAATGGTTCAAAACATAGGCATTAAGAAGAGTCAGTCTTCTTGTACTTAATTCGGCATTGTGCCATTTGTATTTAATTCCGACGCAATTTCTGTGTTTCATCGTCAATAAGAACGTCAGAGGGATACAGTAAATCTGAAGTGAAGCATCAGAGTCTATAACTAGTGTCACAGGAATGGTTCAAAACGTAGTCAGTAAGAAGAGTCAGTCTTCTTGTACTAAAGTCGGCATTGTGCGTTTTGTATTTAATTCCGATGCAATTTCTGTGTTTCATCGTCAATAAGAAGGTCCAAGGGATACAGTAAACCTGGAGTGAAGCATCGGAATCTATAACTAGTGTCACAGGAATGGTTCAAAACATAGTCAGTAAGAAGAGCCAGTCTTCTTGTACTTAAGTCGGCATTGTGCCTTTTGTATTTAATTCCGATGCAATTTCTGTGTTTCATCGTCAATAAGAACGTCCAAGGGATTCAGTAAACCTGGAGTGAAGCATCGGAATCTGTAACTAGTGTCACAGCAGTGGTTCAAAACATAGTCAGTAAGAAGTGTCAGTCTTCTTGTCCTTAAGTCGCCATTGTGCCTTTTGTATTAAATTCCGATGCAATTTTGTGTTTCATCGTCAATACGAAAGGTATAAGGGATACAGTAAACCTGAAGTGAAGCATCAGAATCTATAACTAGTGTCACAGGAATGGTTCAAAACATAGTCAGTAAGAAGAGCCAGTCTTCTTGTACTTAAGACGGCACTGTGCCTTTTGCATTTAATTCCGATGCACTTTCTGTGTTTCATCGTCAATACGAAGGTCCAAGGGATACAGTAAACCTGAAGTGAAGCACCGGAATTTATAACTAGTGTCACATGAATGTTTCAAAACATAGTCATTAAGAAGAGTCAGTCTTCTTGTACTTAATCCGGCATTGTGCCTTTTGCATTTAATTCCGATGCAATGTCTGTGTTTCATAGCAATAAGAAGGTCAGTGGGATACAGTAAACCTGAAGTGAAGCATCGGAAGCTATAACTAGTGTCACAGGAATGGTTCAAAGCATAGTCAGTAAGAAGAGTCAGTCTTCTTGTTCTTAAGTAGGCATTGTGCCTTTTGTATTTAATTCCGATGCAATTTCTGTGTTTCATCGTCAATAAGAGGGTCCCAGAGATACAGTAAACCTAGAGTGAAGCATCGGAATCTATAACTACTGTCAAAGGAATAGTTCAAAACATAGACAGTAAGAGGAGTCAGTCTTCTTGTCTTTAATTCGTCATTGTGCCATTTGTATTTAATTCCGATGCAATTTCTGTGTTTCATCGTCAATAAGAAGGTCAGTGGGATACAGTAAACCTGAAGTGAAGCATCGGAAGCTATAACTAGTGTCACAGGAATGGTTCAAAGCATAGTCAGTAAGAAGAGTCAGTCTTCTTGTACTAAAGTCGGCATTGTGCCTTTTGTATTTAATTCCTATGCAATTTCTGTGTTTCATCGTCAATAAGAAGGTCCAAGAGATACAGTAAACCTGGAGTGAAGCATTGGAATCTATAACTGGTGTCACAGGGATGGTTCAAAGCATAGACAGTAAGAAAAGTCAGTATCCTTGTACTTAAGTCGGCATTGTGCCTTTTGTATTTAATTCCGATGCAATTTCTGTGTCTCATCTTCCATAAGAGGGTCCTAGGGATACAGTAAACCTGAAGTGAAGCATCAGAGTCTATAACTAGTGTCACAGGAATGGTTCAAATCATAGTCGGTAAGAAGAGTCAGTCTTCTTGTACATAAGTCGGCATTGTGCCTTTTGTATTTAATTCCGATGCAATTTCTGTGTTTCATCGTCAATAAGAAGGTCCAAGGGATACAGTAAACCTGAAGTGAAGCATCGAAATCTATAACTAGTATCACAGAAATGGTTCAAAACATAGACAGTAAGCAGCGTCAGTCCTCATGGACTTAAATATGCATTGTGCCTTTTGTATTTAATTCCGATGCAATTTCTGTGTTTCTTCGTCAATAAGATGGGCAGAGGGATACAGTAAACCTGAAGTGAAGCATCGGAATTTATAACTAGTGTCTCAGGAATGGTTCAAAACATAGACATTAGGAAGAGTCAGTCTTCTTGTACTTAAGTCGGCATTGTGCATTTTCTAATTAATTCCGAAGCAATCTCTGTGTTTCATCGTCAATTAGAAGGTCCAAGGGATACAGTGAACCTGAAGTGAAGCCCCGGAATCTATAACTAGTGTCACAGGAATGGTTCAAAGCATAGTCAGGAAGAAGAGTCAGTCTTCTTGTACTTAAGTCGGCATTGTGCCTTTTGTGTTTAATTCCGATGCAATTTCTGTCTTTCATCGTCAATAGGAACGTCCAAGGGATTCAGTATACCTGGAGTGAAGCATCGGAATCTGTAACTAGTGTCACAGGAGTGGTTCAAAACATAGTCAGTAAGAAGAGTCAGTCTTCTTGTACTTAAGTCGCCATTGTGCCTTTCGTATTTAATTCCGATGCAATTTTGTGTTTCATTGTCAATAAGAAGGTATAAGGGATACAGTAAACCTGAAGTGAAGCATCAGAATCTATAACTAGTGTCACAGGAATAATTCAAAACATAGTCAGTAAGAAGAGCCAGTCTTCTTGTACTTAAGAAGGCATTGTGCCTTTTGTATTAAATTCCGATGCAATTTCTGTGTTTCATCGTCAATACGAAGGTCCACGGGATACAGTAAACCAGGAGTGAAGCATCGGAATCTATAACTCGTGTCACATGAATGGTTCAAAACATAGACAGTAAGAAGAGTCAGTCTTCTTGTACTTAATCCGGCATTGTGCCTTTTGTATTTCATTCCGATGCAATTTCTGTGTTTCATAGCAATATGGAGGTAAGAGGGATACAGTAAACTTGAACTGAAGCATCGGAATCTATAACTAGTGTAACAGGAATGGTTCAAAACATAGTCAGTAAGAAGAGTCAGTTTTCTTGCACTTAAGTCGGCATTGTGACTTTTGTATTTAATTCCGATGCAATTTCTGTGTTTCATCGTCAATAAGAAGGTCCAAGACATACAGTAAACCTAGAGTGAAGCATCGGAATCTATAACTAGTGTCAAAGGAATGGTTCAAATCATAGAAAGTAAGAAGAGTCAGTCTTCTTGTCTTTAATTCGGCATTGTGCCATTTGTATTTAATTCCGACGCAATTTCTGTGTTTCATCGTCAATAAGAACGTCAGAGGGAGACAGTAAATCTGAAGTGAAGCATCAGAGTCTATAACTAGTGTCACATTAATGGTTCAAAGCATAGTCAGTAAGAAGAGTCAGTCTTCTTGTACTAAAGTCGGCATTGTGCCTTTTGTATTTAATTCCTATGCAATTTCTGTGTTTCATCGTCAATAAGAAGGTCCAAGAGATACAGTAAACCTGGAGTGAAGCATTGGAAACTATAACTAGTGTCAAAGGGATGGTTCAAAACATAGACAGTAAGAAGAGTCAGTATTCTTGTACTTAAGTCGGCATTGTGCCTTTTGTATTTAATTCCGATGCAATTTCTGTGTCTCATCTTCAATAAGAAGGTCCTTGGGATACAGTAAACCTGAAGTGTAGAATCAGAGTATATAACTAATGTCACAGGAATGGTTCAAAACATAGTCGGTTAGAAGAGTCAGTCTTCTTGTACTTAAGTCTTCATTGTGCCTTTTGTATTTAATTCCGATGCAATTTCTGTGTTTCATCGTCAATAAGAAGGTCCAAGGGATACAGTAAACCTGAAGTGAAGCACGGAATCTATAACTAGTGTCACAGGAATGGTTCAAAACATAAACAGTAGGAAGAGTCAGTCTTCTTGTACATAAGTCGGTATTGTGCCTTTTCTATTTAATTCCGATGCAATTTCTGTGTTTCATCGTCAATAAGAAGGTCCAAGGGATACAGTAAACCTGGAGTGAAGCATCGGAATCTATAACTAGTGTCACAGGAATGGTTCAAAACATAGTCAGTAAGAAGAGCCAGTCTTCTTGTACTTAAGTCGGCATTGTGCCTTTTGTATTTAATTCCGATGCAATTTCTGTGTTTCATCGTCAATAAGAACGTCAGAGGGAGACAGTAAATCTGAAGTGAAGCATCAGAGTCTATAACTAGTGTCACATTAATGGTTCAAAGCATAGTCAGTAAGAAGAGTCAGTCTTCTTGTACTAAAGTCGGCATTGTGCCTTTTGTATTTAATTCCTATGCAATTTCTGTGTTTCATCGTCAATAAGAAGGTCCAAGAGATACAGTAAACCTGGAGTGAAGCATTGGAAACTATAACTAGTGTCAAAGGGATGGTTCAAAACATAGACAGTAAGAAGAGTCAGTATTCTTGTACTTAAGTCGGCATTGTGCCTTTTGTATTTAATTCCGATGCAATTTCTGTGTCTCATCTTCAATAAGAAGGTCCTTGGGATACAGTAAACCTGAAGTGAAGAATCAGAGTATATAACTAATGTCACAGGAATGGTTCAAAACATAGTCGGTTAGAAGAGTCAGTCTTCTTGTACTTAAGTCGGCATTGTGCCTTTTGTATTTAATTCCGATGCAATTTCTGTGTTTCATCGTCAATAAGAAGGTCCAAGGGATACAGTAAACCTGAAGTGAAGCACGGAATCTATAACTAGTGTCACAGGAATGGTTCAAAACATAAACAGTAGGAAGAGTCAGTCTTCTTGTACATAAGTCGGTATTGTGCCTTTTCTATTTAATTCCGATGCAATTTCTGTGTTTCATCGTCAATAAGAAGGTCCAAGGGATACAGTAAACCTGGAGTGAAGCATCGGAATCTATAACTAGTGTCACAGGAATGGTTCAAAACATAGTCAGTAAGAAGAGCCAGTCTTCTTGTACTTAAGTCGGCATTGTGCCTTTTGTATTTAATTCCGATCCAATTTCTGTGTTTCATCGTCAATAAGAACGTCAGAGGGAGACAGTAAATCTGAAGTGAAGCATCAGAGTCTATAACTAGTGTCACATTAATGGTTCAAAGCATAGTCAGTAAGAAGAGTCAGTCTTCTTGTACTAAAGTCGGCATTGTGCCTTTTGTATTTAATTCCTAGGCAATTTCTGTGTTTCATCGTCAATAAGAACGTCCAAGAGATACAGTAAACCTGGAGTGAAGCATTGGAAACTATAACTAGTGTCAAAGGGATGGTTCAAAACATAGACAGTAAGAAGAGTCAGTATTCTTGTACTTAAGTCGGCATTGTGCCTTTTGTATTTAATTCCGATGCAATTTCTGTGTCTCATCTTCAATAAGAAGGTCCTTGGGATACAGTAAACCTGAAGTGAAGAATCAGAGTATATAACTAATGTCACAGGAATGGTTCAAAACATAGTCGGTTAGAAGAGTCAGTCTTCTTGTACTTAAGTCGGCATTGTGCCTTTTGTATTTAATTCCGATGCAATTTCTGTGTTTCATCGTCAATAAGAAGGTCCAAGGGATACAGTAAACCTGAAGTGAAGCACGGAATCTATAACTAGTGTCACAGGAATGGTTCAAAACATAAACAGTAGGAAGAGTCAGTCTTCTTGTACATAAGTCGGTATTGTGCCTTTTCTATTTAATTCCGATGCAATTTCTGTGTTTCATCGTCAATAAGAAGGCCCAAGGGATACAGTAAACCTGGAGTGAAGCATCGGAATCTATAACTAGTGTCACAGGAATGCTTCAAAACATAGTCAGTAAGAAGAGCCAGTCTTCTTGTACTTAAGTCGCCATTGTGCCTTTTGTATTTAATTCCGATGCAATTTCTGTGTTTCATCGTCAATAAGAACGTCCAAGGGATTCAGTAAACCTGGAGTGAAGCATCGGAATCTGTAACTAGTGTCACAGCAGTGGTTCAAAACATAGTCAGTAAGAAGAGTCAGTCTTCTTGTCCTTAAGTCGCCATTGTGCCTTTTGTATTTAATTCCGATGCAATTTTGTGTTTCATCGCCAATACGAAAGGTATAAGGGATACAGTAAACCTGAAGTGAAGCATCAGAATCTATAACTAGTGTCACAGGAATGGTTCAAAACATAGTCAGTAAGAAGAGCCAGTCTTCTTGTACTTAAGACGGCATTGTGCCTTTTGCATTTAATTCCGATGCAATTTCTGTGTTTCATCGTCAATACGAAGGTCCAAGGGATACAGTAAACCTGAAGTGAAGCACCGGAATTTATAACTAGTGTCACATGAATGGTTCAAAACATAGTCATTAAGAAGAGTCAGTCTTCTTGTACTTAATCCGGCATTGTGCCTTTTGCATTTAATTCCGATGCAATGTCTGTGTTTCATAGCAATAAGAAGGTCAGTGGAATACAGTAAACCTGAAGTGAAGCATCGGAAGCTATAACTAGTGTCACAGGAATGGTTCAAAGCATAGTCAGTAAGAAGAGTCAGTCTTCTTGTTCTTAAGTAGGCATTGTGCCCTTTGTATTTAATTCCGATGCAATTTCTGTGTTTCATCGTCAATAAGAGGGTCCCAGTGATACAGTAAACCTAGAGTGAAGCATCGGAATCTATAACTACTGTCAAAGGAATAGTTCAAGACATAGACAGTAAGAGGAGTCAGTCTTCTTGTCTTTAATTCGTCATTGTGCCATTTGTATTTAATTCCAATGCAATTTCTGTGTTTCATCGTCAATAAGAAGGTCAGTGGGATACAGTAAACCTGAAGTGAAGCATCGGAAGCTATAACTAGTGTCACAGGAGTGGTTCAAAACATAGTCAGTAAGAAGAGTCAGTCTTCTTGTACTTGAGTCGCCATCGTGCCTTTCGTATTTAATTCCGATGCAATTTTGTGTTTCATCGTCAATAAGAAGGTATAAGGGATACAGTAAACCTAAGTGAAGCATCAGAATCTATAACTAGTGTCACAGGAATAATTCAAAACATAGTCAGTAAGAAGAGCCAGTCTTCTTGTACTTAAGACGGCATTGTGCCTTTTGTATTAAATTCCGATGCAATTTCTGTGTTTCATCGTCAATACGAAGGTCCACGGGATACAGTAAACCAGGAGTGAAGCATCGGAATCTATAACTCGTGTCACATGAATGGTTCAAAACATAGACAGTAAGAAGAGTCAGTCTTCTTGTACTTAATCCGGCATTGTGCCTTTTGTATTTAATTCCGATGCAATTTCTGTGTTTCATAGCAATATGGAGGTAAGAGGGATACAGTAAACTTGAACTGAAGCATCGGAATCTATAACTAGTGTCACAGGAATGGTTCAAAACATAGTCAGTAAGAAGAGTCAGTTTTCTTGCACTTAAGTCGGCATTGTGCCTTTTGTATTTAATTCCGATGCAATTTCTGTGTTTCATCGTCAATAAGAAGGTCCAAGACATACAGTAAACCTAGAGTGAAGCATCGGAATCTATAACTAGTGTCAAAGGAATGGTTCAAATCATAGAAAGTAAGAAGAGTCAGTCTTCTTGTCTTTAATTCGGCATTGTGCCATTTGTATTTAATTCCGACGCAATTTCTGTGTTTCATCGTCAATAAGAACGTCAGAGGGAGACAGTAAATCTGAAGTGAAGCATCAGAGTCTATAACTAGTGTCACATTAATGGTTCAAAGCATAGTCAGTAAGAAGAGTCAGTCTTCTTGTACTAAAGTCGGCATTGTGCCTTTTGTATTTAATTCCTATGCAATTTCTGTGTTTCATCGTCAATAAGAAGGTCCAAGAGATACAGTAAACCTGGAGTGAAGCATTGGAATCTATAACTAGTGTCAAAGGGATGGTTCAAAACATAGACAGTAAGAAGAGTCAGTATTCTTGTACTTAAGTCGGCATTGTGCCTTTTGTATTTAATTCCGATGCAATTTCTGTGCCTCACCTTCAATAAGAAGGTCCTAGGGATACAGTAAACCTGAAGTGAAGAATCAGAGTATATAACTAATGTCACAGGAATGGTTCAAAACATAGTCGGTTAGAAGAGTCAGTCTTCTTGTACTTAAGTCGGCTTTGTGCCTTTTGTATTTAATTCCGATGCAATTTCTGTGTTTCATCGTCAATAAGAAGGTCCAAGGGATACAGTAAACCTGAAGTGAAGCACGGAATCTATAACTAGTGTCACAGGAATGGTTCAAAACATAAACAGTAGGAAGAGTCAGTCTTCTTGTACATAAGTCGGTATTGTGCCTTATCTATTTAATTGCGATGCAATTTCTGTGTTTTATCGTCAATAAGTAGGTCAGATGGATACAGCAAAACTGAAGTGAAGCATCGGAATCTATAACTAGTGACACAGGAATGGTTCAAAACATAGAGAGATGGAAGAGTAAGTCTTCTTGTACTTAGGTCGGCATTGTGCCTTTTGTATTTCATGCCGATGCAATTTCTGTGTTTCATCGTCAATAAGAACGTCCAAGGGATCCAGTAAATCTGGAGTGAAGCATCGGAATCTGTAACTAGTGTCACAGGAGCTGTACAAAACATAGTCAGTATGAACAGTCGGTCTTCTTGTACTTAATTCGGCATTGTGCCTTTTGTATTTAATTCCGATGCAATTTCTGTGTTTCATCGTCAATAAGAAGGTCTAAGGGATACAGTAAACCTGAAGTGAAGCATCAGAATCTATAACTAGTGTCACAGGAATGGTTCAAAACATAGTCAGTAAGAAGAGCCAGTCTTCTTCTACTTAAGACGGCATTGTGCCTTTTGTATTTAATTCCGATGCAATTTCTATGTTTCATCGTTAATAAGAAGGTCAGTGGGATACAGTAAACATAAAGTGAAGAATCGGAAGCTATAACTAGTGTCACAGGAATGGTTTAAAACATAGTCAGTAAGAAGAGACAGTCTTCTTGTTCTTAAGTCGGCATTGTGCCTTTTGTATTTAATTCCGATGCAATGTCTGTGTTTCATCGTCAATAAGAAGGTCCAAGACATACAGTAAACCTAGAGTGAAGCATCGGAATCTATAACTAGTGTCAAAGGAATGGTTCAAAACATAGACAGTAAGAAGAGTCAGTCTTCTTGTCTTTAATTCGGCATTGTGCCATTTGTATTTAATTCCGAAGCAATTTCTGTGTTTCATCGTCAATAAGAACGTCAGAGGGATACAGTAAATCTGAAGTGAAGCATCAGAGTCTATAACTAGTGTCACAGGAATGGTTCAAAGCATAGTCAGTAAGAAGAGTCAGTCTTCTTGTACTAAAGTCAGCATTGTGCCTTTTGTATTTAATTCCTATGCAATTTCTGTGTTTCATCGTCAATAAGAAGGTCCAAGAGATTCAGTAAACCTGGAGTGAAGCATTGGAATCTATAACTAGTGTCAAAGGGATGCTTCAAATCATAGACAGTAAGAAAAGTCAATATTCTTGTACTTAAGTCGGCATTGTGCCTTTTGTATTTAATTCCGATGCAATTTCTGTGTCTCATCTTCAAGAAGAAGGTCCTAGGGATACAGTAAACATGAAGTGAAGCATCAGAGTCTATAACTAGTGTCACAGGAATGGTTCAAAACATAGTCGGTAAGAATAGTCAGTCTTCTTGTACTTAAGTCGGCATTGTGCCTTTTGTATTTAAATCCGATGCAATTTCTGTGTTTCATCGTCAATAAGAAGGTCCAAGGGATACAGTAAACCTGAAGTGAAGCACGGAATCTATAACTAGTGTCACAGGAAGGGTTCAAAACATAAACAGTAGGAAGAGTCAGTCTTCTTGTACATAAGGCGGTATTGTGCCTTTTCTATTTAATTACGATTCAATTTCTGTGTTTTATCGTCAATAAGAAGGTCAGATGGATACAGCAAAACTGAAGTGAAGCATCGGAATTTATGACTAGTGTCACAGGTATGGTTCAAAACATAGACAGTAGGAAGAGTCAGTCTTCTTGTACTTAAGTCGGCATTGTGCATTTTGTATTTAATTTCGAAGCAATTTCTGTGTTTCATCGTCAGTAAGAAGGTCCAATGGATACAGTTAACCTGAAGTGAAGCCTCGGAATATATAACTAGTGTCACAGGAATGGTTCAAAGCATAGTCAGTAAGAAGAGCCAGTCTTCTTGTACTTAAGTCGGCATTGTGCCTTTTGTATTTAATTGCGATGCAATTTCTGTGTTTCATCGTCAATACGAAGGTCCAAGGGATACAGTAAACCTGAAGTGAAGCACCGGAATTTATAACTAGTGTCACATGAATGGTTCAAAACATAGTCACTAAGAAGAGCCAGTCTTCTTGTACTTAAGACCCCATTGTGCCTTTTGTATTTAATTCCGATGCAATTTCTGTGTTTCATCGTCAATACGAAGGTCAAAGGGATACAGTAAACCTGAAGTGAAGCACCGGAATTTATAACTAGTGTCACATGAATGGTTAAAAACATAGTCTGTAAGAAGAGTCAGTCTTCTTGTACTTAAGTCGCCATTGTGCCTTTTGTATTTAATTCCGATGCAATTTCTGTGTTTCATCGTCAATAAGAAGGTCCACCGGAGACAGTAAACCTGGAGTGAAGCATCGGAATCTGTAACTCGTGTCACATGAATGGTTCAAAACATAGACAGTAAGAAGAGTCAGTCTTCTTGTACTTAATCCGGCATTGTGCCTTTCGTACTTAATTCCGATGCAATTTCTGTGTTTCATAGCAATAAGAAGGTCAGAGGGATACAGTACACTTGAACTGAAGCATCGGAATCTATAACTAGTGTCACAGGAATGGTTCAAAACATAGTCAGTAAGAAGAGACAGTCTTCTTGTTCTTAAGTCGGCATTGTGCCTTTTGTATTTAATTCCGATGCGATGTCTGTGTTTCATCGTCAATAAGAAGGTCCAAGACATACAGTAAACCTAGAGTGAAGCATCGTAATCTATAACTAGTGTCAAAGGAATGGTTCAAAACATAGACAGTAAGAAAAGTCAGTCTTCTTGTCTTTAAATCGGCATTGTGCCATTTGTATTTAATTCCGAAGCAATTTCTGTGTTTCATCGTCAATAAGAACGTCAGAGGGATACAGTAAATCTGAAGTGAAGCATCAGAGTCTATAACTAGTGTCACAGGAATGGTTCAAAGCATAGTCAGTAAGAAGAGTCAGTCTTCTTGTACTAAATTCGGCATTGTGCCTTTTGTATTTAATTCCTATGCAATTTCTGTGTTTCATCGTCAATAAGAAGGTCCAAGAGATACAGTAAACCTGGAGTGAAGCATTGGAATCTGTAACTAGTGTCAAAGGGATGGTTCAAGACATAGATGGTAAGAAGAGTCAGTATTCTTGTACTTAAGTCGGCATTGTGCCTTTTGTATTTAATTCCGATGCAATTTCTGTGTCTCATCTTCAATAAGAAGGTCCTAGGGATACAGTAAACCTGAAGTGAAGCATCAGAGTCTATAACTTGTGTCATAGGAATGGTTCAAAACATAGTCGGTAAGAAGAGTCAGTCTTCTTGTACTTAAGTCGGCATTGTGCCTTTTGTATTTAATTCCGATGCAATTTCTGTGTCTCATCTTCAATAAGAAGGTCCTAGGGATACAGTAAACCTGAAGTGAAGCATCAGAGTCTATAACTAGTGTCACAGGAATTGTTCAAAACATAAACAGTAGGAAGAGTCAGTCTTCTTGTACATAAGTCGGTATTGTGAATTTTCTATTTAATTGCGATGCAATTTCTGTGTTTTATCGTCAATAAGAAGGTCAGATGGATACAGCAAAACTGAAGTGAAGCATCGGAATTTATGACTAGTGTCACAGGTATGGTTCAAAACATAGACAGTAGGAAGAGTCAGTCTTCTTGTACTTAAGTCGGCATTGTTCATTTTGTATTTAATTCCGAAGCAATTTCTGTGTTTCATCGTCAGTAAGAAGGTCCAAGGGATACAGTGAACCTGAAGTGAAGCCTCGGAATCTATAACTAGTGTCACAGGAATGGTTCAAAGCATAGTCAGTAAGAAGAGCCAGTCTTCTTGTCCTTAAGTCCTCATTGTGCCTTTTGTATTTAATTCCGATGCAATTTCTGTGTTTCATCGTCAATAAGAACGTCCAAGGGATTCAGTAAACCTGGAGTGAAGCATCGGAATCTGTAACTAGTGTCACAGGAGTGGTTCAAAACATAGTCAGTAAGAACAGTCGGTCTTCTTGTACTTAAGTCGCCATTGTGCCTTTTGTATTTAATTCCGATGCAATTTCTGTGTTTCATCGTCAATACGAAGGTCCAAGGGATACAGTAAACCTGAAGTGAAGCACCGGAATTTATAACTAGTGTCACATGAATGGTTCAAAACATAGTCAGTAAGAAGAGTCAGTCTTCTTGTACTCAAGTCGCCATTGTGCCTTTTGTATTTAATTCCGATGCCATTTCTGTGTTTCGTCATCAATAAGAAGGTCCACGGGATACAGTAAACCTGGAGTGAAGCATCGGAATCTGTAACTCGTGTCACGTGAATGGTTCAAAACATAGACATTAAGAAGAGTCAGTCTTCTTGTACTTAATCCGGCATTGTGCCTTTTGTATTTAATTCCGATGCAATTTCTGTGTTTCATCGTCAATAAGAAGGTCAGAGGGATACAGTAAACTTGAAATGAAGCATCGGAATCTATAACTAGTGTCACAGGAATGGTTCAAAGCATAGTCGGTAAGAAGAGTCAGTCTTCTTGTACTTAAGTCGGCATTGTGCCTTTTGTATTTAATTCCGATGCAAATTCTGTGTTTCATCGTCAATAAGAAGGTCAGTGGGATACAGTAAACCTGAAGTGAAGCATCGGAATTTATAACTTGTGTCACAGGAATGGTTCAAAACATAGATAGTTAATGAGTCAGTCTTCTTGTACTTAATTCGGCATTGTGCCATTTGTATTTAATTCCGACGCAATTTCTGAGTTTCATCGCCAATAAGAACGTCAGAGGGATACAGTATATCTGAAGTGAAGCATCAGAGTCTATAACTAGTGTCACAGGAATGGTTCAAAACATAGTCAGTAAGAAGAGTCAGTCTTCTTGTACTAAAGTCGGCATTGTGCCTTTTGTATTTAATTCCTATGCAATTTCTGTGTTCCATCGTCAATTAGAAGGTCCAAAAGATACAGTAAACCTGGAGTGAAGCATCGTAATCTATAACTAGTGCCACAGGGACCGTTCAAAACATAGACAGTAAGAAGAGTCAGTATTCTTGTACTTAAGTCGGCATTGTGCCTTTTGTATTTAATTCCGATGCAATTTCTATGTTTCATCTTCAATGAGAAGGTCCTAGGGATACAGTAAAACTGAAGTGAAGCATCGGAATCTATAACTAGTGTCCCAGGAGTGGTTCAAATCATAGACAGTGGCAAGAGTCAGTAATCTTGTACTTAAGTCGGCATTGTGCCTTTTGTATTTAATTCCGATGCGATATCTGTGTTTCATCGTCAATAAGAACGTCCAAGGGATACAGAGAAACTGAAGTGAAGCATCGAAATCTATAACTAGTATCACAGAAATGGTTCAAATCATAGACAGTAAGCAGAGTCAGTCTTCTTCGACTTAAGTCGGCATTGTGCCATTTGTATTTAATTCCGATGCAATTTCTGTGTTTCATCTTCAATAAGAAGGGCAGAGGGATACAGTAAACCTGAAGTGAAGCATCGGAATCTATAACTAGTGTCACAGGAATGGTTCAAAACATAGACAGTAGGAAGAGTAAGTCTTCTTGTACTTAAGTCGGCATTGTGCATTTTCTATTTCATTCCGATGCAATTTCTGTGTTTCATCGTCAATAAGATGGTCCAAGGGATTCAGTGAACCTGAACTGAAGCCTCGGAATCTATAACTAGTGTCACAGGAATGGTTCAAAGCATAGTCAGTAAGAAGAGCCTGTCTTCTTGTACTTAAGTCGGCATTGTGCCTTTTGTGAATGGTTCAAAACATAGACAGTAAGAAGAGTCAGTCTTCTTGTACTTAATCCGGCATTGTGCCTTTTGTATTTAATTCCGATGCAATTTATGTGTTTCATCGTCAATAAGAAGGTCAGAGGGATACAGTAAACTTGAAGTGAAGCATCGGAATCTATAACTAGTGTCACAGGATTGGTTCAAAACATAGTCAGTACGAAGAGTCAGTCTTCTTGTACATAAGTCAGCATTGTGCCTTTTGTATGTAATTCCGACACGATTTCTGTGTTTCATCGTCAATAAGAAGGTCTGTGGGATACAGTAAACCTGAAGTGAAGCATCGAAATCTATAACTAGTGTCACAGGAATGGTTCAAAGCATAGACAGAAGAAGAGTCAGTCTTCTTGTACTTAAGTCGGCATTGTGCCATTTGTATTTATTTCCGTTGCAGTTTCTGTGTTTCAGCGTCAATAAGAATGGCAGAGGGATACAGTAAACCTGAAGTGAAGCATCGGAATCTATAACTAGTGTCACAGGAATGGTTCAAAACATAGACAGTAGGAAGAGTCAGTCTTCTTGTACTTAAGTCGGCATTGTGCCTTTTCTATTTAATTCCGATGCAATTTCTGTGTTTCATCGTCAATAAGAAGGTCCAAGGGATACAGTAAACCTGGAGTGAAGCATCGGAATCTGTAACTAGTGTCACAGGAATTGTTCAAATCACAGACAGTAAGATGAGTCAGTCTTCTTGTACTTAAGTCGACATTCTTCCTTTTTTATTTAAATCCGATGCAATTTCTGTGTTTCATCGTCAATAAGAAGGTCCAAGGGATACAGTAAACCTAGAGTGAAGCATCGGAATCTATAACTAGTGTCAAAGGAATGGTTCAAAACATAGACACTAAGACGAGTCAGTCTTCTTGTACTTAATTCGGCATTGTGCCATTTGTATTTAATTCCGACGCAATTTCTGTGTTTCATCGTCAATAAGAACGTCAGAGGGATACAGTAAACCTGAAGTGAAGCATCAGAGTCTATAACTAGTGTCACAGGAATGGTTCAAATCATAGACAGTGGCAAGAGTCAGTGTTCTAGCAACTATGCAGGAAGAATGGGCGTCACTGAGTCAATATGAGACTGATCACATCATTCACCACATGCCCCGACGTTGTCAGACCTGTAATGCTGCCATAGTTGTTCACGCCGTATACTGAGCACATTAACCAGTTGTCAGAATGTTTGTGCAAATCCGTTAAGCTGGAAAAAACGAAGAACATTTTTGTTTACCGTTGTGCATGCTGCAGTTGTTTATGTTATGTATTATTCACACTGTTTCTACTTTAATATCGACTATTTTATGATAAAATAAGTGCATCCTCGAAAAATTTCCGTTTGTTGCTTTAATCTTGGACACACACACACACACACACACACACACACACACA
The DNA here is from genome assembly GCF_021461395.2 of Schistocerca americana. NCBI lineage: Eukaryota > Metazoa > Arthropoda > Insecta > Orthoptera > Acrididae > Schistocerca > Schistocerca americana. The sequence goes on along the minus strand of NC_060130.1, from coordinate 5,142,088 downwards.
CACACACACACACACATGCACAAATTACCTACATTACATGTTCATTTGGGCACCATACAGAAATTTGAAGTAAATCAGACATTACTTTTAGAGATTTTTTGTAACAACTGTTGCCATGTACGTATTGCATACATATATATGTTTCAAGTAACATAACATAATCTTATGTAAACAGTGATCTTCTTCTTGTATTGAAGGTAAAGTGTGCAAAACATCATCAAGATCGAATAAAACTGAAAATTTGTATGACCTGGAAACAAAGAAACAAAACAAATAAACAGACAATGACATGCTTCAAAATCAGGATTGATAGACTTAAAAGACTGAAGGATTACTATGAAATTAAATTAATGTTTTTCAATTCACACTTTAATTATGCCAACCACGTTGAAGAACAGCATATGTTCTGCAACTGCACTTCACTTTCAACAGTGCCATCTTTAAAATCCAATGAAGATAACACACAATACCGACATTAATGACTGAATAGTGCCGCGCTACTTCTTTAATGACACATCCATTCGTTTCATTCATTTACATAACATTTATGACTTCCAATATAAGAATGTTCAAAGAAAAGATATCTCTTCCACCAGCTGCAGGTCACAAACTGCACATTTCGACACTACGAATAAGGCATTTTACCAACGTCAAAACAGTATTTTACAAATCTTTTACACACTCTTTTACACACGCTTTTACGCACAGGGATCATGAGAATAAAATTAGAGTTATTGCTGCATGCAAAGAGGCATTCAAAAAATCATTCTTCCTGTACTCCATACATGAATGGAACAGGAGGAAACCCTAAAACCGGTACAATGGGCTGTACCCTCTGCCATGCATCTCTTGATGGTTTGCTAAGTATAGATGCAGATGTAGATGTAGACTTCCAACACTAAAAGGGAAGCACAATAAATCGAAGTCTACTACCCACTGAAACCATGTCTCAGCCTATGTGATCATTCCATTTCGTATATAAATGAGCCCCTCACTTTCAGACAAAAGCTTAAAACCTTTTTAGTAAGTAAAAGTTGTTATACTGTAAAAGAATATTTAACATAGATGTAGATTATCAGCAACATATGACATTATCACCAAAATATTATGTAATTATAAATATGTGTATAACTAGTTATAAAAACTACACAAAATATGAGAAACCTGTTTAATTGTAAATGTAAATGTGTGCTCATGTGTTGTAATCTGACGACATCCATACAATATTTATTGTTCCACGGATGAATAAATAAATAAATAAACAAAATAAAAAAATAAAAAATTAAGTCGGCATTGTGCATTTTCTATTTAATTCCGAAGCATTTTCTGTGTTTCAACGTCAATAAGAAGGTCCAAGGGATACAGTGAACCTGAAGTGAAGCCTCGGAATCTATAACTAGTGTCACAGGAATGGTTCAAAGCATAGTCAGTAAGATGAGCCAGTCTTCTTGCACTTAAGTCGGCATGTGCCTTTTGTATTTAATTCCGATGCAATTTCTGTGTTTCATCGTCAACAAGAAGAGCCAAAGGATACAGCAAACCTGGAGTGAAGCATCGGAATCTTTAACTAGTGTCACAGCAATGGTTCAAATCATAGACAGTAAGATGAGTCAGTCTTCTTGTACTTAAGTCGACATTGTTCCTTTTTTATTTAATTCCAATGCAATTTCTGTGTTTCATCGCCAATAAGAACGTCAGAGGGATACAGTAAATCTGAAGTGAAGCATCAGAGTCTATAACTAGTGGCACAGGAATGGTTCAAAACATAGTCAGTAAGAAGAGTCAGTCTTCTTGTACTAAAGTCGGCATTGTGCCTTTTGTATTTAATTCCGATGCAATTTCTGTGTTCCATCGTCAATTAGAAGGTCCAAAAGATACAGTAAACCTGGAGTGAAGCATCGGAATCTATAACTAGTGTCACAGGGATGGTTCAAAACATAGACAGTAAGAAGAGTCAGTATTCTTGTACTTAAGTCGGCATTGTGCCTTTTGTATTTAATTCCGATGCAATTTCTGTGTTTCATCTTCAATACGAAGGTCCTAGGGATACAGTAAAACTGAAGTGAAGCATCGGAATCTATAACTAGTGTCCCAGGAGTGGTTCAAACCATAGACAGTGGCAAGAGTCAGTATTCTTGTACTTAAGTCGGCATTGTGCCTTTTGTATTTAATTCCGATGCAATTTCTGTGTTTCATCGTCAATAAGAACGTCCAAGGGATACAGAAAACCTGAAGTGAAGCATCGAAATCTATAACTAGTATCACAGAAATGGTTCAAATCATAGACAGTAAGCAGAGTCAGTCTTATTCGACTTAAGTCGTAATTGTGCCATTTGTATTTAATTCCGATGCAATTTCTGTGTTCCATCTTCAATAAGAAGGGCAGAGGGATACAGTAACCTGAAGTGAAGCATCGGAATCTATAACTAGTGTCACAGGAATGGTTCAAAACATAGACAGTAGGAAGAGTCAGTCTTCTTGTACTAAAGTCGGCATTGTGCATTTTCTATTTAATTCCGATGCAATTTCTGTGTTTCATCGTCAATAGGAAGGTCCAAGGGATTCAGTGAACCTGAAGTGAAGCCTCGGAATCTATAACTAGTGTCACAGGAATGGTTCAAAGCATAGTCAGTAAGAAGAGCCTGTCTTCTTGTACTTAAGTCGGCATTGTGCCTTTTGTATTTAATGCCGATGCAATTCATGTGTTTCATCGTCAATAAGAAGGTCAGAGGAATACAGTAAACTTGAAGTGAAGCATCGGAATCTATAACTAGTGTCACAGGATTGGTTCAAAACATAGTCAGTACGAAGAGTCAGTCTTCTTGTACATAAGTCAGCATTGTGCCTTTTGTATTTAATACCGATGCGATTTCTGTGTTTCATCGTCAATACGAAGGTCTGTGGGATACAGTAAACCTGAAGTGAAGCATCGAAATCTATAACTAGTGTCACAGGAATGGTTCAAAACATAGACAGAAGAAGAGTCAGTCCACTTGTACTTAAGTCGGCATTGTGCCATTTGTATTTATTTCCGTTGCAATTTCTGTGTTTCATCGTCAATAAGAAGGTCCAAGGGATACAGTAAACCTGGAGTCAAGCATCGGAATCTGTAACTAGTGTCACAGGAATTGTTCAAATCACAGACAGTAAGATGAGTCAGTCTTCTTGTACTTAAGTCGACATTCTTCGTTTTTTATTTAAATCCGATGCAATTTCTGTGATTCATCGTCAATGAGAAGGTCCAAGGGATACAGTAAACCTAGAGTGAAGCATCGGAATCTATAACTAGTGTCAAAGGAATGGTTCAAAACATAGACACTAAGACGAGTCAGTCTTCTGGTACTTAATTCGGCATTGTGCCATTTGTATTTAATTCCGACGCAATTTCTGTGTTTCATCGTCAATAAGAACGTCAGAGGGATACAGTAAACCTGAAGTGAAGCATCAGAGTCTATAACTAGTGTCACAGGAATGGTTCAAATCATAGACAGTGGCAAGAGTCAGTGTTCTTGTACTTAAGTCGGCATTGTGCATTTTCTATTTAATTCCGATGCAATTTCTGTGTTTCAACGTCAATAAGAAGGTCCAAGGGATACAGTGAACCTGAAGTGAAGCCTCGGAATCTATAACTAGTGTCACAGGAATTGTTCAAAGCATAGTCAGTAAGATGAGCCAGTCTTCTTGTACTTAAGTCGGCATGTGCCTTTTGTATTTAATTCCGATGCAATTTCTGTGTTTCATCTTCAATAAGAATGTCCAAGGGATTCAGTAAACCTGGAGTGAAGCATCGGAATCTGTAACTAGTGTCACAGGACTGGTTCAAAGCATAGTCAGTAAGAAGAGTCAACCTTCTTGTACTTAAGTCGCCATTGTGCCTTTTGTATTTAATTCCGATGCAATTTCTGTGTTTCATCGTCAATAAGAAGGTCTATGGGATGCAGTATACCTGAAGTGAAGCATCAGAATCTATAACTAGTGTCACAGGAATGGTTCGAAACATAGTCAGTAAGAAGAGCCAGTCCTCCTGTACTTAAGGCGGCATTGTGCCTTTTGTATTTAATTCCGATGCAATTTCTGTGTTTCATCGTCAATACGAAGGTCCACGGGATACAGTAAACCTGAAGTGAAGCACCGGAATTAATAACTAGTGTCACATGAATGGTTCAAAACATAGTCAGTAAGAAGAGTGAGTCATCTTGTACTTAAGTCGCCATTGTGCCATTTGTATTTAATTGCGATGCAATTTCTGTGTTTCATCGTCAATAAGAAGGTCCACGGGATACAGTAAACCTGGAGTGAAGCATCGGAATCTATAACTCGTGTCACATGAATGGTTCAAAACATAGACAGTAAGAAGAGTCAGTCTTCTTGTACTTAATCCGGCGTGGGCGTTTTGTATTTAATTCCGATGCAATCTTTGTGTTTCATCGTCAATAAGAAGGTCAGAGGGTTACAGTAAACTTGAACTGAAGCATCGGAATCTATAACTAGTGTCACAGGAATGGTTCAAAACATAGTCAGTAAGAAGAGTCAGTCTTCTTGTACTTAAGCCGGCATTGTGCCTTTTGTACTTAATTCAGATCCAATTTCTGTGTTACATCGTCAATAAGAAGGTCAGTGGGATACAGTAAACCTGAAGTGAAGCATCGGAATCTATAACTAGTGTCACAGGAATGGTTCAAACATAGTCAGTAAGAAGAGTCAGTCTTCTTGTACTTAAGTCGCCATTGTGCCTTTTGTATTTAATTCCAATGCAATTTCAGTGATTTATCGTCAATATGAAGGTTCAAGGGGTACAGTAAACCTGAAGTGATGCATCGAAATCTATAACTAGTGTCACAGGAATGGTTCAGGACATAGACAGAAGAAGAGTCAGTCTTCTTGTACTTAAGACGGCATTGTGCCATTTGTATTTAATTCCGTTGCAATTTCTGTGTTTCATCGTCAATAAGAAGGGCAGAAGGATACAGTAAACCTGAATTGAAGCATCGGAATCTATAACTAGTGTCACAGGATTGGTTCAAAACATAGACAGTAGGAAGAGTCAGTCTTCTTGTACTTAAGTCGGCATTGTGCCTCTTCTATTTAATTCCGATGCAATTTCTGTGTTTCATCGTCAACAAGAAGGTCCAAGGGATACAGTAAACCTGGATTGAAGCATCGAAATCTTTAACTAGTGTCACAGCAATGGTTCAAATCATAGACAGTAAGATGAGTGAGTCCTCTTGTACTTAAGTCGACATTGTTCCTTTTTTATTTAATTCCGATACAATTTCTGTGTTTCATCGTCAATAAGAAGGTCCAAGGGATACAGAAAACCTAGAGTGAAGCATCGGAATCTATAACTAGTGTCAAAGGAATGGTTCAAAACATAGATAGTAAGATGAGTCAGTCATCTTGTACTTAATTCGTCATTGTGCCATTTGTGTCTAATTCCGACGCAATTTCTGTGTTTCATCGCCAATAAGAACGTCAGAGGTATACAGTAAATCTGAAGTGAAGCATCAGAGCCTATAACTAGTGTCACAGGAATGGTTCAAAACATAGTCAGTAAGAAATGTCAGTCATCGTGTACTAAATTCGGCATTGTGCCTTTTGTATTTAATTCCTATGCAATTTCTGTGTTCCATCGTCAATTAGAAGGTCCAAAAGATACTGTAAACCTGGAGTGAAGCATCGGAATCTATAACTAGTGTCACAGGGATGGTTCAAAACATAGACAGTAAGAAGAGTCAGTATTCTTGTACTTAAGTCGGCATTGTGCCTTTGTATTTAATTCCGATGCAATTTCTGTGTTTCATCTTCAATAAGAAGGTCCTAGGGATACAGTAAAACTGAAGTGAAGCATCGGAATCTATAACTAGTGTCCCAGGAGTGGTTCAAATCATAGACTGTGGCAAGAGTCAGTATTCTTGTACTTAAGTCGGCATTGTGCCTTTTGTATTTAATTCCGATGCAATTTCTGTGTTTCATCTCCAATAAGAAGGGCAGAGGGATACAGTAAACCTGAAGTGAAGCATCGGAATCTATAACTAGTGTAACAGGAATGGTTCAAAACATAGACAGTAGGAAGAGTCAGTCTTCTTGTACTTAAGTCGGCATTGTGCATTTTCTATTTAATTGCGATGCAATTTCTGTGTTTCATCGTCAATAAGAAGGTGCAAGGGATTCAGTGAACCTGAAGTGAAGCCTCGGAATCTATAACTAGTGTCACAGGAATGGTTCAATGCATAGTCAGTAAGAAGAGCCTGTCTTCTTGTACTTAAGTCGGCATTGTGCCTTTTGTGAATGGTTCAAAACATAGACAGTAAGAAGAGTCAGTCTTCATGTACTTAATCCGGCATTGTGCCTTTTGTATTTAATTCCGATGCAATTTATGTGTTTCATCGTGAATAAGAATGTCAGAGGGATACAGTAAACTTGAAGTGAAGCATCGGATTCTATAACTGGTGTCACAGGATTGGTTCAAAACATAGTCAGTAAGAAGAGTCAGTCTTCTTGTACATAGGTCAGCATTGTGCCTTTTGTATTTAATTCCGATGCAATTTCTGTGTTTCATCGTCAATAAGAAGGTCTGTGGGATACAGTAAACCTGAAGTGAAGCATCGAAATCTATAACTAGTGTCACAGGAATGGTTCAAAACATAGACAGAAGAAGAGTCAGTCTTCTTGTACTTAAGTCGGCATTGTGCCATTTGTATTTATTTCCGTTGCAATTTCTGTGTTTCAGCGTCAATAAGAATGGCAGAGGGCTACAGTAAACCTGAAGTGAAGCATCGGAATCTATAACTAGTGTCACAGGAATGGTTCAAAGCATAGACAGTAGGAAGAGTCAGTCTACTTGTACTTAAGTTGGCATTTGCATTTTCTATTTAATTCCGCTGCAATGTCAGTGTTTCATCGTCAATAAGAAGGTCCAAGGGATACAATGAACCTGAAGTGAAGCCTCGGAATCTATAACTAGTGTCACAGGAATGGTTCAAAGCATAGTCAGTAAGAAGAGCCAGTCTTCTTGTACTTAAGTCGGCATTGTGCTTTTTGTATTTAATTCCGATGCAATTTCTGTGTTTCATCGTCAATAAGAAGGTCCAAGAGATACAGTGAACCTGGAGTGAAGCATCAGATCTATATCTCGTGTCACATGAATGGTTCAAAACATAGACAGTAAGAAGAGTCAGTTTCTTGAACCTAATCCGGCATTGTGCCTTTTGTATTTAATTCCGATGCAATTTCTGTGTTTCATCGTCAATAAGAAGGTCAGAGGGGTACAGTAAACTTGAAGTGAAGCATCGGAACCTATAACTAGTGTCACAGGAATGGTTCAAAACATAGTAAGAAGAGTCAGTCTTCTTGTACATAAGTCGGCATTGTGACTTTTGTATTTAATTCCGATGCAATTTCTGTGTTTAATCGTCAATAAGTAGGTCTGTGGGATACAGTAAACCTGAAGTGAGGCATCGAAATCTATAAGTAGTGTCACAGGAATGGTTCAAAACATAGACAGAAGAAGAGTCATCCTTCTTGTACTGAAGTCGGCATTGTACCATTTGGATTTATTTCCGTTGCAATTTCTGTGTTTCAGCGTCAATAAGAAGGGCAGAGGGATACAGTAAACCTGAAGTGAAGCATCGGAATCTATAACTAGTGTCACAGGAATGGTTCAAAACATAGACAGTAGGAAGAGTCAGTCTTCTTGTTGTTAAGTCGGCATTGTGCCTTTTCTATTTAATTCCGATGCCATTTCTGTGTTTCATCGTCAATAAGAAGGTCCTAGGGATACAGTAAAACTGAAGTGAAGCATCGGAATCTATAACTAGTGTCCCAGGGGTGGTTCAAATCATAGACTGTGGCAAGAGTCAGTATTCTTGTACTTAAGTCGGCATTGTGCCTTTTGTATTTAATTCCGATGCAATTTCTGTGTTTCATCGTCAATAAGAACGTCCAAGTGATACAGAAAACCTGAAGTGAAGCATCGAAATCTATAACTAGTATCACAGAAATGGTTCAAATCATAGACAGTAAGCAGAGTCAGTCTTCTTCTACTTAAGTCGGCATTGTGCCATTTGTATTTAATTCCGATGCAATTTCTGTGTTTCATCTCCAATAAGAAGGGCAGAGGGATACAGTAAACCTGAAGTGAAGCATCGGAATCTATAACTAGTGTAACAGGAATGGTTCAAAACATAGACAGTAGGAAGAGTCAGTCTTCTTGTACTTAAGTCGGCATTGTGCATTTTCTATTTAATTGCGATGCAATTTCTGTGTTTCATCGTCAATAAGAAGGTGCAAGGGATTCAGTGAACCTGAAGTGAAGCCTCGGAATCTATAACTAGTGTCACAGGAATGGTTCAATGCATAGTCAGTAAGAAGAGCCTGTCTTCTTGTACTTAAGTCGGCATTGTGCCTTTTGTGAATGGTTCAAAACATAGACAGTAAGAAGAGTCAGTCTTCATGTACTTAATCCGGCATTGTGCCTTTTGTATTTAATTCCGATGCAATTTATGTGTTTCATCGTCAATAAGAATGTCAGAGGGATACAGTAAACTTGAAGTGAAGCATCGGATTCTATAACTGGTGTCACAGGATTGGTTCAAAACATAGTCAGTAAGAAGAGTCAGTCTTCTTGTACATAGGTCAGCATTGTGCCTTTTGTATTTAATTCCGATGCAATTTCTGTGTTTCATCGTCAATAAGAAGGTCTGTGGGATACAGTAAACCTGAAGTGAAGCATCGAAATCTATAACTAGTGTCACAGGAATGGTTCAAAACATAGACAGAAGAAGAGTCAGTCTTCTTGTACTTAAGTCGGCATTGTGCCATTTGTATTTATTTCCGTTGCAATTTCTGTGTTTCAGCGTCAATAAGAATGGCAGAGGGCTACAGTAAACCTGAAGTGAAGCATCGGAATCTATAACTAGTGTCACAGGAATGGTTCAAAGCATAGACAGTAGGAAGAGTCAGTCTACTTGTACTTAAGTTGGCATTTGCATTTTCTATTTAATTCCGATGCAATGTCAGTGTTTCATCGTCAATAAGAAGGTCCAAGGGATACAATGAACCTGAAGTGAAGCCTCGGAATCTATAACTAGTGTCACAGGAATGGTTCAAAGCATAGTCAGTAAGAAGAGCCAGTCTTCTTGTACTTAAGTCGGCATTGTGCTTTTTGTATTTAATTCCGATGCAATTTCTGTGTTTCATCGTCAATAAGAAGGTCCAAGAGATACAGTGAACCTGGAGTGAAGCATCAGATCTATATCTCGTGTCACATGAATGGTTCAAAACATAGACAGTAAGAAGAGTCAGTTTCTTGAACCTAATCCGGCATTGTGCCTTTTGTATTTAATTCCGATGCAATTTCTGTGTTTCATCGTCAATAAGAAGGTCAGAGGGGTACAGTAAACTTGAAGTGAAGCATCGGAACCTATAACTAGTGTCACAGGAATGGTTCAAAACATAGTAAGAAGAGTCAGTCTTCTTGTACATAAGTCGGCATTGTGACTTTTGTATTTAATTCCGATGCAATTTCTGTGTTTAATCGTCAATAAGTAGGTCTGTGGGATACAGTAAACCTGAAGTGAGGCATCGAAATCTATAAGTAGTGTCACAGGAATGGTTCAAAACATAGACAGAAGAAGAGTCATCCTTCTTGTACTGAAGTCGGCATTGTACCATTTGGATTTATTTCCGTTGCAATTTCTGTGTTTCAGCGTCAATAAGAAGGGCAGAGGGATACAGTAAACCTGATGTGAAGCATCGGAATCTATAACTAGTGTCACAGGAATGGTTCAAAACATAGACAGTAGGAAGAGTCAGTCTTCTTGTTGTTAAGTCGGCATTGTGCCTTTTCTATTTAATTCCGATGCCATTTCTGTGTTTCATCGTCAATAAGAAGGTCCAAGGGATACAGTAAACTTGGAGTGAAGCATCGGAATCTGTAACTAGTGTCACAGGAATGGTTCAAATCAAAGACAGTAAGATGAGACAGTCTTCTCGTACTTAAGTCGACATTGTTCCTTTTTTATTTAAATCCGATGCAATTTCTGTGTTTCATCGTCAATAAGATGGTACAAGGGATACAGTAAACCTTGAGTGAAGCATCAGAGTCTATAACTAGTGTCACAGGAATGGTTCAAATCATAGACAGTAAGGTAAGTCAGTCTTTTTGTACTTAAGTCGACAGTTTTCCTTTTTTATTTAAATCCGAAGCAATTTCTGTGTTCATCGTCAACAAGAAGGTCCAAGGGATACAGTAAACCTAGAGTGAATCATCGGAATCTATAACTAGTGTCAAAGGAATGGTTCAAAACATAGACAGTAAGAGGAGTCAGTCTTCTTGTACTTAATTCGGCATTGTGCCATTTGTATTTAATTCCGACGCAATTTCTGTGTTTCAGTGTCAATAAGAAGATCCAAGGGATACAGTAAACCTGGAGTGAAGCATCGGAATCTGTAACTAGTGTCACAGGAGTATTTCGAAACATAGTCAGTAAAAAAAGTCAGTATCCTTGTACTTAAGTCGGCATTGTGCCTTTTGTATTTAATTCCGATGCAATTTCTGTGTTTCATCTTCAATAAGAAGGTCCTACGGATACAGTACACCTGAAGTGAAGCATCAGAGTCTATAACTAGTGTCACAGGAATGGTTCAAAACATAGTCAGTAAGAAGAGTCAGCCTTCTTGTACTTAAGTCGGCATTGTGCCTTTTGTATTTAATTCCGATGCAATTTCTAGGTTACATCATCAATAAGAAGGTCCAAGGGATACAGTAAACTTGAAGTGAAGCATCGGAATCTATAACTACTGTCACATGAATGGTTCAAATCAGAGACAGTGGCAAGAGACAGTGTTCTTGTACTTAAGTCGGCATTGTGCCTTTTGTATTTAATTCCGATGCAATTTCTGTGTTTCATCGTCAATAAGAAGATCCAAGGGATACAGTAAACCTGGGGTGAAGCATCGGAATCCGTAACTACTGTCACAGGAGTGGTTCAAAACAAAGTCAGTAAGAAGAGTCAGTCTTCTTGTACTTAAGTCCGCATTGTGCCTTTTGTATTTAATTCCGATGCAATTTCTGTGTTTCATCGTCAATAAGAAGATCCAAGGGATACAGTAAACCTGGAGTGAAGCATCGGAATCTGTAACTAGTGTCACAGGAGTGGTTAAAAACATAGTCAGTAAGAACAGTCAGTATCCTTGTACTTAAGTCGGAATTGTGCATTTTCTATTTAATTCCGATGCAATTTCAGTGTCTCATCGTCAATAAGAAGGTCCAAGGGATACAGTGAACCTGAAGTGAAGCCTCGGAATCTATAACTAGTGTCACAGGAATGGTTCAAAGCATAGTCAGTAAGAAGAGCCAGTCTTCTTGTACTTAAGTCTATTGTGCCTTTTGGATTTAATTCCGATGCAATTTCTGTGTTTCATCGTTAATAAGAAGATCCAAGGGATACAGTAACCCTGGAGTGAAGCATCGGAATCTGTAACTAGTGTCACAGGAGTGGTTCAAAACATAGTCAGTAAGAAGAGTCAGTCTTCTTGTACTTAAGTCCGCATTGTGCCTTTTGTATTTAATTCCAATGCAATTTCTGTGTTTCATTGTCAATAAGAAGATCCAAGGGATACAGTAAACCTGGAGTGAAGCATCGGAATCTGTAACTAGTGTCACAGGAGTGGTTCAAATCATAGACAGTGGCAAGAGTCAGTGTTCTTGTACTTAAGTCGGCATTGTGCCTTTTGTATTTAATTCCGATGCAATTTCTGTGTTTCATCGTCAATAAGAAGGTCCAAGGGATCCAGAAAACCTGAAGTGAAGCATCGAAATCTATAACTAGTATCACAGAAATGGTTCAAATCATAGACAGTAAAAAGAGTCAGTCTTCCTGTACTTAAGTCGGCATTGTGCAATTTGTATTTAATTCCGATGCAATTTCTGTGTTTCATCGTCAATAAGAACGTCAGAGGGATACAGTAAATCTGAAGTGAAGCATCGGAATCTATAACTAGTGTCACAGGAATGGTTCAAAACATAGACATTAAGAAGAGTCAGTCTTCTTGTACTTAAGTCGGCATTGTGCCTTTTGTATTTAATTCCGATGCGATTTCTGTGTTTCATCGTCAATAAGAAGGTCCAAGGGATACAGTAAACCTGGAGTGAAGCATCAGATCTATAATTTGTGTCACATGAATGATTCAAAACATAGACAGTAAGAAGAGTCAGTCTTCTTGTACTTAATCCGGCATTGTGCCTTTTGTATTTAAATCCGATGCAATTTCTGTGTTTCATCGTCAATAAGAAGGTCCAAGGGATACAGTAAACCTAGAGTGAAGCATCGGAATCTATAACTAGTGTCAAAGGAATGGTTCAAAACATAGACAGTAATACGAGTCAGTCTTCTTGTACTTAATTCGGCATTGTGCCATTTGTATTTAATTCCGACGCAATTTCTGTGTTTCATCGTCAATAAGAACGTCAGAGGGATACAGTAAACCTGAAGTGAAGCATCAGTGACTATAACCAGTGTCACAGGAATGGTTCAAATCATAGACAGTGACGAGAGTCAGTGTTCTTGTACTTAAGTCGGCATTGTGCATTTTCTATTTAATTCCGAAGCAATTTCTGTGTTTCATCGTCAATAAGAAGGTCAAAGGGATACAGTGAACCTGAAGTGAAGCCTCGGAATCTATAACTAGTGTCACAGGAATGGTTCAAAGCATAGTCAGTAAGAAGAGCCAGTCTTCTTGTACTTAAGTCGGCATTGTGCCTTTTGTATCTAATTCCGATGCAATTTCTGTGTTTCATCGTCAATAAGAAGATCCAAGGGATACAGTAACCCTGGAGTGAAGCTTCGGAATCTGTAACTAGTGTCACAGGAGTGGTTCAAAACATAGTCAGTAAGAAGAGTCAGTCTTCTTGTACTTAAGTCCGCATTGTGCCATTTGTATTTAATTCCGATGCAATTTCTGTGTTTCATCTTCAATAAGAGGGTCAGAGGAATACAGTAAACTTGAACTGAAGCATCGGAATCTATAACTAGTGTCACAGGAATGGTTCAAAGCATAGTCAGTAAGAAGAGTCAGTCTTCTTGTACTTAATTTGGCCTTGTGCCTTTTGTATTTAATTCCGATGCAATTTCTGTGTTTCATCGTCAATAAGAAGGTCAGTGGGATACAGTAAACCTGAAGTGAAGCATCGGAATTTATAACTTGTGTCTCAGGAATGGTTCAAAACATAGACAGTAGGAAGAGTCAGTCCTCTTGTACTTAAGTCGGCATTGTGCATTTTCTATTTAATTCCGAAGCAATTTCTGTGTTTCAACGTCAATAAGAAGGTCCAAGGGATACAGTGAACCTGAAGTGAAGCCTCGGAATCTATAACTAGTGTCACAGGAATGGTTCAAAGCATAGTCAGTAAGATGAGCCAGTATTCTTGTACTTAAGTCGGCATTGTGCCTCTTGTATTTAATTCCGATGCAATTTCAGTGATTCATCGTCAATATGAAGGTTCAAGGGATACAGTAAACCTGAAGTGATGCATCGAAATCTATAACTAGTGTCACAGGAATGGTTCAGAACATAGACAGAAGAAGAGTCAGTCTTCTTGTACTTAAGTCGGCATTGTGCCATTTGTATTTGATTCCGTTGCAATTTCTGTGTTTCATCGCCAATAAGAAGGGCAGAAGGATACAGTAAACCTGAATTGAAGCATCGGAATCTATAACTAGTGTCACAGGATTGGTTCAAAACATAGACAGTAGGAAGAGTCAGTCTTCTTGTACTTAAGTCAGCATTGTGCCTTTTCTATTTAATTCCGATGCAATTTCTGTGTTTCATCGTCAACAAGAAGGTCCACGGGATACAGTAAACCTGGAGTGAAGCATCGGAATCCTTAACTAGTGTCACAGCAATGGTTCAAATCATAGACAGTAAGATGAGTCAGTCTTCTTGTACTTAAGTCGACATAGTTCCTTTTTTATTTAATTCCGATGCAATTTCTGTGTTTCATCGTCAATAAGAAGGTCCAAGGGATACAGTAAACCTAGAGTGAAGCATCGGAATCTATAACTAGTGTCAAAGGAATGGTTCAAAACATAGATAGTAAGATGAGTCAGTCTTCTTGTACTTAATTCGGCGTTGTGCCATTTGTATTTTATTCCGACGCAATTTCTGTGTTTCATCGCCAATAAGAACGTCAGAGGGATACAGTAAATCTGAAGTGAAGCATCAGAGTCAATAACTAGTGTCACAGGAATGGTTCAAAACATAGTCAGTAAGAAGAGTCAGTCTTCTTGTACTAAAGTCGGCATTGTGCCTTTTGTATTTAATTCCTATGCAATTTCTGTGTTCCATCGTCAATTAGAAGGTCCAAGAGATACAGTAAACCTGGAGTGATGCATCGGAATCTATAACAAGTGTCACAGGGATGCTTCAAAACATAGACAGTAAGAAGAGTCAGTATTCTTGTACTTAAGTCGGCATTGTGCCTTTTGTATTTAATTCCGATGCAATTTCTGAGTTTCATCTTCAATAAGAAGGTCCTAGGGATACAGTAAAACTGAAGTGAAGTATCGGAATCTATAACTAGTGTCCCAGGAGTGGTTCAAATCATAGACAGTGGCAAGAGTCAGTATTCTTGTACTTAAGTCGGCATTGTGCCTTTTGTATTTAATTCCGATGCAGTTTCTGTGTTTCATCGTCAAAAAGAACGTCCAAGGGATACAGAAAACCTGAAGTGAAGCATCGAAATTTATAACTAGTATCACAGAAATGGTTCAAATCATAGACAGTAAGCAGAGTCAGTCTTCTTCGACATAAGTCGGCATTGCGCCATTTGTTTTTAATTCCGATGCAATTTCTGTGTTTCATCTTTAATAAGAAGGGCAGAGGGATACAGTAAACCTGAAGTGAAGCATCGGAATCTATAACTAGTGTCACAGGAATGGTTCAAAACATAGACAGTAGGAAGAGTCAGTCTTCTTGAACTTAAGTCGGCATTGTGCATTTTCTATTTAATTCCGATGCAATTTCTGTGTTTCATCGTCAATAAGAAGGTCCAAGGGATTCAGTGAACCTAAAGTGAAGCCTCGGAATCTATAACTAGTGTCACAGGAATGGTTCAAAGCATAGTCAGTAAGAAGAGCCTGTCTTCTTGTACTTATGTCGGCATTCTGCCTTTTGCGAATGGTTCAAAACATAGACAGTAAGAAGAGTCAGTCTTCTTGTACTTAATCCGGCATTGTGCTTTTTGTATTTAATTCCGATGCAATTTATGTGTTTCATCGTCAATAAGAAGGTCAGAGGGATACAGTAAACTTGAAGTGAAGCATCGGAATCTATAACTAGTGTCACAGGATTGGTTCAAACATAGTCAGTAAGAAGAGTCAGTCTTCTTGTACATAAATCAGCATTGTGCCTTTTGTATTTAATTCCGATGCAATTTCTGTGTTTCATCGTCAATAAGAAGGTCTGTGGGATACAGTAAACCTGAAGTGAAGCATCGAAATCTATAACTAGTGTCACAGGAATGGTTCAAATCATAGACAGAAGAAGAGTCAGTCTTCCTGTACTTAAGTCGGCATTGTGCCATTTGTATTTATTTCCGTTGCAATTTCTGTGTTTCAGCGTCAATGTGAATGGCAGAGGGATACAGTAAACCTGAAGTGAAGTATCGGAATCTATAACTAGTGTCACAGGAATGGTTCAAAGCATAGACAGTAGGAAGAGTCAGTCTACTTGTACTTAAGTTGGCATTTGCATTTTCTATTTAATTCCGATGCAATGTCAGTGTTTCATCGTCAATAAGAAGGTCCAAGGGATACAATGAACCTGAAGTGAAGCCTCGGAATCTATAACTAGTGTCACAGGAATGGTTCAAAGCATAGTCAGTAAGAAGAGCCAGTCTTCTTGTACTTAAGTCGGCATTGTGCTTTTTGTATTTAATTCCGATGCAATTTCTGTGTTTCATCATCAATAAGAAGGTCCAAGAGATACAGTGAACCTGGAGTGAAGCATCAGATCTATATCTCGTGTCACATGAATGGTTCAAAACATAGACAGTAAGAAGAGTCAGTTTCTTGAACCTAATCCGGCATTGTGCCTTTTGTATTTAATTCCGATGCAATTTCTGTGTTTCATCGTCAATAAGAAGGTCAGAGGGGTACAGTAAACTTGAAGTGAAGCATCGGAACCTATAACTAGTGTCACAGGAATGGTTCAAAACATAGTAAGAAGAGTCAGTCTTCTTGTACATAAGTCGGCATTGTGACTTTTGTATTTAATTCCGATGCAATTTCTGTGTTTAATCGTCAATAAGTAGGTCTGTGGGATACAGTAAACCTGAAGTGAGGCATCGAAATCTATAAGTAGTGTCACAGGAATGGTTCAAAACATAGACAGAAGAAGAGTCATCCTTCTTGTACTGAAGTCGGCATTGTACCATTTGGATTTATTTCCGTTGCAATTTCTGTGTTTCAGCGTCAATAAGAAGGGCAGAGGGATACAGTAAACCTGATGTGAAGCATCGGAATCTATAACTAGTGTCACAGGAATGGTTCAAAACATAGACAGTAGGAAGAGTCAGTCTTCTTGTTGTTAAGTCGGCATTGTGCCTTTTCTATTTAATTCCGATGCCATTTCTGTGTTTCATCGTCAATAAGAAGGTCCAAGGGATACAGTAAACTTGGAGTGAAGCATCGGAATCTGTAACTAGTGTCACAGGAATGGTTCAAATCAAAGACAGTAAGATGAGACAGTCTTCTCGTACTTAAGTCGACATTGTTCCTTTTTTATTTAAATCCGATGCAATTTCTGTGTTTCATCGTCAATAAGATGGTACAAGGGATACAGTAAACCTTGAGTGAAGCATCAGAGTCTATAACTAGTGTCACAGGAATGGTTCAAATCATAGACAGTAAGGTAAGTCAGTCTTTTTGTACTTAAGTCGACAGTTTTCCTTTTTTATTTAAATCCGAAGCAATTTCTGTGTTCATCGTCAACAAGAAGGTCCAAGGGATACAGTAAACCTAGAGTGAATCATCGGAATCTATAACTAGTGTCAAAGGAATGGTTCAAAACATAGACAGTAAGAGGAGTCAGTCTTCTTGTACTTAATTCGGCATTGTGCCATTTGTATTTAATTCCGACGCAATTTCTGTGTTTCAGTGTCAATAAGAAGATCCAAGGGATACAGTAAACCTGGAGTGAAGCATCGGAATCTGTAACTAGTGTCACAGGAGTATTTCAAAACATAGTCAGTAAAAAAAGTCAGTATCCTTGTACTTAAGTCGGCATTGTGCCTTTTGTATTTAATTCCGATGCAATTTCTGTGTTTCATCTTCAATAAGAAGGTCCTACGGATACAGTACACCTGAAGTGAAGCATCAGAGTCTATAACTAGTGTCACAGGAATGGTTCAAAACATAGTCAGTAAGAAGAGTCAGCCTTCTTGTACTTAAGTCGGCATTGTGCCTTTTGTATTTAATTCCGATGCAATTTCTAGGTTACATCATCAATAAGAAGGTCCAAGGGATACAGTAAACTTGAAGTGAAGCATCGGAATCTATAACTACTGTCACATGAATGGTTCAAATCAGAGACAGTGGCAAGAGACAGTGTTCTTGTACTTAAGTCGGCATTGTGCCTTTTGTATTTAATTCCGATGCAATTTCTGTGTTTCATCGTCAATAAGAAGATCCAAGGGATACAGTAAACCTGGGGTGAAGCATCGGAATCCGTAACTACTGTCACAGGAGTGGTTCAAAACAAAGTCAGTAAGAAGAGTCAGTCTTCTTGTACTTAAGTCCGCATTGTGCCTTTTGTATTTAATTCCGATGCAATTTCTGTGTTTCATCGTCAATAAGAAGATCCAAGGGATACAGTAAACCTGGAGTGAAGCATCGGAATCTGTAACTAGTGTCACAGGAGTGGTTAAAAACATAGTCAGTAAGAACAGTCAGTATCCTTGTACTTAAGTCGGAATTGTGCATTTTCTATTTAATTCCGATGCAATTTCAGTGTCTCATCGTCAATAAGAAGGTCCAAGGGATACAGTGAACCTGAAGTGAAGCCTCGGAATCTATAACTAGTGTCACAGGAATGGTTCAAAGCATAGTCAGTAAGAAGAGCCAGTCTTCTTGTACTTAAGTCGTAATTGTGCCTTTTGGATTTAATTCCGATGCAAT
Organism: Schistocerca americana; assembly: GCF_021461395.2. Taxonomy (NCBI): domain Eukaryota; kingdom Metazoa; phylum Arthropoda; class Insecta; order Orthoptera; family Acrididae; genus Schistocerca; species Schistocerca americana. The sequence continues at coordinate 5,123,912 of NC_060130.1, read as the reverse complement.
TTCTGTGTTTCATCGTTAATAAGAAGATCCAAGGGATACAGTAACCCTGGAGTGAAGCATCGGAATCTGTAACTAGTGTCACAGGAGTGGTTCAAAACATAGTCAGTAAGAAGAGTCAGTCTTCTTGTACTTAAGTCCGCATTGTGCCTTTTGTATTTAATTCCAATGCAATTTCTGTGTTTCATTGTCAATAAGAAGATCCAAGGGATACAGTAAACCTGGAGTGAAGCATCGGAATCTGTAACTAGTGTCACAGGAGTGGTTCAAATCATAGACAGTGGCAAGAGTCAGTGTTCTTGTACTTAAGTCGGCATTGTGCCTTTTGTATTTAATTCCGATGCAATTTCTGTGTTTCATCGTCAATAAGAAGGTCCAAGGGATCCAGAAAACCTGAAGTGAAGCATCGAAATCTATAACTAGTATCACAGAAATGGTTCAAATCATAGACAGTAAAAAGAGTCAGTCTTCCTGTACTTAAGTCGGCATTGTGCAATTTGTATTTAATTCCGATGCAATTTCTGTGTTTCATCGTCAATAAGAACGTCAGAGGGATACAGTAAATCTGAAGTGAAGCATCGGAATCTATAACTAGTGTCACAGGAATGGTTCAAAACATAGACATTAAGAAGAGTCAGTCTTCTTGTACTTAAGTCGGCATTGTGCCTTTTGTATTTAATTCCGATGCGATTTCTGTGTTTCATCGTCAATAAGAAGGTCCAAGGGATACAGTAAACCTGGAGTGAAGCATCAGATCTATAATTTGTGTCACATGAATGATTCAAAACATAGACAGTAAGAAGAGTCAGTCTTCTTGTACTTAATCCGGCATTGTGCCTTTTGTATTTAAATCCGATGCAATTTCTGTGTTTCATCGTCAATAAGAAGGTCCAAGGGATACAGTAAACCTAGAGTGAAGCATCGGAATCTATAACTAGTGTCAAAGGAATGGTTCAAAACATAGACAGTAATACGAGTCAGTCTTCTTGTACTTAATTCGGCATTGTGCCATTTGTATTTAATTCCGACGCAATTTCTGTGTTTCATCGTCAATAAGAACGTCAGAGGGATACAGTAAACCTGAAGTGAAGCATCAGTGACTATAACCAGTGTCACAGGAATGGTTCAAATCATAGACAGTGACGAGAGTCAGTGTTCTTGTACTTAAGTCGGCATTGTGCATTTTCTATTTAATTCCGAAGCAATTTCTGTGTTTCATCGTCAATAAGAAGGTCAAAGGGATACAGTGAACCTGAAGTGAAGCCTCGGAATCTATAACTAGTGTCACAGGAATGGTTCAAAGCATAGTCAGTAAGAAGAGCCAGTCTTCTTGTACTTAAGTCGGCATTGTGCCTTTTGTATCTAATTCCGATGCAATTTCTGTGTTTCATCGTCAATAAGAAGATCCAAGGGATACAGTAACCCTGGAGTGAAGCTTCGGAATCTGTAACTAGTGTCACAGGAGTGGTTCAAAACATAGTCAGTAAGAAGAGTCAGTCTTCTTGTACTTAAGTCCGCATTGTGCCATTTGTATTTAATTCCGATGCAATTTCTGTGTTTCATCTTCAATAAGAGGGTCAGAGGAATACAGTAAACTTGAACTGAAGCATCGGAATCTATAACTAGTGTCACAGGAATGGTTCAAAGCATAGTCAGTAAGAAGAGTCAGTCTTCTTGTACTTAATTTGGCCTTGTGCCTTTTGTATTTAATTCCGATGCAATTTCTGTGTTTCATCGTCAATAAGAAGGTCAGTGGGATACAGTAAACCTGAAGTGAAGCATCGGAATTTATAACTTGTGTCTCAGGAATGGTTCAAAACATAGACAGTAGGAAGAGTCAGTCCTCTTGTACTTAAGTCGGCATTGTGCATTTTCTATTTAATTCCGAAGCAATTTCTGTGTTTCAACGTCAATAAGAAGGTCCAAGGGATACAGTGAACCTGAAGTGAAGCCTCGGAATCTATAACTAGTGTCACAGGAATGGTTCAAAGCATAGTCAGTAAGATGAACCAGTATTCTTGTACTTAAGTCGGCATTGTGCCTCTTGTATTTAATTCCGATGCAATTTCAGTGATTCATCGTCAATATGAAGGTTCAAGGGATACAGTAAACCTGAAGTGATGCATCGAAATCTATAACTAGTGTCACAGGAATGGTTCAGAACATAGACAGAAGAAGAGTCAGTCTTCTTGTACTTAAGTCGGCATTGTGCCATTTGTATTTGATTCCGTTGCAATTTCTGTGTTTCATCGCCAATAAGAAGGGCAGAAGGATACAGTAAACCTGAATTGAAGCATCGGTATCTATAACTAGTGTCACAGGATTGGTTCAAAACATAGACAGTAGGAAGAGTCAGTCTTCTTGTACTTAAGTCAGCATTGTGCCTTTTCTATTTAATTCCGATGCAATTTCTGTGTTTCATCGTCAACAAGAAGGTCCACGGGATACAGTAAACCTGGAGTGAAGCATCGGAATCCTTAACTAGTGTCACAGCAATGGTTCAAATCATAGACAGTAAGATGAGTCAGTCTTCTTGTACTTAAGTCGACATAGTTCCTTTTTTATTTAATTCCAATGCAATTTCTGTGTTTCATCGTCAATAAGAAGGTCCAAGGGATACAGTAAACCTAGAGTGAAGCATCGGAATCTATAACTAGTGTCAAAGGAATGGTTCAAAACATAGATAGTAAGATGAGTCAGTCTTCTTGTACTTAATTCGGCGTTGTGCCATTTGTATTTTATTCCGACGCAATTTCTGTGTTTCATCGCCAATAAGAACGTCAGAGGGATACAGTAAATCTGAAGTGAAGCATCAGAGTCAATAACTAGTGTCACAGGAATGGTTCAAAACATAGTCAGTAAGAAGAGTCAGTCTTCTTGTACTAAAGTCGGCATTGTGCCTTTTGTATTTAATTCCTATGCAATTTCTGTGTTCCATCGTCAATTAGAAGGTCCAAGAGATACAGTAAACCTGGAGTGATGCATCGGAATCTATAACAAGTGTCACAGGGATGCTTCAAAACATAGACAGTAAGAAGAGTCAGTATTCTTGTACTTAAGTCGGCATTGTGCCTTTTGTATTTAATTCCGATGCAATTTCTGAGTTTCATCTTCAATAAGAAGGTCCTAGGGATACAGTAAAACTGAAGTGAAGTATCGGAATCTATAACTAGTGTCCCAGGAGTGGTTCAAATCATAGACAGTGGCAAGAGTCAGTATTCTTGTACTTAAGTCGGCATTGTGCCTTTTGTATTTAATTCCGATGCAGTTTCTGTGTTTCATCGTCAAAAAGAACGTCCAAGGGATACAGAAAACCTGAAGTGAAGCATCGAAATTTATAACTAGTATCACAGAAATGGTTCAAATCATAGACAGTAAGCAGAGTCAGTCTTCTTCGACATAAGTCGGCATTGCGCCATTTGTTTTTAATTCCGATGCAATTTCTGTGTTTCATCTTTAATAAGAAGGGCAGAGGGATACAGTAAACCTGAAGTGAAGCATCGGAATCTATAACTAGTGTCACAGGAATGGTTCAAAACATAGACAGTAGGAAGAGTCAGTCTTCTTGAACTTAAGTCGGCATTGTGCATTTTCTATTTAATTCCGATGCAATTTCTGTGTTTCATCGTCAATAAGAAGGTCCAAGGGATTCAGTGAACCTAAAGTGAAGCCTCGGAATCTATAACTAGTGTCACAGGAATGGTTCAAAGCATAGTCAGTAAGAAGAGCCTGTCTTCTTGTACTTATGTCGGCATTCTGCCTTTTGCGAATGGTTCAAAACATAGACAGTAAGAAGAGTCAGTCTTCTTGTACTTAATCCGGCATTGTGCTTTTTGTATTTAATTCCGATGCAATTTATGTGTTTCATCGTCAATAAGAAGGTCAGAGGGATACAGTAAACTTGAAGTGAAGCATCGGAATCTATAACTAGTGTCACAGGATTGGTTCAAACATAGTCAGTAAGAAGAGTCAGTCTTCTTGTACATAAATCAGCATTGTGCCTTTTGTATTTAATTCCGATGCAATTTCTGTGTTTCATCGTCAATAAGAAGGTCTGTGGGATACAGTAAACCTGAAGTGAAGCATCGAAATCTATAACTAGTGTCACAGGAATGGTTCAAATCATAGACAGAAGAAGAGTCAGTCTTCCTGTACTTAAGTCGGCATTGTGCCATTTGTATTTATTTCCGTTGCAATTTCTGTGTTTCAGCGTCAATGTGAATGGCAGAGGGATACAGTAAACCTGAAGTGAAGTATCGGAATCTATAACTAGTGTCACAGGAATGGTTCAAAGCATAGACAGTAGGAAGAGTCAGTCTACTTGTACTTAAGTTGGCATTTGCATTTTCTATTTAATTCCGATGCAATGTCAGTGTTTCATCGTCAATAAGAAGGTCCAAGGGATACAATGAACCTGAAGTGAAGCCTCGGAATCTATAACTAGTGTCACAGGAATGGTTCAAAGCATAGTCAGTAAGAAGAGCCAGTCTTCTTGTACTTAAGTCGGCATTGTGCTTTTTGTATTTAATTCCGATGCAATTTCTGTGTTTCATCATCAATAAGAAGGTCCAAGAGATACAGTGAACCTGGAGTGAAGCATCAGATCTATATCTCGTGTCACATGAATGGTTCAAAACATAGACAGTAAGAAGAGTCAGTTTCTTGAACCTAATCCGGCATTGTGCCTTTTGTATTTAATTCCGATGCAATTTCTGTGTTTCATCGTCAATAAGAAGGTCAGAGGGGTACAGTAAACTTGAAGTGAAGCATCGGAACCTATAACTAGTGTCACAGGAATGGTTCAAAACATAGTAAGAAGAGTCAGTCTTCTTGTACATAAGTCGGCATTGTGACTTTTGTATTTAATTCCGATGCAATTTCTGTGTTTAATCGTCAATAAGTAGGTCTGTGGGATACAGTAAACCTGAAGTGAGGCATCGAAATCTATAAGTAGTGTCACAGGAATGGTTCAAAACATAGACAGAAGAAGAGTCATCCTTCTTGTACTGAAGTCGGCATTGTACCATTTGGATTTATTTCCGTTGCAATTTCTGTGTTTCAGCGTCAATAAGAAGGGCAGAGGGATACAGTAAACCTGATGTGAAGCATCGGAATCTATAACTAGTGTCACAGGAATGGTTCAAAACATAGACAGTAGGAAGAGTCAGTCTTCTTGTTGTTAAGTCGGCATTGTGCCTTTTCTATTTAATTCCGATGCCATTTCTGTGTTTCATCGTCAATAAGAAGGTCCAAGGGATACAGTAAACTTGGAGTGAAGCATCGGAATCTGTAACTAGTGTCACAGGAATGGTTCAAATCAAAGACAGTAAGATGAGACAGTCTTCTCGTACTTAAGTCGACATTGTTCCTTTTTTATTTAAATCCGATGCAATTTCTGTGTTTCATCGTCAATAAGATGGTACAAGGGATACAGTAAACCTTGAGTGAAGCATCAGAGTCTATAACTAGTGTCACAGGAATGGTTCAAATCATAGACAGTAAGGTAAGTCAGTCTTTTTGTACTTAAGTCGACAGTTTTCCTTTTTTATTTAAATCCGAAGCAATTTCTGTGTTCATCGTCAACAAGAAGGTCCAAGGGATACAGTAAACCTAGAGTGAATCATCGGAATCTATAACTAGTGTCAAAGGAATGGTTCAAAACATAGACAGTAAGAGGAGTCAGTCTTCTTGTACTTAATTCGGCATTGTGCCATTTGTATTTAATTCCGACGCAATTTCTGTGTTTCAGTGTCAATAAGAAGATCCAAGGGATACAGTAAACCTGGAGTGAAGCATCGGAATCTGTAACTAGTGTCACAGGAGTATTTCAAAACATAGTCAGTAAAAAAAGTCAGTATCCTTGTACTTAAGTCGGCATTGTGCCTTTTGTATTTAATTCCGATGCAATTTCTGTGTTTCATCTTCAATAAGAAGGTCCTACGGATACAGTACACCTGAAGTGAAGCATCAGAGTCTATAACTAGTGTCACAGGAATGGTTCAAAACATAGTCAGTAAGAAGAGTCAGCCTTCTTGTACTTAAGTCGGCATTGTGCCTTTTGTATTTCATTCCGATGCAATTTCTAGGTTACATCATCAATAAGAAGGTCCAAGGGATACAGTAAACTTGAAGTGAAGCATCGGAATCTATAACTACTGTCACATGAATGGTTCAAATCAGAGACAGTGGCAAGAGACAGTGTTCTTGTACTTAAGTCGGCATTGTGCCTTTTGTATTTAATTCCGATGCAATTTCTGTGTTTCATCGTCAATAAGAAGATCCAAGGGATACAGTAAACCTGGGGTGAAGCATCGGAATCCGTAACTACTGTCACAGGAGTGGTTCAAAACAAAGTCAGTAAGAAGAGTCAGTCTTCTTGTACTTAAGTCCGCATTGTGCCTTTTGTATTTAATTCCGATGCAATTTCTGTGTTTCATCGTCAATAAGAAGATCCAAGGGATACAGTAAACCTGGAGTGAAGCATCGGAATCTGTAACTAGTGTCACAGGAGTGGTTAAAAACATAGTCAGTAAGAACAGTCAGTATCCTTGTACTTAAGTCGGAATTGTGCATTTTCTATTTAATTCCGATGCAATTTCAGTGTCTCATCGTCAATAAGAAGGTCCAAGGGATACAGTGAACCTGAAGTGAAGCCTCGGAATCTATAACTAGTGTCACAGGAATGGTTCAAAGCATAGTCAGTAAGAAGAGCCAGTCTTCTTGTACTTAAGTCGTAATTGTGCCTTTTGGATTTAATTCCGATGCAATTTCTGTGTTTCATCGTTAATAAGAAGATCCAAGGGATACAGTAACCCTGGAGTGAAGCATCGGAATCTGTAACTAGTGTCACAGGAGTGGTTCAAAACATAGTCAGTAAGAAGAGTCAGTCTTCTTGTACTTAAGTCCGCATTGTGCCTTTTGTATTTAATTCCAATGCAATTTCTGTGTTTCATTGTCAATAAGAAGATCCAAGGGATACAGTAAACCTGGAGTGAAGCATCGGAATCTGTAACTAGTGTCACAGGAGTGGTTCAAATCATAGACAGTGGCAAGAGTCAGTGTTCTTGTACTTAAGTCGGCATTGTGCCTTTTGTATTTAATTCCGATGCAATATCTGTGTTTCATCGTCAATAAGAAGGTCCAAGGGATCCAGAAAACCTGAAGTGAAGCATCGAAATCTATAACTAGTATCACAGAAATGGTTCAAATCATAGACAGTAAAAAGAGTCAGTCTTCCTGTACTTAAGTCGGCATTGTGCAATTTGTATTTAATTCCGATGCAATTTCTGTGTTTCATCGTCAATAAGAACGTCAGAGGGATACAGTAAATCTGAAGTGAAGCATCGGAATCTATAACTAGTGTCACAGGAATGGTTCAAAACATAGACATTAAGAAGAGTCAGTCTTCTTGTACTTAAGTCGGCATTGTGCCTTTTGTATTTAATTCCGATGCGATTTCTGTGTTTCATCGTCAATAAGAAGGTCCAAGGGATACAGTAAACCTGGAGTGAAGCATCAGATCTATAATTTGTGTCACATGAATGATTCAAAACATAGACAGTAAGAAGAGTCAGTCTTCTTGTACTTAATCCGGCATTGTGCCTTTTGTATTTAAATCCGATGCAATTTCTGTGTTTCATCGTCAATAAGAAGGTCCAAGGGATACAGTAAACCTAGAGTGAAGCATCGGAATCTATAACTAGTGTCAAAGGAATGGTTCAAAACATAGACAGTAATACGAGTCAGTCTTCTTGTACTTAATTCGGCATTGTGCCATTTGTATTTAATTCCGACGCAATTTCTGTGTTTCATCGTCAATAAGAACGTCAGAGGGATACAGTAAACCTGAAGTGAAGCATCAGTGACTATAACCAGTGTCACAGGAATGGTTCAAATCATAGACAGTGACGAGAGTCAGTGTTCTTGTACTTAAGTCGGCATTGTGCATTTTCTATTTAATTCCGAAGCAATTTCTGTGTTTCATCGTCAATAAGAAGGTCAAAGGGATACAGTGAACCTGAAGTGAAGCCTCGGAATCTATAACTAGTGTCACAGGAATGGTTCAAAGCATAGTCAGTAAGAAGAGCCAGTCTTCTTGTACTTAAGTCGGCATTGTGCCTTTTGTATCTAATTCCGATGCAATTTCTGTGTTTCATCGTCAATAAGAAGATCCAAGGGATACAGTAACCCTGGAGTGAAGCTTCGGAATCTGTAACTAGTGTCACAGGAGTGGTTCAAAACATAGTCAGTAAGAAGAGTCAGTCTTCTTGTACTTAAGTCCGCATTGTGCCATTTGTATTTAATTCCGATGCAATTTCTGTGTTTCATCTTCAATAAGAGGGTCAGAGGAATACAGTAAACTTGAACTGAAGCATCGGAATCTATAACTAGTGTCACAGGAATGGTTCAAAGCATAGTCAGTAAGAAGAGTCAGTCTTCTTGTACTTAATTTGGCCTTGTGCCTTTTGTATTTAATTCCGATGCAATTTCTGTGTTTCACCGTCAATAAGAAGGTCAGTGGGATACAGTAAACCTGAAGTGAAGCATCGGAATTTATAACTTGTGTCTCAGGAATGGTTCAAAACATAGACAGTAGGAAGAGTCAGTCCTCTTGTACTTAAGTCGGCATTGTGCATTTTCTATTTAATTCCGAAGCAATTTCTGTGTTTCAACGTCAATAAGAAGGTCCAAGGGATACAGTGAACCTGAAGTGAAGCCTCGGAATCTATAACTAGTGTCACAGGAATGGTTCAAAGCATAGTCAGTAAGATGAGCCAGTATTCTTGTACTTAAGTCGGCATTGTGCCTCTTGTATTTAATTCCGATGCAATTTCAGTGATTCATCGTCAATATGAAGGTTCAAGGGATACAGTAAACCTGAAGTGATGCATCGAAATCTATAACTAGTGTCACAGGAATGGTTCAGAACATAGACAGAAGAAGAGTCAGTCTTCTTGTACTTAAGTCGGCATTGTGCCATTTGTATTTGATTCCGTTGCAATTTCTGTGTTTCATCGCCAATAAGAAGGGCAGAAGGATACAGTAAACCTGAATTGAAGCATCGGTATCTATAACTAGTGTCACAGGATTGGTTCAAAACATAGACAGTAGGAAGAGTCAGTCTTCTTGTACTTAAGTCAGCATTGTGCCTTTTCTATTTAATTCCGATGCAATTTCTGTGTTTCATCGTCAACAAGAAGGTCCACGGGATACAGTAAACCTGGAGTGAAGCATCGGAATCCTTAACTAGTGTCACAGCAATGGTTCAAATCATAGACAGTAAGATGAGTCAGTCTTCTTGTACTTAAGTCGACATAGTTCCTTTTTTATTTAATTCCGATGCAATTTCTGTGTTTCATCGTCAATAAGAAGGTCCAAGGGATACAGTAAACCTAGAGTGAAGCATCGGAATCTATAACTAGTGTCAAAGGAATGGTTCAAAACATAGATAGTAAGATGAGTCAGTCTTCTTGTACTTAATTCGGCGTTGTGCCATTTGTATTTTATTCCGACGCAATTTCTGTGTTTCATCGCCAATAAGAACGTCAGAGGGATACAGTAAATCTGAAGTGAAGCATCAGAGTCAATAACTAGTGTCACAGGAATGGTTCAAAACATAGTCAGTAAGAAGAGTCAGTCTTCTTGTACTAAAGTCGGCATTGTGCCTTTTGTATTTAATTCCTATGCAATTTCTGTGTTCCATCGTCAATTAGAAGGTCCAAGAGATACAGTAAACCTGGAGTGATGCATCGGAATCTATAACAAGTGTCACAGGGATGCTTCAAAACATAGACAGTAAGAAGAGTCAGTATTCTTGTACTTAAGTCGGCATTGTGCCTTTTGTATTTAATTCCGATGCAATTTCTGAGTTTCATCTTCAATAAGAAGGTCCTAGGGATACAGTAAAACTGAAGTGAAGTATCGGAATCTATAACTAGTGTCCCAGGAGTGGTTCAAATCATAGACAGTGGCAAGAGTCAGTATTCTTGTACTTAAGTCGGCATTGTGCCTTTTGTATTTAATTCCGATGCAGTTTCTGTGTTTCATCGTCAAAAAGAACGTCCAAGGGATACAGAAAACCTGAAGTGAAGCATCGAAATTTATAACTAGTATCACAGAAATGGTTCAAATCATAGACAGTAAGCAGAGTCAGTCTTCTTCGACTTAAGTCGGCATTGCGCCATTTGTTTTTAATTCCGATGCAATTTCTGTGTTTCATCTTTAATAAGAAGGGCAGAGGGATACAGTAAACCTGAAGTGAAGCATCGGAATCTATAACTAGTGTCACAGGAATGGTTCAAAACATAGACAGTAGGAAGAGTCAGTCTTCTTGAACTTAAGTCGGCATTGTGCATTTTCTGTTTAATTCCGATGCAATTTCTGTGTTTCATCGTCAATAAGAAGGTCCAAGGGATTCAGTGAACCTAAAGTGAAGCCTCGGAATCTATAACTAGTGTCACAGGAATGGTTCAAAGCATAGTCAGTAAGAAGAGCCTGTCTTCTTGTACTTATGTCGGCATTCTGCCTTTTGTGAATGGTTCAAAACATAGACAGTAAGAAGAGTCAGTCTTCTTGTACTTAATCCGGCATTGTGCTTTTTGTATTTAATTCCGATGCAATTTATGTGTTTCATCGTCAATAAGAAGGTCAGAGGGATACAGTAAACTTGAAGTGAAGCATCGGAATCTATAACTAGTGTCACAGGATTGGTTCAAACATAGTCAGCAAGAAGAGTCAGTCTTCTTGTACATAAATCAGCATTGTGCCTTTTGTATTTAATTCCGATGCAATTTCTGTGTTTCATCGTCAATAAGAAGGTCTGTGGGTTACAGTAAACCTGAAGTGAAGCATCGAAATCTATAACTAGTGTCACAGGAATGGTTCAAATCATAGACAGAAGAAGAGTCAGTCTTCCTGTACTTAAGTCGGCATTGTGCCATTTGTATTTATTTCCGTTGCAATTTCTGTGTTTCAGCGTCAATGTGAATGGCAGAGGGATACAGTAAACCTGAAGTGAAGTATCGGAATCTATAACTAGTGTCACAGGAATGGTTTAAAACATAGACAGTAGGAATAGTCAGTCTTCTTGTACTTAAGTCGGCATTGTGTCTTTTCTATTTCATTCCGATGCAATTTCTGTGTTTCATCGTCAATAAGAAGGTCCAAGGGATACAGTAAACCTGGAGTGAAGCATCGGAATCTGTAACTAGTGTCACAGGAATTGTTCAAATCACAGACAGTAAGATGAGTCACTCTTTTTGTACTTAAGTCGACATTGTTCCTCTTTTATTTAAATCCGATGCAATTTCTGTGTTTCATCGTCAATAAGAAGGTCCAAGGGATACAGTAAACGTAGAGTGAAGCATCGGAATCTATAACTAGTGTCAAAGAGTGGTTCAAAACATAGACACTAAGACGAGTCAGTCTTCTTGTACTTAATTCGGCATTGTGCCATTTGTATTTATTTCCGACGCCATTTCTGTGTTTCATCGTCAATAAGAACGTCAGAGGGATACAGTAAACCTGAAGTGAAGCATCAGAGTCTATAACTAGTGTCACAGAAATGGTTCAAATCATAGACAGTGGCAAGAGTCAGTGTTCTTGTACCTAAGTCGGCATTGTGCATTTTCTATTTAATTCCGAAGCAATTTCTGTGTTTCATCGTCAATAAAAAGGTTAAAGGGATACAGTGAACCTGAAGTGAAGCCTCGGAATCTATAACTAGTGTCACAGGAATGGTTCAAAGCAAAGTCAGTAAGAAGAGCCAGTCTTCTTGTACTTAAGTCCGCATTGTGCCTTTTGTATTTAATTCCGATGCAATTTCTGTGTTTCATCGTCAATAAGAAGGTCCAAGGGATACAGTGAACCTGGAGTGAAGCATCAGATCTATAACTCGTGTCACATGAATGGTTCAAAACATAGACAGTAAGAAGGGTCATTCTTCTTGTACTTAATCCGGCATTGTGCCTTTTGTATTTAATTCCGATGCAATTTCTGTGTTTCATCGTCAATAAGAAGGTCCAATGGATACAGTGAACGTGGAGTGAAGCATCAGATCTATAACTCGTGTCACATGAATGGTTCAAAACATTGACAGTAAGAAGAGTCAGTCTTCTTGTACATAAGTCCGCATTGTGCCTTTTGTATTTAATTCCGATGCAGTTTCTGTGTTTCATCGTCAATAAGAAGGTCCAAGGGATACAGAAAACCTGAAGTGAAGCATCGAAATCTATAACTAGTATCACAGAAATGGTTCAAATCATAGACAGTGAGCAGAGTCAGTCTTCTTGTACTTAAGTTGGCATTGTGCATTTTCTATTTAATTCCGATGCAATGTCAGTGTTTCATCGTCAATAAGAAGGTCCAAGGGATACAGTGAACCTGAAGTGAAGCCTCGGAATCTATAACTAGTGTCACAGGAATGGTTCAAAGCATAGTCAGTAAGAAGAGCCAGTCTTCTAGTACTTAAGTCGGCATTGTGCCTTTTGTATTTAATTTCGATGCAATTTCTGTGTTTCATCGTCAATAAGAAGATCCAAGGGTTTTAGTAAACCTGGAGTGAAGCATCGGAATCTGTAACTAGTGTCACTGGAGTGGTTCAAAGCATAGTCAGTAAGAAGAGCCAGTCTTCTTGTACTTAAGTCGGCATTGTGCCTTTTGTATTTAATTCCGATGCAATTTCTATGTTTCATCGTCAATAAGAAGGTCCAAGGGATACAGTGAACCTGGAGTGAAGCATCAGATCTATAACTCGTGTCACATGAATGGTTCAAAACATAGACAGTAAGAATAGTCAGTCTTCTTGTAGTTAATCCGGCATTGTGCCTTTTGTATTTAATTCCGATGCAATTTCTGTGTTCAATCGTCAATAAGAAGGTCAGAGGGATACTGTAAACTTGAAGTGAAGCATCGGAATCTATAACTAGTGTCACAGGAATGGTTCAAAACATAGTTAGTAAGAAGAGTCAGTCTTCTTGTACATAAGCCGGCATTGTGCCTTTTGTATTTAATTCCGATGCAATTTCTGTGTTTAATCGTCAATAAGAAGGTCAGTGGGATACAGTAAACCTGAAGTGAGGCATCCAAATCTATAAGTAGTGTCACAGGTATGGTTCAAAACATAGACAGAAGAAGAGTCATCCTTCTTGTACTGAAGTCGGCATTGTACCATTTGTATTTAATTCCGTTGCAATTTCTATGTTTCAGCGTCAATAAGAAGGGCAAAGGGATACAGTAAACCTGAAGTGAAGCATCGGAATCTATAACTAGTGTCACAGGAGTGGTTCAAAACATAGACAGTAGGAAGAGTCAGTCTTCTTGTACTTAAGTCAGCATTGTGCCTTTTCTATTTAATTCCGATGCCATTTCAGTGTTTCATCGTCAATAAGAAGGTCCAAGGGATACAGTAAACTTGGAGTGAAGCATCGGAATCTGTAACTAGTGTCACAGGAATGGTTCAAATCAAAGACAGTAAGATGAGTAAGTCTTCTTGTACTTAAGTCGACATTGTTCCTTTTTTATTTAAATCCGATGCAATTTCTGTGTTTCATGGTCAATAAGATGGTCCAAAGGATACAGTAAACCTAGAGTGAAGCATCAGAGTCTATAACTAGTGTCACAGGAATGGTTCAAATCATAGACAGTAAGGTGAGTCAGTCTTCTTGTACTTAAGTCGACAGTGTTCCTTTTTTATTTAAATGCGAAGCAATTTCTGTGTTCATCGTCAATAAGAAGGTCCAAGGGATACAGTAAACCTAGAGTGAAGCATCGGAATCTATAACTAGTGTCAAAGGAATGGTTCAAAACATAGACAGTAAGAGGAGTCAGTCTTCTTGTACTTAATTCGGCATTGTGCCATTTGTATTTAATTCCGACGCAATTTCTGTGTTTCATTGTCAATAAGAAGATCCAAGGGATACAGTAAACCAGGAGTGAAGCATCGGAATCTGTAACTGGTGTCACAGGAGTGGTTCAAAACATAGTCAGTAAAAAGAGTCAGTATCCTTGTACTTAAGTCGGCATTGTGCATTTTGTATTTAATTCCGATGCAATTTCTGTGTTTCATCTTCAATAAGAAGGTCCTAAGGATACAGTACACCAGAAGTGAAGCATCAGAGTCTATAACTAGTGTCACAGGAATGGTTCAAAACATAGTCAGTAAGAAGAGTCAGTCTTCTTGTACTTAAGTCCGTATTGTGCCTTTTGTATTTAATTCCGATGCAATTTCTGTGTTTCATCGTCAATAAGAAGATCCAAGGGATACAGTAAACCTGGAGTGAAGCATCGGAATCCGTAACTAGTGTCACAGGAGTGGTTCAAAACATAGTCAGTAAGAAGAGTCAGTATCCTTGTACTTAAGTCGGAATTGTGCCTTTTGTATTGAATTCCGATGCAATTTCTGTGTTTCATCTTCAATAAGAAGGTCCTAAGAATACAGTGCACCTGAAGTGAAGCATCAGAGTCTCTAACTAGTGTCACAGGAATGGTTCAAAACATAGTCAGTAAGAAGAGTCAGTCTTCTTGTACTTAAGTCGGCATTGTGCCTTTTGTATTTAATTCCGATGCAATTTCTGTGTTTCATCGTCAATAAGAAGGTCCAAGAGATACAGTAAACCTGAAGTGAAGCATCGGAATCTATAACTAGTGTCACATGAATGGTTCAAATCATAGACAGTGGCAAGAGTCAGTGTTCTTGTACTTAAGTCGGCATTGTGCGTTTTGTATTTAATTCCGATGCAATTTCTGTGTTTCATCGTCAATAAGAAGGTCCAAGGGATACAGAAAACCTGAAGTGAAGCATCGAAATCTATAACTAGTATCACAGAAATGGTTCAAATCATAGACAGTGAGCAGAGTCAGTCTTCTAGTACTTAAGTCGGCATTGTGCAATTTGTATTTAATTTCGATGCAATTTCTGTGTTTCATCGTCAATAAGAGGGGCAGAGGGATACAGCAAACCTGAAGTGTAGCATCGGAATCTATAACTAGTGTCACAGAAATTTTTCAAAATGTAGACAGTAGGAAGAGTCAGTCTTCTTGTACTTAAGACGGCATTGTGCATTTTCAATTTAATTCCGATGCAATTTCAGTGTTTCATCGTCAATAAGAAGGTCCAAGGGATACAGTGAACCTGAAGTGAAGCCTCGGAATCTATAACTAGTGTCACAGGAATGGTTCAAGGCATAGTCAGTAAGAAGAGCCAGTCTTCTTGTACTTAAGTCGGCATTGTGCCTTTTGTATTTAATTCCGTTGCAATTTCTGTGTTTCATCGTCAATAAGAACGTCAGAGGGATACAGTAAATCTGAAGTGAAGCATCGGAATCCATAACTAGTGTCACTGGAATGGTTCAAAACTTAGACATTAAGAAGAGTCAGTCTTCTTGTACTTAAGAAGGCATTGTGCCTTTTGTATTTAATTCCGATGCGATTTCTGTGTTTCATCGTCAATAAGAAGGTCCAGGGGATACAGTAAACCTGGAGTGAAGCATCAGATCTATAACTTGTGTCACATGAATGGTTCAAAACATAGACAGTAAGAAGAGTCAGTCTTCTTGTACTTAATTCGGCATTGTGCCATTTGTATTTAATTCCGACGCAATTTCTGTGTTTCATCGTCAATAAGAACGTCAGAGGGATACAGTAAACCTGAAGTGAAGCATCAGAGTCTATAACCAGTGTCACAGGAATGGTTCAAATCATAGACAGTGACAAGAGTCAGTGTTCTTGTACTTAAGTCGGCATTGTGCATTTTCTATTTAATTCCGAAGCAATTTCTGTGTTTCATCGTCAATAAGAAGATCCAAGGGATACAGTAAACCTGGAGTGAAGCATCGGAATCTGTAACTAGTGTCACAGGAGTGGTTCTAAACATAGTCAGTAAGAAGAGTCAGTCTTCTTGTACTTAAGTCCGCATTGTGCCTTTTGTATTTAATCCCGATGCAATTTCTGTGTTTCATCGTCAATAAGAGGATCCAAGGGATACAGTAAACCTGGAGTGAAGCATCAGATCTATAACTTGTGTCACATGATTGGTTCAAAACATAGACAGTAAGAAGAGTCGGTCTCCTTGTACTTAATCCGGCATTGTGCCATTTGTATTTAATTCCGACGCCATTTCTGTGTTTCATCATCAATAAGAACGTCAGAGGGATACAGTAAACCTGAAGTGAAGCATCAGAGTCTATAACTAGTGTCACAGAAATGGTTCAAATCATAGACAGTGGCAAGAGTCAGTGCTCTTGTACTTAAGTCTGCATTGTACATTTTCTATTTAATTCTGAAGCAATGTCTGTGTTTCATCGTCAATAAGAAGGTTAAAGGGATACAGTGAACCTGAAGTGAAGCCTCGGAATCTATAACTAGTGTCACAGGAATGGTTCAAAGCATAGTCAGTAAGAAGAGCCAGTCTTCTTGTACTTAAGTCGGCATTGTGCCTCTTGTATTTAATTCCGATGCAATTTCTGTGTTTCATCGTCAATAAGAAGATCCAAGGGATACAGTAAACCTGGAGTGAAGCATCGGAATCTGTAACTAGTGTCACAGGAGTGGTTCAAAACATAGTCAGTAAGAAGGGTCTGTCTTCTTGTACTTAAGTCCGCATTGTGCTTTTTGTATTTAATTCCGATGCAATTTCTGTGTTTCATCGTCAATAAGAAGGTCCAAGGGATACAGTGAACCTGGAGTGAAGCATCAGATCTATAAATCGTGTCACATGAATGGTTCAAAACATAGACAGTAAGAAGAGTCAGTCTTCTTGTACTTAATCCGGCATTGTGCCTTTTGTATTTCATTCCGATGCAATTTCTGTGTTTCATCGTCAATTAGAAGATGCAAGGGATACAGTAAACCTGGAGTGAAGCATCGGAATCTGTAACTAGTGTCACAGGAGTGGTTCGAAACAAAGTCAGTAAGAAGAGTCAGTCTTCTTGTACTTAATTCGGCATTGTGCCATTTGTATTTAATTCCGACGCAATTTCTGTGTTTCATTGTCAATAAGAAGATCCAAGGGATACAGTAAACCAGGAGTGAAGCATCGGAATCTGTAACTGGTGTCACAGGAGTGGTTCAAAACATAGTCAGTAAAAAGAGTCAGTATCCTTGTACTTAAGTCGGCATTGTGCATTTTGTATTTATTTCCGATGCAATTTCTGTGTTTCATCTTCAATAAGAAGGTCCTAAGGATACAGTACACCTGAAGTGAAGCATCAGAGTCTATAACTAGTGTCACAGGAATGGTTCAAAACATAGTCAGTAAGAAGAGTCAGCCTTCTTGTACTTAAGTCGGCATTGTGCCTTTTGTATTTAATTCCGATGCAATTTCTAGATTACATCGTCAATAAGAAGGTCCAAGGGATACAGTAAACTTGAAGTGAAGCATCGGAATCTATAACTAGTGTCACATGAATGGTTCAAATCATAGACAGTGGCAAGAGTCTGTGTTGTTGTACGTAAGTCGGCATTGTGCCTTTTGTATTTAATTCGGATGCAATTTCTGTGTTTCATCGTCAATTAGAAGATGCAACGGATACAGTAAACCTGGAGTGAAGCAACGGAATCTGTAACTAGTGTCACAGGAGTGGTTCGAAACAAAGTCAGTAAGAAGAGTCAGTCTTCTTGTACTTAAGTCCGTATTGTGCCTTTTGTATTTAATTCCGATGCAATTTCTGTGTTTCATCGTCAATAAGAAGGTCCAAGGGATACAGTAAACCTGGAGTGAAGCATCGGAATCCGTAACTAGTGTCACAGGAGTGGTTCAAAACATAGTCAGTAAGAAGAGTCAGTATCCTTGTACTTAAGTCGGAATTGTGCCTTTTGTATTTAATTCCGATGCAATTTCTGTGTTTCATCTTCAATAAGAAAGTCCTAAGAATACAGTGCACCTGAAGTGAAGCATCAGAGTCTATAACTAGTGTCACAGGAATGGTTCAAAACATAGTCAGTAAGAAGAGTCAGTCTTCTTGTACTTAAGTCGGCATTGTGCCTTTTGTATTTAATTCCGATGCAATTTCTGTGTTTCATCGTCAATAAGAAGGTCCAAGAGATACAGTAAACCTGAAGTGAAGCATCGGAATCTATAACTAGTGTCACATGAATGGTTCAAATCATAGACAGTGTCAAGAGTCAGTGTTCTTGTACTTAAGTCGGCATTGTGCGTTTTGTATTTAATTCCGATGCAGTTTCTGTGTTTCATCGTCAATAAGAAGGTCCACGGGATACAGAAAACCTGAAGTGAAGCATCGAAATCTATAACTAGTATCACGGAAATGGTTCAAATCATAGACAGTGAGCAGTGTCAGTCTTCTAGTACTTATGTCGGCATTGTGCAATTTGTATTTAATTCCGATGCAATTTCTGTGTTTCATCGTCAATAAGAACTTCAGAGGGATACAGTAAATCTGAAGTGAAGCATCGGAATCCATAACTAGTGTCACTGGAATGATTCAAAACTTAGACATTAAGAAGAGTCAGTCTTCTTGTACTTAAGACGGCATTGTGAGTTTTGTATTTAATTCCGATGCGATTTCTGTGTTTCATCGTCAATAAGAAGGTCCAAGGGATACAGTAAACCTGGAGTGAAGCATCAGATCTATAACTTGTGTCACATGAATGGTTCAAAACATAGACAGTAAGAAGAGTCAGTCTTCTTGTACTTAATCCGGCATTGTGCCTTTTGTATTTAAATCCGATGCAATTTCTGTGTTTCATCGTCAATAAGAAGGTCCAAGGGAGACAGTAAACCTAGAGTGAAGCATAGGAATCTATAACTAGTGTAAAAGGAATGGTTCAAAACATAGACAGTAATACGAGTCAGTCTTCTTGTACTTAATTCGGCATTGTGCCATTTGTATTTAATTCCGACGCAATTTCTGTGTTTCATCGTCAATAAGAACGTCAGAGGGATACAGTAAACCTGAAGTGAAGCATCAGAGTCTATAACCAGTGTCACAGGAATGGTTCAAATCATAGACAGTGACAAGAGTCAGTGTTCTTGTACTTAAGTCGGCATTGTGCATTTTCTATTTAATTCCGAAGCAATTTCTGTGTTTCATCGTCAATAAGAAGGTCAAAGGGATACAGTGAACCTGAAGTGAAGCCTCGGAATCTATAACTAGTGTCACAGGAATGGTTCAAAGCATAGTCAGTAAGAAGAGCCAGTCTTCTTGTACTTAAGTAGGCATTGTGCCTTTTGTATTTAATTCCGATGCAATTTCTGTGTTTCATCGTCAATAAGAAGATCCAAGGGATACAGTAAACCTGGAGTGAAGCATCGGAATCTGTAACTAGTGTCTCAGGAGTGGTTCAAAACATAGGCAGTAAGAAGACTCAGTCTTCTTGTACTTAAGTCCGCATTGTGCCTTTTGTATTTAATTCCGATGAAATTTCTGTGTTTCATCGTCAATAAGAGGATCCAAGGGATACAGTAAACCTGGAGTGAAGCATCGGAATCTGTAACTAGTGTCACAGGAGTGGTTCAAAACATAGTCAGTAAGAAGAGTCAGTATCCTTGTACTTAAGTCATCATTGTGCCTTTTGTATTTAATTCCGATGCAATTTCTGTGTTTCATCTTCAATAAGAAGGTCCTAAGAATACAGTACACCTGAAGTGAAGCATCAGAGTCTATAACTAGTGTCACAGGAATGGTTCAAATCATAGTCAGTAAGAAGAGTCAGCCTTCTTGTACTTAAGTCGGCATTGTGTCTTTTGTATTTAATTCCGATGCAATTTCTGTGTTTCCATGTCAATAAGAGGGGCAGAGGGATACAGCAAACCAGAAGTGAAGCGTCGGAATCTATAACTAGTGTCACAGAAATGGTTCAAAATCTAGACAGTAGGAAGAGTCAGTCTTCTTGTACTTAAGACGGCATTGTGCATTTTCTATTTAATTCCGATGCAATTTCAGTGTTTCATCGTCAATAAGAAGGTCCAAGGGATACAGTGAACCTGAAGTTAAGCATCGGACTCTATAACTAGTGTCACAGGAATGGTTCAAGGCATAGTCAGTAAGAAGAGCCAGTCTTCTTGTACTTAAGTCGGCATTGTGCCTTTTGTATTTAATTCCGATGCAATTTCTGTGTTTCATCGTCAATAAGAACGTCAGAGGGATACAGTAAATCTGAAGTGAAGCATCGGAATCCATAACTAGTGTCACTGGAATGATTCAAAACTTAGACATTAAGAAGAGTCAGACTTCTTGTACTTAAGACGGCATTGTGCCTTTTGTATTTAATTCCGATGCGATTTCTGTGTTTCATCGTCAATAAGAAGGTCCAAGGGATACAGTAAACCTGGAGTGAAGCATCGAAATCTATAACTAGTGTCAAAGGAATGGTTCAAAACATAGACAGTAAGAGGGGTCAGTCTTCTTGTACTTAATTCGGCATTGTGCCATTTGTATTTAATTCCGACGCAATTTCTGTGTTTCATTGTCAATAAGAAGATCCAAGGGATACAGTAAACCAGAAGTGAAGCATCGGAATCTGTAACTGGTGTCACAGGAGTGGTTCAAAACATAGTCAGTAAAAAGAGTCAGTATCCTTGTACTTAAGTCGGCATTGTGCATTTTGTATTTATTTCCAATGCAATTTCTGTGTTTCATCTTCAATAAGATGGTCCTAAGGATACAGTACACCTGATGTGAAGCATCAGAGTCTATAACTAGTGTCACAGGAATGGTTCAAAACATAGTCAGTAAGAAGAGTCAGCCTTCTTGTACTTAAGTCGGCATTGTGCCTTTTGTATTTAATTCCGATGCAATTTCTAGATTACATCGTCAATAAGAAGGTCCAAGGGATACAGTAAACTTGAAGTGAAGCATCGGAATCTATAACTAGTGTCACATGAATGGTTCAAATCATAGACAGTGGCAAGAGTCTGTGTTGTTGTACGTAAGTCGGCATTGTGCCTTTTGTATTTAATTCCGATGCAATTTCTGTGTTTCATCGTCAATTAGAAGATGCAACGGATACAGTAAACCTGGAGTGAAGCATCGGAATCTGTAACTAGTGTCACAGGAGTGGTTCGAAACAAAGTCAGTAAGAAGAGTCAGTCTTCTTGTACTTAAGTCCGTATTGTGCCTTTTGTATTTAATTCCGATGCAATTTCTGTGTTTCATCGTCAATAAGAAGATCCAAGGGATACAGTAAACCTGGAGTGAAGCATCGGAATCCGTAACTAGTGTCACAGGAGTGGTTCAAAACATAGTCAGTAAGAAGAGTCAGTATCCTTGTACTTATGTCGGAATTGTGCCTTTTGTATTTAATTCCGATGCAATTTCTGTGTTTCATCTTCAATAAGAAAGTCCTAAGAATACAGTGCACCTGAAGTGAAGCATCAGAGTCTATAACTAGTGTCACAGGAATGGTTCAAAACATAGTCAGTAAGAAGAGTCAGTCTTCTTGTACTTAAGTCGGCATTGTGCCTTTTGTATTTAATTCCGATGCAATTTCTGTGTTTCATCGTCAATAAGAAGGTCCAAGAGATACAGTAAAGCCGAAGTGAAGCATCGGAATCTATAACTAGTGTCACATGAATGGTTCAAATCATAGACAGTGTCAAGAGTCAGTGTTCTTGTACTTA
Source organism: Schistocerca americana (assembly GCF_021461395.2). Classification (NCBI taxonomy): domain Eukaryota; kingdom Metazoa; phylum Arthropoda; class Insecta; order Orthoptera; family Acrididae; genus Schistocerca; species Schistocerca americana. Next base: position 5,102,338 of record NC_060130.1, on the reverse strand, counting down.
AGTCGGCATTGTGCGTTTTGTATTTAATTCCGATGCAGTTTCTGTGTTTCATCGTCAATAAGAAGGTCCAAGGGATACAGAAAACCTGAAGTGAAGCATCGAGATCTATAACTAGTATCACAGAAATGGTTCAAATCATAGACAGTGAGCAGTGTCAGTCTTCTAGTACTTATGTCGGCATTGTGCAATTTGTATTTAATTCCGATGCAATTTCTGTGTATCATCGTCAATAAGAGGGGCAGAGGGATACAGCAAACCTGAAGTGAAGCGTCGGAATCTATAACTAGTGTCACAGAAATGGTTCAAAATCTAGACAGTAGGAAGAGTCAGTCTTCTTGTACTTAAGACGGCATTGTGCTTTTTCTATTTAATTCCGATGCAATTTCAGTGTTTCATCGTCAATAAGAAGGTCCAAGGGATACAGTGAACCTGAAGTTAAGCCTCGGAATCTATAACTAGTGTCACAGGAATGGTTCAAGGCATAGTCAGTAAGAAGAGCCAGTCTTCTTGTACTTAAGTCGGCATTGTGCCTTTTGTATTTAATTCCGATGCAATTTCTGTGTTTCATCGTCAATAAGAACGTCAGAGGGATACAGTAAATCTGAAGTGAAGCTTCGGAATCCGTAACTAGTGTCACTGGAATGATTCAAAACTTAGACATTAAGAAGAGTCAGTCTTCTTGTACTTAAGACGGCATTGTGCCTTTTGTATTTAATTCCGATGCGATTTCTGTGTTTCATCGTCAATAAGAAGGTCCATGGGATACAGTAAACCTGGAGTGAAGCATCAGATCTATAACTTGTGTCACATGAATGGTTCAAAACATAGACAGTAAGAAGAGTCAGTCTTCTTGTACTTAATCCGGCATTGTGCCTTTTGTATTTAAATCCGATGCAATTTCTGTGTTTCATCGTCAATAAGAAGGTCCAAGGGAGACAGTAAACCTAGAGTGAAGCATCGGAATCTATAACTAGTGTAAAAGGAATGGTTCAAAACATAGACAGTAATACGAGTCAGTCTTCTTGTACTTAATTCGGCATTGTGCCATTTGTATTTAATTCCGACGCAATTTCTGTGTTTCATCGTCAATAAGAACGTCAGAGGGATACAGTAAACCTGAAGTGAAGCATCAGAGTCTATAACCAGTGTCACAGGAATGGTTCAAATCATAGACAGTGACAAGAGTCAGTGTTCTTGTACTTAAGTCGGCATTGTGCATTTTCTATTTAATTCCGAAGCAATTTCTGTGTTTCATCGTCAATAAGAAGGTCAAAGGGATACAGTGAACCTGAAGTGAAGCCTCGGAATCTATAACTAGTGTCACAGGAATGGTTCAAACCATAGTCAGTAAGAAGAGCCAGTCTTCTTGTACTTAAGTCGGCATTGTGCCTTTTGTATTTAATTCCGATGCAATTTCTGTGTTTCATCGTCAATAAGAAGATCCAAGGGATACAGTAAACCTGGAGTGAAGCATCGGAATCTGTAACTAGTGTCTCAGGAGTGGTTCAAAACATAGGCAGTAAGAAGACTCAGTCTTCTTGTACTTAAGTCCGCATTGTGCCTTTTGTATTTAATTCCGATGCAATTTCTGTGTTTCATCGTCAATAAGAGGATCCAAGGGATACAGTAAACCTGGAGTGAAGCATCGGAATCTGTAACTATTGTCACAGGAGTGGTTCAAAACATAGTCAGTAAGAAGAGTCAGTATCCTTGTACTTAAGTCATCATTGTGCCTTTTGTATTTAATTCCGATGCAATTTCTGTGTTTCATCTTCAATAAGAAGGTCCTAAGAATACAGTACACCTGAAGTGAAGCATCAGAGTCTATAACTAGTGTCACAGGAATGGTTCAAATCATAGTCAGTAAGAAGAGTCAGTCTTCTTGTACTTAAGTCGGCATTGTGCCTTTTGTATTTAATTCCGATGCAATTTCTGTGTTTCGTCGTCAATAAGAAGGTCCAAGAGATACAGTAAATCTGAAGTGAAGAATCGGAATCTATAACTAGTGTCAAAGGAATGGTTCAAAACATAGACAGTAAAACGAGTCAGTCTTCTTGTACTTAATTCGGCATTGTGCCATTTGTATTTAATTTCGATGCAATTTCTGTGTTTCATCGTCAATAAGAAGGTCCAAGGGATACAGTAAACCTGGAATGAAGCATCAGATCTATAACTCGTGTCACATGAATGGTTCAAAACATAGACAGTAAGAAGAGTCAGTCTTCTTGTACTTAAGTCGGCATTGTGCCTTTTCTATTTAATTCCGATGCAATTTCTGTGTTTCATCGTCAATAAGAACGTCAGAGGGATACAGTAAACCTGAAGTGAAGCATCAGAGTCTATAACTAGTGTTCACAGGAATGGTTCAAATCATAGACAGTAAGATGAGTCCGTCTTCTTGTACTTAAGTCAACATTGTTCCTTTCTTATTTAAATCCGAAACAATTTCTGTGTTCATCGTCAATAAGAAGGTCCAAGGGATACAGTAACCCTAGAGTGAAGCATCGGAATCTATAACTAGTGTCAAAGGAATGGTTCAAAACATAGACAGTAAGACGAGTCAGTCTTCTTGTACTTAATTCGGCATTGTGCCATTTGTATTTAATTCCGACGCAATTTCTGTGTTTCATCGTCAGTAAGAACGTCAGAGGGATACAGTAAACCTGAAGTGAAGCATCGAAATCTATAACTAGTGTCACAGGAATGGTTCAAAACATAGACAAAAGGAGAGTCAGTCTTCTTGTACTTAAGTCGGCATTGTGCCTTTAGTATTTAATTCCAATAAAATTTCTGTGTTTGATCGTCAATAGGAAGGTCAGAGGGATACAGTAAATCTTAAGTGAAGCTTCTGAATCTATAACTAGTGACACAGGAATGGTTCAAAACATAGTCAGATAGAAGATTCAGTGTTCTTGTACCTAAGTCGGCATTGTGCCTTTTGTATTTAATTCCGATGCAATTTCTGTGTTTCATTGTCAATAAGAAGGTCCAAGGGATACAGTAAACCTGGAGTGATGCATCGGAATCTATAACTAGTGTCACAGGAACGGTTCAAAACATCGACAGTAAGAAGAGACAGTCTTCTTGTACTTAATTCGGCATTGTGCATTTAGTATTTAATTCCAATACAATTTCTGTGTTTGATCGTCAATAGGAAGGTCAGAGGGATACAGTGAATCTGAAGTGAAGCTTCGGAATCTATAACTAGTGACACAGGAATGGTTCAAAACATATTCAGAAAGAAGAGTCAGTGTTCTTGTACTTAAGTCACCATTGTGCCTTTTGTATTTAATTCCGATGCAATTTCTGTGTTTCATCGTCAATAAGAATGTCAGAGGGATACAGTAAACCTCAAGTGAAGCATCGGAATCTATAACTAGTGTCACAGGAATGGTTCAAAACTTAGTCAGTAAGAAGAGTCAGTCTTCTTGTACTTAAGTCGGCATTGTGCCTTTAGTATTTAATTCCAATAAAATTTCTGTGTTTGATCGTCAATAGGAAGGTCAGAGGGATACAGTAAATCTTAAGTGAAGCTTCTGAATCTATAACTAGTGACACAGGAATGGTTCAAAACATAGTCAGATAGAAGATTCAGTGTTCTTGTACCTAAGTCGGCATTGTGCCTTTTGTATTTAATTCCGATGCAATTTCTGTGTTTCACGTAAATAAGAAAGTCCAAGGGATACAGTAAACCTGGAGTGAAGCATCGGAATCAATAACTAGTGTCACAGGAATGGTTCAAATCATTGACAGTGTGAAGAGTCAGTCTTCTTGTACTTAATTCGGCAATGTGCCCTTTGGATTTAATTCCGATGCAATTTCTGTGTTTCATCGTCAATAAGACGGTCAGAGGGATACAGTAATCCTGAAGTTAAGCATCGGCATCTATAACTAGTGTCACAGGAATGGTTCAAAACATAGCCAGTAAGAAGAGTCAGTCTTCTTGTACTGAAGTTGGCATTGTGCCTTTTGTATTTAATTCCGATGCAATTTCTGTGTTTCATCGTCAATAAGAAGTTCCAAGGGATACAGTAAAACTGAAGTGAAGCACCGGAATCTATAAATAGTGTCACAGGAATGGTTCACAACATAGTCAGTAAGAACAGTCAGTCTTCTTGTACTTAAGCCGGCATTGTACCTTTTGTATTTAATTCCGATGCAATTTTGTGTTTCATCGTCAATAAGAAGGTCCAAGGGATACAGTAAACCTGAAGTGAAGCATCGGAATCTATAACTAGTGTCACAGGAATGGTTTAAAACATACACAGTAGGAAGACTCAGTCTTGAAGCACTTATGTCGGCATTGTGCCTTTTTATTTAATTCCGATGCAATTTCTGCGTTTCATCGTCAATAAGAAGGTCAGAGGGATACAGTAAACCTGTAGCGAAGCATCTGAATCTATAACTAGTGTCACAGGAATGGTTCAAAACATAGTGAGTAGGAAGAGTCAGTGTTCTTGTACTTAAGTAGGCATTGTGCCTTTTGTATATAATTCCAATGCAATTTCTGTGCTTCATCGTCAATAAGAAAGTCCAAGGGATACAGTAAACCTGAAGTGAAGCATCGGAAGCTATAAATAGTGTCACAGGAATGGTTCAAATTATAGTCAGTAAGAAGGGTCAGTCTTCTTGTACTTAAGTCGGCATTGTGCCTTTTCCTTTTAATTCCGATGCAATTTCTGTGTTTCATCGTCAATAAGACGGTCAGAGGAATACAGTAAATCTGAAGTGAAGCATCGGAACCTATAACTAGTGCCACAGGAATGGTTTAAAACATAGTCAGTTGGAAGGTTTAGTCTTCTTGTACTTAAGTCGGCATTGTGCCTTTTGTATTTAATTCCGATGCAATTTCTATGTTTCATCGTCAATAAGAAGGTCCAAGGGATACAGTAAACCTGAAGTGAAGCATCAGAATCTATAACTAGTGTCACAGGAATGAATGAAAACAGAGTCAGTATGAAGAGTCAGTCTTCTTGTACTTAAGTCGGCATTGTGCCATTTGTATTTCATACCGATGCAATTTCTGTGTTTCATCGTCAACAAGAAGGTCCAAGGGATACAGTTAACCTGAAGTGAAGCATCGGAATCCATAACTAGTGTCACAGGAATGGTTCAAAGCATAGACAGTAGGAAGAGTAAGTCTTCTTGTACTTAAGTCTGCATTGTGCATTTTCTACTTAATTCCGATGGAATTTCTGTGTTTCGTCGTCAATAAGAAGGTCCAAGGCATTCAGTAAACCGGGTGTGAAGCTGCGGATTCTATAACTAGTGTCACTGGAATGGTTCAAACATAGACAGTAGGAAGAGTCAGTCTTCTTGTATTTAAGTCGGCATTGTGCCTTTTCTATTTAATTCCGATGCAATTTCTGTATTTCATCGTCAATAAGAAGGTCCAATGTATATAGTAAACCTGGAGTGAAGCATCGGAATCTATAACTAGTGTCACAGGAATGGTTCAAGACATAGACAGTAAGAAGAGTCAGTCTTCTTGTACTTAAGGCGGCATTGTGCCTTTTTTATTTAATTCCGATGCAATTTCTGTGTTTCATCGTCAATAAGAAGGTCCAAGGGATACAGTAAACCTGGAGTGAAGCATCGGAATCTATAACTAGTGTCACAGGAATGGTTCAAAACATCGACAGTAAGAATACTCAGTCTTCTTGTACTTAATTCGGCATTGTGCCTTTAGTATTTAATTCCAATACAATATCTGTGTTTGATCGTCAATAAGAAGGTCAGAGGGATACAGTAAATCTGATGTGAATCATCGGAATCTATAACTAGTGTCTTAGGAATGGTTCAAAACATAGTCAGTAAGGAGAGTCAGTCTTCTTGTACTTAAGTCAACATTGTGCCTTTTGTATTTAATTCCGATGCAATTTCTGTGTTTCATCGTCAATACGGAGGTCAGAGGGATACAGTAGACCTGAAGTGAAGCATCGGAATCTAAAACTAGTGTAACAGGAATGATTCAAATCATAGACAGTAGGAAGAGTCAGTCTTCTTCTACTTAAGTCAGAATTGTGCCATTTGTATTTAATTCCGATGCAATTTCAGTGTTCCATCGTCAATAAGTAGGTCCAAGGAATCCAGTAAACCTGCAGTGAAGCATCGGAATCTATTACTAGTGTCACAGGAATGGTTCAAAACATAGACAGTAAGAAGCGTCAGTCTTCTTGCACATAATTCGGCATTGTGCATTTTGTATTTAATTCCGACGCAATTTCTGTGTTTCATCGTCAATAAGAACGTCAGCGGGATACAGTAAATCTGAAGTGCAGCATCGGAATCTATAACTAGTGTCACAGGAATGGTTCAAAACATAGTCAGTAAGAAGAGTCAGTCATTTTGTACTAAAGTCGGCATTGTGCCTTTTGTATTTAATTCCGATGCAATTTCTGTATTTCATCGTCAATAAGAAGGACCAAGGTATATAGTAAACCTGGAGTGAAGCATCGGAATCTATAACTAGTGTCACAGGAATGGATCAAAACATAGACAGTAAGAACAGTCAGTCTTCTTGTACTTAAGTCTTCATTGTGCCTTTTTTATTAAATTCCGATGCAATTTCTGTGTTTCATCGTCAATAAGAAGGTCCAAGGGATACAGTAAACCTGGAGTGAAGCATCGGAATCTATAACTAGCGTCGCAGGAATGGTTCAAACATCGACAGTAAGAAGAGTCAGTCTTCTTGTACTTAATTCGGCATTGTGCATTTAGTATTTAATTCCAATGCAATTTCTGTGTTTGTTCGTCAATAGGAAGGTCAGAGGGATACAGTAAATCTGAAGTGAAGCATCGGAAAACATAACTAGTGTGGCAGGAATGGTTCAAAACATAGCCAGTAAGAAGAGTCAGTCTTCTTGTACTTAAGTCGGGATTGTGCCTTTTGTATTTAATTCCGATGCAATTTCTGTGTTTCATCGTCAATAAGAAGGTCCAAGGGATACAGTAAACCAAAAGTGAAGCACCCGAATCTATAACTAGTGTAACATGAATGGTTCAAAACATAGTCAATAAGAAGAGTCAGTCTTCTTGTACTTAAGTCGGCATTACGCCTTTTGTATTTAATTCCGATGCAATTTCTGTGTTTCATCGTCAATAAGAAGGTCCAAGGGATACAGTAAACCTGCAGTGAAGCATAGGAATCTATAACTAGTGTCACATGAATGGTTCAAAACATAGACAGTAATAAGAGCCAGTCTTCTTCTACTTAATTCGGCATTGTGCCTATTGTATTTAATTCCGATGCAATTTCTGTGTTTCATCGTCAATAGGTAGGTCAGAGGGATACAGTAAATCTAAAGTGAAGCATCGGAACCTATAACTACTGTCACAGGAAAGGTTCAAATCATAGTCAGTAAGAAGAGTCAGTCTTCTTGTACTTAAGTCGGCATTGTGCCTTTTGTATTTAATTCCGATTCAATTTCTATGTTTCATCGTCAATAAGAAGGCAAAGGGATACAGTAAACGTGAAGTGAAGCATCAGAATCTATAACTAGTGTCACAGGAATGGTTCAAAACATAGTCAGTAAGAAGAGTCAGTCGTCTTGTACTTAAGTCGGCATTGTGCCTTTTGTATTTATTTCCGATGCAATTTCTGTGTTTCATCGTCATTAAGAAGGTCCAAGGGATACAGTAAACCTGGAGTGATGCATCGGTATCAATAACTAGTGACACAGGGATGGTTCAAAGCATAGACAGTAAGAAGAGTCAGTGTTCTTGTGCTTAAGTCGGCATTGTGCCTTTTGTATTTAATTCCGATGCAATTTCTGTGCTTCATCGTCAATAAGAAGGTCCAAGGGATACAGTAAACCTGAAGTGAAGCACCGGAATCTATAACTGGTGTTACAGGAAAGGTTCAAATCATAGTCAGTAAGAAGAGTCCGTCTTCTTGTACTTAAGTCGGCATTGTGCCTTTTGTATTTAATTCCGATGCAATTTCTGTGTTTCATTGTCAATAAGGAGGTCCAAGGGATACAGTAAACCTGGAGTGAAGCATCGGAATCTATAACTAGTGTCACAGGAATGGTTCAAAGCATAGTCAGTAAGAAGAGGCAGTCTTGTTGTACTTAAGTCGGCATTGTGCCTTTTGTATTTCATTCCGATGCCATTTTTGTGTTTCATCCTCAATGTGAAGGTCCAAGGGATACAGAAAAACCGGGAGTGAAGCATCGGAATCTATATCTAGTGTCACAGGAATGGTTCAAAACATAGTCAGGAAAAAGATTCAGTCTTCTTGTACTTCAGTCGGCATTGTGCCTTTTGTATTTAATTCCGAAGTAATTTCTGTGTTTCATCGTCAACAAGAAGGTCCAAGGTATACAGTAAACCCGGAGTGAAGCATCATAATCTATAACTAGCGTCGCAGGAATGGTTCAAATCATCGACAGTAAGAAGAGTCAGTCTTCTTGTACTTAATTCGGCATTGTGCCTTTTGCATTTAATTCCGATGCAATTTCTGTGTTTCATCGTCAATAAGAAGGTCCTAGGCATACAGTAAACCTGAAGTGAAGCACCGGAATCTATAACTAGTGTCACACGAATGGCTCAAAACATAGTCAGTAAGAAGAGTCAGTCTTCTTGTACTTAAGTCGGCAGTATGCCTTTTGTATTTAATTCCGATGCAATTTCTGTGTTTCATCGTCAATACGAAGGTCCAAGGGATACAGTAAACCTGCAGTGAAGCATAGGAATCTATAACTAGTGTCACATGAATGGTTCAAAACATAGACAGTAATAAGAGCCAGTCTTCTTCTACTTAATTCGGCATTGTGCCTTTTGTATTTAATTCCCATACAATTTCTGTGTTTCAACGTCAATAAGAAGGTCAGAGGGATACAGTAAACCTCAAGTGAAGCAACGGAATCTATAACTAGTGTCACAGGAATGGTTCGAAACATAGTCAGTAAGAAGAGTCAGTCTTCTTGTACTTAGGTCGGCATTGTGCCTTTTGTAATTAATTCCGATGCAAATTCTGTGTTTCATCGTCAATAAGAAGGTCCAAGGGATACAGTAAACCTGAAGTGAAGCATCGGAATCTATAACTAGTGTCACAGGAATGGTACAAAACATAGGCTGTAGGAAGAGTCAGTCTTGTTGTAATTAGGTCAGCATTGTGCCTTTTTATTTAATTCCGATGCAATTTCTGTGTTTCATCGTCAATAAGAGGGTCAGAGGGAAACAGTGAACCTGTAGTGAAGCATCGGAACCTATAACTACTGTCACAGGAATGGTTCAAATCATAGTCAGTAAGAAGAGTCAGTCTTCTTGTACTCAAGTCGGCTTTGTGCCTTTTGTATTTAATTCCGATGCAATTACTATGTTTCATCGTGAATAAGAAGATCAAAGGGATCCAGCAAACCTGAAGTGAAGCATCAGAATCTATAACTAGTGTCACGGTAATGGTTCAAAACATAGTCAGTAAGAAGAGTCAGTCGTCTTGTACTTAAGTCGGCATTGTGCCTTTTGTATCTATTTCCGATGCAATCTCTGTGTTTCATAGTCAATAAGAAGGTCCAAGGGATACAGTAAACCTGGAGTGATGCATCGGAATCTATAACTAGTGACACAGATATGGTTCAAAACATAGACAGTAAGAAGAGTCAGTATTCTTGTACTTAAGTCGGCATTGTGCCTTTTGTATTTAATTCCGATGCAATTTCTGTGTTTCATCGTCAATAAGCAGGTCCAAGGGATACAGTAAACCTGGAGTGAAGCATCAGAATCTATAACTAGTGTCACAGGAATGAATCAAAACATAGTCAGTGAGAAGGGTCAGTCTTCTTGTACTTAATTCGGCACTGTGCCCTTCGGATTTGATTCCGATGCAATTTCTGTGATTCATCGTCAATACGAAGGTCAGAGGGATACAGTAAACCTGGAGTGAAACATCGGAATCAATAACTAGTGTCACAGGGATGGTTCAAATCATAGACAGTAAAAAGAGTCAGTCTTCTTGTACATATTTCGGCACTGTGCTCTTTGGATTCGATTCCTATGCAATTTCTGTGATTCATCGTCAATAAGAAGGTCAGAGGGATACAGTAAACCTGCAGTGAAGCATCGGAATCTGTAACTAGTGTCACAGGAATGGTTCAAAACATAGTCGGTAAGAAGAGTCAGTCTTCTTGTACTTAAGTCGGCATTGTGCCTTCTGTATTTAATTACAATGCAATATCTGTGTTTCATCGTTAATAAGAAGGTCCAAGGGATACAGTAAACCTGAAGTAAAGCATCGAAATCTAAACCTAGTGTCGCAGGGATGGTTCAAAACATAGACAGAAGAAGAGTCAGTCTTCTTGTACTTAAGTCGGCATTGTCCCTTTTGTATTTAATTCCGATGCAATTTCTATGTTTCATCGTCAATAAGAAGGTCCAAGGGATACAGTAAACCTAAAGTGAAGCACCGGAATCTATAACTAGTGTTACAGGAATGGTTCAAAGCATAGTCAGTATGAAGAGTCAGTGTTCTTGTACTTAAGTCGGCATTGTGCTTTTGTATTTAATTCCGATGCAATTTCTGTGTTTCATTGTCAATAAGGAGGTCCAAGGGATACAGTAAACCTGGAGTGAAGCATCGGAATCTATTACTAGTGTCACAGGAATGGTTCGAAACATAGTCAGTAAGAAGAGTAAGTCTTCTTGTACTTAAGTCGGCATTGTGCCTTCTCTATTTAATTCCGATGCAATTGCTGTGTTACATCGTCAATAAGAAGGTCCAAGGGATACAGTAAACCTGAAGTGAAGCATCGGTATCTATAAATAGTGTCACAGGAATGGTTCAAAGCATAGTCAGTAAGAAGAGTCAGTGTTCTTGTACTTAAGTCGGCATTGTGACTTTTGTATTTAATTCCGTTGCAATTTCTGTGTTTCATCGCCAATAAGAGGGTCAGAGGGATACAGAAAACCTGCAGTGAAGAATCGGAATCTGTAACTAGTGTCACAGGAATGGTTCAAAACATAGACAGTAAGATGAGTCAGTCTTCTTGTACTTAAGTCGGCATTGTGCCTTTTTTATTTAATTCCGATGCAAAATCCGTGTTTCATCGTCAATTAGAAGGTCCAAGGGATACAGTAAACCTAGAGTGAAGCATCGGAATCTATTACTAGTGTCACAGGAATGGTTCAAACATAGACAGTAAGAAGAGTCAGTGTTCTTGTAATTCATTCGGCATTGTGCATTTTGTATTTAATTCCGGCGCAATTACTATGTTTCATCGTCAATAAGAACGTCAGAAGGATGCAGTAAATCTGAAGTGAAGCATCGTAATCTATAACTAGTGTCACAGGAATGGTTCAAAACATAGTCAGTAAGAAGGGTCAGTCATCCTGTAGTAAAGTCGGCATTGTACCTTTTGTATTTAATTCCGATGTAATTTCTGTATTTCATCGTCAATAAGAAGGACCATGGTATACAGTAAACCTGAAGTGAAGCATCGGAATCTATAAATAGTGTCACAGGAATGGTTCAAAACATAGATAGTGGGAAGAGTCAGTCTTCTTGTACTTAAGTTGGCATTGTGCCTTTTGTATTTAATTCCGATGCAATTTCTGTGTTTCATCGTATATAAGAAGGTCAGAGGGATTCAGTAAACCTGAAGTGAAGCATCGGAATCTATAACTAGTGTCACAGGATTGGTTCAAAACATAGACAGTAGGAAGAGTCAGTCTTCTTGTACTTAAGTCGGCATTGTGCCTTTTCCATTTAATTCCGCTGTAATTTCTATATTTCATCGTCAATAAGAAGGTCCAAAGTATATAGTAAACCTGGAGTGAAGCATCGGAATCTTTAACTAGTGCCACAGGAATGGTTCAAAACATAGACAGTAAGAAGAGGCAGTCCTCTTGTACTAAAGTCGGCATTGTGCCTTTTTTATTTAATTCCGATGCAATTTCTGTGTTTCATCGTCAATAAGAAAGTCCACGGGATACAATAAACCTGGAGTGAAGCATCGGAATCTATAACTAGTGTCACAGGAATGGTTGAAAACATCGACAGTGAGAAGAGTCAGTCTTCTTGTACTTAAGTCGGCATTGCGCCTTTTGTATTTAAATCCGATGCAATCTCTGTGTTTCATCGTCAATAAGAAGGTCACAGGGATACAGTAAACCTGAAGTGAAGCATCGGAATCTAAAACTAGTGTCACAGGAATGGTTAAAATCATAGACAGTAGGAAGAGTCAGTCTTCTTGTACCTAAGTCGGCATTGTGCCTTTTGCTTTTAATTCCGATGCGATTTCTGTGTTTCATCGTCAATAAGTAGGTCCAAGGGATCCAGTAAACCTGTAGTGAAGCATCGGAATCTATAACTAGTGTCACAGGAATAATTCAAAGCATAGTCAGTAAGGAGAGTCAGTCTTCATGTACTTAAGTCGCCATTGTTCCCTTTGTATTAAATTCCGATGCAATTTCTGTGTTTCATCGTAAATAAGAAGGACAAAGGGATACAGTAAACCTGGAGTGAAGCATCGGAATCAATAACTAGTGTCACAGGAATGGTTCAAATCATAGACAGTAAGAAGAGTCAGTCTTCCTGTACTTAATTCGGCACTGTGACCTTTGGATTTGATTCCGATGCAATTTCTGTGATTCATCGTTAATTAGAAAGTCAGAGGGATACAGTAAACCTGCAGTGAAGCATCGGAATCTGTAACTAGTGTCACAGGAATGGTTCAAAACATAGTCAGTAAGAAGAGTCAGTCTTCTTGTACTTAAGTCGGCATTGTGCCTTCTGTATTTAATTCCAATGCAATTTCTGTGTTTCATCGTCAATAAGAAGGTCCAAGGGATACAGTAAATCTGAAGTGAAGCATCGAAATCTATAACTAGTGTCACAGGAATGGTTCAAAACATAGACAGAAGAAGAGTCAGTCTTCTTGTACTTAAGTCGGCATTGTCCCTTTTGTATTTCATTCCCTTTCAATTTCTGTGTTTCATCGTCAATAAGAGGGACAGGGGGGTACAGTAAACCTGAAGTGAAGCATCGGAATCTATAACTAGTGTCACAGAAATGGTAAAAGCATAGAAAGTAGGAAGAGTCAGTCTTCTTGTACTTAAGTATGCATTGTGCCTTCTCTATTTAATTCCGATGCAAATGCTGTGTTACATCGTCAATAACAAGGTCCAAGGGATACAGTAAACCTAATGTGAAGCATCGGCATCTATAACTAGTGTCACAGGAATGGTTCAAAGCATAGTCAGTAAGAAGAGTCAGTATTCTTGTACTTAAGTCGGCATTGTGCCATTTTTATTTAATTCCGATGCAATTTCTGTGTTTCATCGTCAATAAGAAGTTCCAAGGGATACAGTAAACCTGCAGTGAAGCATCGAAATCTGTAACCAGTGTCACAGGAATGGTTCAGAACATAGACAGTAAGAAGAGTCAGTCTTCTTGTAATTAATTAGGCATTGTGCTTTTTTGTATTTAATTCCGGCGCAATTACTGTGTTTCATCGTCAATAAGAACGTCAGAGGGATACAGTAAATCTGAAGTGAAGCATCGTAATCTATAACTAGTGTCACAGGAATGGTTCAAAGCATAGTCAGTAAGAAGAGTCAGTCATCCTGTAGTAAAGTCGGCATTGTGACTTTTGTATTTAATACCGATGCAATTTCTGTATTTCATCGTCAATAAGAAGGTCCAAGGTAAATAGTAAACCTGGAGTGAAGCATCGGAATCTATAACTAGTGCCACAGGAATGGTTCAAAACATACACAGTAAGGAGAGTCAGTCTTCTTGTACTAAAGACGGCATTGTGCCTTTTTTATTTAATTCCGATGCAATTTCTGTGTTTCATCGTCAATACGAAGGTCCACGGGATACAGTAAACCTGGAGTGAAGCATCGGAATCTGTAACCAGTGTCACAGGAATGGTTCAGAGCATAGACAGTAAGAAGAGTCAGTCTTCTTGTACTTAAGTCGCCAGAGTGCCCTTTGTATTAAATTCCGATGCAATTTCTGTGTTTCATCGTAAATAAGAAGGTCCAAGGGATGCAGTAAACTTGGAGTGAAGCATCGGAATATATCACTAGTGCCACAGGAATGGTTCAAATCATAGACAGTAAGAAGAGTCAGTCTTCTTGTACTTAATTCAGCACTGTGCCCTTTGGATTTATTTCCGATGCAATTTCTGTGTTTCATCGTCAATAAGAAGGTCCAAGGGATACAGTAAACCAGAAGTGAAGCACCGGAATCAATAACTAGTGTTACAGGAATGGGTCAAATCATAGTCAGTAAGAAGAGTCAGTCTTCTTGTACTTAAGTCGGCAATGTGCCTTATGTATTTAATTCCGATGCAATTTCTGTGTTTCATCGTCAATAAGAAGGTCAGAGAGATACAGTAAACCTGAAGTGAAGCATCGGAATCTAAAACTAGTGTCACAGGAATGGTTAAAATCATAGGCAGTAGGAAGAGTCAGTCTTCTTGTACTTAAGTCGGCATTGTGATTTTTGCTTTTAATTCCGATGCAATTTCTGTGTTTCATCGTCAATAAGAAGGTCAGATGGATACAGTAAACCTGAAGTGAAGCATCGGAATCTATAACTAGTGTCACAGGAATGGTTCAAAACATAGTCAGTGAGATGAGTCAGTCTTCTTGTACTTAATTCGGCATTGTGCCTTTAGTATTTAATTCCAATGCAATTTCTCTGTTTGATCGACAACAGGAAGGTCAGAGGGATACAGTATATCTGAAGTGAAGTATCGGAATCTATAACTAGTGTCACAGGAATGGTTCAAAACATAGGCAGTAAGAGGAGTCAGTCTTCTTGTACTTAAGTCGGCAATGCGCCTTTTGTATTTAAATCCGATGCAATGTCTGTGTTTCATCGTCAATAAGAAGGTCAGAGGGATACAGTAAACCTGAAGTGAAGCATCGGAATCTAAAACTAGTGTCACAGGAATGGTTAAAATCATAGACAATAGGAAGAGTCAGTCTTCTTGTACTTAAGTCGGCATTGTGCCTTTTGCATTTAATTCCGATGCAATTTCTGTGTTTCATTGTCAATAAGTAGGTCCAAGGGATCCAGTAAACCTGAAGTGAAGCACCGGAATATATAACTAGTGTCACAGGAATTGTTCAAAACATAGTCAGTAAGAAGAGTCAGTCTTCTTGTACTTAAGTCGCCAGAGTGCCCTTTGTATTAAATTCCGATGCAATTTCTGTGTTTCATCGTAAATAAGAAGGTCCAAGGGATGCAGTAAACTTGGAATGAAGCATCGGAATATATCACTAGTGCCACAGGAATGGTTCAAATCATAGACAGTAAGAAGAGTCAGTCTTCTTGTACTTAATTCAGCACTGTGCCCTTTGGATTTAATTCCGATGCAATTTCTGTGTTTCATCGTCAATAAGAAGGTCCAAGGGATACAGTAAACCAGAAGTGAAGCACCGGAATCAATAACTAGTGTTACAGGAATGGGTCAAATCATAGTCAGTAAGAAGAGTCAGTCTTCTTGTACTTAAGTCGGCAATGTGCCTTATGTATTTAATTCCGATGCAATTTCTGTCTTTCATTGTCAATAAGGAGGCCAAGGGATACAGTAAACCTGGAGTGAAGCATCGGAATCTATAACTAGTGTCACAGGAATGGTTCAAAGCATAGTCAGTAAGAAGAGTCAGTCTTCTTGTACTTAAGTCGGCATTGTGCCTTTTGTATTTAATTCCGATGCAATTTTTGTGTTTCATCCTCAATACGATGGTCCAAGGGATACAGTAAACCGGGAGTGAAGCCTCGGAATCTATAACTAGTGTCACAGGAATGGTTCAAGACATAGTCAGTTTAAAGAGTCAGTCTTCTTGTAGTTAAGTCGGCATTGTGCCTTTTATATTTAATTCCGATGCAATTTCTGTGTTTCATCGTCAATAAGAAGGGCCAAGGGATACATTAAACCTGAAGTGAAGCATAGGAATCTATAACTAGTGTCACAGGAATGGTTCAAAACATAGGCTGTAGGAAGAGGCAGTCCTCTTGTACTTAAGTCTGCATTGTGCCTTTTCTATTTACATCCGATGCAATTTCTGTGTTTCATCGTCAATAAAAAGGACCAAGGGATACAGTAAACCTGAAGTGGAGCATCGGAATCTATAACTTGTGTCACAGGAATGGTTCAAAACATAGACAGTGGGAAGAGTCAGTCTTCTTGTGCTTAAGTTGGCATTGTGCCTTTTGTATTTAATTCTGATGCAATATCTGTGTTTCATCGTCAATAAGAAGCCAGAGGGATTCAGAAAACCTGAAGTGAAGCATCGGAATCTATAACTAGTGTCACAGGAATGTTTCAAACATAGTCAGTAAGAAGAGTCAGTCATCTTGTACTAAAGTCGGCATTGTGCCTTTTGTATTTAATTCCGATGCAATTTCTGTATTTCATCGTCAATAAGAAGGTCCAAGGGATACAGTAAACATAGAGTGAAGCAACGGAATCTATAACTAGTGTCACAGGAATGGTTCAAAACACAGACAGTGGGAAGAGTCAGTCTTCTTGCACTTAAGTCGGCATTGTGCCATTTGTATATAGTTCCGATGCAATTTCTGTGTTTCATCGTCAATAAAAAGGTCCAAGGCATACAGTAAACCGGGAGTGAAGCATCGGAATCTATAACTAGTGTCACAGGAATGGTTCAAACACAGACAGTAGGAAGATTCAGTCTTCTTGTACTTAAGTCAGCATTGTGCCTTTTGTATTTAATTCCGATGCAATTTCTGTGTTTCATCGTCAATAAAAAGGTCAGAGGGATGCAGTAAATCTGAAGTGAAGCATCGGAATCTATAACTAGTGTCACAGGAATGGTTCAAAAGATAGTCAGTAAGAAGAGTCAGTCTTCTTGTGCTTAAGTCGGCATTGTGCCTTTTATATTTAATTCCGATGCAAATTCTGTGTTTCATCGTCAATAAGAAGGTCCAAGGGATACAGTAAACCTGAAGTGAAGCATCGGAATCTATAACGAGTGTCACAGGAATGGTTCAAAACATAGGCAGTAGGAAGAGGCAGTTTTCTTGTACTTAAGTCGGCATTGTGCCATTTCTATTTAAATCCGATGCAATTTCTGTGTTTCATCGTCAATAAGAAGGTCCAAGGGATACAGTAAACCTGAAGTGAAGCATCGGAATCTATAACTAGTGTCACAGGAATGGTTCAAAACATAGACAGTGGGAAGAGTCAGTCTTCTTGTACTTAAGTTGGCATTGTGCCTTTTGTATTTACTTCCGATGCAATTTCTGTGTTTCATCGTCAATAAGAAGGTCAGAGGGTTTCAGAAAACCTGAAGTGAAGCATCGGATTCTATAACTAGTGTCACAGGAATGGTTCAAAACATAGTCAGTAAGAAGAGTCAGTCATCTTGTACTTAAGTCGGCATTGTGCCTTTTGTATTTTATTCCGATGCTATTTCTGTGTTTCATCGTCTATAAGAAGGTCAGAGGGATACAGTATACGTGAAGTGAAGCATCGTAATCTATAACTAGTGTCACAGGAATGGTTCAAATCATAGACAGTAAGAAGAGTCAGTCTTCTTGTACTTAATTCGGCACTGTGCCCTTTGGATTTAATTCCGATGCAATTTCTGTGTTTCATCGTCAATTAGAAGGTCCAAGGTATACAGCAAACCTGAAGTGAAGCATCGAAATCTATAACTAGTGTCACAGGAATGGTTCAAAACATAGACAGACGAAGAGTCAGTCTTCTTATACTTAAGTCGGCATTGTCCCTTTTGTATTTAATTCCGTTTTAATTTCTGTGTTTCATCGTCAATAAGAGGGTCAGAGGGTACAGTAATCCTGAAGTGAGGCATCGGAATCTAAAACTAGTGTCACAGGAATGGTAAAAACATAGAAAGTAGGATGAGTCAGTCGTCTTGTACTTAAGTCGACATTGTGCCTTCTCTATTTAATTCCGACGCAATTGCTGTGTTTCATCGTCAATAAGAAGGTCCAAGGGATGCAGTAAATCTGAAGTGAAGCATCGGAATCTATAACTAGTGTCACAGGAATGGTTCAAACATAGCCAGTAAGATGAGTCAGTCTTCTTGTACTTAAGTCGGCATTGTGCCTTATTTATTAAATTCCGACGCAATTTCTGTGTTTCATCGTCAATAAGAAGGTCCAAGGGATACAGTAAACCTAGAGTGAAGCATCGGAATCTATAACTAGTGTCACAGGAATGGTTCAAAACAACGACAGTAAGAAGAGTCAGTCTTCTTGTACTTAATTCTGCATTGTGCCTTTAGTATTTTATTCCAATGCAATTTCTGTGTTTGATCGTCAATAGGAAGGTCAGAGGGATGCAGTAAATCTGAAGTGAAGCATCGGAATCTATAACTAATGTCACAGGAATGGTTCAAATCATAGTCAGTAAGAAGAGTCAGTCCTCTTGTACTTAAGTCGGCATTGTGCCTTTTGTATATAATTCCGATGCAATTTCTGTGTTTCATTGTCAATAATAAGGTCAGAGGGATACAGTAAACCTATGTGAAGTATCGGAATGTAAAACTAGTGTCACAGGAATGGTTCAAATCATTGACAGTAGGAAGAGTCAGTCTTCTTGTACTTAAGTCGGCATTGTGCCTTTTGTATTTAATTCCGATGCAATTTCTGTGTTTCATCGTAAATAAGAAGGTCCAAGGGATACAGTAAACCTCGAGTGAAGCATCGGAATCTATAACTAGTGTCACAGGAATGGTTCAAATCATAGACAGTAAGAAGAGTGAGTTTTCTTGTACTTAATTCGGCACTGTGCCCTTTGGATTTAATTCCGATGTAATTTCTGTGTTTCATCGTCAATAAGAAGGTCAGAGGGATACAGTAAACCTGAAGTGAAGCATCGGAATCTATAACTAGTGTCACAGGAATGGTTCAAGACATAGGCAGTAAGAAGAGTCAGTCTTCTTGTACTGAGTCGGCATTGTGCCTTTTGTATTTAATTCCGATGCAATTTCTGAGTTTTATCGTCAATAAGAAGGTCCAAGGGATGCAGTAAACCTGAAGTGAAGCATCGAAATCTATAACTAGTGTCACAGGAATGTCTCAAAACATAGACAGACGAAGAGTCAGTCTTCTTGTACTTAAGTCGGCATTGTGCCTTTTGTATTCAATTCCGATGCAATTTCTGTGTTTCATCGTCAAAAAGAAGGTCCAAGGGATACAGTAAACCTGTAGTGAAGCATCGGAATCTATAACTAGTGTCACAGGAATGGTTCAAAACATAGGCTGTAGGAAGAGGCAGTCCTCTTGTACTTAAGTCTGCATTGTGCCTTTTCTATTTACATCCGATGCAATTTCTGTGTTTCATCGTCAATAAAAAGGACCAAGGGATACAGTAAACCTGAAGTGGAGCATCGGAATCTATAACTTGTGTCACAGGAATGGTTCAAAACATAGACAGTGGGAAGAGTCAGTCTTCTTGTGCTTAAGTTGGCATTGTGCCTTTTGTATTTAATTCTGATGCAATATCTGTGTTTCATCGTCAATAAGAAGCCAGAGGGATTCAGAAAACCTGAAGTGAAGCATCGGAATCTATAACTAGTGTCACAGGAATGTTTCAAACATAGTCAGTAAGAAGAGTCAGTCATCTTGTACTAAAGTCGGCATTGTGCCTTTTGTATTTAATTCCGATGCAATTTCTGTATTTCATCGTCAATAAGAAGGTCCAAGGGATACAGTAAACATAGAGTGAAGCAACGGAATCTATAACTAGTGTCACAGGAATGGTTCAAAACACAGACAGTGGGAAGAGTCAGTCTTCTTGCACTTAAGTCGGCATTGTGCCATTTGTATATAGTTCCGATGCAATTTCTGTGTTTCATCGTCAATAAAAAGGTCCAAGGCATACAGTAAACCGGGAGTGAAGCATCGGAATCTATAACTAGTGTCACAGGAATGGTTCAAACACAGACAGTAGGAAGATTCAGTCTTCTTGTACTTAAGTCAGCATTGTGCCTTTTGTATTTAATTCCGATGCAATTTCTGTGTTTCATCGTCAATAAAAAGGTCAGAGGGATGCAGTAAATCTGAAGTGAAGCATCGGAATCTATAACTAGTGTCACAGGAATGGTTCAAAAGATAGTCAGTAAGAAGAGTCAGTCTTCTTGTGCTTAAGTCGGCATTGTGCCTTTTATATTTAATTCCGATGCAAATTCTGTGTTTCATCGTCAATAAGAAGGTCCAAGGGATACAGTAAACCTGAAGTGAAGCATCGGAATCTATAACGAGTGTCACAGGAATGGTTCAAAACATAGGCAGTAGGAAGAGGCAGTTTTCTTGTACTTAAGTCGGCATTGTGCCATTTCTATTTAAATCCGATGCAATTTCTGTGTTTCATCGTCAATAAGAAGGTCCAAGGGATACAGTAAACCTGAAGTGAAGCATCGGAATCTATAACTAGTGTCACAGGAATGGTTCAAAACATAGACAGTGGGAAGAGTCAGTCTTCTTGTACTTAAGTTGGCATTGTGCCTTTTGTATTTACTTCCGATGCAATTTCTGTGTTTCATCGTCAATAAGAAGGTCAGAGGGTTTCAGAAAACCTGAAGTGAAGCATCGGATTCTATAACTAGTGTCACAGGAATGGTTCAAAACATAGTCAGTAAGAAGAGTCAGTCATCTTGTACTTAAGTCGGCATTGTGCCTTTTGTATTTTATTCCGATGCTATTTCTGTGTTTCATCGTCTATAAGAAGGTCAGAGGGATACAGTATACGTGAAGTGAAGCATCGTAATCTATAACTAGTGTCACAGGAATGGTTCAAATCATAGACAGTAAGAAGAGTCAGTCTTCTTGTACTTAATTCGGCACTGTGCCCTTTGGATTTAATTCCGATGCAATTTCTGTGTTTCATCGTCAATTAGAAGGTCCAAGGTATACAGCAAACCTGAAGTGAAGCATCGAAATCTATAACTAGTGTCACAGGAATGGTTCAAAACATAGACAGACGAAGAGTCAGTCTTCTTATACTTAAGTCGGCATTGTCCCTTTTGTATTTAATTCCGTTTTAATTTCTGTGTTTCATCGTCAATAAGAGGGTCAGAGGGTACAGTAATCCTGAAGTGAGGCATCGGAATCTAAAACTAGTGTCACAGGAATGGTAAAAACATAGAAAGTAGGATGAGTCAGTCGTCTTGTACTTAAGTCGACATTGTGCCTTCTCTATTTAATTCCGACGCAATTGCTGTGTTTCATCGTCAATAAGAAGGTCCAAGGGATGCAGTAAATCTGAAGTGAAGCATCGGAATCTATAACTAGTGTCACAGGAATGGTTCAAACATAGCCAGTAAGATGAGTCAGTCTTCTTGTACTTAAGTCGGCATTGTGCCTTATTTATTAAATTCCGACGCAATTTCTGTGTTTCATCGTCAATAAGAAGGTCCAAGGGATACAGTAAACCTAGAGTGAAGCATCGGAATCTATAACTAGTGTCACAGGAATGGTTCAAAACAACGACAGTAAGAAGAGTCAGTCTTCTTGTACTTAATTCTGCATTGTGCCTTTAGTATTTTATTCCAATGCAATTTCTGTGTTTGATCGTCAATAGGAAGGTCAGAGGGATGCAGTAAATCTGAAGTGAAGCATCGGAATCTATAACTAATGTCACAGGAATGGTTCAAATCATAGTCAGTAAGAAGAGTCAGTCCTCTTGTACTTAAGTCGGCATTGTGCCTTTTGTATATAATTCCGATGCAATTTCTGTGTTTCATTGTCAATAATAAGGTCAGAGGGATACAGTAAACCTATGTGAAGTATCGGAATGTAAAACTAGTGTCACAGGAATGGTTCAAATCATTGACAGTAGGAAGAGTCAGTCTTCTTGTACTTAAGTCGGCATTGTGCCTTTTGTATTTAATTCCGATGCAATTTCTGTGTTTCATCGTAAATAAGAAGGTCCAAGGGATACAGTAAACCTCGAGTGAAGCATCGGAATCTATAACTAGTGTCACAGGAATGGTTCAAATCATAGACAGTAAGAAGAGTGAGTTTTCTTGTACTTAATTCGGCACTGTGCCCTTTGGATTTAATTCCGATGTAATTTCTGTGTTTCATCGTCAATAAGAAGGTCAGAGGGATACAGTAAACCTGAAGTGAAGCATCGGAATCTATAACTAGTGTCACAGGAATGGTTCAAGACATAGGCAGTAAGAAGAGTCAGTCTTCTTGTACTGAGTCGGCATTGTGCCTTTTGTATTTAATTCCGATGCAATTTCTGAGTTTTATCGTCAATAAGAAGGTCCAAGGGATGCAGTAAACCTGAAGTGAAGCATCGAAATCTATAACTAGTGTCACAGGAATGTCTCAAAACATAGACAGACGAAGAGTCAGTCTTCTTGTACTTAAGTCGGCATTGTGCCTTTTGTATTCAATTCCGATGCAATTTCTGTGTTTCATCGTCAAAAAGAAGGTCCAAGGGATACAGTAAACCTGTAGTGAAGCATCGGAATCTGTAACTAGTGTCACAGGTATGATTCAAAACATAGTCAGTAAGAAGAGTCAGTCTTCTTGTAATTAATTCGGCATTGTGCCTTTTGTATTTAATTCCGAGGCAATTTCTGTGTTTCATCGTCATTAAGAAGGTCCAAGGGATACAGTAAACCTGCAGTGAAGCATGGGAATCTATAACTAGTGTCACAGGAATGGTTCAAAACATAGACAGTAAGAAGACTCAGTCTTCTTGTACTTAATTCGGCACTGTGCCCTTTGGATTTAATTCCGATGCTATTTCTGTGTTTCATCGTCAATAAGAAGGTCAGATGGATACAGTAAACCTGAAGTGAAGCATCGGAATCTGTAACTAGTGTCACAGGAATGGTTCAAAACATAGTCAGTGAGATGAGTCAGTCTTCTTGTACTTAATTCGGCATTGTGCCTTTAGTATTTAATTCCAATGCAATTTCTCTGTTTGATCGACAATAGGAAGGTCAGAGGGATACAGTATATCTGAAGTGAAGTATCGGAATCTATAACTAGTGTCACAGGAATGGATCAAAGCATAGTCAGTAAGAAGAGTCAGTGTTCTTGTACTTAAGTCGGCATTGTGCCTTTCCCATTTAATTCCGATGTAATTTCTATATTTCATCGTCAGTAAGAAGGTCCAAGGTATATAGTAAACCTGGAGCGAAGCATCGGAATCTATAACTAGTGCCATAGGAATGGTTCAAAACATAGACAGTAAGAAGAGTCCGTCTTCTTGTACTAAAGTCTGCATTGTGCCTTTTTTATTTAATTCCGATGCAATTTCTGTGTTTCATCGTAAATAAGAAGGTCCAAGGGATACAGTAAACCTGGAGTGAAGCATCGGAATCTATAACTAGTGTCACAGGAATTTTTCAAATCATAGACAGTAAGAAGACTCAGTCTTCTTGTACTTAATTCGGCACTGTGCCCTTTGGATTTAATTCCGATGCTATTTCTGTGTTTCATCGTCAATAAGAAGGTCAGATGGATACAGTAAACCTGAAGTGAAGCATCGGAATCTATAACTAGTGTCACAGGAATGGTTCAAAACATAGTCAGTGAGATGAGTCAGTCTTCTTGAACTTAATTCGGCATTGTGCCTTTAGTATTTAATTCCAATGCAATTTCTCTGTTTGATCGACAATAGGAAGGTCAGAGGGATACACTATATCTGAAGTGAAGTATCGGAATCTATAACTAGTGTCACAGGAATGGTTCAAAACATAGTCAGTAAGAGGAGTCAGTCTTCTTGTACTTAAGTCGGCAATGCGCCTTTTGTATTTAAATCCGATGCAATGTCTGTGTTTCATCGTCAATAAGAAGGTCAGAGGGATACAGTAAACCTGAAGTGAAGCATCGGAATCTAAAACTAGTGTCACAGGAATGGTTAAAATCATAGACAATAGGAAGAGTCAGTCTTCTTGTACTTAAGTCGGCATTGTGCCTTTTGCATTTAATTCCGATGCAATTTCTGTGTTTCATTGTCAATAAGTAGGTCCAAGGGATCCAGTAAACCTGAAGTGAAGCACCGGAATATATAACTAGTGTCACAGGAATTGTTCAAAACATAGTCAGTAAGAAGAGGCAGTCTTCTTGTACTTAAGTCGCCAGAGTGCCCTTTGTATTAAATTCCGATGCAATTTCTGTGTTTCATCGTAAATAAGAAGGTCCAAGGGATGCAGTAAACTTGGAGTGAAGCATCGGAATATATCACTAGTGCCACAGGAATGGTTCAAATCACAGACCGTAAGAAGGGTCAGTCTTCTTGTACTTAATTCAGCACTGTGCCCTTTGGATTTAATTCCGATGCAATTTCTGTGTTTCATCGTCAATAAGAAGGTCCAAGGGATACAGTAAACCAGAAGTGAAGCACCGGAATCAATAACTAGTGTTACAGGAATGGGTCAAATCATAGTCAGTAAGAAGAGTCAGTCTTCTTGTACTTAAGTCGGCAATGTGCCTTATGTATTTAATTCCGATGCAATTTCTGTGTTTCATTGTCAATAAGGAGGCCAAGGGATACAGTAAACCTGGAGTGAAGCATCGGAATCTATAACTAGTGTCACAGGAATGGTTCAAAGCATAGTCAATAAGAAGAGTCAGTCTTCTTGTACTTAAGTCGGCATTGTGCCTTTTTTATTTAATTCCGATGCAATTTTTGTGTTTCATCCTCAATACGATGGTCCAAGGGATACAGTAAACCGGGAGTGAAGCCTCGGAATCTATAACTAGTGTCACAGGAATGGTTCAAAACATAGTCAGTAAGAAGAGTCAGTCTTCTTGTACTTAATTCGGCATTGTGCCTTTTATATTTATTTCCGATGCAATTTCTGTGTTTCATCGTCAATAAGAAGGTCCAAGGGATACATTAAACCTGAAGTGAAACATAGGAATCTATAACTAGTGTCACAGGAATGGTTCAAAACACAGGCTGTAGGAAGAGGCAGTCCTCTTGTACTTAAGTCTGCATTGTGCCTTTTCTATTTAAATCCGATGCAATTTCTGTGTTTCATCGTCAATAAAAAGGTCCAAGGGATACAGTAAACCTGAAGTGGAGCATCGGAATCTATAACTAGTGTCACAGGAATGGTTCAAAACATAGACAGTTGGAAGAGTCAGTCTTCTTGTACTTAAGTTGGCATTGTGCCTTTTGTATTTAATTCCGATGCAATTTCTGTGTTTCATCGTCAATAAGAAGGGCAGAGGGATTCAGAAAACCTGAAGTGAAGCATCGGAATCTATAACTAGTGTCACAGGAATGTTTCAAACATAGTCAGTAAGAAGAGTCAGTCATCTTGTACTAAAGCCGGCATTGTTCCTTTTGTATTTAATTCCGATGCAATTTCTGTATTTCATCGTCAATAAGAAGGTCCAAGGGATACAGTAAACCTAGAGTGAAGCAACGGAATCTATAACTAGTGTCACAGGAATGGTTCAAAACACAGACAGTGGGAAGAGTCAGTCTTCTTGCACTTAAGTCGGCATTGTGCCATTTGTATTTAGTTCCGATGCAATTTCTGTGTTTCATCGTCAATAAAAAGGTCCAAGGCATACAGTAAACCGGGAGTGAAGCATCGGAATCTATAACTAGTGTCACAGGAATGGTTCAAACACAGACAGTAGGAAGATTCTGTCTTCTTGTACTTAAATCAGCATTGTGCCTTTTGTATTTAATTCCGATGCTATTTCTGTGTTTCATCGTCAATAAAAAGGTCAGAGGGATACAGTAAATCTGAAGTGAAGCATCGGAATCTATAACTAGTGTCACAGGAATGGTTCAAAACATAGTCAGTAAGAAGAGTCAGTCTTCTTGTGCTTAAGTCGGCATTGTGCCTTTTATATTTAATTCCGATGCAAATTCTGTGTTTCATCCTGAATAAGAAGGTCCAAGGGATACAGTAAACCTGAAGTGAAGCATCGGAATCTATAACTAGTGTCACAGGAATGGTTCAAAACATAGGCAGTAGGAAGAGGCAGTCTTCTTGTACTTAAGTCGGCATTGTGCCATTTCTATTTAAATCCGATGCAATTTCTGTGTTTCATCGTCAATAAGAAGGTCCAAGGGATACAGTAAACCTGAAGTGAAGCATCGGAATCTATAACTAGTGTCACAGGAATGGTTCAAATCATAGACAGTGGGAAGAGTCAGTCTTCTTGTACTTAAGTTGGCATTGTGCCTTTTGTTATTAATTCCGATGCAATT
The DNA here is from genome assembly GCF_021461395.2 of Schistocerca americana. Taxonomy (NCBI): domain Eukaryota; kingdom Metazoa; phylum Arthropoda; class Insecta; order Orthoptera; family Acrididae; genus Schistocerca; species Schistocerca americana. The sequence continues at coordinate 5,076,191 of NC_060130.1, read as the reverse complement.
TCTGTGTTTCATCGTCAATAAGAAGGTCAGAGGGATTCAGAAAACCTGAAGTGAAGCATCGGATTCTATAACTAGTGTCACAGGAATGGTTCAAAACATAGTCAGTAAGAAGAGTCAGTCTTCTTGTACTTAAGTCGGCATTGTGCCTTTTGTATTTTATTCCGATGCAATTTCTGTGTTTCATCGTCTATAGGAAGGTCAGAGGGATACAGTATACGTGAAGTGAAGCATCGGAATCTATAACTAGTGTCACAGGAATGGTTCAAATCATAGACAGTAAGAAGAGTCAGTCTTCTTGTACTTAATTCGGCACTGTGCCCTTTGGATTTAATTCCGATGCAATTTCTGTGTTTCATCGTCAATTAGAAGGTCCAAGGGATACAGCAAACCTGAAGTGAAGCATCGAAATCTATAACTATTGTCACAGGAATGGTTCAAAACATAGACAGACGAAGAGTCAGTCTTCTTGTACTTAAGTCGGCATTGTCCCTTTTGTATTTAATTCCGTTGCAATTTCTGTGTTTCATCGTCAATAAGAGGGTCAGAGGGTACAGTAATCCTGAAGTGAAGCATCGGAATCTAAAACTAGGGTCACAGGAATGGTAAAAACATAGAAAGTAGGATGAGTCAGTCGTCTTGTACTTAAGTCGACATTGTGCCTTCTTTATTTAATTCCGACGCAATTGCTGTGTTTCATCGTCAATAAGAAGGTCCAAGGGATACAGTAAACCTGAAGTGAAGCATCGGAATCTATAACTAGTGTCACAGGAATGGTTCAAAGCATAGTCAGTAAGAAGAGTCAGTGTTCATGTACTTAAGTCAGCATTGTGCCTTTTGTATTTAATTACGATGCAATTTCTGTGTTTCATTGTCAATAAGAATGTCCAAGGGATACAGTAAACCTGTAGTGAAGCATCGGAATCTGTAACTAGTGTCACAGGAATGGTTCAAACATAGACAGTAAGATGAGTCAGTCTTCTTGTACTTAAGTCGGCATTGTGCCTTATTTATTAAATTCCGACGCAATTTCTGTGTTTCATCGTCAATAAGAAGGTCCAAGGGATACAGTAAACCTAGAGTGAAGCATCGGAATCTATAACCAGTGTCACAGGAATGGTTCAAAACAACGACAGTAAGAAGAGTCAGTCTTCTTGTACTTAATTCGGCATTGTGCCTTTAGTATTTAATTCCAATGCAATTTCTGTGTTTGATCGTCAATAGGAAGGTCAGAGGGATGCAGTAAATCTGAAGTGAAGCATCGGAATCTATAACTAATGTCACAGGAATGGTTCAAATCATAGTCAGTAAGAAGAGTCAGTCCTCTTGTACTTAAGTCGGCATTGTGCCTTTTGTATTTAATTCCGATGCAATTTCTGTGTTTCATTGTCAATAATAAGGTCAGAGGGATACAGTAAACCTATGTGAAGTATCGGAATGTAAAACTAGTGTCACAGGAATGGTTCAAATCATTGACAGTAGGAAGAGTCAGTCTTCTTGTACTTAAGTCGGCATTGTGCCTTTTGTATTTAATTCCGATGCAATTTCTGTGTTTCATCGTAAATAAGAAGGTCCAAGGGATACAGTAAACCTCGAGTGAAGCATCGGAATCTATAACTAGTGTCACAGGAATGGTTCAAATCATAGACAGTAAGAAGAGTGAGTTTTCTTGTACTTAATTCGGCACTGTGCCCTTTGGATTTAATTCCGATGTAATTTCTGTGTTTCATCGTCAATAAGAAGGTCAGAGGGATACAGTAAACCTGAAGTGAAGCATCGGAATCTATAACTAGTGTCACAGGAATGGTTCAAAGCATAGGCAGTAAGAAGAGTCAGTCTTCTTGTACTGAGTTGGCATTGTGCCTTTTGTATTTAATTCCGATGCAATTTCTGAGTTTTATCGTCAATAAGAAGGTCCAAGGGATGCAGTAAACCTGATGTGAAGCATCGAAATCTATAACTAGTGTCACAGGAATGTTTCAAAACATAGACAGACGAAGAGTCAGTCTTCTTGTACTTAAGTCGGCATTGTGCCTTTTGTATTTAATTCCGATGCAATTTCTGTGTTTCATCGTCAAAAAGAAGGTCCAAGGGATACAGTAAACCTGAAGTGGAGCATAGGAATCTATAGCTAGTGTCATAGGAATGGTTCAAAACATAGGCTGTAGGAAGAGGCAGTCCTCTTGTACTTAAGTCTGCATTGTGCCTTTTCTATTTAAATCCGATGCAATTTCTGTGTTTCATCGTCAATAAACAGGACCAAGGGATACAGTAAACCTGAAGTGGAGCATCGGAATCTATAACTAGTGTCACAGGAATGGTTCAAAACATAGACAGTGGGAAGAGTCAGTCTTCTTGTACTTAAGTTGGCATTGTGCCTTTTGTATTTAATTCCGATGCAATTTCTGTGTTTCATCGTAAATAAGAAGGTCAGAGGGATTCAGAAAACCTGAAGTGAAGCATCGGAATCTATAACTAGTGTCACAGGAATCTTTCAAACATAGTCAGTAAGAAGAGTCAGTCATCTTGCACTAAAGTCGGCATTGTGCCTTTTGTATTTAATTCCGATGCAATTTCTGTATTTCATCGTCAATAAGAAGGTCCAAGGGATACAGTAAACCTAGAGTGAAGCAACGGAATCTATAACTAGTGTCACAGGAATGGTTCAAACACAGACAGTAGGAAGATTCAGTCTTCTTGTACTTAAGTCAGCATTGTGCCTTTTGTATTTAATTCCGATGCAATTTCTGTGTTTCATCGTCAATAAAAAGGTCAGAGGGATACAGTAAATCTGAAGTGAAGCATCGGAATCTATAACTAGTGTTACAGGAATGGTTCAAAACATAGTCAGTAAGAAGAGTCAGTCTTCTTGTGCTTAAGTCGGCATTGTGCCTTTTATATTTAATTCCGATGCAAATTCTGTGTTTCATCGTCAATAAGAAGGTCCAAGGGATACAGTAAACCTGAAGTGAAGCATCGGAATCTTTAACTAGTGTCACAGGAATGGTTCAAAACATAGGCAGTAAGAAGAGCCAGTCTTCTTGTACTTAAGACGGCACTGTGCCTTTTGCATTTAATTCCGATGCACTTTCTGTGTTTCATCGTCAATACGAAGGTCCAAGGGATACAGTAAACCTGAAGCGAAGCATCGGAATCTATAACTAGTGTCACAGGAATGGTTCAAAACATAGACAGTGGGAAGAGTCAGTCTTCTTGTACTTAAGTTGGCATTGTGCCTTTTGTATTTAATTCCGATGCAATTTCTGTGTTTCATCGTCAATAAGAGGGTCAGAGGGTACAGTAATCCTGAAGTGAAGCATCGGAATCTAAAACTAGTGTCACAGGAATGGTAAAAACATAGAAAGTAGGATGAGTCAGTCGTCTTGTACTTAAGTCGACATTGTGCCTTCTCTATTTAATTCCGACGCAATTGCTGTGTTTCATCGTCAATAAGAAGGTCCAAGGGATACAGTAAACCTGAAGTGAAGCATCGGAATCTATAACTAGTGTCACAGGAATGGTTCAAAGCATAGTCAGTAAGAAGAGTCAGTGTTCATGTACTTAAGTCAGCATTGTGCCTTTTGTATTTAATTACGATGCAATTTCTGTGTTTCATCGTCAATAAGAATGTCCAAGGGATACAGTAAACCTGTTGTGAAGCATCGGAATCTGTAACTAGTGTCACAGGAATGGTTCAAACATAGACAGTAAGATGAGTCAGTCTTCATGAACTTAAGTTGGCATTGTGCCTTATTTATTAAATTCCGACGCAATTTCTGTGTTTCATCGTCAATAAGAAGGTCCAAGGGATACAGTAAACCTAGAGTGAAGCATCGGAATCTATAACTAGTGTCACAGGAATGGTTCAAAACAACGACAGTAAGAAGAGTCTGTCTTCTTGTACTTAATTCGGCATTGTGCCTTTAGTATTTAATTCCAATGCAATTTCTGTGTTGATCGTCAATAGGAAGGTCAGAGGGATGCAGTAAATCTGAAGTGATGCATCGGAATCTATAACTAATGTCACAGGAATGGTTCAAATCATAGTCAGTAAGAAGAGTCAGTCCTCTTGTACTTAAGTCGGTATTGTGCCTTTTGTATTTAATTCCGATGCAATTTCTGTGTTTCATTGTCAATAATAAGGTCAGAGGGATACAGAAAACCTATGTGAAGTATCGGAATGTAAAACTAGTGTCACAGGAATGGTTCAAATCATTGACAGTAGGAAGAGTCAGTCTTCTTGTACTTAAGTCGGCATTGTGCATTTTGTATTTAATTCCGATGCAATTTCTGTGTTTCATCGTAAATAACAAGGTCCAAGGGATACAGTAAACCTCGAGTGAAGCATCGGAATCTATAACTAGTGTCACAGGAATGGTTCAAATCATAGACAGTAAGAAGAGTGAGTTTTCTTGTACTTAATTCGGCACTGTGCCCTTTGGATTTAACTCCGATGTAATTTCTGTGTTTCATCGTCAATAAGAAGGTCAGAGGGATACAGTAAACCTGAAGTGAAGCATCGGAATCTATAACTAGTGTCACAGGAATGGTTCAAAACATAGGCAGTAAGAAGAGTCAGTCTTCTTGTACTGAGTCGGCATTGTGCCTTTTGTATTTAATTCCGATGCAATTTCTGAGTTTTATCGTCAATAAGAAGGTCCAAGGGATGCAGTAAACCTGAAGTGAAGCATCGAAATCTATAACTAGTGTCACAGGAATGTTTCAAAACATAGACAGACGAAGAGTCAGTCTTCTTGTACTTAAGTCGGCATTGTGCGTTTTGTATTTAATTCCGATGCAATTTCTGTGTTTCATCGTCAAAAAGAAGGTCCAAGGGATACAGTAAAAATGTAGTGAAGCATCGGAATCTGTAACTAGTGTCACTGGAATGGTTCAAAACATAGACAGTAAGATGAGTCAGTCTTCTTGTACTTAGGTCGGCATGTGCCTTTTTTACTTAATTCCGATGCAATTTCTGTGTTTCATCGTCAATAAGAAGGTCCAAGGGATACAGTAAAACTAGAGTGAAGTATCGGAATCTGTTACTAGTGTCACAGGAATGGTTCAAATCACAGACAGTGGGAAGAGTCAGTCTTCTTGTACTTAAGTCGGCATTGTGACACTTGTATTTAATTCCGATGCAATTTTTGTGTTTCATCGTCAATAAGAAGGTCAGAGGGATACATTAAACCTGGAGTGAAGCATCGGAATCTATAACTAGTGTCACAGGAATGGTTCAAATCATAGAGAGAAGGAAGAGTCAGTCTTCTTGTACTTACGTCGGCATTGTGCCTTTTGCACTTAATTCCGATACAATTTCTGTATTTCATCGACAATAAGAAGGTCCAAGGTATATAGTAAATCTGGGGTAAAGCATCGGAATCTATAACTAGTGCCACAGGAAAAGTTCAAAACATAGACCGTAAGAAGAGTCAGTCTTCTTGTACTAAAGTCGGCATTGTGCCTTATTTATTTAATTCCGATGCAATTTCTGTGTTTCATTGTCAATAAGGAGGCCAAGGGATACAGTAAACCTGGAGTGAAGCATCGGAATATATAACTAGTGTCACAGGAATGGTTCAAAGCATAGTCAATAAGAAGAGTCAGTCTTCTTGTACTTAAGTCGGCATTGTGCCTTTTTTATTTAATTCCGATGCAATTTTTGTGTTTCATCCTCAATACGATGGTCCAAGGGATACAGTAAACCGGGAGTGAAGCCTCGGAATCTATAACTAGTGTCACAGGAATGGTTCAAAACATAGTCAGTAAGAAGAGTCAGTCTTCTTGTACTTAATTCGGCATTGTGCCTTTTATATTTATTTCCGATGCAATTTCTGTGTTTCATCGTCAATAAGAAGGTCCAAGGGATACATTAAACCTGAAGTGAAACATAGGAATCTATAACTAGTGTCACAGGAATGGTTCAAAACATAGGCTGTAGGAAGAGGCAGTCCTCTTGTACTTAAGTCTGCATTGTGCCTTTTCTATTTAAATCCGATGCAATTTCTGTGTTTCATCGTCAATAAAAAGGTCCAAGGGATACAGTAAACCTGAAGTGGAGCATCGGAATCTATAACTAGTGTCACAGGAATGGTTCAAAACATAGACAGTTGGAAGAGTCAGTCTTCTTGTACTTAAGTTGGCATTGTGCCTTTTGTATTTAATTCCGATGCAATTTCTGTGTTTCATCGTCAATAAGAAGGTCAGAGGGATTCAGAAAACCTGAAGTGAAGCATCGGAATCTATAACTAGTGTCACAGGAATGTTTCAAACATAGTCAGTAAGAAGAGTCAGTCATCTTGTACTAAAGCCGGCATTGTTCCTTTTGTATTTAATTCCGATGCAATTTCTGTATTTCATCGTCAATAAGAAGGTCCAAGGGATACAGTAAACCTAGAGTGAAGCAACGGAATCTATAACTAGTGTCACAGGAATGGTTCAAAACACAGACAGTGGGAAGAGTCAGTCTTCTTGCACTTAAGTCGGCATTGTGCCATTTGTATTTAGTTCCGATGCAATTTCTGTGTTTCATCGTCAATAAAAAGGTCCAAGGCATACAGTAAACCGGGAGTGAAGCATCGGAATCTATAACTAGTGTCACAGGAATGGTTCAAACACAGACAGTAGGAAGATTCTGTCTTCTTGTACTTAAATCAGCATTGTGCCTTTTGTATTTAATTCCGATGCTATTTCTGTGTTTCATCGTCAATAAAAAGGTCAGAGGGATGCAGTAAATCTGAAGTGAAGCATCGGAATCTATAACTAGTGTCACAGGAATGGTTCAAAACATAGTCAGTAAGAAGAGTCAGTCTTCTTGTGCTTAAGTCGGCATTGTGCCTTTTATATTTAATTCCGATGCAAATTCTGTGTTTCATCCTGAATAAGAAGGTCCAAGGGATACAGTAAACCTGAAGTGAAGCATCGGAATCTATAACTAGTGTCACAGGAATGGTTCAAAACATAGGCAGTAGGAAGAGGCAGTCTTCTTGTACTTAAGTCGGCATTGTGCCATTTCTATTTAAATCCGATGCAATTTCTGTGTTTCATCGTCAATAAGAAGGTCCAAGGGATACAGTAAACCTGAAGTGAAGCATCGGAATCTATAACTAGTGTCACAGGAATGGTTCAAATCATAGACAGTGGGAAGAGTCAGTCTTCTTGTACTTAAGTTGGCATTGTGCCTTTTGTATTTAATTCCGATGCAATTTCTGTGTTTCATCGTCAATAAGAAGGTCAGAGGGATTCAGAAAACCTGAAGTGAAGCATCGGATTCTATAACTAGTGTCACAGGAATGGTTCAAAACATAGTCAGTAAGAAGAGTCAGTCTTCTTGTACTTAAGTCGGCATTGTGCCTTTTGTATTTTATTCCGATGCAATTTCTGTGTTTCATCGTCTATAGGAAGGTCAGAGGGATACAGTATACGTGAAGTGAAGCATCGGAATCTATAACTAGTGTCACAGGAATGGTTCAAATCATAGACAGTAAGAAGAGTCAGTCTTCTTGTACTTAATTCGGCACTGTGCCCTTTGGATTTAATTCCGATGCGATTTCTGTGTTTCATCGTCAATTAGAAGGTCCAAGGGATACAGCAAACCTGAAGTGAAGCATCGAAATCTATAACTAGTGTCACAGGAATGGTTCAAAACATAGACAGACGAAGAGTCAGTCTTCTTGTACTTAAGTCGGCATTGTCCCTTTTGTATTTAATTCCGTTGCAATTTCTGTGTTTCATCGTCAATAAGAGGGTCAGAGGGTACAGTAATCCTGAAGTGAAGCATCGGAATCTAAAACTAGGGTCACAGGAATGGTAAAAACATAGAAAGTAGGATGAGTCAGTCGTCTTGTACTTAAGTCGACATTGTGCCTTCTCTATTTAATTCCGACGCAATTGCTGTGTTTCATCGTCAATAAGAAGGTCCAAGGGATACAGTAAACCTGAAGTGAAGCATCGGAATCTATAACTAGTGTCACAGGAATGGTTCAAAGCATAGTCAGTAAGAAGAGACAGTGTTCATGTACTTAAGTCAGCATTGTGCCTTTTGTATTTAATTACGATGCAATTTCTGTGTTTCATTGTCAATAAGAATGTCCAAGGGATACAGTAAACCTGTAGTGAAGCATCGGAATCTGGAACTAGTGTCACAGGAATGGTTCAAACATAGACAGTAAGATGAGTCAGTCTTCTTGTACTTAAGTCGGCATTGTGCCTTATTTATTAAATTCCGACGCAATTTCTGTGTTTCATCGTCAATACGAAGGTCCAAGGGATACAGTAAACCTAGAGTGAAGCATCGGAATCTATAACCAGTGTCACAGGAATGGTTCAAAACAACGACAGTAAGAAGAGTCAGTCTTCTTGTACTTAATTCGGCATTGTGCCTTTAGTATTTAATTCCAATGCAATTTCTGTGTTTGATCGTCAATAGGAAGGTCAGAGGGATGCAGTAAATCTGAAGTGAAGCATCGGAATCTATAACTAATGTCACAGGAATGGTTCAAATCATAGTCAGTAAGAAGAGTCAGTCCTCTTGTACTTAAGTCGGCATTGTGCCTTTTGTATTTAATTCCGATGCAATTTCTGTGTTTCATTGTCAATAATAAGGTCAGAGGGATACAGTAAACCTATGTGAAGTATCGGAATGTAAAACTAGTGTCACAGGAATGGTTCAAATCATTGACAGTAGGAAGAGTCAGTCTTCTTGTACTTAAGTCGGCATTGTGCCTTTTGTATTTAATTCCGATGCAATTTCTGTGTTTCATCGTAAATAAGAAGGTCCAAGGGATACAGTAAACCTCGAGTGAAGCATCGGAATCTATAACTAGTGTCACAGGAATGGTTCAAATCATAGACAGTAAGAAGAGTGAGTTTTCTTGTACTTAATTCGGCACTGTGCCCTTTGGATTTAATTCCGATGTAATTTCTGTGTTTCATCGTCAATAAGAAGGTCAGAGGGATACAGTAAACCTGAAGTGAAGCATCGGAATCTATAACTAGTGTCACAGGAATGGTTCAAAGCATAGGCAGTAAGAAGAGTCAGTCTTCTTGTACTGAGTTGGCATTGTGCCTTTTGTATTTAATTCCGATGCAATTTCTGAGTTTTATCGTCAATAAGAAGGTCCAAGGGATGCAGTAAACCTGATGTGAAGCATCGAAATCTATAACTAGTGTCACAGGAATGTTTCAAAACATAGACAGACGAAGAGTCAGTCTTCTTGTACTTAAGTCGGCATTGTGCCTTTTGTATTTAATTCCGATGCAATTTCTGTGTTTCATCGTCAAAAAGAAGGTCCAAGGGATACAGTAAACCTGAAGTGGAGCATAGGAATCTATAGCTAGTGTCATAGGAATGGTTCAAAACATAGGCTGTAGGAAGAGGCAGTCCTCTTGTACTTAAGTCTGCATTGTGCCTTTTCTATTTAAATCCGATGCAATTTCTGTGTTTCATCGTCAATAAACAGGACCAAGGGATACAGTAAACCTGAAGTGGAGCATCGGAATCTATAACTAGTGTCACAGGAATGGTTCAAAACATAGACAGTGGGAAGAGTCAGTCTTCTTGTACTTAAGTTGGCATTGTGCCTTTTGTATTTAATTCCGATGCAATTTCTGTGTTTCATCGTAAATAAGAAGGTCAGAGGGATTCAGAAAACCTGAAGTGAAGCATCGGAATCTATAACTAGTGTCACAGGAATCTTTCAAACATAGTCAGTAAGAAGAGTCAGTCATCTTGCACTAAAGTCGGCATTGTGCCTTTTGTATTTAATTCCGATGCAATTTCTGTATTTCATCGTCAATAAGAAGGTCCAAGGGATACAGTAAACCTAGAGTGAAGCAACGGAATCTATAACTAGTGTCACAGGAATGGTTCAAACACAGACAGTAGGAAGATTCAGTCTTCTTGTACTTAAGTCAGCATTGTGCCTTTTGTATTTAATTCCGATGCAATTTCTGTGTTTCATCGTCAATAAAAAGGTCATAGGGATACAGTAAATCTGAAGTGAAGCATCGGAATCTATAACTAGTGTTACAGGAATGGTTCAAAACATAGTCAGTAAGAAGAGTCAGTCTTCTTGTGCTTAAGTCGGCATTGTGCCTTTTATATTTAATTCCGATGCAAATTCTGTGTTTCATCGTCAATAAGAAGGTCCAAGGGATACAGTAAACCTGAAGTGAAGCATCGGAATCTTTAACTAGTGTCACAGGAATGGTTCAAAACATAGGCAGTAAGAAGAGCCAGTCTTCTTGTACTTAAGACGGCACTGTGCCTTTTGCATTTAATTCCGATGCACTTTCTGTGTTTCATCGTCAATACGAAGGTCCAAGGGATACAGTAAACCTGAAGCGAAGCATCGGAATCTATAACTAGTGTCACAGGAATGGTTCAAAACATAGACAGTGGGAAGAGTCAGTCTTCTTGTACTTAAGTTGGCATTGTGCCTTTTGTATTTAATTCCGATGCAATTTCTGTGTTTCATCGTCAATAAGAGGGTCAGAGGGTACAGTAATCCTGAAGTGAAGCATCGGAATCTAAAACTAGTGTCACAGGAATGGTAAAAACATAGAAAGTAGGATGAGTCAGTCGTCTTGTACTTAAGTCGACATTGTGCCTTCTCTATTTAATTCCGACGCAATTGCTGTGTTTCATCGTCAATAAGAAGGTCCAAGGGATACAGTAAACCTGAAGTGAAGCATCGGAATCTATAACTAGTGTCACAGGAATGGTTCAAAGCATAGTCAGTAAGAAGAGTCAGTGTTCATGTACTTAAGTCAGCATTGTGCCTTTTGTATTTAATTACGATGCAATTTCTGTGTTTCATCGTCAATAAGAATGTCCAAGGGATACAGTAAACCTGTTGTGAAGCATCGGAATCTGTAACTAGTGTCACAGGAATGGTTCAAACATAGACAGTAAGATGAGTCAGTCTTCATGAACTTAAGTTGGCATTGTGCCTTATTTATTAAATTCCGACGCAATTTCTGTGTTTCATCGTCAATAAGAAGGTCCAAGGGATACAGTAAACCTAGAGTGAAGCATCGGAATCTATAACTAGTGTCACAGGAATGGTTCAAAGCAACGACAGTAAGAAGAGTCTGTCTTCTTGTACTTAATTCGGCATTGTGCCTTTAGTATTTAATTCCAATGCAATTTCTGTGTTGATCGTCAATAGGAAGGTCAGAGGGATGCAGTAAATCTGAAGTGATGCATCGGAATCTATAACTAATGTCACAGGAATGGTTCAAATCATAGTCAGTAAGAAGAGTCAGTCCTCTTGTACTTAAGTCGGTATTGTGCCTTTTGTATTTAATTCCGATGCAATTTCTGTGTTTCATTGTCAATAATAAGGTCAGAGGGATACAGTAAACCTATGTGAAGTATCGGAATGTAAAACTAGTGTCACAGGAATGGTTCAAATCATTGACAGTAGGAAGAGTCAGTCTTCTTGTACTTAAGTCGGCATTGTGCATTTTGTATTTAATTCCGATGCAATTTCTGTGTTTCATCGTAAATAACAAGGTCCAAGGGATACAGTAAACCTCGAGTGAAGCATCGGAATCTATAACTAGTGTCACAGGAATGGTTCAAATCATAGACAGTAAGAAGAGTGAGTTTTCTTGTACTTAATTCGGCACTGTGCCCTTTGGATTTAACTCCGATGTAATTTCTGTGTTTCATCGCCAATAAGAAGGTCAGAGGGATACAGTAAACCTGAAGTGAAGCATCGGAATCTATAACTAGTGTCACAGGAATGGTTCAAAACATAGGCAGTAAGAAGAGTCAGTCTTCTTGTACTGAGTCGGCATTGTGCCTTTTGTATTTAATTCCGATGCAATTTCTGAGTTTTATCGTCAATAAGAAGGTCCAAGGGATGCAGTAAACCTGAAGTGAAGCATCGAAATCTATAACTAGTGTCACAGGAATGTTTCAAAACATAGACAGACGAAGAGTCAGTCTTCTTGTACTTAAGTCGGCATTGTGCGTTTTGTATTTAATTCCGATGCAATTTCTGTGTTTCATCGTCAAAAAGAAGGTCCAAGGGATACAGTAAAAATGTAGTGAAGCATCGGAATCTGTAACTAGTGTCACTGGAATGGTTCAAAACATAGACAGTAAGATGAGTCAGTCTTCTTGTACTTAGGTCGGCATGTGCCTTTTTTACTTAATTCCGATGCAATTTCTGTGTTTCATCGTCTATAAGAAGGTCCAAGGGATACAGTAAAACTAGAGTGAAGTATCGGAATCTGTTACTAGTGTCACAGGAATGGTTCAAATCACAGACAGTGGGAAGAGTCAGTCTTCTTGTACTTAAGTCGGCATTGTGACACTTGTATTTAATTCCGATGCAATTTTTGTGTTTCATCGTCAATAAGAAGGTCAGAGGGATACATTAAACCTGGAGTGAAGCATCGGAATCTATAACTAGTGTCACAGGAATGGTTCAAATCATAGATAGAAGGAAGAGTCAGTCTTCTTGTACTTACGTCGGCATTGTGCCTTTTGCACTTAATTCCGATACAATTTCTGTATTTCATCGACAATGAGAAGGTCCAAGGTATATAGTAAATCTGGGGTAAAGCATCGGAATCTATAACTAGTGCCACAGGAAAAGTTCAAAACATAGACCGTAAGAAGAGTCAGTCTTCTTGTACTAAAGTCGGCATTGTGCCTTATTTATTTAATTCCGATGCAATTTCTGTGTTTCATCGTCAATAAGAAGGTCAAAGAGATCCAGTAAACCTGAAGTGAAGCATCGGAATCTATAACTAGTGTCACAGGAATGGTTCAAAACATCGACAGTAAGAGGAATCAGTCTTCTTGTACTTCATTCGGCATTGTGACTTTAGTATTTAATTCCAATGCAATTTCTGTGTTTGATCGTCAATAGCAAGGTCAGTGGGATACAGTAAAGCTGAAGTGAAGCATCGGAATCTATAACTAGTGTCACAGGAATGGTTCATAACATAGTCAGTAAGAAGAGTCAGTCATCTTGTACTAAAGTCGGCATTGTGCATTTGTATTTAATTCCGATGCAATTTCTGTATTTCATCGTCAATAAGAAGGTCCAAGGGATACAGTAAACCTAGAGTGAAGCATCGGTATCTATAACTAGTGTCACAGGAATGGTTCAAATCACAGACAGTGGGAAGAGTCAGTCTTCTTGTACTTAAGTCGGCATTGTGACATTTGTATTTTATTCCGACGCAATTTCTGTGTTTCATCGTCAATAAGAAGGTCAGAAGGATACAGTTAACCTGAAGTGAAGCATCGGAATCTATAACTAGTGTCCCAGGTATGGTTCAAAACATAGACAGTACGAAGAGTCAGTCTTCTTGTAGTTAAGTCGGCATTGTGCCTTTTCCATTTAATTCCGATGCAATTTCTGTATTTCATCGTCAATAAGAAGGTCCAAGGTATATAGTAAACCTGGAGTAAAGCATCGGAATCTATAACTAGTGCCACAGCATAGGTTCAAAACATAGACCGTAAGAAGAGTCAGTCTTATTGTACTAAAGTCGGCATTGTGCCTTTTTCATTTAATTCCGATGCAATATCTGTGTTTCATCGTCAATAAGAAGGTCCAAGAGATCCAGTAAACCTGGAGTGAAGCATCGGAATCTATAACTAGTGTCACAGGAATGGTTCAAAACATCGACAGCAAGAAGAGTCAGTCTTCTTGTACTTATTTCGGCATTGTGCCTTTAGTATTTATTTCCAATGCAATTTCTGTGTCTGATCGTCAATAGGAAGGTCAGAGGGATACAGTAAATCTTAAGTGAAGCATCGGAATCTATAACAAGTGTCACAGGAATGGTTCAAACCATCGACAGTAAGAAGAGTCAGTCTTCTTGTACTTAATTCGGCATTGTGCCCTTAGTATTTAATTCCAATGCAATTTCTGTGTTTGATCGTCAATAGGAAGGTCAGAAGGATACAGTTAATCTGAAGTGAAGCATCGGAATCTATAACTAGTGTCCCAGGTATGGTTCAAAACATAGACAGTACGAAGAGTCAGTCTTCTTGTAGTTAAGTCGGCATTGTGCCTTTTCCATTTAATTCCGATGCAATTTCTGTGTTTCATCGTCAATAAGAAGGTCAGAGGGCTACAGTAAACCTGAAGTGAAGCATCGGAATCGATAACTAGTGTCACAGGAATGGTTCAAAGCATAGACAGTAGGAAGACACAGTCTTCTTGTACTTAAGTCGCCATTGTGTCTTTTCCATTTAATTCAGATGCAATATCTGTAGTTCATCGTCAACAAGCAGGTCCAAGGTATACAGTAAACCTGGAGTAAAGCATCGGAATCTATAACTAGTGCCACAGGAAAAATTCAAAACATAGACCGTAAGAAGAGTCAGTCTTCTTGTACTGAAGTCGGCATTGTGCCTTTTTTATTTAATTCCGATGCAATTTCTGTGTTTCATCGTCAATAAGAAGGTCCAAGAGATCCAGTAAACCTGGAGTGAAGCATCGGAATCTATAACTAGTGTCTCAGGAATGGTTCAAAACATCGACAGTAAGAGGAGTCAGTCTTCTTGTCCTTAATTCGGCATTGTGCCTTTAGTATTTAATTCCGATGCAATTTCTGTGTTTCATCGTCAATAAGAAGGTCCATGGGATACAGTAAACCTGGAGTGAAGCATAGGAATCTATAACTAGTGTCACATGAATGGTTTAAAACATAGACAGTAATAAGAGTCAGTCTTCTTCTACTTAATTCGGCATTGTGCCTTTTGTATTTAATTCCGATGCAATTTCTGTGTTTCATCGTCAATTAGGTCAGAGGAATACAGTAAACCTCAAGTGATGCATCTCAATCTATAACTAGTGTCACAGGAATGGTTCAAAACATAGTCAGTAAGAAGAGCCAGTCTTCTTGTACTTAAGTCGCCATTGTGCCTTTTGTATTTATTTCCGATGCAATTTCTGTGTTTCATCGTCAATAAGAAGGTCCATGGGATACAGTATACCTGGAGTGAAGCATCGGAATCTATAACTAGTGTCACAGGGATGGTTCAAAACATAGACAGTAAGAAGAGTCAGTATTCTTGTACTTAGGTCGGTATTGTGCCTTTTGTATTTAATTCCGATGCAATTTCTGTGTTTCATCGCCAGAAGAAGTTCCAAGGGATACAGTAAACCTGATGTGAAGCACCGGAATCTATAACTAGTGTCACAGGTATGGTTCAAAACATAGTCAGTAAGAACAGTCAATCTTCTCGTACTTAGGTCGGCATTGTGCCTTTTGTATTTCAATCCGATGCAATATCTGTGTTTCATCGTCAATAAGTAGGTCCATGGGATACAGTAAACCTGAAGTGAAGCATCGGAATCTATAACTAGTGGCACAGGAATGGTTCAAAACATAGACAGTTGGAAGAGTCAGACTTGTTGTACTTAAGTCGGCATTGTGCCTTTTCTGTTTAATTCCGATGCAATTTCTGTGCTTCATCGTCAATAAGAATGTCCAAGGGATACAGTAAACCTGAAGTGAAGCATCGGAAGATATAACTAGTGTCACAAGAATGGTTCAAAGCATAGTCAGTAAGAAGGGTCAGTCTTCTTGTACTTAAGTCGGCATTGTGCCTTTTCTATTTAATTCCTATGCAATTTCTGTCTTTCATCGTCAATAAGAAGGTCCATGGTATACAGTAAACCTGGTGTGAAGCATCAGAGTCAATAACTAGTGCCACAGGAATGGTTCAAAACATAGACAGTTTGGAAGAGTCAGTCTTCTTGTACTTAAGTCGGCATTGTGCCTTTTGTATTTAATTCCGATGCAATTTCTGTGTTTCATCGTCAATACGAAGGTCAGAAGGATACAGTAAACCTGGAGTGAAGCATCGGAGTCTATAACTAGTGTCGCAGGAATGGTTCAAACATAGAGTAGAAGAAGTGTCAATCTTCTTGAACTTGAGTCGACATTGTGCCTTTTGTATTTAATTCCGATGCAATTTCTGTGTTTCATCGTCAATAGGAAGGTCCAAGGGATACAGTAAACCTGGAGTGAAGCATCGGAATCTATAACTAGTCTCACAGGAATGGTTCAAAACATAGTCAGTAAGAAGAGTCAGTCTTCTTGTACTAAAGTCGGCATTGTGCCTTTTGTATTTGATTCCGATGCAATTTCTGTGATTCATCGTCAATAAGAAGGTCCATGGGATACAGTAAATCTGAAGTGAAGCATCGGAATCTATAACTAGTCTCACAGGAATGGTTCAAAACATAGTCAGTAAGAAGAGTCAGTCTTCTTGTACTAAAGTCGGCATTGTGCCTTTTGTATTTGATTCCGATGCAATTTCTGTGTTTCATCGTCAATAAGAACGACCAAGGGATACAGTTACATGAAGTGAAGCACCGGAATCTATAACTAGTGTCACAGGAATGGTTCAAAAGATAGTCAGTAAGAACAGTCAGTCTTCTTGTACTTAAGTCGGCATTGTGCCGTTTGTAGTTCATTCCGATGCAATTTCTGTGTTTTATCGTCAATAAGAAAGTCCAAGGGATACAGTAAACCGGAAGTAAAGCATCGGAATCTATAACTAGTGTCACAGGAATGGTTCAAAACATAGACAGTAGGAAGAGTCAGTCCTGTTGTACTTAAGTCGGCATTGTGCCTTTTGTATTTAATTCCGATGCAATTTCTGTGTTTCATCGTCAATAAGAAAGTCCAAGGGATACAGTAAACCGGGAGTGAAGCATCGGAATCTATAACTAGTGTCACAGTAATGGTTCAAACATAGTCAGTAAGAAGAGTCAATCTTCTTGTACTTAAGTCGGCATTGTGCCTTTTGTATAAAATTCCGATGCAATTTCTGTGTTTCATCGTCAGTAAGAAGGTCCAAGGGATACAGTAAAGCTGGAGTGAAGCATCGGAATCTATATGTAGTGTCACAGGAGTCGTTCAAAACATAGTCAGTAAGAAGGCTCAGTCTTCTTGTACTTAAGTCGGCATTGTGCCTTTTGTATTTAATTCCGATACAATATCTGTGTTTCATCGTCAATAAGAAGGGCAAGTGATACAGTAAACCTGGAGTGAAGCATCGGAATCTATAACTAGTGTCACAGGAATGGTTCAAAACAAAGACAGAAAGAAGAGTCAGTCATCTTGTATAGAAGTCGGAATTGTGTTTTGTGTATTTAATTCCGATGCATTACCTGTGTTTCATCGTCAATAAGAAGGTCAGAGGGATACAGTAAACGTGAAGTGAAGCATCGGAATCTATAACTAGTGTCACAGGAATGGTTCAAAACATAGTCAGTAAGAAGAGTCAGTCTTCTTGTACTTAAGTCAGCATTGTGCCTTTTGTATTTAATTCCGATGCAATTTCTGTGTTCCATCGTCGTTAAGAAGGTCCAAGGGATACAGTAAACCTGGAGTGAAGCATCGGAATCTATAACTAGTGTCACAGGAATGGTTCAAACATAGACAGTAACAAGAGTCATTCTTCTTGTACTTAAGCCGGCATTGTGGCTTTTCTATTTAATTCCGATGCAATTTCTGTGTTTCATCGTCAATAAGAAGGTCCAAGGGATACAGTAAACCGGAAGTGAAGCATCGGAATCTATAACCAGTGTCACAGGAATGGTTCAAAACAACGACAGTAAGAAGAGTCAGTCTTCTTGTACTTAATTCGGCATTGTGCCTTTAGTATTTAATTCCAATGCAATTTCTGTGTTTGATCGTCAATAGGAAGGTCAGAGGGATGCAGTAAATCTGAAGTGAAGCATCGGAATCTATAACTAATGTCACAGGAATGGTTCAAATCATAGTCAGTAAGAAGAGTCAGTCCTCTTGTACTTAAGTCGGCATTGTGCCTTTTGTATTTAATTCCGATGCAATTTCTGTGTTTCATTGTCAATAATAAGGTCAGAGGGATACAGTAAACCTATGTGAAGTATCGGAATGTAAAACTAGTGTCACAGGAATGGTTCAAATCATTGACAGTAGGAAGAGTCAGTCTTCTTGTATTTAAGTCGGCATTGTGCCTTTTGTATTTAATTCCGATGCAATTTCTGTGTTTCATCGTAAATAAGAAGGTCCAAGGGATACAGTAAACCTCGAGTGAAGCATCGGAATCTATAACTAATGTCACAGGAATGGTTCAAATCATAGACAGTAAGAATAGTGAGTTTTCTTGTACTTAATTCGGCACTGTGCCCTTTGGATTTAATTCCGATGTAATTTCTGTGTTTCATCGTCAATAAGAAGGTCAGAGGGATACAGTAAACCTGAAGTGAAGCATCGGAATCTATAACTAGTGTCACAGGAATGGTTCAAAACATAGGCAGTAAGAAGAGTCAGTCTTCTTGTACTGAGTTGGCATTGTGCCTTTTGTATTTAATTCCGATGCAATTTCTGAGTTTTATCGTCAATAAGAAGGTCCAAGGGATGCAGTAAACCTGATGTGAAGCATCGAAATCTATAACTAGTGTCACAGGAATGTTTCAAAACATAGACAGACGAAGAGTCAGTCTTCTTGTACTTAAGTCGGCATTGTGCCTTTTGTATTTAATTCCGATGCAATTTCTGTGTTTCATCGACAAAAAGAAGGTCCAAGGGATACAGTAAACCTGAAGTGGAGCATAGGAATCTATAGCTAGTGTCATAGGAATGGTTCAAAACATAGGCTGTAGGAAGAGGCAGTCCTCTTGTACTTAAGTCTGCATTGTGCCTTTTCTATTTAAATCCGATGCAATTTCTGTGTTTCATCGTCAATAAACAGGACCAAGGGATACAGTAAACCTGAAGTGGAGCATCGGAATCTATAACTAGTGTCACAGGAATGGTTCAAAACATAGACAGTGGGAAGAGTCAGTCTTCTTGTACTTAAGTTGGCATTGTGCCTTTTGTATTTAATTCCGATGCAATTTCTGTGTTTCATCGTAAATAAGAAGGTCAGAGGGATTCAGAAAACCTGAAGTGAAGCATCGGAATCTATAACTAGTGTCACAGGAATCTTTCAAACATAGTCAGTAAGAAGAGTCAGTCATCTTGCACTAAAGTCGGCATTGTGCCTTTTGTATTTAATTCCGATGCAATTTCTGTATTTCATCGTCAATAAGAAGGTCCAAGGGATACAGTAAACCTAGAGTGAAGCAACGGAATCTATAACTAGTGTCACAGGAATGGTTCAAACACAGACAGTAGGAAGATTCAGTCTTCTTGTACTTAAGTCAGCATTGTGCCTTTTGTATTTAATTCCGATGCAATTTCTGTGTTTCATCGTCAATAAAAAGGTCAGAGGGATACAGTAAATCTGAAGTGAAGCATCGGAATCTATAACTAGTGTTACAGGAATGGTTCAAAACATAGTCAGTAAGAAGAGTCAGTCTTCTTGTGCTTAAGTCGGCATTGTGCCTTTTATATTTAATTCCGATGCAAATTCTGTGTTTCATCGTCAATAAGAAGGTCCAAGGGATACAGTAAACCTGAAGTGAAGCATCGGAATCTTTAACTAGTGTCACAGGAATGGTTCAAAACATAGGCAGTAAGAAGAGCCAGTCTTCTTGTACTTAAGACGGCACTGTGCCTTTTGCATTTAATTCCGATGCACTTTCTGTGTTTCATCGTCAATACGAAGGTCCAAGGGATACAGTAAACCTGAAGCGAAGCATCGGAATCTATAACTAGTGTCACAGGAATGGTTCAAAACATAGACAGTGGGAAGAGTCAGTCTTCTTGTACTTAAGTTGGCATTGTGCCTTTTGTATTTAATTCCGATGCAATTTCTGTGTTTCATCGTCAATAAGAATGTCAGAGGGATTCAGAAAACCTGAAGTGAAGCATCGGATTCTATAACTAGTGTCACAGGAATGGTTCAAAACATAGTCAGTAAGAAGAGTCAGTCTTCTTGTACTTAAGTCGGCATTGTGCCTTTTGTATTTTATTCCGATGCAATTTCTTTGTTTCATCGTCTATAAGAAGGTCAGAGGGATACAGTATACGTGAAGTGAAGCATCGGAATCTATAACTAGTGTCACAGGAATGGTTCAAATGATAGACAGAAAGAAGAGTCAGTCTTCTTGTACTTAATTCGGCACTGTGCCCTTTGGATTTAATTCCGATGCAATTTCTGTGTTTCATCGTCAATTAGAAAGTCCAAGGGATACAGCAAACCTGAAGTGAAGCATCGAAATCTATAACTAGTGTGACAGGAATGGTTCAAAACATAGACAGACGAAGAGTCAGTCTTCTTGTACTTAAGTCGGCATTGTCCCTTTTGTATTTAATTCCATTGCAATTTCTGTGTTTCATCGTCAATAAGAGGGTCAGAGGGTACAGTAATCCTGAAGTGAAGCATCGGAATCTAAAACTAGTGTCACAGGAATGGTAAAAACATAGAAAGTAGGATGAGTCAGTCGTCTTGTACTTAAGTCGACATTGTGCCTTCTCTATTTAATTCCGACGCAATTGCTGTGTTTCATCGTCAATAAGAAGGTCCAAGGGATACAGTAAACCTGAAGTGAAGCATCGGAATCTATAACTAGTGTCACAGGAATGGTTCAAAGCATAGTCAGTAAGAAGAGTCAGTGTTCATGTACTTAAGTCAGCATTGTGCCTTTTGTATTTAATTACGATGCAATTTCTGTGTTTCATCGTCAATAAGAATGTCCAAGGGATACAGTAAACCTGTTGTGAAGCATCGGAATCTGTGACTAGTGTCACAGGAATGGTTCAAACATAGACAGTAAGATGAGTCAGTCTTCATGAACTTAAGTCGGCATTGTGCCTTATTTATTAAATTCCGACGCAATTTCTGTGTTTCATCGTCAATAAGAAGGTCCAAGGGATACAGTAAACCTAGAGTGAAGCATCGGAATCTATAACTAGTGTCACAGGAATGGTTCAAAACAACGACAGTAAGAAGAGTCAGTCTTCTTGTACTTAATTCGGCATTGTGCCTTTAGTATTTAATTCCAATGCTATTTCTGTGTTGATCGTCAATAGGAAGGTCAGAGGGATGCAGTAAATCTGAAGTGATGCATCGGAATCTATAACTAATGTCACAGGAATGGTTCAAATCATAGTCAGTAAGAAGAGTCAGTCCTCTTGTACTTAAGTCGGTATTGTGCCTTTTGTATTTAATTCCGATGCAATTTCTGTGTTTCATTGTCAATAATAAGGTCAGAGGGATACAGTAAACCTATGTGAAGTATCGGAATGTAAAACTAGTGTCACAGGAATGGTTCAAATCATTGACAGTAGGAAGAGTCAGTCTTCTTGTACTTAAGTCGGCATTGTGCATTTTGTATTTAATTCCGATGCAATTTCTGTGTTTCATCGTAAATAACAAGGTCCAAGGGATACAGTAAACCTCGAGTGAAGCATCGGAATCTATAACTAGTGTCACAGGAATGGTTCAAATCATAGACAGTAAGAAGAGTGAGTTTTCTTGTACTTAATTCGGCACTGTGCCCTTTGGATTTAACTCCGATGTAATTTCTGTGTTTCATCGTCAATAAGAAGGTCAGAGGGATACAGTAAACCTGAAGTGAAGCATCGGAATCTATAACTAGTGTCACAGGAATGGTTCAAAACATAGGCAGTAAGAAGAGTCAGTCTTCTTGTACTGAGTCGGCATTGTGCCTTTTGTATTTAATTCCGATGCAATTTCTGAGTTTTATCGTCAATAAGAAGGTCCAAGGGATGCAGTAAACCTGAAGTGAAGCATCGAAATCTATAACTAGTGTCACAGGAATGTTTCAAAACATAGACAGACGAAGAGTCAGTCTTCTTGTACTTAAGTCGGCATTGTGCGTTTTGTATTTAATTCCGATGCAATTTCTGTGTTTCATCGTCAAAAAGAAGGTCCAAGGGATACAGTAAAAATGTAGTGAAGCATCGGAATCTGTAACTAGTGTCACTGGAATGGTTCAAAACATAGACAGTAAGATGAGTCAGTCTTCTTGTACTTAGGTCGGCATGTGCCTTTTTTATTTAATTCCGATGCAATTTCTGTGTTTCATCGTCAATAAGAAGGTCCAAGGGATACAGTAAAACTAGAGTGAAGTATCGGAATCTGTTACTAGTGTCACAGGAATGGTTCAAATCACAGACAGTGGGAAGAGTCAGTCTTCTTGTACTTAAGTCGGCATTGTGACACTTGTATTTAATTCCGATGCAATTTTTGTGTTTCATCGTCAATAAGAAGGTCAGAGGGATACATTAAACCTGGAGTGAAGCATCGGAATCTATAACTAGTGTCACAGGAATGGTTCAAATCATAGAGAGAAGGAAGAGTCAGTCTTCTTGTACTTACGTCGGCATTTTGCCTTTTGCACTTAATTCCGATGCAATTTCTGTATTTCATCGACAATAAGAAGGTCCAAGGTATATAGTAAATCTGGGGTAAAGCATCGGAATCTATAACTAGTGCCACAGGAAAAGTTCAAAACATAGACCGTAAGAAGAGTCAGTCTTCTTGTACTAAAGTCGGCATTGTGCCTTATTTATTTAATTCCGATGCAATTTCTGTGTTTCATCGTCAATAAGAAGGTCAAAGAGATCCAGTAAACCTGAAGTGAAGCATCGGAATCTATAACTAGTGTCACAGGAATGGTTCAAAACATCGACAGTAAGAGGAATCAGTCTTCTTGTACTTCATTCGGCATTGTGACTTTAGTATTTAATTCCAATGCAATTTCTGTGTTTGATCGTCAATAGCAAGGTCAGTGGGATACAGTAAACCTGAAGTGAAGCATCGGAATCTATAACTAGTGTCACAGGAATGGTTCATAACATAGTCAGTAAGAAGAGTCAGTCATCTTGTACTAAAGTCGGCATTGTGCATTTGTATTTAATTCCGATGCAATTTCTGTATTTCATCGTCAATAAGAAGGTCCAAGGGATACAGTAAACCTAGAGTGAAGCATCGGTATCTATAACTAGTGTCACAGGAATGGTTCAAATCACAGACAGTGGGAAGAGTCAGTCTTCTTGTACTTAAGTCGGCATTGTGACATTTGTATTTTATTCCGACGCAATTTCTGTGATTCATCGTCAATAAGAATGTCAGAAGGATACAGTTAACCTGAAGTGAAGCATCGGAATCTATAACTAGTGTCCCAGGTATGGTTCAAAACATAGACAGTACGAAGAGTCAGTCTTCTTGTAGTTAAGTCGGCATTGTGCCTTTTCCATTTAATTCCGATGCAATTTCTGTATTTCATCGTCAATAAGAAGGTCCAAGGTATATAGTAAACCTGGAGTAAAGCATCGGAATCTATAACTAGTGCCACAGCATAGGTTCAAAACATAGACCGTAAGAAGAGTCAGTCTTATTGTACTAAAGTAGGCATTGTGCCTTTTTCATTTAATTCCGATGCAATATCTGTGTTTCATCGTCAATAAGAAGGTCCAAGAGATCCAGTAAACCTGGAGTGAAGCATCGGAATCTATAACTAGTGTCACAGGAATGGTTCAAAACATCGACAGCAAGAAGAGTCAGTCTTCTTGTACTTATTTCGGCATTGTGCCTTTAGTATTTATTTCCAATGCAATTTCTGTGTCTGATCGTCAATAGGAAGGTCAGAGGGATACAGTAAATCTTAAGTGAAGCATCGGAATCTATAACAAGTGTCACAGGAATGGTTCAAACCATCGACAGTAAGAAGAGTCAGTCTTCTTGTACTTAATTCGGCATTGTGACCTTAGTATTTAATTCCAATGCAATTTCTGTGTTTGATCGTCAATAGGAAGGTCAGAGGGATACAGTAAATCTGAAGTGAAGCATCGGAATCGATAACTAGTGTCACAGGAATGGTTCAAATCATAGTCAGTAAGAAGAGTCAGTCTTCTTGTACTTAAGTCGGCATTGTGCTTTTTGTATTTAATTCCGATACAATTTCTGTGTTTCATTGTCAATAATAAGGTCAGAGGGATACAGCAAACCTAAGTGAAGTATCGGAATCTAAAACTAGTGTCACAGGAATGGTTAAAAACATAGACAGTAGGAAGAGTCAGTCTTCTTGTACTTAAGTCGGCATTGTGCATTTTGTATTTAATTCCGATGCAATTTCTGTGTTTCATCGTAAATAAGAAGGTCCAAGGGATACAGTAAACCTGGAGTGAAGCATCGGAATCTATAACTAGTGTCACAGGAATGGTTCAAATCATAGACAGTAAGAAGAGTGAGTTTTCTTGTACCTAATTCGGCACTGTGCCCTTTGGATTTAATTCCGATGCAATTTCTGTGTTTCATCGTCAATAAGAAGGTCTGAGGGATACAGTAAACCTGAAGTGAAGCATCGGAATCTATAACTAGTGTCACAGGAATGGTTCAAAACATAGGCAGTAAGATGAGTCAGTCTTCTTGTACATAAGTCGGCATTGTCCCTTTTGTATTTAATTCCGTTGCAATTTCTGTGTTTCATCGTCAATAAGAGGGTCAGAGGGATACAGTAAACCTGAAGTGAAGCATCGGAATCTATAACTAGTGTCACAGGAATGGTAAAAACATAGAAAGTAGGAAGAGTCAGTACTCTTGTACTTAAGTCGACATTGTGCCTTCTCTATTTAATTCCGACGCAATTGCTGTGTTTCATCGTCAATAAGAAGGTCCAAGGGATACAGTAAACCTGAAGTGAAGCATCGGAATCTATAACTAGTGTCACAGGAATGGTTCAAAGTATAGTCAGTAAGAAGAGTCAGTGTTCTTGTTCTTAAGTCGGCATTGTGCCTTTTGTATTTAATTCCGATGCAATTTCTGTGTTTCATCGTCAATAAGAAGGTCCAAGGGAAACAGTAAACCTAGAGTGAAGCATCGGAATCTGTAACTAGTGTCACAGGAATGGTTCAAATCATAGACAGTGGGAAGAGTTACTCTTCTTGTAATTAAGTTGGCATTGTGACATTTGTATTTAATTCCGATGCAATTTCTGTGTTTCATCGTCAATAAGAAGGTCAGAGGGCTACAGTAAACCTGAAGTGAAGCATCGGAATCGATAACTAGTGTCACAGGAATGGTTCAAAGCATAGACAGTAGGAAGACACAGTCTTCTTGTACTTAAGTCGCCATTGTGTCTTTTCCATTTAATTCAGATGCAATTTCTGTAGTTCATCGTCAACAAGCAGGTCCAAGGTATACAGTAAACCTGGAGTAAAGCATCGGAATCTATAACTAGTGCCACAGGAAAAATTCAAAACATAGACCGTAAGAAGAGTCAGTCTTCTTGTACTGAAGTCGGCATTGTGCCTTTTTTATTTAATTCCGATGCAATTTCTGTGTTTCATCGTCAATAAGAAGGTCCAAGAGATCCAGTAAACCTGGAGTGAAGCATCGGAATCTATAACTAGTGTCTCAGGAATGGTTCAAAACATCGACAGTAAGAGGAGTCAGTCTTCTTGTCCTTAATTCGGCATTGTGCCTTTAGTATTTAATTCCGATGCAATTTCTGTGTTTCATCGTCAATAAGAAGGTCCATGGGATACAGTAAACCTGGAGTGAAGCATAGGAATCTATAACTAGTGTCACATGAATGGTTTAAAACATAGACAGTAATAAGAGTCAGTCTTCTTCTACTTAATTCGGCATTGTGCCTTTTGTATTTAATTCCGATGCAATTTCTGTGTTTCATCGTCAATTAGGTCAGAGGAATACAGTAAACCTCAAGTGATGCATCTCAATCTATAACTAGTGTCACAGGAATGGTTCAAAACATAGTCAGTAAGAAGAGCCAGTCTTCTTGTACTTAAGTCGCCATTGTGCCTTTTGTATTTATTTCCGATGCAATTTCTGTGTTTCATCGTCAATAAGAAGGTCCATGGGATACAGTATACCTGGAGTGAAGCATCGGAATCTATAACTAGTGTCACAGGGATGGTTCAAAACATAGACAGTAAGAAGAGTCAGTATTCTTGTACTTAGGTCGGTATTGTGCCTTTTGTATTTAATTCCGATGCAATTTCTGTGTTTCATCGCCAGAAGAAGTTCCAAGGGATACAGTAAACCTGATGTGAAGCACCGGAATCTATAACTAGTGTCACAGGTATGGTTCAAAACATAGTCAGTAAGAACAGTCAATCTTCTCGTACTTAGGTCGGCATTGTGGCTTTTGTATTTCAATCCGATGCAATATCTGTGTTTCATCGTCAATAAGTAGGTCCATGGGATACAGTAAACCTGAAGTGAAGCATCGGAATCTATAACTAGTGGCACAGGAATGGTTCAAAACATAGACAGTTGGAAGAGTCAGACTTGTTGTACTTAAGTCGGCATTGTGCCTTTTCTGTTTAATTCCGATGCAATTTCTGTGCTTCATCGTCAATAAGAATGTCCAAGGGATACAGTAAACCTGAAGTGAAGCATCGGAAGATAAAACTAGTGTCACAAGAATGGTTCAAAGCATAGTCAGTAAGAAGGGTCAGTCTTCTTGTACTTAAGTCGGCATTGTGCCTTTTCTATTTAATTCCTATGCAATTTCTGTCTTTCATCGTCAATAAGAAGGTCCAAGGTATACAGTAAACCTGGTGTGAAGCATCAGAGTCAATAACTAGTGCCACAGGAATGGTTCAAAACATAGACAGTTTGGAAGAGTCAGTCTTCTTGTACTTAAGTCGGCATTGTGCCTTTTGTATTTAATTCCGATGCAATTTCTGTGTTTCATCGTCAATACGAAGGTCAGAAGGATACAGTAAACCTGGAGTGAAGCATCGGAGTCTATAACTAGTGTCGCAGGAATGGTTCAAACATAGAGTAGAAGAAGTGTCAATCTTCTTGAACTTGAGTCGGCATTGTGCCTTTTGTATTTAATTCCGATGCAATTTCTGTGTTTCATCGTCAATAGGAAGGTCCAAGGGATACAGTAAACCTGGAGTGAAGCATCGGAATCTATAACTAGTCTCACAGGAATGGTTCAAAACATAGTCAGTAAGAAGAGTCAGTCTTCTTGTACTAAAGTCGGCATTGTGCCTTTTGTATTTGATTCCGATGCAATTTCTGTGATTCATCGTCAATAAGAAGGTCCAAGGGATACAGTAAATCTGAAGTGAAGCATCGGAATCTATAACTAGTCTCACAGGAATGGTTCAAAACATAGTCAGTAAGAAGAGTCAGTCTTCTTGTACTAAAGTCGGCATTGTGCCTTTTGTATTTGATTCCGATGCTATTTCTGTGTTTCATCGTCAATAAGAACGACCAAGGGATACAGTAACATGAAGTGAAGCACCGGAATCTATAACTAGTGTCACAGGAATGGTTCAAAAGATAGTCAGTAAGAATAGTCAGTCTTCTTGTACTTAAGTCGGCATTGTGCCGTTTGTAGTTCATTCCGATGCAATTTCTGTGTTTTATCGTCAATAAGAAAGTCCAAGGGATACAGTAAACCGGAAGTAAAGCATCGGAATCTATAACTAGTGTCACAGGAATGGTTCAAAACATAGACAGTAGGAAGAGTCAGTCCTGTTGTACTTAAGTCGGCATTGTGCCTTTTGTATTTAATTCCGTTGCAATTTCTGTGTTTCATCGTCAATAAGAAGGTCCAAGGGATACAGTAAACCGGGAGTGAAGCATCGGAATCTATAACTAGTGTCACAGTAATGGTTCAAAACATAGTCAGTAAGAAGAGTCAATCTTCTTGTACTTAAGTCGGCATTGTGCCTTTTGTATAAAATTCCGATGCAATTTCTGTGTTTCATCGTCAGTAAGAAGGTCCAAGGGATACAGTA
Source organism: Schistocerca americana (assembly GCF_021461395.2). Classification (NCBI taxonomy): domain Eukaryota; kingdom Metazoa; phylum Arthropoda; class Insecta; order Orthoptera; family Acrididae; genus Schistocerca; species Schistocerca americana. The sequence goes on along the minus strand of NC_060130.1, from coordinate 5,048,525 downwards.
AAGCTGGAGTGAAGCATCGGAATCTATATGTAGTGTCACAGGAGTCGTTCAAAACATAGTCAGTAAGAAGGCTCAGTCTTCTTGTACTTAAGTCGGCATTGTGCCTTTTGTATTTAATTCCGATACAATATCTGTGTTTCATCGTCAATAAGAAGGGCAAGTGATACAGTAAACCTGGAGTGAAGCATCGGAATCTATAACTAGTGTCACAGGAATGGTTCAAAACAAAGACAGAAAGAAGAGTCAGTCATCTTGTATAGAAGTCGGAATTGTGTTTTGTGTATTTAATTCCGATGCATTACCTGTGTTTCATCGTCAATAAGAAGGTCAGAGGGATACAGTAAACGTGAAGTGAAGCATCGGAATCTATAACTAGTGTCACAGGAATGGTTCAAAACATAGTCAGTAAGAAGAGTCAGCCTTCTTGTACTTAAGTCAGCATTGTGCCTTTTGTATTTAATTCCGATGCAATTTCTGTGTTCCATCGTCGTTAAGAAGGTCCAAGGGATACAGTAAACCTGGAGTGAAGCATCGGAATCTATAACTAGTGTCACAGGAATGGTTCAAACATAGACAGTAACAAGAGTCATTCTTCTTGTACTTAAGCCGGCATTGTGGCTTTTCTATTTAATTCCGATGCAATTTCTGTGTTTCATCGTCAATAAGAAGGTCCAAGGGATACAGTAAACCGGAAGTGAAGCATCGCAATCTATAACTAGTGTCACAGGAATGGTTCAAAACAAAGACAGTACGAAGAGTCAGTCTTGTTGTACTTAAGTCGGCATTGTGCCTTTTGTATTTAATTCCGATGCAATTTTTTGCGTTTCATCGTCAATAAGAAGGTCCAAGGGATACGGTTAACCTGGAGTGAAGCATCGCAATCTATAACTAGTGTCACAGGAATGGTTCAACACATAGTCAGTAAGAAGAGTCAGTCTTCTTGTACTTAAGTCGGCATTGTGCCTTTTGTATTTAATTCCGATGCAATTTCTGTGTTTCATCGTCAATAAGGAGGTCCAAGGGATACAGTAAAATTGGAGTGAAGCATCGGAATCTATAACCAGTGTCACAGGAATGGTTCAAAACATAGTCAGTAAGAAGAGTCTGTCTCCCCTTACTTAAGTCGGCATTGTGTCTTTTGTATTTAATTCCGGTGCAATTTCTGTGTTTCATCGTCAATAAGAAGGTCCAAGGGATACAGTAAACCGGGAGTGAAGCAACGGAATCTATAACAAGTGTCACAGGGATGGTTCAAAACATAGACAGTAAGAAGAGTCAGTATTCCCGTACTTAAGTCGGCATTGTGCCTTTTGTATTTAATTCTGATGCAATTTCCGTGTTTCATCTTCAATAAGAAGGTCCAAGGGTAACAGTAAACCTGAAGTGAAGCATCAGAGTCTATAACTAGTGTCACAGGAATGGTTCAAAAGAATAGTCAGTAAGAAGAGTCAGTCTTCTTGTACTAAAGTCGGCATTGAGCCTTTGTATTTGATTCCGATGCAATTTCTGTGATTCATCGTCAATTAGAAGGTCCAGGGGATAGTGTAAACCTGGAGTGAAGCTTCGGAATCTATAACAAGTGTCACAGGGATGGTTCAAAACATTGACAGTAAGTAGAGTCAGTATTCTTGTACTTTTGTCGGCATTGAGCCTTTTGTATTTAATTCCGATGCAATTTCTGTGTTTCATCGTCAATAAGAACGACCAAGGGATACAGTAAACCTGAAGTGAAGCACCGGAATCTATAACTAGTGTCACAGGAGTGGTTCAAAAGATAGTCAGTAAGAACAGTCAGTCTTCTTGTACTTAAGTCGGCAATGTGCTGTTTGTATTTCATTCCGAGGCAATTTCTGTGTTTCATCGTCAATAAGAAAGTCCAAGGGATACAGTTAACCGGAAGTGAAGCTTCGGAATCTATAACTAGTGTCACAGGAATGGTTCAAATCATAGACAGTAGGAAGAGTCAGTCTTGTTGTACTTAAGACGGCATTGTGCGTTTTGTATTTAATTCCGATGCAATTTCTGTGTTTCATCGTCAATAAGAAGGTCCAAGGGATACAGTAAACCGGGAGTGAAGCATCGGAATCTATAACTAGTGTCACAGTAATGGTTCGTAACATAGTAAGTAAGAAGAGTCAAGCTTCTTGTACTTAAGTCTGCATTGTGCCTTTTGTATAAAATTCCGATGCAATTTCTGTGTTTCATCGTCAGTAAGAAGGTCCAAGGGATACGGTTAACCTGGAGTGAAGCATCGCAATCTATAACTAGTGTCACAGGAATGGTTCAACACATAGTCAGTAAGAAGAGTCAGTCTTCTTGTACTTAAGTCGGCATTGTGCCTTTTGTATTTAATTCCGATACAATATCTGTGTTTCATCGTCAATAAGAAGGGCAAGTGATACAGTAAACCTGGAGTGAAGCATCGGAATCTATAACTAGTGTCACAGGAATGGTTCAAAACAAAGACAGAAAGAAGAGTCAGTCATCTTGTATAGAAGTTGGAATTGTGCCTTGTGTATTTAATTCCGATGCATTACCTGTGTTTCATCGTCAATAAGAAGGTCAGAGGGATACAGTAAACGTGAAGTGAAGCATCGGAATCTATAACTAGTGTCACAGGAATGGTTCAAAACATAGTCAGTAAGAAGAGTCAGTCTTCTTGTACTTAAGTCAGCATTGTGCCTTTTGTATTTAATTCCGATGCAATTTCTGTGTTCCATCGTCGTTAAGAAGGTCCAAGGGATACAGTAAACCTGGAGTGAAGCATCGGAATCTATAACTAGTGTCACATGAATGGTTCAAAACAAAGACAGAAAGAAGTGTCAGTCATCTTGTATAGAAGTCGGAATTGTGCCTTGTGTATTTATTTCCGATGCATTATCTGTGTTTCATCGTCAATAAGAAGGTCAGAGGGATACAGTAAACGTGAAGTGAAGCATCGGAATCTATAACTAGTGTCACAGGAATGGTTCAAAACATAGTCAGTAAGAAGAGTCAGTCTTCTTGTACTTAAGTCAGCATTGTGCCTTTTTTATTTAATTCCGACCCAGTTTCTGTGTTTCATCGTCATTAAGAAGGACCAAGGGATACAGTAAACCTGAAGTGAAGCATCGGAATCTATAACTAGTGTCACAGGAATGGTTCAAAACATAGACAGTAACAAGAGTCAGTCTTGTTGTACTTAAGTCGGCATTGTGCCTTTTGTATTTAATTCCGATGCAATTTCTGTGTTTCATCGTCAATAAGAAGGTCCAAGGGATACAGTAAACCGGGAGTGAAGCATCGGAATCTATAACTAGTGTCACAGTAATGGTTCGTAACACAGTCAGTAAGAAGAGTCAGTCTTCTTGTACTTATGTCGGCATTGTGCCTTTTGTATAAAATTCCGATGCAATTTCTGTGTTCCATCGTCGTTAAGAAGGTCCAAGGGATACAGTAAACCTGGAGTGAAGCATCGGAATCTATAACTAGTGTCAAGGAATGGTTCAAACATAGACAGTAACAAGAGTCAGTCTTCTTGTACTTAAGTCGGCATTGTGCCTTGTCTATTTAATTCCGATGTAATTTCTGTGCTTCATCGTCAATACGAAAGTCCAAGGGATACAGTAAACCTGAAGTGAAGCATCGGAATCTATAACTAGTGTCACAGGGATGAATCAAACATAGTCAGTAAGAAGGGTCAGTCTTCTTGTACTTAAGCCGGCATTGAGCCTTTTCTATTTAATTCCGATGCAATTTCTGTGTTTCATCGTCAATAAGAAGGTCCAAGGGATACAGTAAACCGGAAGTGAAGCATCGCATTCTATAACTAGTGTCACAGGAATGGTTCAAAACATAGTCAGTAAGTAGAGTCAGTCTTCTTGTACTAAAGTCGGCATTGAGCCTTTTGTATTTGATTCCGATGCAATTTCTGTGATTCATCGTCAATAAGAAGGTCCAAGGGATACAGTAAACCTGGAGTGAAGCATCGGAATCTATAACAAGTGTCACAGGGGTGATTCAAATCATAGACAGTAAGTATAGTCAGTATTCTTGTACTTTTGTCGGCATTGAGCCTTTTGTATTTAATTCCGATGCAATTTCTGTGTTTCATCGTCAATAAGAACGACCAAACGATACAGTAAACCTGAAGTGAAGCACCGGAATCTATAACTAGTGTCACAGGAATGGTTCAAAAGATAGTCAGTAAGAACAGTCAGTCTTCTTGTACTTAAGTCGGCAATGTGCTGTTTGTATTTCATTCCGATGCAATTTCTGTGTTTCATCGTCAATAAGAAAGTCCAAGGGATACAGTAAACCGGAAGTGAAGCATCGGAATCTATAACTAGTGTCACAGGATTGGTTCAAAACATAGACAGTAGGAAGAGTCAGTCTCGTTGTACTTAAGTCGGCATTGTGCCTTTTGTATTTAATTCCGATGCAATTTCTGCGTTTCATCGTCAATAAGGAGGTCCAAGGGATACGGTAAACCTGGAGTGAAGCATCGCAATCTATAACTAGTGTCACAGGAATGGTTCAACACATAGTCAGTAAGAAGAGTCAGTCATCTTGTACTTAAGTCGGCATTGTGCCTTTTGTATTTAATTCCGATGCAATTTCTGTGTTTCATCGTCAATAAGAAGGTCCAAGTGCTACAGTAAACCGGAAGTGAAGCATCGGAATCTATAACTAGTGTCACAGGAATGGTTCAAAACATAGACAGTAGGAAGAGTCAGTCTCGTTGTACTTAAGTCGGCATTGTGCCTTTTGTATTTAATTCCGATGCAATTTCTGCGTTTCATCGTCAATAAGGAGGTCCAAGGGATACGGTAAACCTGGAGTGAAGCATCGCAATCTATAACTAGTGTCACAGGAATGGTTCAACACATAGTCAGTAAGAAGAGTCAGTCATCTTGTACTTAAGTCGGCATTGTGTCGTTTGTATTTAATTCCGGTGCAATTTCTGTGTTTCATCTTCAATAAGAAGGTCCGAGGGATACAGTAAACCTGAAGTGAAGCATCAGAGTCTATAACTAGTGTCACAGGAATGGTTCAAAACATAGTCAGTAAGAAGAGTCAGTCTTCTTGTACAAATGTCGGCGTTGAGCCTTTTGTATTTGATTCCGATGCAATTTCTGTGATTCATCGTCAATAAGAAGGTCCAAGGGATACAGTAAACCTGGAGTGAAGCATCGGAATCTATAACAAGTGTCACAGGGATGGTTCAAAACATAGACAGTAAGTAGAGTCAGTATTCTTGTACTTTTGTCGGCATTGAGCCTTTTGTATTTAATTCCGATGCAATTTCTGTGTTTCATCGTCAATAAGAACGACCAAGGGATACAGTAAACCTGAAGTGAAGCACCGGAATCTATAACTAGTGTCACAGGAATGGTTCAAAAGATAGTCAGTAAGAACAGTCAGTCTTCTTGTACTTAAGTCGGCATTGTGCCTTTTGTATTTAATTCCGATGCAATTTCTGTGTTTCATCGTCAATAAGAAGGTCCAAGGGATACAGTAAACCGGAAGTGAAGCATCGGAATCTATAACTAGTGTCACAGGAATGGTTCAAAACATAGACAGTAGGAAGAGTCAGTCTTGTTGTACTTAAGTCGGCATTGTGCCTTTTTATTTAATTACTATGCAAGTTCTGTGTTTCATCGTCAATAAGAAGGTCCAAGGGATACAGTAAACCTGGAGTGAAGCAACGGAATCTATAACAAGTGTCACAGGGATGGTTCAAAACATAGACAGTAAGAAGAGTCAGTATTCTTGTACTTAAGTCGGCATTGTGCCTTTTGTATTTAATTCCGATGCAATTTCTGTGTTTCATCTTCAATAAGAAGGTCCAAGGGATACAGTAAACCTGAAGTGAAGCATCAGTGTCTATAACTAGTGTCACAGGAATGGTTCAAAACATAGTCAGTAAGAAGAGTCAGTCTTCTTGTACTTAAGTCGGCATTGTGCCTTTTGTATTTAATTCCGATGCAATTTCTGTCTTTCATCGTCAATAAGAAGGTCCAAGGGATAGAGTAAACCTGAAGTTAAGCACCGAAATCTATAACTAGTGTCACATGAATGGTTCAAAACATAGTCAGTAAGAAGAATCAGTCTTCTTGTACCTATGTCGGCATTGTGCCTTTTGTATTTAATTCCGATGAAATTTCTGCGTTTCATGGCCAATAAGAAGGTCCAAGGGATACAGTAAACCTGGAGTGAAGCATCGGAATCTATAACTAGTGTCACATGAATGGTTAAAAACATAGACAGTAAGAAAGTCAGCCTTCTTGTACTTAAGTCGGCATTGTGCCTTTTGTATTTAATTCGGACGCAATTTCTGTGTTTCATCGTCAGTAAGAAGGTCCAAGGGATACAGTAAACCGGGAGTGAAGCATGGGAAACTATAACTAGTGTCACAGGAATGAATCAAAACATAGTCGGCAAGAAGAATCAGTCTTCTTGTACTTAAGTCGGCATTGTGCCTTTTGTATTTTATTTCCGATGCAATGTCTGTGATTCATCGTCAACAAGTAGGTCCAAGGGATACATTAAAGCAGAAGTGAAGCATCGGAATCTATAACTAGTGTCGCAGGAATGGTTCAAAACATAGACAGTAGGAAGAGTCAGTCTTCTTGTACTTAAGTCGGCATTGTGCCTTTTCTATTTAATTGCAATGCAATTTCTGTGTTTCATCGTCAATAAGAAGGTCCAAGGGATACGGTAAACCTGGAGTGAAGCATCGCAATCTATAACTAGTGTCACAGGAATGGTTCAAATCATAGTCAGTAAGAAGAGTCAGTCTTCTTGTACTTAAGTCGGCATTGTGCCTTTTGTATAAAATTCCGATGCATTTTCTGTGTTTCATCGTCAGTAAGAAGGTCCAAGGGATACAGTAAACCGGGAGTGAAGCATCGGAAACTATAACTAGTGTCACAGGAATGAATCAAAACATAGTCGGCAAGAAGAATCAGTCTTCTTGTACTTAAGGCGGCATTGTGCATTTTGTATTTTATTTCCGATGCAATTTCTGCGATTCATCGTCAACAAGTAGGTCCAAGGGATACATTAAAGCAGAAGCGAAGCATCGGAATCTATAACTAGTGTCGAAGGAATGGTTCAAAACATAGACAGTAGGAAGAGTCAGTCTTCTTGTACTTAAGTCGGCATTATGGCTTTTGTATTTAATTCCGATGCAATTTCTGTGTTTCATCGGCAATAAGAAGGTTCAAGGGATACAGTAAACCGGGAGTGAAGCATCGGAATCTATAACTAGTGTCACAGGAATGGTTCATAACATAGTCAGTAAGAAGAGTCAGACTTCTTGTACTTAAGTCGGCATTGTGCCTATTGTATAAAATTCCGATGCATTTTCTGTGTTTCATCGACAGTAAGAAGGTCCAAGGGATACAGTAAACCTGGAGTGAAGCATCGGAATCTATAAGTAGTGCCACAGGGATGGTTCAAAACATAGACAGTAAGAAGAGTCAGTATTCTTGTACTTATGTCGGCATTGTGCCTTTTGTTTTTAATTCCGACGCAATTTCTGTGTTTCATCGTCAATAAGAAGGTCCAAGGGATACAGTAAACCTGGAGTGAAGCACCGGAATCTATAACTAGTGTCACAGGAATGGTTCAAAACATAGTCAGTGAGAACAGTCAGTCTTCTTGTACTTAAGTCGGCATTGTGCCTTTAGTATTTAATTCCGATGCAATATCTGTGTTTCATCGTCAATAAGAAGGTCAAAGGGATACAGTAAACCTGAAGTGAAGCATCGGAATCTATAACTAGTGCCACAGGAATGGTTCAAAACATAGACAGTAAGAAGAGTCACTCTTCTTGTACCTAAGTCGGCATTGTGCCTTTTTATTTAATTCCGAAGCAATTTCTGTATTTCATCGTCAATAAGAAGGTCCAAGGTATGTAGTAAACCTGGAGTGAAGCATCTGAATCTATAACTAGTGTCACAGGAAAGGTTCAAAACATAGTCAGTAAGAAGAGTCAGTGTTCTTGTACTTTAGTCGGCATTGTTCCTTTTGTATTTAATTCCGATGCAATATCTGTGTTTCATCGTCAACAAGAAAGTCCAAGGGATACAGTGAACGTGAAGTGAAGCATCAGAATCTATAACTAGTGGTACAGGAATGGTTCAAACATAGTCAGTAAGAAGAGTCAGTCTTCTTGTACTTCTGTCGGCATTGTGCCTTTTCTATTTAATTCCGATGCAATTTCTGTGCTTCATCGTCAATACGAAAGTCCAAGGGATACAGTAAGTCTGAAGGGAAGCATCGGAATCTCTAACTAGTGTCACAGGAGTCGTTCAAAACATAGTCAGTAAGAAGGCTCAGTCTTCTTGTTCCTAAGTCGGCATTGTGCCTTTTGTATTTTATTCCGATACATTATCTGTGTTTCATCGTCAATAAGAAGGGCAAGTGATACAGTAAACCTGGAGTGAAGCATCGGAATCTATAACTAGTGTCACAGGAATGGTTCAAAACAAAGACAGTAAGAATAGTCAGTATTCTTGTACTTCAGTCGGCATTGTGCCTTTTGTATTTAATTCCGATGCAATTTCTGTGTTTCATCGTCAATAAGAAGGTCCAAGGGATACAGTAAACCATGAGTGAAGCATCGGAATCTATAACTAGTGTCACAGGAATGGTTCAAACATAGACATTAAGAAGAGACAGTCTTCTTGTACTTAAGTCGGCATTGTGCCTTTTGTATTTAATTCCGATGCAATTTCTGTGTTTCATCGTCAATAAGGAGGTCCAAGGGATACAGTAAACCTGGAGTGAAGCATCGGAATCTATAACCAGTGTCACAGGAATGGTTCAAAACATAGTCAGTAAGAAGAGTCAGTCTTCGTTTACTTAAGTCGGCATTGTGTCTATTGTATTTAATTCCGGTGCAATTTCTCTGTTTCATCGTCAATAAGAAGGTCCAAGGGAGACAGTAAAATGGGAGTGAAGCATCGGAATCTATAACTAGTGTCACAGGAATGGTTTAAAACATAGTCAGTAAGAAGAGTCAGTCTTATTCTACTTAAGTCGGCATTGTGCCTTTTGTATTTAATTCCGATGCAATATCTTTGTTTCATCGTCAATAAGAAGGTCCAAGGGATACAGTAAACCTGAAGTGAAGCATCAGAATCTATAACTAGTGGTACAGGAATGGTTCAAACATAGTCAGTAAGAAGAGTCAGTCTTCTTGTACTTCTGTCGGCATTGTGCCTTTTCTATTTAATTCCGATGCAATTTCTGTGCTTCATCGTCAATACGAAAGTCCAAGGGATACAGTAAGTCTGAAGGGAAGCATCGGAATCTCTAACTAGTGTCACAGGAGTCGTCCAAAACATAGTCAGTAAGAAGGCTCAGTCTTCTTGTACCTAAGTCGGCATTGTGCCTTTTGTATTTTATTCCGATACAATATCTGTGTTTCATCGTCAATAAGAAGGGCAAGTGATACAGTAAACCTGGAGTGAAGCATCGGAATCTATGACTAGTGTCGCAGGAATTGTTCAAAACATAGTCAGTAAGAAGAGTTAGTTTTCTTGTACTTAAGTCGGCAATGTACCTTTTGTATTTAATTACGATGCAATGTCTGTGTTTCATTGTCAATAAGAAGGTCCAAGGGTTACAGTAAACCTGGAGTGAAGCATCGGAATCTATAACGAGTGTCACAGGGATGGTTCAAAACATAGACAGTAAGAAGGGTCAGTATTCTTGTACTTCAGTCGGCATTGTGCCTTTTGTATTTAATTCCGATGCAATTTCTGTGTTTCATCGTCAATAAGAAGGTCCAAGGGATACAGTAAACCTGGAGTGAAGCATCGGAATCTATATCTAGTGTCTCAGCGATGGTAAAAACGTAGACAGTAAGAAGAGTCAGTATTCTTGTACTTAAGTCGGCATTGTGCCTTTTGTATTTAATTCCGATGCAATTTCTGTGTTTCATCATCAATAAGAAGGTCCTAGGGGTACAGTAAACCATGAGTGAAGCATCGGAATCTATAACTAGTGTCACACTAATGGTTCAAAACATAGACAGTAAGAAAAGTCAGTCTTCTTGTACTTAAGTCGGCATGGTCCTTTTGTATTTAATTGCGATGCAATTTCTGTGTTAATCGTCAATAAATAGGTCCAAGGGATACAGTAAACCTGAAGTGAAGCATCGGAAACTGTAACTAACGTCACAGGAATGGTTCAAAGCATAGACACTAAGAAGAGTCAGTCTGCTTGTACTTAAGACGGCATTGTGCCTTTTGTATTTAATTCCGATGCAATTTCTGTGTTTCATCTTCAATAAGAAGGTCACAGGGATACAGTGAACCTGAGGTGAAGCATCGGAATCTATAACTAGTGTCGCAGGAATGGTTTAAAACATAGACTGTAGGAAGAGTCAGTCTTCTTTTACTTAAGTCGGCATTGTGCCTTTTGTATTTAATTCCGATGCAATATCTTTGTTTAATCGTCAATAAGAAGGTCCAAGGGATACAGTAAACCTGGAGTTAAGCATCGGAATCTATAACTAGTGTCACAGGAATGGTTCAAAACATAGACAGTAAGAAGAGTCAGTCGTCTTGTACTTAAGTCGGCATTGTGCCTTTTGTATTTAATTCCGATGCAATTTCTGTGTTTCATCGTAAATAAGACAGTCCAACGGATACAGTAAACCATGAGTGAAGCATCGGAATCTATAACAAGTGTCACAGGAATGGTTCAAAATATAGACAGTAAGAAGAGTCAGTCTTCTTGTACTTATCTCGGCATTGTGCCTTTTGTATTTAATTCCGACGCAATTTCTGTGTTTCATCGTCAATAAGGAGGTCCAAGGGATACAGTAAACCTGGAGTGAAGCATCGGAATCTATAACCAGTGTCACACGAATGGTTTAAAATATAGTCAGTAAGAAGAGTTAGTCTTCGTTTACTTAAGTCGGCATTGTGTCTTTTGTATTTAATTCCGGTGCAATTTCTGTGTTTCATCTTCAATAAGCAGGTCAGAGGGATACAGTAAACCTGAAGTGAAGCATCGGAATCAAGAACTAGTGTCACAGGAATTGTTAAAATGATAGACAGTAGGAAGAGTCAGTCTTCTTGTACTTAAGTCAGCATTGTGCCTTTTCTATTTAATTCCGATGCAAGTTCTGTGTTTCATCGTCAATAAGAAGGTCCAAGGGATACAGTATATCTGAAGTGAAGCATCGGAATCTGTAACTAGTGTCACAGGAATGGTTCAAAACATAATCAGTAAGAAGAGTCAATCTTCTTGTACTTAAGTCGGCATTGTGCCTTTTGTATTTTATTCCGATACAATTTCTGTGTTTCATCGTCAATAAGAAGGTCCAAGTGCTACAGTAAATCTGGAGTGAAGCATCGGAATCTATAACTAGTGTCACAGGAATGGTTCAAAACAAAGACAGTAAGAAGAGTCAGTCATCTTGTACTTAAGTCGGAATTGTGCATTTTGTCTTTAATTCCGATGTAATTTCTGTGTTTCATCGTCAATAAGTAGGTCAGAGGGATACAGTAAACCTGAAGTGAAGCATCGGAATCTATAACTAGTGTCACAGGAATGGTTCAAAACATAGACAGTAAAAAGAGTCAGTCTTCTTGTACTTAAGTCGGTATTGTACCTTTTGTATTTAATTCCGATGCAATGTCTGTGTTTCATCGTCAATTAGAAGGTCCAAGGGTTACAGTAAACCTGGAGTGCAGCATCGGAATCAATAACTAGTGCCACAGGGATGGTTCAAAACATAGACAGTAAGAAGAGTCAGTATTTTCGTACATATGTCGGCATTGTGCCTTTTGTATTTAATTCCGGTGCAATTTCTGTGTTTCATCGTCAGTAAGACGGTCCAAGGGATACGGTGAACCTGGAGTGAAGCATCGGAATCTATAACCAGTGTCACAAGAATGGTTCAAAACATAGTCAGTAAGAAGAGTCAGTCTTCGTTTAGTTATGTCGGCATTGTGTCTTTTGTATTTAATTCCGGAGCAATTTCTGTGTTTCATCGTCAATAAGAAGGTCCAAGGGATACAGTAAAATGGGAGTGAAGCATCGGAATCTATAAATAGTGTCACAGGAATGGTTTAAAACATAGTCAGTAAGAAGAGTCAGTCTTCTTCTACTTAAGTCGGCATTGTGCCTTTTGTATTTAATTCCGATGCAATATCTTTCTTTCATCGTCAATAAGAAGGTCTAAGGGATACAGTAAACCTGGAATGATGCATCGGAATCTATAACTAATATCACAGGAATGAATCAAAACATAGTCAGAAAGAAGAGCCAGTCTTCTTGTACTTAAGTCGGCATTGTGAATTTTGTATTTAATTCCGATGCAATTTCTGTGTTTCATCGTCAATAAGAATGTCAGAGGGATACAGTAAACCTGAAGTGAAGCATCGGAATCAAGAACTAGTGTCACAGGAATTGTTCAAATGATAGAAAGTAGGAAGAAACAGTCTTCTTGTACTTAAGTCGTCATTGTGGCTTTTCTATTTAATTCCGATGCAATTTCTGTGTTTCATCGTCAATAAGAAGGTCCAAGGGATTCAGTATACCTGAAGCGAAGCATCGGAATCTATAACTAGTGTCACAGGAATGGTTTAAAACATAATCAGTAAGAAGAGTCAATCTTCTTGTACTTAAGTCGGCATTGTGCCTTTTGTATTTTATTCCGATACAATTTCTGTGTTTCATCGTCAATAAGAAGGTCCAAGTGCTACAGTAAACCTGGAGTGAAGCATCGGAATCTATAACTAGTGTCACAGGAATGGTTCAAAACAAAGACAGTAAGAAGAGTCAGTTATCTTGTACTTAAGTCGCAATTGTGCATTTTGTCTTTAATTCCGATGCAATGTCTGTGTTTCATCGTCAATAAGAAGGTCCAAGGGTTACAGTAAACCTGGAGTGCAGCATCGGAATCTATAACTAGTGCCACAGGGATGGTTCAAAACATAGACAGTAAGAAAAGTCAGTATTTTCGTACATTAGTCGACATTGTGCCTTTAGTATTTAATTCCGATGCAATCTCTGTGTTTCACCGTCAATAAGAAGGTCCAAGGGATACAGTAAACCTGGAGTGAAGCATCGGAATCTATAACTAGTGTCTCAGCGATGGTTCAAAACATAGACAGTAAGAAGAGTCAGTACTCTTGTACTTAAGTCGGCATTGTGCCTTTTGTATTTAATTCCGATGCAATTTCTGTGTTTCGTCGTCAATAAGAAGGTCCAAGGGATACAGTAAACCTCGAGTGATGCATCGGAATTTGTAACTAGTGTCACAGGAATGGTTCAAAACATAGACAGTAAGAAAAGTCAGTATTTTCGTACATTAGTCGGCATTGTGCCTTTAGTATTTAATTCCGATGCAATCTCTGTGTTTCACCGTCAATAAGAAGGTCCAAGGGATACAGTAAACCTGGAGTGAAGCATCGGAATCTATAACTAGTGTCTCAGCGATGGTTCAAAACATAGACAGTAAGAAGAGTCAGTACTCTTGTACTTAAGTCGGCATTGTGCTTTTTGTATTTAATTCCGATGCAATTTCTGTGTTTCGTCGTCAATAAGAAGGTCCAAGGGATACAGTAAACCTCGAGTGATGCATCGGAATTTGTAACTAGTGTCACAGGAATGGTTCAAAACAAAGACAGTGTGAAGAGTCAATCATCTTGTACTTAAAACATCGTTGTGCCTTTTGTATTTAATTCCGAGGCAATTTCTGTGTTTCATCGTCACTAAGAAGGTCCAAGGGATACAGTAAACCTGGAGTGAAGCATCGGTATCGATAACTAGTGTCACAGGAATGGTTCAAAACATAGAGTGTAAGAAGAGTCAATCTTCTTGTACTTAAGTCGGCATTGTGCCTTTTGTATTTTATTCCGATACAATTTCAGTGTTTCATCGTCCATAAGAAGGTCCAAGTACTACAGTAAATCTGGAGTGAAGCATCGGAATCTATAACTAGTGTCACAGGAATGGTTCAAAACAAAGACAGTAAGAAGAGTCAGTCATCTTGTACTTCCGTCGGAATTGAGCATTTTGTCTTTAATTCCGATGCAATTTCTGTGTTTCATCGTCAATAAGTAGGTCAGAGGGATACAGTAAACCTGAAGTGAAGCATCGGAATCTATAACTAGTGTCACAGGAATGGTTCAAAACATAGACAGTAAAAAGAGTCAGTCTTCTTGTACTTAAGTCGGTATTGTACATTTTGTATTTAATTCCGATGCAATGTCTGTGTTTCATCGTCAATTAGAAGGTCCAAGGGTTACAGTAAACCTGGAGTGCAGCATCGGAATCTATAACTAGTGCCACAGGGATGGTTCAAAACATAGACAGTAAGAAGAGTCAGTATTTTCGTACATATGTCGGCATTTTGCCTTTAGTATTTAATTCCGATGCAATTTCTGTGTTTCACCGTCAATAAGAAGGTCCAAGGGATACAGTAAACCTGGAGTGAAGCATCGGAATCTATAACTAGTGTCTCAGCGATGGTTCAAAACATAGACAGTAAGAAGAGTCAGTACTCTTGTACTTAAGTCGGCATTGTGCCTTTTGTATTTAATTCCGGTGCAATTTCTGTGTTTCATCGTCAATAAGAAGGTCCAAGGGATACAGTGAACCTGGAATGATGCATCGGAATCTGCAACTAGTGTCACAGGAATGGTTCAGAACAAAGACAGTAAGAAGAGTCAGTATTTTCGTACATAAGTCGGCATTGTGCCTTTAGTATTTAATTCCGGTGCAATTTCTGTGTTTCATCGTCAATAAGGAGGTCCAAGGGATACAGTAAACCTGGAGTGAAGCATCGGAATCTATAACCAGTGTCACAAGAATGGTTCAAAACATAGTCAGTAAGAAGCGTCAGTCTTCGTTTAGTTAAGTCGGCATTGTGTCTTTTGTATTTAATTCCGGTGCAATTTCTGTGTTTCATCGTCAATAAGAAGGTCCAAGGGATACAGTAAAATGGGAGTGAAGCATCGGAATCTATAAATAGTGTCACAGGGATGGTTTAAAACATAGTCAGTAAGAAGAGTCAGTCTTCTTCTACTCAAGTCGGCATTGTGCCTTTTGTATTTAATTCCGATGCAATATCTTTCTTTCATCGTCAATAAGAAGGTCTAAGGGATACAGTAAACCTGGAGTGATGCATCGGAATCTATAACTAATATCACAGGAATGAATCAAAACATAGTCAGAAAGAAGAGCCAGTCTTCTTGTACATAAGTCGGCATTGTGACTTTTGTATTTAATTCCGATGCAATTTCTGTGTTTCATCGTCAATAAGAATGTCAGAGGGATACAGTAAACCTGAAGTGAAGCATCGGAATCAAGAACTAGTGTCACAGGAATTGTTCAAATGATAGACAGTAGGAAGAGTCAGTCTTCTTGTACTTAAGTCGTCATTGTGCCTTTTCTATTTAATTCCGATGCAATTTCTGTCTTTCATCGTCAATAAGAAGGTCCAAGGGATTCAGTATACCTGAAGTGAAGCATCGAAATCTATAACTAGTGTCACAGCAATGGTTCAAAACATAATCAGTAAGAAGAGTCAATCCTCTTGTACTTAAGTCGGCATTGTGCCTTTAGTATTTTATTCCGATACAATTTCTGTGTTTCATCGTCAATAAGAAGGTCCAAGTGCTACAGTAAACCTGGAGTGAAGCATCGGAATCTATAACTAGTGTCACAGGAATGATTCAAAACAAAGACAGTAAGAAGAGTCAGTCTTCTTGTACTTAAGTCGGAATTGTGCATTTTGTCTTTAATTCCGATGCAATTTCTGTGTTTCATCGTCAATAAGTAGGTCAGAGGGATACAGTAAACCTGAAGTGAAGCATCGGAATCTATAACTAGTGTCACAGGAATGGTTCAAAACATAGACAGTAAAAAGAGTCAGTCTTCTTGTACTTAAGTCGGCATTGTGACTTTTGTATTTAATTCCGATGCAATGTCTGTGTTTCATCGTCAATAAGAAGGTCCAAGGGTTACAGTAAACCTGGAGTGCAGCATCGGAATCTATAACTAGTGCCACAGGGATGGTTCAAAACATAGACAGTAAGAAGAGTCAGTATTTTCGTACATTAGTCGGCATTTTGCCTTTAGTATTTAATTCCGATGCAATCTCTGTGTTTCACCGTCAATAAGGAGGTCCAAGGGATACAGTAAACCTGGAGTGAAGCATCGGAATCTATAACTAGTGTCTCAGCGATGGTTCAAAACATAGACAGTAAGAAGAGTCAGTACTCTTGTACTTAAGTCGGCATTGTGCCTTTTGTCTTTAATTCCGATGCAATTTCTGTGTCTCGTCGTCAATAAGAAGGTCCAAGGGATACAGTAAACCTGGAGTGATGCATCGGAATTTGTAACTAGTGTCACAGGAATAGTTCAAAACAAAGACAGTAAGAAGAGTCAATCATCTTGTACTTAAAACATCATTGTGCCTTTTGTATTTAATTCCGAGGCAATTTCTGTGTTTCATCGTCACTAAGAAGGTCCAAGGGATACAGTAAACTTGGAGTGAAGCATCGGTATCGGTAACTAGTGTCACAGGAATGGTTCAAAACATAGAGTGTAAGAAGAGTCAATCTTCTTGTACTTAAGTCGGCATTGTGCCTTTTGTATTTTATTCCGATACAATTTCTGTGTTTCATCGTCAATAAGAAGGTCCAAGTGCTACAGTAAATCTGGAGTGAAGCATCGGAATCTATAACTAGTGTCACAGGAATGGTTCAAAACAAAGACAGTAATAAGAGTCAGTCATCTTGTACTTAAGTCGGAATTGTGCATTTTGTCTTTAGTTCCGATGCAATTTCTGTGTTTCCTCGTCAATAAGTAGGTCAGAGGGATACAGTAAACCTCAAGTGAAGCATCGGAATCTATAACTAGTGTCACAGGAATGGTTGAAAACATAGACAGTAAAAAGAGTCAGTCTTCTTGTACTTGAGTCGGTATTGTACCTTTTGTATTTAATTCCGATGCAATGTCTGTGTTTCATCGTCAATTAGAAGGTCCAAGGGTTACTGTAAGTCAGTATTTACGTACATATGTCGGCATTGTGCCTTTAGTATTTAATTCCGATGCAATTTCTGTGTTTCACCGTCAATAAGAAGGTCCAAGGGATACAGTAAACCTGGAGTGAAGCATCGGAATCTATAACTAGTGTCTCAGCGATGGTTCAAAACATAGACAGTAAGAAGAGTCAGTACTCTTGTACTTAAGTCGGCATTGTGCCTTTTGTATTTAATTCCGATGCAATTTCTGTGTTTCATCGTCAATAAGAAGGTCCAAGGGATACAGTGAACCTGGAGTGATGCATCGGAATCTGTAACTAGTGTCACAGGAATGGTTCAAAACAAAGACAGTAAGAAGAGTCAGTATTTTCGTACCATTGTGCCTTTAGTATTTCATTCCGGTGCAATTTCTGTGTTTCATCGTCAATAAGAAGGTCCAAGGCATACAGTAAACCATGAGTGAAGCATCGGAATCTATTACTAGTGTCACAGGAATAGTTCAAAACATAGACAGTAAGAAGAGTCAGTACTCTTGTACTTAAGTCGGCATTGTGCCTTTTGTATTTAATTCCGATGCAATTTCTGTGTTTCATCGTCAATAAGAAGGTCCAAGGGATACAGTGAACCTGGAGTGATGCATCGGAATCTGTAACTAGTGTCACAGGAATGGTTCAAAACAAAGACAGTAAGAAGAGTCAGTATTTTCGTACCATTGTGCCTTTAGTATTTCATTCCGGTGCAATTTCTGTGTTTCATCGTCAATAAGAAGGTCCAAGGCATACAGTAAACCATGAGTGAAGCATCGGAATCTATTACTAGTGTCACAGGAATAGTTCAAAACATAGACAGTAAGAAGAGTCAGTCTTCTTGTACTTAAGTCGGCATTGTGCCTTTTGCATTTAATTCCGACGCAATTTCAGTGTATCATCGTCAATAAGGAGGTCCAAGGGATACCGTAAACCTGGAGTGAAGCATCAGAATCTATAACCAGTGTCACAAGAATGGTTCAAAACATAGTCAGTAAGAAGAGTCAGTCTTCGTTTAGTTAGGTCGGCATTGTGTCTTTTGTATTTAATTCCGGTGCAATTTCTGTGTTTCATCGTCAATAAGAAGGTCCAAGGGATACAGTAAAATGGGAGTGAAGCATCGGAATCTATAAATAGTGTCACGGGAATGGTTTAAAACATAGTCAGTAAGAAGAGTCAGTCTTCTTCTACTTAAGTCGCATTGTGCCTTTTGTATTTAATTCCGATGCATTATCTTTCTTTCTTCGTCAATAAGAAGGTCTAAGGGATACAGTAAACCTGGAGTGATGCAAAGGAATCTATAACTAATATCACAGGAATGAATCAAAACATAGTCAGAAAGAAGAGCCAGTCTTCTTGTACTTAAGTCGGCATTGTGACTTTTGTATTTAATTCCGATGCAATTTCTGTGTTTCATCGTCAATAAGAATGTCAGAGGGATACAGTAAACCTGAAGTGAAGCATCGGAATCAAGAACTAGTGTCACAGGAATTGTTTAAATGATAGACAGTAGGAAGAGTCAGTCTTCTTGTACTTAAGTCGGCATTGTGACTTTTGTATTTAATTCCGATGCAATGTCTGTGTTTCATCGTCAATAAGAAGGTCCAAGTGATACAGTAAACCTGGAGTGCAGCATCGGAATCTATAACTAGTGTCACAGGAATGGTTCAAAACAAAGACAGTAAGAAGAGTCAGTCATCTTGTACTTAAGTCGGAATTGTGCCTTTTGTATTTAATTCCAATGCAATTTCTGTGTTTCATTGTCAATAAGAAGGTCAGAGGGATACAGTAAACCTTAAGTGAAGCATCGGAATCTATAACTAGTGTCACAGGTATGATTCAAAACATAGTCAGTAAGAAGAGTCAGTCTTCTTGTAATTAATTCGGCATTGTGCATTTTGTATTTAATTCCGAGGCAATTTCTGTGTTTCATCGTCATTAAGATGGTCCAAGGGATACAGTAAACCTGCAGTGAAGCATCGGAATCTATAACTAGTGTCACAGGAATGGTTCAAAACATAGTCAGTAAGAACAGTCAGTTTTCTTGTACTTAAGTCGGCATTGTACCTTTCGTATTTAATTCCGATGCAATGTCTGTGTTTCATCGTCAATAAGAAGGTCTAAGGGTTACAGTAAACCTGGAGTGCAGCATCGGAATCTATAACTAGTGCCACAGGGATGGTTCAAAACATAGACAGTAAGAAGAGTCAGTATTTTCGTACATAAGTCGGCATTGTGCCTTTAGTATTTAATTCCGATGCAATCTCTGTGTTTCACCGTCAATAAGAAGGTCCAAGGGATACAGTAAACCTGGAGTGATGCATCGGAATTTGTAACTAGTGTCACAGGAATGGTTCAAAACAAAGACAGTAAGAAGAGTCAATCATCTTGTACTTAAAACATCATTGTGCCTTTTGTATTTAATTCCGAGGCAATTTCTGTGTTTCATCGTCACTTAGAAGGTCCAAGGGATACAGTAAACCTGGAGTGAAGCATCGGTATCGATAACTAGTGTCACAGGAATGGTTCAAAACAAAGACAGTAAGAAGAGTCAATCATCTTGTACTTAAAACATCATTGTGCCTTTTGTATTTAATTCCGAGGCAATTTCTGTGTTTCATCGTCACTTAGAAGGTCCAAGGGATACAGTAAACCTGGAGTGAAGCATCGGTATCGATAACTAGTGTCACAGGAATGGTTCAAAACATAGAGTGTAAGAAGAGGCAGTCTTCTTGTACTTAAGTCGGCATTGTGCCTTTTGTATTTAATTCCGATGCAATTTCTGTGTTTCATCGTCAATAGGAAGGTCCAAGGCATACAGTAATCGTGGAGTGAATCATCGGAATCTATAACTAGTGTCACAGGAATGGTTCAAAACATAGACAGTAAGAAGAGTCATTCATCTTGTACTTGAGTCGGCATTGTGCCTTTTGTATTTTATTCCGTTGCAATTTCTGTGTTTCATCGTCAATAAGATGGTCCAAGGGATACAGTAAGCCTGAAGTGAAGCATCGGAGTCTCTAACTAGTGTCACAGGAATGGTTCAAAACATAGACGGTAAGAAGAGTCAGTACTCTTGTACTTAAGTCGGCATTGTGCCTTTTGCATTTAATTCCGATGCAATTTCTGTGTTTCATCGTCAATAAGAAGGTCAGAGGGATACAGCAAACCTGAAGGTAAGCATCGGAATCTATAACTATTGTCACAGGAATGGTTCGAAACATTGTCAGTAAGAAGAGTCAGTTTTTTTGTACTTAAGTCGGCATTGTACCTTTGTATTTAATTCCGATGCAATGTCTGTGTTTCATCGTCAATAAGAAGGTCCAAGGGTTACAGTAAACCCGGAGTGAAGCATCGGAATCTATAACTAGTGACACAGGGATGGCTCAAAACATTGACAGTAAGAAGAGTCACTGTTTTTGTACTTAAGTCTGCATTGTGCCTTTTGTATTTTATTCCGATACATTTTCTATGTTTCATCGTCAATAAGAAGGTCCAAGTGATACAATAAACCTGGAGTGAAGCATCGGAATCTATAACTAGTGTCACAGGAATGGTTCAAAACAAAGACAGTAAGAAGAGTCAGTCATCTTGTACTTAAGTCGGAATTGTGCCTTTTGTATTTAATTCCAATGCAATTTCTGTGTTTCATTGTCAATAAGAAGGTCAGAGGGATACAGTAAACCTTAAGTGAAGCATCGGAATCTATAACTAGTGTCACAGGTATGATTCAAAACATAGTCAGTAAGAAGAGTCAGTCTTCTTGTAATTAATTCGGCATTGTGCATTTTGTATTTAATTCCGAGGCAATTTCTGTGTTTCATCGTCATTAAGATGGTCCAAGGGATACAGTAAACCTGCAGTGAAGCATCGGAATCTATAATTAGTGTCACAGGAATGGTTCAAAACATAGTCAGTAAGAACAGTCAGTTTTCTTGTACTTAAGTCGGCATTGTACCTTTCGTATTTAATTCCGATGCAATGTCTGTGTTTCATCGTCAATAAGAAGGTCCAAGGGTTACAGTAAACCTGGAGTGAAGCATCGGAATCTATAACTAGTGTCACAGGGATGGTTCAAATAATAGACAGTAAGAAGAGTCAGTATTTTTTTACTTAAATCGGCATTGTGCCATTTGTATTTAATTCCGGTGCAATTTCAGTGTTTCATCGTCAATAAGAAGGTCCAAGGGATACAGTTAACCGGGAGTGAAGCATCGGAATCTATAACTAGTGTCACAGGAATGGTTCAAAACATAGTCAGTAAGAAGAGTCAGTCTTCTTGTACTTAAGTCGGCATTGTGACTTTTGTATTTAATTCCGATGCAATTTCTGTGTTTCATCGTCTATAAGAAGGTCCAAGGGCTACAGGAAACCCGGAGTGAAGCATCGGAATCTGTAACTAGTGTCACAGGAATGGTTCAAAACAAAGACAATAAGAAGAGTCAGTCATCTTGTACTTAAGTCGGAATTGTGCATTTTGTCTTTAATCCCGATGCAATTTCTGTGTTTCATCGTCAATAAGAAGTTCAGAGGGATACAGTAAACCTGAAGTGAAGCATCGGAATCTATAACTAGTGCCACAGGGAAGGTTCAAAACATAGACAGTAAGAAGAATCAGTATTCTTGTACTTAAGTCGGCATTGTGCCTTTTGTATTTAATTCCGTTGCAATTTCTGTGTTTCATCGTCAATAAGAAGGTCCAAGGGATACAGTAAACCTGGAGTGAAGCATCGGAATCTGTAAGTAATGTCACAGGAATGGTTCAAAGCAAAGACAGTAAGAAGAGTCAATCATCTTGTACTTAAGTCATCATTGTGCCTTTTGTATTTAATTCCGAGGCAATTTCTGTGTTTCATCGTCACTAAGAATGTCCAAGGGATTCAATAAACCTGGAGTGAAGCATCGGAATCTGTAACTAGTGTCACAGGAGTGGTTCAAAACGTAGACCGTAAGAAGAGTCAGTCTTCTTGTACTTAAGTCAGCATTGTGCCTTTTGTATTTAATTCCCGTGCAATTTCTGTGTTTAATCGTCAATAGGAAGGTCCAAGGCATACAGTAATCGTGGAGTGAATCATCGGTATCTATAACTAGTGTCACAGGAATGGTTCAAAACATAGACAGTAAGAAGAGTCATTCTTCTTGTACTTAAGTCGGCATTGTGCCTTTTGTATTTAATTCCGATGCAATTTCTGTGTTTCACCGTCAATAAGAAGGTCCAAGGGATACAGTAAACCTGGAGTGATGCATCGGAATTTGTAACTAGTGTCACAGGAATGGTTCAAAACAAAGACAGTAAGAAGAGTCAATCATCTTGTACTTAAAACATCATTGTGCCTTTTGTATTTAATTCCGAGGCAATTTCTGTGTTTCATCGTCACTTAGAAGGTCCAAGGGATACAGTAAACCTGGAGTGAAGCATCGGTATCGATAACTAGTGTCACAGGAATGGTTCAAAACAAAGACAGTAAGAAGAGTCAATCATCTTGTACTTAAAACATCATTGTGCCTTTTGTATTTAATTCCGAGGCAATTTCTGTGTTTCATCGTCACTTAGAAGGTCCAAGGGATACAGTAAACCTGGAGTGAGGCATCGGTATCGATAACTAGTGTCACAGGAATGGTTCAAAACATAGAGTGTAAGAAGAGGCAGTCTTCTTGTACTTAAGTCGGCATTGTGCCTTTTGTATTTAATTCCGATGCAATTTCTGTGTTTCATCGTCAATAGGAAGGTCCAAGGCATACAGTAATCGTGGAGTGAATCATCGGAATCTATAACTAGTGTCACAGGAATGGTTCAAAACATAGACAGTAAGAAGAGTCATTCATCTTGTACTTGAGTCGGCATTGTGCCTTTTGTATTTTATTCCGATGCAATTTCTGTGTTTCATCGTCAATAAGATGGTCCAAGGGATACAGTAAGCCTGAAGTGAAGCATCGGAGTCTCTAACTAGTGTCACAGGAATGGTTCAAAACATAGACGGTAAGAAGAGTCAGTACTCTTGTACTTAAGTCGGCATTGTGCCTTTTGCATTTAATTCCGATGCAATTTCTGTGTTTCATCGTCAATAAGAAGGTCAGAGGGATACAGCAAACCTGAAGGTAAGCATCGGAATCTATAACTATTGTCACAGGAATGGTTCGAAACATTGTCAGTAAGAAGAGTCAGTTTTTTTGTACTTAAGTCGGCATTGTACCTTTGTATTTAATTCCGATGCAATGTCTGTGTTTCATCGTCAATAAGAAGGTCCAAGGGTTACAGTAAACCCGGAGTGAAGCATCGGAATCTATAACTAGTGTCACAGGGATGGCTCAAAACATTGACAGTAAGAAGAGTCAGTGTTTTTGTACTTAAGTCTGCATTGTGCCTTTTGTATTTTATTCCGATACATTTTCTTTGTTTCATCGTCAATAAGAAGGTCCAAGTGATACAGTAAACCTGGAGTGAAGCATCGGAATCTATAACTAGTGTCACAGGAATGGTTCAAAACAAAGACAGTAAGAAGAGTCAGTCATCTTGTACTTAAGTCGGAATTGTGCCTTTTGTATTTAATTCCAATGCAATTTCTGTGTTTCATTGTCAATAAGAAGGTCAGAGGGATACAGTAAACCTTAAGTGAAGCATCGGAATCTATAACTAGTGTCACAGGTATGATTCAAAACATAGTCAGTAAGAAGAGTCAGTCTTCTTGTAATTAATTCGGCATTGTGCATTTTGTATTTAATTCCGAGGCAATTTCTGTGTTTCATCGTCATTAAGATGGTCCAAGGGATACAGTAAACCTGCAGTGAAGCATCGGAATCTATAACTAGTGTCACAGGAATGGTTCAAAACATAGTCAGTAAGAACAGTCAGTTTTCTTGTACTTAAGTCGGCATTGTACCTTTCGTATTTAATTCCGATGCAATGTCTGTGTTTCATCGTCAATAAGAAGGTCCAAGGGTTACAGTAAACCTGGAGTGAAGCATCGGAATCTATAACTAGTGTCACAGGGATGGTTCAAATAATAGACAGTAAGAAGAGTCAGTATTTTTTTACTGAAATCGGCATTGTGCCATTTGTATTTAATTCCGGTGCAATTCCAGTGTTTCATCGTCAATAAGAAGGTCCAAGGGATACAGTTAACCGGGAGTGAAGCATCGGAATCTATAACTAGTGTCACAGGAATGGTTCAAAACATAGTCAGTAAGAAGAGTCAGTCTTCTTGTACTTAAGTCGGCATTGTGACTTTTGTATTTAATTCCGATGCAATTTCTGTGTTTCATCGTCAATAAGAAGGTCCAAGGGCTACAGGAAACCCGGAGTGAAGCATCGGAATCTGTAACTAGTGTCACAGGAATGGTTCAAAACAAAGACAATATGAAGAGTCAGTCATCTTGTACTTAAGTCGGAATTGTGCATTTTGTCTTTAATTCCGATGCAATTTCTGTGTTTCATCGTCAATAAGAAGTTCAGAGGGATACAGTAAACCTGAAGTGAAGCATCGGAATCTATAACTAGTGCCACAGGGAAGGTTCAAAACATAGACAGTAAGAAGAATCAGTATTCTTGTACTTAAGTCGGCATTGTGCCTTTTGTATTTAATTCCGATGCAATTTCTGTGTTTCATCGTCAATAAGAAGGTCCAAGGGATACAGTAAACCTGGAGTGAAGCATCGGAATCTGTAAGTAGTGTCACAGGAATGGTTCAAAGCAAAGACAGTAAGAAGAGTCAATCATCTTGTACTTAAGTCATCATTGTGCCTATTGTATTTAATTCCGAGGCAATTTCTGTGTTTCATCGTCACTAAGAATGTCCAAGGGATTCAATAAACCTGGAGTGAAGCATCGGAATCTGTAACTAGTGTCACAGGAGTGGTTCAAAACGTAGACCGTAAGAAGAGTCAGTCTTCTTGTACTTAAGTCAGCATTGTGCCTTTTGTATTTAATTCCGGTGCGATTTCTGTGTTTAATCGTCAATAGGAAGGTCCAAGGCATACAGTAATCGTGGAGTGAATCATCGGTATCTATAACTAGTGTCACAGGAATGG
Organism: Schistocerca americana; assembly: GCF_021461395.2. Lineage (NCBI taxonomy): Eukaryota > Metazoa > Arthropoda > Insecta > Orthoptera > Acrididae > Schistocerca > Schistocerca americana. Next base: position 5,023,471 of record NC_060130.1, on the reverse strand, counting down.
TTCAAAACATAGACAGTAAGAAGAGTCATTCTTCTTGTACTTAAGTCGGCATTGTGCCTTTTGTATTTAATTCCGATGCAATTTCTGTGTTTCATCGTCAATAAGATGGTCCAAGGGATACAGTAAGCTTGAAGTGAAGCTTCGGAGTCTATAACTAGAGTCACAGGAATGGTTCAAAGCATAGACAGTAAGAAGAGTCAGTACTCTTGTACTTAAGTCGGCATTGTTCCTTTTGCATTTAATTCCGATGCAATTTTTGTGTTTCATCGTCAATAAGAAGGTCAGAGGGACACAGTAAACCTGAAGTTAAGCATCGGAATCTATAACTAGTGTCACAGGAATGGTTCAAATCATTGTCAGTAAGAAGAGTCAGTTTTCTTGTACTTAAGTCTTCATTGCACCTTTTGTACTTAATTCCGATGCAATGTCTGTGTTTCATCGTCAATAAGAAGGTGCAAGGGTTACAGTAAACCTGGAGTGAAGCATCGGAATCTGTAACTAGTGTCACAGGGATGGTCAAAACATAGACAGTAAGAAGAGTCAGTATTTTTGTACTTAAGTCTGCATTGTGCCTTTAGTATTTTATTCCGATACAATTTCTGTGTTTCATCGTCAATAAGAAGGTCCAAGTGATACAGTAAACCTGGAGTGAAGCATCGGAATCTATAACTAGTGTCACAGGAATGGTTCAAAACAATGACAGTATGAAGAGTCAGTCATTTTGTACTTAAGTCGGTACTGTGCCTTTTGTATTTAATTCCGATGCAATTTCTGTGTTTCATTGTCAATAAGAAGGTCAGAGGGATACAGTAAACCTGAAGTGAAGCATCGGAATCTATAACTAGTGTCACAGGAATGATTCAAAACATACTCAGTAAGAAGAGTCAGTCTTCTTGTACTTAGGTCGGCATTGTGCCTTTTGTATTTAATTCCGAGGCAAATTCTGTGTTTCATCGTCATTAAGTAGGTCCAACGGATACAGTAAACCTGGAGTGAAGCATCGGAATCTATAACTAGTGTCACAGGAATGGTTCAAAACATAGACTGTAAGAAGAGTCAGTCTTTTCTACTTAAGTCGGTATTGTGAATTTTGTATTTAATTCCGATGCAATTTCTTTGTTTCATCGTCAATAAGAAGGTCGAAGGGATACAGTAAACCTGGAGTGAAGCATCGGAATCTAAAACTAATATCACAGGAATGAATCAAAACATAGTCAGAAAGATGAGCCAGTCTTCTTGTACTTAAGTCGGCATTGTGACTTTTGTATCTAATTCCGATGCAATTTCTGTGTTTCATCGTCAATAAGAAGGTCAGAGGGATACAGTAAACCTGAAGTGAAGCATCGAAATCAAGAACTAGTGTCACAGGAATGGTTCAAATCATAGACAGTAGGAAGAGTCAGTCTTCTTGTACTTAAAATGGCATTGTGCCTTTTCTATTTAATTCCGATGCAATATCTGTGTTTCATCGTCAATAAGAAGGTCCAAGGGATACAGTAAACCTGTAGTGAAGCATCGGAATCTATAACTAGTGTCACAGGAATGGTTCAAAACATAATCAGTAAGAAGAGTCAATCTTCTTGTACTTAAGTCGGCATTGTGCCTTTTGTATTTTATTCCGATACAATTTCTGTGTTTCGTCGTCAATAAGAAGGTCCAAGTGATACAGCAAACCTGGAGTGAAGCATCGGAATCTGTAACTAGTGTCACAGGAATGGTTCAAAACAAAGACAATAAGAAGAGTCAGTCATCTTGTACTTAAGTCGGAATTGTGCATTTTGTCTTTAATTCCGATGCACTTTCTGTGTTTCATCGTCAATAAGAAGTTCAGAGGGATACAGTAAACCTGAAGTGAAGCATCGGAATCTATAACTAGTGTCACAGGAATGGTTCAAAACATAGACAGTTAAAAGAGTCAGTCTTCTTGTACTAAAGTCGGCATTGTACCTTTTGTATTTAATTCCGTACAATGTCTGTGTTTCATCGTCAATAAGAAGGTCCAAGGGCTACAGTAAACCCGGAGTGAAGCATCGGAATCTATAACTAGTGCCACAGGGATGGTTCAAAACATAGACAGTAAGAAGAGTCAGAATTTTCGTACTTAAGTCGGCATTTTGCCTTTTGTATTTAATTCCGATGAAATTTCTGTGTTTCACCGTTAATAAGAAGGTCCAAGGGATACAGTAAACCTGGAGTGAAGCATCGGAATCTATAACTAGGGTCTCAGCGATGGTTCAAAACATAGACAGAAAGAAGAGTCAGTATTCTTGTACTTAAGTCGGAATTGTGCATTTTGTCTTTAATTCCGATGCAATTTCTGTGTTTCATCGTCAATAAGAAGTTCAGAGGGATACAGTAAACCTGAAGTGAAGCATCGGAATCTATAACTAGTGCCACAGGGATGGTTCAAAACATAGACAGTAAGAAGAATCAGTATTCTTGTACTTAAGTAGGCATTGTGCCTTTTGTATTTAATTCCGATGCAATTTCTGTGTTTCATCGTCAATAAGAAGGTCCAAGGGATACAGTAAACCTGGAGTGAAGCATCGGAATCTGTAAGTAGTGTCACAGGAATGGTTCAAAACAAAGACAGTAAGAAGAGTCAATCATCTTGTACTTAAGTCATCATTGTGCCTTTTGTATTTAATTCCGAGGCAATTTCTGTGTTTCATCGTCACTAAGAATGTCCAAGGGATTCAATTAACCTGGAGTGAAGCATCGGAATCTGTAACTAGTGTCACAGGAGTGGTTCAAAACGTAGACAGTAAGAAGAGTCAGTCTTCTTGTACTTAAGTCAGCATTGTGCCTTTTGTATTTAATTCCGGTGCAATTTCTGTGTTTAATCGTCAATAGGAAGGTCCAAGGCATACAGTAATCGTGGAGTGAATCATCGGTATCTATAACTAGTGTCACAGGAATGGTTCAAAACATAGACAGTAAGAAGAGTCATTCTTCTTGTACTTAAGTCGGCATTGTGCCTTTTGTATTTAATTCCGATGCAATTTCTGTGTTTCATCGTCAATAAGATGGTCCAAGGGATACAGTAAGCTTGAAGTGAAGCTTCGGAGTCTATAACTAGAGTCACAGGAATGGTTCAAAGCATAGACAGTAAGAAGAGTCAGTACTCTTGTACTTAAGTCGGCATTGTTCCTTTTGCATTTAATTCCGATGCAATTTTTGTGTTTCATCGTCATTAAGAAGGTCAGAGGGACACAGTAAACCTGAAGTTAAGCATCGGAATCTATAACTAGTGTCACAGGAATGGTTCAAATCATTGTCAGTAAGAAGAGTCAGTTTTCTTGTACTTAAGTCTTCATTGCACCTTTTGTACTTAATTCCGATGCAATGTCTGTGTTTCATCGTCAATAAGAAGGTGCAAGGGTTACAGTAAACCTGGAGTGAAGCATCGGAATCTGTAACTAGTGTCACAGGGATGGTCAAAACATAGACAGTAAGAAGAGTCAGTATTTTTGTACTTAAGTCTGCATTGTGCCTTTTGTATTTTATTCCGATACAATTTCTGTGTTTCATCGTCAATAAAAAGGTCCAAGTGATACAGTAAACCTGGAGTGAAGCATCGGAATCTATAACTAGTGTCACAGGAATGGTTCAAAACAAAGACAGTATGAAGAGTCAGTCATCTTGTACTTAAGTCGGTACTGTGCCTTTTGTATTTAATTCCGATGCAATTTCTGTGTTTCATTGTCAATAAGAAGGTCAGAGGGATACAGTAATCCTTAAGTGAAGCATCGGAATCTATAACTAGTGTCACAGGAATGATTCAAACATAGTCAGTAAGAAGAGTCAGTCTTTTCTACTTAAGTCGGTATTGTGAATTTTGTATTTAATTCCGATGCAATTTCTTTGTTTCATCGTCAATAAGACGGTCGAAGGGATACAGTAAACCTGGAGTGAAGCATCGGAATCTAAAACTAATATCACAGGAATGAATCAAAACATAGTCAGAAAGATGAGCCAGTCTTCTTGTACTTAAGTCGGCATTGTGACTTTTGTATCTAATTCCGATGCAATTTCTGTGTTTCATCGTCAATAAGCAGGTCAGAGGGATACAGTAAACCTGAAGTGAAGCATCGAAATCAAGAACTAGTGTCACAGGAATGGTTCAAATCATAGACAGTAGGAAGAGTCAGTCTTCTTGTACTTAAAATGGCATTGTGCCATTTCAATTAATTCCGATGCAATTTCTGTGTTTCATCGTCAATAAGAAGGTCCAAGGGATACAGTAAACCTGTAGTGAAGCATCGGAATCTATAACTAGTGTCACAGGAATGGTTCAAAACATAATCAGTAAGAAGAGTCAATCTTCTTGTACTTAAGTCGGCATTGTGCCTTTTGTATTTTATTCCGATACAATTTCTGTGTTTCGTCGTCAATAAGAAGGTCCAAGTGATACAGCAAACCTGGAGTGAAGCATCGGAATCTGTAACTAGTGTCACAGGAATGGTTCAAAACAAAGACAATAAGAAGAGTCAGTCATCTTGTACTTAAGTCGGAATTGTGCATTTTGTCTTTAATTCCGATGCACTTTCTGTGTTTCATCGTCAATAAGAAGTTCAGAGGGATACAGTAAACCTGAAGTGAAGCATCGGAATCTATAACTAGTGTCACAGGAATGGTTCAAAACATAGACAATTAAAAGAGTCATTCTTCTTGTACTAAAGTCGGCATTGTACCTTTTGTATTTAATTCCGTACAATGTCTGTGTTTCATCGTCAATAAGAAGGTCCAAGGGCTACAGTAAACCCGGAGTGAAGCATCGGAATCTATAACTAGTGCCACAGGGATGGTTCAAAACATAGACAGTAAGAAGAGTCAGTATTTTCGTACTTAAGTCGGCATTGTGCCTTTTGTATTTAATTCCGATGAAATTTCTGTGTTTCACCGTTAATAAGAAGGTCCAAGGGATACAGTAAACCTGGAGTGAAGCATCGGAATCTATAACTCGTGTCTCAGCGATGGTTCAAAACATAGACAGAAAGAAGAGTCAGTATTCTTGTACTTAAGTCGGCATTGTGCCTTTTGTATTTAATTCCGTGGCAATTTCTGTGTTTCATCGTCACTAAGAAGGTCCAAGGGATTCAGTAAACCTGGAGTGAAGCATCGGAATCTGTAACTAGTGTCACAGGAATGGTTCAAAACATAGACAGTAAGAAGAGTCAGTCTTCTTATACTTAAGTCAGCATTGTGCCTTTTGTATTTAATTCCGGTGCAATTTCTGTGTTTCATCGTCAATAGAAAGGTCCAAGGCATACAGTAATCGTGGAGTGAATCATCGGAATCTATAACTAGTGTCACAGGAATGGTTCAAATCATAGACAGTAAGAAGGGTCATTCTTCTTGTACTAAAGTCGGCATTGTGCCTTTAGTATTTAATTCCGATGCAATTTCTGTGTTTCATCGTCAATAAGATTGTCCAAGGGATACAGTAAGCCTGAAGTGAAGCATCGGAGTCTATAACTAGTGTCACAGGAGTGGTTCAAAACATAGACAGTAAGAAGAGTCAGTACTCTTGTACTTAAGTCGGCATTGTGCCTTTTGCATTTAATTCCGATGCAATTTTTGTGTTTCATCGTCAATAAGAAGGTCAGAGGGACACAGTAAACCTGAAGTTAAGCATCGGAATCTATAACTAGTGTCACAGGAATGGTTCAAAGCAATGTCAGTAAGAAGAGTCAGTTTTCTTGTACTTAAGTTTTCATTGCACCTTTTGTATTTAATTCCGATGCAATGTCTGTGTTTCATCGTCAATAAGAAGGTGCAAGGGTTACAGTAAACCTGGAGTGAAGCATCGGAATCTGTAACTAGTGTCACAGGGATGGTCAAAACATAGACAGTAAGAAGAGTCAGTATTTTTGTACTTATGTCTGCATTGTGCCTTTTGTATTTTATTCCGATACAATTTCTGTGTTTCATCGTCAATAAGAAGGTCCAAGTGATACAGTAAACCTGGAGTGAAGCATCGGAATCTATAACTAGTGTCACAGGAATGGTTCAAAACAAAGACAATAAGAAGAGTCAGTCATCTCGTACTTATGTCGGAATTGTGCCTTTTGTATTTAATTCCGATGCAATTTCTGTGTTTCATTGTCAATAAGAAGGTCAGAGGGATACCGTAAACCTGAAGTGAAGCATCGGAATCTATAACTAGTGTCACAGGAATGATTCAAAACATAGTCAGTAAGAAGAGTCAGTCTTCTTGTACTTAAGTCGGCATTGTGCCTTTTGTATTTAATTCCGAGGCAAATTCTGTGTTTCATCGTCATTAAGAAGGTCCAAGGGATACAGTAAACCTGGAGTGAAGCATCGGAATCTATAACTAGTGTCACAGGAATGGTTCAAAACATAGACAGTAAGAAGAGTCAGTCATCTTGTACTTAAGTTGGCATTGTGACTTTTGTATTTAATTCCGATGCAATTTCTGTGTTTCATCGTCAATAAGAAGGTCCAAGGGATACAGTAAACCTGGAGTGAAGCATTAGAATATATATCTAGTGTCTCAGCGATGGTAAAAACATAGACAGTAAGAAGAGTCAGTATTCTTGTACTTAAGTCGGCATTGTGCCTTTTCTATTTAATTCCCATGCAATTTCTGTGCTTCATCGTCAATACGAAAGTACAAGGGATACAGTAAGCCTGAAGTGAAGCATCGGAATCTATAACTAGTGTCACAGGAATAATTCAAACATAGTCAGTAAGAAGGGTCAGTCTTCTTGTACTTAAGACGGCATTGTGCCTTTTCTATTTAATTCCGATGCAATTTCTGTGTTTTATCGTCAATAAGAAGGTCCAAGGGATACAGTAAACCATGAGTGAAGCATCGGAATCTATAACTAGTGTCACAGGAATGGTTCAAAACATAGACAGTAAGAAGAGTCAGTCTTCTTGTACTTAAGTCGGCATTGTGCCTTTTGTATTTAATTCCGATGCAATTTCTGTGTTTCATCGTCAATAAGGAGGTACAAGGGATACAGTAAACCTGGAGTGAAGCATCGAAATCTATAACCAGTGTCACAGGAATGGTTCAAAACATAGTCAGTAAGAAGTCTCAGTCTTCTCTTACTTAAGTCGGTATTGTGTCTTTTGTATTTAATTCCGGTGCAATTTCTGTGTTTCATCGTCAATAAGAAGGTCCAAGGGTAACGGTAAACCGGGAGTGAAGCATCGGAATCTGTAACTAGTGTCACAGGAATGGTTCAAAACATAGTCAGTAAGAAGAGTCAGTCTTCTTCTACTTAAGTCGGCATTGTGCCTTTTGTATTTAATTCCGATGCAATATCTTTGTTTCATCGTCAATAAGAAGGTCCAAGAGATACAGTAAACCTGAAGTGAAGCATCGGAATCTATAACTAGTGTCACAGGAATGGTTCAAAACATAATCAGTAAGAAGAGTCAATCTTCTTGTACTTAAGTCGGCATTGTGCCTTTCGTATTTTATTCCGATACAATTTCTGTGTTTCGTCGTCAACAAGAAGGTCCAAGTGATACAGTAAACCTGGAGTGAAGCATCGGAATCTATAACTAGTGTCACAGGCATGGTTCAAAACAAAGACAGTGAGAAGAGTCAGTAATCTTGTACTTAGGTCGGAATTGTGCATTTTGTCTTTAATTCCGGTGCAATTTCTGTGTTTCATCGTCAATAGGAAGGTCCAAGGCATACAGTAATCGTGGAGTGAATCATCGCAATCTATAACTAGTGTCACAGGAATGGTTCAAAACATAGACAGTAAGAAGAGTCATTCTTCTTGTACTTAAGTCGGCATTGTGCCTTTTGTATTTAATTCCGATGCAATTTCTGTGTTTCATCGTCAATAAGATGGTCCAAGGGATACATTAAGCCTGAAGTGAAGCATTGGAGTCTATAAGTAGTGTCACAGGAATGGTTCAAAACATAGACAGTAAGATGAGTCAGTACTCTTGTACTTAAGTCGGCATTGTGCCTTTTGCATTTAATTCCGATGCAATTTTTGTGTTTCATCGTCAATAAGAAGGTCAGAGGGATACAGTAAACCTGAAGTTAAGCATCGGAATCTATAACAAGTGTCACAGGAATGGTTCAAAACAATGTCAGTAAGAAGAGTCAGTTTTCTTGTACATAAGTCGGCATTGCACCTTTTGTATTTAATTCCGATGCAATGTCTGAGTTTCATCGTCAATAAGAAGGTCCAACGGTTACAGTAAACCTGGAGTGAAGCATCGGAATCTGTAACTAGTGTCACAGGGATGGTACAAACATAGACAGTAAGAAGAGTCAGTATTTTTGTACTTACGTCTGCATTGTGCCTTTTGTATTTTATTCCGATACAATTTCTGTGTTTCATCGTCAATAAGAAGGTCCAAGTGATACAGTAAACCTGGAGTGAAGCATCGGAATCTATAACTAGTGTCACAGGAATGGTTCAAAACAAAGACAGTAAGAAGAGTCAGTCATCTTGTACTTAAGTCGGAATTGTGCCTTTTGTATTTAATTCCGATGCAATTTCTGTGTTTCATTGTGAATAAGAAGGTCAGAGGGATACAGTAAACCTGGAGTGAAGCATCGGAATCTATAACTAGTGTCTCAGCGATGGTTCAAAACATAGACAGTAAAAAGAGTCAGTCTTCTTGTCCTTAAGTCGGCATTGTACCTTTTGTATTTAATTCCGATGCAATGTCTGTGTTTCATCGTCAATAAGAAGGTCCAAAGGCTACAGTAAACCCGGAGTGAAGCATCGGAATCTATAACTAGTGCCACAGGGATGGTTCAAAACATAGACAGTAAGAAGAGTCAGTATTTTCGTACTTAAGTCGGCAATGTGCCTTTTGAATTTAATTCCAATGCAATTTCTGTGTTTCACCGTCAATAAGAAGGTCCAAGGGATACAGTAAACCTGGAGTGAAGCATCGGAATCTATAACTAGTGTCTCAGCGATGGTTCAAAGCATAGACAGTAAGAAGAGTCAGTATTTTTGTACTTAAGTCGGCATTGTACCTTTTGTATTTAATTCCGATGCAATGTCTGTGTTTCATCGTCAATAAGAAGGTCCAAGGGTTACAGTAAACCTGGGGTGAAGCATCGGAATCTGTAACTAGTGTCACAGGGATGGTCAAAACAAAGACAGTAAGAACAGTCAGTCTTCTTGTACTTAAGTCAGCATTGTGCCTTTTGTATTTAATTCCGGTGCAATTTCTGTTTTTCATCGTCAATAGGAAGGTCCAAGGCATACAGTAATCGTGGAGTGAATCATCGGAATCTATAACTAGTGTCACAGGCATGGTTCAAAGCATTGACAGTAAGAAGAGTCATTCTTCTTTACTTAAGTCGGCATTGTGCCTTTTGTATTTAATTCCGATGCAATTTCTGTGTTTCATCGTCAATAAGATGGTCCAAGGGATACAGTAAGCCTGAAGTGAAGCATCGGAATCTAAAACTAGTGTCACAGGAATGGTTCAAAACAAAGACAGTAAGAAGATTCAGTCATCTTGTACTTAAGTCGGAATTGTGCATTTTGTCTTTAATTCCGATGCAATTTCTGTGTTTCATCGTCAATAAGAAGTTCAGAGGGATACAGTAAACCTGAAGTGAAGCATCGGAATCTATAACTAGTGTCACAGGAATGGTTCAAAACATAGACAGTAAGAAGAGTCAGTTTTCTTGTACTTAAGTTTTCATTGCACCTTTTGTATTTAATTCCGATGCAATGTCTGTGTTTCATCGTCAATAAGAAGGTGCAAGGGTTACAGTAAACCTGGAGTGAAGCTTCGGAATCTGTAACTAGTGTCACAGGGATGGTCAAAACATAGACAGTAAGAAGAGTCAGTATTTTTGTACTTATGTCTGCATTGTGCCTTTTGTATTTTATTCCGATACAATTTCTGTGTTTCATCGTCAATAAGAAGGTCCAAGTGATACAGTAAACCTGGAGTGAAGCATCGGAATCTATAACTAGTGTCACAGGAATGGTTCAAAACAAAGACAATAAGAAGAGTCAGTCATCTCGTACTTATGTCGGAATTGTGCCTTTTGTATTTAATTCCGATGCAATTTCTGTGTTTCATTGTCAATAAGAAGGTCAGAGGGATACCGTAAACCTGAAGTGAAGCATCGGAATCTATAACTAGTGTCACAGGAATGATTCAAAACATAGTCAGTAAGAAGAGTCAGTCTTCTTGTACTTAAGTCGGCATTGTGCCTTTTGTATTTAATTCCGAGGCAAATTCTGTGTTTCATCGTCATTAAGAAGGTCCAAGGGATACAGTAAACCTGGAGTGAAGCATCGGAATCTATAACTAGTGTCACAGGAATGGTTCAAAACATAGACAGTAAGAAGAGTCAGTCATCTTGTACTTAAGTTGGCATTGTGACTTTTGTATTTAATTCCGATGCAATTTCTGTGTTTCATCGTCAATAAGAAGGTCCAAGGGATACAGTAAACCTGGAGTGAAGCATTAGAATCTATATCTAGTGTCTCAGCGATGGTAAAAACATAGACAGTAAGAAGAGACAGTATTCTTGTACTTAAGTCGGCATTGTGCCTTTTCTATTTAATTCCCATGCAATTTCTGTGCTTCATCGTCAATACGAAAGTACAAGGGATACAGTAAGCCTGAAGTGAAGCATCGGAATCTATAACTAGTGTCACAGGAATAATTAAAACATAGTCAGTAAGAAGGGTCAGTCTTCTTGTACTTAAGACGGCATTGTGCCTTTTCTATTTAATTCCGATGCAATTTCTGTGTTTTATCGTCAATAAGAAGGTCCAAGGGATACAGTAAACCATGAGTGAAGCATCGGAATCTATAACTAGTGTCACAGGAATGGTTCAAAACATAGACAGTAAGAAGAGTCAGTCTTCTTGTACTTAAGTCGGCATTGTGCCTTTTGTATTTAATTCCGATGCAATTTCTGTGTTTCATCGTCAATAAGGAGGTACAAGGGATACAGTAAACCTGGAGTGAAGCATCGAAATCTATTACCAGTGTCACAGGAATGGTTCAAAACATAGTCAGTAAGAAGTCTCAGTCTTCTCTTACTTAAGTCGGTATTGTGTTTTTTGTATTTAATTCCGGTGCAATTTCTGTGTTTCATCGTCAATAAGAAGGTCCAAGGGTAACGGTAAACCGGGAGTGAAGCATCGGAATCTGTAACTAGTGTCACAGGAATGGTTCAAAACATAGTCAGTAAGAAGAGTCAGTCTTCTTCTACTTAAGTCGGCATTGTGCCTTTTGTATTTATTTCCGATGCAATATCTTTGTTTCATCGTCAATAAGAAGGTCCAAGAGATACAGTAAACCTGAAGTGAAGCATCGGAATCTATAACTAGTGTCACAGGAATGGTTCAAAACATAATCAGTAAGAAGAGTCAATCTTCTTGTACTTAAGTCGGCATTGTGCCTTTCGTATTTTATTCCGATACAATTTCTGTGTTTCGTCGTCAACAAGAAGGTCCAAGTGATACAGTAAACCTGGAGTGAAGCATCGGAATCTATAACTAGTGTCACAGGCATGGTTCAAAACAAAGACAGTGAGAAGAGTCAGTAATCTTGTACTTAAGTCGGAATTGTGCATTTTGTCTTTAATTCCGGTGCAATTTCTGTGTTTCATCGTCAATAGGAAGGTCCAAGGCATACAGTAATCGTGGAGTGAATCATCGGAATCTATAACTAGTGTCACAGGAATGGTTCAAAACATAGACAGTAAGAAGAGTCATTCTTCTTGTACTTAAGTCGGCATTGTGCCTTTTGTATTTAATTCCGATGCAATTTCTGTGTTTCATCGTCAATAAGATGGTCCAAGGGATACATTAAGCCTGAAGTGAAGCATCGGAGTCTATAAGTAGTGTCACAGGAATGGTTCAAAACATAGACAGTAAGATGAGTCAGTACTCTTGTACTTAAGTCGGCATTGTGCCTTTTGCATTTAATTCCGATGCAATTTTTGTGTTTCATCGTCAATAAGAAGGTCAGAGGGATACAGTAAACCTGAAGTTAAGCATCGGAATCTATAACAAGTGTCACAGGAATGGTTCAAAACAATGTCAGTAAGAAGAGTCAGTTTTCTTGTACATAAGTCGGCATTGCACCTTTTGTATTTAATTCCGATGCAATGTCTGAGTTTCATCGTCAATAAGAAGGTCCAACGGTTACAGTAAACCTGGAGTGAAGCATCGGAATCTGTAACTAGTGTCACAGGGATGGTAAAAACATAGACAGTAAGAAGAGTCAGTATTTTTGTACTTAAGTCTGCATTGTGCCTTTTGTATTTTATTCCGATACAATTTCTGTGTTTCATCGTCAATAAGAAGGTCCAAGTGATACAGTAAACCTGGAGTGAAGCATCGGAATCTATAACTAGTGTCACAGGAATGGTTCAAAACAAAGACAGTAAGAAGAGTCAGTCATCTTGTACTTAAGTCGGAATTGTGCCTTTTGTATTTAATTCCGATGCAATTTCTGTGTTTCATTGTGAATAAGAAGGTCAGAGGGAAACAGTAAACCTGGAGTGAAGCATCGGAATCTATAACTAGTGTCTCAGCGATGGTTCAAAACATAGACAGTAAAAAGAGTCAGTCTTCTTGTCCTTAAGTCGGCATTGTACCTTTTGTATTTAATTCCGATGCAATGTCTGTGTTTCATCGTCAATAAGAAGGTCCAAAGGCTACAGTAAACCCGGAGTGAAGCATCGGAATCTATAACTAGTGCCACAGGGATGGTTCAAAACATAGACAGTAAGAAGAGTCAGTATTTTCGTACTTAAGTCGGCAATGTGCCTTTTGAATTTAATTCCAATGCAATTTCTGTGTTTCACCGTCAATAAGAAGGTCCAAGGGATACAGTAAACCTGGAGTGAAGCATCGGAATCTATAACTAGTGTCTCAGCGATGGTTCAAAGCATAGACAGTAAGAAGAGTCAGTATTCTTGTACTTAAGTCGGCATTGTACCTTTTGTATTTAATTCCGATGCAATGTCTGTGTTTCATCGTCAATAAGAAGGTCCAAGGGTTACAGTAAACCTGGGGTGAAGCATCGGAATCTGTAACTAGTGTCACAGGGATGGTCAAAACAAAGACAGTAAGAAGAGTCAGTCTTCTTGTACTTAAGTCAGCATTGTGCCTTTTGTATTTAATTCCGGTGCAATTTCTGTTTTTCATCGTCAATAGGAAGGTCCAAGGCATACAGTAATCGTGGAGTGAATCATCGGAATCTATAACTAGTGTCACAGGCATGGTTCAAAGCATAGACAGTAAGAAGAGTCATTCTTCTTTACTTAAGTCGGCATTGTGCCTTTTGTATTTAATTCCGATGCAATTTCTGTGTTTCATCGTCAATAAGATGGTCCAAGGGATACAGTAAGCCTGAAGTGAAGCATCGGAATCTATAACTAGTGTCACAGGAATGGTTCAAAACAAAGACAGTAAGAAGATTCAGTCATCTTGTACTTAAGTCGGAATTGTGCATTTTGTCTTTAATTCCGATGCAATTTCTGTGTTTCATCGTCAATAAGAAGTTCAGAGGGATACAGTAAACCTGAAGTGAAGCATCGGAATCTATAACTAGTGTCACAGGAATGGTTCAAAACATAGACAGTAAAAAGAGTCAGTCTTCTTGTACTTAAGTCGGCATTGTACCTTTTGTATATAATTCCGTACAATGTCTGTGTTTCAACGTCAATAAGAAGGTCCAAGGGCTACAGTAATCCCGGAGTGAAGCATCGGAATCTATAAGTAGTGCCACAATGATGGTTCAAAACATAGACAGTAAGAAGAGTCAGTATTTTCGTACTTAAGTCGGCATTGTGCCTTTTGTATTTAATTCCGATGCAATTTCTGTGATTCACTGTCAATAAGAAGGTCCAAGGGATACAGTAAACCTGGAGTGAAGCACGTAATCTATAACTAGTGTCTCAGCGATGGTTCAAAACATAGACAGTAAGAAGAGTCAGTACTCTTGTACTTAAGTCGGCATTGTGCCTTTTGCATTTAATTCCGATGCAATTTTTGTGTTTCATCGTCAATAAGAAGGTCAGAGGGATACAGTAAACCTGAAGTTAAGCATCAGAATCTATAACTAGTGTCACAGGAATGGTTCAAAACATTGTCAGTAAGAAGAGTCAGTTTTCTTGTACAAAAGTCGGCATTGCACCTTTTGTATTTAATTCCGATGCAATGTCTGTGTTTCATCGTCAATAAGAAGGTCCAAGGGTTACAGTAAACCTGGAGTGAAGCATCGGAATCTGTAACTAGTGTCACAGGGATGGTCAAAACATAGACAGTAAGAAGAGTCAGTATTTTTGTACTTAAGTCTGCATTGTGCCTTTTGTATTTTATTCCGATACAATTTCTGTGTTACATCGTCAATAAGAAGGTCCAAGTGATACAGTAAAACTGGAGTGAAGCATCGGAATCTATAACTAGTGTCACAGGAATGGTTCAAAACAAAGACAGTAAGAAGAGACAGTCATCTTGTACTTAAGTCGGAATTGTGCCTTTTGTATTTAATTCCGATGCAATTTCTGTGTTTCATTGTGAATGAGAAGGTCAGAGGGATACAGTAAACCTGGAGTGAAGCATCGGAATCTATAACTAGTGTCTCAGCGATGGTTCAAAACATAGACAGTAAAAAGAGTCAGTCCTCTTGTACTTAAGTCGGCATTGTACCTTTTGTATTTAATTCCGATGCAATGTCTGTGTTTCATCGTCAATAAGAAGGTCCAAAGGCTACAGTAAACCCGGAGAGAAGCATCGGAATCTATAACTAGTGCCACAGGGATGGTTCAAAACATAGACAGTAAGAAGAGTCAGTATTTTCGTACTTAAGTCGGCAATGGGCCTTTTGTATTTAATTCCAATGCAATTTCTGTGTTTCACCGTCAATAAGAAGGTCCAAGGGATACAGTAAACCTCGAATGAAGCATCGGAATCTATAACTAGTGTCTCAGCGATGGTTCAAAACATAGACAGTAAGAAGAGTCAGTATTCTTGTACTTAAGTCGGCATTGTGCCTTTTGTATTTAATTCCGATGCAATTTCTGTGTTTCATCGCCAATAAGAAGGTCCAAGGGATACAGTAAACCTGGAGTGAAGCAGCGGAATCTGTAACTAGTGTCACAGGAATGGTTCAAAACAAAGACAGTAAGAAGAGTCAATCATCTTGTACTTAAGTCATCATTGTGCCTTTTGTATTTAATTCCGAGGCAATTTCTGTGTTTCATCGTCACTAAGAAGGTCCAAGGGATACAGTAAACCTGGAGTGAAGCATCGGAATCTGTAACTAGTGTCACAGGAATGGTTCAAATCATAGACAGTAAGAAGAGTCAGTCTTCTTGTACTTAAGTCAGCATTGTGCCTTATGTATTTAATTCCGGTGCAATTTCTGTTTTTCATCGTCAATAGGAAGGTCCAAGGCATACAGTAATTGTGGAGTGAATCATCGGAATCTATAACTAGTGTCACAGGAATGGTTCAAAGCATTGACAGTAAGAAGTGTCATTCTTCTTTACTTAAGTCGGCATTGTGCCTTTTGTATTTAATTCCGATGCAATTTCTGTGTTTCATCGTCAATAAGATGGTCCAAGGGATACAGTAAGCCTGAAGTGAAGCATCGGAGTCTATAACTAGTGTCACAGGAATGGTTCAAAACATAGACAGTAATAAGAGTCAGTACTCTTGTACTTAAGTCGGCATTGTGCTTTTTGCATTTAATTCCGATGCAATTTTTGTGTTTCATCGTCAATAAGAAGGTCAGAGGGATACAGTAAACCTGAAGTTAAGCATCGGAATCTATAACTAGTGTCATAGGAATGGTTCAAAACATTGTTAGTAAGAGGAGTCAGTTTTCTTGTACTTAAGTCGGCATTGTACCTTTTGTATTTAATTCCGATGCAATGTCTGTGTTTCATCGTCAATAAGAAGGCCCAAGGGTTACAGTAAACCTGGAGTGAAGCATCGGAATCTGTAACTAGTGTCACAAGGATGGTCAAAACAAAGACAGTAAGAAGAGTAAGTCTTCTTGTACTTAAGTCAGCATTGTGCCTTTTGTATTTAATTCCGGTGCAATTTCTGTTTTTCATCGTCAATAGGAAGGTCCAAGGCATACAGTAATCGTGGAGTGAATCATCGGAATCTATAACTAGTGTCACAGGAATGGTTCAAAACATAGACAGTAAGAAGAGTCATTCTTCCTTATTTAAGTCGGCATTGTGCCTTTTGTATTTAATTCCGATGCAATTTCTGTGTTTTATCGTCAGTAAGATGGTCCAAGGGATACAGTAAGCTTCAAGTGAAGCATCGGAGTCTATAACTAGTGTCACAGGAATGGTTCAAAACAAAGACAATAAGAAGAGTCAGTCATCTTGTACTTATGTCGGAATTGTGCATTTTGTCTTTAATTCCGATGCAATTTCTGTGTTTCATCGTCAGTAAGAAGTTCAGAGGGATACAGTAAACCTGAAGTGAAGCATCGGAATCTATAACTAGTGTCACAGGAATGGTTCAAAACATAGACAGTAACAAGAATCAGTCTTCTTGTACTTAAGTCGGCATTGTACCTTTTGTATTTAATTCCGTACAATGTCTGTGTTTCATCGTCAATAAGAAGGTCCAAGGGCTACAGTAAACCCGGAGTGAAGCATCGGAATCTATAACTAGTGCCACAGGGATGGTTCAAAACATAGACAGTAAGAAGAGTCAGTATTCTTGTACTTAAGTCGGCATTGTACCTTTTGTATTTAATTCCGATGCAATGTCTGTGTTTCATCGTCAATAAGAAGGTCCAAGGGTTACAGTAAACCTGGAGTGAAACATCGGAATCTGTAACTAGTGTCACAGGGATGGTCAAAACAAAGATAGTAAGAAGAGTCAGTCTTCTTGTACTTAAGTCAGCATTGCGCCTTATGTATTTAATTCCGGTGCAATTTCTGTTTTTCATCGTCAATAGGAAGGTCCAAGGCATACAGTAATCGTGGAGTGAATCATCGGAATCTATAACTAGTGTCACAGGAATGGTTCAAAACATAGACAGTAAGAAGAGTCATTCTTCTTTACTTAAGTCAGCATTGTGCCTTTTGTATTTAATTCCAATGCAATTTCTGTGTTTCATCGTCAATAAGATGGTCCAAGGGATACAGTAAGCTTGAAGTGAAGCATCGGAGTCAATAACTAGTGTCACAGGAATGGTTCAAAACAAAGACAATAAGAAGAGTCAGTCATCTTGTACTTAAGTCGGAATTGTGCATTTTGTCTTTAATTCCGATGCAATTTCTGTGTTTCATCGTCAATAAGAAGTTCAGAGGGATACAGTAAACCTGAAGTGAAGCATCGGAATCTATAACTAGTGTCACAGGAATGGTTCAAAACATAGACAGTAAAAAGAGTCAGTCTTCTTGTACTTAAGTCGGCATTGTACCTTTTGTATATAATTCCGTACAATGTCTGTGTTTCATCGTCAATAAGAAGGTCCAAGGGCTACAGTAAACCCGGAGTGAAGCATCAGAATCTATAACTAGTGCCACAGGGATGGTTCAACACATAGACAGTAAGAAGAGTCAGTATTTTCGTACTTAAGTCGGCATTGTGCCTTTTGTATTTAATTCCGATGCAATTTCTGTGTTTCACCGTCAATAAGAAGGTCCAAGGGATACAGTAAACCTTAAGTGAAGCATCGGAATCTATAACTAGTGTCTCAGCGATGGTTCAAAACATAGACAGTAAGAAGAGTCAGTATTCTTGTACTTAAGTCGGCATTGTGCCTTTTGT
Source organism: Schistocerca americana (assembly GCF_021461395.2). Classification (NCBI taxonomy): domain Eukaryota; kingdom Metazoa; phylum Arthropoda; class Insecta; order Orthoptera; family Acrididae; genus Schistocerca; species Schistocerca americana. The sequence goes on along the minus strand of NC_060130.1, from coordinate 5,005,721 downwards.
ATTTAATTCCGAGGCAATTTCTGTGTTTCATCGTCACTAAGAAGGTCCAAGGGATTCACTAAACCTGGAGTGAAGCATCGGAATCTGTAACTAGTGTCACAGGAATGGTTCAAAACATAGACAGTAAGAAGAGTCATTCTTCTTGTACTTAAGTCGGCATTGTGCCTTTTGTATTTAATTCCGATGCAATTTCAGTGTTTCATCGTCAATAAGATGGTCCAAGGGATACAGTAAGCCTGAAGTGAAGCATCGGAGTCTATAACTAGTGCACAGGAATGGTTCAAAACATAGACAGTAAAAAGAGTCAGGTTTCTTGTACTTAAGTCTTCATTGCACCTTTTGTATTTAATTCCGATGCAATGTCTGTGTTTTATCGTCAATAAGAAGATGCAAGGGTTACAGTAAACCTGGAGTGAAGCATCGGAATCTGTAACTAGTGTCACAGGGATGGTCAAAACATAGACAGTAAGAAGAGTCAGTATTTTTGTACTTAAGTCTGCATTGTGCCTTTTGTATTTTATTCCGATGCAATTTCAGTGTTTCATCGTCAATAAGAAGGTCCAAGGGACACAGTAAACCTGGAGTGAAGCATCAGAATCTATATCTAGTGTCTCAGCGATGGTAAAAACATAGACAGTAAGAAGAGTCAGTATTCTTGTACTTAAGTCGGCATTGTGCCTTTTGTATTTAATTCCGATGCAACTTCTGTGTTTCATCGTCAATAAGAAGGTCAGAGGGATACAGTAAACCTGAAGTGAAGCATCGGAATCTATAACTAGTGTCACAGGAATGGTTCAAACCATAGAGTGTATTCAGTCAGTATTCTTGTACTTAAGTCGGCATTGTGCCTTTTCTATTTAATTCCGATGCAATTTCTGTGCTTCATCGTCAATACGAAAGTCCAAGGGATACAGTAAACCTGAAGTGAAGCATCGGAATCTATAACTAGAGTCACAGGAATGGTTCAAAACATAGACAGTAAGAAGAGTCAGTCTTCTTGTAATTAAGTCGGCATTGTGATTTTTGTATTTAATTCCGATGCAATTTCTGTGTTTCATCGTCAATAAGGAGGTCCAAGGGATACAGTAAACCTGGAGTGAAGCATCGGAATCTATAACCAGTGTCACAGGAATGGTTAAAAACATAGTCAGTAAGAAGAGTCAGTCTTCTCTTACTTAAGTCGGCATTGTGACTTTTGTATTTAATTCCGGTGCAATTTCTGTGTTTCATCGTCAATAAGAAGGTCCAAGGGTAACGGTAAACCGGGAGTGAAGCATCGGAATCTATAACTAGTGTCACAGGAATGGTTCAAAACATAGTCAGTAAGAAGAGTCAGTCTTCTTCTACTTAAGTCGGCATTGTGCCTTTTGTATTTAATTCCGATGCAATTTCTGTGTTTCATCGTCAATAAGAAGTTCAGAGGGATACAGTAAGCCTGAAGTGAAGCATCGGAATCTATAACTAGTGTCACAGGAATAGTTCAAAACATAGACAGTAAAAAGAGTCAGTCTTCTTGTACTTATGTCGGCATTGTACCTTTTGTATTTAATTCCGATGCAATGTCTGTGTTTCATCGTCAATACGAAGGTCCAAGGGCTACAGTAAACCTGGAGTGAAGCATGGGAATCTATAACTATTGCCACAGGGATGATTCAAATCATAGATAGTAAGAAGAGTCAGTATTTTTGTACTTAAGTCGGCATTGTGCCTTTTGTATTTAATTCCGATGCAATTTATGTGATTCACCGTCAATAAGAAGGTCCAAGGGATACAGTAAACCTGGAGTGAAGCATCGGAATCTAAGACTAGTGTCTCAGCGATGGTTCAAAACATAGACAGTAAGAAGAGTCAAAATTCTTGTACTTAAGTCGGCATTGTGCCTTTTGTATTTAATTCCTATGCAATTTCTGTGTTTCATCGTCACTAAGATGGTCCAAGGGATACAGTAAACCTGGAGTGAAGCATCGGAATCTGTAACTAGTGTCACAGGAATGGTTCAAAACATAGACAGTAAGAAGAGTCAGTCTTCTTGTACTTAAGTCAGCATTGTGCCTTTTGTATTTAATTCCGGTGCAATTTCTGTGTTTCATCGTCAATAGGAAGGTCCAAGGCATACAGTAATCGTGGAGTGAATCATCGGAATCTATAACTAGTGTCACAGGAATGGTTCAAAACATAGACAGTAAGAAGAGTCATTCTTCTTGTACTTAAGTCGGCATTGTGCCTTTTGTATTTAATTCCGATGCAATTTCTGTGTTTCATCGTCAACAAGATGGTCCAAGGGAAACAGTAAGCCTGAAGTGAAGCATCGGAGTCTATAAGTAGTGTCACAGGAATGGTTCAAAACATAGACAGTAAGAAGAGTCAGTACTCTTGTACTTAAGTCGGCATTGTGCCTTTTGCATTTAATTCCGAAGCAATTTTTATGTTTCATCGTCAATAAGAAGGTCAGAGGGATACAGTAAACCTGAAGTTAAGCATCGGAATCTATAACTAGTGTCACAGCAATGGTTCAAAACATTTTCAGTAAGAAGAGTCAGTTTTCTTGTACTTAAGTCGGCATTGTACCTTTTGTATTCAATTCCGATGTAATGTCTGTGTTTCATCGTCAATAAGAAGGTCCAAGGGCTACAGTAAACCTGGAGTGAAGCATGGGAATCTATAACTAGTGCCACAGGGATGGTTCAAAACATAGACAGTAAAAAGAGTCAGTATTTTCGTACTTAAGTCTTCATTGTGCCTTTTGTATTTAATTCCGATGCAATTTATGTGATTCCCCGTCAATAAGAAGGTCCAAGGGATACAGTAAACCTGGAGTGAAGCATCGGAATCTATGACTAGTGTCTCAGCGATGGTTCAAAACATAGACAGTAAGAAGAGTCAGAATTCTTGTACTTAAGTCGGCATTGTGCCTTTTGTATTTAATTCCGATGCAATTTCTGTGTTTCATCGTCACTAAGAAGGTCCAAGGGATACAGTAAACCTGGAGTGAAGCATCGGAATCTGTAACTAGTGTCACAGGAATGGTTCAAAACATAGACAGTAAGAAGAGTCAGTCTTCTTGTACTTAAGACAGCATTGTGCCTCTTGTATTTAATTCCGGTGCAATTGCTGTGTTTCATCGTCAATAGGAAGGTCCAAGGCATACAGTAATCGTGGAGTGAATCATCGGAATCTATAACTAGTGTCACAGGAATGGTTCAAAACATAGACAGTAAGAAGAGTCATTCTTCTTGTACTTAAGTCGGCATTGTGCCTTTTGTATTTAATTCCGATGCAATTTCTGTGTTTCATCGTCAATTAGATGGTCCAAGGGATACAGTAAGCCTGAAGTGAAGCATCGGAGTCTATAAGTAGTGTCACAGGAATGGTTCAAAACATAGACAGTAAGAAGAGTCAGTACTCTTGTACTTAAGTTGGCATTGTGCCTTTTGCATTTAATTCCGATGCAATTTTTGTGTTTCATCGTCAATAAGAAGGTCAGAGGGAAACAGTAAACCTGAAGTTAAGCATCGGAATCTATAACTAGTGTCACAGGAATGGTTCAAAACATTGTCAGTAAGAAGAGTCAGTTTTCTTGTACTTAAGTTGGCATTGTACCTTTTGTATTTAATTCCGATGTAATGTCTGTGTTTCATCGTCAATAAGAAGGTCCAAGGGTTACAGTAAACCTGGAGTGAAGCATCGGAATCTGTAACTAGTGTCTCAGGGATGGTCAAAACATAGACAGTAAGAAGAGTCAGTATTTTTGTACTTAAGTCTGCATTGTGCCTTTTGTATTTTATTCCGATACAATTTCTGTGTTTCATCGTCAATAAAAGGTCCAAGTGATACAGTAAACCTGGAGTGAAGCATCGGAATCTATAACTAGTGTCACAGGAATGGTTCAAAACAAAGACAGTAAGAAGAGTCAGTCATCTTGTACTTAAGTCGGAATTGTGCCTTTTGTATTGAATTCCGATGCAATTTCTGTGTTTCATTGTGAATAAGAAGGTCAGAGGGATACAGTAAACCTGGAGTGAAGCATCGGAATCTATAACTAGTGTCTCAGCGATGGTTCAAAACATAGACAGTAAAAAGAGTCAGTCTTCTTGTACTTAAGTCGGCATTGTACCTTTTGTATTTAATTCCGATGCAATGTCTGTGTTTCATCGTCAATAAGAAGGTCCAAGGGCTACAGTCAACCCGGAGTGAAGCATCGGAATCTATAACTAGTGCCACAGGGATGGTTCAAAACATAGACAGTAAGAAGAGTCAGTATTTTCGTACTTAAGTCGGCGATGTGCCTTTTGTATTTAATTCGATGCAATATCTGTGTTTCACCGTCAATAAGAAGGTCCAAGGGATACAGTAAACCTGGAGTGATGCATCGGAATCTATAACTAGTGTCTCAGCGATGGTTCAAAACATAGACAGTAAGAAGAGTCAGTATTCTTGTACTTAAGTCGGCATTGTGCCTTTTGTATTTAATTCCGATGCAATTTCTGTGATTCATCGCCAATAAGAAGGTCCAAGGGATACAGTAAACCTAAAGTGAAGCATCGGAATCTGTAACTAGTGTCACAGGAATGGTTCAAATCAAAGACAGTAAGAAGAGTCAATCATCTTGTACTTAAGTCATCATTGTGCCTTTTGTATTTAATTCCGAGGCAATTTCTGTGTTTCATCGTCACTAAGAAGGTCCAAGGGATACAGTAAACCTGGAGTGAAGCAGCGGAATCTGTAACTAGTGTTACAGGTTTGGTTCAAAACATAGACAGTAAAAAGAGTCAGTCTTCTTGTACTTAAGTCAGCATTGTGCCATTTGTATTTAATTCCGGTGCAATTTCTGTTTTTCATCGTCAATAGGAAGGTCCAAGGCATACAGTAATCTTGGAGTGAATCATCGGAATCTATAACTAGTGTCACAGGAATGGTTCAAAACATAGACAGTAAGAAGAGTCATTCTTCTTTACTTAAGTCGGCATTGTGCCTTTTGTATTTAATTCCGATGCAATTTCTGTGTTTCATCGTCAATAAGATGGTCCAAGGGATACAGTAAGCCTGAAGTGAAGCATCGGAGTCTATAACTAGTGTCACAGGAATGGTTCAAAACATAGACAGTAAGAAGAGTCAGTACTCTTGTACTTAAGTCGGCATTGTGCCTTTTGCATTTAATTCCGATGCAATTTTTGTGTTTCATCGTCAATAAGAAGGTCAGAGGGATACAGTAAAACTGAAGTTAAGCATCGGAATCTATAACTAGTGTCACAGGAATGGTTCAAAACATTGTCAGTAAGAAGCGTCAGTTTTCTTGTACTTAAGTCGGCATTGTACCTTTTGTATTTAATTCCGATGCAATGTCTGTGTTTCATCGTCAATAAGAAGGTCCAACGGTTACAGTAAACCTGGAGTGAAGCATCGGAATCTGTAACTAGTGTCTCAGGGATGGTCAAAACATAGCCAGTAAGAAGAGTCAGTATTTTTGTACTTAAGTCTGGAATTTGCCTTTTGTATTTTATTCCGATACAATTTCTGTGTTTCATCGTCAATAAAAGGTCCAAGTGATACAGTAAACCTGTAGTGAAGCATCGGAATCTATAACTAGTGTCACAGGAATGGTTCAAAACAAAGACAGTAAGAAGAGTCAGTCATCTTGTACTTACGTCGGAATTGTGCCTTTTGTATTGAATTCCGATGCAATTTCTGTGTTTCATTGTGAATAAGAAGGTCAGAGGGATACAGTAAACCTGGAGTGAAGCATCGGAATCTATAACTAGTGTCTCAGCGATGGTTCAAAACATAGACAGTAAAAAGAGTCAGTCTTCTTGTACTTAAGTCGGCATTGTACCTTTTGTATTTAATTCCGAAGCAATGTCTGTGTTTCATCGTCAATAAGAAGGTCCAAGGGCTACAGTCAACCCGGAGTGAAGCATCGGAATCTATAACTAGTGCCACAGGGATGGTTCAAAACATAGACAGTAAGAAGAGTCAGTATTTTCGTACTTAAGTCGGCAATGTGCCTTTTGTATTTAATTCCGATGCAATTTCTGTGTTTCACCGTCAATAAGAAGGTCCAAGGGATACAGTAATCCTGGAGTGAAGCATCGGAATCTATAACTAGTGTCTCAGCGATGGTTCAAAACATAGACAGTAAGAAGAGTCAGTATTCTTGTACTTAAGTCGGCATTGTGCCTTCTGTATTTAATACCGATGCAATTTCTGTGATTCATCGCCAATAAGAAGGTCCAAGGGATACAGTAAACCTAAAGTGAAGCATCGGAATCTGTAACTAGTGTCACAGGAATGGTTCAAATCAAAGACAGTAAGAAGAGTTAATCATCTTGTACTTAAGTCATCATTGTGCCTTTTGTATTTAATTCCGAGGCAATTTCTGTGTTTCATCGTCACTAAGAAGGTCCAAGGGATACAGTAAACCTGGAGTGAAGCAGCGGAATCTGTAACTAGTGTTACAGGTTTGGTTCATAACATAGACAGTAAAAAGAGTCAGTCTTCTTGTACTTAAGTCAGTATTGTGCCTTTTGTATTTAATTCCGGTGCAATTTCTGTTTTTCATCGTCAATAGGAAGGTCCAAGGCATACAGTAATCTTGGAGTGAATCATCGGAATCTATAACTAGTGTCACAGGAATGGTTCAAAACATAGACAGTAAGAAGAGTCATTCTTCTTTACTTAAGTCGGCATTGTGCCTTTTGTATTTAATTCCGATGCAATTTCTGTGTTTCATCGTCAATAAGATGGTCCAAGGGATACAGTAAGCCTGAAGTGAAGCATCGGAGTCTATAACTAGTGTCACAGGAATGGTTCAAAACATAGACAGTAAGAAGAGTCAGTACTCTTGTACTTAAGTCGGCATTGTGCCTTTTGCATTTAATTCCGATGCAATTTTTGTGTTTCATCGTCAATAAGAAGGTCAGAGGAATACATTAAAACTGAAGTTAAGCATCGGAATCTATAACTAGTGTCACAGGAATGGTTCAAAACATTGTCAGTAAGAAGAGTCAGTTTTCTTGTACTTAAGTCGGCATTGTACCTTTTGTATTTAATTCCGATGCAATGTCTGTGTTTCATCGTCAATAAGAAGGTCCAAGGGTTACAGTAAACCTGGAGTGAAGCATCGGAATCTGTAACTAGTTTCACAGGGATAGTAAAACAAAGACAGTAAGAAGAGTCAGTCATCTTGTACTTAAGTCGCAATTGTGCCTTTTGTATTTAATTCCGATGCAATTTCTGAGTTTCATTGTCAATAAGAAGGTCAGAGGGATACAGTAAACCTGAAGTGAAGCATCGGAATCTATAACTAGCGTCAGAGGAATGATTCAATATAGTCAGTAAGAAGAGTCAGTCTTCTTGTACTTAAGTCGGCATTGTGCCTTTTGTATTTAATTCCGAGTCAATTTCTGTGTTTCATCGTCATTAAGAAGGTCCAAGGGATACAGTAAAGCTGGAGTGAAGCATCGTAATCTATAACTAGTGTCACAGGAATGGTTCAAAACATAGACAGTAAGAAGAGTCAGTCTTCTTGTACTTAAGTTGGCATTGTGCCTTTTGTATTTAATTCCGATGCAATTTCTGTGTTTCATCGTCAATAAGAAGGTCCAAGGGATACAGTAAACCTGGAGTGAATCATCGGAATCTATATCTAGTGTCTCAGCGATGGTAAAAACGTAGACAGTAAGAAGAGGCAGTATTCTTGTACTTAAGTCGGCATTGTGCCTTTTGTATTTAATTCCGATGCAATTTCTGTGTTTCATCGTCAATAAGAAGGTCAGAGGGATACAGTAAACCTGAAGTGAAGCATCGGAATCTATAACTAGTGTCACAGGAATGATTCAAACATAGTCAGTAAGAAGGGTCAGTCTTCTTGTACTTAAGCCGGCATTGTGCCTTTTCCATTTAATTCCGATGCAATTTCTGTGTTTTATCGTCAATAAGTAGGTCCAAGGGATACAGTAAACCATGAGTGAGCATCGGAATCTATAACTAGTGTCACAGGAATGGTTCAAAACATAGACAGTAAGAAGAGTCAGTCTTCTTGTACTTAAGTCGGCATTGTGCCATTTGTATTTATTTCCGATGCAATATCTTTGTTTCATCGTCAATAAGAAGGTCCAAGGGATACAGTAAACCTGAATTGAAGCATCGGAATCGATAACTAGTGTCACAGGAATGGTTCAAAACATAATCAGTAAGAAGAGTCAATCTTCTTGTACTTAAGTCGGCATTGTGCCTTTTGTATTTTATTCCGATACAATTTCTGTCTTTCGTCGTCAAAAAGACGGTCCAAGTGATACAGTAAACCTGGAGTGAAGCATCGGAATCTATAACTAGTGTCACAGGAATGGTTCAAAACAAAGACAGTAAGAAGAGTCAGTCATCTTGTACTTAAGTCGGAATTGTGCATTTTGTCTTTAATTCCGATGCAATTTCTGTGTTTCATCGGCAATAAGAAGTTCAGAGGGATACAGTAAACCTGAAGTGAAGCATCGGAATCTATAACTAGTGTCACAGGAATGGTTCAAAACATAGACAGTAAAAAGAGTCAGTCTTCTTGTACTTAAGTCGGCATTGTACCTTTTGTATTTAATTCCGATGCAATGTCTGTGTTTCGTCGTCAATAAGAAGGTCCAAGGGCTACAGTAAACTTGGAGTGAAGCATCGGAATCTATAACTAGTGCCACAAGGATGGTTCAAAACATAGACAGTAAGAAGACTCAGTATTTTCGTACTTAAGTCGGCATTGTGCCTTTTGTATTTAATTCCGATGCAATTTCTGTGTTTCACCGTCAATAAGAAGGTCCAAGGGATACAGTAAACCTGGAGTGAAGCATCGGAATCTATAACTAGTGTCTCAGCGATGGTTCAAGACATAGACAGTAAGAAGAGTCAGTATTCTTGTACTTAAGTCGGCATTGTGCCTTTTGTATTTAATTGCGATGCAATTTCTGTGTTTCATCGTCAATAAGAAGGTCCAAGGGATACAGTAAACCTGGAGTGAAGCATCGGAATCTGTAACTAGTGTCACAGGAATGGTTCAAAACAAAGACAGGAAGAAGAGTCAATCATCTTGTACTTAAGTCATCATTGTGCCTTTTGTATTTAATTCCGAGGCAATTTCTGTGTTTCATCGTCACTAAGAAGGTAGAAGGGATACAGTAAACCTGGAGTGAAGCATCGGAATCTGTAACTAGTGTCACAGGAATGGTTCAAACATAGACAGTAAGGAGAGTCAGTCTTCTTGTACTTAAGTCAGCATTGTGCCTTTTGTATTTAATTCCGGTGCAATTTCAGTGTTTCATCGTCAATAGAAAGGTCCAAGGCATACAGTAATCGTGTAGTGAATCATCGGAATCTATAACTAGTGTCACAGGAACGGTTCAAAACATAGACAGTAAGAAGAGTCATTCTTCTTGTACTTAAGTCGGCATTGTGCCTTTTGTATTTAATTCCGATGCAATTTCTGTGTTTCATCGTCAGTGAGATGGTCCAAGGGATACAGTAAGCCTAAAGTGAAGCATCGGAGTATATAACTAGAGTCACAGGAATGGTTCAATACATAGACAGTAAGAAGAGTCAGTACTCTAGTACTTAAGTCGGCATTGTGCCTTTTGCATTTAATTCTGATGCAATTTTTGTGTTTCATCCTCAATAAGAAGGTCAGAGGGATGCAGTAAACCTGAAGTTAAGCATCGGAATCTGTAACTAGTGTCACAGGAATGGTTCAAACATTGTCAGTAAGAAGAGTCAGTTTTCTTGTACTTCAGTCGGCATTGTACCTTTTCTATTTAATTCCGATGCAATGTCTGTGTTTCATCGTCAATACGAAGGTCCAAGGGTTACAGTAAACCTGGAGTGAAGCATCGGAATCTGTAACTAGTGTCACAGGGATGGTCAAAACATAGACAGTAAGAAGAGTCAGTATTTTTGTACTTAAGTCTGCATTGTGCCTTTTGTTTTTTGTTCCGATACAATTTCTGTGTTTCATCGTCAATAAGAAGGTCCAAGTGATACAGTAAACCTGGAGTGAAGCATCGGAATCTATAACTAGTGTCACAGGAATGGTTCAAAGCAAAGACAGTAAGAAGAGTCAGTCATCTTGTACTTAAGTCGGAATTGTGCCTTTTGTATTTAATTCCGATGCAATTTCTGTGTTTCATTGTCAATAAGAAGGTCAGAGGGTTACAGTAAACCTGAAGTGAAGCATCGGAATCTATAACTAGTGTCACAGGAATGATTCAAAACATAGTCAGTACGAAGAGTCAGTCTTCTTGTACTTAAGTCGGCATTGTGCCTTTTGTATTTAATTCCGAGGCAATTTCTTTGTTTCATCGTCATTAAGAAGGTCCAAGGGATACAGTAAACCTGGAGTGATGCATCGGAATCTATAACTAGTGTCACAGGAATGGTTCAAAACATAGACAGTAAGAAGAGTCAGTCTTCTTGTACTTAAGTTGGCATTGTGCCTTTTGTATTTAATTCCGATGCAATTTCTGTGTTTCATCGTCAATAATAAAGTCCAAGGGATACAGTAAACCTGGAGTGAAGCATCGGAATCAATATCTAGTGTCTCAGCGATGGTAAAAACATAGACAGTGAGAAGAGTCAGTATTCTTGTACTTAAGTCGGCATTGTGCCTTTGTATTTAATTCCGATGCAATTTCTGTGTTTCATCGTCAATAAGAAGGTCAGAGGGATACAGTAAATCTGAAGTGAAGCATCGGAATCTGTAACTAGTGTCACAGGAATGGTTCAAACCATAGACAGTAGGAAGAGTCAGTATTCTTGTACTTAAGTCGGCATTGTGCCTTTTCTATTTAATTCCGATGCAATTTCTGTGCTTCATCGTCAATACGAAAGTCCAAGGGATACAGTAAACCTGAAGTGAAGCATCGGAATCTATAACTAGTGTCACAGGAATGATTCAAACATAGTCAGTAAGATGGGTCAGTCTTCTTGTACTTAAGCCGGCATTGTGCCTTTTCTATTTATTTCCGATGCAATTTCTGTGTTTTATCGTCAATAAGAAGGTCCAAGGGATACAGTAAACCATGAGCGAAGCATCGGAATCTATAACTAGTGTCACAGGAATGGTTCAAAACATAGACAGTAAGAAGAGTCTGTCTTCTTGTACTTAAGTCGGCATTGTGCCTTTTGTATTTAATTCCGATGCAATTTGTGTGTTTCATCGTCAATAAGGAGGTCCAAGGGATACAGTAAACCTGGAGTGAAGCATCGGAATCTATAACCAGTGTCACAGGATTGGTTCAAATCATAGTCAGTAAGAAGAGTCAGTCTTCCCTTACTTAAGTCGGCATTGTGTCTTTTGTATTTAATTCCGGTGCAATTTCTGTGTTTCATCGCCAATAAGAAGGTCCGAGGGATACAGTAAACCGGGAGTGAAGCATCGGTATCTATAACTAGTGTCACAGGGATGGTTCAAACCATAGTCAGTAAGAAGAGTCAGTCTTCTTCTACTGAAGTCGGCATTGTGCCTTTTGTATTTAATTTCGATGCAATATCTTCGTTTCATCGTCAATAAGAAGGCCCAAGGGATACAGTAAACCTGGAGTGAAGCATCGGAATCTATAACTAATATCACAGGAATGAATCAAAACATAGTCAGAAAGAAGAGCCAGTCTCCTTGTACTTAAGTCGGCATTGTGACTTTTGTATTTAATTCCGATGCAATTTCTGTGTTTCATCGTCAATAAGAAGGTCAGAGGGATACAGTAAACCTGAAGTGAAGCATCGTAATCTATAACTAGTGTCACAGGAAATGTTCAAATCATAGACAGTAGGAAGAGTCAGTCTTCTTGTACTTAAGTCGGCATTGTGCCTTTTCTATTTAATTCCGATGCAATTTCTGTGTTTCATCGTCAATAAGAAGGTCCAAGTGCTACAGTAAACCTGAAGTGAAGCATCGGAATCTATAACTAGTGTCACAGGAATGGTTCAAAACAGACAGTAAGAAGAGTCAGTCTTCTTGAACTTAAGTCGGCATTGTGCCCTTTGTATTTAATTCCGAAACAATTTCTGTGTTTCATCGTCAATAAGAAGGTCCAAGGGATACAGTAAACCTGAAGTGAACATCGGAATCTAGAACTAGTGTCACATGAATGGTTCAAAACGTAGCCAGTAAGAAATGTCAGTCTTCTTGTACTTAAGTCGACATTGTGCCTTTTCTATTTAATTCCGATGCAATTTCTGTATTTCGTCGCCAATGAGAAGGTCCAAAGGATGGAGTAAACCTGAAGTGAAGCATCGGAATCTATAACTAATGTCACGGGAATCGTTCAAAACATAGACAGTAGGAAGAGGCAGTCTTCTTGTACTTAAGTCGGCATTGTGCCTTTTGTATTTAGATCCGATGAAATTTCTGTGTTTCAACGTCATTAAGAAGGTCCTAGGGATAGAGTATACCTGATGTGAAGCATCGGAATCTATAACTAGTGTCACTGGAGTGGTTCAAAACATAGTCAGTAAGAAGAGTCAGTCTTCTTGTACTTAAGTCGGCATTGCGCCTTTTGTATTTAATTCTAATGCAATTTCTGTGTTTCATCGTCAATAAGAAGGTCAGAGGGATACAGTAAACCTGAAGTGAAGCAACGGAATTTATAACTAGTGTCACAGGAATGCTTCAAAACAGTCAGTAAGAAGAGTCAGTCTTCTTGTACTTATGTCGGCATTGTGCCTTATGTATTTTATTCCGAAGCAATTTCTGTGTTTCATCGTCAATAAGAAGGTCCAAGGGATACAGGAAACCTGAAGTGAAGCATCGGAATCTATAACTAGTGTCACAGGAATGGTTTAAGGCATAGACAGTAAGAAGAGTCAGTCTTCTTGTACTTAAGTCGGCATTGTGCCATTTCTATTGAATCCCGATGCAATTTCTGTATTTCGTCGCCAATACGAAGGTCCAATGGATACAGTAAACCTGAAGTGAAGCTTCGGAATAATTAACTAATGTCACAGGAATCGTTCAAAACATAGACAGTAGGATGAGTCAGTCTTCCTGTACTTAAGTCGGCATTGTGCCTTTTGTATTTAGTTCCGATGCAATTTCTGTGTTTTATCGTCAGTAAGAAGGTCCTAGGGACAGAGTAAACCTGAAGTGAAGCATCGGAATCTATAACTAGTGTCACAGGAATGGTTCAAAACATAGTCAGTAAGAACGGTCAGTCTACTTGTACTTAAGTCGGCATTGCGCCTTTTGTATTAAATTACGATGCAATTTCTGTGTTTCATCGTCAAAAAGAAGGTCAGAGGGATACAGTAAACCTGAAGTGAAGCATCGGAATCTATAACTAGTGTCACAGGAATTGTTCAAAACATAGTCAATAAGAAGAGTCAGTCTTCTTGTGCTTAAGTTGGCATTGTGCCATTTGTATTTAATTCCGATGCAATTTCTGTGTTTCATCGTCAATAAGAAGGTCAGAGGGATACAGTAAACCTGAAGTGAAGCATCGGAATCTATAACTAGTGTCACAGGAATGGTTCAAAACATAGACAGTAGGAAGAGTCAGTCTTCTTGTATTTATGTCGGTATTGTGCCTATTGTATTTAACTCCGATGCACTATCTGCGTTTCATCGACAATAAGATGATCCAGGTATTACAGTAAACCTGAAATGAAGCATCGGAATCTATAACTAGTGTCACAGGAATGGTTCAAAACATAGACAGTAGGAAGATTCAGTCTACATGTACTTAAGTCGGCATCGTGAATTTTGTATTTATTTCCGATGCAATTTCTGTGTTCCATCGTCAATAAGAATGTCAGAGGGATACAGTAAACCTCAAGGGAAGCATCGGAACCTCCAACTAGTGTCACAGGAATGGTTCAAAACATAGTCAGTAAGAAGAGTCAGTCCTCTTGTACTTAAATCGGCATTGTGCCTTTTGTATTTAATTCCGATGCAATTAATGTGTTTCATCGTCAATAAGAAGGTCCAAGGGATACAGTAAACCTGAAGTGAAGCATCGGAATCTGTAACTAGCGTCGCAGGAATGGTTCAAAACGTAGACACTAAGATGAATCAGTCTGCTCGTACTTAAGACGGCATTGTGCCTTTTCTGTTTAATTCCGTTGCAGTTTCTGTGTTTCATCGTCAATAAGAAGGTCGGAGGGATACAGTGAACCTGAGGTGAAGCATCGGAATCTATAACTAGTGTCACAGGAATGGTTCAAAACATAGACAGTAGGAAGACTCAGTTTTCTTGTACTTAAGTCGGCATTGTGCCATTTCTATTTAATTCCGATGCAATCTCCGTGTTTCATCGTCAATAAGAAGGTCAGAGGGATACAGTAACCCTGAAGTGAAGCATCAGCATCTGTAACTAGCGTCACAGGAATGGTTCAAAACATAGCCAGTAAGAAGGGTCAGTCTTCTTGTACATAAGTCGGCATTGTGCCTTTTGTATTTATTTCCGATGCAATTTCTGTGTTTCATCGTCAATAAGGTCATAGGGATAGAGTAAACCTGAAGTGAAGCATCGGAATCTATAACTAATGTCACAGGAATCGTTCAAACCATAGTCAGTAGGAAGAGTCAGTCTTCCTGTACTTAAGTCGGCATTGTGCCTTTTGTATTTAGTTCCGATGCAATTTCTGTGTTTCATCGTCAATAAGAAGGTCAGAGGGATACAGTAAACCAGAAGTGAAGCATCGGTATCTATAACTAGTGTCACAGGAATGGTTCAAAACATAGACAGTGAGAAGGGTCAGTCTTCATGTACTTAAGTCGGCATTGTGCCATTTGTATTTAATTCCGATCCAATTTCTGTGTTTCATCGTCAATAAGAAGGTCAGAGAGATACAGTAAACCTGAAGTGAAGCAACGGAATCTATAACTAGTGTCACAGGAATGGTTCAAAACAGACAGTAAGAAGAGTCAGTCTTCTTGTACTTAAGTCGGCATTGTGCCTTTTGTATTGAATTCCGAAGCAATTTTTGTGTTTCATCCACAATAAGAAGGTCCAAGGGATACAGTAAACCTGAAGTGAAGCATCGGAATCCATAACTAATGTCGCAGGAATCGTTCAAACCATAGTCAGTAGGAAGAGTCAGTCTTCCTGTACTTAAGTCGGCATTGTGCCTTTTGTATTTAGTTCCGATGCAATTTCTGTGTTTCATCGTCAATAAGAAGGTCATAGGGATAGAGTAAACCTGAAGTGAAGCATCGGAATCTACAACTAGTTTCACAGGAATGGTTCAAAACATAGTCAGTAAAAAGAGTCAGTCTTCTTGTGCTTACGTCGGCATTGTGCCTTTTGTATTTAATTCCGATGCAATTTCTGCGTTTCATCGTCAATACGAAGGTCCAAGGGATACAGTACACCTGAAGTGAAGCATCGGAATTTATAACTAGTGTCACAGGAATTGGTCAAAACATAGTCAGTAAGAAGAGTCAGTCTTCTTGTACTTAAGTTGGCATTGTGCCTTTTCTATTTAATTCCGATGCAATTTCTGTATTTCATCGTCAATACGAAGGTCCAAGGGGTACAGTAAACCTGAAGTGAACATCGGAATCTAGAACTAGTGTCACATGAATGGTTCAAAACGTAGCCAGTAAGAAATGTCAGTCTTCTTGTACTTAAGTCGACATTGTGCCTTTTCTATTTAATTCCGATGCAATTTCTGTATTTCGTCGCCAATGAGAAGGTCCAAAGGATGCAGTAAACCTGAAGTGAAGCATCGGAATCTATAACTAATGTCACGGGAATCGTTCAAAACATAGACAGTAGGAAGAGGCAGTCTTCTTGTACTTAAGTCGGCATTGTGCCTTTTCTATTTAATTCCGATGCAATTTCTGTGTTTCATCGTCAATAAGAAGGTCCAAGTGCTACAGTAAACCTGAAGTGAAGCATCGGAATCTATAACTAGTGTCACAGGAATGGTTCAAAACAGACAGTAAGAAGAGTCAGTCTTCTTGTACTTAAGTCGGCATTGTGCCCTTTGTATTTAATTGCGAAACAATTTCTGTGTTTCATCGTCAATAAGAAGGTCCAAGGGATACAGTAAACCTGAAGTGAACATCGGAATCTAGAACTAGTGTCACATGAATGGTTCAAAACGTAGCCAGTAAGAAATGTCAGTCTTCTTGTACTTAAGTCGACATTGTGCCTTTTCTATTTAATTCCGATGCAATTTCTGTATTTCGTCGCCAATGAGAAGGTCCAAAGGATGCAGTAAACCTGAAGTGAAGCATCGGAATCTATAACTAATGTCACGGGAATCGTTCAAAACATAGACAGTAGGAAGAGGCAGTCTTCTTGTACTTAAGTCGGCATTGTGCCTTTTGTATTTAGATCCGATGAAATTTCTGTGTTTCAACGTCATTAAGAAGGTCCTAGGGATAGAGTATACCTGATGTGAAGCATCGGAATCTATAACTAGTGTCACTGGAGTGGTTCAAAACATAGTCAGTAAGAAGAGTCAGTCTTCTTGTACTTAAGTCGGCATTGCGCCTTTTGTATTTAATTCTAATGCAATTTCTGTGTTTCATCGTCAATAAGAAGGTCAGAGGGATACAGTAAACCTGAAGTGAAGCAACGGAATTTATAACTAGTGTCACAGGAATGCTTCAAAACAGTCAGTAAGAAGAGTCAGTCTTCTTGTACTTATGTCGGCATTGTGCCTTATGTATTTAATTCCGAAGCAATTTCTGTGTTTCATCGTCAATAAGAAGGTCCAAGGGATACAGGAAACCTGAAGTGAAGCATTGGAATCTATAACTAGTGTCACAGGAATGGTTTAAGGCATAGACAGTAAGAAGAGTCAGTCTTCTTGTACTTAAGTCGGCATTGTGCCATTTCTATTGAATCCCGATGCAATTTCTGTATTTCGTCGCCAATACGAAGGTCCAATGGATACAGTAAACCTGAAGTGAAGCTTCGGAATAATTAACTAATGTCACAGGAATCGTTCAAAACATAGACAGTAGGATGAGTCAGTCTTCCTGTACTTAAGTCGGCATTGTGCCTTTTGTATTTAGTTCCGATGCAATTTCTGTGTTTTATCGTCAGTAAGAAGGTCCTAGGGACAGAGTAAACCTGAAGTGAAGCATCGGAATCTATAACTAGTGTCACAGGAATGGTTCAAAACATAGTCAGTAAGAAGGGTCAGTCTACTTGTACTTAAGTCGGCATTGCGCCTTTTGTATTAAATTACGATGCAATTTCTGTGTTTCATCGTCAAAACGAAGGTCAGAGGGATACAGTAAACCTGAAGTGAAGCATCGGAATCTATAACTAGTGTCACAGGAATTGTTCAAAACATAGTCAATAAGAAGAGTCAGTCTTCTTGTGCTTAAGTTGGCATTGTGCCATTTGTATTTAATTCCGATGCAATTTCTGTGTTTCATCGTCAATAAGAAGGTCAGAGGGATACAGTAAACCTGAAGTGAAGCATCGGAATCTATAACTAGTGTCACAGGAATGGTTCAAAACATAGACAGTAGGAAGAGTCAGTCTTCTTGTATTTATGTCGGTATTGTGCCTATTGTATTTAACTCCGATGCACTATCTGCGTTTCATCGACAATAAGATGATCCAGGTGATACAGTAAACCTGAAATGAAGCATCGGAATCTATAACTAGTGTCACAGGAATGGTTCAAAACATAGACAGTAGGAAGATTCAGTCTACATGTACTTAAGTCGGCATCGTGAATTTTGTATTTATTTCCGATGCAATTTCTGTGTTTCATCGTCAATAAGAAGGTCAGAGGGATACAGTAAACCTCAAGGGAAGCATCGGAACCTCCAACTAGTGTCACAGGAATGGTTCAAAACATAGTCAGTAAGAAGAGTCAGTCCTCTTGTACTTAAATCGGCATTGTGCCTTTTGTATTTAATTCCGATGCAATTAATGTGTTTCATCGTCAATAAGAAGGTCCAAGGGATACAGTAAACCAGAAGTGAAGCATCGGAATCTGTAACTAGCGTCGCAGGAATGGTTCAAAACATAGACACTAAGATGAATCAGTCTGCTCGTACTTAAGACGGCATTGTGCCTTTTCTGTTTAATTCCTTTGCAATTTCTGTGTTTCATCGTCAATAAGAAGGTCGGAGGGATACAGTGAACCTGAGGTGAAGCATCGGAATCTATAACTAGTGTCACAGGAATGGTTCAAAACATAGACAGTAGGAAGAGTCAGTCTTCTTGTACTTAAGTCGGCATTGTGCCATTTCTATTTAATTCCGATGCAATCTCCGTGTTTCATCGTCAATAAGATGGTCAGAGGGATACAGTAACCCTGAAGTGAAGCATCAGCATCTGTAACTAGCGTCACAGGAATGGTTCAAAACATAGCCAGTAAGAAGGGTCAGTCTTCTTGTACATAAGTCGGCATTGTGCCTTTTGTATTTATTTCCGATGCAATTTCTGTGTTTCATCGTCAATAAGAAGGTCATAGGGATAGAGTAAACCTGAAGTGAAGCATCGGAATCTATAACTAATGTCACAGGAATCGTTCAAACCATAGTCAGTAGGAAGAGTCAGTCTTCCTGTACTTAAGTCGGCATTGTGCCTTTTGTATTTAGTTCCGATGCAATTTCTGTGTTTCATCGTCAATAAGAAGGTCAGAGGGATACAGTAAACCAGAAGTGAAGCATCGGTATCTATAACTAGTGTCACAGGAATGGTTCAAAACATAGACAGTGAGAAGGGTCAGTCTTAATGTACTTAAGTCGGCATTGTGCCATTTGTATTTAATTCCGATCCAATTTCTGTGTTTCATCGTCAATAAGAAGGTCAGAGAGATACAGTAAACCTGAAGTGAAGCAACGGAATCTATAACTAGTGTCACAGGAATGGTTCAAAACAGACAGTAAGAAGAGTCAGTCTTCTTGTACTTAAGTCGGCATTGTGCCTTTTGTATTGAATTCCGAAGCAATTTTTGTGTTTCATCCACAATAAGAAGGTCCAAGGGATACAGTAAACCTGAAGTGAAGCATCGGAATCTATAACTAATGTCACAGGAATCGTTCAAACCATAGTCAGTAGGAAGAGTCAGTCTTCCTGTACTTAAGTCGGCATTGTGCCTTTTGTATTTAGTTCCGATGCAATTTCTGTGTTTCATCGTCAATAAGAAGGTCATAGGGATAGAGTAAACCTGAAGTGAAGCATCGGAATCTATAACTAGTTTCACAGGAATGGTTCAAAACATAGTCAGTAAAAAGAGTCAGTCTTCTTGTGCTTACGTCGGCATGTGCCTTTTGTATTTAATTCCGATGCAATTTCTGCGTTTCATCGTCAATACGAAGGTCCAAGGGATACAGTAAACCTGAAGTGAAGCATCGGAATTTATAACTAGTGTCACAGGAATTGGTCAAAACATAGTCAGTAAGAAGAGCAAGTCTTCTTGTACTTAAGTTGGCATTGTGCCTTTTCTATTTAATTCCGATGCAATTTCTGTATTTCATCGTCAATACGAAGGTCCAAGGGGTACAGTAAACCTGAAGTGAAGCATCAGAATCTATCACTAGTGTCACAGGAATGGTTCAAAACATAGACAGTAATAAAAGTCAGTCTTCTTGTACTTAAGTCGGCATTGTGCATTTTGTATTTAGTTCCGATGCAATTTCTATGTTTCATCGTCAATAAGAAGGTCCAAGGGATACAGTAAACCTGAAGTGAAGCATCGGAATCTATAACTAGTGTCACAGGAATGGTTCAAAACAGTCAGTAAGAAGAGTCAGTCTTCTTGCACTTAAGTCGGCATTGAGCCCTTTGTGTTTAATTCCGATGCAATTTCTGTGTTTCATCGTCAATAAGAAGGTCCAAGGGATACAGTAAACGTGAAGTGAAGCATCGGAATCTATAACAAGTGTCACAGGAATTGTTCAAAGCATAGACAGTAGGAAGAGTCGGTCTTCTTGTACTTACGTCGGCATTGTGCCTTTCGTATTTATTTCCGATGAAATTTCTGTGTTTCATCGTCAATAAGAGGGTGCAAGGGATACAGTAAACATGAAGTGAAGCATCGGAATCTATAACTAGTGTCACAGGAATGGTTCAAAACAATCAGTAAGAATAGTCAGTCTTATTGTACTTAAGTCGGCATTGTGCCTTTTTTATTTCATTCCGACGCAATTTCTGTGTTTCATCGTCAATAAGAAGGTCCAAGGGATACAGTAAACCTGAAGTGAATATCGGGATCTATAACTAGTGTCACAGGAATGGTCAAAACATAAATAGTAAGATGAGTTAGTCTTCTTGTACTTAAGTCGGCATTGTGCCTTTTCAATTTAATTCCGATGCACTTTCTGTATTTCGTCGCAAATAAGAAGCTCCAAAGGATACAGTAAACCTGAAGTGAAGCATCGGAATCTATAACTAATGTCACAGGAATCGTTCAAATCATAGACAGTAGGAAGGGTCAGTCTTCTTGTACTTAAGTCGACATTGTGCCTTTTGTATTTAGTTCTGATGCAATTTCTGTGTTTCATCGTCAATAAGAAGGTCCTAGGGATGGAGTAAACCTGAAGTGAAGCATCGGAATCTATAAATAGTGTCACAGGAATGGTTCAAAACATAGTCAGTAAGAAGAGTCAGTCTTCTTGTACTTAAGTCGGCATTGTGCCTTTTGTATTTAATTCCGAAGCAATATCTGTGTTTCATCGTCAATAAGAAGGTCCAAGGGATACAGGAAACCTGAAGTGAAGCATCGGAATCTATAACTAGTGTCACAGGAATGGTTTAAGGCATAGACAGTAAGAAGAGTCAGTCTTCTAGTACTTAAGTCGGCATTGTGCCATTTCTATTGAATTCCGATGCAATTTCTGTATTTCGTCGCCAATACGAAGGTCCAATGGATACAGTAAACCTGAAGTGAAGCTTCGGAATAATTAACTAATGTCACAGGAATCGTTCAAAACATAGACAGTAGGATGAGTCAGTCTTCCTGTACTTAAGTCGGCATTGTGCCTTTTGTATTTAGTTCCGATGCAATTTCTGTGTTTTATCGTCAGTAAGAAGGTCCTAGGGACAGAGTAAACCTGAAGTGAAGCATCGGAATCTATAACTAGTGTCACAGGAATGGTTCAAAACATAGTCAGTAAGAAGGGTCAGTCTACTTGTGCTTAAGTCGGCATTGCGCCTTCTGTATTAAATTACGATGCAATTTCTGTGTTTCATCGTCAAAAAGAAGGTCAGAGGGATACAGGAAACCTGAAGGGAAGCATCGGAACCTCCAACTAGTGTCACAGGAATGGTTCAAACTATAGTCAGTAAGAAGAGTCAGTCCTCTTGTACTTAAATCGGCATTGTGCCTGTTGTATTTAATTCCGATGCAATTAATGTGTTTCATCGTCAATAAGAAGGTCCAAGGGATACAGTAAACCTGAAGTGAAGCATCGGAATCTGTAACTAGCGTCGCAGGAATGGTTCAAAACATAGACACTAAGATTAATCAGTCTGCTCGTACTTAAGACGGCATTGTGCCTTTTCTGTTTAATTCCGTTGCAATTTCTGTGTTTCATCGTCAATAAGAAGGTCAGAGGGATACAGTGAACCTGAGGTGAAGCATCGGAATCTATAACTAGTGTCACAGAAATGGTTCAAAACATAGACAGTAGGAAGAGTCAGTCTTCTTGTACTTAAGTCGGCATTGTGCCATTTCTATTTAATTCCGATGCAATCTCCGTGTTTCATCGTCAATAAGAAGGTCAGAGGGATACAGTAACCCTGAAGTGAAGCATCAGCATCTGTAACTAGCGTCACAGGAATGGTTCAAAACATAGCCAGTAAGAAGGGTCAGTCATCTTGTACATAAGTCGGCATTGTGCCTTTTGTATTTATTTCCGATGCAATTTCTGTGTTTCATCGTCAATAAGAAGGTCATAGGGATAGAGTAAACCTGAAGTGAAGCATCGGAATCTATAACTAATGTCACTGGAATCGTTCAAAACATAGACAGTAGGAAGAGTCAGTCTTCCTGTACTTAAGTCGGCATTGTGCGTTTTGTATTTAATTCCGATGCAATTTCTGTGTTTCATCGTCAATAAGAAGGTCCTAGAGATAGAGTAAACCTGATGTGAAGCATCGGAATCTATAACTAGTGTCACAGGAATGGTTCAAAACACAGTCAGTAAGAAGAGTCAGTCTTCTTGTGCTTACGTCGGCATTGTGCCTTTTGTATTTAAATCCGATGCAATTAATGTGTTTCATCGTCAATAAGAAGGTCCAAGGGATACAGTAAAGCTAAAGTATCGGAATCTATAACTAATGTCACTGGAATCGTTCAAAACAGAGACAGCAGAAAGAGTCAGTCTTCCTGTACTTAAGTCGGCATTGTGCCTTTTGTATTTCGTTCCGATGCAATTTCTGTGTTTCATCGTCAATAAGAAGGTCCTCGGGATAGAGTAAACCTGAAGTGAAGCACCGGAATCTATAACTAGTGTCACAGGAATGGTTCAAAACATAGTCAGTAAGAAGAGTCAGTCTTCTTGTACTTAAGTCGGCATGGTGCTTTTTGTATTTAATTCCGATGCAATTTCTGTGTTTCATCGTCTATAAGAAGGTCAGAGGGATACAGTAAACCAGAAGTGAAGCATCGGTATCTATAACTAGTGTCACAGGAATGGTTCAAAACATAGACAGTAAGAAGGGTCAGTCTTCATGTACTTAAGTCGGCATTGTGCCATTTGTATTTAATTCCGATCCAATTTCTGTGTTTCATCGTCAATAAGAAGGTCAGAGAGATACAGTAAACCTGAAGTGAAGCAACGGAATCTATAACTAGTGTCACAGGAATGGTTCAAAACAGACAGTAAGAAGAGTCAGTCTTCTTGTACTTAAGCCGGCATTGTGCCTTTTGTATTTAATTCCTAAGCAATTTTTGTGTTTCATCCACAATAAGAAAGTCCAAGGGATACAGTAAACCTGAAGTGAAGCATCGGAATCTATAACTAGTGTCACAAGAATGGTTCAAAACATAGTCAGTAAGAAGAGTCAGTCTTCTTGTACTTATGTCGGCATTGTGCCTTTTGTATTTAAGTCCGATGCAATTTCTGTGTTTCATCGTCAATACGGAGGTCCAAGGGATACAGTAAACCTGAAGTGAAGCATCGGAATCTATAACTAGTGTCACAGGAATGGTTCAAAACATAGACTGTAAGAAGGGTCGGTCTTCTTGTACTTAAGTCGGCATTATGCCTTTTGTATTTAATTCACAAGCAATTTCTGTGTTTCATCGTCAATACGAAGGTCAGAGGGATACAGTAAACCTGAAGTGAAGCATCGGAGTCTATAACTAGTGTCACAGGAATGGTTCAAACATAGACAGTAAGAAGAGTCAGTCTTCTTGTACTTAAGATGGCATTGTGCCTTTTGTATTTAATTCCGATGCAATTTCAGTGTTTCATCGTCAATAAGAAGGTCAGAGGGATACAGTAAACCTGAAGTGAAGCATCGGAATCCATAACTAGTCTTACAGGAATGGTTCAAAACAGTCAGCAAGAAGAGTCAGTCTTCTTGTACTTAAGTCGGCATTTTGCATTTTATATTTAATTCCGATGCAATTTCTGTGTTTCATTGTCAATAAGAAGGTCCAAGGGATGCAGTAAACCTGAAGTGTAGCATCGGAATCTATAACTAGTGTCACAGGGATGGTTCAAAACATAGACAGTAGGAAGAGTCAGTCTTCTTGTACTTTAGTCGGCATTGTGCCTTTTCTATTTAATACCGATGCAATATCTGTGTTTCATCGTCAATAAGAAGGTCCAAGGGGTACAGTAAACCTGAAGTGAAGCATCGGAATCTATCACTAGTGTCACAGGAATGGTTCAAAACATAGACAGTAAGATGAGTCAGTCTTCTTGTACTTAAGTTGGCATTGTGCCTATTGTATTTAGTTCCGATGCAATTTCTGTGTTTCATCGTCAATAAGAAGGTCAGAGGGATACAGTAACCCTGAAGTGAAGCATCAGCATCTGTAACTAGCGTCACAGGAATGGTTCAAAACATAGCCTGTCAGAAGGGTCAGTCTTCTTGTACTTAAGTCGGCATTGTGCCTTTTGTATTTATTTCCGATGCAATTTCTGTGTTTCATCGTCAATAAGAAGGTCCTAGGGATAGAGTAAACCTGAAGTGAACCATCGGAATCTATAACTAATGTCACTGGAATCGTTCAAAACATAGACAGTAGGAAGAGTCAGTCTTCCTGCACTTAAGTCAGCATTGTGCGTTTTGTATTTAATTCCGATGCAATTTCTGTGTTTCATCGTCAATAAGAAGGTCCTAGAGATAGAGTAAACCTGAAGTGAAGCATCGGAATCTATTACTAGTGTCACAGGAATGGTTCAAAACACAGTCAGTAAGAAGAGTCAGTCTTCTTGTGCTTACGTCGGCATTGTGCCTTTTGTATTTAAATCCGATGCAATTAATGTGTTTCATCGTCAATAAGAAGGTCCAAGGGATACAGTAAACCTGAAGTATCGGAATCTATAACTAATGTCACTGGAATCGTTCAAAACATAGACAGTAGGAAGAGTCAGTCTTCCTGTACTTAAGTCGGCATTGTGCCTTTTGTATTTCGTTCCGATGCAATTTCTGTGTTTCATCGTCAATAAGAAGGTCCTAGGGATAGAGTAAACCTGAAGTGAAGCATCGGAATCTATAACTAGTGTCACAGGAATGGTTCAAAACATAGTCAGTAAGAAGAGTCAGTCTTCTTGTACTTAAGTCGGCATGGTGCTTTTTGTATTTAATTCCGATGCAATTTCTGTGTTTCATCGTCTATAAGAAGGTCAGAGGGATACAGTAAACCAGAAGTGAAGCATCGGTATCTATAACTAGTGTCTCAGGAATGGTTCAAAACATAGACAGTAAGAAGGGTCAGTCTTCATGTACTTAAGTCGGCATTGTGCCATTTGTATTTAATTCCGATCCAATTTCTGTGTTTCATCGTCAATAAGAAGGTCAGAGAGATACAGTAAACCTGAAGTGAAGCAACGGAATCTATAACAATTGTCACAGGAATGTTTCAAAACAGACAGTAAGAAGAGTCAGTCTTCTTGTACTTAAGTCGGCATTGTGCCTTTTGTATTTAATTCCGAAGCAATTTTTGTGTTTCATCCACAATAAGAAGGTCCAAGGGATACAGTAAACCTGAAGTGAAGCATCGGAATCTATAACTAATGTCACAGGAATGGTTCAAACCATAGACAGTAGGAAGAGTCAGTCTTCCTGTACTTAAGTCGGCATTGTGCCTTTTGTATTTAGTTCCGATGCAATTTCTGTGTTTCATCGTCAATAAGAAGGTCATAGGGATACAGTAAACCTGAAGTGAAGCATCGGAATCCATAACTAGTGTCACAGGAATGGTTCAAAACATAGACTGTAAGAAGGGTCGGTCTTCTTGTACTTAAGTCGGCATTATGCCATTTGTATTTAATTCAGAAGCAATTTCTGTGTTTCATCGTCAATACGAAGGTCAGAGGGATACAGTAAACCTAACATGAAGCATCGGAGTCTATAACTAGTGTCACAGGAATGGTTCAAAACATAGACAGTAAGAAAAGTCAGTCTTCTTGTACTTAAGATGGCATTGTGCCTTTTGTATTTAATTCCGATGCAATTTCTGTGTTTCATCGTCAATAAGAAGGTCAGAGGGATACAGTAAACCTGAAGTGAAGCATCGGAATCCACAACTAGTCTTACAGGAATGGTTCAAAACAGTCAGCAAGAAGAGTCAGTCTTCTTGTACTTAAGTCGGCATTTTGCATTTTATATTTAATTCCGATGCAATTTCTGTGTTTCATCGTCAATAAGAAGGTCCAAGGGATGCAGTAAACCTGAAGCGTAGCATCGGAATCTATAACTAGTGTCACAGGAATGGTTCAAAACATAGACAGTAGGAAGAGTCAGTCTTCTTGTACTTTAGTCGGCATTGTGCCTTTTCTATTTAATACCGATGCAATATCTGTGTTTCATCGTCAACAAGAAGGTCCAAGGGGTACAGTAAACCTGAAGTGAAGCATCAGAATCTATCACTAGTGTCACAGGAATGGTTCAAAACATAGACAGTAAGATAAGTCAGTCTTCTTGTACTTAAGTTGGCTATGTGCCTATTGTATTTAGTTCCGATGCAATTTCTGTGTTTCATCGTCAATAAGAAGGTCAGAGGGATACAGTAAGCCTGAAGTGAAGCATCAGCATCTGTAACTAGCGTCACAGGAATGGTTCAAAACATAGCCAGTCAGAAGGGTCAGTCTGCTTGTACTTAAGACGGCATTGTGCCTTTTGTATTTATTTCCGATGCAATTTCTGTGTTTCATCGTCAATAAGAAGGTGCAAGGGATACAGTAAACCTGAAGTGAAGCATCGGAATCTATAACTAGTGTCACAGGAATGGTTCAAACCATAGACAGTAAGAAGAGTCAGTCTTCTTGTACTTAAGTCGGCATTGTGCCTTTTCTATTTAATTCCGATGCAATTTCTGTATTTCGTCGCCAATAAGAAGGTCCAAAGGATACAGCAAACCTGAAGTGAAGCATCGGAACCTATAACTAATGTCTCAGGAATCGTTCAAAACATAGACAGTCGGAAGAGTCAGTCTTCCTGTACTTAAGTTGGCATTGTGCCTTTTGTATTTAGTTCCGATGCAATTTCTGTGTTTCATCGTCAATAAGAAGGTCCTAGGGATAGAGTAAACCTGAAGTGAACAATCGGAATCTATAACTAGTGTCACAGGAATGGTTCAAAACATAGTCAGTAAGAAGAGTCAGTCTTCTTGTGCTTACGTCGGGATTGTGCCTTTTGTATTTAATTCCGATGCAATTAATGTGTTTCAGCGTCAATAAGAAGGTCCAAGGGATACAGTAAACCCGAAGTGAAGTATCGGAATCTATAACTAGCGTCACAGTAATGGTTCAAAACATAGCCAGTAAGAAGGGTCAGTCTTCTTGTACTTAAGTCGGCATTGTGCCATATGTATTTAATTCCGATCCAATATCTGTGTTTCATCGTCAATAAGGAGGTCAGAGAGATACAGTAAACCAGAAGTGAAGCATCGGAATCTATAACTAGTGTCACACGAATGGTTCAAAGCATAGACGATAAGAAGGGTCAGTCTTCTTGTACTTAAGTCGGCATTGTGCCATTTGTATTTGATTCCGATCCAATTTCTGTGTTTCATCGTCAATAAGAAGGTCCGAGAGATGCAGTAAACCTGAAGTGAAGCAACGGAATCCATAACTAGTGTCACAGGAATGGTTCAAAACAATCAGTAAGAACAGTCAGTCTTCTTGTACTTAAGTCGGCATTGTGCCTTTTGTATTTAATTAAGAAGCAATTTCTGTGTTTCATCGTCAATAAGAAGGTCCAAGGGATACAGTAAACTTGAAGTAGAGCATCGGAATTTATAACTAGTGTCACAGGAATTGTTCAAAACATAGTCAGTAAGAAGAGTCAGTCTTCTTGTACTTAAGTTGGCAATGTGCCTTTTGCATTTAATTCCGATGCAATTTCTGTGTTTCATCGTCAATAAGCAGGTCAGAGGGATACATTAAACCTGAAGTGAAGCATCGGAATCTATAACTAGTGTTACAGGAATGGTTCAAAACAGTCAGCAAGAAGAGTCAGTCTTCTTGTACTTAAGTCGGCATTGTGCATTTTGTATTTATTTCCGATGCAAATACCGTGTTTCATCATCAATAAGAAGTTCCAAGGGATACAGTAAACCTGAAGTGAAGCATCGGAATCTATAACTAGTGTCACAGGAATGGTTTGAAACATAGACAGTAGGAAGAGTCAGTCTTCTTGTACTTAAGTCGGCATTGAGCCTTTTGTATTTAATTCCGATGCAATTTCTGTAATTCAACGTCAATAAGAAGGTCCAAGGGATACAGTAAACGTGAAGTGAAGCATCGGAATCTATAACTAGTGTCACAGGAATGGTTCAAACCTAGTCAGTAAGAAGAGTCAATCTTCTTGTACTTAAGTCGGCATTGTGCCTTTTCAATTTAATTCCGATGCAATTTCTGTATTTCGTCGCCAATAAGAAGCTCCAAACGATACAGTAAACCTGAAGTGAAGCATCGGAATCTATAACTAATTTCACAGGAATCGTTCAAATCATAGACAGTAGGAAGAGTCAGTCTTCTTGTACTTAAGTCGGCACTCTGCCCTTTGTATTTAATTCCGATGCAATTTCTGTGTTTCATCGTCAATAAGAAGGTCCTAGGGATAGAGTAAACCTGAAGTGAAGCATCGGAATCTATAACTAGTGTCACAGGAATGGTTCATAACACAGTCAGTAAGAAGAGTCAGTCTTCTTGTGCTTACGTCGGCATTGTGCCTTTTGTATTTAACTCCGATGCAATTTCTGCGTTTCATCGTCAATACGAAGGTCCAAGGGATACAGTAAACCTGAAGTGAAGCATCGGAATTTATAACTAGTGTCACAGGAATTGTTTAAAACATAGTCAGTAAGAAGAGTCAGTCATCTTGTACTTAAGTTGGCATTGTGCCTTTTCTATTTAATTCCGATGCAATTTCTGTATTTCATCGTCAAGAAGAAGGTCCAAGGGGTACAGTAAACTTGAAGTGAAGCATCAGAATCTATCACTAGTGTCACAGGAATGGTTCAAAACATAGACAGTAAGAAGAGTCAGTCTTCTTGTACTTAAGTCGGCATTGTGCATTTTGTATTTAGTTCCGATGCAATTTCTATGTTTCATCGTCAATAAGAAGGTCCAAGGGATACAGTAAACCTGAAGTGAAGCATCGGAATCTATAACAAGTGTCACAGGAATTGTTCAAAACATAGACAGTAGGAAGAGTCGGTCTTCTTGTACTTACGTCGGCATTGTGCCATTCGTATTTATTTCCGATGCAATTTCTGTGTTTCATCGTCAATAAGAGGGTGCAAGGGATACAGTAAACGTGAAGTGAAGCATCGGAATCTATAACTAGTGTCACAGGAATGGTTCAAAACAATCAGTAAGAATTGTCAGTCTTATTGTACTTAAGTCGGCATTGTGCCTTTTGTATTTCATTCCGACGCAATTTCTGTGTTTCATCGTCAATAAGAAGGTCCAAGAGATACAGTAAACCTGAAGTGAACATCGGGATCTATAACTAGTGTCACAGGAATGGTTCAAAACATAAATAGTAAGATGAGTTAGTCTTCTTGTACTTAAGTCGGCATTGTGCCTTTACAATTTAATACCGGTGCACTTTCTGTATTTCGTCGCAAATAAGAAGCTCCAAAGGATACAGTAAACCTGAAGTGAAGCATCGGAATCTATAACTAATGTCACAGGAATCGTTCAAATCATAGCCTGTAGGGAGGGTCAGTCTTCTTGTACTTAACTCGACATTGTGCCTTTTGTATTTAGTTCCGATGCAATTTCTGTGTTTCATCGTCAATAAGACGGTCCTAGGGATAGAGTAAACCTGAAGTGAAGCATCGGAATCTATAACTAGTGTCACAGGAATGGTTCAAAACATAGTCAGTAAGAAGAGTCAGTCTTCTTGTACTTAAGTCGGCATTGTGCCTTTTGTATTTAATTCCGATGCAATTTCTGTGTTTCATCGTCAATACGAAGGTCCAAGGGATACCGTAAACCTGAAGTGAAGCATCGGAATCTATAACTAGTGTCACAGGAATGGTTCAAAACATAGACTGTAAGAAGGGTCGGTCTTCTTGTACTTAAGTCGGCATTATGCATTTTGTATTTAATTCCGAAGCAATTTCTGTGTTTCATCGTCAATACGAAGGTCGGAGGGATACAGTAAACCTGAAGTGAAGCATCGGAGTCTATAACTAGTGTCACAGGAATGGTTCAAAACATAGACAGTAAGAAGAGTCAGTCTTTTTGTACTTAAGATGGCATTGTGCCTTTTGTATTTAATTCCGATGCAATTTCTGTGTTTCATCGTCAATAAAGAAGGTCAGTGGGATACAGTAAACCTGAAGTGAAGCATCGGAATCCGTAACTAGTCTTACAGGAATGGTTCAAAACAGTCAGCAAGAAGAGTCAGTCTTCTTGTACTTAAGTCGGCATTTTGCATTTTATATTTAATTCCGATGCAATTTCTGTGTTTCTTCGTCAATAAGAAGGTCCAAGGGATGCAGTAAACCTGAAGTGTAGCATCGGAATCTATAACTAGTGTCACAGGAATGGTTCAAAACATAGACAGTAGGAAGAGTCAGTCTTCTTGTACTTTAGTCGGCATTGTGCCTTTTCTATTTAATACCGATGCAATTCCTGTGTTTCATCGTCAATAAGAATGTCCAAGGGGTACAGTAAACCTGAAGTGAAGCATCGGAATCTATCACTAGTGTCACAGGAATGGTTCAAAACATAGACAGTAAGATGAGTCAGTCTTCTTGTACTTAAGTTGGCATTGTGCCTTTTGTATTTAGTTCCGATGCAATTTCTGTGTTTCATCGTCAATAAGAAGGTCAGAGGGATACAGTAACCCTGAAGTGAAGCATCAGCATCTGTAACTAGCGACACAGGAATGGTTCAAAACATAGCCAGTCAGAAGGGTCAGTCTGCTTGTACTTAAGTCGGCATTGTGCCTTTTGTATTTAGTTCCGATGCAATTTCTGTGTTTCATCGTCAATAAGAAGGTGCAAGGGATACAGTAAACCTGAAGTGAAGCATCGGAATCTATAACTAGTGCCACAGGAATGGTTCAAACCATAGACAGTAAGAAGAGTCAGTCTTCTTGTACTTAAGTCGGCATTGTGCTTTTTCTATTTAATTCCGATGCAATTTCTGTATTTCGTCGCCAATAAGAAGGTCCAAAGGATACAGCAAACCTGAAGTGAAGCATCGGAACCTATAACTAGTGTCACAGGAATGGTTCAAAACATAGTCAGTAAGAAGAGTCAGTCTTCTTGTGCTTACGTCGGGATTGTGCCTTTTGTTCTTAATTCCGATGCAATTAATGTGTTTCATCGTCAATAAGAAGTTCCAAGGGATACAGTAAACCCGAAGTGAAGTATCGGAATCTATAACTAGCGTCACAGTAATGGTTCAAAACATAGCCAGTAAGAAGGGTCAGTCTTCATGTACTTAAGTCGGCATTGTGCCATTTGTATTTAATTCCGATCCAATTTCTGTGTTTCATCGTCAATAAGAAGGTCAGAGAGATACAGTAAACCTGAAGTGAAGCAACGGAATCTATAACAATTGTCACAGGAATGTTTCAAAACAGACAGTAAGAAGAGTCAGTCTTCTTGTACTTAAGTCGGCATTGTGCCTTTTGTATTTAATTCCGAAGCAATTTTTGTGTTTCATCCACAATAAGAAGGTCCAAGGGATACAGTAAACCTGAAGTGAAGCATCGGAATCTATAACTAATGTCACGGGAATGGTTCAAACCATAGACAGTAGGAAGAGTCAGTCTTCCTGTACTTAAGTCGGCATTGTGCCTTTTGTATTTAGTTCCGATGCAATTTCTGTGTTTCATCGTCAATAAGAAGGTCCAAGGGGTACAGTAAACCTGAAGTGAAGCATCGGAATCTATCACTAGTGTCACAGGAATGGTTCAAAACATAGACTGTAAGAAGGGTCGGTCTTCTTGTACTTAAGTCGGCATTATGCCATTTGTATTTAATTCAGAAGCAATTTCTGTGTTTCATCGTCAATACGAAGGTCAGAGGGATACAGTAAACCTAACATGAAGCATCGGAGTCTATAACTAGTGTCACAGGAATGGTTCAAAACATAGACAGTAAGAAAAGTCAGTCTTCTTGTACTTAAGATGGCATTGTGCCTTTTGTATTTAATTCCGATGCAATTTCTGTGTTTCATCGTCAATAAGAAGGTCAGAGGGATACAGTAAACCTGAAGTGAAGCATCGGAATCCACAACTAGTCTTACAGGAATGGTTCAAAACAGTCAGCAAGAAGAGTCAGTCTTCTTGTACTTAAGTCGGCATTTTGCATTTTATATTTAATTCCGATGCAATTTCTGTGTTTCATCGTCAATAAGAAGGTCCAAGGGATGCAGTAAACCTGAAGCGTAGCATCGGAATCTATAACTAGTGTCACAGGAATGGTTCAAAACATAGACAGTAGGAAGAGTCAGTCTTCTTGTACTTTAGTCGGCATTGTGCCTTTTCTATTTAATACCGATGCAATATCTGTGTTTCATCGTCAACAAGAAGGTCCAAGGGGTACAGTAAACCTGAAGTGAAGCATCAGAATCTATCACTAGTGTCACAGGAATGGTTCAAAACATAGACAGTAAGATAAGTCAGTCTTCTTGTACTTAAGTTGGCTATGTGCCTATTGTATTTAGTTCCGATGCAATTTCTGTGTTTCATCGTCAATAAGAAGGTCAGAGGGATACAGTAAGCCTGAAGTGAAGCATCAGCATCTGTAACTAGCGTCACAGGAATGGTTCAAAACATAGCCAGTCAGAAGGGTCAGTCTGCTTGTACTTAAGACGGCATTGTGCCTTTTGTATTTATTTCCGATGCAATTTCTGTGTTTCATCGTCAATAAGAAGGTGCAAGGGATACAGTAAACCTGAAGTGAAGCATCGGAATCTATAACTAGTGTCACAGGAATGGTTCAAACCATAGACAGTAAGAAGAGTCAGTCTTCTTGTACTTAAGTCGGCATTGTGCCTTTTCTATTTAATTCCGATGCAATTTCTGTATTTCGTCGCCAATAAGAAGGTCCAAAGGATACAGCAAACCTGAAGTGAAGCATCGGAACCTATAACTAATGTCTCAGGAATCGTTCAAAACATAGACAGTCGGAAGAGTCAGTCTTCCTGTACTTAAGTTGGCATTGTGCCTTTTGTATTTAGTTCCGATGCAATTTCTGTGTTTCATCGTCAATAAGAAGGTCCTAGGGATAGAGTAAACCTGAAGTGAACAATCGGAATCTATAACTAGTGTCACAGGAATGGTTCAAAACATAGTCAGTAAGAAGAGTCAGTCTTCTTGTGCTTACGTCGGGATTGTGCCTTTTGTATTTAATTCCGATGCAATTAATGTGTTTCAGCGTCAATAAGAAGGTCCAAGGGATACAGTAAACCCGAAGTGAAGTATCGGAATCTATAACTAGCGTCACAGTAATGGTTCAAAACATAGCCAGTAAGAAGGGTCAGTCTTCTTGTACTTAAGTCGGCATTGTGCCATATGTATTTAATTCCGATCCAATATCTGTGTTTCATCGTCAATAAGGAGGTCAGAGAGATACAGTAAACCAGAAGTGAAGCATCGGAATCTATAACTAGTGTCACACGAATGGTTCAAAGCATAGACGATAAGAAGGGTCAGTCTTCTTGTACTTAAGTCGGCATTGTGCCATTTGTATTTGATTCCGATCCAATTTCTGTGTTTCATCGTCAATAAGAAGGTCCGAGAGATGCAGTAAACCTGAAGTGAAGCAACGGAATCCATAACTAGTGTCACAGGAATGGTTCAAAACAATCAGTAAGAACAGTCAGTCTTCTTGTACTTAAGTCGGCATTGTGCCTTTTGTATTTAATTAAGAAGCAATTTCTGTGTTTCATCGTCAATAAGAAGGTCCAAGGGATACAGTAAACTTGAAGTAGAGCATCGGAATTTATAACTAGTGTCACAGGAATTGTTCAAAACATAGTCAGTAAGAAGAGTCAGTCTTCTTGTACTTAAGTTGGCAATGTGCCTTTTGCATTTAATTCCGATGCAATTTCTGTGTTTCATCGTCAATAAGCAGGTCAGAGGGATACATTAAACCTGAAGTGAAGCATCGGAATCTATAACTAGTGTTACAGGAATGGTTCAAAACAGTCAGCAAGAAGAGTCAGTCTTCTTGTACTTAAGTCGGCATTG
This sequence comes from Schistocerca americana, assembly GCF_021461395.2. Lineage (NCBI taxonomy): Eukaryota > Metazoa > Arthropoda > Insecta > Orthoptera > Acrididae > Schistocerca > Schistocerca americana. Next base: position 4,971,933 of record NC_060130.1, on the reverse strand, counting down.
TGCATTTTGTATTTATTTCCGATGCAAATACCGTGTTTCATCATCAATAAGAAGTTCCAAGGGATACAGTAAACCTGAAGTGAAGCATCGGAATCTATAACTAGTGTCACAGGAATGGTTTGAAACATAGACAGTAGGAAGAGTCAGTCTTCTTGTACTTAAGTCGGCATTGAGCCTTTTGTATTTAATTCCGATGCAATTTCTGTAATTCAACGTCAATAAGAAGGTCCAAGGGATACAGTAAACGTGAAGTGAAGCATCGGAATCTATAACTAGTGTCACAGGAATGGTTCAAACCTAGTCAGTAAGAAGAGTCAATCTTCTTGTACTTAAGTCGGCATTGTGCCTTTTCAATTTAATTCCGATGCAATTTCTGTATTTCGTCGCCAATAAGAAGCTCCAAACGATACAGTAAACCTGAAGTGAAGCATCGGAATCTATAACTAATTTCACAGGAATCGTTCAAATCATAGACAGTAGGAAGAGTCAGTCTTCTTGTACTTAAGTCGGCACTCTGCCCTTTGTATTTAATTCCGATGCAATTTCTGTGTTTCATCGTCAATAAGAAGGTCCTAGGGATAGAGTAAACCTGAAGTGAAGCATCGGAATCTATAACTAGTGTCACAGGAATGGTTCATAACACAGTCAGTAAGAAGAGTCAGTCTTCTTGTGCTTACGTCGGCATTGTGCCTTTTGTATTTAACTCCGATGCAATTTCTGCGTTTCATCGTCAATACGAAGGTCCAAGGGATACAGTAAACCTGAAGTGAAGCATCGGAATTTATAACTAGTGTCACAGGAATTGTTTAAAACATAGTCAGTAAGAAGAGTCAGTCATCTTGTACTTAAGTTGGCATTGTGCCTTTTCTATTTAATTCCGATGCAATTTCTGTATTTCATCGTCAAGAAGAAGGTCCAAGGGGTACAGTAAACTTGAAGTGAAGCATCAGAATCTATCACTAGTGTCACAGGAATGGTTCAAAACATAGACAGTAAGAAGAGTCAGTCTTCTTGTACTTAAGTCGGCATTGTGCATTTTGTATTTAGTTCCGATGCAATTTCTATGTTTCATCGTCAATAAGAAGGTCCAAGGGATACAGTAAACCTGAAGTGAAGCATCGGAATCTATAACAAGTGTCACAGGAATTGTTCAAAACATAGACAGTAGGAAGAGTCGGTCTTCTTGTACTTACGTCGGCATTGTGCCATTCGTATTTATTTCCGATGCAATTTCTGTGTTTCATCGTCAATAAGAGGGTGCAAGGGATACAGTAAACGTGAAGTGAAGCATCGGAATCTATAACTAGTGTCACAGGAATGGTTCAAAACAATCAGTAAGAATTGTCAGTCTTATTGTACTTAAGTCGGCATTGTGCCTTTTGTATTTCATTCCGACGCAATTTCTGTGTTTCATCGTCAATAAGAAGGTCCAAGAGATACAGTAAACCTGAAGTGAACATCGGGATCTATAACTAGTGTCACAGGAATGGTTCAAAACATAAATAGTAAGATGAGTTAGTCTTCTTGTACTTAAGTCGGCATTGTGCCTTTACAATTTAATACCGGTGCACTTTCTGTATTTCGTCGCAAATAAGAAGCTCCAAAGGATACAGTAAACCTGAAGTGAAGCATCGGAATCTATAACTAATGTCACAGGAATCGTTCAAATCATAGCCTGTAGGGAGGGTCAGTCTTCTTGTACTTAACTCGACATTGTGCCTTTTGTATTTAGTTCCGATGCAATTTCTGTGTTTCATCGTCAATAAGACGGTCCTAGGGATAGAGTAAACCTGAAGTGAAGCATCGGAATCTATAACTAGTGTCACAGGAATGGTTCAAAACATAGTCAGTAAGAAGAGTCAGTCTTCTTGTACTTAAGTCGGCATTGTGCCTTTTGTATTTAATTCCGATGCAATTTCTGTGTTTCATCGTCAATACGAAGGTCCAAGGGATACCGTAAACCTGAAGTGAAGCATCGGAATCTATAACTAGTGTCACAGGAATGGTTCAAAACATAGACTGTAAGAAGGGTCGGTCTTCTTGTACTTAAGTCGGCATTATGCATTTTGTATTTAATTCCGAAGCAATTTCTGTGTTTCATCGTCAATACGAAGGTCGGAGGGATACAGTAAACCTGAAGTGAAGCATCGGAGTCTATAACTAGTGTCACAGGAATGGTTCAAAACATAGACAGTAAGAAGAGTCAGTCTTTTTGTACTTAAGATGGCATTGTGCCTTTTGTATTTAATTCCGATGCAATTTCTGTGTTTCATCGTCAATAAAGAAGGTCAGTGGGATACAGTAAACCTGAAGTGAAGCATCGGAATCCGTAACTAGTCTTACAGGAATGGTTCAAAACAGTCAGCAAGAAGAGTCAGTCTTCTTGTACTTAAGTCGGCATTTTGCATTTTATATTTAATTCCGATGCAATTTCTGTGTTTCTTCGTCAATAAGAAGGTCCAAGGGATGCAGTAAACCTGAAGTGTAGCATCGGAATCTATAACTAGTGTCACAGGAATGGTTCAAAACATAGACAGTAGGAAGAGTCAGTCTTCTTGTACTTTAGTCGGCATTGTGCCTTTTCTATTTAATACCGATGCAATTCCTGTGTTTCATCGTCAATAAGAAGGTCCAAGGGGTACAGTAAACCTGAAGTGAAGCATCGGAATCTATCACTAGTGTCACAGGAATGGTTCAAAACATAGACAGTAAGATGAGTCAGTCTTCTTGTACTTAAGTTGGCATTGTGCCTTTTGTATTTAGTTCCGATGCAATTTCTGTGTTTCATCGTCAATAAGAAGGTCAGAGGGATACAGTAACCCTGAAGTGAAGCATCAGCATCTGTAACTAGCGACACAGGAATGGTTCAAAACATAGCCAGTCAGAAGGGTCAGTCTGCTTGTACTTAAGTCGGCATTGTGCCTTTTGTATTTAGTTCCGATGCAATTTCTGTGTTTCATCGTCAATAAGAAGGTGCAAGGGATACAGTAAACCTGAAGTGAAGCATCGGAATCTATAACTAGTGTCACAGGAATGGTTCAAACCATAGACAGTAAGAAGAGTCAGTCTTCTTGTACTTAAGTCGGCATTGTGCCTTTTCTATTTAATTCCGATGCAATTTCTGTATTTCGTCGCCAATAAGAAGGTCCAAAGGATACAGCAAACCTGAAGTGAAGCATCGGAACCTATAACTAGTGTCACAGGAATGGTTCAAAACATAGTCAGTAAGAAGAGTCAGTCTTCTTGTGCTTACGTCGGGATTGTGCCTTTTGTTCTTAATTCCGATGCAATTAATGTGTTTCATCGTCAATAAGAAGTTCCAAGGGATACAGTAAACCCGAAGTGAAGTATCGGAATCTATAACTAGCGTCACAGTAATGGTTCAAAACATAGCCAGTAAGAAGGGTCAGTCTTCATGTACTTAAGTCGGCATTGTGCCATTTGTATTTAATTCCGATCCAATTTCTGTGTTTCATCGTCAATAAGAAGGTCAGAGAGATACAGTAAACCTGAAGTGAAGCAACGGAATCTATAACAATTGTCACAGGAATGTTTCAAAACAGACAGTAAGAAGAGTCAGTCTTCTTGTACTTAAGTCGGCATTGTGCCTTTTGTATTTAATTCCGAAGCAATTTTTGTGTTTCATCCACAATAAGAAGGTCCAAGGGATACAGTAAACCTGAAGTGAAGCATCGGAATCTATAACTAATGTCACGGGAATGGTTCAAACCATAGACAGTAGGAAGAGTCAGTCTTCCTGTACTTAAGTCGGCATTGTGCCTTTTGTATTTAGTTCCGATGCAATTTCTGTGTTTCATCGTCAATAAGAAGGTCATAGGGATACAGTAAACCTGAAGTGAAGCATCGGAATCCATAACTAGTGTCACAGGAATGGTTCAAAACATAGACTGTAAGAAGGGTCGGTCTTCTTGTACTTAAGTCGGCATTATGCCTTTTGTATTTAATTCAGAAGCAATTTCTGTGTTTCATCGTCAATACGAAGGTCAGAGGGATACAGTAAACCTAAAGTGAAGCATCGGAGTCTATAAGTAGTGTCACAGGAATGGTTCAAAACATAGACAGTAAGAAAAGTCAGTCTTCTTGTACTTAAGATGGCATTGTGCCTTTTGTATTTAATTCCGATGCAATTTCTGTGTTTCATCGTCAATAAGAAGGTCAGAGGGATACAGTAAACCTGAAGTGAAGCATCGGAATCCACAACTAGTCTTACAGGAATGGTTCAAAACAGTCAGCAAGAAGAGTCAGTCTTCTTGTACTTAAGTCGGCATTTTGCATTTTATATTTAATTCCGATGCAATTTCTGTGTTTCATCGTCAATAAGAAGGTCCAAGGGATGCAGTAAACCTGAAGCGTAGCATCGGAATCTATAACTAGTGTCACAGGAATGGTTCAAAACATAGACAGTAGGAAGAGTCAGTCTTCTTGTACTTTAGTCGGCATTGTGCCTTTTCTATTTAATACCGATGCAATATCTGTGTTTCATCGTCAACAAGAAGGTCCAAGGGGTACAGTAAACCTGAAGTGGAGCATCAGAATCTATCACTAGTGTCACAGGAATGGTTCAAAACATAGACAGTAAGATAAGTCAGTCTTCTTGTACTTAAGTTGGCTATGTGCCTATTGTATTTAGTTCCGATGCAATTTCTGTGTTTCATCGTCAATAAGAAGGTCAGAGGGATACAGTAAGCCTGAAGTGAAGCATCAGCATCTGTAACTAGCGTCACAGGAATGGTTCAAAACATAGCCAGTCAGAAGGGTCAGTCTGCTTGTACTTAAGACGGCATTGAGCCTTTTGTATTTATTTCCGATGCAATTTCTGTGTTTCATCGTCAATAAGAAGGTGCAAGGGATACAGTAAACCTGAAGTGAAGCATCGGAATCTATAACTAGTGTCACAGGAATGGTTCAAACCATAGACAGTAAGAAGAGTCAGTCTTCTTGTACTTAAGTCGGCATTGTGCCTTTTCTATTTAATTCCGATGCAATTTCTGTATTTCGTCGCCAATAAGAAGGTCCAAAGGATACAGCAAACCTGAAGTGAAGCATCGGAACCTATAACTAATGTCTCAGGAATCGTTCAAAACATAGACAGTCGGAAGAGTCAGTCTTCCTGTACTTAAGTTGGCATTGTGCCTTTTGTATTTAGTTCCGATGCAATTTCTGTGTTTCATCGTCAATAAGAAGGTCCTAGGGATAGAGTAAACCTGAAGTGAACAATCGGAATCTATAACTAGTGTCACAGGAATGGTTCAAAACATAGTCAGTAAGAAGAGTCAGTCTTCTTGTGCTTACGTCGGGATTGTGCCTTTTGTATTTAATTCCGATGCAATTAATGTGTTTCAGCGTCAATAAGAAGGTCCAAGGGATACAGTAAACCCGAAGTGAAGTATCGGAATCTATAACTAGCGTCACAGTAATGGTTCAAAACATAGCCAGTAAGAAGGGTCAGTCTTCTTGTACTTAAGTCGGCATTGTGCCATATGTATTTAATTCCGATCCAATATCTGTGTTTCATCGTCAATAAGGAGGTCAGAGAGATACAGTAAACCAGAAGTGAAGCATCGGAATCTATAACTAGTGTCACACGAATGGTTCAAAGCATAGACGATAAGAAGGGTCAGTCTTCTTGTACTTAAGTCGGCATTGTGCCATTTGTATTTGATTCCGATCCAATTTCTGTGTTTCATCGTCAATAAGAAGGTCCGAGAGATGCAGTAAACCTGAAGTGAAGCAACGGAATCCATAACTAGTGTCACAGGAATGGTTCAAAACAATCAGTAAGAACAGTCAGTCTTCTTGTACTTAAGTCGGCATTGTGCCTTTTGTATTTAATTAAGAAGCAATTTCTGTGTTTCATCGTCAATAAGAAGGTCCAAGGGATACAGTAAACTTGAAGTAGAGCATCGGAATTTATAACTAGTGTCACAGGAATTGTTCAAAACATAGTCAGTAAGAAGAGTCAGTCTTCTTGTACTTAAGTTGGCAATGTGCCTTTTGCATTTAATTCCGATGCAATTTCTGTGTTTCATCGTCAATAAGCAGGTCAGAGGGATACATTAAACCTGAAGTGAAGCATCGGAATCTATAACTAGTGTTACAGGAATGGTTCAAAACAGTCAGCAAGAAGAGTCAGTCTTCTTGTACTTAAGTCGGCATTGTGCATTTTGTATTTATTTCCGATGCAAATACCGTGTTTCATCATCAATAAGAAGTTCCAAGGGATACAGTAAACCTGAAGTGAAGCATCGGAATCTATAACTAGTGTCACAGGAATGGTTTGAAACATAGACAGTAGGAAGAGTCAGTCTTCTTGTACTTAAGTCGGCATTGAGCCTTTTGTATTTAATTCCGATGCAATTTCTGTAATTCAACGTCAATAAGAAGGTCCAAGGGATACAGTAAACGTGAAGTGAAGCATCGGAATCTATAACTAGTGTCACAGGAATGGTTCAAACCTAGTCAGTAAGAAGAGTCAATCTTCTTGTACTTAAGTCGGCATTGTGCCTTTTCAATTTAATTCCGATGCAATTTCTGTATTACGTCGCCAATAAGAAGCTCCAAACGATACAGTAAACCTGAAGTGAAGCATCGGAATCTATAACTAATTTCACAGGAATCGTTCAAATCATAGACAGTAGGAAGAGTCAGTCTTCTTGTACTTAAGTCGGCACTGTGCCCTTTGTATTTAATTCCGATGCAATTTCTGTGTTTCATCGTCAATAAGAAGGTCCTAGGGATAGAGTAAACCTGAAGTGAAGCATCGGAATCTATAACTAGTCTCACAGGAATGGTTCAAAACACAGTCAGTAAGAAGAGTCAGTCTTCTTGTGCTTACGTCGGCATTGTGCCTTTTGTATTTAACTCCGATGCAATTTCTGCGTTTCATCGTAAATACGAAGGTCCAAGGGATACAGTAAACCTGAAGTGAAGCATCGGAATTTATAACTAGTGTCACAGGAATTGTTCAAAACATAGTCAGTAAGAAGAGTCAGTCATCTTGTACTTAAGTTGGCATTGTGCCTTTTCTATTCAATTCCGATGCAATTTCTGTATTTCATCGTCAAGAAGAAGGTCCAAGGGGTACAGTAAACTTGAAGTGAAGCATCAGAATCTATCACTAGTGTCACAGGAATGGTTCAAAACATAGACAGTAAGAAGAGTCAGTCTTCTTGTACTTAAGTCGGCATTGTGCATTTTGTATTTAGTTCCGATGCAATTTCTATGTTTCATCGTCAATAAGAAGGTCCAAGGGATACAGTAAACCTGAAGTGAAGCATCGGAATCTATAACAAGTGTCACAGGAATTGTTCAAAACATAGACAGTAGGAAGAGTCGGTCTTCTTGTACTTACGTCGGCATTGTGCCATTCGTATTTATTTCCGATGCAATTTCTGTGTTTCATCGTCAATAAGAGGGTGCAAGGGATACAGTAAACGTGAAGTGAAGCATCGGAATCTATAACTAGTGTCACAGGAATGGTTCAAAACAATCAGTAAGAATTGTCAGTCTTATTGTACTTAAGTCGGCATTGTGCCTTTTGTATTTCATTCCGACGCAATTTCTGTGTTTCATCGTCAATAAGAAGGTCCAAGAGATACAGTAAACCTGAAGTGAACATCGGGATCTATAACTAGTGTCACAGGAATGGTTCAAAACATAAATAGTAAGATGAGTTAGTCTTCTTGTACTTAAGTCGGCATTGTGCCTTTACAATTTAATACCGGTGCACTTTCTGTATTTCGTCGCAAATAAGAAGCTCCAAAGGATACAGTAAACCTGAAGTGAAGCATCGGAATCTATAACTAATGTCACAGGAATCGTTCAAATCATAGCCTGTAGGAAGGGTCAGTCTTCTTGTACTTAACTCGACATTGTGCCTTTTGTATTTAGTTCCGATGCAATTTCTGTGTTTCATCGCCAATAAGACGGTCCTAGGGATAGAGTAAACCTGAAGTGAAGCATCGGAATCTATAACTAGTGTCACAGGAATGGTTCAAAACATAGTCAGTAAGAAGAGTCAGTCTTCTTGTACTTAAGTCGGCATTGTGCCTTTTGTATTTAATTCCGATGCAATTTCTGTGTTTCATCGTCAATACGAAGGTCCAAGGGATACCGTAAACCTGAAGTGAAGCATCGGAATCTATAACTAGTGTCACAGGAATGGTTCAAAACATAGACTGTAAGAAGGGTCGGTCTTCTTGTACTTAAGTCGGCATTATGCATTTTGTATTTAATTCCGAAGCAATTTCTGTGTTTCATCGTCAATACGAAGGTCGGAGGGATACAGTAAACCTGAAGTGAAGCATCGGAGTCTGTAACTAGTGTCACAGGAATGGTTCAAAACATAGACAGTAAGAAGAGTCAGTCTTTTTGTACTTAAGATGGCATTGTGCCTTTTGTATTTAATTCCGATGCAATTTCTGTGTTTCATCGTCAATAAAGAAGGTCAGTGGGATACAGTAAACCTGAAGTGAAGCATCGGAATCCGCAACTAGTCTTACAGGAATGGTTCAAAACAGTCAGCAAGAAGAGTCAGTCTTCTTGTACTTAAGTCGGCATTTTGCATTTTATATTTAATTCCGATGCAATTTCTGTGTTTCATCGTCAATAAGAAGGTCCAAGGGATGCAGTAAACCTGAAGTGTAGCATCGGAATCTATAACTAGTGTCACAGGAATGGTTCAAAACATAGACAGTAGGAAGAGTCAGCCTTCTTGTACTTTAGTCGGCATTGTGCCTTTTCTATTTAATACCGATGCAATTCCTGTGTTTCATCGTCAATAAGAAGGTCCAAGGGGTACAGTAAACCTGAAGTGAAGCATCGGAATCTATCACTAGTGTCACAGGAATGGTTCAAAACATAGACAGTAAGATGAGTCAGTCTTCTTGTACTTAAGTTGGCATTGTGCCTTTTGTATTTAGTTCCGATGCAATTTCTGTGTTTCATCGTCAATAAGAAGGTCAGAGGGATACAGTAACCCTGAAGTGAAGCATCAGCATCTGTAACTAGCGACACAGGAATGGTTCAAAACATAGCCAGTCAGAAGGGTCAGTCTGCTTGTACTTAAGTCGGCATTGTGCCTTTTGTATTTAGTTCCGATGCAATTTCTGTGTTTCATCGTCAATAAGAAGGTGCAAGGGATACAGTAAACCTGAAGTGAAGCATCGGAATCTATAACTAGTGTCACAGGAATGGTTCAAACCATAGACAGTAAGAAGAGTCAGTCTTCTTGTACTTAAGTCGGCATTGTGCCTTTTCTATTTAATTCCGATGCAATTTCTGTATTTCGTCGCCAATAAGAAGGTCCAAAGGATACAGCAAACCTGAAGTGAAGCATCGGAACCTATAACTAGTGTCACAGGAATGGTTCAAAACATAGTCAGTAAGAAGAGTCAGTCTTCTTGTGCTTACGTCGGGATTGTGCCTTTTGTTCTTAATTCCGATGCAATTAATGTGTTTCATCGTCAATAAGAAGTTCCAAGGGATACAGTAAACCCGAAGTGAAGTATCGGAATCTATAACTAGCGTCACAGTAATGGTTCAAAACATAGCCAGTAAGAAGGGTCAGTCTTCTTGTACTTAAGTCGGCATTGTGCCATTTGTATTTAATTCCGATCGAATTTCTGTGTTTCATCGTCAATAAGAAGGTCAGAGAGATACAGTAAACCAGAAGTGAAACATCGGAATCTATAACTAGTGTCACAGGAATGGTTCAAAACATAGACGATAAGAAGGGACAGTCTTCTTGTACTTAAGTCGGCATTGTGCCATTTGTATTTAATTCCGATCCAATTTCTGTGTTTCATCGTCAATAAGAAGGTCAGAGAGATACAGTAAACCTGAAGTGAAGCAACGGAATCCATAACTAGTGTCACAGCAATGGTTCAAAACAATCAGTCAGAAAAGTCAGTCTTCTTGTACTTAAGTCGGCATTGTGCCTTTTGTATTTAATTCCGAAGCAATTTTTGTGTTTCATCGTCTATAAGAAGGTCCAAGGGATACACTAAACCTGAAGTGAAGCATCGGAATCTATAACTAATGTCACAGGAATCGTTCAAAGCATTGTAAGTAAGAAGAGTCAGTCTTCCTGTACTTAAGTCGGCATTGTGCCTTTTGTATTTAGTTCCGAGGCAAATTCTGTGTTTCATCGTCAATAAGAAGGTCCAAGGGATACAGTAAACATGAAGTGAAGCATCGGAATTTATAACTAGTGTCACAGGAATTGTTCAAAACATAGTCAGTAAGAAGAGTCAGTCTTCTTGTACTTAAGTTGGCAATGTGCCTTTTGCATTTAATTCCGATGCAATTTCTGTGTTTCGTCGTCAATAAGCAGGTCAGAGGGATACAGTAAACCTGAAGTGAAGCATCGGAATCTATAACTAGTGTTACAGGAATGGTTCAAAACAGTCAGCAAGAAGAGTCAGTCTTCTTGTACTTAAGTCGGCATTGTGCATTTTGTATTTATTTCCGAGGCAATTTCTGTGTTTCATCGTCAATAAGAAGGCCCAAGGGATACAGTAAACCTGAAGTGAAGCATCGGAATCTATCACTAGTGTCACAGGAATGGTTCAAAACGTAGACAGTAAGAAGAGTCAGTCTTCTTGTACTTAAGTCGGCATTGTGCATTTTGTATTTAATTCCGATGCAATTTCTATGTTTCATCGTCAATAAGAAGGTCCAAGGGATACTGTAAACCTGAGGTGAAGCATCGGAATCTATAACTAGTGTCACAGGAATGGTTCAAAACAGTCAGTAAGAAGAGTCAGTCTTCTTGCACTTAAGTCGGCATTGAGCCTTTTCTATTTAATTCCGATGCAATTTCTGTGTTTCAACGTCAATAAGAAGGTCCAAGGGATACAGTAAACGTGAAGTGAAGCATCGGAATATATAACTAGTGTCACAGGAATGGTACAAAACCTAGTCAGTAAGAAGAGTCAGTCTTCTTGTACTTAAGTCGGCATTGTGCCTTTTCAATTAATTTCCGATGCAATTTCTGTATTTCGTCGCCAATAAGAAGCTCCAAACGATACAGTAAACCTGAAGTGAAGCATCGGAATCTATAACTAGTGTCACAGGAATGGTTCAAAACACAGTCATTAAGAAGAGTCAGTCTTCTTGTACTTAAGTCGGGATTGTGCAATTTGTATTTAATTCCGATGCAATTTCTGTGATTCATCGTCAGTACGAAGGTCAGAGGGATACAGTAAACCTGAAATGAAGCATCGGAATCTATAACTAGTGTCACAGGAATGGTTCAAAACATAGACTGTAAGAAGGGTCAGTCTTCTTGTACTTAAGTCGGCATTATGCCTTTTGTATTTAATTCCGATGCAATTTCTGTGTTTCATCGTCAATACGAAGGTCAGAGGGATACAGTAAACCTGAAGTAAAGCATCGGAATCCATAACTAGTGTCACAGGAATGGTTCAAAACATAGACAGTAAGAGGAGTCAGTCTTCTTGTACTGAAGATGGCATTGTGCCTTTTGTATTTAATTCCGATGCAATTTCTGTGTTTCATCGTAAATAAGAAGGTCCAAGGGGTACAGTAAACCTGAAGTGAATCATCGTAATCTATAACTAGTGTCACAGGAATGGTTCAAAACATAGTCAGTACGAAGAGTCAGTCTTCTTGTACTTAAGTCGGCATTGTGCCTTTTCTATTTAATTCCGATGCAATAACGGTGTTTCATCGTCAAAAAGAAGGTCAGAGGGATACAGTAAACCTGAAGTGAAGCATCGGAATCTATAACTAGTGTCACAGGAATGGCTCAAAACATAGACAGTAGGTAGAGTCAGTCTTCTTGTACACAAGTCGGCATTGTGCCTTTTCTATTTAATTCCGATGCAATTTCTGTTTCACCGTCAATAAGAAGGTCCAAGGGATACAGTAAACCTGAAGTGAAGCATCGGAATCTATAACTAGTGTCACAGGAATGGTTCAAACATAGACGGTGAGAAGAGTCAGTCTTCTTGTACTTAAGTCGGCATTGTGCCTTTTGTATTTAATTCCGATCTAATTTCTGTGTTTCATCGTCAATAAGAAGGTCAGAGGGATACAGTAAACCTGAAGTGAAGTATTGGAACCTATAACTAGTGCCACAGGAATGTTTCAAAGCATAGACAGTAAGAGGAGACAGTCTTCTTGTACTGAAGTCGGCATTGTGCCTTTTGAATTTATTTCCGATGCAATTTCTGTGTTTCATCGTCAATAAGAAGGTGCAAGGGATACAGTAAACCAGAAGAGAAGCATCGGAATCAATAACTAGTGTCACAGGAATTTTTCAAAACATAGACAGTAAGAAGAGTCAGTCTTCCTGTACTTAAGTCGGCATTGTGCCTTTTGTATTTCATTCCGATGCAATTTCTATGTTTCATCGTCAATAAGAAGGTCCAAGGGATACTGTAAACCTGAAGTGAAGCATCGGAATCTATAGCTAGTGACACAGGAATGGTTCAAAACAGTCAGTAAGAAGAGTCAGTCTTCTTGCACTTAAGTCGGCATTGAGCCTTTTGTATTTAATTCCGATGCAATTTCTGTGTTTCAACGTCAATAAGAAGGTCCAAGGGATACAGTAAACGTGAAGTGAAGCGTCGGAATCTATAACTAGTGTCACAGGAATCGTTCAAAACATAGACAGTAGGAAGAGTCAGTCTTCTTGTACTTAAGTCGGCAATGTGCCTTTTTTATTTAATTCCGATGCAATTTCTGTATTTCGTCGCCAATAAGAAGGTCCAATGGATACAGTAAACCTGAAGTGAACCATCAAAGTCTATAACTAGTGTCACAGGAATGGTTCAAACATAGACAGAAAGAAGAGTCAGTCTTCTTGTATTTAAGTCGGCATTGTGCCTTTTGTATTTCATTCCGATGCAATATCTGTGTTTCATCGTCAATAAGAAGGTCCAAGGGATACATTAAACCTGAAGTGAAGCATCGGAATCTATAACTAGTGTCACAGGAATGGTTCAAAACATAGACAGTAGGAAGAGTCAGTCTTCTTGTACTTAAGTCGGCATTGTGCCTTTTCTATTTAATTCCGATGCAATAACGGTGTTTCATCGTCAAAAGGAAGGTCAGAGGGATACAGTAAACCTGAAGTGAAGCATCGGAATCTATAACTAGTGTCACAGGAATGGCTCAAAACATAGACAGTAGGAAGAGTCAGTCTTCTTGTACACAAGTCGGCATTGTGCCTTTTCTATTTAATTCCGATGCAATTTCTGTTTCACCGTCAATAAGAAGGTCCAAGGGGTACAGTAAGCCTGAAGTGAAGCATCGGAATCTATAACTAGTGTCACAGGAATGGTTCAAAACATAGACAGTAGGAAGAGTCAGTCTTCTTGTACTTAAGTCGGCATTGTGCCTTTTTTTTTAATTCAGATGCAATTTCTGTGTTTCATCGTCAATAAGAAGGTCCAAGGGGTACAGTAAACCTGAAGTGAAGTATCGGAATCTATAACTAGTGTCACAGGAATGGTTCAAACATAGACGGTAAGAAGAGTCAGTCTTCTTGTACTTAAGTCGGCATTGTGCCTTTTGTATTTAATTCCGATCTAATTTCTGTGTTTCATCGTCAATAAGAAGGTCAGAGGGATACAGTAAACCTGAAGTGAAGTATTGGAACCTATAACTAGTGCCACAGGAATGTTTCAAAGCATAGACAGTAAGAGGAGACAGTCTTCTTGTACTGAAGTCGGCATTGTGCCTTTTGAATTTATTTCCGATGCAATTTCTGTGTTTCATCGTCAATAAGAAGGTGCAAGGGATACAGTAAACCAGAAGAGAAGCATCGGAATCAATAACTAGTGTCACAGGAATTTTTCAAAACATAGACAGTAAGAAGAGTCAGTCTTCCTTTACTTAAGTCGGCATTGTGCCTTTTGTATTTCATTCCGATGCAATTTCTATGTTTCATCGTCAATAAGAAGGTCCAAGGGATACTGTAAACCTGAAGTGAAGCATCGGAATCTATAACTAGTGTCACAGGAATGGTTCAAAACAGTCAGTAAGAAGAGTCAGTCTTCTTGCACTTAAGTCGGCATTGAGCCTTTTGTATTTAATTCCGATGCAATTTCTGTGTTTCAACGTCAATAAGAAGGTCCAAGGGATACAGTAAACGTGAAGTGAAGCGTCGGAATCTATAACTAGTGTCACAGGAATCTTTCAAAACATAGACAGTAGGAAGAGTCAGTCTTCTTGTACTTAAGTCGTCACTGTGCCTTTTGTAATTAGTTCCGATGCAATTTCTGTGTTTCATCGTCAATAAGAAGGTCCTAGGGATAGAGTAAACCTGAAGTGAAGCATCGGAATCTATAACTAGTAACACAGGAATGGTTCAAAACACAGTCAGTAAGAAGAGTCAGTCTTCTTGTACTTAAGTCGGCATTGTGCAATTTGTATTTAATTCCGATGCAATTTCTGTGTTTCATCGTCAATACGAAGGTCGGAGGGATACAGTAAACCTGAAATGAAGCATCGGAATCTATAAGTAGTGTCACAGGAATGGTTCAAAGCATAGACTGTAAGAAGGGTCAGTCTTCTTGTACTTAAGTCGGCATTATGCCTTTTGTATTTAATTCCGATGCAATTTCTGTGTTTCATCGTCAATACGAAGGTCAGAGGGATACAGTAATCCTGAAGTAAAGCATTGGAATCTATAACTAGTGTCACAGGAATGGTTCAAAACATAGACAGTAAGAGGAGTCAGTCTTCTTGTACTGAAGATGGCATTGTGCCTTTTGTATTTAATTCCGATGCAATTTCTGTGTTTCATCGTCAATAAGAAGGTCCAAGGGGTACATTAAACCTGAAGTGAATCATCGTAATCTATAACTAGTGTCACAGGAATGGGTCAAAACATAGTCAGTACGAAGAGTCAGTGTTCCTGTTCTTAAGTCAGCATTGTGCCTTTTGTATTTAATTACGACGCAATTTCTGTGTTTCTTCGTCAATAAGAAGGTCAGAGGGATACAGTAAACCTGAAGTGAAGCATCGGAATCTATAACTAGTGTCACAGGAATGGTTCAAAACATAGACAGTAAGAAGGGTCAGTCTTCTTGTACTTATGTCGGCATTGTGCCTTTTGTATTTAATTCCGATGCAATATCGGTGTTTCATTGTCAATAAGAAGGTGCAATGGATACAGTAAACCCGAAGTGAAGCATCGGAATCTATAACTAGTGTCACAGGAATGGTTTAAAACATAGACAGCAAGAAGAGTCAGTCTTCTTGTACTTAAGTCGGCAATGTGCCTTTTTTATTTAATTCCGAAGCAATTTCTGTATTTAGTCGCCAATAAGAAGGTCCAATGGATACAGTAAACCTGAAGTGAAGCATCGGAAGGTATAACTAATGTCACGGGAATCGTTCAAAGCATAGACAGTAGGAAGAGTCAGTCTCCTTGTACTTAAGTCGGCATTGTGCCTTTTGTATTTAGTTACGATGCAATTTCTGTGATTCATCGTCAATAAGAAGGTCAGAGGGATACAGTAAACCTGAAGTGAAGCAGCGGAATCTATAACTAGTGTCACAGGAATGGTTCAAAACAGTCAGTAAGAATAGTCAGTGTTCTTGTACTTAAGTCGGCATTGTGCATTTTGTATTTAATTCCGATGCAATTTATGTGTTTCTTCGTCAATAAGAAGGTCCAAGGGATACAGTAAACCTGAAGTGAAGCATCAAAGTCTATAACTAGTGTCACAGGAATGGTTCAAACATAGACAGTAAGAAGAGTCAGTCTTCTTGTACTTAAGTCGGCATTGTGCCTTTTGTATTTCATTCCGATGCAATATCTGTGTTTCATCGTCAATAAGAAGGTCCAAGGGATACATTAAACCTGAAGTGAAGCATCGGAATCTATAACTAGTGTCACAGGAATGGTTCAAAACATAAACAGTAGGAAGAGTCAGTCTTCTTGTACTTAAGTTGGCATTGTGCCTTTTCTATTTAATTCCGATGCAATAACGGTGTTTCATCGTCAAAAAGAAGGTCAGAGGGATACAGTAAACCTGAAGTGAAGCATCGGAATCTATAACTAGTGTCACAGGAATGGCTCAAAACATAGACAGTAGGAAGAGTCAGTCTTCTTGTACACAAGTCGGTATGGTGCCTTTTCTATTTAATTCCGATGCAATTTATGTTTCACCGTCAATAAGAAGGTCCAAGGGATACAGTAAGCCTGAAGTGAAGCATCGGAATCTATAACTAGTGTCACAGGAATGGTTCAAAACATAGACAGTAGGAAGAGTCAGTCTTCTTGTACTTAAGTCGGCATTGTGCCTTTTTTTTAAATTCCTATGCAATATCTATGTTTCATCGTCAATAAGAAGGTCCAAGGGGTACAGTAAACCTGAAGTGAAGCATCGGAATCTATAACTAGTGTCACAGGAATGGTTCAAAACATAGACGGTAAGAAGAGTCAGTGTTCTTGTGCTTAAGTCGGCATTGTGCCTTTTGTATTTAATTCCGATCTAATTTCTGTGTTTCATCTTCAATAAGAAGGTCAGAGGGATACAGTAAACCTGAAGTGAAGTATTGGAATCTATAACTAGTGCCACAGGAATGGTTCAAAGCATAGACAGTAAGAGGAGACAGTCTTCTTGTACTTAAGTCGGCATTGTGCCTTTTGAATTTATTTCCGATGCAATTTCTGTGTTTCATCGTCAATAAGAAGGTCAGAGGGATACAGTAAACCTGAAGTGAAGCATCGGAATCTATAACTAGTGTCACAGGAATGGTTCAAAACAGTCAGAAAGAAGAGTCAGTATTCTTGTACTTAAGTCAGCATTGTGCCTTTTGTCTTTAATTGCGAAGCAATTTCTGTGTTTCATCGTCAATAAGAAGGTCCAAGGGAAACAGTAAACCTGGTGTGAAGCATCGGAATCTATAATTAGTGTCACAGGAATGGTTCAAAACATAGACAGTAGGAAGAGTCAGTCTTCTTGTACTTAAGTCGGCATTGTGCCTTTTCTATTTAATTCCGATGAATTTTCTGTGTTCCATCGTCAATAAGACGGTCCAAGGGGTACAGTAACGTGAAGTGAAGCATCGGAATCTATAACTAGTGTCACAGGAATGGTTCAAAGCATAGACAGTAAGAGGAGACAGTCTTCTTGTACTTAAGTCGGCATTGTGCCTTTTGTATTTAATTCCGATCGAATTTCTGTGTTTCATCGTCAATAGGAAGGTCAGAGGGATACAGTAAACCTGAAGTGAAGCATCGGAATCTATAACTAGTGTCACAGGAATGGTTCAAAACATAGACAGTTGGAAGAGTCAGTCTTCTTGTACTTAAGTCGGCATTGTGCCTTTTCTATTTAATTCCGATGCAATTTCTGTATTTCGTCGCCAATAAGAAGGTCCAAAGGATACAGTAAACCTGAAGTGAAGCATCGGAATCTATAACTAGTGTCACAGGAATCGTTCAAACATAGACCGTGGGAAGAGTCAGTCATCTTGTACTTAAGTCGGCATTGTGCCTTTTCTATTTAATTCCGATGCAATTTCTGTGTTTCATCGTCAATAAGAAGGTCCAAGGGATACAGAAAACCTGAAGTGAATCACCGTGATCTATAACTAGTGTCACAGGAATGGTTCAAAACATAGTCAGTGCGAAGAGTCAGTCTTCTCGTACTTAAGTCAGCATTGTGCCTTTTATAATTAATTCCAATGCAATATCTGTGTTTCATCGTCAATAAAAAGGTCCACGGGGTACAGCAAACCAGAAGTGAAGCATCGGAATCTGTAACTAGTGTCACAAGAATGGTTCAAAACATAGACAGTAAGAAAAGTCAGTCTTCTTGTACTTAAGTCGGCATTGTGCATTTTGTATTTAATTCCGATCCAATTTCTGTGTTTCATCGTCAATACGAAGGTCAGAGGGATACAGTAAACCTGAAGTGAGGTATCGGAATCTATAACTAGTGTCACAGGAAAGGTTCAAAACATAGACAGTAAGAAAAGCCAGTCTTCTTGTACTTAAGTCGGCATTTTGCCTTTTCTATTTATTCCGATGCAATTTCTGTATTTTGTCGCCAATAAGAAAGTCCAAAGGATACAGCAAACCTGAAGTGAAGCATCGGAATCTCTAAGTAATGTCACAGGAATGGTTCAAAACATAGACAGTAAAAGGAGACAGTCTTCTTGTACTTAAGTCGGCATTGTGCCTTTTGTATTCAATTCCGATGCAATTTCTGTATTTCGTCGCCAATAAGAAGGTCCAAAGGATACAGTAAACCTGAAGTGAAGCATCGGAATCTATAACTAGTGTCACAGGAATCGTTCAAAGCATAGACAGTGGGAAGAGTCAGTCTTCTTGTACTTAAGTCGGCATTGTGCCTTTTCTATTTAATTCCGATGCAATTTCTGTGTTTCATCGTCAATAAGAAGGTCCAAGGGGTACAGTAAACCTGAAGTGAAGCATCGGAATCTATAACTAGTGTCACAGGAATGGTTCAAAACATAGACAGTCAGAAGGGTCAGTCTTCTTGTACTTAAGTCGGCATTGTGCCTTTTGTATTCAATTCCGATCCAATTTCTGTGTTTCATCGTCAATAAGAAGGTCAGAGGGATACAGTAAACCTAAAGTGAAGCATCGGAATCTATAACTAGTGTCACAGGAATGGTTCAAAACAGTCAGTAAGAGGAGTCAGTCTTCTTGTACTTAAGTCGGCATTGTGCATTTTGTATTTAATTCCGATGCAATTTCTGTGTTTCATCGTCAATACGAAGGTCCAAGGGATACAGTAAACGTCAAGTGAAGCATCGGAATCGATAACTAGTGTCACAGAAATGGTTCAAAACATAGACAGTTGGAAGAGTCAGTCTTCTTGTACTTAAGTCGGCATTGTTTCTTTTCTATTTAATTCCGATGCAATTTCTGTATTTCGTCGCCAATTAGATGGTCCAAAGGATACAGTAAACTTGAAGTGAAGGATCGGAATCTATAACTAGTGTCACAGGAATCGTTCAAAACATAGACAGTAGGAAGAGTCAGTCTTCTTGTACTTAAGTCGGCATTGTGCCTTTTCTATTTAATTCTGATGCAATTTCTGTTTCATCGTGAATAAGAAGGTCCAAGGGATACAGTAAACCTGAAGTGAAGCATCGGAATCTATAACTAGTGTCACAGGAATGGTTCAAAGCATAGACAGTAAGAGAAGTCAGTCTTCTTGTACTTAAGTCGGCATTGTGCCTATTGTATTTAATTCCGATGCAATTTCTGTGTTTCATCGTCAATACGAAGGTCAGAGGGATACAGTAAACCTGAAGTGAGGTATCGGAATCTATAACTAGTGTCACAGGAATGGTTCAAAACATAGACAGTAAGAAAAGCCAGTCTTCTTGTACTTAAGTCGGCATTGTGCCTTTTCTATTTAATTCCGATGCAATTTCTGTATTTTGTCGCCAATAAGAAAGTCCAAATGATACAGTAAACCTGCAGTGAAGCATCGGAATCTCTAACTAATGTCACAGGAATCGTTCAAAACATAGACAGTGGGAAGAGTCTGTCTTCTTGTACTTAAGTCGGCATTGTGCCTTTTTTATTTACTTCCGATGCAATTTCTGTGTCTCATCGTCAATAAGAAGGTCTAAGGGGTACAGTAAACCTAAAGTGAAGCATCGGAATCTATAACTAGTGTCACAGGAATGGTTCAAAACATAGACGGTAAGAAGAGTCAGTCTTCATGTACTTAAGTCGGCATTGTGCCTATTGTATTTAATTCCGATCTAATTTCTGTGTTTCATCGTCAATAAGAAGGTCAGAGGGATACAGTAAACCTGAAGTGAAGTATTGGAATCTATAACTAGTGTCACAGGAATGGTTCAAAGCATAGACTGTAAGAGGAGACAGTCTTCTTGTACTTAAGTCGGCATTGTGCCTTTTGAATTTATTTCCGATGCAATTTCTGTGTTTCATCGTCAATAAGAAGGTCAGAGGGATACAGTAAACCTGAAGTGAAGCAACGGAATCTATAACTAGTGTCACAGGAATGGTTCAAAACAGTCAGAAAGAAGAGTCAGTATTCTTGTACTTAAGTCAGCATTGTGCCTTTTGTCTTTAATTGCAAAGCAATTTCTGTGTTTCATCGTCAATAAGAAGGTCCAAGGGACACAGTAAACCTGGTGTGAAGCATCGGAATCTATAACTAGTGCCACAGGAATGGTTCAAAACATTGTCAGTAAGAAAAGTCAGTCTTCTTGTACTTATGTCGGCATTGTGCCTTTTCTATTTAATTCCGATGCAAATTCTGTGTTTCATCGTCAATACGAAGGTCCAAGGGAGACAGTAAACCTGAAGTGAAGCATCGGAATCTATAACTGGTATCACAGGAATGGTTCAAAACATAGACAGTCAGAAGGGTCAGTCTTCTTGTACTTGAGTCGGCATTGTGCCTTTTGTATTTAATTCCGATCCAATTTCTGTGTTTCATCGTCAATAAGAAGGTCAGAGGGATACAGTAAACCTAAAGTGAAGCATCGGAATCTATAACTAGTGTCACAGGAATGGTTCAAAACAGTCAGTAAGAGGAGTCAGTCTTCTTGCACTTAAGTCGGCATTGTGCCTTTTGTATTTAATTCCGATGCAATTTCTGTGTTTCATCGTCAATACGAAGGTCCAAGGGATACAGTAAACGTCAAGTGATGAATCGGAATCGATAACTAGTGTCACAGAAATGGTTCAAAACATAGACAGTTGGAAGAGTCAGTCTTCTTGTACTTAAGTCGGCATTGTTCCTTTTCTATTTAATTCCGATGCAATTTCTGTATTTCGTCGCCAATTAGATGGTCCAAAGGATACAGTAAACTTGAAGTAAAGGATCGGAATCTATAACTAGTGTCACAGGAATCGTTCAAAACATAGACAGTAGGAAGAGTCAGTCTTCTTGTACTTAAGTCGGCATTGTGCCTTTTCTATTTAATTCTGATGCAATTTCTGTTTCATCGTGAATAAGAAGGTCCAAGGGATACAGTAAACCTGAAGTGAAGCATCGGAATGTATACTTAGTGTCACAGGAATGGTTCAAAACATAGACAGTAGGAAGAGTCAGTCTTCTTGTACTTAAGTCGGCATTGTGCCTTTTCTATTTAATTCCAATGCAATTTCTGTGTTTCATCGTCAATAAGAAGGTCCAAGGGGTTCAGGAAACCAAAAGTGAAGCATCGGAATCTATAACTAGGGTCACAAGAATGGTTCAAAACATAGACTGTAAGAAAAGTCAGTCCGCTTGTACTTAAGTCGGCATTGTGCATTTTGTACTTAATTCCGATCCAATTTCTGTGTTTCATCGTCAATACGGAGGTCAGAGGGATACAGTAAACCTGACGTGAGGTATCGGAATCTATAACTAGGGTCACAGGAATGGTTCAAAGCATAGACAGTAAGAGAAGTCAGTCTTCTTGTACTTAAGTCGGCATTGTGCCTTTTGTATTTAATTCCGATGCAATTTCTGTGTTTCATCGTCAATAAGAAGGTCCAAGGGATACAGAAAACCTGAAGTGAATCATCGTAATCTATAACTAGTGTCACAGGAATGGTTCAAAACATAGTCAGTGCGAAGTGTCAGTCTTCTCGTACTTAAGTCAGCATTGTGCCTTTTCTATTTAATTCCAATGCAATTTCTGTGTTTCATCGTCAATAAGAAGGTCCAAGGGGTACAGCAAACCAGAAGTGAAGCATCGGAATCTGTAACTAGTGTCACAAGAATGGTTCAAAACAGTCAGTAAGAGGAGTCAGTCTTCTTGCACTTAAGTCGGCATTGTGCCTTTTGTATTTAATTCCGATCCAATTTCTGTGTTTCATCGTCAATACGAAGGTCCAAGGGAGACAGTAAACCTGAAGTCAATCATCGGAACCTATAACTAGTGTCACAGGAACTGTTCAAAACATAGTCAGTAAGAAGAGTCAGTCTTCTTGTACCTAAGTTGGCATTGTGCCTTTTGTATTTAATTCCGATGCAATTTCTGTGTTTCATCGTCAATAAGAAGGTCAGAGGGATACAGTAAACCTGAAGTGAAGCATCGGAATCTATAACTAGTGTCACAGGAATGGTTCAAAACATAGACAGTAGGAAGAGTCAGTCTTCTTGTACTTAAGTCGGCATTGTGCCTTTTCAATTTTATACCGATGCAATTTCTGTGTTTCATCGTCAAAAATAATGTCAGAGGGATACAGTAAACCTGAAGTGAAGCATCGGAATCTATAACTAGTGTCACAGGAATGGTTCAAAACATAGACAGTTGGAAAAGTCAGTCTTCTTGTACTTAAGTCGGCATTCTGCCTTTTCTAATTAATTCCGATGCAATTTCTGTACTTCGTCGCCAATAAGAAGGTCCAAAGGATACAGTAAACCTGAAGCGAAGCATCGGAATCTATAACTAGTGTCACAGGAATCATTCAAAACATAGACAGTAGGAAGGGTCAGTCTTCTTGTACTTAAGTCGGCATTGTGCCTTTTTTATTTACTTCCGATGCAATTTCTGTGTTTCATCGTCAATAAGAAGGTCCAAGGGGTACAGTAAACCTAAAGTGAAGCATCGGAATCTATAACTAGTGTCACAGGAATGGTTCAAAACATAGACAGTAAGAAGAGTCAGTCTTCATGTACTTAAGTCGGCATTGTGCCTTTTGTATTTAATTCCGATCTAATTTCTGTGTTTCATCGTCAATAAGAAGGTCAGAGGGATACAGTAAACCTGAAGTGAAGTATTGGAATCTATAACTAGTGTCACAGGAGTGGTTCAAAGCATAGACTGTAAGAGGAGACAGTCTTCTTGTACTTAAGTAGGCATTGTGCTTTTTGAATTTATTTCCGATGCAATTTCTGTGTTTCATCGTCAATAAGAAGGTGCAAGGGATACAGTAAACCAGAAGTGAAGCATCGGAATCAATAACTAGTGTCACACGAATTTTTCAAATCATAGACAGTAAGAAGAGTCTGTCTTCTTGTACTTAAGTCGGCATTGTGACTTTTGTATTTCATTCCGATGCAATTTCTGTGTTTCATCGTCAATAAGAAGGTCAGAGGGATACAGTAAACCTGAAGTGAAGCAACGGAATCTATAACTAGTGTCACAGGAATGGTTCAAAACAGTCAGAAAGAAGAGTCAGTATTCTTGTACTTAAGTCAGCATTGTGCCTTTTGTCTTTAATTGCAAAGCAATTTCTGTGTTTCATCGTCAATAAGAAGGTCCAAGGGACACAGTAAACCTGGTGTGAAGCATCGGAATCTATAACTAGTGTCACAGGAATGGTTTAAAACATAGACAGTAAGAAGAGTCAGTCTTCTTGTACTTAAGTCGGCATTGTGCCTTTTCTATTTAATTCCGATGCAATTTCTGTATTTTGTCGCCAATAAGAAAGTCCAAAGGATACAGTAAACCTGAAGTGAAGCATCGGAATCTCTAACTAATGTCACAGGAATCGTTCAAAACATAGACAGTGGGAAGAGTCAGTCTTCTTGTACTTAAGTCGGCATTGTGCCTTTTGTATTTAGTTCCGATGCAATTTCTGTGTTTCATCGTCAATAAGAAGGTCCTAGGGATAGAGTAAACCTGAAGTGAAGCATCGGAATCTAAAACTAGTGTCACAGGAATGGTTCAAATTATTGTCAGTAAGAAAAGTCAGTCTTCTTGTACTTATGTCGGCATTGTGCCTTTTCTATTTAATTCCGATGCAATTTCTGTGTTTCATCGTCAATACGAAGGTCCAAGGGAGACAGTAAACCTGAAGTCAATCATCGGAACCTATAACTAGTGTCACAGGAACTGTTCAAAACATAGACAGTAAGAAGAGTCAGTCTTTTTGTACTTAAGTTGGCATTGTGCCTTTTGTATTTAATTCCGATGCAATTTCTGTGTTTCATCGTCAATAAGAAGGTCAGAGGGATACAGTAAACCTGAAGTGAAGCATCGGAATCTATAACTAGTGTCACAGGAATGGTTCAAAACATAGACAGTAGGAAGACTCAGTCTTCTTGTACTTAAGTCGGCATTGTGCCTTTTCAATTTTATACCGATGCAATTTCTGTGTTTCATCGTCAATACGAAGGTCCAAGGGAGACAGTAAACCTGAAGTCAATCATCGGAACCTATAACTAGTGTCACAGGAACTGTTCATAACATAGTCAGTAAGAAGAGTCAGTCTTCTTGCACTTAAGTTGGCATTGTGCCTTTTGTATTTAATTCCGATGCAATTTCTGTGTTTCATCGTCAATAAGAAGGTCAGAGGGATACAGTAAACCTGAATGAAGCATCGGAATCTATAACTAGTGTCACAGGAATGGTTCAAAACATAGACAGTAGGAAGAGTCAGTCTTCTTGTACTTAAGTCGGCATTGTGCCTTTTCAATTTTATACCGATGCAATTTCTGTGTTTCATCGTCAAAAATAAGGTCAGAGGGATACAGTAAACCTGAAGTGAAGCATCGGAATCTATAACTAGTGTCACAGGAATGGTTCAAAACATAGACAGTAGGAAGAGTCAGTCTTCTTGTACACAAGTCGGCATTGTGCCTTTTCTATTTATTTCCGATGCAATTTCTGTTTCCTCGTCAGTAAGAAGGTCCAAGGGATACAGTCAACCTGAAGTGAAGCATCGGAACCTATAACTAGTGTCACAGGAATGGTTCAAAACATAGACAGTAGGAAGAGTCAGTCTTCGTGTACTTAAGTCGGCATTGTGCCTGTTCTATTTAATTCCGATGCATTTTCTGTGTTCCATCGTCAATAAGAAGGTCCAAGGGGTACAGTAACGTGAAGTGAAGAATCGGAATCTATAACTAGTGTCACAGGAGTGGTTCAAAGCATAGACAGTAAGAAGAGACAGTCCTCTTGTACTTAAGTCGGCATTGTGCCTTTTGTATTTAATTCCGATCGAATCTCTGTGTTTCACCGTCAATAAGAAGGTCAGAGGGATACAGTAAACCTGAAGTGAAGCATCGGAATCTCTAGCTAGTGTCACAGGAATGGTTCAAAACATAGACAGTTGGAAGAGTCAGTCTTCTTGTACTTAAGTCGGCATTCTGCCTTTTCTAATTAATTCCGATGCAATTTATGTACTTCGTCGCCAATAAGAAGGTCCAAAGGATACAGTAAACCTGAAGTGAAGCATCGGAATCTATAACTAGTGTCACAGGAATCATTCAAAACATAGACAGTAGGAAGGGTCAGTCTTCTTGTACTTAAGTCGGCATTGTGCCTTTTCTATTTAATTCCGATGCAATTTCTGTGTTTCATCGTCAATAAGAAGGTCCAAGGGGTACAGTAAACCTGAAGTGAAGCATCGGAATTTATAACTAGTGTCACAGGAATGGTTCAAAACATAGACAGTAAGAAGGGTCAGTCTTCTTGTACTTAAGTCGGCATTGTGCCTCTTGTATTTAATTCCGATCCAATTTCTGTGTTTCATCGTCAATAAGAAGGTCAGAGGGATACAGTAAACCTGAAGTGAAGCATCGGAATCTATAACTAGTGTCACAGGAATGGTTCAAAGCAGTCAGTAAGAGGAGTCAGTCTTCTTGTACTTAAGTCAGCATTGTGCCTTTTCTATTTAATTCCGATGCAATTTCTGTATTTCGTCGCCAATAAGAAGGTCCTAAGGATACAGTAAACCAGAAGTGAAGCATCGGAATCTATAACTAATGTCACAGGATTGGTTCAAAACATAGACAGTATGAAGGGTCAGTCTTCTTGTACTTAAGTCGGCATTGTGCCTTTTTTATTTAATTTCGATGCAATATCTGTGTTTCATCGTCAATAAGAAGGTGCAAGGGATACCGTAAACCTGATGTGAAGCATCGGAATCTATAACTAGTGTCGCAGGAATGGTTCAAAACATAGACAGTAAGAAGAGTCAGTCTTCTTGTACTTAAGTCGGCATTGTGCCATTTCTATTTAATTCCGATGCGATATCTGTGTATCATCGCCAATAAGAAGGTAAGAGGGATACAGTAAATCTGAAGTGAAGCATCGGATTTTATAACTAGTGTCACAGGAATGGTTCAAACTTAGACAGTAAGAAGGGTCAGTCTTCTTGTACTTAAGTTGGCGTTGTGCCTGTCGTGTTTAATTCCGATGCAATTTTTTGCTTCATCGTCAATAAGAAGGTCCAAGGGATACTGTAAATCTGAACTGAAGCATCGGAATCTATAACTAGTGTCACAGGAATGATTCAAAACATAGACATTAGGAAGAGTCAGTCTTCTTGTACTTAAGTCGGCATTGTGCCTTTTCTATTAAATTCCGATGCAATGTCTGTGTTTCATCGTAAATAAGAATGTCAGAGGGATGCAGTAAACCTGAAGTGAAGCATCGGAATCTATAACTAGTGTCACAGGAATGGTTCAAACTTAGACAGTAAGAAGGGTCATTCTTCTTGTAGTTAAGTTGGCGTTGTGCCTTTTGTATTTAATTCCGATGCACATTCTGTATTTCATCGTCAATAAGAAGGCCCAAGGGATACAGTAAACCTGAAGTGAATCATCGGAATCTATAACGAGTGTCACAGAAATGGTTCAAAACATAGTCAGTATGAAGAGTCAGTCTTCTTGTACTTAAGTCGGCATTGGGCCTTTTGTGTTTAATTCCGATGCAGTTTCTGTGTCTCATCGTCAATATGAAGGTCCAAGGGATACTGTAAACCTGAAGTGAAGCATCGGAATCAATAACTAGTGTCACAGGAATGGTTCAAAACATTTACAGTAAGAAGAGTCAGTCTTCTTCTACTTAAGTCGGCATTGCTCCTTTTGTATTTAATTCCGATCCAATTTCTGTGTTTCATCGTCAATAAGAGGGTCAGAGGGATACAGTAAACCTGAAGTGAAGCATCGGAATCTATAACTAGCGTCACAGGAATGGTTCAAAAACATAGTCGGTAAGAAGAGTAAGTCTTCTTGTACTTAAGTCGGCATTGTGCCTTTTCTATTTAATTCCGATGCAATTTCTGTGGTTCATCGCCAATAAGCACGTCCAAGGGATACAGTAAACCTGAAGTGATGCATCGGAATCCATAACTAGTGTCACAGGAATGGTTCAAAACATAGACAGTAAGAAGAATCAGTCTTCTTGTACTTAAGGCGGCATTGTGCCTTTTGTGTTTAATTCCGATGCAATTTCAGTGTTTCATTGTCAAAAAGAAGGTCAGAGGGATACAGTAAACTTGAAGTGAAGCATCGGAATCTATAACGAGTGTAACAGGAATGGTTCAAAACATAGACAGTAGGAAGAGTCAGTCTTCATGTACTTAAGTCGGCATTGTGCCATTTCTATTTAATTCCAATGCGATTTCTGTGTTTCATCGTCAAAAAGAAGGTCAGAGGGAAACAGTAAACCTGAAGTGAAGCATCGGAATCTATAACTAGTGTCACAGGAATGGTTCAAAACATGGACAGTAGGAAGAGTCAGTCGTCTTGTACTTAAGTCGGCATTGTGCCTTTTCTATTTAATTCAGATGCAATTTCTGTGTTTCATCGTCAATAAGAAGGTCCAAGGGATACAGTAAACCTGAAGTGAAGCATCGGAATCTATAACTAGTGTCACAGGAATGATTCAAAACATAGACATTAGGAAGAGTCAGTCTTCTTGTACTTAAGACGGCATTGTGCCTTTTCTATTAAATTCCGATGCAATTTCTGTGTTTCATCGTCAATAAGAAGGTCACAGGGATGCAGTAAACCTGAAGTGAAGCATCGGAATCTATAACTAGTGTCACAGGAATGGTTCAAATCATAGACAGTAAGAAGAGTCAGTCTTCCTGTACTTAAGTCGGCATTATGTCTTTTGTATTTAATTCCGATCCAATTTCAGTATTTAAACGTCAATAAGACGGTCAGAGGGTTACACTAAACCTGAAGTGAAGCATCGGAATCTATAAGTAGTGTCACTGGAATGGTTCAAAACATGGACAGTAGGAAGAGTCAGTCTTCTTGTACTTAAGTCGGCATTGTGCCTTTTCTATTTAATTCAGATGCAATTTCTGTGTTTCATCGTCAATAAGAAGGTCCAAGGGATACAGTAAACCTGAAGCGAAGCATCGGAATCTATAACTAGTGTCACAGGAATGGTTCAAAGCATAGACTGTAGGAAGAGTTAGTTTTCTTGTACTTAAGTCGGCATTGTGCCTTTTGTATTTAATTCCGATGCAATTTCTGTGTTTCATCGTCAATAAGAAGGTCAGAGGGATTCAGTAAACCTGAAGTGAAGCATCGGAATCTATAACTAGCGTCACAGAAATGGTTCATAACATAGTCAGTAAGAACAGTCAGTCTTCTTGTACTTAAGTCGGCATTGGGCCTTTTGTATTTAATTCCGATGCAATTTCTGTGTCTCATCGTCAATAAGGAGCTCCACGGGATACATTAAACCTGAAGTGGAGCATCGGAATCTATAACTAGTGTCACCGGAATGGTTCAAAACATAGACAGTAGGAAGAGTCAGTCTTCTTGTACTTAAGTCGGCATTGTGCCCTTTGTATTTATTTCCGATGCAATTTCTGTGTTTCATCGTATATAAGAAGGTCAGAGGGATTCAGTAAACCTGAAGTGAAGCATCGGAATCTATAACTAGTGTCACAGAAATGGTTCAAAACATAGTCAGTATGAAGAGTCAGTCCTCTTGTACTTAAGTCGGCATTGGGCCTTTTGTATTTAATTCCGATGCAATTTCTGTGTCTCATCGCCAATAAGGAGCTCTACGCGATACATTAAACCTGAAGTGGAGCATCGGAATCTATAACTAGTGTCACGGGAATGGTTAAAAACATAGACAGTAAGAAGAGTCAGTCTTTTTGTACGTAAGTCGGCAATGTGCCATTTTCAATTTAATTCCGATGCATTTAGTGTGTTTCATCGTCAATAAGAAGGTCAGAGGGATACAGTAAACCTGAAGTGAAGCATCGGAATCTCTAACTAGTGTCACAGGTATGGTTCAAAACATGGTCAGTAAGAAGAGTCAGTCTTCTTGTACTTAAGTCGGCATTGTGCCTTTTGTATTTAATTCCGATGCAATTTCTGTGTTTCATCGTCAATAAGAAGGTCAGAGGGATTCAGTAAACCTGAAGTGAAGCATCGGAATCTATAACTAGTGTCACAGAAATGGTTCAAAACATAGACAGTAGGAAGAGTCAGTCTTCTTTTACTTAAGTCGGCAATGTGCCTTTTGTATTTAATTCCGATGCAATTTCTGTGATTCATCGTCAAAAAGAAGGTCAGAGGGATACAGTAAACGTGAAGTGAAGCAACGGAATCTATAACTAGTGTCACAGGAATGGTTCAAACATAGACACAAGGAAGAGTCAGTCTTCTTGTACTTAAGTCGGCATTGTGCCTTTGCTATTTAATTCAGATGCAATTTCTGTGTTTTATTGTCAATAAGATGGTCCAAAGGATACAGTAAAGCTGAAGTGAAGAATCGGAATCTATAGCTAATGTCACAGGAATCGTTGAAAACATAGACAGTAGGAAGAGTCAGTCTGCTTGTACTTAAGTCGGCAATGTGCCTTTTGTATTTAGTTCCGATGCAATTTCTGTGTTTCATCGTCAATAAGAAGGTCCTAGGGATAGAGTAAACCTGAAGTGAAGCATCGGAATCTATAACTAGTGTCACAGGAATGGTTCAAAACATAGTCAGTAAGAAGAGTCAGTCTTCTTGTACTTAAGTCGGCATTGTGCTTTTTGTATTTAATTCCGATGCAGTTACTGTGTTTCATCGTCAATACGAAGGTCAGAGGGATACAGTAAACCTGAAGTGAAGCATCGGAATCTATAACTAGTGTCACAGGAATTGTTCAAAAATTAGTCAGTAAGAAGAGTCAGTCTTCTTGTACTTAAGTCGGCATTGTGCCTTTTGTTTTTGATTCCGATGCAATTTCTGTGTTTCATCGTCAATAAGAAGGTCAGAGGGATACAGTAAAAATGAAGTGAAGCATCGGAATCCATAACTAGTGTTACAGGAATGGTTCAAAACAGTCAGTAAGAAGAGTAAGTCATCTTGTACTTAAATCGGCATTGTGCATTTTGTATTTAATTCCGATGCAATTTCTGTGTTTCATCCTAAATAAGAAGGTCCAAGGGATACAGTAAACCTGAAGTGAAGCATCGGAACCTATAACTAGTGTCGCAGAAATGGTTCTAAACATAGGCAGTAGGAAGAGTGAGTCTTCCTGTACTTAAGTCGGCATTGTGCTTTTCTACTTAATTCCGATGCAATTTCTGTGTTTCATCGTCAAAAAGAAGGTCAGAGGGATACAGTAGACCTGAAGTGAAGCATCGGAATCTATAACTAGTGTCCAAGGAATGGGTCAAACATAGACAGTAGCAAGAGTCAGTCATCTTGTACACAGGTAGGCATTGTGCCTTTTCTATTCAATTCCGATGCAATTTCTGTTTCATCGTTAATAAGAAGGTCCAAGGGATACAGTAAACCAGAAGTGAAGCATCGGAATCTATAACTAGTGTTACAGGAATGGTTGAAAACAGTCAGTAAGAAGAGTAAGTCTTCTTGTACTTAAGTCGGCATTGTGCATTTTGTATTTAATCCCGATCCAATTTCTGTGTTTCATCCTCAATAAGAAGGTCCAAGGGATACAGTAAACCTGAAGTGAAGCATCGGAATCTATACCTTGTGTCACAGGAATGGTTCATAACATAGACAGTAAGAAGAGTCAGTCTTCTTGTACTTAAGTCGGCATTGTGCCTTTTGTATTTAATTCCGATGCAATTTCTGTGTTTCATCGTCAAAAAGAAGGTCAGAGGGGTACAGTAAACCTGAAGTGGAGCATCGGAATCTATAACTAGTGTCACAGGAATGTTTCTAAACATAGACAGTAGGAAGAGTCAGTCTTCTTGTACTTGAGTCGGCACTGTGCCTCTTCTATTTAATTCCGATGCAATTTCTGTGTTTCATCGTCAAAAGAAGGTCAGAGGGATACAGTAAAAATGAAAGGAAGCATCGGATTCTATAACTAGTGTCCAAGGAATGGTTCAAAACATAGACAGTAGCAAGAGTCAGTCATCTTGTACACAAGTAGGCATTGTGCCTTTTCTATTTAATTCCGATGCAATTTTGTTTCATCGTCAATAAGAAGGCACAAGGGATGGGGTAAACCTGAAGTGAAGCATCGGAATCTATAACTAGTCGCACAGGAATGGTTCAAAACATAGACAATAAGAAGAGTCAGTCTTCTTGTACTTAAGTCGGCATTGTGCCTTTTGTATTTAATTCCGATGCAATTTCTGTGTTTCATCGTCAATAAGAAGGTCCAAGGGATACAGTTTACGTGAAGTGAAGCATCGGAATCTGTAACTAGTGTCACAGGAATCGTTCAAAACATAGTCAGCAAAAGAAGAGTCAGTCTTCTTGTTCTTAAGTCGGCATTGTGCCTTTTCAATTTAATTCCGATGCAATTTCTGTGTTTCATCGTCAATACGAACGTCCAAGGGATACAGTAAACTTGAAGTGAAGCATCGGAATCAATAACTACTGTCACAGGAATGGTTCAAAAGATAGAGAGTAGGAAGAGTCAGTCTTCTTGTACTTAAGTCGGCATTGTGCCTTTTCTATTTAATTCCGATGCAATTTCTGTGTTTCATCGTCAATAAGAATGTCAGAGGGATACAGTAACCCTGAAGTGATGCATCGTAATCTGTAACTAGCGTCACAGGAATGGATCAAAACATAGACAGAAAGAAGAGTCAGACTTCTTGCACTTAAGTCGGCATTGTGCATTTTCTATTTAATTCCGATGCAATTTCTGTGTTTCATCGTCAATAAGAAGGTCCAAGGGATACAGTAAACCTGAAGTGTGGCATCGGAATCTATAACTAGTGTCACAGGAATGGTTCAAAAACATAGACAGTAAGAAGAGTCAGTTTTCTTGTACTTAAGTCGGCATTGTGCCTTTTCTATTTAATTCCGATGCAATTTCTGAGTTTCATCGTCAATAAGAAGGTCAGAGGGATACAGTAAACCTGAAGTGAAGCATCGGGATCTATAACTAGTGTCACAGGAATGGTTCAAAACATAGACGGTAAGAAGAGTCAGTATTCTTGTACTTAAGTCGGCAATGTGCCTTTTCTATTTAATTCCGATGCAATTTCTGTATTTCGTCGCCAATAGGAAGGTCCTAAGGATACAGTGAACCAGAAGTGAAGCATCGGAATCTATACCTAATATCACGGGAATCGTTCAAAACATAGACAGTAGGAAGAGACAGTCTTCTTGTACTTAAGTCGGCATTGTGCCTTTTGTAATTAGTTCCGATGCAACTTCTGTGTTTCATCGTCAAGAAGAAGGTCAGTGGGATACAGTAAACCTGAAGTGAAGTATCGGAATTTATAATTAGTGTCACAGGAATAGTTCAAAACAGTCAGTAAAAAGAGTCAGTCTTCTTGTACTTAAGTCAGCATTGTGCCTTTTCTATTTAATTCCGATGCAATTTCTGTGTTTCATCGTCAATAAGAAGGTCCAAGGGATACAGGAAACCTGAAGTGAATCATCGTAATCTATAACTAGTGTCACAGGAATGGGTCAAAACATAGTCAGTACGAAGAGTCAGTCTTCTTGTACTTAAGTCGGCATTGTGCCTTTTGTATTTAGTTCCGACGCAATTTCTGTGTTTCATCGTCAATAATACGGTCAGAGGGATACAGTAAACCTGAAGTGAAGCATCGGAATCTATAACTAGTGTCACAGGAATGGTTCAAAACATAGACAGTATGAAGGGTCAGTCTTCTTGTACTTAAGTCAGCATTCTGCCTTTTTTATTTAGTTTCGATGCAATTTCTGTGTTTCATCGTCAAGAAGATGGTCAGAGGGATACAGTAAACCTGAAGTGAAGCATCGGAATCTATAACTAGTGTCACAGGACTGGTTCAAAACATAGACAGTAGGAAGAGTGAGTCTTCTTGTACTTAAGTCGGCATTATGCCATTTCTATTTAATTCCGATGCAATTTCTGTGTTTCATCGTCAAACAGTAGGTCAGAGGGATACAGTAAACCTGAAGTGAAGCATCGGAATCTGTAACTAGCGTCACAGGAATCGTTCAAAACATAGTCAGTAAGATGAGTCAGTCTTCTTGTATTTAAGTCGGCAATGTGCCTTTTCAATTTAATTCCGATGCAATTTCTGTGTTTCATCGTCAATAAGAACGTCCAAGGGATACAGTAAACTTGAAGTGCAGCATCGGAATCCATAACTAGTGTCACAGGAATGGTTCAAAGCAAAGACAGTACGAAGAGTTAGTTTTCTTGTACTTAAGTCGGCATTGTGCCTTTTGTATTTAATTCCGATGCAATTTCTGTGTTTCATCGTCAATAAGAAGGTCAGAGGGATTCAGTAAACCTGAAGTGAAGCATCGGAATCTATAACTAGTGTCACAGGAATGGTTCAAAACATTGACAGTAGGAAGAGTCGGTGTTCTTTTACTTAAGTCGGCATCGTGCCTTTTGTATTTAATTCCGATGCAATTTCTGTGTTTCATCGTCAGAAATAGGTCAGAGGGATACAGTAAACCTGATGTGAAGCATCGGAATCTATAACTAGTGTCACAGGAATGGTTCAAACATAGACAGTAGGAAGAGTCAGTCTTCTTGTACTTAGGTGGGCATTGTGTCTTTTGTATTTAATTCAGATGCAATATCTGTGTTTCATCGTCAATAAGAAGGTCCAAGGGACACAGTAAACCTGAAGTGAAGCATCGGAATCTGTAACTAGCGTCACAGGAATGGTTCAAAAACATAGTCGATAAGAAGAGTAAGTCTCCTTGTACTTAAGTCGGCATTGTGCATTTTCTATTTAATACCGATGCAATTTCTGTGTTTCATCGCCAATAAGAACGCCCAAGGGATACAGTAAACCTGAAGTGATGCATCGGAGTCCATAACTAGTGTCACAGGAATGGTTCAAAACATAGACAGTAAGAAGAGTCAGTCTTCTTGTACTTAAGTCGGCATTGTGCCTTTTGTATTTAATTCCGATGCAATTTCAGTGTTTCATCGTCAAAAAGAAGGTCAGAGGGACACAGTAAACCTGAAGTGAAGCACCGGAATCTATAACTAATGTCACAGGAATGGTTCAAAACATAGACAGTAGGAAGAGTCAGTCTTCTTGTACTTAAGTCGGCATTGTGCCATTTCTATTTAATTCCAATGCAATTTCTGTGTTTCATCGTCAAAAAGAAGGTCAGAGGGATACAGTAAACCTGAAGTGAAGCATCGGAATCTATAACTAGTGTCACAGGAATGGTTCAAAACATGGACAGTAGGAAGAGTCAGTCTTCTTGTACTTAAGTCGGCATTGTGCCTTTTCTATATATTTCAGATGCAATTTCTGTGTTTCATCGTCATTAAGAAGGTCCAAGGGGTACAGTAAACCTGAAGTGAAGCATCGGAATCTATAACTAGTGTCACAGGAATGGTTCAAATCATAGACAGTAAGAAGAGTCAGTCTTCTTGTACTTAAGTCGGCATTGTGCCTTTTGTATTTAATTCCGATCCAATTTCAGTGTTTCAACGTCAATAAGACGGTCAGAGGAATACAGTAAACCTGAAGTGAAGCATCGGAATCTATAAGTAGTGTCACAGGAATGGTTCAAAACAGTCAGTAAGAAGAGTCAGTCTTCTTGTACTTAAGTCGGCATTGTGCCTTTTGTATTTAATTCCGATGCAATTTCTGTGTTTCATCGTCAATAAATAGGTCCAAGGTATACAGTTAACCTGAAGTGAAGCATCGGAAACTGTAACTAACGTCACAGGAATGGTTCAAAGCATAGACACTAAGAAGAGTCAGTCTTCTTTTACTTAAGTCGGCATTGTGCCTTTTGTATTTAATTCCGATGCAATTTCTGTGATTCATCGTCAAAAAGAAGGTCAGAGGGATACAGTAAACTTGAAGTGAAGCAACGGAATCTATAACTAGTGTCACAGGAATGGTTCAAAACGTAGACACAAGGAAGAGTCAGTCTTCTTGTACTTAAGTCGGCAATGTGCCTTTTCTATTTAATTCCGATGCAATTTCTGTATTTCGTCGCCAATAAGAAGGTCCTAAGGATACAGTAAACAAGAAGTGAAGCAGCGGAATCTATAACTAATGTCACAGGAATCGTTCAATACATAGACAGTAAGAAGAGTCAGTCTTCTTGTACTTAAGTCGGCTTTGTGCCTTTTGTATTTAATTCCGATGCAATTTCTGTGTTTCATCGTCAAAAAGAAGGTCAGAGGGACACAGTAAACCTGAAATGAAGCATCGGAATCTATAACTAGTGTCACAGGACTGGTTCAAACCATAGACAGTAGGAAGAGTGAGTCTTCTTGTACTTAAGTCGGCATTGTGCCATTTCTATTTAATTCCGATGCAATATCTGTGTTTCATCGTCAAAAAGAAGGTCAGAGGGATACAGTAAACCTGAAGTGAAGAATCGGAATCTGTAACTAGCGTCACAGGAATCGTTCAGAACATAGTCAGTAAGATGAGTCAGTCTTCTTGTACTTAAGTCGGCATTGTGCCTTTTCAATTTGATTCCGATGCAATTTCTGTGTTTCATCGTCAATAAGAACGTCCAAGGGATACAGTAAACTTGAAGTGAAGCATCGGATTCTATAGCTACTGTCACAGGAATGGTTCAAAACATAGAGAGTAGGAAGAGTCAGTCTTCTTGTACTTAAGTCGGCATTGTGCCTTTTGTATTTAATTCCGATGCAATTTCTGTGTTTCATCGTCAATAAGAAGGTCAGAGGGATACAGTAAACCTGAAGTGAAGCATCGGATTCTGTAACTAGCGTCACAGGAATGGTTCAAAGCATAGACACTAAGAAGAGTCAGTCTGCTTGTACTTAAGGCGGCATTGTGCCTTTCCTATTTAATTCCGATGCAATTTCTGTGTTTCATCTTCAATAAGAAGGTCAGAGGGATACAGTGAACCTGAGGTGAAGCATCGGAATCTATAACTAGTGTCACAGGAATGGTTCAAAACATTGGCAGTTGGAAGAGTCGGTGTTCTTTTACTTAAGTCGGCATTGTGCAATTTGTATTTAATTCCGATGCAATTTCTGTGTTTCATCGTCAAAATGAAGGTCTGAGGGACACAGTAAACCTGAAGTGAAGCATCGGAATCTATAAATAGTGTCAGAGGACTGGTTCAAAACATAGACAGTAGGAAGAGTGAGTCATCTTGTACTTAAGTCGGCATTGTGCCATTTCTATTTAATTCCGATGCAATATCTGTGTTTCATCGTCGAAAAGAAGGTCAGAGGAATGCAGTAAACCTGAAGTGAAACATCGGAATCTATAACTACTGTCACAGGAATGGTTCAAAACATAGAGAGTAGGAAGGGTCAGTCTTCTTGTACATAAGTCGGCATTGTGCCTTTTGTATTTAATTCCGATGCAATTTCTGTGTCCCATCGCCAATAAGAAGCTCCGCGGGATACATTAAACCTGAAATGGAGCGTCGGAACCTATAACTAGTGTCACAGGAATGGTTAAAAACATAGACAGTAAGAAGAGTCAGTCTTTTAATACTTAAGTCGGCAATGTGCCATTTTCAATTTAATTCCGATGCATTTAGTGTGTTTCATCGTCAATAAGAAGGTCAGAGGGATACAGAAAACCTGAAGTGAAGCATCGGAATCTATAACTAGTGTCACAGGAATGGTTCAAACTTAGACAGTAAGAAGGGTCAGTCTTCTTGTACTTAAGTTGGCGTTGTGCCTTTTGTATTTAATTCCGATGCACTTTATGTGTTACATCGCCAATAAGAACGTCCGAGGGATACAGTAAATCTAAAGTGAAGCATCGGAATCTATAACTAGTGTTACAGGAATGGTTCAAAGCACGGACAGTAGGAAGAGTCAGTCTCCATGTCCTTAAGTCGGCATTGTACTTTTCTATTTAATTCCGATGCAACTTCTGTGTTTCATCTTCAATAGGATGGTCAGAGGGATACAGTGAACCTGAGGTGAATCATCGGAATCTATAACTAGTGTCACAGGAACGGTTCAAAACATAGACAGTAGGGAGAGTCAGTCTTCTTTTACTTAAGTCGGCATTGTGCCTTTTGTATTTGTTCCGATGCAATTTCTGTGTTTCATCGTCAATAAGAAGGTCCTAGGGATACAGTAAACCTCAAGTGAAGCATCGGAATCTACAACTAGTGTCACAGGATTGGTTCAAAACATAGTCAGTAAGAAGAGTCAGTCTTCTTGTACTTAAGTCGGCATTGTGCCTTTTGTATTTAATTCCGATGCAATTTCTGTGTTTCATCGTCAATAAGAAGGTCGAAGGGATACAGTAAACCTGAAGTGAAGAATCGGAATCTATTACTAGTGTCACAGGAATGGTTCAAAACATAGACTGTAGGAATAGTCAGTCGTCTTATACTTAAGTTGGCATTGTGCCTTTTCTATTTAATTCCGATGCACTATCTGTGTTTCACCGTCAATAAGAAGGTCCAATTGATACAGTAAACCTGAAATGAAGCATCGGAATCTGTAACTAGTGTCACTGGAATGGTTCAAAACATAGACAGTAGGAAGATTCAGTTTTCATGTACTTAAGTCGGCATTGCGCCATTTGCATTTATATCCGATGCAATTTCTGTGTTTCATCGTCAATAAGAAGGTCAGAGGGATACAGTAAACCTGAAGTGAAGCATCGGAATCTATAACTAGTGTCACAGGAATGGTTCAAAACATAGTCATTAAGAAGAGTCAGTCTTCTTGTACTTAAGTCGTTATTGTGCCATTTGTATTTAATTCCGATGCAATTTCTGTGTTTCATCGTCAATAAGATGGTCCAAGGGATACAGTAAATCTGAAGTGGAGCATCGGAATCTATAAATAGTGTCACATAAATGGTTCAAAAGTTAGACAGTAAGAAGAGTTTGTCTTCTTGCACTTCAGTCGGCATTGTGCCCTTTTCAATTTAATTCCGATGCAATTACTGTGTTTCATCGTCAATAAGAAGGTCCAAGGGATACAGTAAACCTGAAGTGAAGCATCGGAATCTGTAACTAGCGTCACAGGAATGGTTCAAAACATAGACACTAAGAAGAGTCAGTCTGCTTGTACTTAAGACGGCATTGTGCCTTTTCTATTTAATTCCGATGCAATTTCTGTGTTTCATCTTCAATGAGAAGGTGAGAGGGTTACAGTGAACCTGAGGTGAGGCATCGGAATCAATAACTAGTGTCATAGGAATGGTTCAGAACATAGACAGTAGGAAGAGTCAGTCTTCTTTTACTTAAGTCTTACTTTCTATTTAATTCCGATGCAATTTCTGTGTTTCATCGCCAATAAGAAGGTCCAAAGGATACAGTAAACCTGAAGTAACGCATAGGAATCCATAACTAATGTCACAGGAGTCGTTCAAAACATAGACTGTAGGAAGAGTCAGTCTTCTTGTACTTTAGTCGGCATTGTGCCTTTTGTATTTGTTCCGATGCAATTTCTGTGCTTCATCGTTTATAAGACGGTCCTAGGGATGCAGTAAACCTCATGTGAAGCATCGAAATCTACAACTAGTGTCACAGGACTGTTTCTAAACATAGACAGTAGGAAGAGTCAGTCTTCTTGTACTTGAGTCGGCACTGTGCCTCTTCTATTTAATTCCGATGCAATTTCTGTAATTCATCGTCAAAAGAAGGTCAGAGGGATACAGTAAAAATGAAAGGAAGCAGCGGATTCTATAACTAGTGTCCAAGGAATGGTTCAAAACATAGGCAGTAGCAAGAGTCAGTCATCTTGTACACAAGTAGGCATTGTGCCTTTTCTATTCAATTCCGATGCAATTTCTGTTTCATCGTTAATAAGAAGGTCCAAGGTATACAGTAAACCAGAAGTGAAGCATCGGAATCTCTAACTAGTGTTACAGGAATGGTTCAAAACAGTCAGTAAGAAGAGTAAGTCTTCTTGTACTTAAGTCGGCATTGTGCATTTTGTATTTAATTCCGATCCAATTTCTGTGTTTCATCCTCAATAAGAAGGTCCAAGGGATACAGTAAACCTGAAGTGAAGCATCGGAATCTATACCTTGTGTCACAGGAATGGTTCATAACATAGACAGTAAGAAGAGTCAGTCTTCTTGTACTTAAGTCGGCATTGTGGTTTTTGTATTTAATTCCGATGCAATTTCTGTGTTTCATCGTCAAAAAGAAGGTCAGAGGGGTACAGTAAACCTGAAGTGGAGCATCGGAATCTATAACTAGTGTCACAGGAATGTTTCTAAACATAGACAGTAGGAAGAGTCAGTCTTCTTGTACTTGAGTCGGCACTGTGCCTCTTCTATTTAATTCCGATGCAATTTCTGTGTTTCATCGTCAAAAGAAGGTCAGAGGGATACAGTAAAAATGAAGGGAAGCATCGGATTCTATAACTAGTGTCCAAGGAATGGTTCAAAACATAGACAGTAGCAAGAGTCAGTCATCTTGTACACAAGTAGGCATTGTGCCTTTTCTATTTAATTCCGATGCAATTTTGTTTCATCGTCAATAAGAAGGCACAAGGGATGGGGTAAACCTGAAGTGAAGCATCGGAATCTATAACTAGTCGCACAGGAATGGTTCAAAACATAGACAATAAGAAGAGTCAGTCTTCTTGTACTTAAGTCGGCATTGTGCCTTTTGTATTTAATTCCGATGCAATTTCTGTGTTTCATCGTCAATAAGAAGGTCCTAGGGATACAGTTTACGTGAAGTGAAGCATCGGAATCTGTAACTAGTGTCACAGGAATCGTTCAAAATATAGTCAGTAAGAAGAGTCAGTCTTCATGTTCTTAAGTCGGCATTGTGCGTTTTCAATTTAATTCCGATGCAATTACTGTGTTTCATCGTCAATAAGAACGTCCAAGGGATACAGTAAACTTGAAGTGGAGCATCGGAATCTATAACTACTGTCACAGGAATGGTTCAAAACATAGAGAGTAGGAAGAGTCAGTCTTCTTGTACTTAAGTCGGCATTGTGCCTTTTCTATTTAATTCCGATGCAATTTCTGTGTTTCATCGTCAATAAGAATGTCAGAGGGATACAGTAACCCTGAAGTGATGCATCGTAATCTGTAACTAGCGTCACAGGAATGGATCAAAACATAGACAGAAAGAAGAGTCAGACTTCTTGCACTTAAGTAGGCATTGTGCATTTTCTATTTAATTCCGATGCTATTTCTGTGTTTCATCGTCAATAAGAAGGTCCAAGGGATACAGTAAACCTGAAGTGTGGCATCGGAATCTATAATTAGTGCCACAGGAATGGTTCAAAAACATAGACAGTAAGAAGAGTCAGTTTTCTTGTACTTAAGTCGGCATTGTGCCTTTTCTATTTAATTCCGATGCAATATCTGAGTTTCATCGTCAATAAGAAGGTCAGAGGGATACAGTAAACCTGAAGTGAAGCATCGGAATCTATAACTAGTGTCACAGGAATGGTTCAAAACATAGACGGTAAGAAGAGTCAGTATTCTTGTACTTAAGTCGGCAATGTGCCTTTTCTATTTAATTCCGATGCAATTTCTGTATTTCGTCGCCAATAGGAAGGTCCTAAGGATACAGTGAACCAGAAGTGAAGCATCGTAATCTATACCTAATATCACGGGAATCGTTCAAAACATAGACAGTAGGAAGAGACAGTCTTCTTGTACTTAAGTCTTCATTGTGCCTTTTGTAATTAGTTCCGATGCAACTTCTGTGTTTCATCGTCAAGAAGAAGGTCAGAGGGATACAGTAAACCTGAAGTGAAGTATCGGAATTTATAATTAGTGTCACAGGAATAGTTCAAAACAGTCAGTAAAAAGAGTCAGTCTTCTTGTAGTTAAGTCAGCATTGTGCCTTTTCTATTTAATTCCGATGCAATTTCTGTGTTTCATCGTCAATAAGAAGGTCCGAGGGTTACAGTAAACCTGAAGTGAATCATCGTAATCTATAACTAGTGTCACAGGAATGGGTCAAAACATAGTCAGTACGAAGAGTCAGTCTTCTTGTACTTAAGTCGGCATTGTGCCTTTTGTATTTAGTTCCGACACAATTTCTGTGTTTCATCGTCAATAATACGGTCAGAGGGATACAGTAAACCTGAAGTGAAGCATCGGAATCTATAACTAGAGTCACAGGAATGGTTCAAAACATAGACAGTATGAAGGGTCAGTCTTCTTGTACTTAAGTCGGCATTCTGCCTTTTTTATTTAATTTCAATGCAATTTCTGTGTTTCATCGTCAAGAAGAAGGTCTGAGGGATACAGTAAACCTGAAGTGAAGCATCGGAATCTATAACTAGTGTCACAGGACTGGTTCAAAACATAGACAGTAGGAAGAGTGAGTCTTCTTGTACTTAAGTCGACATTGTGCCATTTCTATTTAATTCCGATGCAATTTCTGTGTTTCATCGTCAAAAAGTAGGTCAGAGGTATACAGTAAACCTGAAGTGAAGCATCGGAATCTGTAACTAGCGTCACAGGAATCGTTCAAAACATAGTCAGTAAGATGAGTCAGTCTTCTTGTATTTAAGTCGGCAATGTGCCTTTTCAATTTAATTCCGATGCAATTTCTGTGTTTCATCGTCAATAAGAACGTCCAAGGGATACAGTAAACTTGAAGTGCAGCATCGGAATCCATAACTAGTGTCACAGGAATGGTTCAAAGCAAAGACAGTACGAAGAGTTAGTTTTCCTGTTCTTAAGTCGGCATTGTGCCATTTGTATTTAATTCCGATGCAATTTCTGTGTTTCATCGTCAATAAGATGGTCAGAGGGATTCAGTAAACCTGAAGTGAAGCATCGGAATCTATAACTAGTGTCACAGAAATGGTTCATAACATAGTCAGTAAGAAGAGTCAGACTTCTTGTACTTAAGTCGGCATTGTGCCTTTTGTATTTAATTCCGACGCAACTTCTGTGTTTCATCGTCAATAATACGGTCAGAGGGACACCGTAAACCCGAAGTGAAGCAACGGAATCTATAACTAGTGTCACAGGAATGGTTCAAAACATAGACAGTATGGTGGGTCAGTCTTCTTCTACTTAAGTCGGCATTGTGCCTTTTCTATTTCATTCCGATGCAATATCTGTGTTTCATCGTCAATAAGAAGGTGCAAGGGATACAGTAAACCTGAAGTGAAAAATCGGAATCTATAACTAGTGTCACAGGAATAGTTCAAATCATAGACAGTAAGAAGAGTCAGTCTTCTTGTACTTAAGTCGGCAATGTGCAATTTCTATTTAATTCCGGAGCAATTTCAGTATTTCGTCGCCAATAGGAAGGTCCGAAGGATACAGTGAACCAGAAGTGAAGCATCGGAATCTATACCTAATATCACGGGAATCGTTCAAAACATAGACAGTAGGAAGAGACAGTCTTCTTGTACTTAAGTCTTCATTGTGCCTTTTGTAATTAGTTCCGATGCAACTTCTGTGTTTCATCGTCAAGAAGAAGGTCAGAGGGATACAGTAAACCTGAAGTGAAGTATCGGAATTTATAATTAGTGTCACAGGAATAGTTCAAAACAGTCAGTAAAAAGAGTCAGTCTTCTTGTAGTTAAGTCAGCATTGTGCCTTTTCTATTTAATTCCGATGCAATTTCTGTGTTTCATCGTCAATAAGAAGGTCCGAGGGTTACAGTAAACCTGAAGTGAATCATCGTAATCTATAACTAGTGTCACAGGAATGGGTCAAAACATAGTCAGTACGAAGAGTCAGTCTTCTTGTACTTAAGTCGGCATTGTGCCTTTTGTATTTAGTTCCGACACAATTTCTGTGTTTCATCGTCAATAATACGGTCAGAGGGATACAGTAAACCTGAAGTGAAGCATCGGAATCTATAACTAGAGTCACAGGAATGGTTCAAAACATAGACAGTATGTAGGGTCAGTCTTCTTGTACTTAAGTCGGCATTCTGCCTTTTTTATTTAATTTCAATGCAATTTCTGTGTTTCATCGTCAAGAAGAAGGTCTGAGGGATACAGTAAACCTAAAGTGAAGCATCGGAATCTATAACTAGTGTCACAGGACTGGTTCAAACATTAGACAGTAGGAAGAGTGAGTCTTCTTGTACTTAAGTCGGCATTGTGCCATTTCTATTTAATTCCGATGCAATTTCTGTGTTTCATCGTCAAAAAGTAGGTCAGAGGGATACAGTAAACCTGAAGTGAAGCATCGGAATCTGTAACTAGCGTCACAGGAATCGTTCAAAACATAGTCAGTAAGATGAGTCAGTCTTCTTGTACTTAAGTCGGCAATGTGCCTTTTCAATTTAATTCCGATGCAATTTCTGTGTTTCATCGTCAATAAGAACGTCCAAGGGATACAGTAAACTTGAAGTGCAGCATCGGAATCCATAACTAGTGTCACAGGAATGGTTCAAAGCATAGACAGAACGAAGAGTTAGTTTTCTTGTACTTAAGTCGGCATTGTGCCTTTTGTATTTAATTCCGATGCAATTTCTGTGTTTCATCGTCAATAAGAAGGTCAGAGGGATTCAGTAAACCTGAAGTGAAGCATCGGA
Source organism: Schistocerca americana (assembly GCF_021461395.2). Classification (NCBI taxonomy): domain Eukaryota; kingdom Metazoa; phylum Arthropoda; class Insecta; order Orthoptera; family Acrididae; genus Schistocerca; species Schistocerca americana. Next base: position 4,928,430 of record NC_060130.1, on the reverse strand, counting down.
ATCTATAACTAGTGTCACAGGAATGGTTCAAAACATTGACAGTAGGAAGAGTCGGTGTTCTTTTACTTAAGTCGGCATCGTGCCTTTTGTATTTAATTCCGATGCAATTTCTGTGTTTCTTCGTCAGAAATAGGTCAGAGGGATACAGTAAACCTGATGTGAAGCATCGGAATCTATAACTAGTGTCACAGGAATGGTTCAAAACATAGACAGTATGGTGGGTCAGTCTTCTTCTACTTAAGTCGGCATTGTGCCTTTTCTATTTCATTCCGATGCAATATCTGTGTTTCATCGTCAATAAGAAGGTGTAAGGGATACAGTAAACCTGAAGTGAAACATCGGAATCTATAACTAGTGTCACAGGAATAGTTCAAATCATAGACAGTAAGAAGAGTCAGTCTTCTTGTACTTAAGTCGGCAATGTGCCTTTTCTATTTAATTCCGGAGCAATTTCAGTATTTCGTCGCCAATAGGAAGGTCCGAAGGATACAGTGAACCAGAAGTGAAGCATCGGAATCTATACCTAATATCACGGGAATCGTTCAAAACATAGACAGTAGGAAGAGACAGTCTTCTTGTACTTAAGTCGGCATTGTGCCTTTTGTAATTAGTTCCGATGCAACTTCTGTGTTTCATCGTCAAGAAGAAGGTCAGAGGGATACAGTAAACCTGAAGTGAAGCATCGGAATCTATAATTAGTGTCACAGGGATAGTTTAAAACAGTCAGTAAGAAGAGTCAGTCTTCTTGTACTTAAGTCAGCATTGTGCCTTTTCTATTTAATTCCGATGCAATTTCTGTGTTTCATCGTCAATAAGAAGGTCCAAGGGATGCAGTAAACCTGAAGTGAATCATCGTAATCTATAACTAGTGTCACACGAATGGTTCAAAACATAGTCAGTACGAAGAGTCAGTCTTCTTGTACTTAAGTCGGCATTGTGCCTTCTGTATTTAATTCCAACGCAATTTCAGTGTTTCATCGTCAATAATACGGTCAGAGGGATACAGTAAACCTGAAGTGAAGCATCGGAATCTATAACTAGTGTCACTGGAATGGGTCAAAACATAGACAGCATGAAGGGTCAGTCTTCTTGTACTTAAGTCGGCATTCTGCATTTTTCATTTAATTTCGATGCTATTTCCGTGTTTCATCGTCAAGAAGAAGGTCAAAGGGAAACAGTAAACCTAAAGTGAAGCATCGGAATCTATAACTAGTGTCACAGGAATGGTTCAAACATTAGACAGTAGGAAGAGTGAGTCTTCTTGTACTTAAGTCGGCATTGTGCCATTTCTATTTAATTCCGATGCAATTTCTGTGTTTCATCGTCAAAAAGTAGGTCAGAGGGATACAGTAAACCTGAAGTGAAGCATCGGAATCTGTAACTAGCGTCACAGGAATCGTTCAAAACATAGTCAGTAAGATGAGTCAGTCTTCTTGTACTTAAGTCGGCAATGTGCCTTTTCAATTTAATTCCGATGCAATTTCTGTGTTTCATCGTCAATAAGAACGTCCAAGGGATACAGTAAACTTGAAGTGCAGCATCGGAATCCATAACTAGTGTCACAGGAATGGTTCAAAGCATAGACAGAACGAAGAGTTAGTTTTCTTGTACTTAAGTCGGCATTGTGCCTTTTGTATTTAATTCCGATGCAATTTCTGTGTTTCATCGTCAATAAGAAGGTCAGAGGGATTCAGTAAACCTGAAGTGAAGCATCGGAATCTATAACTAGTGTCACAGGAATGGTTCAAAACATTGACAGTAGGAAGAGTCGGTGTTCTTTTACTTAAGTCGGCATCGTGCCTTTTGTATTTAATTCCGATGCAATTTCTGTGTTTCTTCGTCAGAAATAGGTCAGAGGGATACAGTAAACCTGATGTGAAGCATCGGAATCTATAACTAGTGTCACAGGAATGGTTCAAACATAGACAGTAGGAAGAGTCAGTCTTCTTGCACTTAGGTGGGCATTGTGTCTTTTGTATTTAATTCAGATGCAATATCTGTGTTTCATCGTCAATAAGAAGGTCCAAGGGACACAGTAAACCTGAAGTGAAGCATCGGAATCTGTAACTAGCGTCACAGGAATGGTTCAAAAACATAGTCGGTAAGAAGAGTAAGTCTCCTTGTACATAAGTCGGCATTGTGCCTTTTCTATTTAATACCGATGCAATTTCTGTGTTTCATCGCCAATAAGCACGTCCAAGGGATACAGTAAACCTGAAGTGATGCATCGGAATCCATAACTAGTGTCACAGGAATGGTTCAAAACATAGACAGTAAGAAGAGTCAGTCTTCTTGTACTTAAGTCGGCATTGTGCCTTTTGTATTTAATTCCGATCCAATTTCAGTGTTTCAACGTCAATAAGACGGTCAGAGGAATACAGTAAACCTGAAGTGAAGCATCGGAATCTATAAGTAGTGTCACAGGAATGGTTCAAAACAGTCAGTAAGAAGAGTAAGTCTTCTTGTACTTAAGTCGGCATTGTGACTTTTGTATTTAATTCCGGTGCAATTTCTGTGTTTCATCGTCAATAAATAGGTCCAAAAGATACAGTTAACCTGAAGTGAAGCATCGGAAACTGTAACTAACGTCACAGGAATGGTTCAAAGCATAGACACTAAGAAGAGTCAGTCTTCTTCTACTTAAGTCGGCATTGTGCCTTTTGTATTTAATTCCGATGCAATTTCTGTGATTCATCGTCAAAAAGAAGGTCAGAGGGATACAGTAAACTTGAAGTGAAGCAACGGAATCTATAACTAGTGTCACAGGAATGGTTCAAAACGTAGACACAAGGAAGAGCCAGTCTTCTTGTACTTAAGTCGGCAATGTGCCTTTTCTATTTAATTCCGATGCAATTTCTGTATTTCGTCGCCAATAAGAAGGTCCTAAGGATACAGTAAACAAGAAGTGAAGCAGCGGAATCTATAACTAATGTCACAGGAATCGTTCAAAACATAGACAGTATGAAGAGTCAGTCTTCTTGTACTTAAGTCTGCATTGTGCATTTTGTATTTAATTCCGATGCAATTTCTGTGTTTCATCGTCAAAAAGAAGGTCAGAGGGACACAGTAAACCTGAAGTGAAGCATCGGAATCTATAACTAGTGTCACAGGACTGGTTCAAAACATAGACAGTAGGAAGAGTGAGTCTTCTTGTACTTAAGTCGGCATTGTGCCATTTCTATTTAATTCCGATGCAATATCTGTGTTTCATCGTCAAAAAGAGGGTCAGAGGGATACAGTAAACCTGAAGTGAAGCATCGGAATCTGTAACTAGCGTCACAGGAATCGTTCAAAACATAGTCAGTAAGATGAGTCAGTCTTCTTGTACTTAAGTCGGCATTGTGCCTTTTCAATTTAATTCCGATGCAATTTCTGTGTTTCATCGTCAATAAGAACGTCCAAGGGATACAGTAAACCTGAAGTGAAGCATCGGTATCTGTAACTAGCGTCACAGGAATGGTTCAAAACATAGACACTAAGAAGAGTCAGTCTGCTTGTACTTAAGACGGCATTGTGCCTTTTCTATTTAATTCCGATGCAATTTCTGTGTTTCATCTTCAATGAGAAGGTGAGAGGGGTACAGTGAACCTGAGGTGAGGCATCGGAATCAATAACTAGTGTCACAGGAATGGTTCAGAACATAGACAGTAAGAAGAGTCAGTCTTCTTTTACTTAAGTCTTACTTTCTATTTAATTCCGATGCAATTTCTGTGTTTCGTCGCCAATAAGAAGGTCCAAAGGATACAGTAAACCTGAAGTAACGCATCGGAATCCATAACTAATGTCACAGGAATCGTTCAAAACATAGACTGTAGGTAGAGTCAGTCTTCTTGTACTTTAGTCGGCATTGTGCCTTTTGTATTTGTTCCGATGCAATTTCTGTGTTTCATCGTCAATAAGACGGTCCTAGGGATACAGTAAACCTCACGTGAAGCATCGGAATCTACAACTAGTGTCACAGGAATGGTTCAAAACATAGTCAGTAAGAAGACTCAGTCTTCTTGTACTTAAGTCGGCATTGTGCCTTTTGTATTTAATTCCGATGCAATTTCTGTGTTTCATCGTCAATAAGAAGGTCCAAGGGATACAGTAAACCTGAAGTGAAGAATCGAAATCTATAATTAGTGTCACAGGAATGGTTCAAAACATAGACAGTAGGAATAGTCAGTCGTCTTGTACTTAAGTTGGCATTGTGCCTTTTGTATTTAATTCCGATGCAATTTCTGTGTCACATCGTCAATAAGAAGGTCCAAGGGATACAGTAAACCTGAAGTGAAGAATCGGAATCTATAATTAGTGTCACAGGAATGGTTCAAAACATAGACAGTAGGAATAGTCAGTCGTCTTGTACTTAAGTTGGCATTGTGCCTTTTGTATTTAATTCCGATGCAATTTCTGTGTCACATCGTCAATAAGGAGGTCCAAGGGATACAGTAAACCTGAAGTGAAGCATCGGAATCTCTAACTAGTGTCACAGGAATGGTTCAAAGCATAGTCAGTAAGAAGAGTCAGTCTCCTTGTACTTAAGTCGGCATTGTGCCTTTTGTATTTAATTCCGATGCAATTTCTGTGTGACATCGTCTATAAGAAGGTCCAAGGGATACAGTAAACCTGAAGTGGAGCATCGGCATCTATAACTAGTGTCACAGGAATGGTTCAAACTTAGACAGTAAGAAGGGTCAGTCTTCTTGTACTTAAGTTGGCGTTGTGCCTTTTGTATTTAATTCCGATGCACTTTATGTGTTACATCGCCAATAAGAACGTCCGAGGGATACAGTAAATCTAAAGTGAAGCATCGGAATCTATAACTAGTGTTACAGGAATGGTTCAATGCACGGACAGTAGGAAGATTCAGTCTCCATGTCCTTAAGTCGGCATTGTACTTTTCTATTTAATTCCGATGCAACTTCTGTGTTTCATCTTCAATAGGATGGTCAGAGGGATACAGTGAACCTGAGGTGAATCATCGGAATCTATAACTAGTGCCACAGGAACGGTTCAAAACATAGACAGTAGGAAGAGTCAGTCTTCTTTTACTTAAGTCGGCATTGTGCCTTTTGTATTTAATTCCGATGCAATTTCTGTCTTTCATCGTCAATAAGAAGGTCCAAGGGATACAGTAAACCTGAAGTGAAGCTTCGGAATCTGTAACTAGCGTCACAGGAATGCTTCAAAACATAGACACTAAGAAGAGTCAGTCTGCTTGTACTTAAGACGGCATTGTGCCTTTTCTATTTAATTCCAATGCAATTTCTGTGTTTCATCTTCAATGAGAAGGTCAGAGGGATACAGTGAACCTGAGGTGTAGCATCGGAATCAATAACTAGCGTCACAGGAATGGTTCAAAACATAGACAGTAGGAAGAGTCAGTCTTCTTTTACTTAAGTCTTACTTTCTATTTAATTCCGATGCAATTTCTGTGTTTCGTCGCCAATAAGAAGGTCCAAAGGATACAGTAAATCTGAAGTAAAGCATCGGAAACCATAACTAATGTCACAGGAATCGTTCAAAACATAGACTGTAGGAAGAGTCAGTCTTCTTGTACTTTAGTCGGGATTGTGCATTTTGTACTTGTTCCGATGCAATTTCTGTGTTTCATCGTCAATAAGAAGGTCCTAGGGATACAGTAAACCTCAAGTGAAGCATCGGAATCTACAACTAGTGTCACAGGATTGGTTCAAAACATAGTCATTAAGAAGAGTCAGTCTTCTTGTACTTAAGTCGGCATTGTGCCTTTTGTATTTAATTCCGATGCAATTTCTGTGTTTCATCGTCAATAAGAAGGTCGAAGGGATACAGTAAACCTCAAGTGAAGAATCGGAATCTGTTACTAGTGTCACAGGAATGGTTCAAAACATAGACTGTAGGAATAGTCAGTCGTCTTGTACTTAAGTTGGCATTGTGCCTTTTCTATTTAATTCCGATGCACTATCTGTGTATCACCGTCAATAAGAAGGTCCAATTGATACAGTAAACCTGAAATGAAGCATCGGAATCTGTAACTAGTGTCACTGGAATGGTTCAAAACATAGACAGTAGGAAGATTCAGCTTTCATGTACTTAAGTCGGCATTGCGCCATTTGCATTTATATCCAATGCAATTTATGTGTTTCATCGTCAATAAGAAGGTCAGAGGGATACAGTAAACCTGAAGTGAAGCATCGGAATCTATAACTAGTGTCACAGGAATGGTTCAAAACATAGTCATTAGGAAGAGTCAGTCTTCTTGTACTTAAGTCGTACTTGTGCCATTTGTATTTAATTCCGATGCAATTTCTGTGTTTCATCGTCAATAAGATGGTCCAAGGGATACAGTAAATCTGAAGTGGAGCATCGGAATCTATAAATAGTGTCACATAAATGGTTCAGAAGTTAGACAGTAAGAAGAGTCTGTCTTCTTGTACTTCAGTCGGCATTGTGCCCTTTTCAATTTAATTCCGATGCAATTACTGTGTATCATCGTCAATAAGAAGGTCAGAGGGATACAGTAAACCTGAAGTGAAGCATCGGTATCTCTAACTAGTGTCACAGGAATGGTTCAACACATAGTCAGTAAGAGGAGATAGTCTTCTTGTACTTAAGTCGAGATTGTGCCTTTTGTATTTAATTCCGATGCAATTTTTGTGTTTCATCGTCAATAAGAAGGTCCAAGGGATACAGTAAACCTGAAGTGAGGCATCGGAATCTGTAACTAGCGTCACAGGAATGGTTCAAAACATAGACAGTCGGAAGAGTCAGTCTTCTTGTAATTAAGTCGGCATTGTGCCTTTTCTATTTAATTCCGAAGCAATTTCTGTGTTTCATTGTCAATAAGAAGGTCCAAGGGATACAGTAAACCTGAAATGTAGCATCGGAATCTATAACTAGTGTCACAGGAATGGTTCAAAACACAGACAGTTGGAAGATTCACTCTACATGTACTTATGTCGGCATTCAGCGTTTTGCATTTCTTTCCGATGCAATTTCTGTGTTTCATCGTCAATAAGAAGGTCAGAGGGATACAGTAAACCTGAAGTGAAGCATCGGAATCTCTAACTAGTGTCACAGGAATGGTTCAAAGCATAGTCAGTAAGAAGAGTCAGTCTCCTTGTACTTAAGTCGGCATTGTGCCTTTTGTATTTAATTCCGATGCAATTTCTGTGTTTCATCGTCAATAAGAAGGTCCAAGGGATACTGCAAACCTGAAGTGAGGCATCGGAATCTGTAACTAGCGTCTCAGGAATGGTTCAAAACATAGACAGTAGGAAGAGTCAGTCTTCTTGTACTTAAGTCGGCATTGTGCCTTTTCTATTTAATTCCGATGCAATTTCTGTGTTTCATTGTCAATAAGAAGGTCCAAGGGATACAGTTAACCTGAAGTGAAGCATCGGAATCTGTAACTAGTGTCACAGGAATGGTTCAAAAAATAGACTGTAGGAAGATTCGCTCTACATGTACTTAAGACGGCATTGTGCCATTTGTATTTATTTCCGATGCAATTTCCGTGTTTCATCGTCAATAAGAAGGTCATGGGGATACAGTAAACCTGAAGTGAAGCATCGGGATCTATAACTAGTGTCACAGGAATGGTTCAAAACATAGTCAGTAAGAAGAGTCAGTCTTCTTGTACTTAAGTCGGCATTGTGCCTTTTGTATTTAATTCCGATGCAATATCTGTGTCTCATCGTCAATAAGAAGGTCCAAGGGATACAGTAAACCTGAAGTGGAGCATCGGAAACTATAACTAGTGTCACAGGAATGGTTCAAATCATAGACAGTAAGAAGAGCCAGTCTTTTTGTACTTAAGTCGGCCTTGTGCCATTTTCAATTTAATTCCGATGCAATTAGTGTGTTTCATCGTCAATATGAAGGTCAGATGGATACAGTAAACCTGAAGTGAAGCATCGGAATCTCTAACTAGTGTCACAGGAATGGTTCAAATCATAGTCAGTAAGAAGAGTCAGTCTTCTTGTACTTAAGTCGGCACTGTGCCTTTTGTATTTAATTCCGATGCAATTTCTGTGTTTCATCGTCAATAAGATGGTCCAAGGGATACAGTAAACCTGAAGTGAAGCATCGGAATCTGTAACTAGCGTCACAGGAATGGTTCAAAACATAGACACTAAGAAGAGTCAGTCTACTTGTAGTTAAGACGGCATTGAGCCTTTTCTGTTCAATTCCGATGCAATTTCTGTGTTTCATCTTCAATGAGAAGGTCAGAGGGATACAGTGAACCTGAGGTGTAGCATCGGAATCAATAACTAGTGTCACAGGAATGGTTCAAAACATAGACAGTAGGAAGAGTCAGTCTTCTTTTACTAAAGTCTTACTTTCTATTTAATTCAGATGCACTTTCTGTGTTTCGTCGCCAATAAGAAGGTCCAAAGGATACAGTAAATCTGAAGTAAAGCATCGGAAACCATAACTAATGTCACAGGAATCGTTCAAATCATAGACTGTAGGAAGAGTCAGTCTTCTTGTACTTTAGTCGTCATTGTGCCTTTTGAATTTGTTCCGATGCATTTTCTGTGTTTCATCGTCAATAATAAGGTCCTAGGGATACAGTAAACCTCAAGTGAAGCATCGGAATCTACAACTAGTGTCACAGGATTGGTTCAAAGCATAGTCAGTAAGAAGAGTCAGTCTTCTTGTACTTAAGTCGGCATTGTGCCTTTTGTATTTAATTCCAATGCAATTTCTGTGTTTCATCGTCAATGAGAAGGTCGAAGGGATACAGTAAACCTCAAGTGAAGCATCGGAATCTACAACTAGTGTCACAGGATTGGTTCAAAGCATAGTCAGTAAGAAGAGTCAGACTTCTTGTACTTAAGTCGGCATTGTGCCTTTTGTATTTAATTCCAATGCAATTTCTGTGTTTCATCGTCAATGAGAAGGTCGAAGGGATACAGTAAACCTGAAGTGAAGAATCGGAATCTATAAATAGTGTCACAGGAATGGTTCAAAACATAGACAGTAGGAATAGTCAGTCGTCTTGTACTTAAGTTGGCATTGTGCCTTTTGTATTTAATTCCGATGCACTATCTGTGTTTCACCGTCAATAAGAAGGTCCAAGGGATACAGTAAACCTGAAATGAAGCATCGGAATCTGTAACTAGTATCACTGGAATGGTTCAAATCATAGACAGTAGGAAGATTCAGTCTTCATGTCCTTAAGTCGGCATTGCGCCATTTGTATTTATATCCGATGCAATTTCTGTGTTTCATCGTCAATAAGAAGGTCAGAGGGATACAGTAAACCTGAAGTGAAGCATCGGAATCTATAACTAGTGTCACAGGAATGGTTCAAAACATAGTCAATAAGAAGAGTCAGTCTTCTTGTACTTAAGTCGTAATTGTGCCATTTGTATTTAATTCCGATGCAATTTCTGTGTTTGATCGTCAATAAGATGGTCCAAGGGATACAGTAAACCTGAAGTGGAGCATCGGAATCTATAAATAGTGTCACATAAATGGTTCAAAAGTTAGACAGTAAGAAGAGTCTGTCTTCTTGTACTTCTGTCGGCATTGTGCTCTTTTCAATTTAATTCCGATGCAATTACTGTGTATCATCGTCAATAAGAAGGTCAGAGGGATACAGTAAACCAGAAGTGAAGCATCGGAATCTCTAACTAGTGTCACAGGAATGGTTTAACACATAGTCAGTAAGAAGAGTTAGTCTTCTTGTACTTAAGTCGGCATTGTGCCTTTGGTATTTAATTCCGACGCAATTTCAGTGTTTCATCGTGAAAAAGAAGGTCAGAGGCATACAGTAAACCTGAAGTGAAGCATCTGAATCTATAACTAGTGTCACAGGAATGGTTCAAAACATAGACAGTAGGAAGAGTCAGTCTTCTTGTACTTAAGTCGGCATTGTGCCTTTTGTATTTAATTCCGATGAAGTTTCTGTGTCTCATCGTCAATAAGAAGGACCAAGGGATACAGTAAACCGGAAGTGGAGCATCGGAATCTATAACTAGTGTCACAGGAATGGTTCAAATCATAGACAGTAAGAAGAGCCAGTCTTTTTGTACTTAAGTCGGCATTGTGCCATTTTCAATTTAATTGCGATGCTATTAGTGTGTTTCATCGTCAATAAGAAGGTCCGATGGATACAGTAAACCTGAAGTGAAGCATCGGAATCTCTAACTAGTGTCACAGGAATGGTTCAAATCATAGTCAGTAAGAAGAGTCAGTCTTCTTGTACTTAAGTCGGCATTGTGCCTTTTGTATTTAATTCCGATGCAATTTCTGTGTTTCATCGTCAATAAGATGGTCCAAGGGATACAGTAAACCTGAAGTGCAGCATCGGAATCTGTAACTAGCGTCACAGGAATGGTTCACAACATAGACACTAAGAAGAGTCAGTCTGCTTGTACTTAAGACGGCACTGAGCCTTCTCTATTTAATACCGATGCAATTTCTGTGTTTCATCTTCAATGAGAAGGTCAGAGGGATACAGTGAACCTGAGGTGTAGCATCGGAATCAATAACTAGTGTCACAGGAATGGTTCAAAAACATAGACAGTAGGAAGAATTAGTCTTCTTTTACTTAAGTCTTACTTTCTATTTAATTCCGATGCAATTTCTGTGTTTCGTCGCCAATAAGAAGGTCCAAAGGATACAGTGAACCTGAAGTAAATCTTCGGAAACCATAACTAATGTCACAGGAATCGTTCAAAACATAGACTGTAGGAATAGTCAGTCTTCTTGTACTTTAGTCGGCATTGTGCCTTTTGTATTTGTTCCGATGCAATTTCTGTGTTTCATCGTCAATAAGATGGTCCAAGGGATACAGTAAACCTGAAGTGAGGAATCGGAATCCATAACTAGTGTCACAGGAATGGTTCAAAACATAGACAGTAGGAATAGTCAGTCGTCTTGTACTTAAGTTGGCATTGTGCCTTTTGTATTTAATTCCGATGCACTATCTGTGTTTCACCATCAATAAGAAGGTCCAAGGGATACAGTAAACCTGTAATGAAGAATCGGAATCTGTAACTAGTGTCACTGGAATGGTTCAAATCATAGACAGTAGGAAGATTCAGTCTTCATGTACTTAAGTCGGCATTGTGCCATTTGTATTTATATCCGATGCAATTACTGTGTTTCATCTTCAATGAGAAGGTCAGAGGGGTACAGTGAACCTGAGGTGAAGCATCGGAATCGATAACTAGTCTCACAGGAATGGTTCAGAACATAGACAGTAGGAGGAGTCAGTCTTCTTTTACTTAAGTCTTACTTTCTATTTAATTCCGATGCAATTTCTGTGTTTCGTCGCCAATAAGAAAGGTCCAAAGGCTACAGTAAACCTGAAGTAAAGCATCGGAATCCATAACTAATGTCACAGGAATCGTTCAAAACATAGACTGTAGGAAGAGTCAGTCTTCTTGTACTTAAGTCGGCATTGTGCCTTTTGTATTTAATTCCGATAAAATTTCTGTGTTTCTTCGTCAATAAGAAGGTCCAAGGGATACAGTAAACCTGAAGTGAAGAATCGGAATCTATAATTAGTGTCACAGGAATGGTTCAAAACATAGACAGTAGGAATAGTCAGTCGTCTTGTACTTAAGTTGGCATTGTGCCTTTTGTATTTAATTCCGATGCACTATCTGTGTTTCACCTTCAATAAGAAGGTCAGAGGGATACAGTAAACCTGAAGTGGAGCATCGGAATCTATAAATAGTGTCACATAAATGGTTCAGAAGTTAGACAGTAAGAAGAGTCTGTCTTCTTGTACTTCAGTCGGCATTGTGCCTTTTTCAATTTAATTCCGATGCAATTACTGTGTATCATCGTCAATAAGAAGGTCAGAGAAATACAGTAAACCTGAAGTGAAGCATCGGTATCTCTAACTAGTGTCACAGGAATGGTTCAAAACATAGACAGTCGGAAGAGTCAGTCTTCTTGTAATTAAGTCGGCATTGTGCCTTTTCTATTTAATTCCGATGCAATTTCTGTGGTTCATTGTCAATAAGAAGGTCCAAGGGATACTGTAAACCTGAAGTGGAGCATCGGAATCTATAAATAGTGTCACATAAATGGTTCAAAAGTTAGACAGTAAGAAGAGTCTGTCTTCTTGTACTTCAGTCGGCATTGTGCCCTTTTCAATTTAATTCCGATGCAATTACTGTGTATCATCGTCAATAAGAAGGTCAGAGGGATACAGCAAACCAGAAGTGAGGCATCGGAATCTGTAACTAGCGTCACAGGAATGGTTCAAAACATAGACAGTCGGAAGAGTCAGTCTTCTTGTAATTAAGTCGGCATTGTGCCTTTTCTATTTAATTCCGATGCAATTTCTGTGTTTCATTGTCAATAAGAAGGTCCAAGGGATACAGTAAACCTGAAATGTAGCATCGGAATCTATAACTAGTGTCACAGGAATGGTTCAAAACACAGACAGTTGGAAGATTCACTCTACATGTACTTATGTCGGCATTCAGCGTTTTGTATTTCTTTCCGATGCAATTTCTGTGTTTCATCGTCAATAAGAAGGTCAGAGGGATACAGTAAACCTGAAGTGAAGCATCGGAATCTCTAACTAGTGTCACAGGAATGGTTCAAAGCATAGTCAGTAAGAAGAGTCAGTCTCCTTGTACTTAAGTCGGCATTGTGCCTTTTGTATTTAATTCCGATGCAATTTCTGTGTTTCATCGTCAATAAGAAGGTCGAAGGGATACAGTAAACCTCAAGTGAAGAATCGGAATCTGTTACTAGTGTCACAGGAATGGTTCAAAACATAGACTGTAGGAATAGTCAGTCGTCTTGTACTTAAGTTGGCATTGTGCCTTTTCTATTTAATTCCGATGCACTATCTGTGTATCACCGTCAATAAGAAGGTCCAATTGATACAGTAAACCTGAAATGAAGCATCGGAATCTGTAACTAGTGTCACTGGAATGGTTCAAAACATAGACAGTAGGAAGATTCAGCTTTCATGTACTTAAGTCGGCATTGCGCCATTTGCATTTATATCCAATGCAATTTATGTGTTTCATCGTCAATAAGAAGGTCAGAGGGATACAGTAAACCTGAAGTGAAGCATCGGAATCTATAACTAGTGTCACAGGAATGGTTCAAAACATAGTCATTAAGAAGAGTCAGTCTTCTTGTACTTAAGTCGTACTTGTGCCATTTGTATTTAATTCCGATGCAATTTCTGTGTTTCATCGTCAATAAGATGGTCCAAGGGATACAGTAAATCTGAAGTGGAGCATCGGAATCTATAAATAGTGTCACATAAATGGTTCAAAAGTTAGACAGTAAGAAGAGTTTGTCTTCTTGTACTTCAGTCGGCATTGTGCCCTTTTCAATTTAATTACGATGCAATTACTGTGTTTCATCGTCAATAAGAAGGTCCAAGGGATACAGTAAACCTGAAGTGAAGCATCGGAATCTGTAACTAGCGTCACAGGAATGGTTCAAAACATAGACACTAAGAAGAGTCAGTCTGCTTGTACTTAAGACGGCATTGTGCCTTTTCTATTTAATTCCGATGCAATTTCTGTGTTTCATCTTCAATGAGAAGGTGAGAGGGGTACAGTGAACCTGAGGTGAGGCATCGGAATCAATAACTAGTGTCACAGGAATGGTTCAGAACATAGACAGTGGGAAGAGTCAGTCTTCTTTTGCTTAAGTCTTACTTTCTATTTAATTCCGATGCAATTTCTGTGTTTCGTCGCCAATAAGAAGGTCCAAAGGATACAGTAAACCTGAAGTAACGCATCGGAATCCATAACTAATGTCACAGGTATCGTTCAAAACATAGACTGTAGGAAGAGTCAGTCTTCTTGTACTTTAGTCGGCATTGTGCCTTTTGTATTTGTTCCCATGCAATTTTTGTGCTTCATCGTCAATAAGACGGTCCTAGGGATACAGTAAACCTCACGTGAAGCATCGGAATCTACAACTAGTGTCACAGGAATGGTTCAAAACATAGTCAGTAAGAAGACTCAGTCTTCTTGTACTTAAGTCGGCATTGTGCCTTTTGTATTTAATTCCGATGCAATTTCTGTGTTTCATCGTCAATAAGAAGGTCCAAGGGATACAGTAAACCTGAAGTGAAGAATCGGAATCTATAATTAGTGTCACAGGAATGGTTCAAAACATTGACAGTAGGAATAGTCAGTCGTCTTGTACTTAAGTTGGCATTGTGCCTTTTGTATTTAATTCCGATGCAATTTCTGTGTCACATCGTCAATAAGAAGGTCCAAGGGATACAGTAAACCTGAAGTGAAGAATCGGAATCTATAATTAGTGTCACAGGAATGGTTCAAAACATAGACAGTAGGAATAATCAGTCGTCTTGTACTTAAATTGGCATTGTGCCTTTTGTATTTAATTCCGATGCAATTTCTGTGTCACATCGTCAATAAGAAGGTCCAAGGGATTCAGTAAACCTGAAGTGAAGCATCGGAATCTCTAACTAGTGTCACAGGAATGGTTCAAAGCATAGTCAGTAAGAAGAGTCAGTCTCCTTGTACTTAAGTCGGCATTGTGCCTTTTGTATTTAATTCCGATGCAATTTCTGTTTCACATCGTCAATAAGAAGGTCCAAGGGATACAGTAAACCTGAAGTGGAGCATCGGAAACTATAACTAGTGTCACAGGAATGGTTCAAAACATGGTCAATAAGAAGAGTCAGTCTTCTTGTACTTAAGTCGTTATTGTGCCATTTGTATTTAATTCCGATGTAATTTCTGTGTTTCATCGTCAATAAGATGGTCCAAGGGATACAGTAAACCTGAAGTGGAGCATCGGAATCTATAAATAGTGTCACATAAATGGTTCAGAAGTTAGACAGTAAGAAGAGTCTGTCTTCTTGTACTTCAGTCGGCATTGTGCCCTTTTCAATTTAATTCCGATGCAATTACTGTGTATCATCGTCAATAAGAAGGTCAGAGGGATACAGTAAACCTGAAGTGAAGCATCGGTATCTCTAACTAGTGTCACAGGAATGGTTCAACACATAGTCAGTAAGAGGAGATAGTCTTCTTGTACTTAAGTCGAGATTGTGCCTTTTGTATTTAATTCCGATGCAATTTTTGTGTTTCATCGTCAATAAGAAGGTCCAAGGGATACAGTAAACCTGAAGTGAGGCATCGGAATCTGTAACTAGCGTCACAGGAATGGTTCAAAACATAGACAGTCGGAAGAGTCAGTCTTCTTGTAATTAAGTCGGCATTGTGCCTTTTCTATTTAATTCCGAAGCAATTTCTGTGTTTCATTGTCAATAAGAAGGTCCAAGGGATACAGTAAACCTGAAATGTAGCATCGGAATCTATAACTAGTGTCACAGGAATGGTTCAAAACACAGACAGTTGGAAGATTCACTCTACATGTACTTATGTCGGCATTCAGCGTTTTGCATTTCTTTCCGATGCAATTTCTGTGTTTCATCGTCAATAAGAAGGTCAGAGGGATACAGTAAACCTGAAGTGAAGCATCGGAATTTCTAACTAGTGTCACAGGAATGGTTCAAAGCATAGTCAGTAAGAAGAGTCAGTCTCCTTGTACTTAAGTCGGCATTGTGCCTTTTGTATTTAATTCCGATGCAATTTCTGTGTTTCATCGTCAATAAGAAGGTCCAAGGGATACTGTAAACCTGAAGTGAGGCATCGGAATCTGTAACTAGCGTCTCAGGAATGGTTCAAAACATAGACAGTAGGAAGAGTCAGTCTTCTTGTACTTAAGTCGGCATTGTGCCTTTTCTATTTAATTCCGATGCAATTTCTGTGTTTCATTGTCAATAAGAAGGTCCAAGGGATACAGTTAACCTGAAGTGAAGCATCGGAATCTGTAACTAGTGTCACAGGAATGGTTCAAAAAATAGACTGTAGGAAGATTCGCTCTACATGTACTTAAGACGGCATTGTGCCATTTGTATTTATTTCCGATGCAATTTCTGTGTTTCATCGTCAATAAGAAGGTCATGGGGATACAGTAAACCTGAAGTGAAGCATCGGGATCTATAACTAGTGTCACAGGAATGGTTCAAAACATAGTCAGTAAGAAGAGTCAGTCTTCTTGTACTTAAGTCGGCATTGTGCCTTTTGTATTTAATTCCGATGCAATATCTGTGTCTCATCGTCAATAAGAAGGTCCAAGGGATACAGTAAACCTGAAGTGGAGCATCGGAAACTATAACTAGTGTCACAGGAATGGTTCAAATCATAGACAGTAAGAAGAGCCAGTCTTTTTGTACTTAAGTCGGCCTTGTGCCATTTTCAATTTAATTCCGATGCAATTAGTGTGTTTCATCGTCAATATGAAGGTCAGATGGATACAGTAAACCTGAAGTGAAGCATCGGAATCTCTAACTAGTGTCACAGGAATGGTTCAAATCATAGTCAGTAAGAAGAGTCAGTCTTCTTGTACTTAAGTCGGCACTGTGCCTTTTGTATTTAATTCCGATGCAATTTCTGTGTTTCATCGTCAATAAGATGGTCCAAGGGATACAGTAAACCTGAAGTGAAGCATCGGAATCTGTAACTAGCGTCACAGGAATGGTTCAAAACATAGACACTAAGAAGAGTCAGTCTACTTGTAGTTAAGACGGCATTGAGCCTTTTCTGTTCAATTCCGATGCAATTTCTGTGTTTCATCTTCAATGAGAAGGTCAGAGGGATACAGTGAACCTGAGGTGTAGCATCGGAATCAATAACTAGTGTCACAGGAATGGTTCAAAACATAGACAGTAGGAAGAGTCAGTCTTCTTTTACTAAAGTCTTACTTTCTATTTAATTCCGATGCACTTTCTGTGTTTCGTCGCCAATAAGAAGGTCCAAAGGATACAGTAAATCTGAAGTAAAGCATCGGAAACCATAACTAATGTCACAGGAATCGTTCAAATCATAGACTGTAGGAAGAGTCAGTCTTCTTGTACTTTAGTCGTCATTGTGCCTTTTGAATTTGTTCCGATGCATTTTCTGTGTTTCATCGTCAATAATAAGGTCCTAGGGATACAGTAAACCTCAAGTGAAGCATCGGAATCTACAACTAGTGTCACAGGATTGGTTCAAAGCATAGTCAGTAAGAAGAGTCAGTCTTCTTGTACTTAAGTCGGCATTGTGCCTTTTGTATTTAATTCCAATGCAATTTCTGTGTTTCATCGTCAATGAGAAGGTCGAAGGGATACAGTAAACCTCAAGTGAAGCATCGGAATCTACAACTAGTGTCACAGGATTGGTTCAAAGCATAGTCAGTAAGAAGAGTCAGACTTCTTGTACTTAAGTCGGCATTGTGCCTTTTGTATTTAATTCCAATGCAATTTCTGTGTTTCATCGTCAATGAGAAGGTCGAAGGGATACAGTAAACCTGAAGTGAAGAATCGGAATCTATAAATAGTGTCACAGGAATGGTTCAAAACATAGACAGTAGGAATAGTCAGTCGTCTTGTACTTCAGTTGGCATTGTGCCTTTTGTATTTAATTCCGATGCACTATCTGTGTTTCACCGTCAATAAGAAGGTCCAAGGGATACAGTAAACCTGAAATGAAGCATCGGAATCTGTAACTAGTATCACTGGAATGGTTCAAATCATAGACAGTAGGAAGATTCAGTCTTCATGTCCTTAAGTCGGCATTGCGCCATTTGTATTTATATCCGATGCAATTTCTGTGTTTCATCGTCAATAAGAAGGTCAGAGGGATACAGTAAACCTGAAGTGAAGCATCGGAATCTATAACTAGTGTCACAGGAATGGTTCAAAACATAGTCAATAAGAAGAGTCAGTCTTCTTGTACTTAAGTCGTAATTGTGCCATTTGTATTTAATTCCGATGCAATTTCTGTGTTTGATCGTCAATAAGATGGTCCAAGGGATACAGTAAACCTGAAGTGGAGCATCGGAATCTATAAATAGTGTCACATAAATGGTTCAAAAGTTAGACAGTAAGAAGAGTCTGTCTTCTTGTACTTCTGTCGGCATTGTGCTCTTTTCAATTTAATTCCGATGTAATTACTGTGTATCATCGTCAATAAGAAGGTCAGAGGGATACAGTAAACCAGAAGTGAAGCATCGGAATCTCTAACTAGTGTCACAGGAATGGTTTAACACATAGTCAGTAAGAAGAGTTAGTCTTCTTGTACTTAAGTCGGCATTGTGCCTTTGGTATTTAATTCCGACGCAATTTCAGTGTTTCATCGTGAAAAAGAAGGTCAGAGGCATACAGTAAACCTGAAGTGAAGCATCTGAATCTATAACTAGTGTCACAGGAATGGTTCAAAACATAGACAGTAGGAAGAGTCAGTCTTCTTGTACTTAAGTCGGCATTGTGCCTTTTGTATTTAATTCCGATGAAGTTTCTGTGTCTCATCGTCAATAAGAAGGACCAAGGGATACAGTAAACCGGAAGTGGAGCATCGGAATCTATAACTAGTGTCACAGGAATGGTTCAAATCATAGACAGTAAGAAGAGCCAGTCTTTTTGTACTTAAGTCGGCATTGTGCCATTTTCAATTTAATTGCGATGCTATTAGTGTGTTTCATCGTCAATAAGAAGGTCCGATGGATACAGTAAACCTGAAGTGAAGCATCGGAATCTCTAACTAGTGTCACAGGAATGGTTCAAATCATAGTCAGTAAGAAGAGTCAGTCTTCTTGTACTTAAGTCGGCATTGTGCCTTTTGTATTTAATTCCGATGCAATTTCTGTGTTTCATCGTCAATAAGATGGTCCAAGGGATACAGTAAACCTGAAGTGCAGCATCGGAATCTGTAACTAGCGTCACAGGAATGGTTCACAACATAGACACTAAGAAGAGTCAGTCTGCTTGTACTTAAGACGGCACTGAGCCTTCTCTATTTAATACCGATGCAATTTCTGTGTTTCATCTTCAATGAGAAGGTCAGAGGGATACAGTGAACCTGAGGTGTAGCATCGGAATCAATAACTAGTGTCACAGGAATGGTTCAAAAACATAGACAGTAGGAAGAATTAGTCTTCTTTTACTTAAGTCTTACTTTCTATTTAATTCCGATGCAATTTCTGTGTTTCGTCGCCAATAAGAAGGTCCAAAGGATACAGTGAACCTGAAGTAAATCTTCGGAAACCATAACTAATGTCACAGGAATCGTTCAAAACATAGACTGTAGGAATAGTCAGTCTTCTTGTACTTTAGTCGGCATTGTGCCTTTTGTATTTGTTCCGATGCAATTTCTGTGTTTCATCGTCAATAAGATGGTCCAAGGGATACAGTAAACCTGAAGTGAGGAATCGGAATCCATAACTAGTGTCACAGGAATGGTTCAAAACATAGACAGTAGGAATAGTCAGTCGTCTTGTACTTAAGTTGGCATTGTGCCTTTTGTATTTAATTCCGATGCACTATCTGTGTTTCACCATCAATAAGAAGGTCCAAGGGATACAGTAAACCTGTAATGAAGAATCGGAATCTGTAACTAGTGTCACTGGAATGGTTCAAATCATAGACAGTAGGAAGATTCAGTCTTCATGTACTTAAGTCGGCATTGTGCCATTTGTATTTATATCCGATGCAATTACTGTGTTTCATCTTCAATGAGAAGGTCAGAGGGGTACAGTGAACCTGAGGTGAAGCATCGGAATCGATAACTAGTCTCACAGGAATGGTTCAGAACATAGACAGTAGGAGGAGTCAGTCTTCTTTTACTTAAGTCTTACTTTCTATTTAATTCCGATGCAATTTCTGTGTTTCGTCGCCAATAAGAAAGGTCCAAAGGCTACAGTAAACCTGAAGTAAAGCATCGGAATCCATAACTAATGTCACAGGAATCGTTCAAAACATAGACTGTAGGAAGAGTCAGTCTTCTTGTACTTAAGTCGGCATTGTGCCTTTTGTATTTAATTCCGATAAAATTTCTGTGTTTCTTCGTCAATAAGAAGGTCCAAGGGATACAGTAAACCTGAAGTGAAGAATCGGAATCTATAATTAGTGTCACAGGAATGGTTCAAAACATAGACAGTAGGAATAGTCAGTCGTCTTGTACTTAAGTTGGCATTGTGCCTTTTGTATTTAATTCCGATGCACTATCTGTGTTTCACCTTCAATAAGAAGGTCAGAGGGATACAGTAAACCTGAAGTGGAGCATCGGAATCTATAAATAGTGTCACATAAATGGTTCAGAAGTTAGACAGTAAGAAGAGTCTGTCTTCTTGTACTTCAGTCGGCATTGTGCCCTTTTCAATTTAATTCCGATGCAATTACTGTGTATCATCGTCAATAAGAAGGTCAGAGGGATACAGTAAACCTGAAGTGAAGCATCGGTATCTCTAACTAGTGTCACAGGAATGGTTCAAAACATAGACAGTCGGAAGAGTCAGTCTTCTTGTAATTAAGTCGGCATTGTGCCTTTTCTATTTAATTCCGATGCAATTTCTGTGGTTCATTGTCAATAAGAAGGACCAAGGGATACTGTAAACCTGAAGTGGAGCATCGGAATCTATAAATAGTGTCACATAAATGGTTCAAAAGTTAGACAGTAAGAAGAGTCTGTCTTCTTGTACTTCAGTCGGCATTGTGCCCTTTTCAATTTAATTCCGATGCAATTACTGTGTATCATCGTCAATAAGAAGGTCAGAGGGATACAGCAAACCAGAAGTGAGGCATCGGAATCTGTAACTAGCGTCACAGGAATGGTTCAAAACATAGACAGTCGGAAGAGTCAGTCTTCTTGTAATTAAGTCGGCATTGTGCCTTTTCTATTTAATTCCGATGCAATTTCTGTGTTTCATTGTCAATAAGAAGGTCCAAGGGATACAGTAAACCTGAAATGTAGCATCGGAATCTATAACTAGTGTCACAGGAATGGTTCAAAACACAGACAGTTGGAAGATTCACTCTACATGTACTTATGTCGGCATTCAGCGTTTTGTATTTCTTTCCGATGCAATTTCTGTGTTTCATCGTCAATAAGAAGGTCAGAGGGATACAGTAAACCTGAAGTGAAGCATCGGAATCTCTAACTAGTGTCACAGGAATGGTTCAAAGCATAGTCAGTAAGAAGAGTCAGTCTCCTTGTACTTAAGTCGGCATTGTGCCTTTTGTATTTAATTCCGATGCAATTTCTGTGTTTCATCGTCAATAAGAAGGTCCAAGGGATACTGTAAACCTGAAGTGGAGCATCGGAATCTATAAATAGTGTCACATAAATGGTTCAAAAGTTAGACAGTAAGAAGAGTCTGTCTTCTTGTACTTCAGTCGGCATTGTGCCCTTTTCAATTTAATTCCGATATAATTACTGTGTATCATCGTCAATAAGAAGGTCAGAGGGATACAGTAAACCTGAAGTGAAGCATTGGAATCTATAACTAGAGTCACAGGAATGGTTCAAAACATAGACAGTAGGAAGAGTCAGTCTTCTTGTACTTAAGTCGGCATTGTGCTTTTTCTATTTAATTCCGATGCGATTTCTGTGTCTCATCGCCAATAGGAAGGTCCAAGGGATACAGTAAACCTGAAGTGAAGCATTAGAATCTATAACTAGTGTCACAGGAATGGTTCAAAACATAGTCAGTAAGAAGAGTCAGTCTTCTTGTACCTAAGTCGGCATTGTGCCTTTTCTATTTAATTACGGTGCAATTTCTGTGTTTCATCGTCAGTAAGAAGGTCCAAGGGATACAATAAACCTGGAGTGAAACATCGGAATGTATAACTAGTGTCACAGGAATGGTTCAAAACATAGACAGTAAGAAGAGTCAGTCTTCTTGTACTTAAGTCGGCATTGTGCCTTTTGTATTTAATTCCGATGAAGTTTCTGTGTCTCATCGTCAATAAGAAGGTCCAAGGGATACAGTAAACCGGAAGTGGAGCATCGGAATCTATAACTAGTGTCACAGGAATGGTTCAAATCATAGACAGTAAGAAGAGCCAGTCTTTTTGTACTTAAGTCGGCATTGTGCCATTTTCAATTTAATTCCGATGCAATTTATGTGTTTCATCGTCAATAAGATGGTCCAAGGGATACAGTAAACCTGAAGTGCAGCATCGGAATCTGTAACTAGCGTCACAGGAATGGTTCAAAACATAGACACTAAGAAGAGTCAGTCTGCTTGTACTTAAGACGGCACTGAGCCTTTTCTATTTAATACCGATGCAATTTCTGTGTTTCATCTTCAATGAGAAGGTCAGAGGGATACAGTGAACCTGAGGTGTAGCATCGGAATCAATAACTAGTGTCACAGGAATGGTTCAAAACATAGACAGTAGGAAGAATTAGTCTTCTTTTACTTAAGTCTTACTTTCTATTTAATTCCGATGCAAATTCTGTGTTTCGTCGCCAATAAGAAGGTCCAAAGGATACAGTGAACCTGAAGTAAAGCTTCGGAAACCATAACTAATGTCACAGGAATCGTTCAAAACATAGACTGTAGGAATAGTCACTCTTCTTGTACTTTAGTCGGCATTGTGCCTTTTGTATTTGTTCCGATGCAATTTCTGTGTTTCATCGTCAATAAGATGGTCCAAGGGATACAGTAAACCTGAAGTGAGGAATCGGAATCCATAACTAGTGTCACAGGAATGGTTCAAAACATAGACAGTAGGAATAGTCAGTCGTCTTGTACTTAAGTTGGCATTGTGCCTTTTGTATTTAATTCCGATGCACTATCTGTGTTTCACCATCAATAAGAAGGTCCAATGGATACAGTAAACCTGTAATGAAGAATCGGAATCTGTAACTAGTGTCACTGGAATGGATCAAATCATAGACAGTAGGAAGATTCAGTCTTCATGTACTTAAGTCGGCATTGTGCCATTTGTATTTATATCCGATGCAATTACTGTGTTTCATCTTCAATGAGAAGGTCAGAGGGGTACAGTGAACCTGAGGTGAAGCATCGGAATCAATAACTAGTCTCACAGGAATGGTTCAGAACATAGACAGTAGGAGGAGTCAGTCTTCTTTTACTTAAGTCTTACTTTCTATTTAATTCCGATGCAATTTCTGTGTTTCGTCGCCAATAAGAAAGGTCCAAAGGCTACAGTAAACCTGAAGTAAAGCATTGGAATCCATATCTAATGTCACAGGAATCGTTCAAAACATAGACTGTAGGAAGAGTCAGTCTTCTTGTACTTAAGTCGGCATTGTGCCTTTTGTATTTAATTCCGATAAAATTTCTGTGTTTCTTCGTCAATAAGAAGGTCCAAGGGATACAGTAAACCTGAAGTGAAGAATCGGAATCTATAATTAGTGTCACAGGAATGGTTCAAAACATAGACAGTAGGAATAGTCAGTCGTCTTGTACTTAAGTTGGCATTGTGCCTTTTGTATTTAATTCCGATGCACTATCTGTGTTTCACCTTCAATAAGAAGGTCAGAGGGATACAGTAAACCTGAAGTGAAGCGTCGGAATCTCTAACTAGTGTGACAGGAATGGTTCAAAACATAGTCAGTAAGAAGAGTCAGGCTTCTTGTACTTAAGTCGGCATTGTGCCTTTTGTATTTAATTCCGATGCAATTTCTGTGTTTCATCGTCAATAAGTAGGTCCAAGGGATACAGTAAACCTGAAGTGAAGCATCGGAATCTGTAACTAACGTCACAGGAATGGTTCAAAGCATAGGCACTAAGAAGAGTCAGTCTGCTTGTACTTAAGACGGCATTGTGCCTTTTCTATTTAATTCCGATGCAATTTCTGTGTTTCATCTTCAATAAGAAGGTCAGAGGGATACAGTGAACTTGAGGTGAAGCATCGGAATCTATAACTAGTGTCACAGGAATGGTTCAAAGCATAGACAGTAGGAAGGGTCAGACTTCTTTTACTTGTGTCGGCATTGTGCCTTTTGTATTTAATTCCGATGCAATTTCTGTGATTCATCGTCAAAAAGAAGGTCAGAGGGATACAGTAAACTTGAAGTGAAGCATCGGATTCAATAACAAGTGTCACAGGAATGGTTCAAAACATAGACACAATTAAGAGTCAGTCTTCTTGTACTTAAGTCGGCAATGTGCATTTTCTATTTAATTCAGATGCAATTTCTGTGTATCATCGTCAATAAGAAGGTCCAAGGGATACAGTAAACCTGAAGTGAGGCATCGGAATCTATAACTAGTGTCACAGGAATGGTTCGAAACACGGACATTAGAAGAGTCAGTCTTCTTGTACTTAAGTCGGCATTGTGCCTTTTGTATTTAATTCCGATGCAGTTTCTGTGTTTCATCGTCAATAAGTAAGTCAGAGGGATACAGAAAACCTGAAGTGAAGCATCGGAATCTATAACTAGTGTCACAGGAATGGTTCAAACTTAGACAGTAAGAAGGGGCAGTCTTCTTGTACTTAAGTTGGCGTTGTGCCTTTTGTATTTAGTTTCGATGCACTTTATGTGTTACATCGCCAATAAGAACGTCCAAGGGATACAATAAATCTGAAGTGAAGCATCGGAATCTATAACTAGTGTTACAGGAATGGTTCAATACACGGACAGTAGGAAGAGTCAGTCTCCATGTGCATAAGTCGGCATTGTGCCTTTTCTATTTAATTCCGATGCAATTTCTGTGTTTCATCGTCAATAAGAATGTCAGAGGGATACTGTAACCCAGAAGTGAAGCATCGGAATCTGTAACAAGCGACACAGGAATGGTTCAAAACACAGACAGTAAGAATAGTCAGTCTTCTTGTACTTAAGTCGGCATTGTGCCTTTTCTATTTATTTCCGATGCAATTTCTGTGATTCATCGTCTACAAGAAGGTCAGAGAGATACAGTAAACCTGAAGTGAAGCATCGGAATCTATAACTAGTGTCACAGCAATGGTTCAAACATAGTCAGTAAGAAGAGTCAGTCTTCTTGTACTTAAGTCGGCATTGTGCCTTTTCTATTTAATTCCGATGCAATTTCTGTGTTTCATCGTCAAAAAGAAGGTCAGAGGGATACAGTAAACCTGAAGTGAAGCACCGGAATCTATAACTAGTGTCACAGGAATGGTTCAAAACATAGACAGTAGGAAGAGTCAGTCTTCTTGTACTTAAGACGGCATTGTGCCATTTCTATTTAATTCCAATGCAATTTCTGTGTTTCATCGTCAAAAAGAAGGTCAGAGGGATACAGTAAACCTGAAGTGAAGCATCGGAATCTATAACTAGTGTCACAGGAATGGTTCAAAACATAGACAGTAAGAAGAGTCAGTCTTTTTGTACTTAAGTCGCAATGTGCCATTTTCAATTAAATTCCGATGCATTTAGTGTGTTTCATCGTCAATAAGAAGGTCAGAGGGATACAGTAAACCTGAAGTGAAGCATCGGAATCTGTAACTAGCGTTACTGGAATGGTTCAAAGCATAGACACTAAGAAGAGTCAGTCTGCTTGTACGTAAGACGGCATTGTGCCTTTTCTATATAATTCCGATGCAATTTCTGTGTTTCATCTTCAATAGGATG
The DNA here is from genome assembly GCF_021461395.2 of Schistocerca americana. NCBI lineage: Eukaryota > Metazoa > Arthropoda > Insecta > Orthoptera > Acrididae > Schistocerca > Schistocerca americana. The sequence continues at coordinate 4,903,099 of NC_060130.1, read as the reverse complement.
GTCAGAGGGATACAGTGAACCTGAGGTGAATCATCGGAATCTATAACTAGTGTCACAGGAATGGTTCAAAACATAGACAGTAGGAAGAGTCAGTCTTCTTTTACTTAAGTCGGCATTGTGCCTTTTGTATTTATTTCCGATGCAATTTCTGTGTGTTTCATCGTCAAAATGAAGGTCAGAGGGATACAGTAAACCTGATGTGAAGCATCGGAATCTATAACTAGTGTCACAGGAATGGTTCAAATCATAGACAGTAGGAAGAGTCAGTCTAATTGTACTTAAGTCGGCATTGTGCCTTTTGTATTTAATTCAGATGCAATATCTGTGTTTCATCGTCAATAAGAAGGTCCAAGGGATACAGTAAACCTGAAGTGAAGTATCGGAATCTGTAACTAGCGTCACAGGAATGGTTCAAAACATAGTCAGTAAGAAGAGCCAGTCATCTTGTACTTAAGTCGGCATTGTGCCTTTTCTATTTAATTCCGATGCAATTTCTGTGTTTCATCGTCAATAACAAGGTCAGAGGGATACAGTAAACCTGAAGTGAAGCATCGGAATGTATAACTAGTGTCACAGGAATGGTTCAAACATAGTCAGTAAGAAGAGGCTGTCTTCTTGTACTTAAGTCGGCATTGTGCCTTTTCTATTTAATTCCGATGCAATATCTTTGTTTCATCGTCAATAAGAAGGTCAGAGGGATACAGTAAACCTGAAGTGAAGCATCGGAATCTATAACTAGTGTCACGGGAATGGTTCAAAACATAGACAGTAGGAAGAGTCAGTCTTCTTGTACTTCAGTCGGCATTGTGATTTTTGTATCTAATTCCGATGCAATTTCTGTGTTTCATCGTCAATAAGAAGGTCCAACGGATACAGCAAACCTGAAGTGAAGCATCGGAATCCATAACTAGTGTCACAGGAATGGTTCAAAACATACACAGCAAGAAGAGTCAGTCTTCTTGTACTTAAGCCGGCATTGTGCCTTTTTTATTTAATTCCGATGCAATTTCTGTGTTTCATCGTAAATAAGAATGTCAGAGGGATACAATAAACATATAGTGAAGCATCGGAATCTAAAACTGGTCTCACAGGAAAGGTTCAAAACATAGAGAGTAAGAAGAGCCAGTCATCTTGTATTTGAGTCGGCATTGTTATTTTTCTATTTAATTCCGATGCAATTTCTGTGTTTCATCGTCAATACGAAGGCCCTAGGGATACAGTAAACCTGAAGTGAAGCATCGGAATCTATAACTAGTGTCACAGGAATGGTTCAAAACATATACAGTAAGATGAGTCAGTCTTCTTGTACGTAAGTCGGCATTGTGCCTTTTGTATTTATTTCCGATGCAATTTCTGTGTTTCGTCGTCAATAAGAAGGTCCAAGGGATACATTAAACCTGAAGTGAAGCATCGGAATCTATATCTAGTGTCACAGGAAAGGTTCAAAGCATAGACAGTAAGTAGAGTCAGTCTTCTTGTACTTAAGTCGGCATTGTGCCTTTTGCATTTAATTCCGATGCAATTTCTGTGTTTCATCGTGAATGAGAAGGTCAGAGGGATACAGTAAAACTGAAGTGAAGCATCGGAATCTATAACTTGTGTTACAGGAATGGTTCAAAAAAAACTGTAAGAAGTGTCAGTCTTCTTGTACTTAAGTCGGCATTGTGCCTTTTCTATTTAATTCCAATGCAAATTCTGTGTTTCATCGTCAATAAGAATGTCAGAGGGATACACTAAACCTGAAGTGAAGCATCGGAATCTATAACTAGTGTCACAGGAATGGTTCAAAACATAGAAACTAGGAAGAGTCAGTCTTCTTGTACTTAATTCGGCATTGTGCCTTTTCTATTTAATTCCGATGCAATTTCTGTGTTTCGTCGTCAATAAGAAGGTCCAAGGGATACAGTAAATCTGAAGTGAGGCATCGGAATCTATATCTAGTGTCACAGAAAAGGTTCAAAACATAGACAGTAAGAAGAGTCAGTCTTCTTGTACTTAAGTCGGCATTGTGCCTTTTGTATTTAATTCCGATGCAACTTCTGTGTTTCATCGTCAATAAGAAGGTCAGAGGGGTCCAGCAAATCTGAAGTGATGGATCGGAATCTATAACTAGTGTCACAGGAATGGTTAAAACATAGATAGTAGGAAGAGTCAGTCTTCTTGTACTTAAGCCGTCATTGTGCTCTAGTATTTAATTCCGATGCAATTTCTGTGTTTCATCGTCAATAAGAAGGTCCAAGGGATACAGTAAACATATAGTGTAGCATCGGAATCTAAAACTGGTCTCACAGGAAATGTTCACAACATAGTCAGTAAGAAGAGTCAGTCTTCTTGTACTTAAGTCGGCATTGTGCATTTTGTATTTAATTCCGATGCAATTTCTGTGTTTCATCGTCTATAAGAAGGTCAGAGGGATACAGTAAACCTGAAGTGAAGCATCGGAATCTATAACTAGTGTCACAGGAATGGTTCAAAACATAGACAGTAGGAAGAGACAGTCTTCTTGTACTTAAGTCGGCATTGTTCCTTTTGTATTTAATTCAAATGCAATTTCTGTGTTTCGTCGTCAATAAGTAGGTCCAAGGGAAACAGTTAACCTGAAATGAAGCATCGGAACCTATGACTAGTGTCACAGGAATGGTTCAAAACATAGACAGTAAGAAGAGTCAGTCTTCTAGTACATAAGTCGGCATTGTGCCTTTTGTATTTAATTCCGATGCAAACTCTGTGTTTCATTGTCGATAAGACGTTCCAAGGGATGCAGTAAACCTGAAGTGAAGCATCGGAATCTATAACTAGTGTCACAGGAATTGTTCAAAACATAGACAGTAAGAAGTGTCAGTCTTCTTGTACTATAGTCGGCATTGTGCCTTTTCTATTTAATTCCGATGCAATTTCCGTGTTTCATCGTCAATAAGAAGGTCAGAGGGATACAGTAAACCTGAAGTGAAGCATCGGAATGTATAACTAGTGTCACAGGAATGGTTCAAACATAGACAGTAGGAAGAATCAGTCTTCTTGTACTTAAATCGGCATTGTGCCTTTTCTATTTAATTCCGATGCAAATTCTGTGTTTCGTCGTCAATAAGAAGGTCCAAGGGATACAATACACCTGAAGTGAAGCATCGGAATCTATAACTAGTGTCACAGGAATGGTTCAAAACATAGACAGTAAGGAGAGTCAGTCTTCTTGTACTATAGTCGGCATTGTGCCTTTTCTATTTAATTCCGATGCAATTTCCGTGTTGCATCGTCAATAAGAAGGTCAGAGGGATACAGTAAACCTGAAGTGAAGCATCGGAATGTATAACTAGTGTCACAGGAATGGTTCAAAACATTGACAATAGCAAGGGTCAGTCTTCTTGGACTTAAGTCGGCATTGTGCCTCTCCTATTTAAATCCGCTGCAATTTCTGTGTTTCGTCGTCAATAAGAAGCTCCAAGGGATACAGTAAACATGAAGTGAAGCATCGGAATCTATAACTAGTGTCACAGGAAAGGTTCAAATCATTGACAGTAAGAATAGTCAGTCCTCTTGTACTTAAGTCGGCAATGTGCCTTTTGTATTTAATTCCGATCCAATTTCTGTAATTCAACGTCAATAAGAAGGTCAGAGGGATAAAGTAAACCTGAAGTGAAGCATCGGAATCTATGACCAGTGTCACAGGAAAGGTTTAAAAGATAGACAGTAGGAAGAGTCAGTCTTCTTGTACTTATGATGGCGTTGTGCCTTTCTATTTAATTCCGATGCAATATCTGTGTTTCATCGTCAATACGAAGGTCCTAGGGATACAGTAAACCTGAAGTGAAGCATCGGAATCTATAACTAGTGGAACAGGAATGGTTCAAAACATAGACAGTAAGGTGAGTCAGTCGTCTTGTACGTAAATCGGCATTGTGGCTTTTGTATTTATATCCGATGCAATTTCTGTGTTTCGTCGTCAATAAGAAGGTCCAAGGGATACATTAATCCTGAAGTGAAGCATCGGAATATATATATCTAGTGTCACAGGAAACTTTCAAAACATAGACAATAAGAACAGTCAGTCTTCTTGTACTTAAGTCGGCATTGTGCCTTTTGTATGTAATTCCGATGCAATTACTGTGTTTCATCGTCAATAAGAAGGTCAGAGGGATACAGTAAACCTGAAGTGAAGCACCGGAATCTATAACTAGTGTTACAGGAATGGTTCAAAACATAGACTGTAGGAAGAGTCAGTCTTCTTGTACTTAAGTCGGCATTGTGCCTTTTCTATTTAATTCCGATGCAATTTCTGTGTTTCATCGTCAATAAGAATGTCAGAGGGATAAAGTAAACCTGAAGTGAAGCATCGGAATCTATAACTAGTGTCACAGGAATGGTTCAAAACATAGACACTAGGAAGAATCAGTCTTCTTGTACTTAAGTCAGCATTGTGCCTTTTCTACGTAATTCCGATGCAATTTCTGTGTTTCGTCGTCAATAAGAAGGTTCAAGGGATACAGTAAATCTGAAGTGAAGCATCGGAATCTATATCTAGTGTCAGAGGAAAGGTTCAAAACATAGACAGTAAGAAGAGTCAGTCTTCTTGCACATTTGTCAACATTGTGCCTTCTGTATTAAATTCCGATGCAATTTCTGTGTTTCATCGTCAATAAGAAGGTCAGAGGGATACAGTAAATCTGAAGTGAAGCATAGGAATCTATAACAAGTGTAACAGGAATGGTTCAAAGCATAGGCAGTAGGAAGAGTTAGTCTTCTTGTACTTAAGTCGGCATTGTGCCTATTCTATTTAATTCCGATGCAATTTCTATGTTTCGTCGTCAATAAGAAGGTCAGAGACATACAGTAAACCTGAAGTGAAGCATCGGAATCTATATCTAGTGTCACAGGAATGGTTCACAACATACACAGCAGAAGAGTCAGTCTTCTTGTACTTAATTCGGAATTGTGCCTTTTGTATTTAACTCCGATGCAATTTCTGTGTTTTATCGCCAATAAGAAGGTCCAAGGGATACATGAAACCTGAAGCGATGCATCGGAATCTATAACTAGTGTCACAGGAATGGTTCAAAACATAGACAGTAGGAAGAGTCAGTCATCTTGTACTTAAGTCTGCATTGTGCCTTTTGTATTTATTCCGATGCAATTTCTGTGTTTCATCGTCAATGTGAAGGTCCAAGAGATACAGTAAACCTGAAGTGAAGCATCGGAATCTATAACTAGTGTCACAAGAATGGTTCAAAATATAGAGAGTAAGAAGAGTCAGTCTTCTTGTACTTAAGTCGGCTTTGTGCCATTTGTATTTAATTCCGATGCAATTTGTGTGTTTCATCGTCATAAGAAGGTCCATGGGATACAGTAAACATATAGTGAAGCATCGGAATCTATAACTAGTGTCACAGGAATGGTTCAAAACTTAGACAGTAGGAAGAGTCAATCCTGTTGTACTTAAGTCGGCATTGTGCCTTTTCTATTAAATTCCGTTGCAATTTCTGTGTTTCGTCGTCAATAAGAAGGTCCAAGGGATACAGTAAACCCGAAATGAACCATCGGAATCTATAACTAGTGTCACAGGAACGGTTCAAAGCATAGACGGTAAGAAGAGTCAGTCTTCTTGTACTTAAGTCGGCATTGCGCCTTTTGTACTTAATTCCGATGCAATTTCTGTGTTTCGTCGTCAATAAAAAGGTCCAAGGGATACATTAAACCTGAAGTGAAGCATCGGAATCTATATCTAGTGTCACAGGAAAGGTTCAAAACATAGACAGTAAATAGAGTCAGTCTTCTTGTACTTAAGTCGATAATGTGCCTTTGTATTTAATTCCGATCCAATTTCTGTAATTCATCGTCAATAAGAAGGTCAGAGGGATACAGTAAACCTGAAGTGAAGCATCGGAATCTATGACCAGTGTCACAGGAAAGGTTCAAAGCATAGACAGTAGGAAGAATCAGTTTTCTTGAACTTAAGACGGCATTGTGCCTTTTCTATTTATTCCGATGCAATATCTGTGTTTCATCGTCAATACGAAGGTCCTAGGGATACAGTAAACCTGAAGTGAAGCATCGGAATCTATAACTAGTGGCAAAGGAATGGTTTCAAAACATAGACAGTAAGATGAGTCAGTCTTCTTGTACGTAAGTCGTCATTGTGCCTTTTGTATTTATTTCCGATGCAATTTCTGTGTTTCGTCGTCAATAAGAAGGTCCAAGGGATACAATAATCCTGAAGTGTAGCATCGGAATATATATATCTAGTGTCACAGGAAAGGTTCAAAACATAGACAACAAGAACAGTCAGTCTTCTTGCACGTAAGTCGGCATTGTGCCTTTTGTACGTAATTCCGATGCAATTACTGTGTTTCATCGTCAATATGAAGGTCAGAGGGATACAGTAAACCTGAAGTGAAGCACCGGAATCTATAACTAGCGTTACAGGAATGGTTCAAAACATAGACTGTTAGAAGAGTCAGTCTTCTTGTATTTAATTCGGCATTGTGCCTTTTCTATTTAATTGCGATGCAATTTCTGTGTTTCATCGTCAATAAGAATGTCAGAGGGATACAGTAAACCTAAAGTGAAGCATCGGAATCTATAACTAGTGTCACAGGAATGGTTCAAAACATAGACACTAGGAAGAGTCAGTCTTCTAGTACTTAAGTCAGCATTGTGCCTTTTCTATTTAATTCCTATGCAAATTCTGTGTTTCGTCGTCAATAAGAAGGTCCAAGGGATACAGTAAATCTGAAGTGAAGCATCGGAATCTATATCTAGTGTCACAGGAAAGGTTCAAAACATAGACAGTAAGAAGAGTCAGTCTTCTTGCACATATGTCAACATTGTGCTTTTTGTTATTAATTCCGATGCAATTTCTGTGTTTCATCGTCAATAAGAAGGTCAGAGGGATACAGTAAATCTGAAGTGAAGCATAGGATTCAATAACTAGTGTCACAGGAATGGTTCAAAGCATAGACAGTAGGAAGAGTCAGTCTTCTCGTACTTAAGACGGCATTGTGCCTATTCTATTTAATTCCTATGCAATTTCTATGATTCGTCGTCAATAAGAATGTCAGAGGGATACAGTAAACCTGAAATGAAGCATCGGAATCTATAACTAGTGCCACAGGAACGGTTCAAAACATAGACAGTAGGAAGAGTCAGTCATCTTGTACTTAAGTCGGCATTGTGCCTTTTGTATTTAATTCCGATGCAATTTCTGTGTTTCATCGTCAATAAGAAGGTCCAAGGGATACAGTAAACATATAGTGAAGCATCGGAATCTAAAACTGGTCTCACAGGTAAGGTTCAAAACATAGAGAGTAAGAAGAGCCAGTCATCTTGTATTTGAGTCGGCATTGTGTCTTTTGTATTTAATTCCGTTGCAATTTCTGTGTTTCATCGTCAATAAGATGGTCAGAGGGAATCTGTAAACTTGAAGTGAAGCATCCGAATCTATAACTAGTGCCACAGGAATGGTTAAAACATAGACAGTAGGAAGAGGCAGTCTTCTTGTACTTAAGTCGCCATAGTGCCTCTTGTATTTAATTCCGATGCAATTTCTGTGTTTCATCGTCAATAAGAAGGTCCAAGGGATACAGTAAACATATAGAGTAGCGCCGGAATCTAAAACTGGTCTCACAGGAAGTGTTCACAACATAGTCAGTAAGAAGAGTCAGTCTTCTTGTACTTAAGTCGGCATTGTGTGTTTTGTATTTAAATCCGATGCAACTTCTGTGTTTCACCGTCAATAAGTAGGTCAGAGAGATACAGTAAACCTGAAGTGAACCATCGGAATCCTTAACTAGTGTCACTGGAATGGTTCAAAACACACACAGCAAGAAGTGGAAGTCTTCTTGTACGTAAGTCGGATTTATGCCTTTTGTATTTAATTCCGATGCAATTTCTGTGTTTCATCGTCAATTGGAAGGTCCAAGGGATACAGTAAACATATAGTGAAGCATCGGAATCTAAAACTGGTCACACAGGAATGGTTCAAAACATAGTTAGTAAGAAGAGACAGTAATCTTGTATTTGAGTCGGCATTGTAGCTTCTGTTTTTAATTCCGATGCAATTTCTGTGTTTCATTGTCAATAAGAAGGTCAGAGGGAATCAGTAAGCCAGAAGTGAAGGATCGGAATCTATAACTAGTGTCACAGGAATGGTTAAAACATAGACAGTAGGAAGAGTCAGTCTTCTTGTACCTAAGCCGTCATTGTGCCTCTTGTATTTAATTCCGATGCAATTTCTGTGTTTCATCTTCAATAAGAAGGTCCAAGGGATACAGTAAACATATAGTGTAGCATCGGAATCTAAAACTGGTCTCACAGGAAATGTTCACTACATAGTCAGTAAGAAGAGTCAGTCTTCTTGTACTTAAGTCGGCATTGTGCATTTTGTATTTAATTCCGATGCAATTTCTGTGTTTCATCGTCTATAAGAAGGTCAGAGGGATACAGTAAACATAAAGTGAAGCATCGGAATCTATAACTAGTGTCACAGGAATGGTTCAAAACATAGACAGTAAGAAGAGTCAGTCTTCTTGTACATAAGTCGGCATTGTGCATTTTGTATTTAATTCCGATGCAATCTCTGTGTTTCATTGTGGATAAGACGTTCGAAGGGATACAGTAAACCTGAAGTGAAGCATCGGAATCTATAACTAGTGTCACAGGAATTGTTCAAAACATAGACAGTAAGAAGTGTCAGTCTTCTTGTACTGAAGTCGGCATTGTGCCTTTTGTATTTAATTCCGTTGCAATTTCTGTGTTTCATCGTCAATAAGATGGTCAGAGGGAATCTGTAAACTTGAAGTGAAGCATCCGAATCTATAACTAGTGCCACAGGAATGGTTAAAACATAGACAGTAGGAAGAGGCAGTCTTCTTGTACTTAAGTCGCCATTGTGCCTCTTGTATTTAATTCCGATGCAATTTCTGTGTTTCATCGTCAATAAGAAGGTCCAAGGGATACAGTAAACATATAGAGTAGCGCCGGAATCTAAAACTGGTCTCACAGGAAGTGTTCACAACATAGTCAGTAAGAAGAGTCAGTCTTCTTGTACTTAAGTCGGCATTGTGTGTTTTGTATTTAAATCCGATGCAACTTCTGTGTTTCACCGTCAATAAGTAGGTCAGAGAGATACAGTAAACCTGAAGTGAACCATCGGAATCCTTAACTAGTGTCACTGGAATGGTTCAAAACACACACAGCAAGAAGTGGAAGTCTTCTTGTACGTAAGTCGGATTTATGCCTTTTGTATTTAATTCCGATGCAATTTCTGTGTTTCATCGTCAATTGGAAGGTCCAAGGGATACAGTAAACATATAGTGAAGCATCGGAATCTAAAACTGGTCACACAGGAATGGTTCAAAACATAGTTAGTAAGAAGAGACAGTAATCTTGTATTTGAGTCGGCATTGTAGCTTCTGTATTTAATTCCGATGCAATTTCTGTGTTTCATTGTCAATAAGAAGGTCAGAGGGAATCAGTAAGCCAGAAGTGAAGGATCGGAATCTATAACTAGTGTCACAGGAATGGTTAAAACATAGACAGTAGGAAGAGTCAGTCTTCTTGTACCTAAGCCGTCATTGTGCCTCTTGTATTTAATTCCGATGCAATTTCTGTGTTTCATCTTCAATAAGAAGGTCCAAGGGATACAGTAAACATATAGTGTAGCATCGGAATCTAAAACTGGTCTCACAGGAAATGTTCACTACATAGTCAGTAAGAAGAGTCAGTCTTCTTGTACTTAAGTCGGCATTGTGCATTTTGTATTTAATTCCGATGCAATTTCTGTGTTTCATCGTCTATAAGAAGGTCAGAGGGATACAGTAAACATGAAGTGAAGCATCGGAATCTATAACTAGTGTCACAGGAATGGTTCAAAACATAGACAGTAAGAAGAGTCAGTCTTCTTGTACATAAGTCGGCATTGTGCATTTTGTATTTAATTCCGATGCAATCTCTGTGTTTCATTGTGGATAAGACGTTCCAAGGGATACAGTAAACCTGAAGTGAAGCATCGGAATCTATAACTAGTGTCACAGGAATTGTTCAAAACATAGACAGTAAGAAGTGTCAGTCTTCTTGTACTGAAGTCGGCATTGTGCCTTTTGTATTTAATTCCGATGCAATTTCTGTGTTTCATCGTAAATAAGAAGGTCAGAGGGATACAATAAACATATAGTGAAGCATCGGAATCTAAAACTGGTCTCACAGGAAATGTTCACAACATAGTCAGAAAGAAGAGTAAGCTTTCTTGTACTTAAGTCGGCATTGTGCCTTTTGTATTTAATTCCGATGCAATTTCTATGTTTCATCGTCAATAAGAAGGTCAGAGGGATACAGTAAACCTGAAGTGAAGCATCGGAATATATAACTAGTGTCACAGGAATGGTTCAAAACATAGACAGTAGGAAGAGTCAGTCTTCTTGTACTAAAGTCGGCATTGTGCCTTTTCTATTTAATTCCGATGCAAATTCTGTGTTTCGTCGCCAATAAGAAGGTCCAAGGGATATAGTAATCCTGAAGTGAAGCATCGGAATCTATAACTAGTGTCACTGGAATGGTTCAAAACATAGACAGTAAGAAGAGTCAGTCTTCTTGTACTATAGTCGGCATTGTGCCTTGTCTATTTAATTCCGATGCAATTTCTTTGTTTCATCGTCAATAAGAAGGTCAGAGGGATACAGTAAACCTGAAGTGAAGCATCGGAATGTATAACTAGTGTCACAGGAATGGTTCAAAACATTGACAATAGCAAGGGTCAGTCTTCTTGTACTTAAGTCGGTATTGTGCCTTTCCTATTTAATTCCGACGCAATTTCTGTGTTTCGTCGTCAATAAGAAGGTCCAAGGGATACAGTAAACCTGAAGTGAAGCATCGGAATCTATAACTAGTGTCACAGGAAAGGTTCAAAACATAAACAGTAAGAATAGTCAGTCCTCTTGTACTTAAGTCGGCAATGTGCCTTTTCTATTTAATTCCGATGCAATTTCTGTGTTTCATCGTCAATAAGAAGGTCAGAGGGATACAGTAAACCTGAAGTGAAGCATCGGAATCTATAACTAGTGGCACAGGAATGGTTCAAAACATAGACAGTAAGATGAGTCAGTTTTCTTGTACGTAAGTCGGCATTGTGCCTTTTGTATTTTTTTCCGATGAATTTCTGTGTTTCGTCGTCAATAAGAAGCCCCAGGGATACATTAATCCTGAAGTGAAGCATCGGAATATATAAATATATCTAGTGTCACAGGAAAGGTTCAAAACATAGACAGTAAGAACAGTCAGTCTTCATGTACTTAAGTCGGCATTGTGCCTTTTCTATTTAATTCCGATGCAAATTCTGTGCTTCATCGTCAATAAGAATGTCAGAGGGATACAGTAAACCTGAAGTGAAGCATCGGAATCTATAACTAGTGTCACAGGAATGGTTCAAAACATTGACACTAGGATGGGTCAGTCTTCTTGTACTTAAGTCAGCATTGTGCCTTTTCTATTTTATTCCGATGCAATTTCTGTGTTTCGTCGTCAATAAGAAGGTCCAAGGGATACAGTAAATCTGAAGTGAAGCATCGGAATCTATATCTAGTGTCACAGGAAAGGTTCAAAACATAGACAGTAAGAAGAGTCTGTCTTGCTGAACATATGTCAACATTGTGCCTTCTGTATTTAATTCCGATGCAATTTCTGTGTTTCATCGTCAATAAGAAGGTCAGAGGGATACAGTAAATCTGAAGTGAAGCATAGGAATCTATAACTAGTGTCACAGGAATGGTTAAAAGCATAGACAGTAGGAAGAGTCAGTCTTCTTGTACTTAAGTCGGCAAAGTGCCTATTCTATTTAATTCCGATGCAATTTCTATGTTTCGTCGTCAATAAGAAGGTCAGAGAGATACAGTAAACCTGAAGTGAAGCATCGGAATCTATAACTAGTGTCACAGGAACGGTTCAAAACATACACAGCAAGAAGAGTCAGTCTTCTTGTACTTAAGTCGGAATTGTGCGTTTTGTATGTAACTCCGATGGAATTTCGGTGTTTCATCGTCAATAAGAAGGTCCAAGGGATACAGGAAACCTTAAGTGATGCATCGGAATCTATTACTACTGTCACAGGAATGGTTCAAAACATAGACAGTAAGAAGAGTCAGTCTTCTTGTACTTAAGTCGGCATTGTGCCATTTGTATTGAATTCCGATGCAATTTGTGTGTTTCATCGTCAATAAGAAACTCCATGGGATACAGTAAACATATAGTGAAGCATCGGAATCTAAAACTGGTCTCACAGGAAAGGTTCAAAACATAGAGAGTAAGAAGAGCCAGTCATCTTGTATTTGAGTCGGCATTGTGCCTTTTGCATTTAATTCCGATGCAATTTGTGTGTTTCATCGTCAATAAGAAAGTCCATGGGATACAGTAAACATATAGTGAAGCATCGGAATCTAAAACTGGTCTGACAGGAAGTGTTCACAACATAGTCAGTAAGAAGAGTCAGTCTTCTTGTACTTAAGTCGGCATTGTGCGTTTTGTATTTAATTCCGATGCAACTTCTGTGTTTCACCGTCAATAAGTAGGTCAGAGAGATACAGTAAACCTGAAGTGAACCATCGGAATCCTTAACTAGTGTCACTGGAATGGTTCAAAACACACACAGCAAGAAGTGTAAGTCTTCTTGTACGTAAGTCGGATTTATGCCTTTTGTATTTAATTCCGATGCAATTTCTGTGTTTCATCGTCAATAGGAAGGTCCAAGGGATACGGTAAACATATAGTGAAGCATCGGAATCTAAAACTGGTCACACAGGAATGGTTCAAAACATAGTTAGTAAGAAGAGACAGTAATCTTGTATTTGAGTCGGCATTGTGCCTTCTGTATTTAATTCCGATGCAATTTCTGTGTTTCATTGTCAATAAGAAGGTCAGAGGGAATCAGTAAGCCAGAAGTGAAGGATCGGAATCTATAACTAGTGTCACAGGAATGGTTAAAACATAGACAGTAGGAAGAGTCAGTCTTCTTGTACCTAAGCCGTCATTGTGCCTCTTGTATTTAATTCCGATGCAATTTCTGTGTTTCATCTTCAATAAGAAGGTCCAAGGGATACAGTAAACATATAGTGTAGCATCGGAATCTAAAACTGGTCTCACAGGAAATGTTCACTACATAGTCAGTAAGAAGAGTCAGTCTTCTTGTACTTAAGTCGGCATTGTGCATTTTGTATTTAATTCCGATGCAATTTCTGTGTTTCATCGTCTATAAGAAGGTCAGAGGGATACAGTAAACGTGAAGTGAAGCATCGGAATCTATAACTAGTGTCACAGGAATGGTTCAAAACATAGACAGTAAGAAGAGTCAGTCTTCTTGTACATAAGTCGGCATTGTGCATTTTGTATTAATTCCGAATCAATCTCTGTGTTTCATTGTGGATAAGACGTTCCAAGGGATACAGTAAACCTGAAGTGAAGCATCGGAATCTATAACTAGTGCCACAGGAATTGTTCAAAACATAGACAGTAAGAAGTGTCAGTCTTCTTGTACTGAAGTCGGCATTGTGCCTTTTGTATTTAATTCCGATGCAATTTCTGTGTTTCATCGTAAATAAGAAGGTCAGAGGGATACAATAAACATATAGTGAAGCATCGGAATCTAAAACTGGTCTCACAGGAAATGTTCACAACATAGTCAGAAAGAAGAGTAAGTCTTCTTGTACTTAAGTCGGCATTGTGCCTTTTGTATTTAATTCCGATGCAATTTCTATGTTTCGTCGTCAATAAGAAGGTCAGAGAGATACAGTAAACCTGAAGTGAAGCATCGGAATCTATAACTAGTGTCACAGGAACGGTTCAAAACATACACAGCAAGAAGAGTCAGTCTTCTTGTACTTAAGTCGGAATTGTGCGTTTTGTATGTAACTCCGATGCAATTTCGGTGTTTCATCGTCAATAAGAAGGTCCAAGGGATACAGGAAACCTTAAGTGATGCATCGGAATCTATAACTACTGTCACAGGAATGGTTCAAAACATAGACAGTAAGAAGAGTCAGTCTTCTTGTACTATAGTCGGCATTGTGCCTTGTCTATTTAATTCCGATGCAATTTCTTTGTTTCATCGTCAATAAGAAGGTCAGAGGGATACAGTAAACCTGAAGTGAAGCATCGGAATGTATAACTAGTGTCACAGGAATGGTTCAAAACATTGACAATAGCAAGGGTCAGTCTTCTGGTACTTAAGTCGGCATTGTGCCTTTCCTATTTAATTCCGACGCAATTTCTGTGTTTCGTCGTCAATAAGAAGGTCCAAGGGATACAGTAAACCTGAAGTGAAGCATCGGAATCTATAACTAGTGTCACAGGAAAGGTTCAAAACATAAACAGTAAGAATAGTCAGTCCTCTTGTACTTAAGTCGGCAATGTGCCTTTTCTATTTAATTCCGATGCAAATTCTGTGTTTCATCGTCAATGAGAAGGTCAGAGGGATACAGTAAACCTGAAGTGAAGCATCGGAATCTATAACTAGTGGCACAGGAATGGTTCAAAACATAGACAGCAAGATGAGTCAGTTTTCTTGTACGTAAGTCGGCATTGTGCCTTTTGTATTTTTTTCCGATGAATTTCTGTGTTTCGTCGTCAATAAGAAGCCCCAGGGATACATTAATCCTGAAGTGAAGCATCGGAATATATAAATATATCTAGTGTCACAGGAAAGGTTCAAAACATAGACAGTAAGAACAGTCAGTCTTCTTGTACTTAAGTCGGCATTGTGCCTTTTCTATTTAATTCCGATGCAAATTCTGTGCTTCATCGTCAATAAGAATGTCAGAGGGATACAGTAAACCTGAAGTGAAGCATCGGAATCTATAACTAGTGTCACAGGAATGGTTCAAAACATTGACACTAGGATGGGTCAGTCTTCTTGTACTTAAGTCAGCATTGTGCCTTTTCTATTTTATTCCGATGCAATTTCTGTGTTTCGTCGTCAATAAGAAGGTCCAAGGGATACAGTAAATCTGAAGTGAAGCATCGGAATCTATATCTAGTGTCACAGGAAAGGTTCAAAACATAGACAGTAAGAAGAGTCTGTCTTGCTGAACATATGTCAACATTGTGCCTTCTGTATTTAATTCCGATGCAATTTCTGTAATTCATCGTCAATAAGAAGGTCAGAGGGATACAGTAAATCTGAAGTGAAGCATAGGAATCTATAACTAGTGTCACAGGAATGGTTCAAAGCATAGACAGTAGGAAGAGTCAGTCTTCTTGTACTTAAGTCGGCAAAGTGCCTATTCTATTTAATTCAGATGCAATTTCTATGTTTCGTCGTCTATAAGAAGGTCAGAGAGATACAGTAAACCTGAAGTGAAGCATCGGAATCTATAACTAGTGTCACAGGAACGGCTCAAAACATACACAGCAAGAAGAGTCAGTCTTCTTGTACTTAAGTCGGAATTGTGCGTTTTGTACGTAACTCCGATGCAATTTCGGTGTTTCATCGTCAATAAGAAGGTCCAAGGGATACAGGAAACCTTAAGTGATGCATCGGAATCTATACCTAGTGTCACAGGAATGGTTCAAAACATAGACAGTAAGAAGAGTCAGTCTTCTTGTACTTAAGTCGGCATTGTGCCATTTGTATTGAATTCCGATGCAATTTGTGTGTTTCATCGTCAATAAGAAACTCCATGGGATACAGTAAACATATAGTGAAGCATCGGAATCTAAAACTGGTCTCACAGGAAAGGTTCAAAACATAGAGAGTAAGAAGAGCCAGTCATCTTGTACTTGAGTCGGCATTGTGCCTTTTGTATTTAATTCCGATGCAATTTGTGTGTTTCATCGTCAATAAGAAAGTCCATGGGATACAGTAAACATATAGTGAAGCATCGGAATCTTAAACTGGTCTCACAGGAAGTGTTCACAACATAGTCAGTAAGAAGAGTCAGTCTTCTTGTACATAAGTCGGCATTGTGCATTTTGTATTTAATTCCGATGCAATTTCTGTGTTTCATCGTCAATAAGAAGGACAGAGGGATACTGTACACCTGAAGTGAAGCATCGGAATCTATAACTAGTGTCACAGGAATGGTTCAAAACATAGACAGTAAGAAGTGTCAGATTTCTTGTACTTAAGTCGGCATTCTGCCTTTTGTATTTAATTCCGATGCAATTTCTGTGTATCATCGTGAATAAGAAGGTCAGAGGGACACAATAAACATATAGTGATGCATCGGAATCTAAAACTGGTCTCACAGGAAATGTTCACTACATAGTCAGAAAGAAGAGTCAGTCTTCTTGTCCTTAAGTCGGCATGGTGCCTTTTCTATATAATAATGATGCAATTACTGTGTTTCATCGTCAATAAGAGGGTCAGAGGGATACAGTAAACCTGAAGTGAAGCATCGGAATCTATAACTAGTGTTACAGGAATGGTTCAAATCATAGACTGTAAGAAGAGTCAGTCTTCTTGTACTTATGTCGGCATTGTGCCGTTTCCATTTAATTCCGATGCAATTTCTGTGTTTCATCGTCAATAAGAAGGTCAGAGGGATACAGAAAAACTGAAGCGAACCATAGGAATCTATAACTAGTGCCACTGGAATGGTTCAAAGCATAGACAGTAGGAAGAGTCAGTTTTCATGTACTTAAGTCGGCATTGTGCCTTTTCTATTTAATTCCGATGCAATTTCTTTAATTCGTCGTCAATAAGAAGGTCAGAGAGATACAGTTAAACTGAAGTGAAGCATCGGAATCTATAACTAGTGTCACAGGAATGGTTAAAACATAGACAGTAGGAAGAGGCAGTCTTCTTGTACTTAAGTCGCCATAGTGCCTCTTGTATTTAATTCCGATGCAATTTCTGTGTTTCATCGTCAATAAGAAGGTCCAAGGGATACAGTAAACATATAGAGTAGCGCCGGAATCTAAAACTGGTCTCACAGCAAGTGTTCACAACATAGTCAGTAAGAAGAGTCAGTCTTCTTGTACTTAAGTCGGCATTGTGTGTTTTGTATTTAAATCCGATGCAACTTCTGTGTTTCACCGTCAATAAGTAGGTCAGAGAGATACAGTAAACCTGAAGTGAACCATCGGAATCCTTAACTAGTGTCACTGGAATGGTTCAAAACACACACAGCAAGAAGTGGAAGTCTTCTTGTACGTAAGTCGGATTTATGCCTTTTGTATTTAATTCCGATGCAATTTCTGTGTTTCATCGTCAATTGGAAGGTCCAAGGGATACAGTAAACATATAGTGAAGCATCGGAATCTAAAACTGGTCACACAGGAATGGTTCAAAACATAGTTAGTAAGAAGAGACAGTAATCTTGTATTTGAGTCGGCATTGTAGCTTCTGTATTTAATTCCGATGCAATTTCTGTGTTTCATTGTCAATAAGAAGGTCAGAGGGAATCAGTAAGCCAGAAGTGAAGGATCGGAATCTATAACTAGTGTCACAGGAATGGTTAAAACATAGACAGTAGGAAGAGTCAGTCTTCTTGTACCTAAGCCGTCATTGTGCCTCTTGTATTTAATTCCGATGCAATTTCTGTGTTTCATCTTCAATAAGAAGGTCCAAGGGATACAGTAAACATATAGTGTAGCATCGGAATCTAAAACTGGTCTCACAGGAAATGTTCACTACATAGTCAGTAAGAAGAGTCAGTCTTCTTGTACTTAAGTCGGCATTGTGCATTTTGTATTTAATTCCGATGCAATTTCTGTGTTTCATCGTCTATAAGAAGGTCAGAGGGATACAGTAAACATGAAGTGAAGCATCGGAATCTATAACTAGTGTCACAGGAATGGTTCAAAACATAGACAGTAAGAAGAGTCAGTCTTCTTGTACATAAGTCGGCATTGTGCATTTTGTATTTAATTCCGATGCAATCTCTGTGTTTCATTGTGGATAAGACGTTCCAAGGGATACAGTAAACCTGAAGTGAAGCATCGGAATCTATAACTAGTGTCACAGGAATTGTTCAAAACATAGACAGTAAGAAGTGTCAGTCTTCTTGTACTGAAGTCGGCATTGTGCCTTTTGTATTTAATTCCGTTGCAATTTCTGTGTTTCATCGTCAATAAGATGGTCAGAGGGAATCTGTAAACTTGAAGTGAAGCATCCGAATCTATAACTAGTGCCACAGGAATGGTTAAAACATAGACAGTAGGAAGAGGCAGTCTTCTTGTACTTAAGTCGCCATTGTGCCTCTTGTATTTAATTCCGATGCAATTTCTGTGTTTCATCGTCAATAAGAAGGTCCAAGGGATACAGTAAACATATAGAGTAGCACCGGAATCTAAAACTGGTCTCACAGGAAGTGTTCACAACATAGTCAGTAAGAAGAGTCAGTCTTCTTGTACTTAAGTCGGCATTGTGTGTTTTGTATTTAAATCCGATGCAACTTCTGTGTTTCACCGTCAATAAGTAGGTCAGAGAGATACAGTAAACCTGAAGTGAACCATCGGAATCCTTAACTAGTGTCACTGGAATGGTTCAAAACACACACAGCAAGAAGTGGAAGTCTTCTTGTACGTAAGTCGGATTTATGCCTTTTGTATTTAATTCCGATGCAATTTCTGTGTTTCATCGTCAATTGGAAGGTCCAAGGGATACAGTAAACATATAGTGAAGCATCGGAATCTAAAACTGGTCACACAGGAATGGTTCAAAACATAGTTAGTAAGAAGAGACAGTAATCTTGTATTTGAGTCGGCATTGTAGCTTCTGTATTTAATTCCGATGCAATTTCTGTGTTTCATTGTCAATAAGAAGGTCAGAGGGAATCAGTAAGCCAGAAGTGAAGGATCGGAATCTATAACTAGTGTCACAGGAATGGTTAAAACATAGACAGTAGGAAGAGTCAGTCTTCTTGTACCTAAGCCGTCATTGTGCCTCTTGTATTTAATTCCGATGCAATTTCTGTGTTTCATCTTCAATAAGAAGGTCCAAGGGATACAGTAAACATATAGTGTAGCATCGGAATCTAAAACTGGTCTCACAGGAAATGTTCACTACATAGTCAGTAAGAAGAGTCAGTCTTCTTGTACTTAAGTCGGCATTGTGCATTTTGTATTTAATTCCGATGCAATTTCTGTGTTTCATCGTCTATAAGAAGGTCAGAGGGATACAGTAAACATGAAGTGAAGCATCGGAATCTATAACTAGTGTCACAGGAATGGTTCAAAACATAGACAGTAAGAAGAGTCAGTCTTCTTGTACATAAGTCGGCATTGTGCATTTTGTATTTAATTCCGATGCAATCTCTGTGTTTCATTGTGGATAAGACGTTCCAAGGGATACAGTAAACCTGAAGTGAAGCATCGGAATCTATAACTAGTGTCACAGGAATTGTTCAAAACATAGACAGTAAGAAGTGTCAGTCTTCTTGTACTGAAGTCGGCATTGTGCCTTTTGTATTTAATTCCGATGCAATTTCTGTGTTTCATCGTAAATAAGAAGGTCAGAGGGATACAATAAACATATAGTGAAGCATCGGAATCTAAAACTGGTCTCACAGGAAATGTTCACAACATAGTCAGAAAGAAGAGTAAGTCTTCTTGTACTTAAGTCGGCATTGTGCCTTTTGTATTTAATTCCGATGCAATTTCTATGTTTCATCGTCAATAAGAAGGTCAGAGGGATACAGTAAACCTGAAGTGAAGCATCGGAATATATAACTAGTGTCACAGGAATGGTTGAAAACATAGACAGTAGGAAGAGTCAGTCTTCTTGTACTAAAGTCGGCATTGTGCCTTTTCTATTTAATTCCGATGCAAATTCTTTGTTTCGTCGCCAATAAGAAGGTCCAAGGGATATAGTAATCCTGAAGTGAAGCATCGGAATCTATAACTAGTGTCACTGGAATGGTTCAAAACATAGACAGTAAGAAGAGTCAGTCTTCTTGTACTATAGTCGGCATTGTGCCTTGTCTATTTAATTCCGATGCAATTTCTTTGTTTCATCGTCAATAAGAAGGTCAGAGGGATACAGTAAACCTGAAGTGAAGCATCGGAATGTATAACTAGTGTCACAGGAATGGTTCAAAACATTGACAATAGCAAGGGTCAGTCTTCTTGTACTTAAGTCGGTATTGTGCCTTTCCTATTTAATTCCGACGCAATTTCTGTGTTTCGTCGTCAATAAGAAGGTCCAAGGGATACAGTAAACCTGAAGTGAAGCATCGGAATCTATAACTAGTGTCACAGGAAAGGTTCAAAACATAAACAGTAAGAATAGTCAGTCCTCTTGTACTTAAGTCGGCAATGTGCCTTTTCTATTTAATTCCGATGCAATTTCTGTGTTTCATCGTCAATAAGAAGGTCAGAGGGATACAGTAAACCTGAAGTGAAGCATCGGAATCTATAACTAGTGGTACAGGAATGGTTCAAAACATAGACAGTAAGATGAGTCAGTTTTCTTGTACGTAAGTCGGCATTGTGCCTTTTGTATTTTTTTCCGATGAATTTCTGTGTTTCGTCGTCAATAAGAAGCCCCAGGGATACATTAATCCTGAAGTGAAGCATCGGAATATATAAATATATCTAGTGTCACAGGAAAGGTTCAAAACATAGACAGTAAGAACAGTCAGTCTTCATGTACTTAAGTCGGCATTGTGCCTTTTCTATTTAATTCCGATGCAAATTCTGTGCTTCATCGTCAATAAGAATGTCAGAGGGATACAGTAAACCTGAAGTGAAGCATCGGAATCTATAACTAGTGTCACAGGAATGGTTCAAAACATTGACACTAGGATGGGTCAGTCTTCTTGTACTTAAGTCAGCATTGTGCCTTTTCTATTTTATTCCGATGCAATTTCTGTGTTTCGTCGTCAATAAGAAGGTCCAAGGGATACAGTAAATCTGAAGTGAAGCATCGGAATCTATATCTAGTGTCACAGGAAAGGTTCAAAACATAGACAGTAAGAAGAGTCTGTCTTGCTGAACATATGTCAACATTGTGCCTTCTGTATTTAATTCCGATGCAATTTCTGTGTTTCATCGTCAATAAGAAGGTCAGAGGGATACAGTAAATCTGAAGTGAAGCATAGGAATCTATAACTAGTGTCACAGGAATGGTTAAAAGCATAGACAGTAGGAAGAGTCAGTCTTCTTGTACTTAAGTCGGCAAAGTGCCTATTCTATTTAATTCCGATGCAATTTCTATGTTTCGTCGTCAATAAGAAGGTCAGAGAGATACAGTAAACCTGAAGTGAAGCATCGGAATCTATAACTAGTGTCACAGGAACGGTTCAAAACATACACAGCAAGAAGAGTCAGTCTTCTTGTACTTAAGTCGGAATTGTGCGTTTTGTATGTAACTCCGATGCAATTTCGGTGTTTCATCGTCAATAAGAAGGTCCAAGGGATACAGGAAACCTTAAGTGATGCATCGGAATCTATTACTACTGTCACAGGAATGGTTCAAAACATAGACAGTAAGAAGAGTCAGTCTTCTTGTACTTAAGTCGGCATTGTGCCATTTGTATTGAATTCCGATGCAATTTGTGTGTTTCATCGGCAATAAGAAACTCCATGGGATACAGTAAACATATAGTGAAGCATCGGAATCTAAAACTGGTCTCACAGGAAAGGTTCAAAACATAGAGAGTAAGAAGAGCCAGTCATCTTGTATTTGAGTCGGCATTGTGCCTTTTGCATTTAATTCCGATGCAATTTGTGTGTTTCATCGTCAATAAGAAAGTCCATGGGATACAGTAAACATATAGTGAAGCATCGGAATCTAAAACTGGTCTGACAGGAAGTGTTCACAACGTAGTCAGTAAGAAGAGTCAGTCTTCTTGTACTTAAGTCGGCATTGTGCGTTTTGTATTTAATTCCGATGCAACTTCTGTGTTTCACCGTCAATAAGTAGGTCAGAGAGATACAGTAAACCTGAAGTGAACCATCGGAATCCTTAACTAGTGTCACTGGAATGGTTCAAAACACACACAGCAAGAAGTGTAAGTCTTCTTGTACGTAAGTCGGATTTATGCCTTTTGTATTTAATTCCGATGCAATTTCTGTGTTTCATCGTCAATAGGAAGGTCCAAGGGATACAGTAAACATATAGTGAAGCATCGGAATCTAAAACTGGTCACACAGGAATGGTTCAAAACATAGTTAGTAAGAAGAGACAGTAATCTTGTATTTGAGTCGGCATTGTGCCTTCTGTATTTAATTCCGATGCAATTTCTGTGTTTCATTGTCAATAAGAAGGTCAGAGGGAATCAGTAAGCCAGAAGTGAAGGATCGGAATCTATAACTAGTGTCACAGGAATGGTTAAAACATAGACAGTAGGAAGAGTCAGTCTTCTTGTACCTAAGCCGTCATTGTGCCTCTTGTATTTAATTCCGATGCAATTTCTGTGTTTCATCTTCAATAAGAAGGTCCAAGGGATACAGTAAACATATAGTGTAGCATCGGAATCTAAAACTGGTCTCACAGGAAATGTTCACTACATAGTCAGTAAGAAGAGTCAGTCTTCTTGTACTTAAGTCGGCATTGTGCATTTTGTATTTAATTCCGATGCAATTTCTGTGTTTCATCGTCTATAAGAAGGTCAGAGGGATACAGTAAACGTGAAGTGAAGCATCGGAATCTATAACTAGTGTCACAGGAATGGTTCAAAACATAGACAGTAAGAAGAGTCAGTCTTCTTGTACATAAGTCGGCATTGTGCATTTTGTATTAATTCCGAATCAATCTCTGTGTTTCATTGTGGATAAGACGTTCCAAGGGATACAGTAAACCTGAAGTGAAGCATCGGAATCTATAACTAGTGCCACAGGAATTGTTCAAAACATAGACAGTAAGAAGTGTCAGTCTTCTTGTACTGAAGTCGGCATTGTGCCTTTTGTATTTAATTCCGATGCAATTTCTGTGTTTCATCGTAAATAAGAAGGTCAGAGGGATACAATAAACATATAGTGAAGCATCGGAATCTAAAACTGGTCTCACAGGAAATGTTCACAACATAGTCAG
This sequence comes from Schistocerca americana, assembly GCF_021461395.2. Lineage (NCBI taxonomy): Eukaryota > Metazoa > Arthropoda > Insecta > Orthoptera > Acrididae > Schistocerca > Schistocerca americana. The sequence goes on along the minus strand of NC_060130.1, from coordinate 4,880,148 downwards.
AAAGAAGAGTAAGTCTTCTTGTACTTAAGTCGGCATTGTGCCTTTTGTATTTAATTCCGATGCAATTTCTATGTTTCGTCGTCAATAAGAAGGTCAGAGAGATACAGTAAACCTGAAGTGAAGCATCGGAATCTATAACTAGTGTCACAGGAACGGTTCAAAACATACACAGCAAGAAGAGTCAGTCTTCTTGTACTTAAGTCGGAATTGTGCGTTTTGTATGTAACTCCGATGCAATTTCGGTGTTTCATCGTCAATAAGAAGGTCCAAGGGATACAGGAAACCTTAAGTGATGCATCGGAATCTATAACTACTGTCACAGGAATGGTTCAAAACATAGACAGTAAGAAGAGTCAGTCTTCTTGTACTATAGTCGGCATTGTGCCTTGTCTATTTAATTCCGATGCAATTTCTTTGTTTCATCGTCAATAAGAAGGTCAGAGGGATACAGTAAACCTGAAGTGAAGCATCGGAATGTATAACTAGTGTCACAGGAATGGTTCAAAACATTGACAATAGCAAGGGTCAGTCTTCTGGTACTTAAGTCGGCATTGTGCCTTTCCTATTTAATTCCGACGCAATTTCTGTGTTTCGTCGTCAATAAGAAGGTCCAAGGGATACAGTAAACCTGAAGTGAAGCATCGGAATCTATAACTAGTGTCACAGGAAAGGTTCAAAACATAAACAGTAAGAATAGTCAGTCCTCTTGTACTTAAGTCGGCAATGTGCCTTTTCTATTTAATTCCGATGCAATTTCTGTGTTTCATCGTCAATGAGAAGGTCAGAGGGATACAGTAAACCTGAAGTGAAGCATCGGAATCTATAACTAGTGGCACAGGAATGGTTCAAAACATAGACAGCAAGATGAGTCAGTTTTCTTGTACGTAAGTCGGCATTGTGCCTTTTGTATTTTTTTCCGATGAATTTCTGTGTTTCGTCGTCAATAAGAAGCCCCAGGGATACATTAATCCTGAAGTGAAGCATCGGAATATATAAATATATCTAGTGTCACAGGAAAGGTTCAAAACATAGACAGTAAGAACAGTCAGTCTTCTTGTACTTAAGTCGGCATTGTGCCTTTTCTATTTAATTCCGATGCAAATTCTGTGCTTCATCGTCAATAAGAATGTCAGAGGGATACAGTAAACCTGAAGTGAAGCATCGGAATCTATAACTAGTGTCACAGGAATGGTTCAAAACATTGACACTAGGATGGGTCAGTCTTCTTGTACTTAAGTCAGCATTGTGCCTTTTCTATTTTATTCCGATGCAATTTCTGTGTTTCGTCGTCAATAAGAAGGTCCAAGGGATACAGTAAATCTGAAGTGAAGCATCGGAATCTATATCTAGTGTCACAGGAAAGGTTCAAAACATAGACAGTAAGAAGAGTCTGTCTTGCTGAACATATGTCAACATTGTGCCTTCTGTATTTAATTCCGATGCAATTTCTGTAATTCATCGTCAATAAGAAGGTCAGAGGGATACAGTAAATCTGAAGTGAAGCATAGGAATCTATAACTAGTGTCACAGGAATGGTTCAAAGCATAGACAGTAGGAAGAGTCAGTCTTCTTGTACTTAAGTCGGCAAAGTGCCTATTCTATTTAATTCAGATGCAATTTCTATGTTTCGTCGTCTATAAGAAGGTCAGAGAGATACAGTAAACCTGAAGTGAAGCATCGGAATCTATAACTAGTGTCACAGGAACGGCTCAAAACATACACAGCAAGAAGAGTCAGTCTTCTTGTACTTAAGTCGGAATTGTGCGTTTTGTACGTAACTCCGATGCAATTTCGGTGTTTCATCGTCAATAAGAAGGTCCAAGGGATACAGGAAACCTTAAGTGATGCATCGGAATCTATACCTAGTGTCACAGGAATGGTTCAAAACATAGACAGTAAGAAGAGTCAGTCTTCTTGTACTTAAGTCGGCATTGTGCCATTTGTATTGAATTCCGATGCAATTTGTGTGTTTCATCGTCAATAAGAAACTCCATGGGATACAGTAAACATATAGTGAAGCATCGGAATCTAAAACTGGTCTCACAGGAAAGGTTCAAAACATAGAGAGTAAGAAGAGCCAGTCATCTTGTACTTGAGTCGGCATTGTGCCTTTTGTATTTAATTCCGATGCAATTTGTGTGTTTCATCGTCAATAAGAAAGTCCATGGGATACAGTAAACATATAGTGAAGCATCGGAATCTTAAACTGGTCTCACAGGAAGTGTTCACAACATAGTCAGTAAGAAGAGTCAGTCTTCTTGTACATAAGTCGGCATTGTGCATTTTGTATTTAATTCCGATGCAATTTCTGTGTTTCATCGTCAATAAGAAGGACAGAGGGATACTGTACACCTGAAGTGAAGCATCGGAATCTATAACTAGTGTCACAGGAATGGTTCAAAACATAGACAGTAAGAAGTGTCAGATTTCTTGTACTTAAGTCGGCATTCTGCCTTTTGTATTTAATTCCGATGCAATTTCTGTGTATCATCGTGAATAAGAAGGTCAGAGGGACACAATAAACATATAGTGATGCATCGGAATCTAAAACTGGTCTCACAGGAAATGTTCACTACATAGTCAGAAAGAAGAGTCAGTCTTCTTGTGCTTAAGTCGGCATGGTGCCTTTTCTATATAATAATGATGCAATTACTGTGTTTCATCGTCAATAAGAGGGTCAGAGGGATACAGTAAACCTGAAGTGAAGCATCGGAATCTATAACTAGTGTTACAGGAATGGTTCAAATCATAGACTGTAAGAAGAGTCAGTCTTCTTGTACTTATGTCGGCATTGTGCCGTTTCCATTTAATTCCGATGCAATTTCTGTGTTTCATCGTCAATAAGAAGGTCAGAGGGATACAGAAAAACTGAAGCGAACCATAGGAATCTATAACTAGTGCCACTGGAATGGTTCAAAGCATAGACAGTAGGAAGAGTCAGTCTTCATGTACTTAAGTCGGCATTGTGCCTTTTCTATTTAATTCCGATGCAATTTCTTTAATTCGTCGTCAATAAGAAGGTCAGAGAGATACAGTTAAACTGAAGTGAAGCATCGGAATCTATAACTAGTGTCACAGGAATGGTTCAAAACATACACAGCAAGAAGAGTCAGTCTTCTTGTACTTAAGTCGGAATTGTGCCTTTTGTATTTAATTCCGATGCAATTTCTGTGTTTCATCGTCAATAAGTAGTCCAAGGGATACAGTAAACCTGAAGCGATGCATCGGAATTTATAGCTAGTGTCACAGGAATGGTTCAAAACATAGACAGTAGGAAGAGTCAGTCGTTTTGTACTTAAGTCGGCATTGTGCCTTTTGTATTTATTTCCGATGCAATCTCAGTGTTTCATTGTCGATAAGAAGGTCAAAGGGAAACAGTAAACCTGAAGTGAAGCATCGGAATCTATAACTAGTGTCACAGGAATTGTTCAAAACATAGACAGTAAGAAGTGTCAGATATCTTGTACTTAAGTCGGCATTCTGCCTTTTGTATTTAAATCCGATGCAATTTCTGTGTTTCATCGTGAATAAGAAGGTCAGAGGGATACAATAAACATATAGTGATGCATCGGAATCTGAAACTGGTCTCACAGGAAATGTTCACTACATAGTCAGAAAGAAGAGTCAGTCTTCTTGTGCTTAAGTCGGCATGGTGCCTTTTCTATTTAATTATGATGCAATTACTGTGTTTCATCGTCAATAAGAGAGTCAGAGGGATACAGTAAACCTGAAGTGAAGCATCGGAATCTATAACTAGTGTTACAGGAATGGTTCAAATCATAGACTGTAAGAAGAGTCAGTCTTCTTGTACTTATGTCGGCATTGTGCCGTTTCCATTTAATTCCGATGCAATTTCTGTGTTTCATCGTCAATAAGAAGGTCAGAGGGATACAGAAAATCTGAAGCGAAGCATAGGAATCTCTAACTGGTGTCACTGGAATGGTTCAAAGCATAGACAGTAGGAAGAGTCAGTCTTCATGTACTTATGTCGGCATTGTGCCTTTTCTATTTAATTCCGATGCAATTTCTTTATTTCGTCGTCAATAAAAAGGTCAGAGAGATACAGTTAAACTGAAGTGAAGCATCGGAATCTATAACTAGTGTCACAGGAATGGTTCAAAACATACACAGCAAGAAGAGTCAGTCTTCTTGTACTTAAGTCGGAATTGTGCCTTTTGTATTTAATTCCGATGCTATTTCTGTGATTCATCGTCAATAAGTAGTCCAAGGGATACAGTAAACCTGAAGCGATGCATCGGAATTTATAACTAGTGTCACAGGAATGGTTCAAAACATAGACAGTAGGAAGAGTCAGTCTTCTTGTATTCAAGTCGGCATTGTGCCTTTTGTATTTAATTCCGATGCAATTTCTGTGTTTCATCGTCAATAAGAAGGTCCATGGGATACAGTAAACCTGAAGTGAAGAATCGGAATCTATAACTAGTGTCACAGGAATGGTTCAAAACATAGACAGTAAGAAGAGTCATTCTTCTTGTACTTAAGTCGGCATTGTGCCTTTTGTATTTAATTCCGATGCAATTTCTGTGTTTCATCGCCAAGAAGAAGGTCCAAGGGATACAGTAAACATATAGTGAAGCATCGGAATCTAAAACTGGTCTCACAGGAAAGGTTCAAAACATAGAGAGTAAGAAGAGCCAGTCATCTTGTATTTGAGTCGGCATTGTGCTTTTTGTATTTAATTCCGATGCAATTTCTGTGTTTCATCGCCATGAAGAAGGTCAGAGGGAGTCCGTAAACCTGAAGTGAAGCACCGGAATCTATAACTAGTGTCACAGGAATAGTTAAAACATAGACAGTAGGAAGAGTCAGTCTTCTTCAGTCTTCTTGTACTTAAGTCGGCATTGTGCCTTTTCTATTTAATTCCGTTTCAATTTCGGTTTTTCGTCGTCAATAAGAAGGTCCAAGGGATACAGTAAACCTGAAATGAAGCATCGGAATCTATAACTACTGTCACAGGAATGGTTCAAAACATAGACAGTAAGAAGAGTCAGTCTTCTTGTACTTAAGTCGGCATTGTGCATTTTGTATTTAATTCCGATGCAATTTCTGTGTTTCATCGTCAATAAGAAGGACAGAGGGATACTGTACACCTGAAGTGAAGCATCGGAATCTATAACTAGTGTCACAGGAATGGTTCAAAACATAGACAGTGAGAAGTGTCAGACTTCTTGTACTTAAGTCGGCATTCTGCCTTTTGTATTTAATTCCGATGCAATTTCTGTGTATCATCGTGAATAAGAAGGTCAGAGGGATACAATAAACATATAGTGATGCATCGGAATCTAAAACTAGTCTCACAGGAAATGTTCACTACATAGTCAGAAAGAAGAGTCAGTCTTCTTGTGCTTAAGTCGGCATGGTGCCTTTTCTATATAATAATGATGCAATTACTCTGTTTCATCGTCAATAAGAGGGTCAGAGGGATACAGTAAACCTGAAGTGAAGCATCGGAATCTATAACTAGTATTACAGGAATGGTTCAAATCATAGACTGTAAGAAGAGTCAGTCTTCTTGTACTTATGTCGGCATTGTGCCGTTTCCATTTAATTCCGATGCAATTTCTGTGTTTCATCGTCAATAAGAAGGTCAGAGGGATACAGAAAAACTGAAGCGAACCATAGGAATCTATAACTAGTGCCACTGGAATGGTTCAAAGCTTAGACAGTAGGAAGAGTCAGTCTTCATGTACTTAAGTCGGCATTGTGCCTTTTCTATTTAATTCCGATGCAATTTCTTTAATTCGTCGTCAATAAGACGGTCAGAGAGATACAGTTAAACTGAAGTGAAGCATCGGAATCTATAACTAGTGTCACAGGAATGGTTCAAAACATACACAGCAAGAAGAGTCAGTCTTCTTGTACTTAAGTCGGAATTGTGCCTTTTGTATTTAATTCCGATGCAATTTCTGTGTTTCATCGTCAATAAGTAGTCCAAGGGATACAGTAAACCTGAAGCGATGCATCGGAATTTATAACTAGTGTCACTGGAATGGTTCAAAACATAGACAGTAGGAAGAGTCAGTCGTTTTGTACTTAAGTCGGCATTGTGCCTTTTGTATTTATTTCCGATGCAATCTCAGTGTTTCATTGTCGATAAGAAGGTCCAAGGGAAACAGTAAACCTGAAGTGAAGCATCGGAATCTATAACTAGTGTCACAGGAATTGTTCAAAACATAGACAGTAAGAAGTGTCAGATATCTTGTACTTATGTCGGCATTCTGCCTTTTGTATTTAATTCCGATGCAATTTCTGTGTTTCATCGTGAATAAGAAGGTCAGAGGGATACAATAAACATATAGTGATGCATCGGAATCTAAAACTGGTCTCACAGGAAATGTTCACTACATAGTCAGAAAGAAGAGTCAGTCTTCTTGTGCTTAAGTCGGCATGGTGCCTTTTCTATTTAATTATGATGCAATTACTGTGTTTCATCGTCAATAAGAGGGTCAGAGGGATACAGTAAACCTGAAGTGAAGCATCGGAATCTATAACTAGTGTTACAGGAATGATTCAAATCATAGACTGTAAGAAGAGTCAGTCTTCTTGTACTTATGTCGGCATTGTGCCGTTTCCATTTAATTCCGATGCAATTTCTGTGTTTCATCGTCAATAAGAAGGTCAGAGGGATACAGAAAATCTGAAGCGAAGCATAGGAATCTCTAACTGGCGTCACTGGAATGGTTCAAAGCATAGACAGTAGGAAGAGTCAGTCTTCATGTACTTATGTCGGTATTGTGCCTTTTCTATTTAATTCCGATGCAATTTCTTTATTTCGTCGTCAATAAAAAGGTCAGAGAGATACAGTTAAACTGAAGTGAAGCATCGGAATCTATAACTAGTGTCACAGGAATGGTTCAAAACATACACAGCAAGAAGAGTCAGTGTTCTTGTACTTAAGTCGGAATTGTGCCTTTTGTATTTAATTCCGATGCTATTTCTGTGTTTCATCGTCAATAAGTAGTCCAAGGGATACAGTAAACCTGAAGCGATGCATCGGAATTTATAACTAGTGTCACAGGAATGGTTCAAAACATAGACAGTAGGAAGAGTCAGTCTTCTTGTACTTATGTCGGCATTGTGCCGTTTGTATTTAATTCCGATGCAATATGTGTGTTTCATTGTCTATAAGAAAGTCCAAGGGAAACAGTAAACGTGAAGTGAAGCATCGGAATCTATAACTAGTGTCACAGGAATGGTTCAAAACATAGACAGTAAGAAGTGTCAGATTTCTTGTACTTAAGTCGGCATTGTGCCTTTTGTATTTAATTCCGATGCAATTTCTGTGTTTCATCGTCAATAAGAAGGTCCATGGGATAGAGTAAACCTGAAGTGAAGCATCGGAATCTATAACTAGTGTCACAGGAATGGTTCAAAACATAGACAGTAAGAAGAGTCAGTCTTCTTGTACTTAAGTCGGCATTGTGCCTTTTGTATTTAATTCCGATGCAATTTCTGTGTTTCATCGCCAAGAAGAAGGTCCAAGGGATACAGTAAACATATAGTGAAGCATCGGAATCTAAAACTGGTCTCACAGGAAAGGTTCAAAACATAGAGAGTAAGAAGAGCCAGTCATCTTGTATTTGAGTCGGCATTGTGCTTTTTGTATTTAATTCCGATGCAATTTCTGTGTTTCATCGCCATGAAGAAGGTCAGAGGGAATCCGTAAACCTGAAGTGAAGCACCGGAATCTATAACTAGTGTCACAGGAATAGTTAAAACATAGACAGTAGGAAGAGTCAGTCTTCTTCAGTCTTCTTGTACTTAAGTCGGCATAGTGCCTTTTCTATTTAATTCCGTTGCAATTTCGGTTTTTCGTCGACAATAAGAAGGTCCAAGGGATACAGTAAACCTGAAATGAAGCATCGGAATCTATAACTACTGTCACAGGAATGGTTCAAAACATAGACAGTAAGAAGAGTCAGTCTTCTTGTATTTAAGTCGGCATTGTGCCTTTTGTATTTAATTCCGATGCAATCTCTGTGTTTCATTGTCTATAAGAAAGTCCAAGGGAAACAGTAAACGTGAAGTGAAGCATCGGAATCTATAACTAGTGTCACAGGAATTGTTCAAAACATAGACAGTAAGAAGTATCAGTCTTCTTGTACTTAAGTAGGCATTCTGCCTTTTGTATTTAATTCCGATGCAATTTCTGTGTTTCATCGTAAATAAGAAGGTCAGAATGATACAATAAACATATAGTGAAGCATCGGAATCTAAAACTGGTCTCACAGGAAATGTTCACAACATAGTCAGAAAGTAGAGTCACTCTTCTTGTACTTAAGTCGGCATTGTTCGTTTTCTATTTAATTATGATGCAATTACTGTGTTTCATCGTCAATAAGAAGGTCAGAGGGATACAGTAAAACTGAAGTGAAGCATCGGAATCTATAACTAGTGTTACAGGAATGGTTCAAAACATAGCCTGTAAGAAGAGTCAGTCTTCTTGTACTTAAGACGGCATTGTGCTTTTTCTATTTAATTCCGATGCAATTTCTGTGTTTCGTCGTCAATAAGAAGGTCCAAGGGATACAGTAAATCTGAAGTGAAGTATTGGAATCTATATCTAGTGTCACAGAAAAGGTTCAAAACATAGACAGTAAGAAGAGTCAGTCTTCTTGTACTTATGTCGGCATTGTGCCGTTTGTATTTACTTCCGATGCAATATCTGTGTTTCATCGTCAATAAGAAGGTCAGAGGGATACAGAAAATCTGAAGTGAAGCATAGGAATCTATAACTAGTGTCACAGGAATGGTTCAAAGCATATACAGTAGGAAGAGTCAGTCTTCTTGTACTTAAGTCGGCATTGTGCCTTTTCTATTTAATTCCGATGCAATTTCTGTAATTCGTCGTCAATAAGAAGGTCAGAGAGATACAGTTCACCTGAAGTGAAGCATCGGAATCTATAACTAGTGTCACAGGAATGGTTCAAAACATACACAGCAAGAAGAGTCAGTCTTCTTGTACTTAAGTCGGAATTGTGTATTTTGTATTTAATTCCTATGCAATTTCTGTGCTTCATCGCCATTAAGAAGGTCCAAGGGATACAGTAAACCTGAAGAGATGCATCGGAATCTATAACTAGTGTCGCAGGAATGGTTCAAAACATAGACAGTAGGAAGAGACAGTCTTCTTGTACTTAAGTCGGCATTGTGCCTTTTGTATTTAATTCCGATGCAATTTCTGTGTTTCATCGTCAATAAGTAGGTCCATGGGATAGAGTGAACCTGAAGTGAAGCATCGGAATCTATAACTAGTGTCACAGGAATGGTTCAAAACATAGACAGTAAGAAGTGTCAGTCTTCTTGTACTTAAGTCGGCATTGTGCCTTTTGTATTTAATTCCGATGCAATTTCTGTGTTTCATCGTCAATAAGAAGGTCCAAGGGATACAGTAAACATATAGTGAAGCATCGGAATCTAAAACTGGTCTCACAGTAAAGGTTCAAAACATAGAGAGTTAGAAGTACCAGTCATTTTGTATTTGAGTATGCATTGTGCCTTTTGTATTTAATTCCGATGCAATTTCTGTGTTTCATCGTCAATAAGAAGGTCAGAGGGAATCAGTAAACCTGAAGTGAAGCACCGGAATCTATAACTAGAGTCACAGGAGTGGTTAAAACATAGACAGTAGGAAGAGTCAGTCTTCTTGTACTTAAGTCGGCATTCTGCCTTTTGTATTTAATTCCGATGCAATTTCTGTGTTTCATCGTCAATAAGAAGGTTCAAGTTATACAGTAAACCTAAAGTGAAGCATCTGTCACCGGAATGGTTCAAAACATACACAGTAAGAAGAGTCAGTCTTCTTGTACATAAGTCGGCATTCTGCATTTTGTATTTAATTCCGATGCAATTTCTGTGTTTCATCGTAAATAAGAAGGTCAGAGGGATACAATAAACATATAGTGAAGCATCGGAATCTAAAACTGGTCTCACAGGAAATGTTCACAACATAGTCAGAAAGAAGAGTCAGTCTTCTTGTACTTAAGTCGGCATTGTTCGTTTTCTATTTAATTATGATGCAATTACTGTGTTTCGTCGTCAATAAGAAGGTCAGAGGGATACAGTAAACCTGAAGTGAAGCATCGGAATCTATAACTAGTGTTACAGGAATGGTTCAAAACATAGCCTGTAAGAAGAGTCAGTCTTCTTGTACTTAAGACGGCATTGTGCCTTTTCTATTTAATTCCGATGCAATTTCTGTGTTTCGTCGTCAATAAGAAGGTCCAAGGGATACAGTAAATCTGAAGTGAAGTATCGGAATCTATATCTAGTGTCACAGAAAAGGTTCAAAACATAGACAGTAAGAAGAGTCAGTCTTCTTGTACTTATGTCGGCATTGTGCCGTTTGTATTTAATTCCGATGCAATATCTGTGTTTCATCGTCAATAAGAAGGTCAGAGGGATACAGAAAATCTGAAGTGAAGCATAGGAATCTATAACTAGTGTCACAGGAATGGTTCAAAGCATAGACAGTAGGAAGAGTCAGTCTTCTTGTACTTAAGTCGGCATTGTGCCTTTTCTATTTAATTCCGATGCAATGTCTGTAATTCGTCGTCAATAAGAAGGTCAGAGAGATACAGTTAACCTGAAGTGAAGCATCGAAATCTATAACTAGTGTCACAGGAATGGTTCAAAACATACACAGCAAGAAGAGTCAGTCTTCTTGTACTTAAGTCTGAATTGTGCCTTTTGTATTTAATTCCTATGCAATTTCTGTGCTTCATCGCCAATAAGAAGGTCCGAGGGATACAGTAAACCTGAAGAGATGCATCGGAATCTATAACTAGTGTCACAGGAATGGTTCAAAACATAGACAGTAGGAAGAGTCAGTCTTCTTGTACTTAAGTCGGCGTTGTGCCTTTTGTATTTAATTCCGATGCAATTTCTTTGTTTCATCGTCAATAAGAAGGTCCATGGGATAGAGTAAACCTGAAGTGAAGCATCGGAATCTATAACTAGTGTCACAGGAATGGTTCAAAACATAGACAGTGAGAAGTGTCAGTCTTCTTGTACTTAAGTCGGCATTGTGCCTTTTGTATTTAATTCCGATGCAATTTCTGTGTTTCATCGTCAATAAGAAGGTCCAAGGCATACAGTAAACATATAGTGAAGCATCGGAATCTAAAACTGGTCTCACAGGAAAGGTTCAAAACATAGTGGGTTAGAAGTACCAGTCATTTTGTATTTGAGTATTCATTGTGCATTTTGTATTTAATTCCGATGCAATTTCTGTGTTTCATCGTCAATAAGAAGGTCAGAGGGAATCAGTAAACCTGAAGTGAAGCACCGGAATCTATAACTAGAATCACAGGAATGGTTAAAACATAGACAGTAGGAAGAGTCAGTCTTCTTGTACTTAAGTCGGCATTCTGCCTTTTGTATTTAATTCCGATACAATTTCTGTGTTTCATCGTCAATAAGAAGGTCCAAGTTATACAGTAAACCTAAAGTGAAGCATCGGAATCTATAACTAGTGTCACCGGAATGGTTCAAAACATACACAGTAAGAAGAGTCAGTCTTCTTGTACATAAGTCGGCATTCTGCCTTTTGTATTTAATTCCGATGCAATTTCTGTGTTTCATCGTAAATAAGAATGTCAGAGGGATACAATAAACATATAGTGAAGCATCGGAATCTAGAACTGATCTCACAGGAAAGGTTCAAAACATAGAGAGTAAGAAGAGCCAGTCATCTTGTATTTGAGTCGGCATTGTGCCTTTGTATTTAATTCTGATGCAATTTCTGTGTTTCATCGTCAATAAGAAGGTCAGAGGGAATCAGTAAACCTGAAGTGAAGCATCCGAATCTATAACTAGTGTCACAGGAATGGTTAAGACATAGACAGTAGGAAGAGTCAGTCTTCTTGTACTTCAGTCGCCAATGTGTCTCTTGTATTTAATTCCGATGCAATTTCTGTGTTTCATCGTCAATAAGAAGGTCCAAGGGATACAGTAAACATATAGAGTAGCATCGGAATCTGAAACTGGTCTCACAGGAAGTGTTCACAACATAGTCAGCAAGAAGAGTCAGTCATCTTGTACTCAAAACGGCATTGTGCATTTTGTATTTAATTCCGATGCAATCTCAGTGTTTCATTGTCGATAAGAAGGTCCAAGGGAAACAGTAAACCTGAAGTGAAGCATCGGAATCTGTAACTAGTGTCACAGGAATTGTTCCAAACATGGACAGTTAGAAGTGTCAGTCTTCTTGTACTTAAGTCGGCATTGTGCCTTTTGTATTTAATTCCGATGCAATTTCTGTGTTTCTTCGTCAATAAGAAGGTGCAAGTGATACAGTAAACCTGAAGAGAAGCGTCGGAATCTATAACTAGTGTCACCGGAATGGTTCAAAACATAGACAGTAAGAAGAGTCAGTCTTCTTGTACTTAAGTCGGCATTCTGCCTTTTGTATTTAATTCCGATGCAATTTCTGTGTTTCATCGTAAATAAGAAGGTCAGAGGGATACAATAAACATATAGTGAAGCATCGGTATCTAAAACTATTCTCACAGGAAATGTTCACAACATAGTCAGAAAGAAGTGTCAGGCTTCTTGTACTTAGGTCGGCATTGTGCCTTTTCTATTTAATTATGATGCAATTACTATGTTTCATCGTCAATAAGAAGATCAGAGGGATACAGTAAACCTGAAGTGATGCATCGGAATCTATAACTAGTGTCACAGGTATGGTTCAAAACATAGACAGTACGAAGAGTCAGTCTTCTTGTACTTAAGACGGCATTGTGCCTTTTGTATTTAATTCCGATGCAATTTCTGTGTTTCATCGTCACTAAGAAGGTCCATGGGATACAGTAAACCTGAAGTGAAGCATCGGAATTTATAACTAGTGTCACAGGAATGGTTCAAAACATAGACAGTAAGAAGAGTCAGTCTTCTTGTACTTAAGTCGGCATTGTGCCTTTTGTATTTAATTCCGATGCAATTTCTGTGTTTAATCGTCACTAAGAAGGTCCAAGGGATACAGTAAACATATAGTGAAGCATCGGAATCTAAAACTGGTCTCACAGGAAAGGTTCAAAACATAGAGAGGAAGAAGAGCCAGTCATCTTGTATTTGAGTCGGCATTGTGCCTTTTGTATTTAATTCCGATGCAATTTCTGTGTTTCATCGTCAATAAGAAGGTCCAAGTGATACAGTAAATCTGAAGTGAAGTATCGGAATCTATATCTAGTGTCACAGAAAATGTTCAAAACATAGATAGTAAGAAGAGTCAGTCTTCTTGTACTTATGTTTGCATTGTGCCGTTTGTATTTAATTCCGATGCAATATCTGTGTTTCATCGTCAATAAGAAGGTCAGAGGGATACAGAAAATCTGAAGTGAAGCATAGGAATCTATAACTAGTGTCACATGAATGGTTCAAAGCATAGACAGTAGGAAGAGTCAATCTTCTTGTACTTAAGTCGGCATTGTGCCTTTTCTATATTATTGCGATGCAATTTCTGTAAATCGTCGTCAATAAGAAGGTCAGAGAGATACAGTTAACCTGAAGTGAATCATCGGAATCTATAACTAGTGTCACAGGAATGGTTCAAAATTTACACAGCAAGAAGAGTCAGTCTTCTTGTACTTAAGTCGGAATTGTGCCTTTTGTATTTAATTCCTATGCAATTTCTGTGCTTCATCGTCAATAATAAGGTCAAAGTGATACAGTAAACCTGAAGAGATGCATCGGAATCTATAACTAGTGTCACAGGAATGGTTCAAAACATAGACAGTAGGAAGAGTCAGTCTTCTTGTACATAAGTCGGCATTGTGCCTTTTGTATTTAATTCCGATGCAATTTCTGTGTTTCATCGTCAATAAGAAGGTCCAAGGGATACAGTAAACATATAGTGAAGCATCGGAATCTAAAACTGGTCTCACAGGAAAGGTTCAAAACATAGAGAGTTAGAAGATCCAGTCATTTTGTATTTGAGTCTGCATTGTGCCTTTTGTATTCAATTCCGATGCAATTTCTGTGTTTCATCGTCAATAAGAAGGTCAGAGGGAATCAGTAAACCTGAAGTGAAGCACCGGAATCTATAACTAGAGTCACAGGAATGGTTACAACATAGACAGTAGGAAGAGTCAGTCTTCTTGTACTTAAGTCGGCATTGTGCCGTTTGTATTTAATTCCGATGCAATTTCTGTGTTTCATCGTCATTAAGAAGGTCAGAGGGATACAGAAAATCTGAAGTGCTGCATAGGAATCTATAACTAGTGTCACAGGAATTGTTCAAAGCATAGACAGTAGGAAGATTCAGTCTTCTTGTACATAAATCGGCATTGTGTCTTTTCTATTTAATTCCGATGCAATTTCTGTAATTCGTCGTCAATAAGAGGGTCATAGAGATACAGTTAACCTGAAGTGAAGCATCGGAATCTATAACTAGTGTCACAAGAATGGTTCAAAACATACACAGCAAGAAGAGACAGTCTTCTTGTACTTAAGTCGGAATTGTGCCTTTTGTATTTAATTCGGATGCAATTTCTGTGTTTCATCGTCAATAAGAAGGTCCAAGGGATACAGTAAACCTGAAGTGATGCATCGGAATCTATAACTAGTGTCACAGGTATGGTTCAAAACATAGACAGTAGAAAGAGTCAGTCTTCTTGTACTTAAGTCGGCATTGTGCCTTTTCAATTTTATACCGATGCAATTTCTGTGTTTCATCGTCAAAAATAATGTCAGAGGGATACAGTAAACCTGAAGTGAAGCATCGGAATCTATAACTAGTGTCACAGGAATGGTTCAAAACATAGACAGTAGGAAGAGTCAGTCTTCTTGTACACAAGTCGGCATTGTGCCTTTTGTATTTAATTCCGATGCAATTGCTGTGTTTCATCGTCACTAAGAAGGTCCATGTTTTACAGTAAACCTGAAGTGAAGCATCGGAATCTATAACTAGTGTAACAGGAATGGTTCGAAACATAGACAGTAAGAAGAGTCAGTCTTCTTGTACTTAAGTCGGCATTGTGCCTTTTGTATTTAATTCCGATGCAATTTCTGTGTTTAATCGTCAATAAGAAGGTCCAAGGGATACGGTAAACATATAGTGAAGCATCGGAATCTGAAACTGGTCTCACAGGAAAGGTTCAAAACATAGAGAGGAAGAAGAGCCAGTCATCTTGTATTTGAGTCGGCATTGTGCCTTTTGTATTTAATTCCGATGCTATTTCTGTGTTTCATCGTCAATAAGAAGGTCAGAGGGAATCAGTAAACCTGAAGTGAAGCACCGGAATCTATAACTAGTGTCACAGGAATGGTTAAAACATAGACAGTGGGAAGAGTCAGTCTTCTTGTTCTTAAGTCGGCATTGTGCTTCTTGTATTTAATTCCGATGCAATTTCTGTGTTTCATCGTCAATAAGAAGGTTCAATGGATACAATAAACATATATGGAGTAGCATCGAAATCTACAACTGGTCTCACAGGAAGTGTTCACAACATAGTCAGTAAGAAGAGTCAGTCTTCTTGTACTTAAGTCGGCATTGTGCATTTTGTATTTAATTCCGATGCAATTTCTGTGTTTCATCGTCAATAAGAAGGACAGAGGGATACAGTAAACCTGAAGTCAGGCATCGGAATCAATAACTACTGTCACAGGATTGGTTCAAAACATAGACAGTAGGAAGAGTCAGTCTTCTTGTACTTAAGTCGGCATTGTGCCGTTTCTATTTAATTCCGTTGCACTTTCTGTGTTTCGTCGTCAATAAGAAGGTCGAAGGGATACAGTAAACCTGAAATGAAGCATCGGAATCTATAACTACTGTCACAGGAATGGTTCAAAACATAGACAGTAAGAAGGTTCAGTCTTCTTGTATTTAAGTCGGCATTGTGCCTTTTGTATTTAATTCCGATGCAATCTCTGTGTTTCATTGTCTATAGGAAAGTCCAAGGGAAACACTAACCTGAAGTGAAGCATCGGAATCTATAACTAGTGTCACAGGAATTGTTCAAAACATAGACAGTAAGAAGTGTCAGTCTTCTTGTACTTAAGTCGGCATTGTGCCTTTTGTATTTAATTCCTATGCAATTTCTGTGCTTCATCGCCAATAAGAAGGTCCAAGGGATACAGTAAACCTGAAGAGATGCATCGGAATCTATAACTAGTGTCACAGGAATGGTTCAAAACATAGACAGTAACAAGAGTCAGTCTTCTTGTACTTAAGTCGGCATTGTGCCTTTTGTATTTAATTCCGATGCAATTTCTGTGTTTCATCGTCAATAAGAAGGTCCATGGGATAGAGTAGACCTGAAGTGAAGCATCGGAATCTATAACTAGTGTCACAGGAATGGTTCAAAACATAGACAGTAAGAAGTGTCAGTCTTCTTGTACTTAAGTCGGCATTGTGCCTTTTGTATTTAATTCCGATGCAATTTCTGTGTTTCATCGTCAATAAGAAGGTCCAAGGGATACAGTAAACATATAGTGAAGCATCGGAATCTAAAACTGGTCTCACAGGAAAGGTTCAAAACATAGAGAGTTAGAAGTACCAGTCATTTTGTATTTGAGTATTCATTGTGCATTTTGTATTTAATTCCGATGCAATTTCTGTGTTTCATCGTCAATAAGAATGTCAGAGGGAATCAGTAAACCTGAAGTGAAGCACCGGAATCTATAACTAGAGTCACAGGAATGGTTAAAACATAGACAGTAGGAAGAGTCAGTCTTCTTGTACTTAAGTCGGCATTCTGCCTTTTGTATTTAATTCCGATGCTATTTCTGTGTTTCATCGTCAATAAGAAGGTCCAAGTTATACAGTAAACCTAAAGTGAAGCATCGGAATCTACAACTAGTGTCACCGGAATGGTTCAAAACATACACAGTAAGAAGAGTCAGTCTTCTTGTACATAAGTCGGCATTCTGCCTTTTGTATTTAATTCCGATGCAATTTCTGTGTTTCATCGTAAATAAGAATGTCAGAGGGATCCAATAAACATATAGTGACGCATAGGAATCTAGAACTGATCTCACAGGAAAGGTTCAAAACATAGAGAGTAAGAAGAGCCAGTCATCTTGTATTTGAGTCGGCATAGTGACTTTTGTATTTAATTCTGATGCAATTTCTGTGTTTCATCGTCAATAAGAAGGTCAGAGGGAATCAGTAAACCTGAGGTGAAGCATCCGAATCTATAACTAGTGTCACAGGAATGGTTAAGACATAGACAGTAGGAAGAGTCAATCTTCTTGAACTTAAGTCACCAATGTGACTCTTGTATTTAATTCCGATGCAATTTCTGTGTTTCATCGTCAATAAGAAGGTAGAAGGGATACAGTAAACATATAGAGTAGCATCGGAATCTGAAACTGGTCTCACAGGAAGTGTTCACAACATAGTCAGTAAGAAGAGTCAGTCATCTTGTACTCAAAACGGCATTGTGCATTTTGTATTTAATTCCGATGCAATCTCAGTGTTTCATCGTCGATAAGAAGGTCCAAGGGAAACAGTAAACCTGAAGTGAAGCATCGGAATCTATAACTAGTGTCACAGGTATTGTTCCAAACATAGACAGTTAGAAGTGTCAGTCTTCTTGTACTTAAGTCGGCATTGTGCCTTTTGTATTTAATTCCGATGCAATTTCTGTGTTTCTTCGTCAATAAGAAGGTGCAAGTGATACAGTAAACCTGAAGAGAATCGGCGGAATCTATAACTAGTGTCACCGGAATGGTTCAAAACATAGACAGTAAGAAGAGTCAGTCTTCTTGTACTTAAGTCGGCATTCTCCCTTTGGTATTTAATTCCGATGCAATTTCTGTGTTTCATCGTAAATAAGAAGGTCAGAGGGATACAATAAACATATAGTGAAGCATCGGTATCTAAAACTGGTCTCACAGGAAATGTTCACAACATAGTCAGAAAGAAGAGTCAGGCTTCTTGTACTTAAGTCGGCATTGTGCCTTTTCTATTTAATTATGATGCAATTACTATGTTTCATCGTCAATACGAAGGTCCAAGGGATACAGTAAATCTGAAGTGAAGCATCGGAACCTATATCTAGTGTCACAGAAAAGGTTCAAAACATAGACAGTAAGAAGAGTCAGTCTTCTTGTACTTATGTCGGCATTGTGCCGTTTGTATTTAATTCCGATGCAATTTCTGTGTTTCATCGTCATTAAGAAGGTCAGAGGGATACAGAAAATCTGAAGTGATGCATAGGAATCTATAAATAGGGTCACAGGAATTGTTCAAAGCATAGACAGTGGGAAGAGTCAGTCTTCTTGTACATAATTCGGCATTGTGCCTTTTCTATTTAATTCCGATGCAATTTCTGTAATTCGTCGTCAATAAGAGGGTCAGAGAGATACTGTTAACCTGAAGTGAAGCATCGGAATCTGTAACTAGTGTCACAAGAATGGTTCAAAACATACACAGCAAGAAGAGACAGTCTTCTTGTACTTAAGTCGGAATTGTGCCTTTTGTATTTAATTCGGATGCAATTTCTGTGTTTCATCGTCAATACGAAGGTCCAAGGGATACAGTAAACCTGAAGTGATGCATCGGAATCTATAACTAGTGTCACAGGTATGGTTCAAAACATAGACAGTACGAAGAGTCAGTCTTCTTGTACTTAAGACGGCATTGTGCCTTTTGTATTTAATTCCGATGCAATTTCTGTGTTTCATCGTCACTAAGAAGGTCCATGGGATACAGTAAACCTGAAGTGAAGCATCGGAATCTATAACTAGTGTCACAGGAATGGTTCAAAACATAGACAGTAAGAAGAGTCAGTCTTCTTGTACTTAAGTCGGCATTGTGCCTTTTGTATTTAATTCCGATGCAATTTCTGTGTTAATCGTCAATAAGAAGGTCCAAGGGATACAGTAAACATATAGTGAAGCATCGGAATCTAAAACTGGTCTCACAGGAAAGGTTCAAAACATAGAGAGGAAGAAGAGCCAGTCATCTTGTATTTGAGACGGCATTGTGCCTTTTGTATTTAATTCCGATGCGATTTCTGTGTTTCATCGTCGATAAGAAGGTCCAAGAGATACAGTAAATCTGAAGTGAAGTATCGGAATCTATATCTAGTGTCACAGTAAATGTTCAAAACATAGACAGTAAGAAGAGTCAGTCTTCTTGTACTTATGTTTGCATTGTGCCGTTTGTATTTAATTCCGATGCAATATCTGTGTTTCAACGTCAATAAGAAGGTCAGAGGGATACAATAAACACATAGTGAAGCATCGGAATCTAAAACTGGTCTCACAGGAAATGTTCTCAACATAGTCAGAAAGAAGAGTCAGTCTTCTTGTACTTAAGTCGGCATTGTTCCTTTTCTATTTAATTATGATGCAATTACTGTGTTTCATCGTCAATAAGAAGGTCAGAGGCATACAGTAAACCTGAAGTGAGGCATCGGAATCTATAACTAGTGTTACAGGAATGGTTCAAAACATAGACTGTAAGAGAAGTCAGTCTTCTTGTTCTTAAGACGGCATTGTGCCTTTTCTATTTCATTCCGATGCAATTTCTGTGTTTCGTCGTCAATAAGAAGGTCCAAGGGATACAGTAAATCTGAAGTGAAGTATCGGAATCTATATCTAGTGTCACAGAAAATGTTCAAAACATAGACAGTAAGAAGAGTCAGTCTTCTTGTACTTATGTTTGCATTGTGCCGTTTGTATTTAATTCCGATGCAATATCTGTGTTTCATCGTCAATAAGAAGGTCAGAGGGATACAGAAAATCTGAAGTGAAGCATAGGAATCTATAACTAGTGTCACATGAATGGTTCAAAGCATAGACAGTAGGAAGAGTCAGTCTTCTTGTACTTAAGTCGGCATTGTGCTTTTTCTATATTATTCCGATGCAATTTCTGTAAATCGTCGTCAATAAGAAGGTCAGAGAGATACAGTTAACCTGAAGTGAATCATCGGAATCTATAACTAGCGTCACAGGAATGGTTCAAAACGTACACAGCAAGAAGAGTCTGTCTTCTTGTACTTAAGTCGGAATTGTGCCTTTTGTATTTAATTCCTATGCAATTTATGTGCTTCATCGTCAATAAGAAGGTCCAAGTGATACAGTAAACCTGAAGAGATGCATCGGAATCTATAACTAGTGTCACAGGAATGGTTCAAAACATAGACAGTAGGAAGAGTCAGTCTTCTTGTACATAAGTCGGCATTGTGCCTTTTGTATTTAATTCCGATGCAATTTCTGTGTTTCATCGTCAATAAGAAGGTCCATGGGATACAGTAAACCTGAAGTGAAGCATCGGAATCTATAACTAGTGTCACAGGAATGGTTCAAAACATAGACAGTAAGAAGTGTCAGTCTTCTTGTACTTAAGTCGGCATTGTGCCTTTTGTATTTAATACCGATGCAATTTCTGTGTTTCATCGTCAATAAGAAGGTCCAAGGGATACAGTAAACATATAGAGAAGCATCGGAATCTAAAACTGGTCTCACAGGAAAGGTTCAAAACATAGAGAGTTAGAAGATCCAGGCATTTTGTATTTGAGTCTGCATTGTGCCTTTTGTATTTAATTCCGATGCAATTTCTGTGTTTCATCGTCAATAAGAAGGTCAGAGGGAATCAGTAAACCTGAAGTGAAGCACCGGAATCTATAACTAGAGTCACAGGAATGGTTATAACATAGACAGTAGGAAGAGTCAGTCTTCTTGTACTTAAGTCGGCATTGTGCCGTTTGTATTTAATTCCGATGCAATTTCTGTGTTTCATCGTCATTAAGAAGGTCAGAGGGATACAGAAAATCTGAAGTGATGCATAGGAATCTATAACTAGTGTCACAGGAATTGTTCAAAGCATAGACAGTAGGAAGATTCAGTCTTCTTGTGCAGAAATCGGCATTGTGCTTTTTCTATTTAATTCCGATGCAATCTCTGTAATTCGTCGTCAATAAGAGGGTCATAGAGATACAGTTGACCTGAAGTGAAGCATCGGAATCTATAACTAGTGTCACAAGAATGGTTCAAAACATACACAGCAAGAAGAGACAGTCTTCTTGTACTTAAGTCGGAATTGTGCCTTTTGTATTTAATTCGGATGCAATTTCTGTGTTTCATCGTCAATAAGAAGGTCCAAGGGATACAGTAAACCTGAAGTGATGCATAGGAATCTATAACTAGTGTCACAGGAATGGTTCAAATCATAGACAGTAAGAAGAGCCAGTCTACTATACTTAAGACGGCATTGTGCCTTATGTATTTAATTCCGATGCAATTTCTGTGTTTCATCGTCAATAAGAAGGTCCATGGGATACAGTAAACATGAAGGGAAGCATCGGAATCTATTACTAGTGTCACAGGAATGGTTCAAAACATAGTAAGAAGAGTCAGTCTTCTTGTACTTAAGTCGGCATTGTGCCTCTTGTATTTAATTCCGATGCAATTTCTGTGTTTCATCGTCAATACGAAGGCCAAGTGATACAGTAAACATATAGCGAAGCATCGGAATCTAAAACTGGTCTCACAGGAAAGGTTCAAAACATAGAGAGTAAGAAGAGCCAGTCATCTTGTATTTGAGTCGGCATTGTGCCTTTTGTATTTAATTCCGTTGCAATTTCTGTGTTTCATCGTCAATAAGAAGGTCAGAGGGAATCAGTAAACCTGAAGTGAAGCACCGGAATCTATAACTAGTGTCACAGGAATGGTTAAAACATAGTCAGTAGGAAGAGTCAGTCTTTTTGTACTTAACTCGGCATTGTGCCTCTTGTATTTAATTCCGATGCAATTCCTGTGTTTCATCATCAATAAGAAGGTCCAATGGATACAGTAAACATATATGGAGTAGCATCGGAATCTAAAACTGGTCTCACAGGAAGTGTTCACAACGTAGTCAGTAAGAAGAGTCAGTCTTCTTGTACTTAAGTCGGCATTGTGCATTTCGTATTTAATTCCGATGCAATTCCTGTGTTTCATCGTCAATAAGAAGGACAGAGGGATACAGTAAACCTGAAGTGAAGCATCGGAATCTATAACTAGTGTCACAGGAATGGTTCAAAACATAGACAGTAGGAAGAGTCAGTCTTCTTATACTTAAGTCGGCATTGCGCCTTTTCTATTTCATTCCGTTGCACTTTCTGTGTTTCGTCGTCAATAAGAAGGTCCAAGGGATACAGTAAACCTGAAATGAAGCATCGGAATCTATAACTACTGTCACAGGAATGGTTCAAAACATAGACAGTAAGAAGAGTCAGTCTTCTTGTATTTAAGTCGGCATTGTGCCTTTTGTATGTAATTCCGATGCAATCTTTGTGACTCATTGTCTATAAGAAAGTCCAAGGGAAACAGTAAACCTGAAGTGAAGCATCGGAATCTATAACTAGTGTCACAGGAATTGTTCAAAACATAGACAGTAAGAAGAGTCAGTCTTCTTGTACTTAAGTCGGCATTGTGCCTTTTCTATTTAATTCCGATTTAATTTCTGTGTTTCGTCGTCAATAAGAAAGTCCAAGGGATACAGTAAATCTGAAGTGAAGCATCGGATTCTATATCTAGTGTCACAGAAAAGGTTCAAAGCATAGACAGTAAGAAGAGTCAGTCTTCTTGTACTTATGTCGGCATTCTGCCTTTTGTATTTAATTCCGATGCAATTTCTGTGTTTCATCGTAAATAAGAAGGTCAGAGGGATACAATAAACATATAGTGAAGCATCGGAATCTAAAACTGGTCTCACAGGAAATGTTCACAACACAGTCAGAAAGAAGAGTCAGTCTTCTTGTAGTTAAGTCGGCATTGTGCCTTTTCTATTTAATTATGATCCAATTACTGTGTTTCATCGTCAATAAGAAGGTCACAGGGATACAGTAAACCTGAAGTGAAGCATCGGAATCTATAACTAGTGTTACAGGAATGGTTCAAAACATAGACTGTAAGAAGAGTCAGTCTTCTTGTACTTAAGTCGGCATTGTGCCTTTTCTATTTAATTCCGATTTAATTTCTGTGTTTCGTCGTCAATAAGAAAGTCCAAGGGATACAGTAAATCTGAAGTGAAGCATCGGATTCTATATCTAGTGTCACAGAAAAGGTTCAAAGCATAGACAGTAAGAAGAGTCAGTCTTCTTGTACATAAGTCGGCATTGTGCCTTTTGTATTTAATTCCGATGCAATTTCTGTGTTTCATCGTCAATAAGAAGGTCCATGGGATACAGTAAACCTGAAGTGAAGCATCGGAATCTATAACTAGTGTCACAGGAATGGTTCAAAACATAGACAGTAAGAAGTGTCAGTCTTCTTGTACTTAAGTCGGCATTGTGCCTTTTGTATTTAATACCGATGCAATTTCTGTGTTTCATCGTCAATAAGAAGGTCCAAGGGATACAGTAAACATATAGAGAAGCATCGGAATCTAAAACTGGTCTCACAGGAAAGGTTCAAAACATAGAGAGTTAGAAGATCCAGTCATTTTGTATTTGAGTCTGCATTGTGCCTTTTGTATTTAATTCCGATGCAATTTCTGTGTTTCATCGTCAATAAGAAGGTCAGAGGGAATCAGTAAACCTGAAGTGAAGCACCGGAATCTATAACTAGAGTCACAGGAATGGTTATAACATAGACAGTAGGAAGAGTCAGTCTTCTTGTACTTAAGTCGGCATTGTGCCGTTTGTATTTAATTCCGATGCAATTTCTGTGTTTCATCGTCATTAAGAAGGTCAGAGGGATACAGAAAATCTGAAGTGATGCATAGGAATCTATAACTAGTGTCACAGGAATTGTTCAAAGCATAGACAGTAGGAAGATTCAGTCTTCTTGTACAGAAATCGGCATTGTGCTTTTTCTATTTAATTCCGATGCAATCTCTGTAATTCGTCGTCAATAAGAGGGTCATAGAGATACAGTTAACCTGAAGTGAAGCATCGGAATCTATAACTAGTGTCACAAGAATGGTTCAAAACATACACAGCAAGAAGAGACAGTCTTCTTGTACTTAAGTCGGAATTGTGCCTTTTGTATTTAATTCGGATGCAATTTCTGTGTTTCATCGTCAATAAGAAGGTCCAAGGGATACAGTAAACCTGAAGTGATGCATCGGAATCTATAACTAGTGTCACAGGTATGGTTCAAAACATAGACAGTAGAAAGAGTCAGTCTTCTTGTACTTAAGACGGCATTGTGCCTTTTGTATTTAATTCCGATGCAATTTCTGTGTTTCATCGTCACTAAGAAGGTCCATGTTATACAGTAAACCTGAAGTGAAGCATCGGAATCTATAACTAGTGTCACAGGAATGGTTCAAAACATAGACAGTAAGAAGAGTCAGTCTTCTTGTACTTAAGTCGGCAATGTCCCTTTTGTATTTAATTCCGATGCAATCTCTGTGTTTCATTGTCTATAGGAAAGTCCAAGAAAAACATTAACCTGAAGTGAAGCATCGGAATCTATAACTAGTGTCACAGGAATTGTTTAAAACATAGACAGTAAGAAGTGTCAGTCTTCTTGTACTTAAGTCGGCATTGTGCCTTTTGTATTTAATTCCGATGCAATTTCTGTGTTTCATCGTCAATAAGATGGTCCAAGTGATAGAGTAAACCTGAAGTGAAGCATCGGAATCTATAACTAGTGTCACCGGAATGGTTCAAAACATAGACAGTAAGAAGAGTCAGTCTTCTTGAACTTAAGTCGGCATTCTGCCTTTTGTATTTAATTCCGATGCAATTTCTGTGTTTCATCGTCAATAAGAAGGACCAAGGGATACAGTAAACCTGAGGTTAAGCATCGGAATCTATAACTAGTGTCACAGGAATGGTTTAAAGACATAGTTAGTAAGAAGAGTCAGTCTTCTTGTACATAAGTCGGCATTGTTCCTATTCTGTTTAATTCCAATGCATTTCCTGTGTTTCATCGTCAATAAGAAGCTCAGAGGGATACAGTAAACCTGAACTGAAGCTTCAGAATCTATAACTAGTGTCACAGGGACGGTTCAAAGCATAGACAGTAGGAAGAGTCAGTCTTCTTGTACTTATGTCGGCATTCTGCCTTTTGTATTTAATTCCGATGCAATTTCTGTGTTTCATCGTAAATAAGAAGGTCAGAGGGATACAATAAACATATAGTGAAGCATCGGAATCTAAAACTGGTCTCACAGGAAATGTTCACAACACAGTCAGAAAGAAGAGTCAGTCTTCTTGTAGTTAAGTCGGCATTGTGCCTTTTCTATTTAATTATGATCCAATTACTGTGTTTCATCGTCAATAAGAAGGTCACAGGGATACAGTAAACCTGAAGTGAAGCATCGGAATCTATAACTAGTGTTACAGGAATGGTTCAAAACATAGACTGTAAGAAGAGTCAGTCTTCTTGTACTTAAGTCGGTATTGTGCCTTTTGTATGTAATTCCGATGCAATTTCTGTGTTCCGTCATCAATAAGAATGTCAGAGGGATACAGTAAAACTGAAGTGAAGCATTAGAATCTGTAACTAGTGTCACAGGAATCGTTCAAATCATAGACAGTAAGAAGAGCCAGTCTACTATACTTAAGACGGCATTGTGCCTTTTCTATTTAATTCCGATGCAATATCTGTGTTTCGTTGTCATTAAGAAGGTCCAAGGGATACAGTAAATCTGAAGTGAAGCATCGGAATCTATATCTAGTGTCACAGAAGAGGTTCAAAACATAGACAGTAAGAAGAGTCAGTCTTCTTGTACTTATGTCGGCATTGAGCCGTTTGTATTTAATTCCGAGGCAATTTCTGTGTTTCATCGTCATTAAGAAGGTCAGAGGAATACAGAAAATCTGAAGTGATGCATAGGAATCTATAACTAGTGTCACAGGAATGGTTCAAAGCATAAACAGTAGGAAGAGTCAGTATTCTTGTACATTAGTCGGCATTGTGCTTTTTCTATTTAATTCCGATGCAATTTCTGTAATTTGTCGTCAATAAGAGGGTCAGAGAGATACAGTTAACCTGAAGTGAAGCATCGGAACCTATAACTAGTGTCACAGGAATGGTTCAAAACATACACAGCAAGAAGAGTCAGTCTTCTTGTACTTATGTCGGAATTGTGCCTTTTGAATTTAATTCGGATGCAATTCCTGTATTTCATCGTCAATAAGAAGGTCCAAGGGATACAGTAAACCTGAAGTGATGCATCGGAATCTATAACCAGTGTCACGGGAATGTGTCAGAACATAGACAGTAGAAAGAGTCAGTCTTCTTGTACTTAAGACGGCATTGTGCCTTATGTATTTAATTCCGATGCAATTTCTGTGTTTCATCGTCAATAAGAAGGTCCATGGGATACAGTAAACATGAAGTGAAGCATCGGAATCTATTACTAGTGTCACAGGAATGGTTCAAAACATAGTAAGAAGAGTCAGTCTTCTTGTACTTAAGTCGGCATTGTGCCTCTTGTATTTAATTCCGATGCAATTTCTGTGTTTCATCGTCAATACGAAGGCCAAGTGATACAGTAAACATATAGCGAAGCATCGGAATCTAAAACTGGTCTCACAGGAAAGGTTCAAAACATAGAGAGTAAGAAGAGCCAGTCATCTTGTATTTGAGTCGGCATTGTGCCTTTTGTATTTAATTCCGTTGCAATTTCTGTGTTTCATCGTCAATAAGAAGGTCAGAGGGAATCAGTAAACCTGAAGTGAAGCACCGGAATCTATAACTAGTGTCACAGGAATGGTTAAAACATAGTCAGTAGGAAGAGTCAGTCTTTTTGTACTTAACTCGGCATTGTGCCTCTTGTATTTAATTCCGATGCAATTCCTGTGTTTCATCATCAATAAGAAGGTCCAATGGATACAGTAAACATATATGGAGTAGCATCGGAATCTAAAACTGGTCTCACAGGAAGTGTTCACAACGTAGTCAGTAAGAAGAGTCAGTCTTCTTGTACTTAAGTCGGCATTGTGCCTTTTCTATTTAATTCCGATTTAATTTCTGTGTTTCGTCGTCAATAAGAAAGTCCAAGGGATACAGTAAATCTGAAGTGAAGCATCGGATTCTATATCTAGTGTCACAGAAAAGGTTCAAAGCATAGACAGTAAGAAGAGTCAGTCTTCTTGTACTTATGTCGGCATTCTGCCTTTTGTATTTAATTCCGATGCAATTTCTGTGTTTCATCGTAAATAAGAAGGTCAGAGGGATACAATAAACATATAGTGAAGCATCGGAATCTAAAACTGGTCTCACAGGAAATGTTCACAACACAGTCAGAAAGAAGAGTCAGTCTTCTTGTAGTTAAGTCGGCATTGTGCCTTTTCTATTTAATTATGATCCAATTACTGTGTTTCATCGTCAATAAGAAGGTCACAGGGATACAGTAAACCTGAAGTGAAGCATCGGAATCTATAACTAGTGTTACAGGAATGGTTCAAAACATAGACTGTAAGAAGAGTCAGTCTTCTTGTACTTAAGTCGGCATTGTGCCTTTTCTATTTAATTCCGATTTAATTTCTGTGTTTCGTCGTCAATAAGAAAGTCCAAGGGATACAGTAAATCTGAAGTGAAGCATCGGATTCTATATCTAGTGTCACAGAAAAGGTTCAAAGCATAGACAGTAAGAAGAGTCAGTCTTCTTGTACATAAGTCGGCATTGTGCCTTTTGTATTTAATTCCGATGCAATTTCTGTGTTTCATCGTCAATAAGAAGGTCCATGGGATACAGTAAACCTGAAGTGAAGCATCGGAATCTATAACTAGTGTCACAGGAATGGTTCAAAACATAGACAGTAAGAAGTGTCAGTCTTCTTGTACTTAAGTCGGCATTGTGCCTTTTGTATTTAATACCGATGCAATTTCTGTGTTTCATCGTCAATAAGAAGGTCCAAGGGATACAGTAAACATATAGAGAAGAATCGGAATCTAAAACTGGTCTCACAGGAAAGGTTCAAAACATAGAGTGTTAGAAGATCCAGTCATTTTGTATTTGAGTCTGCATTGTGCCTTTTGTATTTAATTCCGATGCAATTTCTGTGTTTCATCGTCAATAAGAAGGTCAGAGGGAATCAGTAAACCTGAAGTGAAGCACCGGAATCTATAACTAGAGTCACAGGAATGGTTATAACATAGACAGTAGGAAGAGTCAGTCTTCTTGTACTTAAGTCGGCATTGTGCCGTTTGTATTTAATTCCGATGCAATTTCTGTGTTTCATCGTCATTAAGAAGGTCAGAGGGATACAGAAAATCTGAAGTGATGCATAGGAATCTATAACTAGTGTCACAGGAATTGTTCAAAGCATAGACAGTAGGAAGATTCAGTCTTCTTGTACAGAAATCGGCATTGTGCTTTTTCTATTTAATTCCGATGCAATCTCTGTAATTCGTCGTCAATAATAGGGTCATAGAGATACAGTTAACCTGAAGTGAAGCATCGGAATCTATAACTAGTGTCACAAGAATGGTTCAAAACATACACAGCAAGAAGAGACAGTCTTCTTGTACTTAAGTCGGAATTGTGCCTTTTGTATTTAATTCGGATGCAATTTCTGTGTTTCATCGTCAATAAGAAGGTCCAAGGGATACAGTAAACCTGAAGTGATGCATCGGAATCTATAACTAGTGTCACAGGTATGGTTCAAAACATAGACAGTAGAAAGAGTCAGTCTTCTTGTACTTAAGACGGCATTGTGCCTTTTGTATTTAATTCCGATGCAATTTCTGTGTTTCATCGTCACTAAGAAGGTCCATGTTATACAGTAAACCTGAAGTGAAGCATCGGAATCTATAACTAGTGTCACAGGAATGGTTCAAAACATAGACAGTAAGAAGAGTAAGTCTTCTTGTACTTAAGTCGGCATTGTGCCTTTTGTATTTAATTCCGATGCAATTTCTGTGTTTAATCGTCAATAAGAAGGTCCAAGGGATACAGTAAACATATAGTGAAGCATCGGAATCTAAAACTGGTCTCACAGGAAAGGTTCAAAACATAGAGAGGAAGAAGAGCCAGTCATCTTGTATTTGAGTCGGCATTGTGCCTTTTGTATTTAATTCCGATGCAATTTCTGTGTTTCATCGTCAATAAGAAGGACAGAGGGATACAGTAAACCTGAAGTCACGCATCGGAATCAATTACTAGTGTCACAGGAATGGTTCAAAACATAGACAGTAGGAAGAGTCAGTCTTCTTGTACTTAAGTCGGCATTGTGCCGTTTCTATTTAATTCCGTTGCACTTTCTGTGTTTCGTCGTCAATAAGAAGGTCGAAGGGATACAGTAAACCCGAAATGAAGCATCGGAATCTATAACTACTGTCACAGGAATGGTTCAAAACATAGACAGTAAGAAGGTTCAGTCTTCTTGTATTTAAGTCGGCAATGTCCCTTTTGTACTTAATTCCGATGCAATCTCTGTGTTTCATTGTCTATAGGAAAGTCCAAGAAAAACATTAACCTGAAGTGAAGCATCGGAACCTATAACTAGTGTCACAGGAATTGTTTAAAACATAGACAGTAAGAAGTGTCAGTCTTCTTGTACTTAAGTCGGCATTGTGCCTTTTGTATTTAATTCCGATGCAATTTCTGTGTTTCATCGTCAATAAGATGGTCCAAGTGATAGAGTAAACCTGAA
Source organism: Schistocerca americana (assembly GCF_021461395.2). Taxonomy (NCBI): domain Eukaryota; kingdom Metazoa; phylum Arthropoda; class Insecta; order Orthoptera; family Acrididae; genus Schistocerca; species Schistocerca americana. The sequence goes on along the minus strand of NC_060130.1, from coordinate 4,850,638 downwards.
GTGAAGCATCGGAATCTATAACTAGTGTCACCGGAATGGTTCAAAACATAGACAGTAAGAAGAGTCAGTCTTCTTGAACTTAAGTCGGCATTCTGCCTTTTGTATTTAATTCCGATGCAATTTCTGTGTTTCATCGTCAATAAGAAGGACCAAGGGATACAGTAAACCTGAGGTTAAGCATCGGAATCTATAACTAGTGTCACAGGAATGGTTTAAAGACATAGTTAGTAAGAAGAGTCAGTCTTCTTGTACATAAGTCGGCATTGTTCCTATTCTGTTTAATTCCAATGCATTTCCTGTGTTTCATCGTCAATAAGAAGCTCAGAGGGATACAGTAAACCTGAACTGAAGCTTCAGAATCTATAACTAGTGTCACAGGGACGGTTCAAAGCATAGACAGTAGGAAGAGTCTGTCTTCTTGTACTTAAGTCGGTATTGTGCCTTTTGTATGTAATTCCGATGCAATTTCTGTGTTCCGTCATCAATAAGAATGTCAGAGGGATACAGTAAAACTGAAGTGAAGCATTAGAATCTGTAACTAGTGTCACAGGAATCGTTCAAATCATAGACAGTAAGAAGAGCCAGTCTACTATACTTAAGACGGCATTGTGCCTTTTCTATTTAATTCCGATGCAATATCTGTGTTTCGTTGTCATTAAGAAGGTCCAAGGGATACAGTAAATCTGAAGTGAAGCATCGGAATCTATATCTAGTGTCACAGAAGAGGTTCAAAACATAGACAGTAAGAACAGTCAGTCTTCTTGTACTTATGTCGGCATTGAGCCGTTTGTATTTAATTCCGAGGCAATTTCTGTGTTTCATCGTCATTAAGAAGGTCAGAGGGATACAGAAAATCTGAAGTGATGCATAGGAATCTATAACTAGTGTCACAGGAATGGTTCAAAGCATAAACAGTAGGAAGAGTCAGTATTCTTGTACATTAGTCGGCATTGTGCTTTTTCTATTTAATTCCGATGCAATTTCTGTAATTTGTCGTCAATAAGGGGGTCAGAGAGATACAGTTAACCTGAAGTGAAGCATCGGAACCTATAACTAGTGTCACAGGAATGGTTCAAAACATACACAGCAAGAAGAGTCAGTCTTCTTGTACTTATGTCGGAATTGTGCCTTTTGAATTTAATTCGGATGCAATTCCTGTATTTCATCGTCAATAAGAAGGTCCAAGGGATACAGTAAACCTGAAGTGATGCATCGGAATCTATAACCAGTGTCACGGGAATGGGTCAGAACATAGACAGTAGGAAGAGTCAGTCTTCTTGTACTTAAGACGGCATTGTGCCTTATGTATTTAATTCCGATGCAATTTCTGTGTTTCATCGTCAATAAGAAGGTCCATGGGATACAGTAAACATGAAGTGAAGCATCGGAATCTATTACTAGTGTCACAGGAATGGTTCAAAACATAGTAAGAAGAGTCAGTCTTCTTGTACTTAAGTCGGCATTGTGCCTCTTGTATTTAATTCCGATGCAATTTCTGTGTTTCATCGTCAATACGAAGGCCAAGTGATACAGTAAACATATAGCGAAGCATCGGAATCTAAAACTGGTCTCACAGGAAAGGTTCAAAACATAGAGAGTAAGAAGAGCCAGTCATCTTGTATTTGAGTCGGCATTGTGCCTTTTGTATTTAATTCCGTTGCAATTTCTGTGTTTCATCGTCAATAAGAAGGTCAGAGGGAATCAGTAAACCTGAAGTGAAGCACCGGAATCTATAACTAGTGTCACAGGAATGGTTAAAACATAGTCAGTAGGAAGAATCAGTCTTTTTGTACTTAACTCGGCATTGTGCCTCTTGTATTTAATTCCGATGCAATTCCTGTGTTTCATCATCAATAAGAAGGTCCAATGGATACAGTAAACATATATGGAGTAGCATCGGAATCTAAAACTGGTCTCACAGGAAGTGTTCACAACGTAGTCAGTAAGAAGAGTCAGTCTTCTTGTACTTAAGTCGGCATTGTGCATTTCGTATTTAATTCCGATGCAATTTCTGTGTTTCATCGTCAATAAGAAGGACAGAGGGATACAGTAAACCTGAAGTGAAGCATCGGAATCTATAACTAGTGTCACAGGAATGGTTCAAAACATAGACAGTAGGAAGAGTCAGTCTTCTTATACTTAAGTCGGCATTGCGCCTTTTCTATTTCATTCCGTTGCACTTTCTGTGTTTCGTCGTCAATAAGAAGGTCCAAGGGATACAGTAAACCTGAAATGAAGCATCGGAATCTATAACTACTGTCACAGGAATGGTTCAAAACATAGACAGTAAGAAGAGTCAGTCTTCTTGTATTTAAGTCGGCATTGTGCCTTTTGTATGTAATTCCGATGCAATCTTTGTGACTCATTGTCTATAAGAAAGTCCAAGGGAAACAGTAAACCTGAAGTGAAGCATCGGAATCTATAACTAGTGTCACAGGAATTGTTCAAAACATAGACAGTAAGAAGAGTCAGTCTTCTTGTACTTAAGTCGGCATTGTGCCTTTTCTATTTAATTCCGATTTAATTTCAGTGTTTCGTCGTCAATAAGAAAGTCCAAGGGATACAGTAAATCTGAAGTGAAGCATCGGATTCTATATCTAGTGTCACAGAAAAGGTTCAAAGCATAGACAGTAAGAAGAGTCAGTCTTCTTGTACTTATGTCGGCATTCTGCTTTTTGTATTTAATTCCGATGCAATTTCTGTGTTTCATCGTAAATAAGAAGGTCAGAGGGATACAATAAACATATAGTGAAGCATCGGAATCTAAAACTGGTCTCACAGGAAATGTTCACAACACAGTCAGAAAGAAGAGTCAGTCTTCTTGTAGTTAAGTCGGCATTGTGCTTTTTCTATTTAATTATGATCCAATTACTGTGTTTCATCGTCAATAAGAAGGTCACAGGGATACAGTAAACCTGAAGTGAAGCATCGGAATCTATAACTAGTGTTACAGGAATGGTTCAAAACATAGACTGTAAGAAGAGTCAGTCTTCTTGTACTTAAGTCGGCATTGTGCCTTTTCTATTTAATTCCGATGCAATTTCTGTGTTTAGTCGTCAATAAGAAAGTCCAAGGGATACAGTAAATCTGAAGTGAAGCATCGGATTTTATATCTAGTGTCACAGAAAAGGTTCAAAGCATAGACAGTAAGAAGAGTCAGTCTTCTTGTACTTATGTCGGCATTGTGCCGTTTGTGTTTAATTCCGATGCAATTTCTGTGTTTCATCGTCAATAGGAAGGTCAGAGTGATGCAGAAAATCAGAAGTGAAGCATAGGAATCTATAACTATTGTCACAGGAATGGTTCAAAGCATAGACAGTAGGAAGAGTCAGTCTTCTTGTTCTTAAGTCGGCATTGTGCCTTTTCTATTTAATTCCGATGCAATTTCTGTAATTCGTCGTCAATAAGAAGGTCAGAGGGATACATTAAACCTGAAGTGAAGCATCGGAATCTATAACTAGTGTTACAGGAATGGTTCAAAAATAGACTGTAAGAAGAGTCAGTCTTCTTGTACTTAAGTCGGCATTGTGCCTTTTCTATTTAATTCCGATGCAATCTCTGTGTTTCATCGTCAATAAGAAGGTCCAAGGGATACAGTAAATCTGAAGTGAAGCATCGGAATCTCTATTTAGTGACACAGAAAAGGTTCAAAACATAGACAGTAAGGAGATTCAGTCTTCTTGTACTTATGTCGGCATTGTGCCGTTTGTATTTAATTCCGATGCAATTTCTGTGTTTCATCGTCAATAAGAAGGTCAGAGGGATACAATATACATATAGTGAAGCATCGGAATCTAAAACTGGACTCACTGGAAATGTTCACAACATAGTCAGAAAGAAGAGCCAGTCTTCTTGTACTTAAGTCGGCATTGTGAGTTTTCTATTTAATTCCGACGCAATTTCTGTGTTTCATCGTCAATAAGAAGGTCAGAGGGATACAGTTAACGCGAAGTGAATCATCGGAATCTATAACTAGTGTCACAGGAATGGTTCAAAACATAGACAGTAGGAAGAGTCATTCATCTTGTACTTAAGTCGGCATTGTGACTTTTGTATTTAATTCCGATGCAATTTCTGTGTTTCATCGTCAATAAGAAGGACCAAGGGATACAGTAAACCTGAAGTTAAGCATCGGAATCTATAACTAGTGTCACAGGAATGGTTCAAATCATAAACAGTATGAAGAGTCAGTCTTCTTGTACGTAAGTCGGTATTGTGCCTTTTCTATTTAATTCCGATACAATTTCTGTGTTTCATAGTCAAAAAGAAGATCATAGGGATACAGTAAACCTTAAGTGAAGCATCGGAATCTATAACTAGTGTCACAGGAATGGTTCAAAACATAGACAGTAGGAAGAGTCAGTCTTCTAGTTCTTGAGTCGGCATTGTGCCTTCTGTATTTAACTCCGATGCAATTTCTGTGTTTCATCGTCAATAAGAGGGTCAGAGGGATACAGTAAAAATGAAGTGAAGCATCGGAATCTATAAGTAGTGTCATAGGAATGGTTCAAAACATAGACAGTAGGAAGAGTCAGTCGTCTTGTACTTAAGTCGGCATTGTGCCTTTTGTTTTTAATTCTGATGCAATTTCTGTGTTTCATCGTCAATAAGAAGGTCCAAGGGATACAGTAATCCTGAAGTGAGCCATCGGAATCTATAACTAGTGTCACAGGAATGGTGCAAAACATAGACAGTAGGAAGAGTCAGTCTTCTTGTACTTAAGTCGGCATTGTGCTTTCCTATTTAATTCCGTTGCAATTTATGTGTTTCGTCGTCAATAAGAAGGTCCAAGGGATACAGTAAACCTGAAATGAACCATCGGAATCTATAACTACTGTCCAGGAATTGTTCAAAACATAGACAGTAAGAAGAGTCAGTCTTCTTGTATTTAAGTCGGCATTGTGCCTTTTGTACTTAATTCCGATGCAATCTCTGTGTTTCATTGTCCATACGAAAGTCCAAGGGAAACCGTAAACCTGAAGTGAAGCATCGGAATCTATAACTAGTGTCACAGGAATTGTTCAAAGCATAGACAGTAAGATGTGTCAGTCTTCTTGTACTTAAGTCGGCATTGTGCCTTTTGTATTTAATTCCGATGCAATTTCTGTGTTTCATCGTCAATAAGACGGTCCAAGTGATACAGTAAACCTGAAGTGAAGCATCGGAATCTATAACTAGTGTCACCGGAATGAGTCAAAACATAGACAGTAAGAAGAGTCAGTCTTCTTCTACTTAAGTCGGCATTCTGCCTTTTGTATTTAATTCCGATGCAATTTCTGTGTTTCATCGTAAATAAGAAGGTCAGAGGGATACAATAAACATATAGTGAAGAATCGGAATCTAAACCTGGTCTCACAGGAAATGTTCACAACATAGTCAGAAAGAAGAGCCAGTCTTCTTGTACTTAAGTCGGCATTGTGCCTTTTCTATTTAATTCCGACGCAATTTCTGCGTTTCATCGTAAATACGAAGGTCAGAGGGATACAGTAAACCTGAAGTGAAGCATCAGAATCTATAACTAGTGTCACAGGGATGGTTCAAATCATAGACAGTAGGAAGAGTCTGTCTTCTTGTACTTAAGTCGGTATTGTGCCTTTTGTATGTAATTCCGATGCAATTTCTGTTTTTCATCGTCAATAAGAAGGACCAAGGGATACAGTAAACCTGAAGTTAAGCATCGGAATGTATAACTAGTGTCACAGGAATGGTTCAAAACATAGTTAGTAAGAAGAGTCAGTCTTTTTGCACTTAAGTCGGCATTGTGCCTATTCTATTTAATTCCAATGCAATTTCTGTGTTTCATCGTAAATAAGAAGGTCAGAGGGATACAGTAAACCTGAAGTGAAGCATCAGAATCTATAACTAGTGTCACAGGGATGGTTCAAAACATAGACAGTAGGAAGAGTCTGTCTTCTTGTACTTTAGTCGGTATTGTGCCTTTTGTATGTAATTCCGATGCAATTTCTGTGTTCCATCGTCAATAAGAAGGTCAGAGGGATACAGTAAAACTGAAGTGAAGCATCAGAATCTGTAACTAGTGTCACAGGAATCGTTCAAATCATAAACAGTATGAAGAGTCAGTCTTCTTGTACGTAAGTCGGTATTGTGCCTTTTCTATTTAATTCCAAGGCAATTTCTGTGTTTCATCGTCAATAAGAAGATCATAGGGATACAGTAAACCTTAAGTGAAGCATCGGAATCTATAACTAGTGTCACAGGAAAGGTTCAAAACATAGACAGTAGGAAGAGTCAGTCTGCTAGATCCTGAGTCGGCATTGTGCCTTTCGAATTTAATTCCGATGCAATTTCTGTCTTTCATCGTCAATAAGAAGGTCAGAGGGATACAATATACATATAGTGAAGCATCGGAATCTATAACTAGTGTCACAGGAATGGTTCAAAACGTAGACAGTAGGAAGAGTCAGTCTTCTAGTTCTTGAGTCGGCATTGTGCCTTCTGTATTTAATTCCGATGCAATTTCTGTGTTTCATCGTCAATAAGAAGGTCAGAGGGATACAGTAAAAATGAAGTGAAGCATCGGAATCTATAACTAGTGTCACAGGAATGGCTCAAAACATAGAAAGTAGGCAGAGTCAGTCGTCTTGTACTTAAGTCGGCATTGTGCCCTTTGTATTTAATTCCGATGTAATTTCTGTGTTTCATCAACAATACGAAGGTACAAGGGATACAGTAAAACTGAAGTGAGGCATCGGAATCTATAACTGGTGTCACAGGAATGGTTCAAAACATAGTCAGCAAGAAGAGTCAGTCTTCTTGTACTTAAGTCGGCATTGTGCCTCTTGTATTTAATTCCGATGCAATTTCTGTGTTACATCGTCAATAAGAAGGTCCAAGGGATAGAGTAAACATATAGTGAAGCATCGGAATCTGAAAGTGGTCTCACAGTAAATGTTCAAACCATAGTCAGTAAGAGGAGTTAGTCTTCTTGTACTTAAGTCGGCATTGTGCATTTTGTCTTTAATTCCGATGCAATTTCTGTGTTTCATCGTCAATAAGAAGGTCAGAGGGAATCAGTAAACCTGAAGTGAAACACCGGAATCTATAACTAACGTCACAGGAATGGTTAAAACATAGACAGTAGGAAGAGTGAGTCTTTTTGTACTTAAGTCGGCATTGTGCCTCTTGTATTTAATTCCGATGCAATTTCTGTGTTTCATCGTCAATAAGAAGGTCCAAGAGATACAGTAAAACTGAAATGAAGCATCGGAATCTATAACTACTGTCACAGCAATTGTTCAAAACATAGACAGTAAGAAGAGTCAGTCTTCTTGTATTTAAGTCGGCATTGTGCCCTTTGTATTTAATTCCGATGCAATCTCTGTGTTTCATTGTCTATACGAAAGTCCAAGGGAAACAGTAAACCTGAAGTGAAGCATCGGAATCTATAACTAGTGTCACAGGAATTATTCAAAGCATAGACAGTAAGAAGTGTCAGTCTTCTTGTACTTAAGTCGGCATTGTGCCTTTTGTAATTAATTCCGATACAATTTCTGTGTTTCATCGTCAATAAGACGGTCGAAGTGATACAGTAAACCTGAAGTGAAGCATCGGAATCTATAACTAGTGTCACCGGAATGGTTCAAAACATAGACAGTAAGAAGAGTCAGTCTTCTTGTACTTAAGTCGGCATTCTGCCTTTTGTATTTAATTCCGATGCAATTTCCGTTTTTCATCGTCAATAAGAAGGACCAAGGGATACAGTAATCCTGAAGTTAAGCATCGGAATGTATAACTAGTCTCACAGGAATGGTTGAAAACATAGTTAGTAAGAATAGTCAGTCTTCTTGTACTTAAGTCTTCATTGTGCCTATTCTATTTAATTCCAATGCAATTTCTGTGTTTCATCGTCAATAAGAAGGTCAGAGGGACACAGTAAACCTGAAGTGAAGCATCAGAATCCATAACTAGTGTCACAGGGATGGTTCAAAACATAGACATTAGGAAGAGTCTGTCTTCTTGAACTTAAGTCGGTATTGTGCCTTTTGTATGTAATTCCGATGCAATTTCTGTGTTTCATCGTCAATAAGAAGATCATAGGGATACAGAAAACCTTAAGTGAAGCATCGGAATCTATAACTAGTGTCGCAGGAATGGTTCAAAAGCATAGACAGTAGGAAGAGTCAGTCTTCTAGTTTTTGAGTCGGCATTACGCCTTCTGTATTTAATTCCGATGCAATTTCTGTGTTTCATCGTCAATAAGAAGGTCAGAGGGGTACAGTAAAAATGAAGTGAAGCATCGGAATCTAAAACTGGTCTCACAGGAAATGTTCACAACATAGTCAGAAAGAAGAGCCAGTCTTCTTGTACTTAAGTCGGCATTGTGCCTTTTGTATTTAATTCCGATGCAATTTCTGTGTTTCATCGTCAATATGAAGGCCCAAGGGTTACAGTAAACCTGAAGTGAATCATCGGAATCTATAACTAGTGTCACAGGAATGGTTCAAAACATAGACAGTAGGAAGAGTCAGTCTTCTTGAACTTATGTCGGCATTGTGCCCTTTGTATTTAATTCCGATGCAATTTCTGTGTTTCATCATCAATAAGCAGGTACAAGGGATACAGTAAACCTGAAGTGAGGCATCGGAATCTATAACTAGTGTCACAGGAATGGTTCAAATCATAGTCAGTAAGAAGAGTCAGTCTTCTTGTACTTAAGTCGGCATTGTGCCTCTTGTATTTAATTCCGATGCAATTTCTGTGTTTCATCGTCAATAAGAAGGTCCACGGGATACAGTAAACATATAGTGAAGCATCGAAATCTATAACTAGTGTCACAGGAATGGTTCAAAAGCATAGACAGTAAGAAGAGTCAGCCTTCTTGTACTTAAGTCGGCATTACGACTTCTGTATTTAATTCCGATGCAATTTCTGTGTTTCATCGTCAATAAGAGGGTCAGAGGGAATCAGTAAACCTGACGTGAAGCACCGGAATCTATAACTAGCGTCACAGGAATGGTTGAAACATAGACACTAGGAAGAGTCAGTCTTCTTGTACTTAAGTCGGCATTGTGCCTCTTCTGTTTAATTCCGATGCAATTTCTGTGTTTCATCGTCAATAACATGGTTCAAGGGATACAGTAAACATATATGTGGAGTAGCATCGGAATCTAAAACTGGTCTCACAGGAAGTGTTCACAACATAGTCAGTAAGAACAGTCAGTCTTCTTGTACTTAAGTCGGCATTGTGCATTTTGTATTTAATTCCGATGCAATTTCTGTGTTTCATCATCAATAAGAAGGACAGAGGGATACAGTAAACCTGAAGTGAAGCATCGGAATCTATAACTAGTGTCACAGGATTGGTTCAAAACATAGACAGTAGGAAGAGTCAGTCTTCTTGTACGTAAGTCGGCATTGTGCCTTTTCTATTTAATTCCGATGCAATTTCAGTAATTCGTCGTCAATAAGAAGGTCACAGGGATACAGTAAACCTGAAGTGAAGCATCGGAATATATAACTAGTGTTACAGGAATGGTTCAAAACATAGACTGTAAGAAGAGTCAGTCTTCTTGTACTTAAGTCGTCATTGTGACTTTTGTATTTAATTCCGATGCAATTTCTGTGTTTCATCGTCAATAAGAAGGACCAAGGGATACAGTAAACCTGAAGTTAAGCATCGGAATCTATAACTAGTGTCACAGGAATGGTTCAAAACATAGTTAGTAAGAAGAGTCAGTCTTCTTGTACTTACGTCGGCATTGTGCCTTTTCTATTTAATTCCGATGCAATTTCTGTGTTTCATCGTCAATAAGAAGGTCCAAGGGATACAGTAAACATATAGTGAAGCATCGGAATCTAAAACTGGTCTCACAGGAAAGGTTCAAAACATAGAGAGTAAGAACAGCCAGTCATCTTGTATTTGAGTCGGCATTGTGCCTTTTGTATTTAATTCCGATGCAATTTCTGTGTTTCATCGTCAATAAGAAGGTCAGAGGGATACAATATACATATAGTGAAGCATCGGAATCTATAACTAGTGTCACAGGAATGGTTCAAAACATAGTCAGTAGGAAGAGTCAGTCTTCTAGTTCTTGAGTCGGCATTGTGCCTTCTGTATTTAATTCCGATGCAATTTCTGTGTTTCATCGTCAATAAGAAGGTCAGAGGGATACAGTAAAAATGAAGTGAAGCATCGGAATCTATAACTAGTGTCACAGGAATGGCTCAAAACATAGACAGTAGGAAGAGTCAGTCTTCTTGTACTTAAGTCGGCATTGTGCCTTTTCTATTTAATTCCGTTGCAATTTATGTGTTTTGTCGTCTATAAGAAGGTCCAAGGGATACAGTAAACCTGAAATGAAGCATCGGAATCTATAACTACTGTCACAGCATTTTTTCAAAACATAGACAGTAAGAAGAGTCAGTCTTCTTGTATTTAAGTCGGCATTGTGCCTTTTGTATTTAATTCCGATGCAATCTCTGTGTTTCATTGTCTATACGAAAGTCCAAGGGAAACAGTAAATCTGAAGTGAAGCATCGGAATCTATAACTAGTGTCACAGGAATTGTTCAAAACATAGACAGTAAGAAGTGTCAGTCTTCTTGTACTTAAGTCGGCATTGTGCCTTTTGTACTTAATTCCGATACAATTTCTGTGTTTCATCGTCAATAAGACGGTCCAAGTGATACAGTAAACCTGAAGTGAAGCATCGGAATCTATAACTAGTGTCACCGGAATGGTTCAAAACATAGACAGAAAGAAGAGTCAGTCTTCTTGTACTTAAGTCGGCATTCTGCCTTTTGTATTTAATTCCGATGCAATTTCCGTTTTTCATCGTCAATAAGAAGGACCAAGGGATGCAGTAAACCTGAAGTTAAGCATCGGAATGTATAACTAGTGTCACAGGAATGGTTCAAAACATAGTTAGTAAGAAGAGTCAGTCTTCTTGTACTTAAGTCGGCATTGTGCCTATTCTATTTAATTCCAATGCAATCTCTGTGTTTCATCGTCAATAAGAAGGTCAGAGGGACACAGTAAACCTGAAGTGAAGCATCAGAATCTATAACTAGTGTCACAGGGATGGTTCAAAACATAGACAGTAGGAAGAGTCTGTCTTCTTGAACTTAAGTCGGTATTGTGCCTTTTGTATGTAATTCCTATGCAATTTCTGTGTTTCATCGTCAATAAGAAGATCATAGGGATACAGAAAACCTTAAGTGAAGCATCGGAATCTATAACTAGTGTCACAGGTATGGTTCAAAAGCATAGACAGTAGGAAGAGTCAGTCTTCTAGTTCTTGAGTCGGCATTAAGCCTTCTGTATTTAATTCCGATGCAATTTCTGTGTTTCATCGTCAATAAGAGGGTCAGAGGGAATCAGTAAACCTGACGTGAAGCACCGGAATCTATAACTAGCGTCACAGGAATGGTTGAAACATAGACACTAGGAAGAGTCAGTCTTCTTGTACTTAAGTCGGCATTGTGCCTCTTCTGTTTAATTCCGATGCAATTTCTGTGTTTCATCGTCAATAACATGGTTCAAGGGATACAGTAAACATATATGTGGAGTAGCATCGGAATCTAAAACTGGTCTCACAGGAAGTGTTCACAACATAGTCAGTAAGAACAGTCAGTCTTCTTGTACTTAAGTCGGCATTGTGCATTTTGTATTTAATTCCGATGCAATTTCTGTGTTTCATCATCAATAAGAAGGACAGAGGGATACAGTAAACCTGAAGTGAAGCATCGGAATCTATAACTAGTGTCACAGGATTGGTTCAAAACATAGACAGTAGGAAGAGTCAGTCTTCTTGTACGTAAGTCGGCATTGTGACTTTTCTATTTCATTCCGATGCAATTTCAGTAATTCGTCGTCAATAAGAAGGTCACAGGGATACAGTAAACCTGAAGTGAAGCATCGGAATATATAACTAGTGTTACAGGGATGGTTCAAAACATAGACTGTAAGAAGAGTCAGTCTTCTTGTACTTAAGTCGTCATTGTGACTTTTGTATTTAATTCCGATGCAATTTCTGTGTTTCATCGCCAATAAGAAGGACCAAGGGATACAGTAAACCTGAAGTTAAGCATCGGAATCTATAACTAGTGTCACAGGAATGGTTCAAAACATAGTTAGTAAGAAGAGTCAGTCTTCTTGTACTTACGTCGGCATTGTGCCTTTTCTATTTAATTCCGATGCAATTTCTGGGTTTCATCGTCAATAAGAAGGTGCAAGGGATACAGTAAACATATAGTGAAGCATCGGAATCTAAAACTGGTCTCACAGGAAAGGTTCAAAACATAGAGAGTAAGAACAGCCAGTCATCTTGTATTTGAGTCGGCATTGTGCCTTTTGTATTTAATTCCGATGCAATTTCTGTGTTTCATCGTCAATAAGAAGGTCAGAGGGATACAATATACATATAGTCAAGCATCGGAATCTATAACTAGTGTCACAGGAATGGTTCAAAACATAGACAGTAGGAAGAGTCAGTCTTCTAGTTCTTGAGTCGGCATTGTGCCTTCTGTATTTAATTTCGATGCAATTTCTGTGTTTCATCGTCAATAAGAAGGTCAGAGGGGTACAGTAAAAATGAAGTGAAGCTTCGGAATCTAACACTGGTCTCACAGGAAATGTTCACAACATAGTTTAGAAAGAAGAGCCAGTCTTCTTGCACTTAAGTCGGCATTGTGCCTTTTCTATTTAATTCCGACGCAATTTCTGTGTTTCATCGTCAATAAGAAGGTCAGAGGGATACAGTTAACGTGAAGTGAATCATCGGAATCTATAACTAGTGTCACAGGAATGGTTCAAAACATAGACAGTAGGAAGAATCAGTCATCTTGTACTTAAGTCGGCATTGTGACTTTTGTATTTAATTCCGATGCAATTTCTGTTTTTCATCGTCAATAAGAAGGACCAAGGGATACAGTAAACCTGAAGTTAAGCATCGGAATGTATAACTAGTGTCACAGGAATGGTTCAAAACATAGTTAGTAAGAAGAGTCAGTCTTCTTGTACTTAAGTCGGCATTGTGCCTATTCTATTTAATTCCAATGCAATTTCTGTGTTTCATCGTCAATAAGAAGGTCAGAGGGATACAGTAAACCTGAAGTGAAGCATCAGAATCTATAACTAGTGTCACAGGGCTGGTTGAAAACATAGAAAGTAGGAAGAGTCAGTCGTCTTGTACTTAAGTCGGCATTGTGCCTTTTGTATTTAATTACGATGCAATTTCTGTGTTTCATCGTCAATAAGAAGGTCCAAGGGATACAGTAAACCTGAAGTGAGCCATCGGAATCTATAACTAGTGTCACAGGAATGGTTCAAAACATAGACAGTAGGAAGAGTCAGTCTTCTTGTACTTATGTCGGCATTGTGCCCTTTGTATTTAATTCCGATGTAATTTCTGTGTTTCATCATCAATACGAAGGTACAAGGGATACAGTAAAACTGAAGTGAGGCATCGGAATCTATAACTGGTGTCACAGGAATGGTTCAAAACATAGTCAGCAAGAAGAGTCAGTCTTCTTGTACTTAAGTCGGCATTGTGCCTCTTGTATTTAATTCCGATGCAATTTCTGTGTTACATCGTCAATACGAAGGTCAGAGGGAATCAGTAAACCTGAAGTGAAACACCGGAATCTATAACTAACGTCACAGGAATGGTTAAAACATAGACAGTAGGAAGAGTCAGTCTTCTTGTACTTAAGTCGGCATTGTGCCTCTTGTATTTAATTCCGATGCAATTTATGTGTTTCATCGTCAATAAGAAGGTCCAAGAGATACAGTAAACCTGAAATGAAGCATCGGAATCTATTACTACTGTCACAGCAATTATTCAAAACATAGACAGTAAGAAGAGTCAGTCTTCTTGTATTAAAGTCGGCATTGTGCCTTTTGTATTTAATTCCGATGCAATCTCTGTGTTTCATTGTCTATACGAAAGTCCAAGGGAAACAGTAAACCTGAAGTGAAGCATCGGAATCTATAACTAGTGTCACCGGAATGGTTCAAAACATAGACAGTAAGAAGAGTCAGTCTTCTTGTACTTAAGTCGGCATTCTGCCTTTTGTATTTAATTCCGATGCAATTTCCGTTTTTCATCGTCAATAAGAAGGACCAAGGGATACAGTAAACCTGAAGTTAAGCATCGGAATGTATAACTAGTGTCACAGGAATGGTTCAAAACATAGTTAGTAAGAAGAGTCAGTCTTCTTGTACTTAAGTCGGCATTGTGCCTATTCTATTTAATTCCAATGCAATCTCTGTGTTTCATCGTCAATAAGAAGGTCAGAGGGACACAGTAAACCTGAAGTGAAGCATCAGAATCTATAACTAGTGTCACAGGGATGGTTCAAAACATAGACAGTAGGAAGAGTCTGTCTTCTTGAACTTAAGTCGGTATTGTGCCTTTTGTATGTAATTCCTATGCAATTTCTGTGTTTCATCGTCAATAAGAAGATCATAGGGATACAGAAATCCTTAAGTGAAGCATCGGAATCTATAACTAGTGTCACAGGTATGGTTCAAAAGCATAGACAGTAGGAAGAGTCAGTCTTCTAGTTCTTGAGTCGGCATTAAGCCTTCTGTATTTAATTCCGATGCAATTTCTGTGTTTCATCGTCAATAAGAGGGTCAGAGGGAATCAGTAAACCTGACGTGAAGCACCGGAATCTATAACTAGCGTCACAGGAATGGTTGAAACATAGACACTAGGAAGAGTCAGTCTTCTTGTACTTAAGTCGGCATTGTGCCTCTTCTGTTTAATTCCGATGCAATTTCTGTGTTTCATCGTCAATAACATGGTTCAAGGGATACAGTAAACATATATGTGGAGTAGCATCGGAATCTAAAACTGGTCTCACAGGAAGTGTTCACAACATAGTCAGTAAGAACAGTCAGTCTTCTTGTACTTAAGTCGGCATTGTGCATTTTGTATTTAATTCCGATTCAATTTCTGTGTTGCATCATCAATAAGAAGGACAGAGGGATACAGTAAACCTGAAGTGAAGCATCGGAATCTATAACTAGTGTCACAGGAATGGTTCAAAACATAGACAGTAGGAAGAGTCAGTCTTATAGTTCTTGAGTCGGCATTGTGCCTTCTGTATTTAATTCCGATGCAATTTCTGTGTTTCATCGTCAATAAGAAGGTCAGAGGGGTACAGTAAAAATGAAGTGAAGCATCGGAATCTAACACTGGTCTCACAGGAAATGTTCACAACATAGTTTAGAAAGAAGAGCCAGTCTTCTTGTACTTAAGTCGGCATTGTGCCTTTTCTATTTAATTCCGACGCAATTTCTGTGTTTCATCGTCAATAAGAAGGTCAGAGGGATACAGTTAACGTGAAGTGAATGATCGGAATCTATAACTAGTGTCACAGGAATGGTTCAAAACATAGACAGTAGGAAGAATCAGTCATCTTGTACTTAAGTCGGCATTGTGACTTTTGTATTTAATTCCGATGCAATTTCTGTTTTTCATCGTCAATAAGATGGACCAAGGGATACAGTAAACCTGAAGTGAGCCATCGGAATCTATAACTAGTGTCACAGGAATGGTTCAAATCATAGACAGTAGGAAGAGTCAGTCTTCTTGTACTTATGTCGGCATTGTGCCCTTTGTATTTAATTCCGATGTAATTTCTGTGTTTCATCATCAATACGAAGGTACAAGGGAAACAGTAAAACTGAAGTGAGGCATCGGAATCTATAACTGGTGTCACAGGAATGGTTCAAAACATAGTCAGCAAGAAGAGTCAGTCTTCTTGTACTTAAGTCGGCATTGTGCCTCTTGTATTTAATTCCGATGCAATTTCTGTGTTACATCGTCAATAAGAAGGTCAGAGGGAATCAGTAAACCTGAAGTGAAACACCGGAATCTATAACTAACGTCACAGGAATGGTTAAAACATAGACAGTAGGAAGAGTCAGTCTTCTTGTACTTAAGTCGGCATTGTGCCTCTTGTATTTAATTCCGATGCAGTTTCTGTGTTTCATCGTCAATAAGAAGGTCCAAGAGATACAGTAAACCTGAAATGAAGCATCGGAATCTATTACTACTGTCACGGCAATTATTCAAAACATAGACAGTAAGAAGAGTCAGTCTTCTTGCATTAAAGTCGGCATTGTGCCTTTTGTATTTAATTCCGATGCAATCTCTGTGTTTCATTGTCTATACGAAAGTCCAAGGGAAACAGTAAACCTGAAGTGAAGCATCGGAATCTATAACTAGTGTCACAGGATTTATTCAAATCATAGACAGTAAGAAGTGTCAGTCTTCTTGTACTTAAGTCGGCATTGTGCCTTTTGTATTTAATTCCGATACAATTTCCGTGTTTCATCGTCAATAAGACGGTCGAAGTGATACAGTAAACCTGAAGTGAAGCATCGGAATCTATAACTGGTGTCACAGGAATGGTTCAAAACATAGACAGTAAGAAGAGTCAGTCTTCTTGTACTTAAGTCGGCATTCTGCCTTTTGTATTTAATTCCGATGCAATTTCCGTTTTTCATTATCAATAAGAAATACCAAGGGATACAGTAAACCTGAAGTTAAGCATCGGAATGTATAACTAGTGGCACAGGAATGGTTCAAAACATAGTTAGTAAGAATAGTCAGTCTTCTTGTACTTAAGTCGGCATTGTGCCTATTATATTTAATTCCAATGCAATTTCTGTGTTTCATCGTCAATAAGAAGGTCAGAGGGACACAGTAAACCTGAAGTGAAGCATCAGAATCCATAACTAGTGTCACAGGGATGGTTCAAAACATAGACATTAGGAAGAGTCTGTCTTCTTGAACTTAAGTCGGTATTGTGCATTTTGTATGTAATTCCGATGCAATTTCTGTGTTTCATCGTCAATAAGAAGATCATAGGGATACAGAAAACCTTAAGTGAAGCATCGGAATCTATAACTAGTGTCACAGGAATGGTTCAAAAGCATAGACAGTAGGAAGAGTCAGTCTTCTAGTTCTTGAGTCGGCATTACGCCTTCTGTATTTAATTCCGATGCAATTTCTGTGTTTCATCGTCAATAAGAAGGTCAGAGGGGTACAGTAAAAATGAAGTGAAGCATCGGAATCTAAAACTGGTCTCACAGGAAATGTTCACAACATAGTCAGAAAGAAGAGCCAGTCTTCTTGTACTTAAGTCGACATTGTGCCTTTTGTATTTAATTCCGATGCAATTTCTGTGTTTCATCGTCAATAAGAAGGTCCAAGGGATACAGTAAACCTGAAGTGAATCATCGGAATCTATAACTAGTGTCACAGGAATGGTTCAAAGCATAGATAGTAGGAAGAGTCAGTCTTCTTGAACTTATGTCGGCATTGTGCCCTTTTTTATTTAATTCCGATGCAATTTCTGTGTTTCATCATCAATAAGCAGGTACAAGGGATACAGTAAACCTGAAGTGAGGCATCGGAATCTATAACTAGTGTCACAGGAATGGTTCAAATCATAGTCAGTAAGAAGAGTCAGTCTTCTTGTACTTAAGTCGGCATTGTGCCTCTTGTATTTAATTCCGATGCAATTTCTGTGTTTCATCGTCAATAAGAAGGTCCACGGGATACAGTAAACATATAGTGAAGCATCGGAATCTAAAAGTGGTCTCACAGGGAATGTTCAAACCATAGTCAGTAAGAGGAGTTAGTCTTCTTGTACTTAAGTTGGCATTGTGCATTTTGTATTTAATTCCGATGCAATTTCTGTGTTTCATCGTCAATAAGAGGGTCAGAGGGAATCAGTAAACCTGACGTGAAGCACCGGAATCTATAACTAGCGTCACAGGAATGGTTGAAACATAGACACTAGGAAGAGTCAGTCTTCTTGTACTTAAGTCGGCATTGTGCCTCTTCTGTTTAATTCCGAAGCAATTTCTGTGTTTCATCGTCAATAACATGGTTCAAGGGATACAGTAAACATATATGGAGTAGCATCGGAATCTAAAACTGGTCTCACGGGAAGTGTTCACAACATAGTCAGTAAGAAGAGTCAGTCTTCTTGTACTTAAGTCGGCATTGTGCATTTTGTATTTAATTCCGATGCAATTTCTGTGTTTCATCATCAATAAGAAGGACAGAGGGATACAGTAAACCTGAAGTGAAGTATCGGAATCCATAACTAGTGTCACAGGATTGGTTCAAAACATAGACAGTAGGAAGAATCAGTCTTCTTGTACTTAAGTCGGCATTGTGCATTTTCTATTTAATTCCGTTGCAATTTATGTGTTTCGTCGTCTATAAGAAGGTCCAAGGGATACAGTCAACCTGAAATGAAGCGTCGGAATCTATAACTACTGTCACAGCAATTGTTCAAAACATAGACAGTAAGAAGAGTCAGTCTTCTTGTATTTAAGTCGGCATTGTGCCTTTTGTATTTAATTCCGATGCAATCTCTGTGTTTCATTGTCTATACGAAAGACCAAGGGAAACAGTAAATCTGAAGTGAAGCATCGGAATCTATAACTAGTGTCACAGGAATTGTTCAAAAATAGACAGTAAGAAGTGTCAGTCTTCTTGTACTTAAGTCGGCATTGTGCCTTTTGTATTTAATTCCGATACAATTTCTGGGTTTCATCGTCAATAAGACGGTCCAAGTGATACAGTAAACCTGAAGTGAAGCATCGGAATCTATAACTAGTGTCACTGGAATGGTTCAAAACATAGACAGTAAGAAGAGTCAGTCTTCTTGTACTTAAGTCGGCATTCTGCCTTTTGTATTTAATTCCGATGCAATTTCCGGTTTTCATCGTCAATAAGAAGGACCAAGGGATACAGTAAACCTGAAGTTAAGCATCGGAATGTATAACTAGTGTCACAGGAATGGTTCAAAACATAGTTAGTAAGAAGAGTCAGTCTTCTTGTACTTAAGTCGGCATTGTGCCTATTCTATTTAATTCCAATGCAATCTCTGTGTTTCATCGTCAATAAGAAGGTCAGAGGGACACAGTAAACCTGAAGTGAAGCATCAGAATCTATAACTAGTGTCACAGGGATGGTTAAAACATAGACAGTAGGAAGAGTCTGTCTTCTTGAACTTAAGTCGGTATTGTGCCTTTTGTATGTAATTCCGATGCAATTTCTGTGTTTCATCGTCAATAAGAAGATCATAGGGATACAGAAAACCTTAAGTGAAGCATCGGAATCTATAACTAGTGTCACAGGTATGGTTCAAAAGCATAGACAGTAGGAAGAGTCGGTCTTCTAGTTCTTGAGTCGGCATTAAGCCTTCTGTATTTAATTCCGATGCAATTTCTGTGTTTCATCGTCAATAAGACGGTCAGAGGGGTACAGTAAAAATGAAGTGAAGCATCGGAATCTAACATTGGTCTCACAGGAAATGTTCACAACATAGTCAGAAAGAAGAGCCAGTCTTCTTGTACTTAAGTCGGCATTGTGCCTTTTCTATTTAATTCCGACGCAATTTGTGTGTTTCATCGTCAATAAGAAGGTCAGAGGGGGACAGTTAACGTGAAGTGAATCATCGGAATCTATAACTAGTGTCACAGGAATGGTTCAAAACATAGACAGTAGGAAGAATCAGTCATCTTGTACTTAAGTCGGCATTGTGACTTTTGTATTTAATTCCGATGCAATTTCTGTTTTTCATCGTCAATAAGTAGGACCAAGGGATACAGTAAACCTGAAGTTAATCATCGGAATGTATAACTAGTGTCACAGGAATGGTTCAAAACATAGTTAGTAAGAAGAGTCAGTCTTCTTGTACCTAAGTCGGCATTGTGCCTATTCTATTTAATTCCAATGCAATTTCTGTGTTTCATCGTCAATAAGAAGGTCAGAGGGATACAGTAAACCTGAAGTGAAGCATCAGAATCTATAACTAGTGTCACAGGGATAGTTCAAAACATAGAAAGTAGGAAGAGTCAGTCGTCTTGTACTTAAGTCGGCATTGTGCCTTTTGTATTTAATTGCGATGCAATTTTTGTGTTTCATCGTCAATAAGAAGGTCCAAGGGATACAGTAAACCTGAAGTGAGCCATCGGAATCTATAACTAGTGTCACAGGAATGGTTCAAAACATAGACAGTAGGAAGAGTCAGTCTTCTTGTACTTATGTCGGCATTGTGCCCTTTGTATGTAATTCCGATGTAATTTCTGTGTTTCATCATCAATACGAAGGTACAAAGGATACAGTAAAACTGAAGTGAGGCATCGGAATCTATAACTGGTGTCACAGGAATGGTTCAAAACATAGTCAGCAAGAAGAGTCAGCCTTGTTGTACTTAAGTCGGCATTGTGCCTCTTGTATTTAATTCCGATGCAATTTCTGTGTTACATCGTCAATAAGAACGTCCAAGGGATACAGTAAACATATAGTGAAGCATCGGAATCTGAAAGTGGTCTCACAGGAAATGTTCAAACCATAGTCAGTAAGAGGAGTTAGTCTTCTTGTACTTAAGTCGGCATTGTGCATTTTGTATTTAATTCCGATGCAATTTCTGTGTTTCATCGTCAATAAGAAGGTCAGAGGGAATCAGTAAACCTGAAGTGAAACACCGGAATCTATAACTAACGTCACAGGAATGGTTAAAACATAGACAGTAGGAAGAGTCAGTCTTTTTGTACTTAAGTCGGCATTGTGCCTCTTGTATTTAATTCCGATGCATTTTCTGTGTTTCATCGTCAATAAGAAGGTCCAAGAGATACAGTAAACCTGAAATGAAGCATCGGAATCTATAACTACTGTCACAGCAATTGTTCAAAACATAGACAGTAAGAAGTGTCAGTCTTCTTGTATTTAAGTCGGCATTGTGCCTTTTGTATTTAATTCCGATGCAATCTCTGTGTTTCATTGTCTATACGAAAGTCCAAGGGAAACAGTAAACCTGAAGTGAAGCATCGGAATCTATAACTAGTGTCACAGGATTTATTCAAAACATAGACAGTAAGAAGTGTCAGTCTTCTTGTACTTAAGTCGGCATTGTGCCTTTTGTATTTAATTCCGATACAATTTCTGTGTTTCATCGTCAATAAGACGGTCGAAGCGATACAGTAAACCTGAAGTTAAGCATCGGAATGTATAACTAGTGTCACAGGAATGGTTCAAAACATAGTTAGTAAGAATAGTCAGTCTTCTTGTACTTAAGTCGGCATTGTGCCTATTCTATATAATTCCAATGCAATTTCTGTGTTTCATCGTCAATAAGAAGGTCAGAGGGACACAGTAAACCTGAAGTGAAGCATCAGAATCCATAACTAGTGTCACAGGGATTTTTCAAAACATAGACATTAGGAAGAGTCTGTCTTCTTGAACTTAAGTCAGTATTATGCATTTTGTATGTAATTCCGATGCAATTTCTGTGTTTCATCGTCAATAAGAAGATCATAGGGATACAGAAAACCTTAAGTGAAGCATCGGAATCTATAACTAGTGTCACAGGAATGGTTCAAAAGCATAGACAGTAGGAAGAGTCAGTCTTCTAGTTCTTGAGTCGGCATTACGCCTTCTGTATTTAATTCCGATGCAATTTCTGTGTTTCATCGTCAATAAGAAGGTCAGAGGGGTACAGTAAAAATGAAGTGAAGCATCGGAATCTAAAACTTGTCTCACAGGAAATGTTCACAACATAGTCAGAAAGAAGAGCCAGTCTTCTTGTACTTAAGTCGGCATTGTGCTTTTGTATTTAATTCCGATGCAATTTCTGTGTTTCATCGTCAATAAGAAGGTCCAAGGGATACAGTAAACCTGATGTGAATCATCGGAATCTATAACTAGTGTCACAGGAATGGTTCAAAACATAGACAGTAGGAAGAGTCAGTCTTCTTGAACTTATGTCGGCATTGTGCCCTTTGTATTTAATTCCGATGCAATTTCTGTGTTTCATCATCAATAAGCAGGTACAAGGGATACAGTAAACCTGAAGTGAGGCATCGGAATCTATAACTAGTGTCACAGGAATGGTTCAAATCATAGTCAGTAAGAAGAGTCAGTCTTCTTGTACTTAAGTCGGCATTGTGCCTCTTGTATTTAATTCCGATGCAATTTCTGTGTTTCATCGTCAATAAGAAGGTCCACGGGATACAGTAAACATATAGTGAAGCATCGGAATCTAAAAGTGGTCTCACAGGAAATGTTCAAACCATAGTCAGTAAGAGGAGTTAGTCTTCTTGTACTTAAGTTGGCATTGTGCATTTTGTATTTAATTCCGATGCAATTTCTGTGTTTCATCGTCAATAAGAGGGTCAGAGGGAATCAGTAAACCTGACGTGAAGCACCGGAATCTATAACTAGCGTCACAGGAATGGTTGAAACATAGACACTAGGAAGAGTCAGTCTTCTTGTACTTAAGTCGGCATTGTGCCTCTTCTGTTTCATTCCGATGCAATTTCTGTGTTTCATCGTCAATAACATGGTTCAAGGGATACAGTAAACATATATGGAGTAGCATCGGAATCTAAAACTGGTCTCACAGGAAGTGTTCACAACATAGTCAGTAAGAAGAGTCAGTCTTCTTGTACTTAAGTCGGCGTTGTGCATTTTGTATTTAATTCCGATGCAATTTCTGTGTTTCATCATCAATAAGAAGGGCAGAGGGATACAGTAAACCTGAAGTGAAGCATCGGAATCTATAACTAGTGTCACAGGATTGGTTCAAAGCATAGACAGTAGGAAGAGTCAGTCTTCTTGTACTTATGTCGGTATTGTGCCCTTTGTATTTAATTCCGATGTAATTTCTGTGTTTCATCATCAATACGAAGGTACAAGGGATACAGTAAAACTGAAGTGAGGCATCGGAATCTATAACTGGTGTCACAGGAATGGTTCAAAACATAGTCAGCAAGAAGAGTCAGTCTTCTTGTACATAAGTCGGCATTGTGCCTCTTGTATTTAATTCCGATGCAATTTCTGTGTTACATCGTCAATAAGAAGGTCCAAGGGATACTGTAAACATATAGTGAAGCATCGGAATCTGAAATTGGTCTCACAGGAAATGTTCAAACCATAGTCAGTAAGAGGAGTTAGTCTTCTTGTACTTAAGTCGGCACTGTGCATTTTGTATTTAATTCCGATGCAATTTCTGTGTTTCATCGCCAATAAGAAGGTCAGAGGGAATCAGTAAAACTGAACTGAAACACCGGAATCTATAACTAACGTCACAGGAATGGTTAAAACATAGACAGTAGGAAGAGTCAGTCTTCTTGTACTTAAGTCGGCATTGTGCCTTTTCTATTTAATTCCGTTGCAATTTATGTGTTTCGTCGTCTATAAGAAGGTCCAAGGGATACAGTAAACCTGATATGAAGCATCGGAATCTATAACTACTGTCACAGCAATTGTTCAAAACATAGACAGTAAGAAGAGTCAGTCTTCTTGTATTTAAGTCGGCATTGTGCCTTTTGTATTTAATTCCGATGCAATCTCTGTGTTTCATTGTCTATACGAAAGTCCAAGGGAAACAGTAAATCTGAAGTGAAGCATCGGAATCTATAACTAGTGTCACAGGAATTGTTCAAAACATAGACAGTAAGAAGTGTCAGTCTTCTTGTACTTAAGTCGGCATTGTGCCTTTTGTATTTAATTCCGATACAATTTCTGGGTTTCATCGTCAATAAGACGGTCCAAGTGATACAGTAAACCTGAAGTGAAGCATCGGAATCTATAACTAGTGTCACCGGAATGGTTCAAAACATAGACAGTAAGAAGAGTCAGTCTTCTTGTACTTAAGTCGGCATTCTGCCTTTTGTATTTAATTCCGATGCAATTTCCGGTTTTCATCGTCAATAAGAAGGACCAAGGGATACAGTAAACCTGAAGTTAAGCATCGGAATGTATAACTAGTGTCACAGGAATGGTTCAAAACATAGTTAGTAAGAAGAGTCAGTCTTCTTGTACTTAAGTCGGCATTGTGCCTATTGTAATTAATTCCAATGCAATTTCTGTGTTTCATCGTCAATAAGAAGGTCAGAGGGATACAGTAAACCTGAAGTGAAGCATCAGAATCTGTAACTAGTGTCACAGGGATGGTTCAAAACATAGACAGTAGGAAGAGTCTGTCTTCTTGAACTTAAGTCGGTATTGTGCCTTTTGTATGTAATTCCGATGCAATTTCTGTCTTTCATCGTCAATAAGAAGATCATAGGGATAGATAAAACCTTAAGTGAAGCATCGGAATCTATAACTAGTGTCACAGGAATGGTTCAAAAGCATAGACAGTAGGAAGAGTCAGTCTTCTAGTTCTTGAGTCGGTATTAAGCCTTCTGTATTTAATTCCGATGCAATTTCTGTGTTTCATCGTCAATAAGAAGGTCAGAGGGATACAGTAAAAATGAAGTGAAGCATCGGAATCTATAACTAGTGTCACAGGAATCGTTCAAAACATAGACAGTAGGAAGAGTCAGTCGTCTTGTACTTAAGTCGGCATTGTGCCTTTTGTATATAATTCCGATGCAATTTCTGTGTTTCATCGTCAATAAGAAGGTCCAAGGGATACAGTAAACCTGAAGTGAGCCATCGGAATCTATTACTACTGTCACAGGAATGGTTCAAAACATAGACAGTAGGAAGAGTCAGTCTTCTTGAACTTATGTCGGCATTGTGCCCTTTGTATTTAATTCCGATGCAATTTCTGTGTTTCATCATCAATAAGCAGGTACAAGGGATACAGTAAACCTGAAGTGAGGCATCGGAATCTATAACTAGTGTCACAGGAATTGTTCAAATCATAGTCAGTAAGAAGAGTCAGTCTTCTTGTACTTAAGTCGGCATTGTGCCTCTTGTATTTAATTCCGAAACAATTTCTGTGTTTCATCGTCATTAAGAAGGTCCAAGGGATACAGTAAACATATAGTGAAGTATCGGAATCTAAAAGTGGTCTCACAGGCAATGTTCAAACCATAGTCAGTAAGAGGAGTTAGTCTTCTTGTACTTAAGTCGGCATGGTGCATTTTGTATTTTATTCCGATTCAATTTCTGTGTTTCGTCGTCAATAAGAAGGTCCAAGGGTACAGTACACCTGAAGTGTAGCATCGGAATCTAAAACCGGTCTCACAGGAAAGGTCCAAAACATAGAGAGTAAGAAGAGCCAGTCTTCTTGTATTTGAGTCGGCATTGTGCATTTGTATTTAATTCCGATGCAATTTCTGTGTTTTATCGTTAATAAGTAGGTCAGAGGGAGACAGTAAACCTGAAGTGAAGCATCAGAATCTATAACTTGTGTCACAGGAATGGTTCAAAGCATAGACAGTAAGAAGAGTCAGTCTACTTGTACTTAAGTCGGCATTTTGCCTTTTGTATTTATTTCTGATGCAATTTCTGTGTTTCATCGTCAATAAGAAGGACCAAGGGATACAGTACACCTGAAGTGAAGCATCGCAAGCTATAACTAGTGTCACAGGAATGGTTCAAATGATAGACAGTAAGAAGAGAAAGTCTTCTTGTACTTAAGTCGGCATTGTGATTTTTCTATTTAATTCCAATTCAATCACTGTGTTTCATCGTCAATAAGAAGGTCAGAGGGATACAGTAAACCTGAAGTGAAGCATCGGAATCTATAGCTAGTGTCACAGGAATGTTCTAAACATAGTCAGTAAGAAGAGTGAGTCTTCTTGTACTTAAGTCGGCATCGTGCTATTTCTATTTAATTCCGATGCAATTTCTGTGTTTCATCGTCAATAAGAAGGTCAGAGGGATATAGTAAACCTGAAGTGAAGCATCGGAATGTATAACTAGTGTCACAGTAATGGTTCAAATCATAGACAGTAAGAAGAGTCAGTCTTCTTGTACTTAAGTCGGCATTGTGCCTTTTGTATACAATTCCGAAGCAATTTCTGTGTTTCATCGTCAATAAGACGGTCCAAGGGATACAGTAAACCTGAAGTGAGGCATCGGAAACTATAACTAGTGTCACAGGAATGGTTCAAAACATAGACAGTAGGAAGAGTCAGTCTTCTTGTACTTGAGTCGGCTTTGTGACTTTTGTATTTAATTCCGATGCATTTTCTGTTTTCATCGGCAATAAGAAGGTCCATGAGATACAGTAAACCTGAAGTGAGGCATCGGAATCTATAACTAGTGTCACAGGAATGGTTCAAAGCATAGTCAGTAAGAAGAGTCAGTCTTCTTGTACGTAAGTCGGCATGGTGCCTTTTGTATTTAACTCCGATGCAATTTCTGTGTTTCATCGTCAATAAGAAGGTCCAAGGGATACTGTAAACATATAGTGAAGCATCGGAATCTAAAAGTGGTCTCACAGGAAATGTTCAAAACATAGTCAGTAAGAGGAGTAGGTTTTCTTGTACTTAAGTCGGCATTGTGTATTTTGTATTTAATTCCGATGCAATTTCTGTGTTTCATCGTGAATAAGAAGGTCAGAGGGAATCAGTAAACCTGAAATGAAGCACCGGAATCTATAACTAGTGTCACAGGAATGGTTAAAACATAGACAGTAGGAAGAGTCAGTCTTCTTGTACTTAAGTCGGCATTGTGCCTCTTGTATTTAATTCCGATGCAATTTCTGTGATTCATCGTCAATAAGAGGGTCAGAGGGATACAGTGACCTGAAGTGAAGCATTGGAATCTATAACTAGTGTCACAGGGATGGTTCAAAACGTAGACAGTAGGAAGAGTCAGTCTTCTTGTACTTAAGTCGGCATTGTGCCTTATCTATTTAATTCCGATGCAATATCTGTGTTTCATCGTCAATAAGAAGTTCCAACGAATACAGTAAACATATAGTGAAGCATCGGAATCTAAAACTGGTCTCACAGGAAAGGTTCAAAACATAGGGAGTAAGAAGAGCCAGTCTTCTTGTATTTGAGTCGGCATTGTGCATTTGTATTTAATTCCGATGCAATTTCTGTGTGTTATCGTTTATAAGAAGGTCAGAGGGATACAGTAAACCTGAAGTGAAGCATCAGAATCTAAAACTTGTGTCACAGGAATGGTTCAAAGCATAGACAGTACGAAGAGTCAGTCTACTTTTACTTAAGTCGGCATTTTGAATTTTGTATTTAATTCTGATGCAATTTCTGTGTTTCATCGTCAATAAGAAGGTCCAAGGGATACAGTACACCTGAAGTGAAGCATCGCAATCTATAACTAGTGTCACAGGAATGGTTCAAATGATAGACAGTAAGAAGAGTCAGTCTTCTTGTACTTAAGTCGGCATTATGATTTTTCTATTTAATTCCAATTCAATCTCTGTGTTTCATCGTCAATAAGAAGGTTAGATGGATACAGTAAACCTGAAGTGAAGCATCGGAATCGATAATTAGTGTCACAGGAATGGTTCAAAACATAGACAGTAGGAAGAGTCGGTCTTCTTGTACTTGAGTCGGCATTGTGACTTTTGTATGTAATTCCGATACAATTTCCGTTTTTCATCGTCAATAAGAGGGTCAGAGGGATACAGTAAACCTGAAGTGAAGCATCGGAATCTATAACTAGTGTCACAGGAATGGTTCAAACATAGACAGTAGGGAGAGTCAGTCTTCTTGTACGTCAGTCGACATTGTGCCTTTTCTATTTGATTCCGATGCAATTTCTGTGTTTCATCGTCAATAAGAAGGTCAGAGGGATATAGTAAACCTGAAGTGAAGCATCGGAATGTAAAACTAGTGTCACAGTAATGGTTCAAAACATAGACAGTAGGAAGAGTCAGTCTTCTTGTACTTGAGTCAGCGTTGTGCCTTTTGTATATATTTCCGATGCAATTTCTGTGCTTCATCGTCAATAAGAAGGTCAGAGGGATACAGTAAACCTAAAGTGAAGCATCAGAAACCATAACTAGTGTCGCAATAAAGGTTCAAAACATAGACAGTAGGAAGAGTCATTCTTCTTGTACTTAAGTCGGCGTTGTGCCTTTTGTATATATTTCCGATGCAATTTCTATGATTCATCGTCAGTAAGAAGGTCAGAGGTATACAGTAAACCTGAAGTGTAGCATCGGAATCTATAACTAGTGTCACAGGAATGGTTCAAAACATAGTCAGTAAGAAGAGTCAGTCTTCTTGTACTTAAGTCGGCATTGTGCCTTTTGTATTTAATTCCGATGCAATTTCTGTGTTTCATCGTCAATAAGAAGGTCAGAGGGATACAGTAAACCTAAAATGAAGCATCGGAATCTATAACTAGTGTCACAGGAATGGTTCAAAACATAGACTGTGGGAAGAGTCAGTCTTCTTGTACTTCAGTCGGCATTGAGCCTTTTCTATTTAATTCCTATGCAATTTCTATGATTCATCGTCAATAAGAAGGTCAGAGGTATGCAGAAAACCTGAAGTGTAGCATCGGAATCTATAACTAGTGTCACAGGAATGGTTCAAAACATAGTCAGTAAGAAGAGTCAGTCTTCTTGTACTTAAGACTGCATTGTGCCTTTGTATTTTATTCCGATACAATTTCTGTGTTTCAACCTCAATAAGAAGGTCCAAGTGATACAGTAAACCTGGAGTGAAGCATCGGAATCTATAACTAGTGTCACAGGAATGGTTCAAAACATAGACAGTAGGAAGAGTCAGTCTTCTTGTACTTAAGTCGGCATTGTGCCCATTGTATTTAATTCCGATGCAATTTCTATGTTTCATCGTCAATAAGAAGGTCCAAGGGATACAGTAAACCTGAAGTGAGGCATCGGAATCTATAATTAGTGTAACAGGAATGGTCCAAATCTTAGACAGTAAGAAGAGTCAGTCTTCTTGTACTTAAGTCGGCACTGTGCCTTTTGTATACAATTCCTATGCAATTTCTGTGTTTCATCGTCAATAAGAAGGTCCAAGGGATACAGTAAACCTGAAGTGAGGCATCGGAATCTATAACTAGTGTCACAGGAATGGTTCAAAACATGAACAGTAAGAAGAGTCAGTCTTCTTGTACTTAAGTCGGCATTGTGCCTTATCTATTTACTTCCGATGCAATTTCTGTGTCTCATGGTCAATAAGAAGGTCCATGGGATGCAGTACACCTGAAGTGAAGCATCAGAATCAACAACTGGTGTCACAGGAATGGTTCAAAACATAGACAGTAAGAAGAGTCAGTCTTCTTGTACTTAAGTCAGCATTGTGCCTTTTCTATTTAATTCCGATGCAATTTCTGAGTTTCATCATCAATACGAAGGTCAGAGGGATACAGTAAACCTGAAGTGAAGCATCGGGGTATATAACTAGTGTCTCAGGAATGGTTCAAAACATAGTCAGTAAGAAGAGTCAGTCTTCTTGTACTTAAGTCGGCAATGTGCCTTATCTATTTACTTCCGATGCAATTTCTGTGTCTCATGGTCAATAAGAAGGTCCATGGGATGCAGTACACCTGAAGTGAAGCATCAGAATCAACAACTGGTGTCACAGGAATGGTTCAAATGATAGACAGTAAGAAGAGTCAGTCTTCTTGTACTTAAGTCGGCATTGTGATTTTTCTGTTTAATTCCAATTCAATCTCTGTGTTTCATCGTCAGTAAGAAGGTCAGATGGATACAGTAAACCTGAAGTGAAGCATCGGAATCGATAATTAGTGTCACAGGAATGGTTCAAAACATAGACAGTAGGAAGAGTCGGTCTTCTTGTACTTGAGTCGGCATTGTGACTTTTGTATGTAATTCCGATACAATTTCCGTTTTTCATCGTCAATAAGAGGGTCAGAGGGATACAGTAAACCTGAAGTGAAGCATCGGAATCTATAACTAGTGTCACAGGAATGGTTCAAACATAGACAGTAGGGAGAGTCAGTCTTCTTGTACGTCAGTCGACATTGTGCCTTTTCTATTTGATTCCGATGCAATTTCTATGTTTCATCGTCAATAAGAAGGTCAGAGGGATACAGTAAACCTGAAGTGAAGCAACGGATTCTATAGCTAGTGTCACAGGAATGTTCTAAACATAGTCAGTAAGAAGAGTGAGTCTTCTTGTACTTAAGTCGGCATCGTGTCTTTTCTATTCAATTCCGATGCAATTTCTGTGTTTCATCGTCAATAAGAAGGTCAGAGGGATATAGTAAACCTGAAGTGAAGCATCGGAATGTAAAACTAGTGTCACAGTAATGGTTCAAAACATAGACAGTAGGAAGAGTCAGTCTTCTTGTACTTGAGTCGGCGTTGTGCCTTTTGTATATATTTCCGATGCAATTTCTGTGCTTCATCGTCAATAAGAAGGTCAGAGGGATACAGTAAACCTAAAGTGAAGCATCAGAAACCATAACTAGTGTCGCAATAAAGGTTCAAAACATAGACAGTAGGAAGAGTCATTCTTCTTGTACTTAAGTCAGCGTTGTGCCTTTTGTATATATTTCCGATGCAACTTCTATGATTCATCGTCAATAAGAAGGTCAGAGGTATACAGTAAACCTGAAGTGTAGCATCGGAATCTATAACTAGTGTCACAGGAATGGTTCAAAACATAGTCAGTAAGAAGAGTCAGTCTTCTTGTACTTAAGTCGGCATTGTGCCTTTTGTATTTAATTCCGATGCAATTTCTGTGTTTCATCGGCAATAAGAAGGTCAGAGGGATACAGTAAACCTAAAGTGAAGCATCGGAATCTATAACTAGTGTCACAGGAATGGTTCAAAACATAGACTGTGGGAAGAGTCAGTCTTCTTGTACTTCAGTCGGCATTGAGCCTTTTCTATTTAATTCCTATGCAATTTCTATGATTCATCGTCAATAAGAAGGTCAGAGGTATGCAGTAAACCTGAAGTGTAGCATCGGAATCTATAACTAGTGTCACAGGAATGGTTCAAAACATAGTCAGTAAGAAGAGTCAGTCTTCTTGTACTTAAGACTGCATTGTGCCTTTGTATTTTATTCCGATACAATTTCTGTGTTTCAACCTCAATAAGAAGGTCCAAGTGATACAGTAAACCTGGAGTGAAGCATCGGAATCTATAACTAGTGTCACAGGAATGGTTCAAAACATAGACAGTAGGAAGAGTCAGTCTTCTTGTACTTAAGTCGGCATTGTGCCCATTGTATTTAATTCCGATGCAATTTCTATGTTTCATCGTCAATAAGAAGGTCCAAATGATACAGTAAACCTGAAGTGAGGCATCGGAATCTATAATTAGTGTAACAGGAATGGTCCAAATCTTAGACAGTAAGAAGAGTCAGTCTTCTTGTACTTAAGTCGGCACTGTGCCTTTTGTATACAATTCCTATGCAATTTCTGTGTTTCATCGTCAATAAGAAGGTCCAAGGGATACAGTAAACCTGAAGTGAGGCATCGGAATCTATAACTAGTGTCACAGGAATGGTTCAAAACATGAACAGTAAGAAGAGTCAGTCTTCTTGTACTTAAGTCGGCATTGTGCCTTATCTATTTACTTCCGATGCAATTTCTGTGTCTCATGGTCAATAAGAAGGTCCATGGGATGCAGTACACCTGAAGTGAAGCATCAGAATCAACAACTGGTGTCACAGGAATGGTTCAAAACATAGACAGTAAGAAGAGTCAGTCTTCTTGTACTTAAGTCAGCATTGTGCCTTTTCTATTTAATTCCGATGCAATTTCTGAGTTTCATCATCAATACGAAGGTCAGAGGGATACAGTAAACCTGAAGTGAAGCATCGGGGTATATAACTAGTGTCTCAGGAATGGTTCAAAACATAGTCAGTAAGAAGAGTCAGTCTTCTTGTACTTAAGTCGGCAATGTGCCTTATCTATTTACTTCCGATGCAATTTCTGTGTCTCATGGTCAATAAGAAGGTCCATGGGATGCAGTACACCTGAAGTGAAGCATCAGAATCAACAACTGGTGTCACAGGAATGGTTCAAATGATAGACAGTAAGAAGAGTCAGTCTTCTTGTACTTAAGTCGGCATTGTGATTTTTCTGTTTAATTCCAATTCAATCTCTGTGTTTCATCGTCAGTAAGAAGGTCAGATGGATACAGTAAACCTGAAGTGAAGCATCGGAATCGATAATTAGTGTCACAGGAATGGTTCAAAACATAGACAGTAGGAAGAGTCGGTCTTCTTGTACTTGAGTCGGCATTGTGACTTTTGTATGTAATTCCGATACAATTTCCGTTTTTCATCGTCAATAAGAGGGTCAGAGGGATACAGTAAACCTGAAGTGAAGCATCGGAATCTATAACTAGTGTCACAGGAATGGTTCAAACATAGACAGTAGGGAGAGTCAGTCTTCTTGTACGTCAGTCGACATTGTGCCTTTTCTATTTGATTCCGATGCAATTTCTATGTTTCATCGTCAATAAGAAGGTCAGAGGGATACAGTAAACCTGAAGTGAAGCAACGGATTCTATAGCTAGTGTCACAGGAATGTTCTAAACATAGTCAGTAAGAAGAGTGAGTCTTCTTGTACTTAAGTCGGCATCGTGTCTTTTCTATTCAATTCCGATGCAATTTCTGTGTTTCATCGTCAATAAGAAGGTCAGAGGGATATAGTAAACCTGAAGTGAAGCATCGGAATGTAAAACTAGTGTCACAGTAATGGTTCAAAACATAGACAGTAGGAAGAGTCAGTCTTCTTGTACTTGAGTCGGCGTTGTGCCTTTTGTATATATTTCCGATGCAATTTCTGTGCTTCATCGTCAATAAGAAGGTCAGAGGGATACAGTAAACCTAAAGTGAAGCATCAGAAACCATAACTAGTGTCGCAATAAAGGTTCAAAACATAGACAGTTGGAAGAGTCATTCTTCTTGTACTTAAGTCAGCGTTGTGCCTTTTGTATATATTTCCGATGCAACTTCTATGATTCATCGTCAATAAGAAGGTCAGAGGTATACAGTAAACCTGAAGTGTAGCATCGGAATCTATAACTAGTGTCACAGGAATGGTTCAAAACATAGTCAGTAAGAAGAGTCAGTCTTCTTGTACTTAAGTCGGCATTGTGCCTTTTGTATTTAATTCCGATGCAATTTCTGTGTTTCATCGGCAATAAGAAGGTCAGAGGGATACAGTAAACCTAAAGTGAAGCATCGGAATCTATAACTAGTGTCACAGGAATGGTTCAAAACATAGACTGTGGGAAGAGTCAGTCTTCTTGTACTTCAGTCGGCATTGAGCCTTTTCTATTTAATTCCTATGCAATTTCTATGATTCATCGTCAATAAGAAGGTCAGAGGTATGCAGTAAACCTGAAGTGTAGCATCGGAATCTATAACTAGTGTCACAGGAATGGTTCAAAACATAGTCAGTAAGAAGAGTCAGTCTTCTTGTACTTAAGTATGCATTGTGCCTTTGTATTTTATTCCGATACAATTTCTGTGTTTCATCGTCAATAAGATGGTCCAAGTGATACAGTAAACCTGGAGTGAAGCATCGGAATCTATAACTAGTGTCACAGGAATGGTTCAAAACATAGACAGTAGGAAGAGTCAGTCTTCTTGTACTTAAGTCGGCATTGTGCCCATTGTATTTAATTCCGATGCAATTTCTATGTTTCATCGTCAATAAGAAGGTCCAAGGGATACAGTAAACCTGAAGTGAGGCATCGGAATCTATAATTAGTGTAACAGAATGGTTCAAATCTTAGACAGTAAGAAGAGTCAGTCTTCTTGTACTTAAGTCGGCACTGTGCCTTTTGTATACAATTCCTATGCAATTTCTGTGTTTCATCGTCAATAAGAAGGTCCAAGGGATACAGTAAACCTGAAGTGAGGCATCGGAATCTATAACTAGTGTCACAGGAATGGTTCAAAACATAGTCAGTAAGAAGAGTCAGTCTTCTTGTACATAAGTCGGCATTGTGCCTTATCTATTTACTTCCGATGCAATTTCTGTGTCTCATGGTCAATAAGAAGGTCCATGGGATGCAGTACACCTGAAGTGAAGCATCAGAATCAACAACTGGTGTCACAGGAATAGTTCAAAACATAGACAGTAAGAAGAGTCAGTCTTCTTGTACTTAAGTCAGCATTGTGCCTTTTCTATTTAATTCCGATGCAATTTCTGAGTTTCATCATCAATACGAAGGTCAGAGGGATAGAGTAAACCTGAAGTGAAGCATCGGGGTCTATAACTAGTGTCACAGTCGTCATTGTGCCTTTTTTATTTAATTCCGATGCAATTTCTGTGTTTCATTGTCACTAAGAAGGTTAGAGCGATACAATAAACCTGAAGTGAAGCATCGGAATCCATAAGTAGTGTCACAGGAATGGTTCAAAACATAGAGAGTAGGAAGAGTTAGTGTTCTTGGACTTAAGTCAGCATTTTGCCTTTTGTATTTAATTCCCATGCAATTTCTGTGTTTCATCATCAATAAGAAGGTCCAAGGGATACAATAAACCGGAAGTGAGGCATCGGAATCTATAACTAGTGTCACAGGAATGGTTCAAAACATAGTCAGTAAGAAGAGTCAGTCTTCTTGCACTTAAGTCGGCATTGTGCCTTTTGTATTTAATTCCGATGCAATTTCTGTGTTTCATCGTCAATAAGAAGGTCCAAGGGATACACTAAACATTACTGAAGAAACGGAATCTAAAACTGGTCTCACAGGAAATGTTCAAAACATAGTCAGCAAGTAGAGTCAGTCTTCTTGTACTTAAGTCGGCATTGTGCCTTTTCTATTTTAATCCGATGCAATTTCTGTGTTTAGGCGTCAATATGAATGTCCAAGGGATACAGTAAACCTAAAGTGAAGCATCGGAATCTGTAACTAGTATCACAGGAATGGTTCAAAACATAGTCAGTAAGAAGAGTCAGTCTTCATGTACTTCGGTCGGCATTGTGCCTTTCCTATTTACTTCCGATGCAATTTCTGTGTATTATCGTCAATAAGAAGGTCAGAGGGATACAGTAAACCTGAAGTAAAGCATCGGAATCTATAACTAGTGTCACAGGAATGGTTCAAAACATAGTCACTAAGAAGAGTCAGTCTTCTTGTACTGAAGTCGGCATTGTCCTTTTTCTATTTAATTTCGATGCAATATCTGTGTCTCATCGTCAATAAGAAGGTCAGAGGGATACAGTAAACCTGAAGTGAAGCATCGGAATCGATAACTAGTGTCACAGGAATGGTTCAAAACATAGACAGTAGGAAGAGTCAGTCTTCTTGTACTTGAGTCTGCATTGTGACTTTTGTATATAATTCCGATGCAATTTCCGTTTTTCTCCATCAATAAAAGTGTCAGAGGGATACAGTAAACCTGAAGTGAAGCATCGGAATCTATAACTAGTGTCACAGGAATGGTTCAAACATAGACAGTAGGAAGAGTCAGTCTTCTTGTACGTCAGTCGACATTGTGCCTTTTCTATTTGATTCCGATGCAATTTCTATGTTTCATCGTCAATAAGAAGGTCAGAGGGATACAGTGAACCTGAAGTGAAGCATCGGAATCTATAACTACTGTCACAGGAATGGTTCAAAACATAGACTGTAGGAAGAGTCAGTCTTCTTGTACTTAAGTCGGCATTGTGCCTTTTGTATTTAATTCCGATGCAATTTCTGTGTTTCACCGTCAATAAGAAGGTCCAAGAAATACAGTAAACCTGAAGTGAGGCATCGGAATCTATAACTAGTGTCACAGGAATGGTTCAAAGCATAGACAGTAAGAAGAGTCAGTCTTCTTGTACTTAAGTTAGCATTGCGCCTTTTCTGTTTAATTCCGATGGAATTTCTGTGTTTCATCGACAATAAGTAGGTCAGAGGGGTACAGTAAACCTGAAGTGAAGCATCGGGATTTATAGCTAGTGTCACAGGAATGTTCTAATCATAGTCAGTAAGAAGAGTGAGTCTTCTTGTACTTAAGTCGGCATTGTGCCTTTTCTATTTAATTCCGATGCGATTTCTGTATTTCATCGTCAATAAGAGGATCAGAGGGATATAGTAAACCTGAAGTGAAGCATCGGAATGTATAACTAGTGTCACAGTAATGGTTCAAAACATAGACAGTAGGAAGAGTCAGTCTTCTTGTACTTGAGTCGGCGTTGTGCCTTTTGTATACATTTCTGATGCAATTTCTGTGCTTCATCGTCAATAAGAAGGTCAGAGGGATACAGTAAAACTAAAGTGAAGCATCAGAATCCATAACTAGTGTCACAATAAAGGTTCAAAACATAGACAGTAGGAAGAGTCAGTCTTTTTGTACTTGAGTCGGCTTTGTGACTTTTGTATTTAATTCCGATGCAATTTCTGTTTTTCATCGTCAATAAGAAGGTCAGAGGGATACATTAAACCTGAAGTGAAGCATCGCAATCTATAACTAGTGTCACAGGAACGGTCTAAACATAGACAGTGGGAAGAGTCAGTCTTCTTTTACTTAAGTCGGCATTGAGCCTTTTCTATTTAATTCCGATGCAATTTCTATGATTCATCGTCAATAAGAAGGTCAGAGGGATACAGTAAACCTGAAGTGAAGCATCGGAATCTATAACTAGTGTCACAGGAATGGTTCAAAACATAGACAGTAGGAAGAGTCAGTCTTCTTGAACATAAAACGGCATTGTGCCTTCTGTGTTTAATTCCGATGCAATTTCTGTGTTTCATCGTCAATAAGAAGGTCCAAGGGATACAGTAAGCCTGAAGTGAAGCATCAGAATCTATAACTAGTGTCACAGGTTCGGTTGAAATCATAGACAGTAAGAAGAGTCAGTCTTCTTGTACTTAAGTCGGCATTGTGCCCTTTCTATTTAAATCCGATGCAATTTCTGTGTTTCATCATCAATAAGAACGTCAGAGGGATACAGTAATCCTGAAGTCAAGCGTCAGGGTCCATAACTAGTGTCACAGGAATGGTTCAAATCATAGTCAGTAAGAAGAGTCTGTCTTCTTGTACTTCAGTCGGCATTCTGCCTTTTCTATTTAATTCCGATGCAATATCTGTGTCTCATCGTCAATAAGGAGGTCAGAGGGATACAGTAAACCTGAAGTGAAGCATCGGAATCTATAACTAGTGTCACAGGGAAGGTTCAAAACATAGACAGTAGGAAGAGTCAGTCTTCTTGTACTTAAGTCGGCATTGTGCCTTTTGTATGTAATTCAGATGCTATTTCTGTGTTTCATCGTCAACAAGAAGGTCCAAGGGATACAGTAAACCTGGAGTGAAGCATCGAAATCTATAACTAGTGTCACAGGAATGGTTCAAAACATAGACAGTAAGACGAGTCAGTCTACTTGTACTTATGTCGACATTGTGCCTTTTGCATTTAATTCCGATGCAATTTCTGTGTTTCATCGTCAATAAGAAGGTCCAAGGGATACAGTCCTCCTGAAGTGAAGCATCGGAATCTGTAACTAGTGTCACAGGAATGGTTCAAATCATAGACATTAAGAGGAGTCAGTCTTCTAGTACTTAAGTCGTCATTGAGCATTTTCTATTTAATTCCGATGCAATTTCTGTGTTTCATTGTCATTAAGAAGGTCAGAGGGATACAATAAACCTGAAGTGAAGCATCGGAATCTATAAGTAGTGTCACAGGAATGGTTCAAAACATAGACAGTAGGAAGAGTTAGTGTTCTTGTACTTAAGTCAGCATTTTGCCTTTTGTATTAAATTCCGATGCAATTTCTGTGTTTCATCATCAATAAGAAGGTCCAAGGGATACATTAAACGGGAAGTGAGGCATCGGAATCTATAACTAGTGTCACAGGAATGGTTCAATACATAGTCAGTAAGAAGAGTCAGTCTTCTTGTACTTAAGTCGGCATTGTGCCTTTTGTATTTAATTCCGATGCTATTTCTGTGTTTCATCGTCAATAAGAAGGTTCAATGGATACACTAAACATTAGTGAAGAAACGGAATCTAAAACTGGTCTCACAGGAAATGTTCAAAACATAGTCAGCAAGTAGAGTCAGTCTTCTTGTACTTAAGCCGGCATTGTGCCTTTTCTATTTAAATCCGATGCAATTTCTGTGTTTCGGCGTCAATAAGAATGTCCAAGGGATACAGTAAACCTAAAGTGAAGCATCGGAATCTGTAAGTAGTGTCACAGGAATGGTTCAAAACCTAGTCAGTAAGAAGAGTCAGTCTTCTTGTACTTCGGTCGGCATTGTGCCTTTCCTATTTACTTCCGATGCAATTTCTGTGTATTATCGTCAATAAGAAGGTCAGAGGGATACAGTAAACCTGAAGTAAAGCATCGGAATCTATAACTAGTGTCACAGGAATGGTTCAAAACATAGTCACTAAAAAGAGTCAGTCTTCTTGTACTTAAGTCGGCATTGTGCCTTTTCTATTTAATTTCGATGCAATATCTGTGTCTCATCGTCAATAAGAAGGTCAGAGGGATACAGTAAATTTGAAGTGAAGCATCGGAATCGATATCTAGTGTCACAGGAATGGTTCAAAACATAGACAGTAGGAAGAGTCAGTCTTCTTGTACTTGAGTCTGCATTGTGACTTTTGTATATAATTCCGATGCAATTTCCGTTTTTCTCCGTCAATAAAAGTGTCAGAGGGATACAGTAAACCTGAAGTGAAGCATCGGAATCTATAACTAGTGTCACAGGAATGGTTCAAACATAGACAGTAGGAAGAGTCAGTCTTCTTGTACGTCAGTCGACATTGTGCCTTTTCTATTTGATTCCAATGCAATTTCTATGTTTCATCGTCAATAAGAAGGTCAGAGGGATACAGTGAACCTGAAGTGAAGCATCGGAATCTATAACTAATGTCACAGGAATGGTTCAAAACATAGTCAGTAAGAAGAGTCAGTCTTCTTGTACTTAAGACGGCATTGTGCTTTATCTATTTAATTCCGATGCAATTTCTGTGTCTCATGGTCAATAAGAAGGTCCATGGGATGCAGTACACCTGAAGTGAAGCATCGGAATCTACAACTGGTGTCACAGGAATTGTTCAAAACATAGACAGTAAGAAGAGTCAGTCTTCTTGTACTTGAGTCGGCGTTGTGCCTTTTGTATATATTTCCGATGCAATTTCTGTCTTCATCGTCAATAAGGTCAGAGGGATACAGTAAAACTAAAGTGAAGCATCAGAATCCATAACTAGTGTAACAATAAAGGTTCAAAGCATAGACAGTAGGATGTGTCATTCTTCTTGTACTTAAGTCGGCATTGTGCCTTTTGCATTTAATTCCGATGCAATTTCTGTGTTTCATCGTCAATAAGAGGGTCAGAGGGATACAGTTAACCAGAAGTGAAGGATCAGAATCTATAACTAGTGTGACAGGAGTGGTTCAAAACATAGACAGTAAGAAGAGTCAGTCTACTTGTACTTAAGTCGGCAATTTGCCTTTTGTATTTAATCCCGATGCAATATCTGTGCTTCATCGTCATTAAGAAGGTCCAAGGGATACAGTACACCTGAAGTGAAGCATCGGAATCTATATCTAGTGTCACAGGAATGGTTCAAATCATAGAAAGTAAGAAGTGTCACTCTTCTTGTACTTAAGTCGGCATTGTGCTGTTTCTATTTAATTCCGATGCAATTTCTGTGTTTCTTCGTCAATAAGATTGTCAGAGGGATACAGTAAACCTGAATTGAAGCATCGGAATCTATAACTAGTGTCACAGGAATGGTTCAAAACATAGACAGTAGGAAGAGTCAGTCTTTTTGTACTTGAGTCGGCTTTGTGACTTTTGTATTTAATTCCGATGCAATTTCTGTTTTTCATCGTCAATAAGAAGGTCAGAGGGATACATTAAACCTGAAGTGAAGCATCGGAATCAATAACTAGTGTCACAGGAATGGTTCAAAACATAGACAGTGGGAGGAGTCAGTCTTCTTATACTTAAGTCTGCATTGAGCCTTTTCTATTTAATTCCGATGCAATTTCTATGATTCATCGTCAATAAGAAGGTCAGAGGGATACAGTAAACCTGAAGTGAAGCATCGGAATCTATAACTAGTGACACAGGAATGGTTCAAAACATAGACAGTTGGAAGAGTCAGTCTTCTTGTACATAAGTCGGCATTGTGAATTTTGTATTTAATTCCGATGCAATTTCTGTGTTTCATCGTCAATAAGAAGGTCCAAGGGATACAGTAAACCTGAAGTGAGGTATCAGAATCTATAACTAATGTCACAGGAATGGTTCAAATCATAGACAGTAAGAAGAGTCAGTCTTCTTGTACTTAAGTCGGCATTGTGCCTTTTGTGTACAATTCCGATGCAATTTCTGTATTTCATCGTCAATAAGAAGGTCCAAGGGATACAGTAAACCTGAAGTGAGGCATCGGAATCTATAACTAGTGTCACAGGAATGGTTCAAAACATAGTCAGTAAGAAGAGTCAGTCTTCTTGTACTTAAGACGGCATTGTGCCTAATCTGTTTAATTCCGATGCAATTTCTGTGTCTCATGGTCAATAAGAAGGTCCATGGGATGCAGTACACCTGAAGTGAAGCATCGGAATCTACAACTGGTGTCACAGGAATTGTTCAAAACATAGACAGTAAGAAGAGTCAGTCTTCTTGTACTTGAGTCGGCTTTGTGACTTTTGTATTTAATTCCGATGCAATTTCTCTTTTTCATCGTCAATAAGAAGGTCAGACGGATACAGTAAACCTGAAGTGCAGCATCGGAATCTATAACTAGTATCACAGGAATGGTTCAAAACATAGACAGTGGGTAGAGTCAGTCTTCTTGTACTTAAGTCGGCATTGAGCCTTTTCTATTTAATTCCGATGCAATTTCTATGATTCATCGTCAATAAGAAGGTCAGAGGGATATAGTAAACCTGAAGTGAAGCATCGGAATCTATAACTAGTATCACAGGAATGGGTCAAAACATAGTCAGTAAGAAGAGTCAGTCTTCTTGTACTTAAGTCGGCATTGTGCCCTATCTATTTAATTCCGATGCAATTTCTGTGTCTCATGGTCAATAAGAAGGTCCATGGGATGCAGTATACCTGAAGTGAAGCATCGGAATCTACAACTGGTGTCACAGGAATGGTTCAAAACATAGACAGTAAGAAGAGTCAGTCTTCTTGTACTTAAGTCGGCATTGTGCCTTTTCTATTTAATTCCGATGCAATTTCTGAGTTTCATCATCAATAAGAAGGTCAGAGGGATACAGTAAACCTGAAGTGAAGCATCGGGGTCTATAACTAGTGTCACAGGAATGGTTCAAAACATAGTCAGTAAGAAGAGTCAGTCTTCTTGAACTTGAGTCGGCATTGTGCCTTTCGTATTTAATTCCGATGCAATTTCGGTGTTTCTTCGTCAATGAGATGGTCCAAGGGATGCAGTAAACCTGAAGTGAAGCATCAGAATCTATAACTAGTGTCACAGGTTCGGTTCAAATCGTAGACAGTAAGTAGAGTCAGTCTTCTTGTACTTAAGTCTTCATTGTGCCCTTTCTATTTAATTCCGATGCAATTTCTGTGTTTCATCATCAATAAGAACGTCAGGGGGATACAGTAATCCTGAAGTGAAGCGTCGGGGTCTATAACTAGTGTCACAGGAATGGTTCAAAACATAGTCAGTAAGAAGAGTCAGTCTTCTTGTACTTAAATTGGCATTGGGCCTTTTCTATTTAAATCCGATGCAATTTCTGTGTTTCGGCGTCAATAAGAATGTCCAAGGGATACTGTAAACCTAAAGTGAAGCATCGGAATCTGTAACTAGTGTCACAGGAATGGTTCAAAACATAGTCAGTAAGAAGAGTCAGTCTTCTTGTACTTCGGTCGGCATTGTGCCTTTCCTATTTACTTCCGATGCAATTTCTGTGTATTATCGTCAATAAGAAGGTGAGAGGGATACAGTAAACCTGAAGTGATGCATCGGAGTCTATAACTAGTGTCACAGGAATTGTTCAAAACATAGTCACTAAGAAGACTCAGTCTTCTTGTACTTAAGTCGGCATTGTGCCTTTTGTAATTAATTCCGATGCAATTTCTGTGGTTCATCTTCAATAAGAATGTCAGAGGGATTCCGTAAACCTAAAGTGAAGCAACGGAAACTATAACTAGTGTCACAGGAACGGTTAAAACATAGACAGTAAGAAGAGTCAGTCTTCTTGTACTTAAGTCGGCATTGTGCCTTTTGTATTTAATTCCGATGCAATTTCTGTGTTTCATCGTCAATAAGAAGGTCCAAGGGATACAGTAAACCTAAAGTGAAGCATCGGAATCTATAACTACTGTCACAGGAATGATTCTAAACATAGTCGGTAAGAAGAGTCAGTCTTCTTGTACCTAAGTCGGCATTGTGCTTTTTCTATTTAATTCCGATGCAATTTCTGTTTTTTATCGTCAATAAGAAGGTCTGAGAGGTACAGTAAACCTGAAGTGAAGCATCGGAATCTATAACTAGTGTCACAGGAATGGTTCAAAACATAGACGGTAAGAAGAGTCAGTTTTCTTGTACTTAAGTCGGCGTGGTGATTTTTCTATTTAATTCCGATGCAATTTCTGTGTTTTATCGTCAATACGAAGGTCCGAGAGATACAGTAAACCTGAAGTGAAGCATCGGAATCTATAACTAGTATCACAGGAATGGTTCAAAACATAGACAGTAGGAAGAGTCAGTCTTCTCGTACTTAAGTCGGCATTGTGCCTTTTGTATTTAATTCCGATGCAATTTCTGTGTTTCATCATCAATAAGAAGGTCCAAGGGATACATTAAGCCTGAAGTGAGGCATCGGAAACTATAACTAGATTCACAGGAATGGTTCAAAGCATAGTCAGTAAGAAGAGTCAGTCTTCTTGTACTTAAGTCGGCATTGTGCCTTTTGTATTTAATTCCGATGCAATTTCTGTGTTTCATCGTCAATAAGAAGGTCCAAGGGATACACTAAACACATAGTGAAGAATCGGAATCTAAAACTGGTCTCACAGGAAATGTTCAAAACATAGTCAG
This sequence comes from Schistocerca americana, assembly GCF_021461395.2. Lineage (NCBI taxonomy): Eukaryota > Metazoa > Arthropoda > Insecta > Orthoptera > Acrididae > Schistocerca > Schistocerca americana. The sequence continues at coordinate 4,807,998 of NC_060130.1, read as the reverse complement.
CAAGTAGAGTCAGTCTTCTTGTACTTAAGTCGGCATTGTGCATTTTCTATTTAAATCCGATGCTATTTTTGTGTTTCGCCGTCAATAAGAAGGTCCAAGGGAACAGTAAACCTAAAGTGAAGCATCGGAATCTGTAACTAGTATCACAGGATTGGTTCAAAACTTAGTCAGTAAGAAGAGTCAGTGTTCTTGTACTTAAGTCGGCATTGTGCCTTTTCTATTTACTTCCGATGCAATTTCTCTGTTTTATCGTCAATACGAAGGCCAGAGGGATACTGTAAACCTGAAGTGAAGCATCGGAGTCTATAACTAGTGTCACAGGAATGGTTCAAAACATAGTCAGTAAGAAGAGTCAGTCTTCTTGTACTTAAGTCGGCAATGTGTCTTTTCCATTTAATTCCGATGCAATATCTGTGTTTCATCGCCAATAAGAAGGTCAGAGGGATACAGAAAACCTGTAGTGAAGCATCGGAATCTATAACTAGTGTCACAGGAGTGGTTCAAAACATAGACAGTAGGAAGAGTCAGTCTTCATGTACTTAAGTCAGCATTGTGCTTTTGCCATTTATTTCCGATGCAATTTCTGTGTTTCATCATCAATAAGAAGGTCCAAGGGATACAGTAAACCTGAAGTGAGGCATGGGAATCTATAACTAGTGTCACAGGAATGGTTCAAACCATAGTCAGCAAGAAGAGCCAGTCTTCTTGTACTTAAGTCGGCATTGTGCCTTTTTTATTTAATTCCGATGCAATTTCTGTGTTTTATCGCCAATACGAAGGTCTGAGAGATACAGTAAACCTGAAGTGAAGCATCGGAATCTATAACTACTGTCACAGATATGGTTCAAAACATAGACAGTAGGAAGAGTCAGTCTTCTCGTACTTAAGTCGGCATTGTGCCTTTTGTATTTAATTCCGATGCAATTACTGTTTTTCATCGTCAATAAGAAGGTCCAAGGGATAACGTAAACCTGAAGTGAGGCATCGGAATCTATAACTAGTGTCACAGGATTGGTTCAAAACATAGACAGTAAGAAGAGTCAGTCTTCTTGTATTTAAGTCGGCATTGTTCCTTTTCTGTTTAATTCCGATTCAACTTCTGTGTTTCATCGTCAATAAGAAGGTCAGAGGGATACAGTAAAACTGAAGTGAAGAATCGGTATCTATAACTAGTGTCACAGGAATGGTTCAAAACATAGTCAGTAAGAAGAGTCAGTCTTCTTGTACTTAAGTCGGCATTGTGCCTTTTGTATTTAATTCCGATGCAATTTCTGTGTTTCATCGTCAATAAGAAGGTCAGAGGGATACAGTAAACCTAAAATGAAGCATCGGAATCTATAACTAGTGTCACAGGAATGGTTCAAAACATAGACTGTGGGAAGAGTCAGTCTTCTTGTACTTCAGTCGGCATTGAGCCTTTTCTATTTAATTCCTATGCAATTTCTATGATTCATCGTCAATAAGAAGGTCAGAGGTATGCAGAAAACCTGAAGTGTAGCATCGGAATCTATAACTAGTGTCACAGGAATGGTTCAAAACATAGTCAGTAAGAAGAGTCAGTCTTCTTGTACTTAAGACTGCATTGTGCCTTTGTATTTTATTCCGATACAATTTCTGTGTTTCAACCTCAATAAGAAGGTCCAAGTGATACAGTAAACCTGGAGTGAAGCATCGGAATCTATAACTAGTGTCACAGGAATGGTTCAAAACATAGACAGTAGGAAGAGTCAGTCTTCTTGTACTTAAGTCGGCATTGTGCCCATTGTATTTAATTCCGATGCAATTTCTATGTTTCATCGTCAATAAGAAGGTCCAAGGGATACAGTAAACCTGAAGTGAGGCATCGGAATCTATAATTAGTGTAACAGGAATGGTCCAAATCTTAGACAGTAAGAAGAGTCAGTCTTCTTGTACTTAAGTCGGCACTGTGCCTTTTGTATACAATTCCTATGCAATTTCTGTGTTTCATCGTCAATAAGAAGGTCCAAGGGATACAGTAAACCTGAAGTGAGGCATCGGAATCTATAACTAGTGTCACAGGAATGGTTCAAAACATGAACAGTAAGAAGAGTCAGTCTTCTTGTACTTAAGTCGGCATTGTGCCTTATCTATTTACTTCCGATGCAATTTCTGTGTCTCATGGTCAATAAGAAGGTCCATGGGATGCAGTACACCTGAAGTGAAGCATCAGAATCAACAACTGGTGTCACAGGAATGGTTCAAAACATAGACAGTAAGAAGAGTCAGTCTTCTTGTACTTAAGTCAGCATTGTGCCTTTTCTATTTAATTCCGATGCAATTTCTGAGTTTCATCATCAATACGAAGGTCAGAGGGATACAGTAAACCTGAAGTGAAGCATCGGGGTATATAACTAGTGTCTCAGGAATGGTTCAAAACATAGTCAGTAAGAAGAGTCAGTCTTCTTGTACTTAAGTCGGCAATGTGCCTTATCTATTTACTTCCGATGCAATTTCTGTGTCTCATGGTCAATAAGAAGGTCCATGGGATGCAGTACACCTGAAGTGAAGCATCAGAATCAACAACTGGTGTCACAGGAATGGTTCAAATGATAGACAGTAAGAAGAGTCAGTCTTCTTGTACTTAAGTCGGCATTGTGATTTTTCTGTTTAATTCCAATTCAATCTCTGTGTTTCATCGTCAGTAAGATGGTCAGATGGATACAGTAAACCTGAAGTGAAGCATCGGAATCGATAATTAGTGTCACAAGAATGGTTCAAAACATAGACAGTAGGAAGAGTCGGTCTTCTTGTACTTGAGTCGGCATTGTGACTTTTGTATGTAATTCCGATACAATTTCCGTTTTTCATCGTCAATAAGAGGGTCAGAGGGATACAGTAAACCTGAAGTGAAGCATCGGAATCTATAACTAGTGTCACAGGAATGGTTCAAACATAGACAGTAGGGAGAGTCAGTCTTCTTGTACGTCAGTCGACATTGTGCCTTTTCTATTTGATTCCGATGCAATTTCTATGTTTCATCGTCAATAAGAAGGTCAGAGGGATACAGTAAACCTGAAGTGAAGCAACGGATTCTATAGCTAGTGTCACAGGAATGTTCTAAACATAGTCAGTAAGAAGAGTGAGTCTTCTTGTACTTAAGTCGGCATCGTGTCTTTTCTATTCAATTCCGATGCAATTTCTGTGTTTCATCGTCAATAAGAAGGTCAGAGGGATATAGTAAACCTGAAGTGAAGCATCGGAATGTAAAACTAGTGTCACAGTAATGGTTCAAAACATAGACAGTAGGAAGAGTCAGTCTTCTTGTACTTGAGTCGGCGTTGTGCCTTTTGTATATATTTCCGATGCAATTTCTGTGCTTCATCGTCAATAAGAAGGTCAGAGGGATACAGTAAACCTAAAGTGAAGCATCAGAAACCATAACTAGTGTCGCAATAAAGGTTCAAAACATAGACAGTAGGAAGAGTCATTCTTCTTGTACTTAAGTCAGCGTTGTGCCTTTTGTATATATTTCCGATGCAACTTCTATGATTCATCGTCAATAAGAAGGTCAGAGGTATACAGTAAACCTGAAGTGTAGCATCGGAATCTATAACTAGTGTCACAGGAATGGTTCAAAACATAGTCAGTAAGAAGAGTCAGTCTTCTTGTACTTAAGTCGGCATTGTGCCTTTTGTATTTAATTCCGATGCAATTTCTGTGTTTCATCGGCAATAAGAAGGTCAGAGGGATACAGTAAACCTAAAGTGAAGCATCGGAATATATAACTAGTGTCACAGGAATGGTTCAAAACATAGACTGTGGGAAGAGTCAGTCTTCTTGTACTTCAGTCGGCATTGAGCCTTTTCTATTTAATTCCTATGCAATTTCTATGATTCATCGTCAATAAGAAGGTCAGAGGTATGCAGTAAACCTGAAGTGTAGCATCGGAATCTATAACTAGTGTCACAGGAATGGTTCAAAACATAGTCAGTAAGAAGAGTCAGTCTTCTTGTACTTAAGTATGCATTGTGCCTTTGTATTTTATTCCGATACAATTTCTGTGTTTCATCGTCAATAAGATGGTCCAAGTGATACAGTAAACCTGGAGTGAAGCATCGGAATCTATAACTAGTGTCACAGGAATGGTTCAAAACATAGACAGTAGGAAGAGTCAGTCTTCTTGTACTTAAGTCGGCATTGTGCCCATTGTATTTAATTCCGATGCAATTTCTATGTTTCATCGTCAATAAGAAGGTCCAAGGGATACAGTAAACCTGAAGTGAGGCATCGGAATCTATAATTAGTGTAACAGAATGGTTCAAATCTTAGACAGTAAGAAGAGTCAGTCTTCTTGTACTTAAGTCGGCACTGTGCCTTTTGTATACAATTCCTATGCAATTTCTGTGTTTCATCGTCAATAAGAAGGTCCAAGGGATACAGTAAACCTGAAGTGAGGCATCGGAATCTATAACTAGTGTCACAGGAATGGTTCAAAACATAGTCAGTAAGAAGAGTCAGTCTTCTTGTACATAAGTCGGCATTGTGCCTTATCTATTTACTTCCGATGCAATTTCTGTGTCTCATGGTCAATAAGAAGGTCCATGGGATGCAGTACACCTGAAGTGAAGCATCAGAATCAACAACTGGTGTCACAGGAATGGTTCAAAACATAGACAGTAAGAAGAGTCAGTCTTCTTGTACTTAAGTCAGCATTGTGCCTTTTCTATTTAATTCCGATGCAATTTCTGAGTTTCATCATCAATACGAAGGTCAGAGGGATAGAGTAAACCTGAAGTGAAGCATCGGGGTCTATAACTAGTGTCACAGTCGTCATTGTGCCTTTTTTATTTAATTCCGATGCAATTTCTGTGTTTCATTGTCACTAAGAAGGTTAGAGCGATACAATAAACCTGAAGTGAAGCATCGGAATCCATAAGTAGTGTCACAGGAATGGTTCAAAACATAGACAGTAGGAAGAGTTAGTGTTCTTGGACTTAAGTCAGCATTTTGCCTTTTGTATTTAATTCCCATGCAATTTCTGTGTTTCATCATCAATAAGAAGGTCCAAGGGATACAATAAACCGGAAGTGAGGCATCGGAATCTATAACTAGTGTCACAGGAATGGTTCAAAACATAGTCAGTAAGAAGAGTCAGTCTTCTTGCACTTAAGTCGGCATTGTGCCTTTTGTATTTAATTCCGATGCAATTTCTGTGTTTCATCGTCAATAAGAAGGTCCAAGGGATACACTAAACATTACTGAAGAAACGGAATCTAAAACTGGTCTCACAGGAAATGTTCAAAACATAGTCAGCAAGTAGAGTCAGTCTTCTTGTACTTAAGTCGGCATTGTGCCTTTTCTATTTTAATCCGATGCAATTTCTGTGTTTAGGCGTCAATATGAATGTCCAAGGGATACAGTAAACCTAAAGTGAAGCATCGGAATCTGTAACTAGTATCACAGGAATGGTTCAAAACATAGTCAGTAAGAAGAGTCAGTCTTCATGTACTTCGGTCGGCATTGTGCCTTTCCTATTTACTTCCGATGCAATTTCTGTGTATTATCGTCAATAAGAAGGTCAGAGGGATACAGTAAACCTGAAGTAAAGCATCGGAATCTATAACTAGTGTCACAGGAATGGTTCAAAACATAGTCACTAAGAAGAGTCAGTCTTCTTGTACTGAAGTCGGCATTGTCCTTTTTCTATTTAATTTCGATGCAATATCTGTGTCTCATCGTCAATAAGAAGGTCAGAGGGATACAGTAAACCTGAAGTGAAGCATCGGAATCGATAACTAGTGTCACAGGAATGGTTCAAAACATAGACAGTAGGAAGAGTCAGTCTTCTTGTACTTGAGTCTGCATTGTGACTTTTGTATATAATTCCGATGCAATTTCCGTTTTTCTCCATCAATAAAAGTGTCAGAGGGATACAGTAAACCTGAAGTGAAGCATCGGAATCTATAACTAGTGTCACAGGAATGGTTCAAACATAGACAGTAGGAAGAGTCAGTCTTCTTGTACGTCAGTCGACATTGTGCCTTTTCTATTTGATTCCGATGCAATTTCTATGTTTCATCGTCAATAAGAAGGTCAGAGGGATACAGTGAACCTGAAGTGAAGCATCGGAATCTATAACTACTGTCACAGGAATGGTTCAAAACATAGACTGTAGGAAGAGTCAGTCTTCTTGTACTTAAGTCGGCATTGTGCCTTTTGTATTTAATTCCGATGCAATTTCTGTGTTTCACCGTCAATAAGAAGGTCCAAGAAATACAGTAAACCTGAAGTGAGGCATCGGAATCTATAACTAGTGTCACAGGAATGGTTCAAAGCATAGACAGTAAGAAGAGTCAGTCTTCTTGTACTTAAGTCAGCATTGCGCCTTTTCTGTTTAATTCCGATGGAATTTCTGTGTTTCATCGACAATAAGTAGGTCAGAGGGGTACAGTAAACCTGAAGTGAAGCATCGGGATTTATAGCTAGTGTCACAGGAATGTTCTAATCATAGTCAGTAAGAAGAGTGAGTCTTCTTGTACTTAAGTCGGCATTGTGCCTTTTCTATTTAATTCCGATGCGATTTCTGTATTTCATCGTCAATAAGAGGATCAGAGGGATATAGTAAACCTGAAGTGAAGCATCGGAATGTATAACTAGTGTCACAGTAATGGTTCAAAACATAGACAGTAGGAAGAGTCAGTCTTCTTGTACTTGAGTCGGCGTTGTGCCTTTTGTATACATTTCTGATGCAATTTCTGTGCTTCATCGTCAATAAGAAGGTCAGAGGGATACAGTAAAACTAAAGTGAAGCATCAGAATCCATAACTAGTGTCACAATAAAGGTTCAAAACATAGACAGTAGGAAGAGTCAGTCTTTTTGTACTTGAGTCGGCTTTGTGACTTTTGTATTTAATTCCGATGCAATTTCTGTTTTTCATCGTCAATAAGAAGGTCAGAGGGATACATTAAACCTGAAGTGAAGCATCGCAATCTATAACTAGTGTCACAGGAACGGTCTAAACATAGACAGTGGGAAGAGTCAGTCTTCTTTTACTTAAGTCGGCATTGAGCCTTTTCTATTTAATTCCGATGCAATTTCTATGATTCATCGTCAATAAGAAGGTCAGAGGGATACAGTAAACCTGAAGTGAAGCATCGGAATCTATAACTAGTGTCACAGGAATGGTTCAAAACATAGACAGTAGGAAGAGTCAGTCTTCTTGAACATAAAACGGCATTGTGCCTTCTGTGTTTAATTCCGATGCAATTTCTGTGTTTCATCGTCAATAAGAAGGTCCAAGGGATACAGTAAGCCTGAAGTGAAGCATCAGAATCTATAACTAGTGTCACAGGTTCGGTTGAAATCATAGACAGTAAGAAGAGTCAGTCTTCTTGTACTTAAGTCGGCATTGTGCCCTTTCTATTTAAATCCGATGCAATTTCTGTGTTTCATCATCAATAAGAACGTCAGAGGGATACAGTAATCCTGAAGTCAAGCGTCAGGGTCCATAACTAGTGTCACAGGAATGGTTCAAATCATAGTCAGTAAGAAGAGTCTGTCTTCTTGTACTTCAGTCGGCATTCTGCCTTTTCTATTTAATTCCGATGCAATATCTGTGTCTCATCGTCAATAAGGAGGTCAGAGGGATACAGTAAACCTGAAGTGAAGCATCGGAATCTATAACTAGTGTCACAGGGAAGGTTCAAAACATAGACAGTAGGAAGAGTCAGTCTTCTTGTACTTAAGTCGGCATTGTGCCTTTTGTATGTAATTCAGATGCTATTTCTGTGTTTCATCGTCAACAAGAAGGTCCAAGGGATACAGTAAACCTGGAGTGAAGCATCGAAATCTATAACTAGTGTCACAGGAATGGTTCAAAACATAGACAGTAAGACGAGTCAGTCTACTTGTACTTATGTCGACATTGTGCCTTTTGCATTTAATTCCGATGCAATTTCTGTGTTTCATCGTCAATAAGAAGGTCCAAGGGATACAGTCCTCCTGAAGTGAAGCATCGGAATCTGTAACTAGTGTCACAGGAATGGTTCAAATCATAGACATTAAGAGGAGTCAGTCTTCTAGTACTTAAGTCGTCATTGAGCATTTTCTATTTAATTCCGATGCAATTTCTGTGTTTCATTGTCATTAAGAAGGTCAGAGGGATACAATAAACCTGAAGTGAAGCATCGGAATCTATAAGTAGTGTCACAGGAATGGTTCAAAACATAGACAGTAGGAAGAGTTAGTGTTCTTGTACTTAAGTCAGCATTTTGCCTTTTGTATTAAATTCCGATGCAATTTCTGTGTTTCATCATCAATAAGAAGGTCCAAGGGATACATTAAACGGGAAGTGAGGCATCGGAATCTATAACTAGTGTCACAGGAATGGTTCAATACATAGTCAGTAAGAAGAGTCAGTCTTCTTGTACTTAAGTCGGCATTGTGCCTTTTGTATTTAATTCCGATGCTATTTCTGTGTTTCATCGTCAATAAGAAGGTTCAATGGATACACTAAACATTAGTGAAGAAACGGAATCTAAAACTGGTCTCACAGGAAATGTTCAAAACATAGTCAGCAAGTAGAGTCAGTCTTCTTGTACTTAAGCCGGCATTGTGCCTTTTCTATTTAAATCCGATGCAATTTCTGTGTTTCGGCGTCAATAAGAATGTCCAAGGGATACAGTAAACCTAAAGTGAAGCATCGGAATCTGTAAGTAGTGTCACAGGAATGGTTCAAAACCTAGTCAGTAAGAAGAGTCAGTCTTCTAGTACTTCGGTCGGCATTGTGCCTTTCCTATTTACTTCCGATGCAATTTCTGTGTATTATCGTCAATAAGAAGGTCAGAGGGATACAGTAAACCTGAAGTAAAGCATCGGAATCTATAACTAGTGTCACAGGAATGGTTCAAAACATAGTCACTAAAAAGAGTCAGTCTTCTTGTACTTAAGTCGGCATTGTGCCTTTTCTATTTAATTCCGATGCAATATCTGTGTTTCATCGTCAATAAGAAGGTCAGAGGGATACAGTAAACCTGAAGTGAAGCATCGGAATGTATAACTAGTGTGACAGGAATGGTTAAAAGCATAGACAGTAAGAAGAGTCAGTCTTCTTGTACTTAAGTCGGCATTGTGCCTTTTGTATTTAATTCCGATGCAATTTCTGTGTTTCATCGTCAATGTGAAGGTCCAAGGGATCTAGTAAACCTAAAGTGAAGCATCGGAATCTGTAAGTGGTGTCACAGGAATGGTTCAAATCATAGGCAGTAAGAAGAGTCAGGCTTCTTGTACTTAAGTCGGCTTTGTGCATTTTCTATTTAATTCCGATGCAATTTCTGTGTTTCATTGTCAATAAGATGGTCAGAGGGATACAGTAAACCTGAAGTGAAGCATCGGAATCTATAAATAGTCTCACAGGAATGGTTCAAAACATAGACAGTAGGAGGAGTCAGCCTTCTTGTACTTGGGTCGGCATTGTGCCTTTTGTATTTAATTCCGTTGCAATTTCTGTGTTTCATCGTCAATAAGAAGGTCAGAGGGTTACAGTAAACCTGAAGAGAAGCATCGCAATCTATAACTAGTGTCACAGGAATGGTTCAAAACATAGACAGTAGTAAGAGTCAGTCTTCTTGTACTTAATTCGGCATTGTGCCTTTTCTATTTAATTCCGATGCAATTTCTTTGTTTTATCGTCAATAAGAAGGTCAGAGGGATACAGTAAACCTGAAGTGAAGCATCGGAATCTATAACTAGTGTCACAGGAATGGTTCAAATCGTAGACAGTAGGAAGAGTCAGTCTTCTTGTACTTAAGTCGGCATTGTGCCTTTTCTATTTAATTCCGTTGCAATATCTGTGTTTCATCGTCAATAAGAAGGTCAGAGGGATACAGTAAACCTGAAGTGAAGCATCGGAATATATAACTAGTGTCACAGGAATGGTTGAAAACATAGACATTAGGAAGAGTCAGTCTTCTTGTACTTGAGTCGGCATTGTGCCTTTTGTATTTAATTCCGATTCAGATTCTGTGTTTCATCGTCAATAAGAAGGTCAGAGGGTTACAGTAAACTTGAAGAGAAGCATCAGAATCTATAACTTGTGTCACAGGAATGGTTCAAAGCATAGACAGTAAGAGGAGTCAGTCTTCTTGTACTTAAGTCGGCATTGTGCCTTTTCTATTTTATTCCGATGCAATTTCTGTGTTTCATTGTCAATAAGAAGGTCAGAGGGATACGGTAAACCTGAAGTGAAGCATCGGAATCTATAACTAGTGTCACAGGATTGGTTCAAAACATGGACAGTAGGAAGAGTCAGTCTTCTTGAACTTGAGTCGGGATTGTGCCTTTTGTATTTAATTCCGATGCAATTTCTGTGTTTCATTGTCAATAAGAAGGTCAGAGGGATACAGTAAACCTAAAGTGAAGCATCGGAATCTATAACTAGTGTCACAGGAATGGTTCAAAGCATAGACAGTAGGAAGAGTAAGTCTTCTTGTACTTCAGTCAGCATTGTGCCTTTTGTATTTAATTCCGATGCAATTTCTGTGTTTCATCGTCAATAAGAAAGTCAGAGGGTTACAGTAAACCTGAAGAGAAGCATCGGAATCCATAACTAGTGTCACAGGAATGGTTCAAAACATAGACAATAGGAAGAGTCAGTCTTCTTGTACTTAAGTCGGCATTGTGCCTTTTCTACTTAAGTCCGGAGCATTTTCTGTGTTTCATCGTCAATAAGAAGGTCCAAGGGATACAGTACACCTAAAGTGAAGCATCGGAATCTATAACTAGTGTCACAGGAATGGTTAAAAACATAGAGAGTAGGAAGAGTCTGTCTCCTTGTACTTGAGTCGGCATTGTGCCTTTTATATTTAATTCCGATGCAATTTCTGTGTTTCATCGTCAATAAGAAGGTCAGAGGGTTACAGTAAACCTGATGAGAAGCATCGGAATCTATAACTATTGTCACAGGAATGGTTCAAACATAGCCAGTAGGAAGAGTCAGTCTTCTTGTACTTAAGTCGGCATTGTGCAATTTCTATTTAATTCCGATGCAATTTCTGTGTTTCATCGTCAATAAGCAGATCAGAGGTATACAGTATACCTGAAGTGAAGCATCGGAGTCTATAAGTAGTGTCACATGAATGGTTCAAAACATAGCCAGTAGGAAGAGTCAGTCTTCTTGTACTTAAGTCGGCATTGTGCCATTTCTATTTAATTCTGATGCAATTTCTGTGTTTCAATGTCAATAAGATGGTCAGAGGGATACAGTAAACCTGAAGTGAAGCATCGGAATCTATAACTAGTGTCACAGAAATGGTAGAAAACATAGACAGTAGGAAGAGTCAGTCTTCTTGTACTTGAGCCGGCATTGTGCCTTTTGTATTTAATTCCGATGCAATATCTGTGTTTCATTGTCAATAAGATGGTCAGAGGGATACAGTAAACCTGAAGTGAAGCATCGGAATCTATAACTAGCGTCACAGAAATGGTAGAAAACATAGACAGTGGGAAGAGTCAGTCTTCTTGTACTCAAGTCGGCATTGTGCCTATTGTATTTAATTCTGTTGCAATTTCTGTGTTTCATCGTCAATAAGAGGGTCAGAGGGATACAGTAAACCTGAAGTGAAGTATCAGAATCTATAACTAGTGTCACAGGAATGGTTCAAAACATAGACAGTTAGAAGCGTCAGTCTACTTGTATTTAAGTCGGCATTGTGCCTTTTGTATTTAATTCCGATGCAATTTCTGTGTTTCATCGTCACAAAGAAAGTCAAAGGGATACAGTACACCTAAAGTGAATCATCGAAATCTATAATTAGTGTCACAGGAATGGTTCAAAACATAGACAGTAGGAAGAGTCAGTCTTCCTGTACTTAAGTCGGCATTGTGCCTTTTCTATTTAATTCCGATGCAATTTCTGTGTTCCATCATCAATAAGAAGGACAGAGGGATACAGTATACCTGAAGTGAAGCATCGGAGTCTATAACTAGTGTCACATGAATGGTTCAAATCATAGTCAGTAAGAAGAGTCAGTCTTCTTGTACTTAAATCGGCATTGTGCCTTTTGTATTTAATTCCGATGCAATTTCTGTGTTTCATCGTCAACAAGAAGGTCAGAGGGATACAGTAACCATGAAGTGAAGTATCAGAATCTATAACTACTGTCACAGGAATGGTTCAAACATATACAGTAAGAAGAGTCAGTCTTCTTGTACTTAAGTCGGCATTGTGCCTTTTCTATTTCATTCCGATGCATTTTCTACGTTTCATCATCAATAAGAAGGTCAGAGGGATACAGTATACCTGAAGTGAAGCATCGGAGTCTATAACTAGTGTCACAGGAATGGTTCAAAACATAGTCAGTAAGAAGAGTCAGTCTTCTTGTAGTTAAGTCAGCATTGTGCCTTTTTTATTTAATTCCGATGCAATATCTGTGTTTCATCGTCAATAAGAAGGTCAGAGGGATACAGTATACCTGAAGTGAAGCATCGGAGTCTATAACTAGTGTCACAGGAATGGTTAAAAGCATAGTCAGTAAGAAGAGTCAGTCTTCTTGTACTTAAGTCGGCATTGTGCCTTTTGTATTTAATTCCGATGCAATTTCTGTGTTTCATCGTCAATGTGAAGGTCCAAGGGATACAGTAAACCTAAAGTGAAGCATCGGAATCTGTAAGTAGTGTCACAGGAATGGTTCAAATCATAGGCAGTAAGAAGAGTCAGGCTTCTTGTACTTAAGTCGGCTTTGTGCATTTTCTATTTAATTCCGATGCAATTTCTGTGTTTCATTGTCACTAAGATGGTCAGAGGGATACAGTAAACCTGAAGTGAAGCATCGGAATCTATAACTAGTGTCACAGGAATGGTTCAAAACATAGACAGTAGGAGGAGTCAGCCTTCTTGTACTTGGGTCGGCATTGTGCCTTTTGTATTTAATTCCGTTGCAATTTCTGTGTTTCATCGTCAATAAGAAGGTCAGAGGGTTACAGTAAACCTGAAGAGAAGCATCGGAATCTATAACTAGTGTCACAGGAATGGTTCAAAACATAGACAGTAGTAGGAGTCAGTCTTCTTGTACTTAAGTCGGCATTGTGCCTTTTCTATTTAATTCCGATGCAATTACTTTGTTTTATCGTCATTAAGAAGGTCAGAGGGATACAGTAAACCTGAAGTGAAGCATCGGAATATATAACTAGTGTCACAGGGATGGTTCTAAACATAGACAGTAGGAAGAGTCAGTCTTGTTGTACTTAGGTCGGCATTTTGCCTTTTGTATTTAATTCCGATGCAATTTCTGTGTTTCATCATCAATAAGAGGGTCAGAGGTATACGGTAAACCTGAAGTGAAGCATCGGAATCTGTAACTATTGTCACAGGAATGGTTCAAAAACATAGAGAGTTGGAAGAGTCAGTCTTCTTGTACTTGAGTCGGCATTGTGCCTTTTGTATTTAATTCCAATGAAATTTCTGTGTTTCATCGTCAATAAGAAGGTCAGAGGATTACAGTAAACCAGAAGAGAAGCGTGGGAATCTATAAGTAGTGTCACTGGAATGGTTCAAATCGTAGACAGTAGGAAGAGCCAGTCTTCTTGTACTTAAGTCGACATTGTGCTGTTTCTATTTAATTCCGATGCAATATCTGTGTTTCATCGTCAATAAGAAGGTCAGAGGGATACAGTAAACCTGAAGTGAAGCATCGGAATGTATAACTAGTGTCACAGGAATGGTTCAAAACATAGACAGTAGGAAGAGTGAGGCTTCTTGTACTTAAGTCGGCATTGTGAATTTTTTATTTAATTCCGCGGCAATTTCTGTGTTTCATCATCAATAAGTAGGTCCAAGGGTTACAGTAAACTTGAAAAGAGGCATCGGAATCTATAAGTAGTCTCACAGGAATGGTTCAAAACATAGTCAGTAAAAAGAGTCAGTCTTCTTGTACTTAAGTTGGCATTGTGCCTTTTGTATTTAATTCCGACGCAATTTCTGTGTTTCATCGTCAATAAGAAGGTCAGAGGTATACAGTAAACCTGAAGTGAAGCGTCGGAATCTATAACTAGTGTCACAGGAATGGTTAAAAACATAGACAGTAAGAAGAGTCAGTCTTCATGTACTTAAGTCGGCATTGTGCCTTTCGTATTCATTTCCGACGCAATTTCGGTGTTTCGTCGTCAATAAGAAGGTCCAAGGGATACGGTAATCCTGAAGTGAAGCATCGGAATCAATAACTAATATCACAGGATCGGTTCAATACATATACAGTAAGAAGAGTCAGTCTTCTTGTACTTAAGTCGGCATTGTGCTTTTTCTATTTAATTCCGATGCAATTTCTGTGTTTCATTATCAATAAGAAGGTCAGAGGGATACAGTAAACCTAAAGAGAAGCATCGGAATCTGTAAGTAGTGTCACAGGAATGGTTCAAAACATAGACAGTAGGAAGAGTCAGTCTTCTTGTACTTGAGGCGGCATTGTGCCTTTTGTATTTAATTCCACCGCAATTTCTGTGTTTCATCGTCAATAAGAAGGTCAGAGGGATACAGTAAACATGAAGTGCAATATCAGAATCTATAACTAGTGTCACAGGAATGGTTCAAAACATAGACAGTAAGAAGAGTCAGTCTACTTGTAATTAAGTCGGCATTGTGCCTTTCGTATTTAATTCCGATGCAATTTCTGTGTTTAATCGTCAATAAGATGGTCCAAGGCCTACAGTACACCTGAAGTGAAGCATCGGAATCTATAACTAGTGTCACAGGAATGGTTCAAATCATAGGCAGTAAGAAGAGTCAGTCTTCCTGTACTTAAGTCTGCTTTTTGCATTTTCTACTTAATTCCGATGCAATTTCTGAGTTTCATTGACAATAAGATGGTCAGAGGGATGCAGTAAACCTGAAGTGAAGCATCGGAATCTATAACTAGTGTCACAGGAATGGTTCAAAACATAGACAGTAGTAAGAGTCAGTCTTATTGTACTTAAGTCGGCATTTTGCCTTTTGTGTTTAATTCCGATGCAATTTCTGTGTTTCATCGTCAATAAGAGGGTCAGAGGTATACAGTAAACCTGAAGTGAAGCATCGGAATCTATAACTAGTGTCACAGGAATGGTTCAAAAACATAGAGAGATGGAAGAGTCAGTCTTCTTGTACTTGAGTCGGCATTGTGCTTTTTGTATTTAATTCCGATGCAATTTCTGTGCTTCATCGTCAATAAGAAGGTCAGAGGATTACAGTAAACCTGAAGAGAAGCATCGGAATCTATAACTAGTGTCACAGGAATGGTTCAAATCGTAGACAGTAGGAAGAGTCAGTCTTCTTGTACTTAAGTCGGCATTGTGCCTTTTCTATTTAATTCCGATGCAATATCTGTGTTTCATCGTCAGTAAGAAGGTTAGAGGGATACAGTAAACCTGAAGTGAAGCATCTGAATCTATAACTAGTGTCACAGGAATGGTTCAAAACATAGCCAGTAGTAAGAGTCTGTCTTCTTGTACTTAAGTCGGCTTAGTGCCTTTTGTTTTTAATTCCGATGTAATTTCTGTGTTTTATCGTTAATAAGAAGGTCAGAGGGATACAGTAAACCTGAAGTGAAGCATCGGAATCTATAACTAGTGTCACAGGGATGGTTCAAAACATAAACAGTAGGAAGGGTTAGCCCTCTTGTACTTAAGTCGGCATTGTGCCATTTCTATTTAATTCCGATGCAATTTCTGTGTTTCATCGTCAATAAGAAGGTCCAAGTGATACAGTAAACCTGAAGTGAGACATCGGAATCCATAACTAGTGTCACAGGAATGGTTCAAAACATAGACAGTAAGAAGAGTCAGTCTTCTTGTACTTAAGTCGGCATTGTTCCTTTTCTATTTAATTACAATGCAATTTCTGTGTTTAATCGTCAATAAGAGCGTCAGAGGGATACAGTAAAACCGAAGTGAAGCATTGGATTCAATAAGTGGTGTCACAGGAATGGTTAAAAACATAGTCAGTAAGTAGAGTCAGTCTTCAGGTACTTAAGTCGGCATTGTGCCTTTTCTATTTAATTCCGATGCAATATCTGTATTTCATCGTCAATAAGAAGGTCCAAGGGATACAGTACACCTGAAGTGAAGCATCGGAATCTATAACTAGTGTCACAGGAATGGTTCAAATCATCGACAGTTAGAGGAGTCAGTCTTCTTGTACTTAAGTCGGCATTGTGCCTTTTCTATTTTATTCCGATGCAATTTCTGTGTTTCATTGTCAACAAGAGGGTCAGAGGGATACAGTAAACCTGAAGTGAAGCATCGGAATCTATAACTAGTGTCACAGGAATGGTTCAAAAAATAGACTGTAGGAAGAGTCAGTCTTCTTGTACTTGAGTCGGCATTGTGCCTTTTGTATTTAATTCCGATGCAATTTCTGTGCTCCATCGTCAATTCGAAGGTCAGAGGGTTACAGTAAACCTGAAGAGAAGCATCGGAATCTATAACTAGTGTCACAGGAATGGTTCAAAACATAAACAGTAGGAAGGGTTAGCCCTCTTGTACTTAAGTCGGCATTGTGCCATTTCTATTTAATTCCGATGCAATTTTCGTCAATAAGGAGGTCAGAAGGATACAGTAAACCTGAAGTGAAGAACCGGAATCTATAACTAGTGTCACAGGAATGGTTCAAAACATATAAAGTAGGAAGAGTCAGTCTTCATGTACTTAAGTCGGCATTGTGCCTTTCGTATTCAATTCCGACGCAATTTCGGTGTTTCGTCGTCAATAAGAAGGTCCAAGGGATACGGTAATCCTGAAGTGAAGCATCGGAATCTATAACTAATATCACAGGATCGGTTCAATACATATACAGTAAGAAGAGTCAGTCTTCTTGTACTTAAGTCGGCATTGTGCCATTTCTATTTAATTCCGATGCAATTTCTGTGTTTCATTATCAATAAGAAGGTCAGAGGGATACAGTAAACCTAAAGAGAAGCATCGGAATCTGTAAGTAGTGTCACAGGAATGGTCAAAACATAGACAGTAGGAAGAGTCAGTCTTCTTGTACTTGAGGCGGCATTGTGCCTTTTGTATTTAATTCCACCGCAATTTCTGTGTTTCATCGTCAATAAGAAGGTCAGAGGGATACAGTAAACATGAAGTGCAATGTCAGAATCTATAACTAGTGTCACAGGAGTGGTTCAAAACATAGACAGTAAGAAGGGTCAGTCTACTTGTAATTAAGTCGGCATTGTGCCTTTCGTATTTAATTCCGATGCAATTTCTCTGTTTAATCGTCAATAAGTTGGTCCAAGGCCTACAGTACACCTGAAGTGATGCATCGGAATCTATAACTAGTGTCACAGGAATGGTTCAAATCATAGGCAGTAAGAAGAGTCAGTCTTCCTGTACTTAAGTCTGCTTTTTGCATTTTCTACTTAATTCCGATGCAATTTCTGTGTTTCATTGACAATAAGATGGTCAGAGGGATACAGTAAACCTGAAGTGAAGCATCGGAATCTATAACTAGTGACACAGGAATGGTTCAAAACATAGACAGTAGTAAGAGTCAGTCTTATTGTACTTAAGTCGGCATTTTGCCTTTTGTGTTTAATTCCGATGCAATTTCTGTGTTTCATCGTCAATAAGAGGGTCAGAGGTATACAGTAAACCTGAAGTGAAGCATCGGAATCTATAACTAGTGTCACAGGAATGGTTCAAAAACATAGAGAGATGGAAGAGTCAGTCTTCTTGTACTTGAGTCGGCATTGTGCCTTTTGTATTTAATTCCGATGCAATTTCTGTGTTTCATCGTCAATAAGAAGGTTAGAGGGATACAGTAAACCTGAAGTGAAGCATCGGAATCTATAACTAGTTTCACAGGAATGGTTCAAAAGACAGACAGTGGGAAGGGTCAGTCTTCTTGTACTTAAGTCGGCATTGTGCATTTTGTATCTAATTCCGATGCAATATCTGTGTTTCATCGTCAATAAGAAGGTCCAAGGGATACAGTAAACCTAAAGTGAAGTATCGGAATCTGTAAGTAGTGTCACAGGAATGGTTCAAAACATAGTCAATACGAAGAGTCGGTCTCCTTGTACTTAAGTCGGCATTGTGCCTTTTCTATTTAATTCCGATGCAATTTCTGTGTTTTATCGTCAATAAGAAAGTCAGAGGGATACAGTAAACCTGAAGTAAGGCATCGGAATCTATAACTAGTGTCACAGGGATGGTTCAAATCATAGACAGAAGGAAGAGTCCGTCTTCTTGTACTTAAGTCAGCTTCGTGCCTTTTGTATTTAATTCCGATGCAATTTCTGTGTTTCATCGTCAACAAGAAGGTCAGAGGGATACAGTAAACATGAAGAGAAATATCAGATTCTATAACTAGTGTCACAGGAATGGTTCAAAACATAGACAGTAAGAAGAGTCAGTCAACTTGTACATAAGTCGGCATTGTGCCTTTTGTATTTAATTCCGATGCAATTTCTGTGTTTCATCGTCAATATGAAGGTCCAATTGATACAGTACACTTGAAGTGAAGCATCGGAATCTATAACTAGTGTCACAGGAATGGTTCAAATCATAGACAGTTAGAGGAGTCAGTCTTCTTGTACTTAAGTCGGCATTGTGCCTTTTCTATTTTATTCCGATGCAATTTCTGTGTATCATTGTCAATAAGAGGGTCAGAGGGATACAGTAAACCTGAAGTGAAGCATCGCAATCTATAACTAGTGTCACAGGAATGGTTCAAAAAATAGACTGTAGGAAGAGTAAGTCTTCTTGTACTTGAGTCGGCATTGTGCCTTTTGTATTTAATTCCGATGCAATTTCTGTGCTCCATCGTCAATTCGAAGGTCAGAGGGTTACAGTAAACCTGAAGAGAAGCATCGGAATCTATAACTAGTGTCACAGGAATGGTTCAAAACATAAACAGTAGGAAGGGTTAGCCCTCTTGTACTTAAGTCAGCATTGTGCCATTTCTATTTAATTCCGATGCAATTTTCGTCAATAAGGAGGTCAGAAGGATACAGTAAACCTGAAGTGAAGCATCGGAATCTATAACTAGTGTCACAGGAATGGTTCAAAACATAGAAAGTAGGAAGAGTCAGTCTTCTTGTACTTGAGTCGGCATTGTGCCTTTTGTATTTAATTCCGATGCAATTTCTGTGTTTCATCGTCAATAAGAAGGTCAGAGGGTTACAGTAAACCTGAGGAGAGGCGTCGGAATCTATAACTAGTGTCACAGGAATGGGTCAAAACATAGACTGTAGGAAGAGTCAGTCTTCTTGTACTTAAGTCGGCATTGTGCCTTTTCTATTTAATTCCGATGCAATTTCTACGTTTCATCATCAATAAGAAGGTCAGAGGGATACAGTATACCTGAAGTGAAGCTTGGGAGTCTATAACTAGTGTCACAGGAATGGTTCAAAACATAGTCAGAAAGGAGAGTCAGTCCTCTTGTACTTAAGTCGTCATTGTGCCTTTTCTGTTTAATTCCTATGCAATATCTGTGTTTCATCGTCAATAAGAAGGTCAGAGGGATACAGTAAACCTGAAGTGAAGCATCGGAATCTATAACTAGTTTCACAGGAATGGTTCAAAAGACAGACAGTGGGAAGAGTCAGTCTTCTTGTACTTAAGTCGGCATTGTGCATTTTGTATTTAATTCCGATGCAATATCTGTGTTTCATCGTCAATAAGAAGGTCCAAGGGATACAGTAAACCTAAAGTGAAGTATCGGAATCTGTAAGTAGTGTCACAGGAATGGTTCAAAACATAGTCAATACGAAGAGTCGGTCTCCTTGTACTTAAGTCGGCATTGTGCCTTTTCTATTTAATTCCGATGCAATTTCTGTGTTTTATCGTCAATAAGAAAGTCAGAGGGATACAGTAAACCTGAAGTGAAGCATCGGAATCTATAACTAGTGTCACAGGGATGGTTCAAATCATAGACAGTAGGAAGAGTCCGACTTCTTGTACTTCAGTCAGCATCGTGCCTTTTGCATTTAATTCCGATGTAATTTCTGTGTTTCATCGTCAATAAGAAGGTCGGAGGGATACAGTAAACATGAAGAGAAATATCAGATTCTATAACTAGTGTCACAGGAATGGTTCAAAACATAGACAGTAAGAAGAGTCAGTCAACTTGTACTTAAGTCGGCATTGTGCCTTTTGTATTTAATTCCGATGCAATTTCTGTGTTTCATCGTCAATATGAAGGTCCAATTGATACAGTACACTTGAAGTGAAGCATCGGAATCTATAACTAGTGTCACAGGAATGGTTCAAATCATAGACAGAAAGAAGAGTCAGTCTTCTTGCACTTAAGTCGGCTTTGTGCATTTTCTATTTAATTCCGATGCAGTTTCTGTGTTTCATTGTCAATAAGATGGTCAGAGCGATACAGTAAACCTGGGGGGAAGCATCAGAATCTATAACTAGTGTCACAGGAATGGTTCACAACATAGACAGTAGGAAGTGTCAGTCTTCTTGTACTTGAGTAAGCATTGTGCTTTTTGTATTTAATTCCGTTGCAATTTCTGTGTTTCATCGTCAATAAGAAGGTCAGAGGGTTACAGTAAACCTGAAGAGAAGCATCTGAATCTATAACTAGTGTCACAGGAATGGTTCAAAACATAGACAGTAGGAGGAGTCAGTGTTCTGGTACTTATGTCGGCATTGTGCCTTTTCTATTTTATTCCGATGCAATATCTTTGTTTTATCGTCAATAAGAAGGTCAGAGGGATACAGTACACCTGAAGTGAAGCATCGGAATCTATAACTAGTGTCACAGGAATGGTTCAAATCATAGACGGTAAGAAGAGACAGTCTTCTTGTACTTAAATCGACATTGTGCCTTTTCTATATAATTCCGATGCAATTTCTGTGTTTCATCGTCAATAAGAAGGTCAGAGGGATACAGTAAACCTGAAGTGAATCATCGGAATCTATAACTAGTGTCACAGGAATGGTTCAAAACATAGACAGTAGGAAGAGTCTGTCTACTTGTACTTGAGTCGACATTGAGCCTTTTCCATTTAATTCCGATGCAATTTCTGTGTTTTATCGTCAATAAGAAGGTCAGAGAGATACAGTACACCTGAAGTGAAGCATCGTAATCTATAACTAGTGTCACAGGTTCGGTTCAAAACTTAGACAGTAGAAAGAGTCAGTCTTCTTGTACTTAAGTCGGCATTGTGCCTTTTATATTTAATTCCGATGCAATTTCTGTGTTTCATAGTGAATAAGAAGGTCAGAGGGATACAGTACACCTGAAGTGAAGCATCGGAATCAATATCTAGTGTCACAGGAATGGTTCAAATCATAGACAGTAAGAAGAGTCAGTCTTCTTGACTTAAGTCGGCATTGTTCCTTTTCTATATAATCCGATGCAATTTCTGTGTTTCATCGTCAATAAGAAGGTCAGAGGGATACAGTAAACCTGAAGTGAAGCATCGGAATCTATAACTAGTGTCACAGGAACGGTTCAAAGCATAGACAGCAGGAAGAGTCAGTCTTCTTGTACTTGAGTCGGCATTGTGCCTTTTGTATTTAATTCCGATGAAATTGCTGTGTTTTATCGTCAATAAGAAGGTTGGAGGGATACAGTAAACCTGAAGTGAAGCATCTGAAACTATAACTAGTGTCACAGGAATGGTTCAAAACATAGCCAGTAGGAAGAGTCGGTCTTCTTGTACTTAAGTCGGCATTGAGCTTTTTGTATTTAATTCCGATGTAATTTCTGTGTTTCATCGACAATAAGAAGATCCAAGTGATACAGTAAACCTGAAGTGAGACATCGGAATCCATAACTAGTGTCACAGGAATGGTTCAAAACATAGACAGTAAGAAGAGTCAGTCTTCTTTTACTTAAGTCGGCATTGTGCCTTTTCTATTTAATTACAATGCAATTTCTGTGTTTCATCGTCAATAAGAGCGTCAGAGGGATACAGTAAAACCGAAGTGAAGCTTTGGAAACAATAAGTGGTGTCACAGGAATGGTTCAAAACACAGTCAGTAAGAAGAGTCAGCCTTCTTGTACTTAAGTCGGCATTGTGCCTTTCGTATTCAATTCCGACGCAATTTCGGTGTTTCATCGTCAATAAGAAGGTCCAAGGGATACAGTAATCCTGAAGTGAAGCATCGGAATCTATAACTAGTGTCACAGGATCGGTTCAATACTTAGACAGTAAGAAGAGTCAGCCTTCTTGTACAAAAGTCGGCATTGTGCCTTTTCTAATTAATTTCGATGCAATTTCTGTGTTTCATCATCAATAAGAAGGTCAGAGGGATACAGTAAACCAGAAGTGAAGCATCGGAGTCTATAACTAGTGTCACAGGTATGGATCAAAGCATAGTCAGTAGGAAGAGTCAGTCTTCTTGTACTTAAATCGGCATTGTGATTTTTCTATTTATTTCCGATGCAATATCTGTGTTTCGTCGTCAATAATAAGGTACAGGTAATACAGTAAACCTGAAGTGAAGCATCGGAATCTAAAACCGGTCTCACAGGAAAGGTTCAAAACATAGAGAGTAGGAAGAGTCAGTCTTCTTGTACTTGAGTCGGCATTGTGCCTTTTGTATTTAATTCCGATGCAATTTCTGTGCTTCATCGTCAATAAGAAAGCCAGAGGGTTACAGTAAACCTGATGAGAAGCATCGGAATCCATAACTAGTGTCACAGGAATGGTTCAAAACATAGACAGTAGGAAGAGTCAGTCTTCTTCTACTTAAGTCGGCATTGTGTCTTTTCTATTCAATTCCGATGCAATTTCTGTGTTTCATCATCAATAAGAAGGTCAGAGGGATACAGTATACCTGAAGTGAAGCTTCGGAGTCTATAACTAGTTTCACAGGAATGGTTCAAAACATAGTCAGTAAGAAGAGTCAGTCCTCTTGTACTAAAGTCGTCATTGTGCCTTTTCTATTTAATTCCTATGCTATATCTGTGTTTCATGGTCAATAAGAAGGTCAGAGGGATACAGTATACCTGAAGTGAAGCATCGGAATCTATAACTAGTGTCACAGGAATGGTTCATAACATAGACAGTAGGAAGAGTCAGTCTTCTTGTACTTAAGTCGGCATTGTGCCTTTTGTATTTAATTCCGATGCAATTTCTGTGTTTCATCGTCAATAAGAAGGTCCAAGGGATACAGTAAACCTAAAGTGAAGTATCGGAATCTGTAAGTAGTGTCACAGGAATGGTTCAAAACATAGTCAATAAGAAGAGTCAGTCTCCTTGTACTTAAGTCGCCATTGTGCCTTTTCTATTTAATTCCGATGCAATTTCCGTGTTTTTTCGTCAATAAGAAAGTCAGAGGGATACAGTAAACCTGAAGTGAAGCATCGGAATCTATAACTAGTGTCACAGGGATGGTTCAAATCATAGATAGTGGGAATAGTCCGTCTTCTTGCACTTAAGTCACCATCGTGCCTTTTATATTTAATTCCGATGCAATTTCTGTGTTTCATCGTCAATAAGAAGGTCAGAGGGATACAGTAAACATGAAGAGAAGTATCAGAATCTCTAACTAGTTTCACAGGAATGGTTCAAAACATAGACAGTAAGAAGAGTCAGTCAACTTGTTCTTAAGTCGGCATTGTGCTTTTTGTATTTAATTCCGATGCAATTTCTGTGTTTCATCGTCAATAAGAAGGTCCAAGGGATACAGTACACTTGAAGTGAAGCATCGGAATCTATATCTAGTGTCACAGGAATGGTTCAAATCATAGGCAGAAAGAAGAGTCAGTCTTCTTGTACCTAAGTCGGCTTTGTGCATTTTCTATTTAATTCCGATGCAGTTTCTGTGTTTCATTGTCAATAAGATGGGCAGAGGGATACAGTAAACCTGAAGGGAAGCATCGGAATCTATAACTAGTGTCACAGGAATGGTTCACAGCATAGACAGTAGGAAGTGTCAGTCTTCTTGTACTTGAGTCGGCATTGTGAGTTTTGTATGTAATTCCGTTGCAATTTCCGTGTTTCATCGTCAATAAGAAGGTCAGAGGTTTACAGTAAACCTGAAGAGAAGCATCGGAATATATAACTAGTGTCACAGGAATGGTTCAAAACATAGACAGTAGGAAGAGTCAGTCTTCTGGTACTTAAGTCGGCATTGTGCCTTTTCTATTTAATTCCGATGCAATTTCTTTGTTTTATCGTCAATAAGAAGGTCAGAGGGATACAGTAAACCTGAAGTGAAGCTTCGGAATCTATAACTAGTCTCACAGGGATGGTTCAAAACATAGACAGTAGGAAGAGTCAGTTTTCTTGTACTTAAGTCGGCATTGTGCCTTTTGTATTTAATTCCGATGCAATTTCTGTGTTTCATCGTCAATACGAGGGTCAGAGGGATACAGTAAACATGAAGTGAAGTATCAGAATCTATAACTAGTGTCACAGGAATGGTTCACAACATAGGCAGTAGGAAGTGTCAGTCTTCTTGTACTGGAGTTGCCATTGTGCCTTTTGCACTTAATTCCGATGCAATTTCTGTGTTTCACCGTCAATAAAAAGGTCCAAGGGATACAGTAAACCTAAAGTGAAGCATCGGAATCTATAACTAGTGTCACAGGAATGGTTCAAAACATAGTCAGTAAGAAGCGTCAGACTTCTTGTACTTAAGTCGGCATTGTTCCTTTTCTATTTAATTCCGATGCAATTTCTGTGTTCTAACGTCAATAAGAAGGTCAGAGAGATACAGTAAACCTGAAGTGAAGCATCGTACTCTATAACTAGTGTCACAGGTTCGGTTCAAAACATAGACAGTAGGAAGAGTCAGTATTTTTGTAATTCAGTCGGCATTGTGCCTTTTATATTTAATTCCGATGCAATTTCTGTGTTTCATAGTCAATAAGAAGGTTAGAGGGATACAGTAAACCTGAAGTGAAGCATCGGAATCTATAACTAGTGTCAAAGGAATGGTTCAAACATAGTCAGTAAGAAGCGTCAGTCTTCTTGTACTTAAGTCGGCATTGTGCCTTTTCTATTTAATTCCGATGCAATTTCTGTGTTTTAACGTCAATAAGAAGGTCAGAGAGATACAGTACACCTGAAGTGAAGTATCGTAATCTATAACTAGTGTCACAGGTTCGGTTCAAAACTTAGACAGTAGAAAGAGTCAGTCTTCTTGTACTTAAGTCGGCTTTGTGCCTTTTATATTTAATTCCGATGCAATTTCTGTGTTTCATCGTGAATAAGAAGGTCAGAGGGATACAGTACACCTGAAGTAAAGCATCGGAATCAATAACTAGTGTCACAGGAATGGTTCAAATCATAGACAGTAAGAAGAGTCAGTCTTCTTGCACTTAAGTCGGCATTGTGCCTTTTCTATATAATCCGATGCAATTTCTGTGTTTCATCGACAATAAGAAGGTCAGAGGGATACAGTAAACCTGAAGTGAAGCATCGGAATCTATAACTAGTGTCACAGGAATGGTTCAAATCGTAGACAGTAGGAAGAGTCAGTCTTCTTGTACTTGAGTCGGCATTGTGCCTTTTGTATTTAATTCCGATGCAATTTCTGTGTTTCATCGCCAATAAGAAAGTCAGAAGGTTACAGTAAACCTGAAGAGAAGCATCGGAATCTATATCTAGTGTCACAGGAATGGTTCAAAACATAGCCAGTAGGAAGAGTCAGTCTCCTTGTACTTAAGTCGGCTTTGTGCGTTTTGTATTTAATTCCGATGTAATTTCTGTGTTTCATCGTCAATAAGAAGGTCAAAGGTATACAGTAAACCTGAAGTGAAGCATCGGAATCTGTAACTAGTGTCACAGGGATGGTTCAAAACATAGACAGTAGGAAGAGTCGGTCTTCTTGTACTTAAGTTGGCATTGTGCCTTTTGTATTTAATTCCGATGCAATTTCTGTGTTTCATCGTCAATAAGAAGGTCCAAGTGATACATTAAACCTGAAGTTAGACATCGGGATCCGTAACTAGTGTCACAGGAACGGTTCAAAACATAGACAGTCAGAAGAGTCAGTCTTCTTGTACTTAAGTCGGCATTGTGCCTTTTCTATTTAATTACAATGCTATTTCTGTGTTTCATCGTCAATAAGAGCGTCAGAGGGATACAGTAAAACCGAAGTGAAGCATTGGAATCAATAAGTGGTGTCACAGGAATGGTTCAAAACATAGTCAGTAAGAAGAGTCAGTCTTCTTGTACTTAATCGGCATTGTGCCTTTCGTATTCAATTCCGATGCAATTATGGTGTTTCATCGTCAATAAGAAGGTCCAAGGGATACAGTAATCCTGAAGTGAAGCGTCGGAATCTATAACTAGTGTCACAGGAATGGTTCAAATCATAGAAAGAAAGAAGAGTCAGTCTTCTTGTACTTAAGTCGGCTTTGTGCATTTTCTATTTAATTCCGATGCAGTTTCTGTGTTTCATTGTCAATAAGATGGTCAGAGGGTTACAGTAAACCTGAAGAGAAGCATCGGAATCTATAACTAGTGTCACAGGAATGGTTCACAACATAGACAGTGGGAAGTGTCAGTCTTCTTGTACTTGAGTCGGCTTTGTGCCTTTTGTATTTAATTCCGTTGCAATTTCTGTGTTTCATCGTCAATAAGAAGGTCAGAGGGTGACTGTAAACCTGAAGAGAAGCATCGGAATCTATAACTAGTGTCACAGGAATGGTTCAAAACATAGACAGTAGGAAGAGTCAGTCTTCTGGTACATAAGTCGGCATTGTGCCTTTTGTATTTAATTCCGATGAAATTGCTGTGTTTCATCGTCAATAAGTATGTTAGAGGGATACAGTATACCTGAAGTGAAGCATCTGAAACTATAACTAGTGTCACAGGAATGGTTCAAAACATAGCCAGTAGGAAGAGTCAGTCTCCTTGTACTTAAGTCGGCTTTGTGCCTTTTGTATTTAATTCCGATGTAATTTCTGTGTTTTATCGTCAATAAGAAGGTCAAAGGGATACAGTAAACCTGAAGTGAAGCATCGGAATCTATAACTAGTGTCACAGGGATGGTTCAAAACATAGACAGTAGGAAGAGTCGGTCTTCTTGTACATAAGTCGGCATTGTGCATTTTGTATTTAATTTCGATGCAATTTCTGTGTTTCATCGGTAATACGAGGGTCAGAGGGATACAGTAAACATGAAGTGAAGTATCAGAATCTATAACTAGTGTCACAGGAATGGTTCACAACATAGACAGTAGGAAGTGTCAGTCTTCTTGTACTTGAGTCGGCATTGTGCCTTTTGTACTTCATTCCGATGCAATTTCTGTGTTTCATCGTCAATAAGAAGGTCCAAGGGATACAGTAAACCTAAAGTGAAGCATCGGAATCTATAACTAGTGTCAAAGGAATGGTTCAAAACATAGTCAGTAAGAAGCGTCAGTCTTCTTGTACTGAAGTCGGCATTGTGCCTTTTCTATTTTAATTCCGATGCAATTTCTGTGTTTTAACGTCAATAAGAAGGTCAGAGAGACACAGTAAACCTGAAGTGAAGCATCGGAATCTATAACTAGTGTCACAGGTTCGGTTCAAAACATAGACAGTAGGAAGAGTCAGTCTTTTTGTACTTAAGTCGGCATTGTGCCTTTTATATTTAAATCCGATGCAATTTCTTTGTTTCATAGTCAATAAGAAGGTTAGGGGGATACAGTAATCCTGAAGTGAAGCATCGGAATCCATAACTAGTGTCACAGGAATGGTTCAAACAAAGTCAGTAAGAATCGTCAGTCTTCTTGTACTTAAGTCGGCATTGTGCCTTTTCTATTTAATTCCGATGCAATTTCTGTGTTTTAACGTCAATAAGAAGGTCAGAGAGATACAGTACACCTGAAGTGAAGCATCGTAATCTATAACTAGTGTCACAGGTTCGGTTCAAGACTTAGACAGTAGAAAGAGTCAGTCTTCTTGTACTTAAGTCGGCATTGTGCCTTTTGTATTTAATTCCGATGAAATTGCTGTGTTTCATCGTCAATAAGAATGTTAGAGGGATACAGTATACCTGAAGTGAAGCAACTGAAACTATAACTAGTGTCACAGGAATGGTTCAAAACATAGCCAGTAGGAAGAGTCAGTCTCCTTGTACTTAAGTCGGCTTTGTGCCTTTTGTATTTAATTCCGATGTAATTTCTGTGTTTTATCGTCAATAAGAAGGTCAGAAGGATACAGTACACCTGAAGTGAAACATCGGAATCAATAACTAGTGTCACAGGAATGGTTCAAATCATAGACAGTAAGAAGAGTCAGTCTTCTTGCACTTAAGTCGGCATTGTGCCTTTTCTATATAATCCGATGCAATTTCTGTGTTTCATCGACAATAAGAAGGTCAAAGGGATACAGTAAACCTGAAGTGAAGCATCGGAATCTATAACTAGTGTCACAGGAATGGTTCAAAACATAGACAGTAGGAAGAGTCAGTCTTCTTGTACTTGAGTCGGCATTGTGCCTCTTGTATTTAATTTCGATGCAATTTCTGTGTTTCATCGTCAATAAGAAAGTCAGAGGGTTACAGTAAATCTGAAGAGAAGCATCGGAACCTATATCTAGTGTCACAGGAATGGTTCAAAACAAAGCCAGTAGAAAGAGTCAGTCTCCTTGTACTTAAGTCGGCTTTGTGCCTTTTGTATTTAATTCCGATGTAATTTCTGTGTTTTATCGTCAATAAGAAGGTCAAAGGGATACAGTAAACCTGAAGTGAAGCATCGGAATCTACAACTAGTGTCACAGGGATGGTTCAAAACATAGACAGTAGGAAGAGTCGATCTTCTTGTACTTAAGTCGGCATTGTGCCTTTTGTATTTAATTCCGATGCAATTTCTGTGTTTCATCGTCAATAAGAAGGTCCAAGGGATACAGTAAACCTAAAGTGAAGCATCGGAATCTATAACTAGTGTCAAAGGAATGGTTCAAAACATAGTCAGTAAGAGGCGTCAGTCTTCTTGTACTGAAGTCGGCATTGTGCCTTTTCTATTTTAATTCCGATGCAATTTCTGTGTTTTAACGTCAATAAGAAGGTCAGAGAGACACAGTAAACCTGAAGTGAAGCATCGGAATCTATAACTAGTGTCACAGGTTCGGTTCAAAACATAGACAGTAGGAAGAGTCAGTCTTTTTGTACTTAAGTCGGCATTGTGCCTTTTATATTTAATTCCGATGCAATTTCTTTGTTTCATAGTCAATAAGAAGGTTAGAGGGATACAGTAAACCTGAAGTGAAGCATCGGAATCCATAACTAGTGTCACAGGAATGGTTCAAACATAGTCAGTAAGAATCGTCAGTCTTCTTGTACTTAAGTCGGCATTGTGCATTTTCTATTTAATTCCGATGAAATTGCTGTGTTCCATCGTCAATAAGAATGTTAGAGGGATACAGTATACCTGAAGTGAAGCAACTGAAACTATAACTAGTGTCACAGGAATGGTTCAAAACATAGCCAGTAGGAAGAGTCAGTCTCCTTGTACTTAAGTCGGCTTTGTGCCTTTTGTATTTAATTCCGATGTAATTTCTGTGTTTTATCGTCAATAAGAAGGTCAAAGGGATACAGTAAACCTGAAGTGAAGCATCGGAATCTATAACTAGTGTCACAGGGATGGTTCAAAACATAGACAGTAGGAAGAGTCGGTCTTCTTGTACTTAAATCGGCATTGTGCCTTTTGTATATAATTCCGATGCAATTTCTGTGTTTCATCGTCAATACGAGGGTCAGAGGGATACAGTAAACATGAAGTGAAGTATCAGAATCTATAACTAGTGTCACAGGAATGGTTCACAACATAGACAGTAGGAAGTGTCAGTCTTCTTGTACTTGAGTCGGCATTGTGCCTTTTGTATGTAATTCCGTTGCAATTTCCGTGTTTGATCGTCAATAAGAAGGTCAGAGGTTTACAGTAAACCTGAAGAGAAGCATCGGAATATATAACTAGTGTCACAGGAATGGTTCAAAACATAGACAGTAGGAAGAGTCAGTCTTCTGGTACTTAAGTCGGCATTGTGCCTTTTCTATTTAATTCCGATGCAATTTCTTTGTTTTATCGTCAATAAGAAGGTCAGAGGGATACAGTAAACCTGAAGTGAAGCTTCGGAATCTATAACTTGTCTCACAGGGATGGTTCAAAACATAGACAGTAGGAAGAGTCAGTTTTCTTGTACTTAAGTCGGCATTGTGCCTTTTGTATTTAATTTCGATGCAATTTCTGTGTTTCATCGTCAATACGAGGGTCAGAGGGATACAGTAAACATGAAGTGAAGTATCAGAATCTATAACTAGTGTCACAGGAATGGTTCACAACATAGACAGTAGGAAGTGTCAGTCTTCTTGTACTTGAGTTGGCATTGTGCCTTTTGCACTTAATTCCGATGCAATTTCTGTGTTTCACCGTCAATAAAAAGGTCCAAGGGATACAGTAAACCTAAAGTGAAGCATCGGAATCTATAACTAGTGTCACAGGAATGGTTCAAAACATAGTCAGTAAGAAGCGTCAGTCTTCTTGTACTTAAGTCGGCATTGTGCCTTTTCTATATAATCCGATGCAATTTCTGTGTTTCATCGACAATAAGAAGGTCAAAGGGATACAGTAAACCTGAAGTAAAGCATCGGAATCTATAACTAGTGTCACAGGAATGGTTCAAAACATAGACAGTAGGAAGAGTCAGTCTTCTTGTACTTGAGTCGGCATTGTGCCTTTTGTATTTAATTCCGATGCAATTTCTGTGTTTCATCGTCAATAAGAAAGTCAGAGGGTTACAGTAAATCTGAAGAGAAGCATCGGAATCTATATCTAGTGTCACAGGAATGGTTCAAAACATAGCCAGTAGAAAGAGTCAGTCTCCTTGTACTTAAGTCGGCTTTGTGCCTTTTGTATTTAATTCCGATGTAATTTCTGCGTTTTATCGTCAATAAGAAGGTCAAAGGGATACAGTAAACCTGAAGTGAAGCATCGGAATCTATAACTAGTGTCACAGGGATGGTTCAAAACATAGACAGTAGGAAGAGTCGATCTTCTTGTACTTAAGTCGGCATTGTGCCTTTTGTATTTAATTCCGATGCAATTTCTGTGTTTCATCGTCAATAAGAAGGTCCAAGGGATACAGTAAACCTAAAGTGAAGCATCGGAATCTATAACTAGTGTCAAAGGAATGGTTCAAAACATAGTCAGTAAGAGGCGTCAGTCTTCTTGTACTGAAGTCGGCATTGTGCCTTTTCTATTTTAATTCCGATGCAATTTCTGTGTTTTAACGTCAATAAGAAGGTCAGAGGGATACAGTACAAATGAAGTGAAGCATCAAAATCAATAACTAGTGTCACAGGAATGGTTCAAATCATAGACAGTAAGAAGAGTCAGTCTTCTTGCACTTAAGTCGGCATTGTGCCTTTTCTATATAATCCGATGCAATTTCTGTGTTTCATCGACAATAAGAAGGTCAGAGGGATACAGTAAACCTGAAGTGAAGCATCGGAATCTATAACTAGTGTCACAGGAATGGTTCAAATCATAGACAGTAGGAAGAGTCAGTCTTCTTGTACTTGAGTCGGCATTGTGCCTTTTGTATTTAATTCCGATGCAATTTCTGTGTTTCATCGCCAATAAGAAAGTCAGAAGGTTACAGTAAACCTGAAGAGAAGCATCGGAATCTATATCTAGTGTCACAGGAATTGTTCAAAACATAGCCAGTAGGAAGAGTCAGTCTCCTTGTACTTAAGTCGGTTTGTGCCTTTTGTATTTAATTCCGATGTAATTTCTGTGTTTCATCGTCAATAAGAAGGTCAAAGGTATACAGTAAACCTGAAGTGAAGCATCGGAATCTGTAACTAGTGTCAGAGGGATGGTTCAAAACATAGACAGTAGGAAGAGTCGGTCTTCTTGTACTTAAGTCGGCATTGTGCCTTTTGTATTTAATTCCGATGCAATTTCTGTGTTTCATCGTCAATAAGAAGGTCCAAGTGATACATTAAACCTGAAGTTAGACATCGGGATCCGTAACTAGTGTCACAGGAACGGTTCAAAACATAGGCAGTCAGAAGAGTCAGTCTTCTTGTACTTAAGTCGGCATTGTGCCTTTTCTTTTTAATTACAATGCTATTTCTGTGTTTCATCGTCAATAAGGGCGTCAGAGGGATACAGTAAAACCGAAGTGAAGCATTTTAATCAATAAGTGGTGTCACAGGAATGGTTCAAAACATAGTCAGTAAGAAGAGTCAGTCTTCTTGTACTTAATCGGCATTGTGCCTTTCGTATTCAATTCCGATGCAATTATGGTGTTTCATCGTCAATAAGAAGGTCCAAGGGATACAGTAATCCTGAAGTGAAGCGTCGGAATCTATAACTAGTGTCACAGGAATGGTTCAAATCATAGAAAGAAAGAAGAGTCAGTCTTCTTGTACTTAAGTCGGCTTTGTGCATTTTCTATTTAATTCCGATGCAGTTTCTGTGTTTCATTGTCAATGAGATGGTCAGAGGGTTACAGTAAACCTGAAATGAAGCATCGGAATCTATAACTAGTGTCACAGGAATGGTTCACAACATAGACAGTGGGAAGTGTCAGTCTTCTTGTACTTGAGTGGGCTTTGTGCCTTTTGTATTTAATTCCGTTGCAATTTCTGTGTTTCATCGTCAATAAGAAGGTCAGAGGGTGACAGTAAACCTGAAGAGAAGCATCGGAATCTATAACTAGTGTCACAGGAATGGTTCAAATCATAGACAGTAGGAAGAGTCAGTCTTCTTGTACTTGAGTCGGCATTGTGCCTTTTGTATTTAATTCCGATGCAATTTCTGTGTTTCATCGCCAATAAGAAAGTCAGAAGGTTACAGTAAACCTGAAGAGAAGCATCGGAATCTATATCTAGTGTCACAGGAATTGTTCAAAACATAGCCAGTAGGAAGAGTCAGTCTCCTTGTACTTAAGTCGGTTTGTGCCTTTTGTATTTAATTCCGATGTAATTTCTGTGTTTCATCGTCAATAAGAAGGTCAAAGGTATACAGTAAACCTGAAGTGAAGCATCGGAATCTGTAACTAGTGTCAGAGGGATGGTTCAAAACATAGACAGTAGGAAGAGTCGGTCTTCTTGTACTTAAGTCGGCATTGTGCCTTTTGTATTTAATTCCGATGAAATTGCTGTGTTTCATCGTCAATAAGAATGTTAGAGGGATACAGTATACCTGAAGTGAAGCAACTGAAACTATAACTAGTGTCACAGGAATGGTTCAAAACATAGCCAGTAGGAAGAGTCAGTCTCCTTGTACTTAAGTCGGCTTTGTGCCTTTTGTATTTAATTCCGATGTAATTTCTGCGTTTTATCGTCAATAAGAAGGTCAAAGGGATACAGTAAACCTGAAGTGAAGCATCGGAATCCATAACTAGTGTCACAGGGATGGTTCAAAACATAGACAGTAGGAAGAGTCGGTCTTCTTGTACTTAAGTCGGTATTGTGCATTTTGTATTTAATTCCGATGCAATTTCTGTGTTTCATCGGTAATACGAGGGTCAGAGGGATACAGTAAACATGAAGTGAAGTATCAGAATCTATAACTAGTGTCACAGGAATGGTTCACAACATAGACAGTAGGAAGTGTCAGTCTTCTTGTACTTGAGTCGGCATTGTGCCTTTTGTACTTAATTCCGATGCAATTTCTGTGTTTCATTGTCAATAAGA
This sequence comes from Schistocerca americana, assembly GCF_021461395.2. Classification (NCBI taxonomy): domain Eukaryota; kingdom Metazoa; phylum Arthropoda; class Insecta; order Orthoptera; family Acrididae; genus Schistocerca; species Schistocerca americana. The sequence continues at coordinate 4,774,460 of NC_060130.1, read as the reverse complement.
AGGTCCAAGGGATACAGTAAACCTAAAGTGAAGCATCGGAATCTATAACTAGTGTCAACGGAATGGTTCAAAACATAGTCAGTAAGAAGCGTCAGTCTGCTTGTACTGAAGTCGGCATTGTGCCTTTTCTATTTTAATTCCGATGCAATTTCTGTGTTTTAACGTCAATAAGAAGGTCAGAGAGACACAGTAAACCTGAAGTGAAGCATCGGAATCTATAACTAGTGTCACAGGTTCGGTTCAAAGCATAGACAGTAGGAAGAGTCTGTCTTTTTGAACTTAAGTCGGCATTGTGCCTTTTATATTTAATTCCGATGCAATTTCTTTGTTTCATAGTCAATAAGAAAGTTAGGGGGATACAGTAAACCTGAAGTAAAGCATCGGAATCCATAACTAGTGTCACAGGAATGGTTCAAACATAGTCAGTAAGAATCGTCAGTCTTCTTGTACTTAAGTCGGCATTGTGCCTTTCTATTTAATTCCGATGCAATTTCTGTGTTTTAACGTCAATAAGAAGGTCAGAGAGATACAGTACACCTGAAGTGAAGCATCGTAATCTATAACTAGTGTCACAGGTTCGGTTCAAGACTTAGACAGTAGAAAGAGTCAGTCTTCTTGTACTTAAGTCGGCATTGTGCCTTTTGTATTTAATTCCGATGAAATTGCTGTGTTTCATCGTCAATAAGAATGTTAGAGGGATACAGTATACCTGAAGTGAAGCAACTGAAACTATAACTAGTGTCACAGGAATGGTTCAAAACATAGCCAGTAGGGAGAGTCAGTCTCCTTGTACTTAAGTTGGCTTTGTGCCTTTTGTATTTAATTCCGATGTAATTTCTGTGTTTTATCGTCAATAAGAAGGTCAGAGGGATACAGTACACCTGAAGTGAAGCATCGGAATCAATAACTAGTGTCACAGGAATGGTTCAAATCATAGACAGTAAGAAGAGTCAGTCTTCTTGCACTTAAGTCGGCATTGTGCCTTTTCTATATAATCCGATGCAATTTCTGTGTTTCATCGACAATAAGAAGGTCAAAGGGATACAGCAAACCTGAAGTGAAGCATCGGAATCTATAACTAGTGTCACAGGAATGGTTCAAACATAGACAGTAGGAAGAGTCAGTCTTCTTGTACTTGAGTCGGCATTGTGCCTTTTGTATTTAATTCCGATGCTATTTCTGTGTTTCATCGTCAATAAGAAAGTCAGAGGGTTACAGTAAATCTGAAGAGAAGCATCGGAATCTATATCTAGTGTCACAGGAATGGTTCAAAACATAGCCAGTAGAAAGAGTCAGTCTCCTTGTACTTAAGTCGGCTTTGTGCCTTTTGTATTTAATTCCGATGTAATTTCTGTGTTTTATCGTCAATAAGAAGGTCAAAGGGATACAGTAAACCTATAGTGAAGCATCGGAATCTATAACTAGTGTCACAGCGATGGTTCAAAACATAGACAGTAGGAAGAGTCGATCTTCTTGTACTTAAGTCGGCATTGTGCCTTTTGTATTTAATTCCGATGCAATTTCTGTGTTTCATCGTCAATAAGAAGGTCCAAGGGATACAGTAAACCTAAAGTGAAGCATCGGAATCCATAACTAGTGTCAAAGGAATGGTTCAAAACATAGTCAGTAAGAGGCGTCAGTCTTCTTGTACTGAAGTCGGCATTGTGCCTTTTCTATTTTAATTCCGATGCAATTTCTGTGTTTTAACGTCAATAAGAAGGTCAGAGAGACACAGTAAACCTGAAGTGAAGCCTCGGAATCTATAACTAGTGTCACAGGTTCGGTTCAAAACATAGACAGTAGGAAGAGTCAGTCTTTTTGTACTTAAGTCGGCATTGTGCCTTTTATATTTAATTCCGATGCAATTTCTTTGTTTCATAGTCAATAAGAAGGTTAGAGGGATACAGTAAACCTGAAGTGAAGCATCGGAATCCATAACTAGTGTCACAGGAATGGTTCAAACATAGTCAGTAAGAATCGTCAGTCTTCTTGTACTTAAGTCGGCATTGTGCCTTTTCTATTTAATTCCGATTAAATTGCTGTGTTCCATCGTCAATAAGAATGTTAGAGGGATACAGTATACCTGAAGTGAAGCAACTGAAACTATAACTAGTGTCACAGGAATGGTTAAAAACATAGCCAGTAGGAAGAGTCAGTCTCCTTGTACTTAAGTCGGCTTTGTGCCTTTTGTATTTAATTCCGATGCAATTTCTGTGTTTTATCGTCAATAAGAAGGTCAAAGGGATACAGTAAACCTGAAGTGAAGCATCGGAATCTATAACTAGTGTCACAGGGATGGTTCAAAACATAGACAGTAGGAAGAGTCGGTCTTCTTGTACTTAAGTCGGCATTGTGCCTTTTGTATTTAATTCCGATGCAATTTCTGTGTTTCATCGTCAATACGAGGGTCAGAGGGATACAGTAAACATGAAGTGAAGTATCAGAATCTATAACTAGTGTCACAGGAATGGTTCACAACATAGACAGTAGGAAGTGTCAGTCTTCTTGTACTTGAGTCGGCATTGTGCCTTTTGTACTTAATTCCGATGCAATTTCTGTGTTTCATCGTCAATAAAAAGGTCCAAGGGATACAGTAAACCTAAAGTGAATCATCGGAATCTATAACTTGTGTCACAGGAATGGTTCAAAACATAGTCAGTAAGAAGCGTCAGTCTTCTTGTACTTAAGTCGGCATTTTGCCTTTTCTATTTAATTCCGATGCAATTTCTGTGTTTTTACGTCAATTAGAAGGTCAGAGAGATACAGTAAACCCGAAGTGAAGCATCGTACTCTATAACTAGTGTCACAGGTTCGGTTCAAAACATAGACAGTAGGAAGAGTCAGTCTTTTTGTACTTAAGTCGGCATTGTGCCTTTTATATTTAATTCCGATGCAATTTCTGTGTTTCATGGTTAATAAGAAGGTTAGAGGGATACAGTAAACCTGAATTGAAGCATCGGAATCTATAACTAGTGTCACAGGAATGGTTCAAACATAGTCAGTAAGAAGCGTCAGTCTTCTTGTACTTAAGTCGGCATTGTCCCTTTTCTATTCAATTCCGATGCATTTTCTGTGTTTTAACGTCAAAATAAGAAGGTCAGAGAGATACAGTATACCTGAAGTGAAGCATCGTAATCTATAACTAGTGTCACAGGTTCGGTTCAAAACTTAGACAGTACAAAGAGTCAGTCTTCTTGTACTTAAGTCGGCTTTGTGCCTTTTATATTTAATTCCGATGCAATTTCTGGGTTCCATCGTGAATAAGAAGGTCAGAGGGATACAGTACACCTGAAGTGAAGCATCGGAATCAATAACTAGTGTCACAGGAATGGTTCAAGTCATAGACAGTAAGAAGAGTCAGTCTTCTTGCACTTAAGTCGGCATTGTGCCTGTTCTATATAATCCGATGCAATTTCTGCGTTTGATCGACAATAAGAAGGTCGGAGGGATACAGTAAACCTGAAGTGAAGCATCGGAATCTATAACTAGTGTCACAGGAATGGTTCAAAACATAGACAGTAGGAAGAGTCAGTCTTCTTGTACTTGAGTCGGCATTGTGCCTTTTGTATTTAATTCCGATGCAATTTCTGTGTTTCATCGTCAATAAGAAAGTCAGAGGGTTACAGTAAACCTGAAGAGAAGCATCGGAATCTAAATCTAGTGTCACAGGAATGGTTCAAAACATAGCCAGTAGAAAGAGTCAGTCTCCTTGTACTTAAGTCGGCTTTGTGCCTTTTGTATTTAATTCCGATGTAATTTCTGTGTTTTATCGTCAATAAGAAGGTCAAAGGGATACAGTAAACCTGAAGTGAAGCATCGGAATCTATAACTAGTGTCACAGCGATGGTTCAAAACATAGACAGTAGGAAGAGTCGATCTTCTTGTACTTAAGTCGGCATTGTGCCTTTTGATTTAATTCCGATGCAATTTCTGTGTTTCATCGTCAGTAAGAAGGTCCAAGTGATACAGTAAACCTGAAGTGAGACATCGGAATCCATAACTAGTGTCACAGGAATGGTTCAAAACATAGACAGTTAGAAGAGTCAGTTTTCTTGTACTTAAGTCGGCATTGTGCCTTTTCTATTTAATTACAATGCAATTTCTGTGTTTCATCGTCAATAAGAGCGTCAGAGTTATACAGTAAAACCGAAGTGAAGCATTGGAATCAATAAGTGGTGTCACAGGAATGGTTCAAAACATAGTCAGTAAGAAGAGTCAGTCTTCTTGTACTTAATCGGCATTGTGCCTTTCGTATTCAATTCCGATGCAATTACGGTGTTTCATCGTCAATAAGAAGGTCCAAGGGATACAGTAATCCTGAAGTGAAGCATCGGAATCTATTACTAGTGTCACAGGATCGGTTCAATACTTAGACAGTAAGAAGAGTCAGTCTTCCTGTACTTAAGTCGGCATTGTGCCTTTTCTACTTAATTTCGATGCAATTTCTGCGTTTCATCATCAATAAGAAGGTCAGAGGGATACAGTAAACCAGAAGTGAAGCATCGGAGTCTATAACTAGTGTCACAGGAATGGATCAAAGCATAGTCAGTAAGAAGAGTCAGTCTTCTTGTACTTAAATCGGCATTGTGATTTTTCTATTTAATTCCGATGCAATATCTGTGTTTCGTCGTCAATAAGAAGGTACAAGTAATACAGTAAACCTGAAGTGAAGCATCGGAATCTAAAACCGGTCTCACAGGAAAGGTTCAAAACAGAGAGAGTAGGAAGAGTCAGTCTTCTTGTAGTTGAGTCGGTATTGTGCCTTTTGTATTTAATTCCGACGCAATTTCTGTAATTCATCGTCAATAAGAAGGTCAGAGGGTTACAGAAAACCTGAAGAGAAGCATCGGAATCCATAACTAGTGTCACAGGAGAGGTTCAAAACATAGACAGTAGGAAGAGTCAGCCATCTTGTACTTAAGTCGGCATTGTGCCTTTTCTATTGAATTACGATGCAATTTCTGTGTTTCATCATCAATAAGAAGGTCAGAGGGATACAGTATACCTGAAGTGAAGCTTCGGAGTCTATAACTAGTGTCACAGGAATGGTTCAAAACATAGACAGTAAGAAGAGTCAGTCCTCTTGTACTTAAGTCGTCATTGTGCCTTTTCTATTTAATTCCTATGCAATATCTGTGTTTCATCGTCAATAAGAAGGTAAGAGGGATACAGTAAACCTGAAGTGAAGCATCGGAATCTATAACTAGTGTCACAGGAATGGTTCAAAACATAGTCAGTAGGAAGAGTCAGTCTTCTTGTACTTAAGTCGGCATTGTGCCTTTTGTATTTAATTCCGATGCAATTTCTGTGTTTCATCGTCATTAAGAAGGTCCAAGGGATACAGTAAACCTAAAGTGAAGTATCGGAGTCTGTAAGTACTGCCACAGGAATGGTTCTAAAACATAGTCAATAAGAAGAGTCAGTCTCCTTGAACTTAAGTCGGCATTGTGCCTTTTCTAATTAATTCCGATGCAATTTCTGCGTTTTTTCGTCAATAAGAAAGTCAGAGGGATACAGTAAACCTGAAGTGAAGCATCGGAATCTATAACTAGTGTCACAGGGATGGTTCAAATCATAGACAGTAGGAAGAGTCCGTCTTCTTGTACTTAAGTCACCATCGTGCCTTTTGTATTTAATTCCGATGGAATTTCTGTGTTTCATCGTCAGTAAGAAGGTCAGAGGGATACAGTAAACATGAAGAGAAATATCAGAATCTATAACTAGTGTCACAGGAATGGTTCAAAACATAGACAGTAAGAAGAGTCAGTCAACTTGTACTTAAGTCGGCATTGTGCTTTTTGTATTTAATTCCGATGCAATTTCTGTGTTTCATCGTCAATAAGAAGGTCCAAGGGATACAGTACACTTGAAGTGAAGCATCGGAATCTATAACTAGTGTCACAGGAATGGTTCAAATCATAGTAAGAAAGAAGAGTCAGTCTTCTTGTACTTAAGTCGGCTTTGTGCATTTTCTATTTAATTCCGATGAAATTGCTGTGTTTCATCGTCAATAAGAATGTTAGAGGGATACAGTATACCTGAAGTGAAGCAACTGAAACTATAACTAGTGTCACAGGAATGGTTCAAAACATAGCCAGTAGGAAGAGTCAGTCTCCTTGTACTTAAGTCGGCTTTGTGCCGTTTGTATTTAATTCCGATGTAATTTCTGTGTTTTATCGTCAATAAGAAGGTCAAAGGGATACAGTAAACCTGAAGTGAAGCATCGGAATCTATAACTAGTGTCACAGGGATGGTTCAAAACATAGACAGTAGGAAGAGTCGGTCTTCTTGTACTTAAGTCGGCATTGTGCCTTTTGTATTTAATTCCGATGCAATTTCTGTGTTTCATCGTCAATACGAGGGTCAGAGGGATACAGTAAACATGAAGTGAAGTATCAGAATCTATAACTAGTGTCACAGGAATGGTTCACAACATAGACAGTAGGAAGTGTCAGTCTTCTTGTACTTGAGTCGGCATTGTGCCTTTTGTACTTAATTCCGATGCAATTTCTGTGTTTCATCGTCAATAAAAAGGTCCAAGGGATACAGTAAACCTAAAGTGAATCATCGGAACCTCTAACTAGTGTCACAGGAATGGTTCAAAACATAGTCAGTAAGAAGCGTCAGTCTTCTTGTACTTAAGTCGGCATTTTGCCTTTTCTATTTAATTCCGATGCAATTTCTGTGTTTTTACGTCAATTAGAAGGTCAGAGAGATACAGTAAACCCGAAGTGAAGCATCGTACTCTATAACTAGTGTCACAGGTTCGGTTCAAAACATAGACAGTAGGAAGAGTCAGTCTTTTTGTACTTAAGTCGGCATTGTGCCTTTTATATTTAATTCCGATGCAATTTCTGTGTTTCATGGTTAATAAGAAGGTTAGAGGGATACAGTAAACCTGAATTGAAGCATCGGAATCTGTAACTAGTGTCACAGGAATGGTTCAAACATAGTCAGTAAGAAGCGTCAGTCTTCTTGTACTTAAGTCGGCATTGTGCCTTTTCTATTCAATTCCGATGCATTTTCTGTGTTTTAACGTCAAAATAAGAAGGTCAGAGAGATACAGTATACCTGAAGTGAAGCATCGTAATCTGTAACTAGTGTCACAGGTTCGGTTCAAAACTTAGACAGTACAAAGAGTCAGTCTTCTTGTACTTAAGTCGGCTTTGTGCCTTTTATATTTAATTCCGATGCAATTTCTGTGTTCCATCGTGAATACGAAGGTCAGAGGGATACAGTACACCTGAAGTGAAGCATCGGAATCAATAACTAGTGTCTCAGGAATGGTTCAAGTCATAGACAGTAAGAAGAGTCAGTCTTCTTGCACTTAAGTCGGCATTGTGCCTTTTCTATATAATCCGATGCAATTTCTGCGTTTCATCGACAATAAGAAGGTCGGAGGGATACAGTAAACCTGAAGTGAAGCATCGGAATCTATAACTAGTGTCACAGGAATGGTTCAAAACATAGACAGTATGAAGAGTCAGTCATCTTGTACTTGAGTCGGCATTGTGCCTTTTGTATTTAATTCCGATGCAATTTCTGTGTTTCATCGTCAATAAGAAAGTCAGAGGGTTACAGTAAACCTGAAGAGAAGCATCGGAATCTAAATCTAGTGTCACAGGAATGGTTCAAAACATAGCCAGTAGAAAGAGTCAGTCTCCTTGTACTTAAGTCGGCTTTGTGCCTTTTGTATTTAATTCCGATGTAATTTCTGTGTTTTATCGTCAATAAGAAGGTCAAAGGGATACAGTAAACCTGAAGTGAAGCATCTGAATCTATAACTAGTGTCACAGGGATGGTTCAAAACATAGACAGTAGGAAGAGTCGATCTTCTTGTACTTAAGTCGGCATTGTGCCTTTTGATTTAATTCCGATGCAATTTCTGTGTTTCATCGTCAGTAAGAAGCTCCAAGTGATACAGTAAACCTGAAGTGAGACATCGGAATCCATAACTAGTGTCACAGGAATGGTTCAAAACATAGACAGTTAGAAGAGTCAGTCTTCTTGTACTTAAGTCGGCATTGTGCCTTTTCTATTTAATTACAATGCAATTTCTGTGTTTCATCGTCAATAAGAGCGTCAGAGTTATACAGTAAAACCGAAGTGAAGCATTGGAATCAATAAGTGGTGTCACAGGAATGGTTCAAAACATAGTCAGTAAGAAGAGTCAGTCTTCTTGTACTTAATCGGCATTGTGCCTTTCGTATTCAATTCCGATGAAATTTCGGTGTTTCATCGTCAATAAGAAGGTCCAAGGGATACAGTAATCCTGAAGTGAAGCATCGGAATCTATTACTAGTGTCACAGGATCGGTTCAATACTTAGACAGTATGAAGAGTCAGTCTTCCTGTACTTAAGTCGGCATTGTGCCTTTTCTATTTAATTTCGATGCAATTTCTGTGTTTCATCATCAATAAGAAGGTCAGAGGGATACAGTAAACCAGAAGTGAAGCATCGGAGTCTATAACTAGTGTCACAGGAATGGATCAAAGCATAGTCAGTAAGAAGAGTCAGTCTTCTTGTACTTAAATCGGCATTGTGATTTTTCTATTTAATTCCGATGCAATATCTGTGATTCGTCGTCAATAAGAAGGTACAAGTAATACAGTAAACCTGAAGTGAAGCATCGGAATCTAAAACCGGTCTCACAGGAAAGGTTCAAAACATAGGGAGTAGGAAGAGTCAGTCTTGTACTTGAGTCAGCATTGTGCCTTTTGTATTTAATTCCGACGCAATTTCTGTGCTTCATCGTCAATAAGAAGGTCAGAGGGTTACAGTAAACCTGAAGAGAAGCATCGGAATCCATAACTAGTGTCACAGGAGAGGTTCAAAACATAGACAGTAGGAAGAGTCAGTCATCTTGTACTTAAGTCGGCATTGTGCCTTTTCTATTGAATTCCGATGCAATTTCTGTGTTTCATCATCAATAAGAAGGTCAGAGGGATACAGTATACCTGAAGTGAAGCTTCGGAGTCTATAACTAGTGTCACAGGAATGGTTCAAAACATAGACAGTAAGAAGAGTCAGTCCTCTTGTACTTAAGTCGTCATTGTGCCTTTTCTATTTAATTCCTATGCAATATCTGTGTTTCATCCTCAATAAGAAGGTCAGAGGGATACAGTAAACCTGAAGTGAAGCATAGGAATCTATAACTAGTGTCACAGGAATGGTTCAAAACATAGTCAGTAGGAAGAGTCAGTCTTCTTGTACTTAAGTCAGCATTGTGCCTTTTGTATTTAATTCCGATGCAATTTCTGTGTTTCATCGTCATTAAGAAGGTCCAAGGGATACAGTAAACCTAAAGTGAAGTATCGGAGTCTGTAAGTACTGCCACAGGAATGGTTCAAAAACATAGTCAATAAGAAGAGTCAGTCTCCTTGAACTTAAGTCGGCATTGTGCCTTTTCTAATTAATTCCGATGCAATTTCTGTGTTTTTTCGTCAATAAGAAAGTCAGAGGGATACAGTAAACCTGAAGTGAAGCATCGGAATCTATAACTAGTGTCACAGGGATGGTTCAAATCATAGACAGTAGGAAGAGTCCGTCTTCTTGTACTTACGTCACCATCGTGCCTTTTGTATTTAATTCCGATGGAATTTCTGTGTTTCATCGTCGGTAAGAAGGTCAGAGGGATACAGTAAACATGAGGAGAAATATCAGAATCTATAACTAGTGTCACAGGAATGGTTCAAAACATAGACAGTAAGAAGAGTCAGTCAACTTGTACTTAAGTCGGCATTGTGCTTTTTGTATTTAATTCCGATGCAATTTCTGTGTTTCATCGTCAATAAGAAGGTCCAAGGGATACAGTACACTTGAAGTGAAGCATCGGAATCTATAACTAGTGTCACAGGAATGGTTCAAATCATAGAAAGAAAGAAGAGTCAGTCTTCTTGTACTTTAGTCGGCTTTGTGCATTTTCTATTTAATTCCGATGCAGTTTCTGTGTTTCATTGTCAATAAGATGGTCAGAGGGTTACAGTAAACCTGAAGAGAAGCATCGGAATCTATAACTAGTGTCACAGGAATGGTTCACAACGTAGACAGTAGGAAGTGTCAGTCTTCTTGTACTTGAGTCGGCATTGTGCCTTTTGTATTAATTTCCGTTGCAATTTCTGTGTTTTATCGTCAATAAGAAGGTCAGAGGGTTACAGTAAACCTGAAGAGAAGCATCGGAATCAATAACTAGTGTCACAGGAATGGTTCAAAACATAGACAGTAGGTAGAGTCAGTCTTCTGGTACTTAAGTCGGCATTGTGCCATTTCTATTTAATTCCGATGCAATTTCTTTGTTTTATCGTCAATAAGAAGGTCAGAGGGATACAGTAAACCTGAAGTGAAGCTTCGGAATCTATAACTAGTGTCACAGGGATGGTTCAAAACATAGACAGTAGGAAGAGTCAGTTTTCTTGTACTTAAGTCGGCATTGTGCCTTTTGTATTTCATTCCGATGCAATTTCTGTGTTTCATCGTCAATAAGAAGGTCCAAGGGATACAGTAAACCTAAAGTGAAGCATCGCAATCTATAACTAGTGTCTAAGGAATGGCTCAAACATAGTCAGTAAGAAGCGTCAGTCTTCTTGTACTTAAGTCGGCATTGTGCCTTTTCTATTTTAATTCCGATGCAAATTCTGTGTTTTAACGTCAATAAGAAGGTCAGAGAGACACAGTAAACCTGAAGTGAAGCATCGTACTCTATAACTAGTGTCACAGGTTCGGTTCAAAACATAGACAGTAGGAAGAGTCATTCTTTTTGTACTTAAGTCGGCATTGTGCCTTTTATATTTAATTCCGATGCAATTTCTTTGTTTCATAGTCAATAAGAAGGTTAGAGGGATACAGTAAACCTGAAGTGAAGCATCGGAATCTATAACTAGTGTCACAGGAATGGTTCAAACATAGTCAGTAAGAAGCGTCAGTCTTCTTGTACTTAGGTCGGCATTGTGCCTTTTCTATTTAATTCCGATGCAATTTCTGTGTTTTAACGTCAATAAGAAGGTCAGAGAGATACAGTACACCTGAAGTGAAGCATCGTAATCTATAACTAGTGTCACAGGTTCGGTTCAAAACTTAGACAGTAGAAAGAGTCAGTCTTCTTGTACTTAAGTCGGCATTGTGCCTTTTGTATTTAATTCCGATAAAATTGCTGTGTTTCATCGTCAATAAGAATGTTAGAGGGATACAGTATACCTGAAGTGAAGCAACTGAAACTATAACTAGTGTCACAGGAACGGTTCAAAACATAGCCAGTAGGAAGAGTCAGTCTCCTTGTACTCAAGTCGGCTTTGTGCCTTTTGTATTTAATTCCGATGTAATTTCTGTGTTTTATCGTCAATAAGAAGGTCAAAGGGATACAGTAAACCTGAAGTGAAGCATCGGAATCCATAACTAGTGTCACAGGGATGGTTCAAAACATAGACAGTAAGAAGAGTCAGTCTTCTGGTACTTAAGTCGGCATTGTGCCTTTTCTATTTAATTACAATGCAATTTCTGTGTTTCATCGTCAATAAGAGCGTCAGAGGGATACAGTAAAACCGAAGTGAAGCATTGGAATCAATAAGTGGTGTCACAGGAATGGTACAAAACATAGTCAATAAGAAGAGTCAGTCTTCTTGTACTTAAGTCGGCATTGTGCCTTTCGTATTCAATTCCGACGCAATTTCGGAGTTTCATCGTCAATAAGAAGGTCCAAGGGATACAGTAATCCTGTAGTGAAGCTTCGGAATCTATAACTAGTGTCACAGCATCGGTTCAATACTTAGACAGTAAGAAGAGTAAGTCTTCTTGCACTTATGTCGGCTTTGTGCCTTTTTCTATTTAATTCCGATGCAATTTCTGTGTTCCATCATCAATAAGAAGGTCAGAGGGATACAGTAAACCAGAAGTGAAGCATCGGAGTCTATTACTAGTGTCACAGGAATGGATCAAACATAGTCAGTAAGAAGAGTCAGTCTTGTTGTACTTAAATCGGCATTGTGATTTTTCTATTTAATTCCGATGCAATATCTGTGTTTCGTCGTCAATAAGAAGGTACAAGTAATACAGTAAACCTGAAGTGAAGCATCGGAATCTAAAACCGGTCTCACAGGAAAGGTTCAAAGCATAGAGAGTAGGAAGAGTCAGTCTTCTTGTACTTGAGTCGGCATTGTGCCTTTTGTATTTAATTCCGATGCAATTTCTTTGCTTCATCGTCAATAAGAAGGTCAGAGGGTTACAGCAAACCTGAAGTGAAGCATCGGAATCTATAACTAGTGTCACAGGAATGGTTCAAAGCATAGACAGTAGGAAGAGTCAGTCTTCTTGTACTTGAGTCGGCATTGTGCCTTTTGTATTTAATTCCGATGAAATTGCTGTGTTTCATCGTCAATAAGAATGTTAGAGGGATACAGTATACCTGAAGTGAAGCATCTGAAACTATAAGTAGTGTCACAGGAATGGTTCAAAACATAGCCAGTAGAAAGAGTCAGTCTCCTTGTACTTAAGTCGGCTTTGTGCCTTTTGTATTTAATTCCGATGTAATTTCTGTTTTTATCGTCAATAAGAAGGTCAAAGGGATACAGTAAACCTGAAGTGAAGCATCGGAATCTATAACTAGTGTCACAGGGATGGTTCAAAACATAGACAGTAGGAAGAGTCGGTCTTCTTGTACTTAATTTGGCATTGTGCCTTTTGTATTTAATTCCGATGCAATTTCTGTGTTTCATCGTCAATAAGAAGAACCAAGTGATACAGTATACCTGAAGTGAGTCATCGGAATCCATAACTAGTGTCACAGGAATGGTTCAAAACATAGACAGTAAGAAGAGTCAGTCTTCTAGTACTTAAGTCGGCATTGTGCCTTTTCTATTTAATTACAATGCAATTTCTGTGTTTCATCGTCAATAAGAGCGTCAGAGGGATACAGTAAAACCGAAGTGAAGCATTGGAATCAATAAGTGGTGTCACAGTAATGGTTCAAAACATAGTCAGTAAGAAGAGTCAGTCTTCTTGTACTTAAGTCGGCATTGTGCCTTTCGTATTCACTTCCGACGCAATTTCGGTGTTTCATCGTCAATAAGAAGGTCCAAGGGATACAGTAATCCTGAAGTGAAGCATCGGAATCTATAACTAGTGTCACAGGATCCGTTCAATACTTAGACAGTAAGAAGAGTCAGTCTTCTTGTACTAATGTCGGCATTGTGCCTATTCTATTTTAAATCCGATGCAATTTCTGTGTTTTAACGTCAATAAGAAGGTCAGAGAGACACAGTAAAACTGAAGTGAAGCATCGTACTCTATAACTAGTGTCACAGGTTCGGTTCAAAACATAGACAGTAGGAAGAGTCAGTCTTTTTGTACTTAAGTCGGCATTGTGCCTTTTATATTTAATTCCGATGCAATTTCTTTGTTTCATAGTCAGTAAGAAGGTTAGAGGGATACAGTAAACCTGAAGTGAAGCATCGGAATCTATAACTAGTGTCACAGGAATGGTTCAAACATAGTCAGTAAGAAGCGTCAGTCTTCTTGTACTTAAGTCGGCATTGTGCCTTTTCTATTTAATTCCGATGCAATTTCTGTGTTTTAACGTCAATAAGAAGGTCAGAGAGATACAGTACACCTGAAGTGAAGCATCGTAATCTATAACTAGTGTCACAGGTTCGGTTCAAAACTTAGACAGTAGAAAGAGTCAGTCTTCTTGTACTTAAGTCGGCATTGTGCCTTTTGTATTTAATTCCGTTGAAATTGCTGTGTTTCATCGTCAATAAGAATGTTAGAGGGATACAGTATACCTGAAGTGAAGCAACTGAAACTATAACTAGTGTCACAGGAATGGTTCAAATCATAGCCAGTAGGAAGAGTCAGTCTCCTTGTACTTAAGTCGGCTTTGTGCCTTTTGTATTTAATTCCGATGCAATTTCTGTGTTTCATCGTCAATAAGAAATTCCAAGTGATACAGTAAACCTGAAGTGAGACATCGGAATCCATAACTAGTGTCACAGGAATGGTTCAAAACATGGACAGTAAGAAGAGTCAGTCTTCTAGTACTTAAGTCGGCATTGTGCCTTTTCTATTTAATTACAATGCAATTTCTGTGTTTCATCGTCAATAAGAGCGTCAGAGGGATACAGTAAAACCGAAGTGAAGCATTGGAATCAATAAGTGGTGTCACAGGAATGGTTCAAAACATAGTCAGTAAGAAGAGTCAGTCTTCTTGTACCTAAGTCGGCAGTGTGCCTTTCGTATTCAATTCCGACGCAATTTCGGTGTTTCATCGTCAATAAGAAGGTAAAAAGCATACAGTAATCCTGTAGTGAAGCATCGGAATCTATAACTAGTGTCACAGCATCGGTCCAATACTTAGACAGTAAGAAGAGTCAGTCTTCTTGTACTTATGTCGGCATTGTGACTTTTCTATTTAATTCCGATGCAATTTCTGTGTTTCATCATCAATAGGAAGGTCAGAGGGATACAGTAAACCAGCAGTGAAGCATCGGAGTCTATAACTAGTGTCACAGGAATGGATCAAACATAGTCAGTGAGAAGAGTCAGTCTTCTTGTACTTAAATCGGCATTGTGATTTTTCTATTTAATTCCGATGCAATATCTGTGTTTCGTCGCCAATAAGAAGGTACAAGTAATACAGTAGACCTGAAGTGAAGCATCGGAATCTAAAACCGGTCTCACAGGAAAGGTTCAAAACATAGAGAGTAAGAAGAGTCAGTCTTCTTGTACTTGAGTCGGCATTGTGCCTTTTGTATTTAATTCCGATGCAATTTCTGTGTTTCATCGTCAATAAGAAGGTCAGAGGGTTACAGTAAACCTGCAGAGAAGCATCGGAATCCATAACTAGTGTCACAGGGATGGTTCAAAACATAGACAGTAGGAAGAGTCAGTCTTCTTGTACTTAAGTCGGCATTGTGCCTTTTCTATTCAATTCCGATGCAATTTCTGTGTTTCATCATCAATAAGTAGGTCAGAGGGATACAGTATACCTGAAGTGAAGCATCAGAGTCTATAACTAGTGTCACATGAATGGTTCAAAACATAGTCAGTAAGAAGAGTCAGTCTTCTTGTACTTCAGTCGGCATTGTGCCTTTTGTATTTAATTCCGATGCAATTTCTGTGCTCCATCGTCAATTCGAAGGTCAGAGGGTTACAGTAAACCTGAAGAGAAGCATCGGAATCTGTAACTTGTGTCACAGGAATGGTTCAAAACATAAACACAAGGAAGAGTCAGTCTTCTTGTACTTAAGTCGGCATTGTGCCATTTCTGTTTAATTCCGATGCAATTTCTGTGTTTTATCGTCAATAAGAACGTCAGAAGGATACAGTAAACTTGAAGTGAAGAATCGGAATCTATAACTAGTGTCACAGGAATGGTTCAAAACATAGAAATTGGGAAGAGTCAGTCATCTTGTACTTAAGTCGGCATTGTGCCTTTTCTATTTAATTCCGATGCAATTTCTACGTTTCATCATCAATAAGAAGGTCAGAGGGATACAGTATACCTGAAGTGATGCTTCGGAGTCTATAACGAGTGTCACAGGAGTGGTTCAAAACATAGTCAGTAAGAAGAGTCAGTCCTCATGTACTTAAGTCGGCATTGTGCCTTTTCTATTTCATTCCTATGCAATATCTGTGTTTCATCGTCAATAAGAAGGTCAGAGGGATACAGTAAACCTGAAGTGAAGCATCGGAATCTATAACTAGTGTCACAGGAATGGTTCAAATCATAGACAGTAGGAAGAGTCAGTCTTCTTGTACTTAAGTCGGCATTGTGCCTTTTGTATTTAATTCCGATGCAATTTCTGTGTTTCGTCGTCAATAAGAAGATCCAAGGGATACAGTAAACCTAAAGTGAAGCATCGGAATCTGTAAGTAGTGTCACAGGAATGGTTCAAAACATAGTCAATAAGAAGAGTCAGTCTCCTTGTACTTATGTCGGCATAGTGCCTTTTCTATTTAATTCCGATGCAATTTCTGTGTTTTATCGTCAATAAGAAAGTCAGAGGGATACAGTAAACCTGAAGTGAAGCATCGGAATTTATAACTAGTGTCACAGGGATGGTTCAAATCATAGACAGTAAGAAAAGTCAGTCTTCTTGCACTTAAGTCTGCATTGTGCCTTTTCTATACAATCCGATGCAATTTCTGTGTTTCATCGTCAATAAGAAGGTCAGAGGGATACAGTAAACCTGAAGTGAAGCATCGGAATCTAAAACCGGTCTCACAGGAAAGGTTCAAAACATAGAGAGTAGGAAGAGTCAGTCTTCTTGTACTTGAGTCGCCATTGTGCCTTTTGTATTTAATTCCGATGCAATTTCTGTGTTTCATCGTCAATAAGAAGGTCAGAGGGTTACAATAAACCTGAAGAGAAGCATCGGAATCCATAACTAGTGTTACAGGAATGGTTCAAAACATAGACAGTAGGAAGAGTCAGTCTTCTTGTATTTAAGTCGACATTGAGCCTTTTCTATTCAATTCCGATGCAATTTCTGTGTTTCATCATCAATAAGAAGGTCAGAGGGATACAGTATACCTGAAGTGAAGCATCGGAGTCTATAACTAGTGTCACATGAATGGTTCAAAACATAGTCAGTAAGAAGAGTCAGTCTTCTTGTACTTAAGTCGGCATTGTGCCTTTTGTATTTAATTCCGATGCAATTTCTGTGCTCCATCGTCAATTCGAAGGTCAAAGGGTTACAGTAAACCTGAAGAGAAGCATCGGAATTTGTAACTAGTGTCACAGGAATGGTTCAAAACATAAACACTAGGAATAGTAAGTCTTCATGTACTTAAGTCGGCATTGTGCCATTTCTATTTAATTACGATGCAATTTCTGTGTTTTATCGTCAATAAGAACGTCAGAAGGATACAGTAAACTTGTAGTGAAGCATCGGAATCTATAACTAGTGTCACAGGGATGGTTCAAATCATAGACAGTAGGAAGAGTCCGTCTTCTTGTACTTAAGTCAGCATTGTAACTTTTGTATTTAATTCCGATGCAATTTCTGTGTTTCATCGTCAATAAGAAGGCCAGAGGGAAACAGTAAACATGAAGAGATATATCAGAATCTATAACTAGTGTCACAGGAATGGTTCAAAACATAGACAGTAAGAAGAGTCAGTCAACTTGTACATAAGTCGGCATTGTGCCGTTTGTATTTAATTCCGATGCAATTTCTGTGCTTTATCGTCAATAAGAAGGTCCAAGGGATACAGTACACCTGAAGTGAAGCATCGGAATCTATAACTAGTGTCATAAGATTGGTTCAAAACATAGAGAGTTGGAAGAGTCAGTCTTCTTGTACTTGAGTCGGCATTGTGCCTATTGTATTTAAATCCGATGCAATTTCTGTGTTTCATCGTCAACAAGAAGGTCAGAGGATTACAGTAAACCTGAAGAGACGCATCGGAATCTATAACTAGTGTCACAGGAATGGTTCAAATCATAGACAGTAAGAAGAGTCAGTCTTCTTGTACTTAAGTCGGCATTGAGCCTTTTCTATATAATTCCGATGCAATTTCCGTGTTTCATCGTCAATAAGAAGGTCCAAGGGATACAGTAAACCTAAAGTGAAGCATCGGAATCTATAACTAGTGTCACAAGAATGGTTCAAAACATAGTCAGTAAGAAGCGTCAGTCATCTTGTACTTAAGTCGGCATTGTGCCTTTTCTGCTTAATACCGATGCAATTTCTGTGTTTTAACGTCAATAAGAAGGTCAGAGAGATTCAGTAAACCTGAAGTGAAGCATCGTACTCTATAACTAGTGTCACGGATTCGGTTCAAAACATAGACAGTAGGAAGAGTCAGCCTTTTTGTACTTAAGTCGGCATTGTGCCTTTTATATTTAATTCCGATGCAATTTCTGTGTTTCATCGTGAATAAGAAGGTCAGAGGGATACAGTACACCTGAAGTGAAGCATCGGAATCTATAACTAGTGTCACAGGAATGGTTCAAATCATAGACGGTAAGAAGAGACAGTCCTCTTGTACTTAAATCGGCATTGTGCCTTTTCTATATAATTCCGATGCAATTTCTGTGTTTCATCGTCAATAAGAAGGTCAGAGGGATACAGCAAACCTGAAGTGAATCATCGGAATCTATAACTAGTGTCACAGGAATGGTTCAAAAGATAGACAGTAGGAAGAGTCAGTCTTCTTGTACTTGAGTCGGCATTGTGCCTTTTGTATTTAATTCCGATGAAATTTCTGTGTTTCATCGTCAATAAGAATGTTAGAGGGATACAGTAAACCTGAAGTGAAGCACCGGAATCCATAACTAGTGTCACAGGGATGGTTCAAAGCATAGGCAGTTGGAAGGGTCGGTCTTCTTGTACTTAAGTCGGCATTGTGCCTTTTGTATGTAATTCCGATGCAATTTCTGTGTTTCATCGTCAATAAGAAGGTCCAAAGTGATACAGTAAACCTGAAGTAAGACATCGGAATCCATAACTAGTGTCACAGGAATGGTTCAAAACGTAGACAGTTAGAAGAGTCGGTCTTCTTGTACTTAAATCGGCATTGTGCGTTTTCTATTTAATTACGATGCAATTTCTGTGTGTCGTCGTCAATAAGAAGGTCCAAGGGATACAGTAAACCTGAAGTGAAGCATCGGAATCTATAACTAGTGTCACAGGAATGTTTCAAATCATAGACAGTAAGAAGAGTCAGTCCCCTTGTACTTAAGTAGGCATTGTGCTTTTTGTATCTAATTCCGATGCAATTTCTGTGTTTCAACGTCAATAAGAACGTCAGAGGGATACAGTAAAACCGAAGTGAACCATTGGAATCAATAAGTGGTGTCACAGGAATGGTTCAAAACATAGACAGTAAGAAGAGTCAGTCTCCTTGTACTTAAATCGGCATTGTGCCTTTCGTATTCAATTCCGACGCAATTTCGGTGTTTCATCGTCAAAAAGAAGGTCCAAGGGATACAGTAATCCTGAAGTGAAGCATCGGTATCAATAACTAGTGTCACAGGATCGGTTCAAAGCATAGACATTAAGAAGAGTCAGTCTTCTTGTACTTAAGTCGGCATTGTGCCTTTTCTATTTAATTCCGATGCAATTTCTGTGTTTCATCATCAATAAGAACGTCAGAGGGATACAGTAATCCTGAAGTGAAGCATCGGAGTCTATAACTAGTGTCACAGGAATGGATCAAAGCATAGTCAGTAAGAAGAGTCAGTCTTCTTGTACTTAAATCTGCATTGTGCTTTTCTATTTAATTCCGATGCAATATCTGTGTTTCGTCGTCAATAAGAAGGTACAAGTAATACAGTAAACTTGAAGTGAAGCATCGGAATCTAAAACCGGTCTCACAGGAAAGGTTCAAAACATAGAGAGTAAGAAGAGTCAGTCTTCTTGTACTTAAGTCGGCATTGTGCGTTTAGTATTTAATTCCGATGCAATTTCTGTGTTTCATCGTCAATAAGACGGTCCAAGGGATACAGTAAACATATAGTGAAGCATCGGAATCTAAAACTGGTCTCACAGGAAATGTTCACAATATAGTCAGTAAGAAGAGTCAGTCTTCTTGTACTTAAGTCTGCATTGTGCCTTTTGTATATAATACCGATGCAATTTCTGTGTTTCATCGTCAGTAAGAAGGTCAGAAGGATACAGTAAACCTGAAGTAAAGCATTGGAATCTATAACTAGTGTCACAGGAATGGTTCAAAACATAGACAGTAAAAAGAGTCAGACTACTTGTACTTAAGTCTGCATTGTGCCTTTTCTATTTAATTCCGATTCAATTTCTGTGTTTCGTCGTCAATAAGAAGGTCCAAGGTATACAGTAAATCTGAAGTGAAGCATCGGAATCTATAACTAGTGTCGCAGGAATGCTTCAAAACATAGACAGTAAGAAGAGTCAATCTATTTGTACTTAAGTCAGCATTGTGCCTTTTTATTTAATTCCGATGCAATTTCTATGTTTCATCGTCGATAAAAAGGTCCGAGGGATACAGTATACCTGAAGTGAAGCATCGGAATCTATAACTAGTGTCACAGGAATGTTTCAAAACATAGACAGTACGATGAGTCAGTCTACATGTACATAAGTCTGCATTGTGCCTTTTCTATTTAATTCCGATGCAATTTCTGTGTTTCATCGTCAATAAGAAGGTCCAAGGGAAACAGTAAACCTGAAGTGAAGCATCGGAATCTATAACTAGTGTCACAGGAATGGTTCAAAACATAGACAGTAATAAGAGTCACACTCCTTGTACTTAAGTCGGCATTGCGCCTTTTGTATTTTATTCCTGATGCAATTTCTGTATTTCATCGTCAATAAGAAAGTCAGAGGGATACAGTAAACCTGAGGGGAAGCATCAGAATCTATAACTAGTGTCACAGGAATGGTTCAAAACATAGAGAGTAGGAAGAGCAGTCTTCTTGTACTTAAGTCGTCATTGTGCCTTTTGTATTTAATTCCGATGCAATTTCTGTGTTTCATCGTCAATAAGGAGGTCAGAGGGATACAGTAAGCCTGAAGTGAAGCATCGAAATCTATAACTAGTGTCACAGGAATGGTTCAAAACATAGTCAGTAAGAATAGTCAGTCATCTAGTACTTTATTCGGCATTGTGCCTTTTTATTTAACTTCGATGCAATTTCTGTGTTTCATCGTCAATAAGAAGGTCCAAGGGATACAGTAAACCTGAAGTGAGGCATCGGAATCTATAACTAGTGTCACAGAAATGGTTCAAAACATAATCTGCAACAAGAGTCAGTTTTCTGGTACTTAAGTCGGCATTGTCCCTTTTGTATTTAATTCCGATGCAATTTCTGTGTTTTAACGTCAATAAGATGGTCAGAGAGATACAGTAAACCTGAAGTGAAGCATCAGAATCTATAACTAGTGTCTCAGGGATGGTTCAAAACATAGACAGTAGGAAGAGTCGGTCTTCTTGTACTTAGGTAGGCATTGTGCCTTTTGTATTTAATTCCGATGCAATTTCTGTGTTTCATGGTCAATAAGAAGGTCCAAGTGATACAGTATACCTGAAGTGAGACATCGGAATCCATAACTAGTGTCACAGGAATGGTTCAAAACATAGACAGTAAGAAGAGTCAGCCTTCTTATACTTAAGTCGGCATTGTGCCTTTTCTATTTAATAACGATGCAGTTTCTGTGTTTCATCGTCAATAAGACCGTCAGAGGGATACAGTAAAACCGAAGTGAAACATTGGAATCAATAAGTGGAGTCACAGGAATGGTTCAAAACATAGTCAGTAAGAAGAGTCAGTATTCTTGTACTTAAGTCCGCATTGTGCCTTTCGTATTCAATTCCGATGCAATTTCTGTGATTCATCGTCAATAAGAAGATCCAAGGGATACAGTAAACTTAAAGTGAAGCATCAGAATCTGTAAGTAGTGTCACAGGAATGGTGCAAAACATAGTCAATAGGAAGAGTCAAACTCCTTGTACTTATGTCGGCATTGTGCATTTTCCATTTAATTCCGATGCAATTTCTGTGTTTTATCGTCAATACGAAAGTCAGAGGGGTACAGTAAACCTGAAGTGAAGCATCGGAATCTATAACTAGTGTCACAGGGATGGTTCAAATCATAGACAGTAGGAAGAGTCCGTCTTCTTGTGCTTAAGTCAGCATTGTAACTTTTGTATTTAATTCCGATGCAATTTCTGTGTTTCATCGTCAATAAGAAGGTCAGAGGGATACAGTAAACATGAAGAGAAATATTAGAATCTATAACTATTGTCACAGGAATGGTTCAAAACATAGACAGTAAGTAGAGTCAGTCAACTTGTACTTAAGTCGGCATTGTGCCTTTTGTATTTCATTCCGATGCAATTTCTGTGTTTCATCGTCAATAAGAAGGTCCAAGGGATACAGTACACCTGAAGTGAAGCATCGGAATCTATAACTAGTGTCACATGAATGGTTCAAATCATAGACAGAAAGAAGAGTCAGTCTTCTTGTACTTAAGTCGGCTTTGTGCATTTTCTATTTAATTCCGATGCAGTTTCTGTGTACCATTGTCAATGAGATGGTCAGAGGGATACAGAAAACCTGAAGGGAAGCATCGGAATCTATAACTAGTGTCACAGGAATGGCTCACAACATAGACAGTAGGAAGAGTCAGTCTTCTTGTACTTGAGTCGGCATTGTGCCATTTGTATTTAATTCCGATGCAATTTCTGTGTTTCATCGTCAATAAGAGGGTCCGAGTGATACAGTAAACATGAAGTGAAATATCAGAATCTATAACTAGTGTCACATGAATGGTTCAAATCATAGACAGAGAGAAGAGTCAGTCTTCTTGTACTTAAGTCGGCTTTGTGCATTTTTCATTTATTTCCGATGCAGTTTCTGTGTTTCATTGTCAATGAGATGGTCAGAGGGATACAGTACACCTGAAGTGAAGCATCGGAAACTATAGCTAGTGTCACAGGAATGGTTCAAATCATAGACAGTAACAAGAGTCAGTCTTCCTGTACTTAAGTCGGCATTGTGCCTTTTCTATTTAATTCCGATGTAATTTCTGTGTTTCATTGTCAATAAGAAGGTCAGAGGGATACAGTAAACCTGATGTGAAGCATCGGAATCTATAACTAGTGTCATAAGAATGGTTCAAAAGATAGAGAGTTGGAAGAGTCAGTCTTCTTGTACTTGAGTCGGCATTGTGCCTATTATATTTAATTCCGATGCAATTTCTGCGTTTCATCGTCAACAAGAAGGTCAGAGAGATTCAGTAAACCTGAAGTGGAGCATCGTACTCTATTACTAGTGTCACAGGTTCGGTTCAAAACATAGACAGTAGGAAGAGTCAGTCTTTTTGTACTTAAGACGGCATTGTGCCTTTTATATTTAATTCCGATGCAATTTCTGTGTTTCATCGTCAATAAGAAGGTCAGAGGGATACAGTAAACCTGGAGTGAATCATCGGAATCTATAACTAGTGTCACAGGAATGGTTCACAACATAGACAGTATGAAGAGTCAGTCTTCTTGTACTTGAGTCGGCATAGTGCCTTTTGTATTTAATTCCGATGAAATTTCTGTGTTTCATCGTCAATAACAAGGTTAGAAGGATACAGTAAACCTGAAATGAAGCATCGGAATCTATAAAAGTGTCACAGGAATGGTTCAAAACATAGAGAGTAGGAAGAGTCAGTCTTCTTGTACTAAAGTGGGCATTGTGCCTTTTGTATTTAACTCCGATGCAATTTCTGTGTTTTATAGTCAATAAGAGGGTCAGCGGGATACAGTAAACCTGAAGTGAAGCATCGAAATCTATAACTAGTGTCACAGGGATGGTTCAAAGCATAGACAGTTGGAAGAGTCGGTCTTCTTGTACTTAAGTCGGCATTGTGCCTTTTGTATTTAATTCCGATGCAATTTCTGTGTTTCATCGTCAATAAGAAGGTCCAAAGTGATACAGTAAACCTGAAGTAAGACATCGGAATCCATAACTAGTGTCACAGGAATGGTTCAAAACATAGACAGTAAGAAGAGTCGGTCTTCTTGTACATAAGTCGGCATTGTGCCTATTCTATTTAATTACGATTCAATTTCTGTGTGTCGTCGTTAATAATAAGGTCAGAGGGATACAGTACACCTGAAGTGAAGCATCGGAATCTATAACTAGTGTCACAGTAATGGTTAAAATATAGACAGTAAGAAGAGACAGTCTTCTTGTACTTATGTCGGCATTGTGCCTTTTGTATTTAATTCCGATGGAATTTCTGTGTTTCATCGTCAATAAGACGGTCCAAGGGATACAGTAAACATATAGTGAAGCAATGGAATCTAAAACTGGTCTCACAGGAAATGTTCACAACATAGTCAGTAAGAAGAGTCAGTCTTCTTGTACTTAAGTTTGCATTGTGCCTTTTGTATATAATTCCGATGCAATTTCTGTGTTTCATCGTCAGTAAGAAGTTCAGAAGGATACAGTAAACCACAAGTGAAGCATCGGAATCTATAACTAGTGTCACAGGAATGGTTCAAAACATAGACAGTAGGAAGAGTCAGACTACTTGTACTTAAGTCTGCATTGTGCCTTTTCTATTTAATTCCGATTCAATTTCTGTGTTTCGTCGTCAATAAGAAGGTCCAAGGGATACAGTAAATCTGAAGTGAAGCATCGGAATCTATAACTAGTGTCGCAGGAATGCTTCAAAGCATAGACAGTAAGAAGAGTCAGTCTATTTGTACTTAAGTCAGCATTGTGCCTTATTATTTAATTCCGATGCAAGTTCTGTGTTTCATCGTCGATAAGAAGGTCCGAGGGATACAGTATACCTGAAGTGAAGCATCGGAATCTATAACTAGTGTCACAGGAATGGTTCAAAGCATAGACAGTACGGTGAGTCAGTCTACATGTACATAAGTCGGCATTGTGCCTTTTCTATTTAATTCCGATGCAATTTCTGTGTTTCATCGTCAATAAGAAGGTCCAAGGGAAACAGTAAACCTGAAGTGAAGCATCGGAATCTATAACTAGTGTCACAGGAATGGTTCAAACCATAGAGAGTAGGAAGAGCAGTCTTCTTGTACTTGAGTCGGCATTGTGCCTATTGTATTTAATTCCGATGCAATTTCTGTGTTTCATCGTCAACAAGAAGGTCAGAGGATTACAGTTAACCAGAAGAGAAACATCGGAATCTATAACTAGTGTTACAGGAATGGTTCAAATCATAGACAGTAAGAAGAGTCAGTCTTCTTGTACTTAAGTCGGCATTGTGCCTTTTCTATATAATTCCGATGCAATTTCTGTGTTTCATCGTCAATAAGAAGGTCCAAGGGATACAGTAAACCTAAAGTGAAGCATCGGAATCTATAACTAGTGTCACAAGAATGGTTCAAAACATAGTCAGTAAGAAGCGTCAGTCTTCTTGTACTTAAGTCGGCATTGTGACTTTTCTATTTAATTCCGATGCAATTTCTGTGTTTTAACGTCAATAAGAAGGTCAGAGAGATTCAGTAAACCTGAAGTGAAGCATCGGAGTCTATAACTAGTGTCATAGGTTCGGTTCAAAAAATAGACAGTAGGAAGAGTCAGTCTTTTTGTACTTAAGACGGCATTGTGCCTTTTATATTTAATTCCGATGAAATTTCTGTGTTTCATCGTGAATGAGAAGGTCAGAGGGATACAGTACACCTGATGTGAAGCATCGGAATCTATAACTAGTGTCACAGGAATGGTTCAAATCATAGACGGTAAGAAGACACAGTCCTCTTGTACTTATATCGGCATTGTGCCTTTTCTAAATAATTCCGATGCAATTTCTATGTTTCATCGTCAATAAGAATGTCAGAGGGATACAGTAAACCTGGAGTGAATCATCGGAATCTATAACTAGTGTCACAGGAATGGTTCAAAGCATAGGCAGTAGGAAGAGTCATTCTTCTTCTACTTGAGTCGGCATTGTGCCTTTTGTATTTAATTCCGATGAAATTTCTGTGTTTCATCGTCAATAAGAAGGTTAGAGGGATACAGTAAACCTGAAGTGAAGCATCGCAACCTTAACTAGTGTCACGGGAATGGTTCAAAACATAGAGAGTAGGAAGAGTCAGTCTTCTTGACTAAAGTGGGCATTGTGCCTTTTGTATTTAATTCCGATGCAATTTCTGTGTTTTATAGTCAATACGAAGGTCAGAGGGATACATTAAACCTGAAGTGAAGCATCGGAATCTATAACTAGTGTCACAGGGATGGTTCAAAGCATAGACAGTTGGAAGAGTCGGTCTTCTTGTACTTAAGTCGGCATTGTGCCTTTTGTATTTAATTCTGATGCAATTTCTGTGTTTCATCGTCAATAAGAAGGTCCAAAATGATACAGGAAACCTGAAGTAAGACATCGGAATCCATAACTAGTGTCACAGGAATGGTTCAAAACATAGACAGTAAGAAGAGTCGGTCTTCTTGTACTTAAGTCGGCATTGTTCCTTTTCTATTTAATTACGATGCAATTTCTGTGTGTCGTCGTTAATAATAAGGTCAGAGGGATACAGTAAACCTGAAGTGAAGCATCGGAATCTATAACTAGTGTCACAGTAATGGTTAAAAAATAGACAGTAAGAAGAGACAGTCTTCTTGTACTTATGTCGGCATTGTGCCTTTTGTATTTAATTCCGATGGAATTTCTGTGTTTCATCGTCAATAAGACGGTCCAAGGGATACAGTAAACATATAGTGAAGCATCGGAATCTAATACTGGTCTCACAGGAAATGTTCACAACATAGTCAGTAAGAAGAGTCAGTCTTCTTGTACTTAAGTCTGCATTGTGCCTTTTGTATATAATTCCGATGCAATTTCTGTGTTTCATCGTCAGTAAGAAGGTCAGAAGGATACAGTAAACCTGAAGTGAAGCATCGGAATCTATAACTAGTGTCACAGGAATGGTTCAAAACATAGACAGTAGGAAGAGTCAGAATACTTGTACTTAAGTCTGCATTGTGCCTTTTCTATTTAATTCCGATTCAATTTCTGTGTTTCGTTGTCAGTAAGAAGGTCCAAGGGATACAGTAAATCTGAAGTGAAGCATCGGAATCTATAACTAGTGTCACAGGAATGGTTCAAAACATAGACAGTACGATGAGTCAGTCTACATGTACATAAGTCGGCATTGTGACTTTTCTATTTAATTCCGATGCAATTTCTGTGTTTCATCGTCAATAAGAAGGTACAAGGGAAACAGTAAACCTGAAGTGAAGCATCGGAATCTATAACTAGTGTCACAGGAATGGTTCAAAACATAGAGAGTAGGAAGAGCAGTCTTCTTGTACTTAAGTCGTCATTGTGCCTTTTGTATTTAATTCCGATGCAATTTCTGTGTTTCATCGTCAATAAGGTCAGAGGGATACAGTAAGCCTGAAGTGAAGCATCGAAAACTATAACTAGTGTCACAGGAATGGTTCTAAGCATAGTCAGTAAGAAGAGTCAGTCATCGTGTACTTTATTCGGCATTGTGCCTTTTTCTTTAACTACGATGCAAATTCTGTGTTTCATCGTCAATAAGAAGGTCCAAGGGATACAGTAACCCTGAAGTAAAGCATCGGAATCTATAACTAGTGTCACAAAAATGGTTCAAAACATAATCAGTAACAAGAGTCAGTCTTCTTGTACTTAAGTCGGCATTGTCCCTTTTGTATTTAGTTCCGATGCAATTTCTGTGTTTTAACGTCAATAAGAAGGTCAGAGAGATACAGTAAACCTGAAGTGAAGCATCAGAATCTATAACTAGTGTCACAGGGATGGTTCGAAACATAGACAGTAGGAAGAGTCGGTCTTCTTGTACTTAAGTCGGCTTTGTGCCTTTAGTATTTAATTCCGATGCAATTTCTGTGTTTCATCGTCAATAAGAAGGCCAGAGGGATACACTAAACCTGAAGTGAAGCATCGGAATCTATAACTAGTGTCACACTAATGGTTAAAAATTAGACAGTCTGAAGAGACAGTCTTCTTGTACTTAAGTCGGCATTGTGTATTTTGTATTTAATTCCGATGCAATTTCTGTGTTTTAACGTCAATAAGAAGGTCAGAGAGATACAGTAAACCTGAAGTGAAGCATCAGAATCTATAACTAGAGTCACAGGGATGGTTCAAAACATAGACAGTAGGAAGAGTCGGTCTTCTTGTACATATGTAGGCATTGTGCCTTTTGTATTTAATTCCGATGCATTTTCTGTGTTTCATGGTCAATAAGAAAGTCCAAGTGATACAGTATACCTGAAGTGAGACATCGGAATCCATAACTAGTGTCACAGGAATGGTTCAAAACATAGACAGTAAGAAGAGTCAGTCTTCTTGTACTTAAGTCGGCGTTGTGCCTTTTCTATTTAATAACGATGCAATTTCTGTGTTTCATCGTCAATAAGAACGTCAGAGGGATACAGTAAAACCGAAGTGAAGCATTGGAATCAATAAGTGGTGTCACAGGAATGGTGCAAAACAAAGTCAGTAAGAAGAGTCAGTCTTCTTGTACTTAAGTCCGCATTGTGCCTTTCGTATTCAATTCCGACGCAATTTCGGTGTTTCATCGTCAATAAGAAGGTCCAAGGGATACAGTAATCCTGAAGGGAAGCATCGGAATCTATAACTAGTGTCACAGGATCGGTTCAAAACATAGACAGTAAGAAGAGTCGGTCTTCTTGTACTTAAGTCGGCATTGTGAATTATCTATTTAATTCCGATGCAATTTCTGTGTTTCATCATCAATACGAAGGTCAGAGGGATACAGTAAACCTGAAGTGAAGCATCGGAGTCTATAACTAGTGTCACAGGAATAGATCAAAGCATAGTCAGTAAGAACAGTCATTCTTCTTCTACTTTAATCGGCATTGTGCTTTTTCTATTTAATTCCGATGCAATATCTGTGTTTCGTCGTCAATAAGAAGGTACACGTATTACAGTAAACCTGAAGTGAACCATCGGAATCTAAAACTGGTCTCACAGGAAAGGTTCAAAACATAGAGAGTGAGAAGATTCAGTCTTCTTGTACTTAAGTCGGCTTTGTGCCTTTAGTATTTAATTCCGATGCAATTTCTGTGCTTCATCGTCAATAAGAAGGCCAGAGAGATACAGTAAACCTGAAGTGAAGCATCGGAATCTATAACTAGTGTCACAGGAATGATTCAAAACATAGACAGTAAGAAGAGTCAGTCCTCTTGTACTTAAGTAGGCATTGTGCTTTTTGTATGTAGTTCCGATGCAATTTCTGTGTTTCATCGTCAATAAGAAGTTCAGAGGGATATAGTAAACACTATGTGAAGCATCGGAATCTATAACTAGTGCCACAGGAATGGTTCAAATCATGGACAGTAGGAAGAGTCAGTCTTCTTGTACTTAAGTCGGCATTGTGCCTTTTCTATTTAATTCCGATTCATTTTCTGTGTTTCGTCGTCAATAATAAGGTCCAAGGGATACAGTAAACCTGAAGTGAAGCATCGGAATCTATAACTAGTATCACAGGAATTGTTCAAAACATAGACAGTAAGATGAGTCAGTCTTCTTGTACATAAGTCGGCATTGTGCCTTTTGTATTTAATTCCGATGCAATTTCTGTGTTTCATCGTCAATAAGAAGGTCCAAGGGATACAGTAAATCTGAAGTGAAGCATCGGAATTTGTAACTAGTGTCACAGGAATGGTTCAATACATAGACAGTAATAAGAGTCAGAGTTCTTGTACTTAAGTCGGCATTGTGCCTTTTGTATTTAATTTCTGATGCAATTTCTGTGTTTCATCGTCAATAAGAAGGTCCAAAGTGATACAGTAAACCTGAAGTAAGACATCGGAATCCATAACTAGTGTCACAGGAATGGTTCAAAGCATAGACAGTAAGAAGAGTCGGTCTTCTTGTACTTAAGTCGGCATTGTGCCTTTTCTATTTAATTACGATGCAATTTCTGTGTGTCGTCGTCAATAAGAAGGTCCAAGGGATACAGTAAACCTGACGTGAAGCATCGGAATCTATAACTAGTGTCACAGGAATGTTTCAAAGCATAGACAGTAAGAAGAGTCAGTCCTTATGTACTTAAGTAGGCATTGTGCTTTTTGTATCTAATTCCGATGCAATTTCTGTGTTTCATCGTCAATAAGAAGTTCGGAGGGATATAGTAAACCAGAAGTGAAGCATCGGAATGTATAACTAGAATCACAGGAATGGTTCAAAACATAGACAGTAAGAAGAGTCAGTCTTCTTGTACTTAAGACGGCATTGTGCCTTTTATGTTTAATTCCGATGCAATTTCTGTGTTTCATCGTCAATAAGAACGTCAGAGGGATACAGTAAACCTGAAGTGAAGCATCGGAATCTATAACTAGTGTCACAGGAATGGTTCAAAACATAGACAGTAAGATGAGTCAGTCTACAAGTACATAAGTCGGCATTGTGGCTTTTCTATTTAATTCCGATGCAATTTCTGTGATTCATCGTCAGTAAGAAGATCCAAGGGATACAGTAAACCTGACGTGAAGCATCGGAATCTATAACTAGTGTCACAGGAATGGTTGAAAACATAGACAATAGAAAGGGTCAGTCTTCTTGTACTTAAGTCGGCATTGTCCAGTTTGTATTTAATTCCGATGCAATTTGTGTGTTTTAACGTCTATAAGAAGATCAGAGAGATACAGTAAACCTGAAGTGAAGCATCGGAATATATAACAATTGTCACAGGGATGGTTCAAAACATAGACATTAGGAAGAGTCGGTCTTCTTGTACTTACTTCGGCATTTTGCCTTTTGTATTTAATTCCGATGCAATTTCTGTGTTTCATGGGCAATAAGAAGGTCCAAGTGATACAGTAAACCTGAAGTGAGACATCGGAATCAATAACTAGTGTCACAGGAATGGTTCAAAACATAGACAGTAAGAAGAGTCGGTCTTCTTGTACTTAAGTCGGCATTGTGCCTTTTCTATTTAATTACGATCCAATTTCTGTGTTTCATCGTCAATAAGAACGTCAGAGGGATACAGTAAAACCGAAGTGAACCATTGGAATCAATAAGTGGTGTCACAGGAATGGTTCAAAACATAGTCAGTAAGTAGAGTCAGTCTCCTTGTACTTAAATCGGCATTGTGCCTTTCGTATTCAATTCCGACGCAATTTCGGTGTTTCATCGTCAATAAGAAGGTCCAATGGATACAGTAATCCTGAAGTGAAGCATCGGTATCTATAACTAGTGTCACAGGATCGGTTCAAAGCATAGACAGTATTAAGAGTCAGTCTTCTTGTACTTAAGTCGGCATTGTGCCTTTTCTATTTAATTCCGATGCAATTTCTGTGTTTCATCATCAATAAGAAGGTCAGAGGGATACAGTAAACCTGAAGTGAAGCATCGGAGTCTATAACTAGTGTCACAGGAATGGATCAAAGCATAGTCAGTAAGAAGAGTCAGTCTTCTTGTACTTAAATCGGCATTGTGCTTTTTCTATTTAATTCCGATGCAATATCTGTGTTTCGTCGACAATAAGAAGGTACAAGTAATACAGTAAACCTGAAGTGAAGCATCGGAATCTATAACTAGTGTCACAGAAATTTTTCAAATCTTAATCAGTAAGAAGAGTCAGTCTTCTTGTACTTAAGTCGGCATTGTGCCTATTGTATTTAATTCCGATGGAATTTCTGTGTTTCATCGTCAATAACACGGTCCAAGGGATACAGTAAACATATAGTAAAGCATCGGAATCTAAAACTGGTCTCACAGGAAATGTTCACAACATAGTCAGTAAGAAGAGTCAGTCTTCTTGTACTTAAGTCTGCATTCTGCTTTTTGTATATAATTGCGATGCAATTTCTGTGTTTCATCGTCAGTAAGAAGGTCAGAGGGATACAGTAAACCTGAGGGGAAGCATCGGAATCTATAACTAGTGTCACAGGAATGGTTCAAAACATAGAGAGTTGGAAGAGCAGTCCTCTTGTACTTAAGTCGTGATTGTGCCTCTTGTATTTAATACCGATGCAATTTCTGTGTTTCATCGTCAATAAGGAGGTCAGAGGGGTACAGTAAACCTGAAGTGAAGCATCAGAATCTATAACTAGAGTCACAGGGATGGTTCAAAACATAGACAGTAGGAAGGGTCGGTCTTCTTGTACTTAAGTAGGCATTGTGCCTTTTGTATTTAATTCCGATGCAATTTCTGTGTTTCATGGTCAATAAGAAGGTCGAAGTGATACAGTATACCTGAAGTGAGACATCGGAATCCATAACTAGTGTCACAGTAATGGTTCCAAACATAGACAGTAAGAAGAGTCAGTCTTCTTGTACTTAAGTCGGCATTGTGCCTTTTCTATTTAATTAGGATGCAATTTCTGTGTTTCATCGTCAATAAGAACGTCAGAGGGATACAGTAAAACCGAAGTGAAGCATTGGAATCAATAAGTGTTGTCACAGGAATGGTTCAAAACATAGTCAGTAAGAAGAGTGAGTCTTCTTGTACTTAAGTCCGCATTGTGCCTTTCGTATTCAATTCCGACGCAATTTAGGTGTTTCATCATCAATAAGAAGGTCCAAGGGATACAGTAAATCTGAAGTGAAGCATCGAAATCTATAACTAGTGTCGCAGGAATGGTTCAAAACATAGTCAGTAAGAAGAGTCAGTCTATTTGTACTTAAGTCAGCATTGTGCCTTTTGTACTTAATTCCGATGCATTTTCTGTGTTTCATCGTCAATAAGAAGGTCAGAGGGATACAGTAAGCCTGAAGTGAAGCATCGGAATCTATAACTAGTGTCACAGGAATAATTCAAAACATAGTCAGTAAGAAGAGTCAGTCTTCTTGTACTTAAGTCGGCATTGTGCCTTTCGTATTCAATTCCACCGCAATTTCGGTGTTTCATCGTCAATAAGAAGGTCCAAGGGATACAGTAATCCAGAAGTGAAGCTTCGGAATCTATAACTAGTGTCACAGGATAGGTTCAAAACATAGACAGTAAGTAGAGTCAGTCTTCCTGTACTTAAGTCGGCATTGTGCCTTTTCTATTTAATTCCGGTGCAATGTCTGTGTTTCGTCGTCAATAGGAAGGTACAAGTAATACAGTAAACCTGAAGTGAAGCATCGGAATCTTAAACCGGTCTCACAGGAAAGGTTCAAAACATAGAGATTAAGAGGAGTCAGTCTTCTTGTACTTAAGTCGGCATTGTGCATTTAGTATTTAATTCCGATGCAATTTCTGTGATTCATCGTCAATACGAAGGTTAGAGGGGTACAGTAAACCTGAAGTGAAGCATCGGAATCTATATCTAGTGTCACTGGAATGGTTCAAAACGTAGACAGTAAGTAGAGTCAGTCTTCTTGTACTTAAGTCGGCATTGTGCCATTTCTATTTAATTCCGATGCAATATCTGTGTTTTATCTTCAATAGGAAGGTCAGAGGGATATAGTAAACCTGAAGTGAAGCATCGGAATCTATAACTAGTGTCACAGGAAAGGTTCAAATCATAGACAGTAGGAAGAGTCAGTCTTCTTGTACTTAAGTCGGCATTGTGCCTTTTCTATTTAATTCCGATGCAATTTCTGTGTTTCATCGTCAATAGGAAGTTCCATGGGATACAGTAACTTATAGTGAAGCATCGGAATCTAAAACTCGTCTCACAGGAAATGCTCACAACATAGTCAGTAAGAAGAGTCAGTCTTCATGTACTTAAGTCGGCATTGTGCCTTTTGTATATATTTCCGATGCAATATCTGTGTTTCATCGTCAATAAGAAGGTCAGAAGGATACAGTAAACCTGAAGTGAAGCATCAGAATCTATAACTAGTGTCACAGGAATGGTTCAAAGCATAGACAGTAGGAAGGGTCAGTCCACTTGTACTTAAGTCTGCATTGTGCCTCTTCTATTTAATTCCGATGCAATTTCTGTGTTTCGTCATCAATAAGAAGGTCCAAGGGATATCGAAAACCTGAAGTGAAGCATCGGAATCTATAACTAGTGTCACAGGAATAGTTCACGCATAGACAGTAAGAAGAGTCAGTCTTCTTGTACTTCAGCCGGCATTGTGCCTTTTGTATGTAATTCCGATGCAATTTCTGTGTTTCATCGTCAATAAGAAGGTCCAAGGGATACAGTAAACCTGAAGTGAAGCATCGGAATCTATAACTAGTGTCACAGGAATGATTCAAAACATAGACAGTAATAAGAGTCAGACTTCATGTACTTAAGTCGGCATTGCGCCCTTTGTATTTAATTCCTGATGGAATTTCTGTGTTTCATCGTCAATAAGAAAGTCAGAGGGATGCAGTAAACCTGAAGTGAAGCATCGGAATCTATAACTAGTGTCACAGGAATGGTTCAAAACATAGTGAGTAGGAAGAGTCAGTCTTCTTGTACTTAAGTCGTCATTGTGCCTTTTGTATTTAATACCGATGCAATTTCTGTGTTTCATCGTCAATAATGAGGTCAGAGGGATACAGGAAGCCTGAAGTGAAGCATCGGAATCTATAACTAGTGTCACAGGAATGGTTCAAAACATAGTCAGTAAGAAGAGTCAGTCTTCTTGTACATTATTCGGCATTGTGCCTTTTTATTTAATTCCGATGCAATTTCTGTGTTTCATTGTCAACAAGAAGGTCCAAGGGATACAGTAAACCTGATGTGAAGCATCGGAATATATAACTAGTGTCACAGAAATGGTTCAAAACATAATCAGTAAGAAGAGTCAGTCTTCTTGTACTTAAGTCGGCATTGTGCCTTTTCTATTTAATTCCGATGCAATTTCTGTGTTTCATCGTCAATAAGAAGGTCCATGGGATACAGTAACATATAGTGAAGCATCGGAATCTAAAACTGGTCTCACAGGAAATGTTCACAACATAGTCAGTAGGAAGAGTCAGTCTTCATGTACTAAATTCGGCATTGTGCCTTTGGTATATAATTGCGATACAATTTCTGTTGTTCATCGTCAATAAGAAGGCCAGAAGGATACAGTAAACCTGAAGTGAAGCATCGGAATCTATAACTAGTGTCACAGTAATGGTTAAAAAATAGACAGTAAGAAGAGACAGTCTTCTTGTACTTAAGTCGGCTTTGTGCATTTTGTATTTCATTCCGATGCAATTTCTGTGTTTCATCGTCAATAAGAAGGTCCAAGGGATATAGTAAACATATAGTGAAGCATCGGAATCTAAAACTGGTCTCACAGGAAATGTTCACAACATAGTCAGTAAGAAGAGTCAGTCTTCTTGTACATAATTCGGCATTGTGCCTTTTTATTTAATTCCGATGCAATTTCTGTGATTCATCGTCAATAAGAAGGTCCAAGGGATACAGGAAACCTGAAGTGAAGCATCGGAATCTACAACTAGTGTCACAGGAATGGTTCAAAACATAGAGAGTAGGAAGGGTCAGTCTTCTCTTACTTAAGTCGTCATTGTGCCTTTTGAGTTTAATTCAGATGCAATTTCTGTGTTTCATCGTCAATAAGGAGGTCAGAGGGATACAGTAAGCCAGAAGTGAAGCATCGGAATCTATAACTAGTGTCACAGGAATGGTTCAAAACATAGTCAGTAAATAGAGTCAGTCTTCTTGCTCATAATTCGGCATTGTGCCTTTTTATTTAATTCCGATGCAATTTCTGTGTTTCATCGTCAACAAGAAGGTCAGAGGGATACAGTATACCTGAAGTGAAGCATCGGAATCTATAACTAGTGTCACAGGAATGGATTAAAACCTAGACAGTAGGAAGAGTCAGTCTTCTTGTACTTGATCGGCATTGTGCATTTTGTATTTAATTCCGATGCAATTTCTGTGTTCCATCGTCAATAAGAAGGTTAGAGGGATACAGTAAACCAGAAGTGAAGCATCGGAAACTATTATAAGTGGCACAGGAATGGTTCAAAACATAGCCAGTAGGAAGAGACAGTCTTCTTGTACTTAAGTCGGCATTGTGCCTTTTGTATTTAATACCGATGCAATTTCTGTGATTCATAGTCAATAAAAAGGTCCAAGGGATTCAGCAAACCTGAAGTGAGGCATCGGAAACTATAACTAGTGTCACAGGAACAACTCAAAACATAGTCAGTAAGAAGAGTCAGTCTTCTTGTACTTAAGACGGCATTGTGCCTTTTGTATTTAATTCCGATGAAATTTCTGTGTTCCATCGTC
This sequence comes from Schistocerca americana, assembly GCF_021461395.2. Taxonomy (NCBI): domain Eukaryota; kingdom Metazoa; phylum Arthropoda; class Insecta; order Orthoptera; family Acrididae; genus Schistocerca; species Schistocerca americana. The sequence goes on along the minus strand of NC_060130.1, from coordinate 4,738,894 downwards.
AATAAGAAGATCCAAGCGATACAGTAAGCCTGAAGTGTGGCATCAGAATCAATAACTAGTGTCACAGGAATTGTTCAAACATAGACAGTAAGAAGAGTCAGTATCCTTGTACTTAAATAGGCATTGTGCCTTTCGTATTTAATTCCGATGCAATTTCTGTGTTTCATCGTCAATAAGAAGGTCAGACGGATACAGTAAACCTGAAGTGAAGCATCGCAATGTATTACTAGTGTCACAGGAATGGTTCAAAACATAGACAGTAGGAAGAGGTAGTATTCTTGTACTTGAGTCGGCATTGTGGCTTTTGTATTTATTTTAGATGCAATTTCTGTGTTTCATCGTCAATAAGAAGGTCCAAGGGATACAGTAAACATATAGTGAAGCATCGGAATAAAAACTGGTCACACAGGAAATGTTCAAAACATAGTCAATAAGAAGAGTCAGTCTTCTTGTACTTAAGTCGGCATTGTGCTTTTCCATTTAATTCCGATGCAATTTCTGTGTTTCATCGTCAATAAGAAGGTCAGAGGGATACAGTAAACCTGAAGTGAAGCATCAGAATCTATAACTGGTGTCACAGAAATGGTTCAAAACATAGACAGTAAGAAGAGTAAGTCCACTTGTACTTATGTCGGCATTGTGCCTTTTGTATTTAATTCCAATGCAATTTCTGTGTTTCATCCACAATAAGAAGGTCAGAGGGATACAGTAAACCTGAAGTAAAGCATCGGAATCTATAACTAGTGTCACAGGAATAGTTCAAATCAAAGACAGTTGGATGCGTCAGTCTTCTTGTACTTAAGTTGGCATTGTTATTTTTGTACTTAATTCCGATGCAATTTCTGTGTTTCATCGTCAATAAGAAGGTCCAAGGGATACAGGAAACCTGAAGTGAGGCATCGGAAACTCTAACTAGTGTCACAGGACTGGTTCAAAACATAGTCACTAAGAAGAGTCAGTCTTCTTTTATTTAAGTCGGCGTTGTGCCTTTTGTATTTATTTCCGATGCAATTTCTGTGTTTCATCGTCAATAAGAAGGTCAGAGGGATACAGTAAACCTGAGGTGATGCTTCGGAATCTATAACTAGTGTCACAGGAATAGTTCAAAACATAGACAGTAAGAAGTGTCAGTCTTCTTGTACTTAAGTCAGCATTGTGCCTTTTCTATTCAATTCCGATGTAATTTCCGTGTTTCATTGTCAATAAGAAGGTCAGAGGGATACAGTAAACCTGAAGTGAGGCATCGGAAATTATAACTAGTGTCACAGGAATGGTTCAAAACATAGTCAGTGAGAAGAGTTAGTCTTCTTGTACTTAAGTCGGCATTGTGCCTTTTGTATTTAATTCCGATGCAATTTCTGTGTTCCATCGTCAATAAGAAGGTCCAAGGGATACAGTACACCTGAAGTGAGGCATCGGAATCTATAACTAGTGTCACAGGAATTGTTCAAAACATAGACAGTAAGAAGAGTCAGTCTTCTGGTTCTTAAGTCAGCATTGTGCCTTTTCTATTTAATTCCGATGTAATTTCTGTGTTTCATCGTCAATAAGAAGGTCAGAGGCATACAGTAAACCTGATGTGAAGCTTCGGAATCTATAACTAGTGTCACAGGAATGGTTCAAAACATAGACAGTGGGAAGAGTCAGTCTTCTTGTAATTGAGTCGGCATTGTGCCTTTTGTATTTAATTCCAATGCAATTTCTGTGTTTCATCGTCAATAAGAAGGTCCAAGGGGTTTACACCTGAAGTGAGGCATCGGAAACTCTAACTAGTGTCACAGGAATGGTTCAAAACATAGTCACTAAGAAGAGTCAGTCTTCTTATATTTAGGTCGGCGTTGTGCCTTTTGTATTTATTTCCGATGCAATTTCTGTGTTTCATCGTCAATAAGAAGGTCAGAGGGATACAGTAAACCTGAAGTGAGGCCTCGGAATCTATAACTAGTGTCACAGGAATTGTTCAAACATAGCCAGTAAGAAGAGTCAGTCTTCTTGTACTTAAGTCGGCATTGTGCCTTTTGTATTTAATTCCGATGCAATTTCTGTGATTCATCGTAATTAAGAAGGTCCAAGGGATACAGCAAACCTAAAGTGAAGCATCGTAGTCTATAACTAGTGTCACAGGAATGGTTCAAGACATAGACAGTAAGAAGAGACAGTTTTCTTGTACTTAAGTCAGCATTGTGCTTTTTCTATTCAATTCCGATATAATTTCTGTGTTTCATCGACAATAAGAAGGTGCAAGCGATACAGTAAGCCAGAAGTGAGGCATCGGAATCAATGACTAGTGTCACAGGAATTGTTCAAAAATAGACAGTAAGAAGAGTCAGTCTCCTTGTACTTAAATCGGCATTATGCATTTTGTATTTAATTCCGAGGCAATTTCTGTGTTTCATCGTCAATAAGAATGTCCAAGGGATACAGTAAACCTGAAGTGAAGCTTCGGAATCTATAACTAGTGTCACAGGAATGGTTCAAAGCATAGACAGTAAGAAGTGTCAGTCTTCTTGTACTTAAGTCAGCATTGTGCCTTTTCTATTCAATTCCGATGTAATTTCTGTGTTTCATCGTCAATAAGAAGGTCAGAGGGATACAGTAAACCTGAAGAGAAGCATCGGAATCTATAACTAGTGTCACAGGAATGGTTCAAAACATAGACAGTACGAAGAGTCAGTCTTCTTGTACTTGAGTCGGCATTGTGCCATCTGTATTTAATTCCGAAGCAATTTCTGTGTTTCATCGTCAATAACAAGGTTAGAGGGATTCAGTAAACCTGAAGTGAAGCATCGGAATCTATACCTAGTGTCACAGGAATGATTCAATACATAGACAGTAGGAAGAGTCAGTCTTCTTGTACTTATGTCGGCATTGTGCCTTTTCTATTTAAATCCGATGCAATTTCTGTGTTTCATCGTCAATAAGAAGGTCAGAGGGATACAGTAAACCTGAAGAGAAGCATCGGAATCTAAAACTAGTGTCACAGGAATGGTTCAAAGCATAGACAGTAGGAAGAGTCAGTCTTCTTGTACTTAAGTCGGCATTGTGCCATTTGTATTTAATTCCGATGCAATTTCTGTGTTTCATCGTCAATAAGAAGGTCAGAGGGATACAGTAAACCTGAAGTGAGGCATCGGAAGTTATAACTAGTGTCACAGGAATGGTTCAAAACATAGTCAGTAAGAAGAGTCAGTCTTCTTGTACTTAAGTCAGCATTGTGCCTTTTGTATTTAATTCCGATGCAATTTCTGTGTTCCATCGTCAATAAGAAGGTCCAAGGGATACAGTACACCTGAAATGAGGCATCGGAATCTATAACTAGTGTCACAGGAATTGTTCAAAACATAGACAGTAAGAAGAGTCAGTCTTCTGGTTCTTAAGTCAGCATTGTGCCTTTTCTATTTAATTCCGATGTAATTTCTGTGTTTCATCGTCAATAAGAAGGTCAGAGGCATACAGTAAACCTGATTTGAAGCATCGGAATCTATAACTAGTGTCACAGGAATGGTTCAAATCATAGACAGTAGGAAGAGTCAGTCTTCTTGTAATTGAGTCGGCATTGTGCCTTTTGTATTTAATTCTAATGCAATTTCTGTGTTTCATCGTCAATAAGAAGGTCAGAGGGATACAGTAAACCTGAAGTGAAGCATCGGAATCTATAACTAGTGTCACAGGTATGGTTCAAAACATAGACAGTAAGAAGAGTCAGTCATCTTGTACTTAAGTCAGCATTGTGCCTTTTCTATTCCATTCCGATGTAATTTCTGTGTTTCATCGTCAATAAGAAGGTCAGAGGGATACAGTAAACCTGAATGAAGCGTCGGAATCTATAACTAATGTCACAGGAATGGTTCAATACATAGACTGTAGGAAGGTTCAGTCTTCTAGTACTTAAGTCGGCATTGTGCCTCTTGTATTTAATTCCGATGCAATTTCTGTGCTCCTTCGTCAATAAGTACGTCTAAGGGATACAGTACACCTAAAGTGAGGCATCGGAATCCATAACTAGTGTCACAGGAATTGTTCAAACATAGACAGTAAGAAGAGTCAGTCTTCTTGTACTTTAGTCGGCATTGTGCCTTTTGTATTTAATTCCGATGCAATTTCTGTGTTGCATCGTCAATAAGGAGGTCAGAGGGATACAGTAAACCTGAAGTGAAACATCGGAATCTCTAACTAGTGTCACAGGAATGGTTCAAAGCGTAGACAGTAGGAAGAGTCAGTCTTCTAGTACTTAAGTCGGCATTGTGCCTTTTGTATTTAATTCGGATGCAATTTCTGTGTTTCATCGTCGATAAGAAGGTCCAAGGGATACAGTAAACCTGAAGTGAGGCAGCGGAAACTATAACTAGTATCACAGGAATGGTTCAAACATAGTCAGTAAGAAGAGTCAGTCTTCTTGTACTTATGTCGGCATTGTGCCTCTCGTATTTAATTCCGATGCAATTTCTGTGTTCCATCGTCAATAAGAAGGTTCAAGGGATACAGTAAACCTGAAGTGAGGCATCGGAATCTATAACTAGTATCGCAGGAATGGTTCAAACATAGTCAGTAAGAAGAGTCAGTCTTCTTGTACTTCAGTCGGCATTGTGCCTTTTGTATTTAATTCCGATGCAATTTCTGTGTTTCATCGTCAATAAGAAAGTCAGAGGGATACAGTAAACCTGAAGTGAAGCATCGGATTCTAAAACTAGTGTCAAAGGAATAGTTCAAATCACAGACAGTAGGAAGCGTCAGTCTTCTTGTACTTAAGTTGGCATTGTGCCTTTTGTATTTAATTCCGATGCAATGTCTGTGTTTCATCGTCAATAAGAAGGTCCAAGGGATACAGTAAACCTGATGTGAGGCATCGGAAACTCTAACTAGTGTCACAGGAATTGTTCAAACGTAGACAGTAAGAAGAGTCAGTCTTCTTGTACTTGAGTCGGCATTGTGCCTTTTGTATTTAATTCCGATGCAATTTCTGTGTTTCATCGTCAATAAGAAGGTCCAAGGGATACAGTAAACCTGAAGTGAAGCATCGGAATCTATAACTAGTGTCACAGGAATGGTTCAAATCATAGACAGTAAGAAGGGACAGTTTTCTTGTACTTAAGTCAGCATTGTGCCTTTTCCTATTCCATTCCGATGTAATTTCTGTGTTTGATCGTCAATAAAAAGGTCAGAGGGATACAGTAAACCTGAAGTGAAACGTCGGAATCTATAACTAGTGTCACAGGAATGGTTCAAATCATAGACAGTAGGAGGAGTCAGTCTCCTTGTACTTGAGTCGGCATTGTGCCTTTCGTATTTATATCCAATGCAATTTCTGTGTTTCATCGTTAATAAGTAGGTCCAAGGGGTACAGTAAACACATAGTGAAGCATCGGAATCTAAAACTGGTCTCACAGGAAATGTTCACAACATGGTCAGTAAGAAGAGTCAGTCTTCTTGTACTTAAGTCGGCATTGTGCCTTTTCTATCTATTTCCGATGCAATTTCTATGTTTCATCGTCAATAAGAAGGTTAGAGGGATTCAGTAAACCTGAAGTGAAGCATCGGAATCTATAACTAGTGTCACAGGAATGATTCAATACATAGACAGTAGGAAGAGTCAGTCTTCTTGTACTTATGTCGGCATTGTGCCTTTTCTATTTAAATCCGATGGAATTTCTGTGTTTCATCGTCAATAAGAAGGTCAGAGGGATACAGTAAGCCTGAAGAGAAGCATCGGAATCTATAACTAGTGTCACAAAAATGGTTCAAAGCATAGACAGTAGGAAGAGTCAGTCTTCTTGTACTTAAGTCGGCATTGTGCCTTTTGTATTTAATTCCGATGAAATTTCTGTGTTTCATCGTCAATAAGAAGGTCAGAGGGATACAGTAAACCTGAAGTGAGGCATCGGAAATTATAACTAGTGTCACAGGAATGGTTCAAAACATAGACAGTAAGAATAGTCAGTCTTCTTGTACTTAAGTCGGCATTGTGCCTTTTGTATTTACTTCCGATGCAATTTCTGTGTTCCATCGTCAATAAGAAGGTCCAAGGGATACAGTACACATGAAGTGAGGCATCGGAATCAATAACTAGTGTCACAGGAAATGTTCAAAACATAGACAGTAAGAAGAGTCAGTATTCTGGTTCTTAAGTCAGCATTGTGCCTTTTCTATTAATTTCCGATGTAATTTCTGTGTTTCATCGTCAATAAGAAGGTCAGAGGCATACAGTAAACCTGAAGGGGAAGCATCGGAGTCTATAACTAGTGTGACAGGAATAGTTCAAATCATAGACAGTAGGAAGAGTCAGTCTTCTTGTAATTGAGTCGGCATTGTGCCTTTTGTATTTAATTCCAATGCAATTTCTGTGTTTCATCGTCAATAAGAAGGTCAGAGGGATACAGTAAACCTGAAGTGAAGCATCGGAATCTATAACTAGTGTCACAGGTATGGTTCAAAACATAGTCAGTAAGAAGAGTCAGTTTTCTTGTACTTAAGTCAGCATTGTGCCTTTTCTATTCCATTCCGATGTAATTTCTGTGTTTCATCGTCAATAAGAAGGTTAGAGGGATACAGTAAATCTGAAGTGAAGCATCGGAATCTATAACTAGTGTCACAGGAATGGTTCAATACATGGACTGTAGGAAGGTTCAGTCTTCTAGTACTTGAGTCGGCATTGTGCCATATGTATTTAATTCCAATGCAATTTCTGTGTTTCATCGTCAATAAGAAGGTCAGAGGGATACAGTAAACCTGAAGTCAGGATTGGAATCTATAACTAGTGTCACAGGAATTGCTCAAACATAGACAGTAAGAAGAGTCAGTCTACTTGTACTTAAGTCGGCATTGTGCCTTTTGTATATAATTCCGATGCAATTTCTGTGTTTCATCGTCAATAAGAAGGTCCAAGGGATACAGTAAACCTGAAGTGAAGCATCGGAATCTATAACTAGTGTCACAGGAATGGTTGAAAACATGGACAGTTATAAGAGTCAGTCTTCTTGTACTTAAGTCGGCATTGTGCCTCTTGTATTTAATTCCGATGCATTTCTGTGTTCCTTCGTCAATAAGTAGGTCTAAGGGATACAGTACACCTAAAGTGAGGCATCGGAATCCATAACTAGTGACACAGGAATTGTTCAAACATACACAGTAAGAAGAGTCAGTCTTCTAGTACTTAAGTCGGCATTGTGCCATTTGTATTTAATTCCGATGCAATTTCTGTGTTTCATCGTCAATAAGAAGGTCCAAGCGATACAGTAAACCTGTAGTGAAGCATCGGAATCTATAACTAGAGTTATAGGAATGATTCAAAACATAGGCTGTAAGAAGAGTCAGTCTTCTTGTAGTTAAGTCAGCATTGTGTCTTTTCTATTTAATTCCGATGTAATTTCTGTGTTTGATCGTCAATAAAAAGGTCAGAGGGATACAGTAAACCTGAAGTGAAACGTCGGAATCTATAACTAGTGTCACAGGAATGGTTCAAATCATAGACAGTAGGAAGAGTCTGTCCTCTTGTACTTAAGTCGGCATTGTGCCTTTTGTATTTAATTCCGATGCAATTTCTGTGTTTCATCGTCAATAAGAAGGTCCAAGCGATACAGTAAACCTGTAGTGAAGCATCGGAATCTATAACTAGAGTCATAGGAATGGTTCAAAACATAGACAGTAGGAAGAGTCTGTCCTCTTGTACTTAAGTCGGCATTGTGCCTTTTCTATTTAATTCCGATGCAATTTCTGTGTTTCATCGTCGATAAGAAGGTCCAAGGGATACAGTAAACCTGAAGTGAGGCAGCGGAAACTATAACTAGTATCACAGGAATGGTCAAAACATAGTCAGTAAGAAGAGTCAGACTTCTTGTACTTAAGTCGGCATTGTGCCTCTCGTATTTAATTCCGATGCAATTTCTGTGTTCCATCGTCAATAAGAAGGTCCAAGGGATACAGTAAACCTGAAGTGAGGCATCGGAATCTATAACTAGTATCGCAGGAATGGTTCAAACACAGTCAGTAAGAAGAGGCAGTCATCTTGTACTTCAGTTGGCATTGTGCCTTTTGTATTTAAATCCAATGCAATTTCTGTGTTTCATCGTCAATAAGAAGGTCAGAGGGATACAGTAAACCTGAAGTGAGGCATCGGAATCTATAACTAGTATCGCAGGAATGGTTCAAACATAGTCAGTAAGAAGAGTCAGCCTTCTTGTACTTAAGTCGGCATTGTGCCTTTTTTTTCTATTTCCGATGCAATTTCTGTGTTTCATCGTCAATAAGAAGGTCAGAGGGATACAGTAAACCTGAAGTGAAACGTCGGAATCTATAACTAGTGTCACAGGAATGGTTCAAATCATAGACAGTAGGAAGAGTCTGTCCTCTTGTACTTAAGTCGGCATTGTGCCTTTTGTATTTAATTCCGATGCAATTTCTGTGTTTCATCGTCAATAAGAAGGTCCAAGCGATACAGTAAACCTGTAGTGAAGCATCGGAATCTATAACTAGTGTCACAGGAATGGTTCAATACATGGACTGTAGGAAGGTTCAGTCTTCTAGTACTTGAGTCGGCATTGTGCCATATGTATTTAATTCCTATGCAATTTCTGTGTTTCATGGTCAATAAGAAGGTCAGAGGGATACAGTAAACCTGAAGTGAGGCATCGGAATCTATAACTAGTGTCACAGGAATTGCTCAAACATAGACAGTAAGAAGAGTCAGTCTTCTTGTACTTAAGTCGGCATTGTGCCTTTTGTATATAATTCGGATGCAATATCTGTGTTTCATCGTTAATAAGAAGGTCCATGCGATACAGTAAACCTGTAGTGAAGCATCGGAATCTATAACTAGAGTCATAGGAGTGGTTCAAAACATAGACAGTAAGAAGAGTCAGTCTTCTTGTAGTTAAGTCAGCATTGTGCCTTTTCTATTTAATTCCGATGTAATTTCTGTGTTTCATCGTCAATAAGAAGGTCAGAGGGATACAGTAAACCTGAAGTGAAACATCGGAATCTATAACTAGTGTCACAGGAATGGTTCAAAACATAGACAGTAGGAAGAGTCTGTCCTCTTGTACTTAAGTCGGCATTGTGCCTTTTGTATTTAATTCCGATGCAATTTCTGTGTTTCATCGTCGATAAGAAGGTCCAAGGGATACAGTAAACCTGAAGTGAGGCAGCGGAAACTATAACTAGTATCACAATAATGGTTCAAACATAGTCAGTAAGAAGAGTCAGTCTTCTTGTACTTAAGTCGGCATTGTGCCTCTCGTATTTAATTCCGATGCAATTTCTGTGTTCCATCGTCAATAAGAAGATCCAAGGGATACAGTAAACCTGAAGTGAGGCAACGGAATCTATAACTAGTATCGCAGGAATGGTTCAAACACAGTCAGTAAGAAGAGTCAGTCTCCTTGTACTACAGTCGGCATTGTGCCTTTTGTATTTAATTCCGATGCAATTTCTGTGTTTCATCGTCAATAAGAAGGTCAGAGGCATACAGTAAACCTGAAGGGGCAGCATCGGAATCTATAACTAGTGTCACAGGAATGGTTCAAATCATAGACAGTAGGAAGAACCAGTCTTCTTGTAATTGAGTCGGCATTGTGCCTTTTGTATTTAATTCCAATGCTATTTCTGTGTTTCATCGTCAATAAGAATGTCAGAGGGATACAGTAAACCAGAAGTGAACCATCGGAATCTGTAACTAGTGTCACAGGAATTGCTCAAACATAGACAGTAAGAAGAGTCAGTCTTCTTGTACTTAAGTCGGCATTGTGCCTTTTGTATATAATTCCGATGCAATTTCTGTGTTTCATCGTCAATAAGAAGGTCCAAGGGATACAGTAAACCTGAAGTGAAGCATCGGAATCTATAACTAGTGTCACAGGAATGGTTCAAAACATAGACAGTTAAAAGAGTCAGTCTTCTTGTAGATAAGTCAGCATTGTGCCTTCTCTATTTAATTCCGATGTAATTTCTGTGTTTCATTGTCAATACGAGGGTCAGAGGGATACAGGAAACCTGAAGTGAAGCATCGGAATCTGTAACTAGTGTCACAGGAACGATTCAAAACTTAGACAGTAGGAAGAGTCAGTGTTCTTGTACTTTAGACGGCATTGTGCCTTTTGTATTTAATTCCGATGCAATTTCTGTGATTCATCGTCAATAAGAAGGTCAGAGGGATACAGTAAAATCTGCAGTGAAGCATCGGAATCAATAACTAGTGTCACAGGAATGGTTCAAAACATAGACAGTAGGAAGAGTCAGTCTTCTTGTAGTTAAGTTGGCATTGAGCCTTTTGTAATTAATTCCGATGCAATGTCTGTGTTTCATCGTCAATACGGAGGTCCAACGGATACAGTAAACCTGAAGTGAGGCATCGGGAACTATAACTAGTGTCACAGGAATGGTTCAAAAATAGTCAGTAAGAAAAGTCAGTCTCCTTGTACTTATGTCGGCATTGTGCCTCTTGTATTTAATTCCGATGCAATTTATGTGTTCCTTCGTCAATAAGTAGGTCTAAGGGATACAGTACATCTAAAGTGAGGCATCGGAATCCATAACTAGTATCACAGGAATTGTTCAAACATAGACAGTAAGAAGAGCCAGTCTTCTAGTACTTAAGTCGGCATTGTGCCTTTTGTATTTAATTCCGATGCAATTTCTGTGTTTCATCGTCAATACGAAGGTCCAAGCGATACAGTAAACCAGTAGTGAAGCACCGGAATCTATAACTAGAATCATAGGAATGGTTCAAAACATAGACAGTAGGAAGAGTCTGTTCTCTTGTACTTAAGTCGGCATTGTGCCTTTTCTATTTAATTCCGATGCAATTTCTGTGTTTCATCGTCGATAAGAAGGTCCAAGGTATACAGTAAACCTGAAGTAAGGCAGCGGAAACTATAACTAGTATCACAGGAATGGTTCAAACATAGTCAGCAAGAAGAGTCAGTCTTCTTGTACTTAAGTCGGCATTGTGCCTCTCGTATTTAATTCCGATGCAATTTCTGTGCTCCATCGTCAATAAGAAGGTCCAAGGGATACAGTTACCCTGAAGTGAGGCATCGGAATCTATAACTAGTATCGCAGGAATGGTTCAAACATAGTCAGTAAGAAGAGTCAGTCTTCTTGTACTTCAGTCGGAATTGTGCCTTTTGTATTTAATTCCGATGCAATTTCTGTGTTACATCGACAATAAGAAGGTCAGAGGGATACAGTAAACCTGAAGTGAAGCATCGGAATCTGTAAGTGGTGTCACAGGAATGGTTCAAACATAGTCAGTAAGAAGAGTCAGTCTTCTTGTACTTAAGTTGGCATTGTGCCTTTCGTATTTAATTCCGATGCAATTTCGGTGTTTCATCGTCAATAAGAAGGACCAAAGGATGCAGTAAACCTGAAGTGAAGGATCGGAATCTATAACTAGTGTAACAGGAATGGTTCAAAACATAGACAGTAAGAAGAGTCAGTCTTCTTGTACTTAAGTCGGCATTGTGCCTTTTGTATTTAATTCCGATGCAATTTCTTTGTTTCATCGTCGATAAGAAGGTCCAAGGGATACAGTAAACCTGAAGTGAAGCATGGGATTCTATAACTAGTGTCACAGGAATTGTTCAAACATAGACAGTAAGAAGAGTCAGTCTTCTTGTACTTAAATCGGTATTGTGGCTTTTGTATTTAATTCAGATGCAACTTCTGTGTTTCATCGTCAATAAGAAGGTCCACCTGATACAGTTAACCTGAAGTGAAGCATCGCAATCTATAACTAGTGTCACAGGAATGGATCAAAACATGGACAGAAAGAAGAGTCAGTCATCTTGTACTTATGTCGGCATTGTGCCTTTTGTATATAATTCCGATGCAATTTCCGTGTTTCATCATCAACAATAAGGTCAGAGGGATACAGTAAACCTGAAGTGAAGCATCTGAATCTATAACTAGTGTCACAGGATTGGTTCAAAACATAGACAGTAAGATGAGTCAGTCTTCTTGTACATAAGTCGGCATTGTGCCGTTTCTATTTAATTCCGATGCAATTTTACTGATTCATCGTCAATAAGAAGGTACAAGAAATACAGTAAACCTAATGTGAAGCATCGGAATCTATAACTAGTGTCACAGGAATGGTTCAAAGCATAGACAGTAAGAAGAGTCAGTCTTCATGTACTTAAGACGGCGTTGTGCCTTTTCTATTTAATTCCGATGCAACTTCTGTGTTTCATCTTCAATTGGAAGGTCAGAGGGATACAGTAAACCTGACGTGAAGCATCGGAATCTATAACTAGTGTCACAGGAATGGTTCAAAACATAGACAGTAAGAAGAGTCACTCATCTTGTACCTAAGTCGGCTTTGTGCCTTTTCTATTTAATTCCGATGCAATTTCTGTGTTTCATCGTCAATAAGACGGTCCAAGGGTTACAGTAAAACTGAAGTGAGGCATCGGAAACTGTAACTAGTGTCACAGGAATAGTGCAAAACATAGTCAGTAAGAAGATTCAGTCTACTTGTACTTAAGTCGGCATTGTGCCTTTTGTATTTAATTCCGATGCGATTTCTGTGTTTTATCGTCAATAAGAAGGTCCAAGGGATACAGTAAACCTGAAGTGAGGCATCGTAATCTATAACTAGTGTCACAGGAATTGTTCAAACATAGACAGTAAGAAGAGTCAGTCATCTTGTACTTAAGTCGGCATTGTGCCTATTGTATTTAATTCCGATGCAATTTCTGTGTTTTATCGTCAATACGATGGTCCAAGGGATACAGTAAACCTGAAGTGAAGCATCGGAATCTATAACTAGTGTCACAGGAATGGTTCAAATCATAGACAGGTAAGGAGAGTCGGTCTTCTTGTACTTAAGTGAGCATTGTGCGTTTTCTATTTAATTCCGATGTAATTTCTGTGTTTCATCGTCAATAAGAAGGTCAGAAATATACAGTAAACCTGAAGTGAAGCATCGGAATCTATAACTAATGTCACAGGAATGGTTCAAAACATAGACGGTAGGAGGAGTCAGTCTTCTTGTACTTGAGTCGGCATTGTGCCTTTTGTATTTAATTCCAATGCATTTTCTGTGTTTCATCGTCAATAAGAAGGTCAGAGGGATACAGTAAACCTGAAGTGAAGCATCGGAATCTATTAGTAGTGTCACAGGAATGATTCAAACCATAGACTGTAGGAAGAGTCAGTCTTCTCGTACTTAAGACGGCATTGAGCATTTTCTACTTAATTCAAATGCAATTTCTGTGTTTCATCGTCCATAAGAAGGTCAGAGGGATACAGTAAACCTGAAGTGCGGCATCGGAATCTATAACTAGTGTCACAGGAATGGTTCAAAACGTAGTCAGTAAGAAGAGTCGGTCTTCTTGTACTGAAGTCCTCAGTGTGCCTTTTGTAATTAATTCCGATGCAATTTTCGTGTTTCATCTTCAATAAAAAGGTCCAACGGATACAATAAACCTGAAGTGAGGCATCGGAAACTATAACTAGTGTAACAGGAATGGTTCAAAACATAGTCAGTTAGAAGAGTCAGTCTTCTTGTACTTAAGTCGGCATTGTGCCTATTGTATTTAATTCAGATGCTACTTCTGTGTTTCATCGTCAATAAGAAGGTCCAAATGATACAGTAAACCTGAAGTGAAGCATCAGAATCTATAACTAGTGTCACAGTAATGGTTCAAAACATAGACAGCAAGAAAAGTCAGTCTTCTTATACTTAAGTCGGCATTTTGCCTTTTGTATTTAATTCCGATGCAATTTCTGTGTTGCATCGACAACAAGAAGGTCCAACGGATACAGTAAACCTGAAGTGAGGCATCTGAATCTATAACTAATGTCACAGGAATGGTTCAAACCATAGTCACTAAGAAGAGGCAGTCTTCTTGTACTTAAGTCGGCATTGTGCCTTTTGTAATTAATTCCGATGCAATTTCTGTGTTTATTTTGTCAATAAGAAGGTCCAAGGGATACAGTAATCCTGAAGTGAAGCATCGGAATCTATTAGTAGTGTCACAGGAATGATTCAAACCATAGACTGTAGGAAGAGTCAGTCTTCTTGTACTTAAGTCGGCATTGTGCCTTTTGCATTTAATTCCGATGCTACTTCTGTGTTTTATCGTCAATAAGAAGGTCCAACTGATACAGTAAACCTGAAGTGAAGCATCGGAATCTATAACTAGTGTCACAGTAATGGTTCAAACATAGACAGTAGGAAGAGTCAGTCTTCTTGTACTTAAGTCGGCATTGTGCCTTTTCTATTTAATTCCGATGCAATTTCTGTGTTTCATCGTCAATAAGAAGGTCAGAGGGATACAGTAAACATGAAGTGAAGCATCGGAATCTATATCTAGTGTCACAGGAATGGTTCAAAACATAGACAGTAAGATGAGTCAGTCTTCTTGTACATAAGTCAGCATTGTGCCTTTTCTATTTAATTCCGATGTAATTTCTGTGTTTCATCGTCAATAAGAGGGTCAGAGGGATACAGTAAACCTGAAGTGAAGCATCGGAATCTATAACTAGTGTCACAGGAATGATTCAAAACATGGACAGTAGGAAGAGTCAGTCTTCTTGTACTTTAGTCGGCATTGTGCCTTTTGTATTTAATTCCGATGCAATTTCTTTGTTTCATCGTCAATAAGAAGGTCAGAGGGATACAGTAAACCTGCAGTGAAGCATCGGAATCTATATCTAGTGTCACAGGAATGGTTCAAAACATAGACTGTAGGATGCGACAGTCTTCTTGTTCTTAAGTCGGCATTGTGCCTTTTGTATTTAATTCCGATGCAATTTCTGTGTTTCATCGTCAATAAGAAGGTCCAACAGATACAGTAAACCTGAAGTGAGGCATCGGATTCTATAACTAATGTCACAGGAATGGTTCAAACCATAGTCACTTAGAAGAGTCAGTCTTCTTGTACTTAAGTCGGCATTGTGCCTTTTGTAATTAATTCCGATGCAATTTCTGTGTTTATTTTTTCAATAAAAAGGTCCAAGGAATACAGTAAACCTGAAGTGAAGCATCGGAATCTATTAGTAGTGTCACAGGAATGATTCAAACCATAGACTGTAGGACGAGTCAGTCTTCTTGTAGTTAAGTCGTCATTGAGCCTTTTCTACTTAATTCAGATGCAATTTCTGTGTATCATCGTCAATACGAAGGTCAGAGGGATACAGTAAACCTGAAGTGAAGCATCGGAATCTATAACTAGTGTCACAGGAATGGTTCAAAGCATAGACAGTAAGAAGAGTCAGTCTTTCATCTATTTAAGTCGGCGTTGTGCATTTTCTATTTAATTCCGATGCAATTTCTGTGTTTCATCTTCAACAGGAAGGTCAGAAGGATACAGTAAACCTGAAGTGAAGCATCGGAATCTATAACTAGTGTCACAGGAATGGTTCAAAACATAGACAGTAAGAAGAGTCAGTCTTTTTGTACTTACGTCGGCATTGTGCCTTTCCTATTTAATTCCGATGCAATTTCTGTGTTTCATCGTCAATAAAACAGTCCAAGGGTTACAGTAAACCTGAAGTGAGGCTTCGGAAACTATAACTAGTGTCACAGGAATGGTGCAAAACATAGTCAGTAAGAAGAGTCAGTCTACTTGTACTTAAGTCGGCATTGTGCCTTTGTATTTAATTCCGATGCAATTTCTGTGTTTCATCGTCAATAAGAAGGTCCAAGGGATACAGTAAACCTGAAGTGAAGCATCGGAATCTATAACTAGTGTCACAGGAATGGTTCAAAACATAGACAGTAAGAAGAGTCGGTCTTCTTGTACTTAGGTGAGCATTGTGCCTCTTCTATTTAATTTCGATTTAATTTCTGTGTTTCATCGTCAATACGATGGTCCAAGGGATACAGTAAACCTGAAGTGAAGCATCGGAATCTATAACTAGTGTCACAGGAATGGTTCAAAACATAGACAGTAAGAAGAGTCGGTCTTCTTGTACTTAGGTGAGCATTGTGCCTCTTCTATTTAATTTCGATTTAATTTCTGTGTTCCAACGTCAATAAGAGGGTCAGGAAGATACAGTAAACCTGAAGTGAAGCATCGGAATCTATAACTAAAGTCACAGGAATGGTTCAATGCATAGACAGTAGGAGGAGTCAGTCTTCTTGTACTTGAGTCGGCATTGTGCCTTTTGTATTTAATTCCAATGCAATTTCTGTGTTTCATCGTCAATAAGAAGGTCAGAGGGATACAGTAAACCTGAAGTGAAGCATCGGAATCTATAACTAGTATCACAGGAATGATTCAAAACATAGACAGTAGGAAGAGTCAGTCTTCTTGTAACTTAATCGGCATTGTGCCTTTTGCTATTTAATTCCGATGCAACATCTGTGTTCCATCGTCAATAAGAAGGTCCAAGGGATACAGTAAACCTGAAGTGAGGCATCGGAATCTATAACTAGTGTCACAGGAATAGTTCAAAACGTAGTCAGTAAGAAGAGTCAACTTCTTGTACTTAAGTCCTCAGTGTGCCTTTTGTATTTAATTCCGATGCAATTTCTGTGTTTCAGCGTCAATTAGAAGGTCCAAGGGATACAGTAAACCTGAATTGAGGCATCGGAATCTATAACTAGTGTCACAGGAATGGTTGAAAACATAGTCAGTAGGAAGAGTCAGTCTTCTTGTACTTAAGTCGGCATTGTGCCTTCTCTATTTAATTCCGATGCAATTTCTGTGTTTCATCGTCAATAAGAAGATCCAGGGGATACAGTAAACCTGAAGTGAGGCATCGGAATCTATAACTAGTGTCACAGGAGTTGTTCAAACATCGACAGTAAGAAGAGTCAGTCTTCTTGAACTTAATTCTGCATTGTGCCTTTTGTATTTAATTCCGATGCAATTTCTGTGTTTTATCGTCAGTAAGAAGGTCCACGGGATACAGTAATCCTGAAGTGAAGCATCGGAATCAATAACTAGTGTCTCAGGAATGGTTCAAATCATAGACAGTAAGAAGAGTCAGTCTTCTTGTACTTAAGTCAGCATTGTGCTTTTTCTATTTAATTCCGATGAAATATCTGTGTTCCATCGTCAATAAGAAGGTCCAAGGGATACAGTAAACCTGAAGTGAGGCATCGAAATCTATAACTAGTGTCACAGGAATGGTTCAAAACGTAGTCAGTAAGAAGAGTCAGTCTTCTTGTACTGAAGTCCTCAGTGTGCCTTTTGTATTTAAATCCGATTTAATTTCTGTGTTTCATCGTCAATAAGACGGTCCAAGGGATACAGTAAACCTGAAGTGAGGCATCGGAATCCATAACTAGTGTCACAGGAATGGTTCAAATCATAGTCAGTAAGAAGAGTCAGTCTTCTTGTACTGAAGTCGGCATTGTGCCTTTTGTATTTAATTCTGAGGCAATTTCTGTGTTTCATCGTCCATAAGAAGATCCAAGGGATACAGTAAACCTGAAGTGTGGCATCGGAATCTATAACTAGTGTCTTAGGAATTGTTCAAACATCGACAGTGAGAAGAGTCAGTCTTCTTGTACTTAAGGCGGCATTGTGCCTTTTGTATTTAATTCCGATGCAATTTCTGTGTTTTATCGTCAGTAACAAGGACCATGGGATACAGTAAACCTGAAGTGGAGCATCGGAATCAATAACTAGTGTCACAGGAATGGTTCAAAACATAGACAGTAAGAAGAGTCAGTCTTCTTGTACTTAAGTCAGCATTGTGCTTTTTTTATTTAATTCCGATGTAATATCTGTGATTCATCGTCAATAAGAAGGTCAGAGGGATACTGTAAAGCTGAAGTCAAGCATCGGAATCTGTAATTAGTGCCACAGGAATGATTCAAAACACAGATAGTAACAAGAGTCAGTCTTCTTGTACTTAAGTCGGCATTGTGCCTTTTGTTTTTAATTCTGATGCTACTTCTGTGTTTCATCGTCAATAAGAAGGTCCAACTGATACAGTAAACCTGAAGTGAAGCATCGGAATCTATAACTAGTGTCACAGTAATGGTTTAAAACATAGACAGTAAGAAAAGTCAGTCTTCTTGTACTTAAGTCGGCATTGTGCCTTTTGTATTTAATTCCGATGCAATTTCTGTGTTTCATCGTCAATAAGAAGGTCAGAGGGATACAGTAAACATGAAGTGAAGCATCGGAATCTGTAACTAGTGTCACAGAAATGGTTGAAAACATAGACAGTAAGATGAGTCAGTCTTCTTGTACATAAGTCGGCATTGTGCCTTTTCTATTTAATTCCGATGTAATTTCTGTGTTTCATCGCC
Source organism: Schistocerca americana (assembly GCF_021461395.2). Classification (NCBI taxonomy): domain Eukaryota; kingdom Metazoa; phylum Arthropoda; class Insecta; order Orthoptera; family Acrididae; genus Schistocerca; species Schistocerca americana. The sequence goes on along the minus strand of NC_060130.1, from coordinate 4,720,689 downwards.
AATAAGAGGGTCAGAGGGATACAGTAAACCTGAAGTGAAGCATCGGAATCTATAACTAGTGTCACAGGAATGATTCAAAACATGGACAGTAGGAAGACCTCCCGACTTAGCAGCATTAGTGGCAGAACAACTGAGAGAAAATTTGGAATACATTTCACATAAATTTTCTCAGCATGTTATAGTCTTAGGTGGAGTTTTCAATTTACCAGATATAGACTGGGACACTCAGACGTTTAGGACGGGTGGTAGGGACAGAGCATCGAGTGACATTATACTGAGTGCACTATCCGAAAATTACCTCGAGCAATTAAACAGAGAACCGACTCGTGGAGATAACATCTTGGACCTACTGATAACAAACAGACCCGAACTTTTCGAATCTGTATGTACAGAACAGGGAATCAGTGATCATAAGGCCGTTGCAGCATCCCTGAATATGGAAGTTAATAGGAATATAAAAAAAGGGAGGAAGGTTTATCTGTTTAGCAAGAGTAATAGAAGGCAGATTTCAGACTACCTAACAGATCAAAACGAAAATTTCTGTTCCTACACTGGCAATGTTGAGTGTTTATGGAATAAGTTCAAGGCAATCGTAAAATGCGTTTTAGACTGGTACGTGCCGAGTAAAACTGTGAGGGACGGGAAAAACCCACCGTGGTACAACAACAAAGTTAGGAAACTACTGCGAAAGCAAAGAGAGCTCCACTCCAAGTTTAAACGCAGCCAAAACCTCTCAGACAAACTGAAGCTAAACGATGTCAAAGTTAGCGTAAGGAGGGCTATGCGTGAAGCGTTCATTGAATTCGAAAGTAAAATTCTATGTACCGACTTGACAGAAAATCCTAGGAAGTTCTGGTCTTACGTTAAATCAGTAAGTGGCTCGAAACAGCATATCCAGACACTACGGGATGATGATGGCATTGAAACAGAGGATGACACGCGTAAAGCTGAAATACTAAACACCTTTTTCCAAAGCTGTTTCACAGAGGAAGACCGCACTGCAGTTCCTTCTCTAAATCCTCGCACAAACGAAAAAATGGCTGACATCGAAATAAGTGTCCACGGAATAGAAAAGCAACTGGAATCACTCAATAGAGGAAAGTCCGCTGGACCTGACGGGATACCAATTCGATTATACACAGAGTACGCGAAAGAACTTGCCCCCCTTCTAACAGCCGTGTACCGCAAGTCTCTAGAGGATCGGAGGGTTCCAAATGATTGTAAAAGAGCACAGATAGCCCCAGTCTTCAAGAAGGGTCGTCGAGCAGATGCGCAAAACTATAGACCTATATCTCTTACGTCGATCTCTTGTAGAATTTTAGAACATGTTTTTTGCTCGCGTATCATGTCATTTCTGGAAACCCAGAATCTACTATGTAGGAATCAACATGGATTCCGGAAACAGCGATCGTGTGAGACCCAACTCGCCTTATTTGTTCATGAGACCCAGAAAATATTAGATACAGGCTCCCAGGTAGATGCTATTTTTCTTGACTTCCGGAAGGCGTTCGATACAGTTCCGCACTGTCGCCTGATAAACAAAGTAAGAGCCTACGGAATATCAGACCAGCTGTGTGGCTGGATTGAAGAGTTTTTAGCAAACAGAACACAGCATGCTGTTATCAATGGAGAGACGTCTACAGACGTTAAAGTAACCTCTGGCGTGCCACAGGGGAGTGTTATGGGACCATTGCTTTTCACAATATATATAAATGACTTAGTAGATAGTGTCGGAAGTTCCATGCGGCTTTTCGCGGATGATGCTGTAGTATACAGAGAAGTTGCTGCATTAGAAAATTGTAGAGAAATACAGGAAGATCTGCAGCGGATAGGCACTTGGTGCAGGGAGTGGCAACTGACCCTTAACATAGACAAATGTAATGTATTGCGAATACATAGAAAGAAGGATCCTTTATTGTATGATTATATGATAGCGGAACAAACACTGGTAGCAGTTACTTCTGTAAAATATCTGGGAGTATGCGTACGGAACGATTTGTAGTGGAATGATCATATAAAACTAATTGTTGGTAAGGCGGGTACCAGGTTGAGATTCATTGGGAGAGTGCTTAGAAAATGTAGTCCATCTACAAAGGAGGTGGCTTACAAAACACTCGTTCGACCTGTACTAGAGTATTGCTCATCAGTGTGGGATCCGTACCAGGTCGGGTTGACGGAGGAGATAGAGAAGATCCAAAGAAGAGCGGCGCGTTTCGTCACCGGGTTATTTGTTAACCGTGATAGCGTTACGGAGATGTTTAATAAACTCAAGTGGCAGACTCTGCAAGAGAGGCGCTCTGCATCGCGGTGTAGCTTGCTCGCCAGGTTTCGAGAGGGTGCGTTTCTGGATGAGGTATCGAATATATTGCTTCCCCCTACTTATACTTCCCGAGGAGATCACGAATGTAAAATTAGAGAGATTAGAGCGCGCACGGAGGCGTTCAGACAGTCGTTCTTCCCGCGAACCATACGCGACTGGAACAGGAAAGGGAGGTAATGACAGTGGCACGTAAAGTGCCCTCCGCCACACACCGTGGGTGGCTTGCGGAGTATCAATGTAGATGTAGATGTAGATGTAGAAGAGTCAGTCTTCTTGTACTTTAGTCGGCATTGTGCCTTTTGTATTTAATTCCGATGCAATTTCTGTGTTTCATCGTCAATAAGAAGGTCAGAGGGATACAGTAAACCTGAAGTGAGGCATCGGAATCGATAACTAGTGTCACAGGAATGGTTCAAACCATAGTCAGTAAGAAGAGTCAGTCTTCTTGTACTTAAGTCGGCATTGTGCCTTCTGTATTTAATTCCGATGCAATTTCTGTGTTCCATCGTCAATAAGAAGGTCAAAGGAATACAGTAAACTGGAAGTGAAGCATCGGAATCTATAACTAGTGTCACAGGAATGGTTCAAACCATAGACAGTAAGAAGAGCCATACTTCTTGTACTTGAGTCGGCATTGTGCCTTTTGTATTTAATTCCGATGCAATTTCTGTGTTTCAACGTCAATAAGACGGTCAGAAGGGATACAGTAAACCTGAAGTGAAGCATCGGAATCAATAACTAGTGTCACAAGAATGGTTCAAAACATCGACAGTAGAAAGAGTCAGTCTTCTTGTACTTAAGTCGGCATTGTGCCTTTTGAATCTAATTCCGATGCAATTTCTGTGTTTCATCGTCAATAAGAAGGTCGGAAGGATACAGTAAAACAGAAGTGAAGCATCGGAATCTATAACTAGTGTCACAGGAATGGTTCAAAACATAGACAGTAAGAAGAGTCAGTCTTTTTGTACTTGCGTCGCATTGTGCCTTTCCTATTTAATTCCGATGCAATTTCTGTGTTTCATCGTCTATAAGACGGTCCAAGGGATACAGTAAACCTGAAGTGAGGCTTCGGAAACGATAACCAGTGTCACAGGAATGGTGCAAAACATAGTCAAAAAGAAGAGTCAGTCTACTTGTACTTAGGTCGGCATTGTGCCTTTTGTATTTAATTCCGATGCAATTTCTGTGTTTCATCGTCAATAAGAAGGTCCAAGGGATACAGTAAACCTGAAGTGAGGCATCGGAATCTATAACTAGTGTCACAGGAATTGTTCAAACATAGATAGTAAGACGAGTCAGTCTTCTTGTACTTAAGTCGGCATTGTGCCTTTTCTATTTAATTCCGATGCAATTTCTGTGTTTCAACGTCAATAAGAAGGTCAGAAAGACACAGTAAACCTGAAGTGAAGCATCGGAATCTATAACTAAAGTCACAGGAATGGTTTAAAGCATAGACAGTAGGAGGAGTCAGTCTTCTTGTACTTGAGTCGGCATTGTGCCTTTAGTATTTAATTCCAATGCAATTTCTGTGTTTCATCGTCAATAAGAAGGTCAGAGGGATACAGTAAACCTGAAGTGAAGCATCGGAATCTATAACTAATATCACAGGAATGATTCAAAACATAGACAGTAGGAAGAGTCAGTCTTCTTGTACCATAATCGGCATTGTGCCTTTTGCTATTTAATTCCGATGCAATATCTGTGTTCCATCGTCAATAAGAAGGTCCAAGGGATACAGTAAACCTGAAGTGAGGCATTGGAATCTATAACTAGTGTCACAGGAATGGTTCAAAACGTAGTCAGTAAGAAGAGTCAGTCTTCTTGTACTTAAGGCCACAGTGTGCCTTTTGTATTTAATTCCGATGCAATTTCTGTGTTTCAGCGTCAATAAGAAGGTCCAAGGGATACAGTAAACCTGAAACGAGGCATCGGAATCTATAACTAGTGTCACAGGAATGGTTCAAAACATAGTCAGTAAGAAGAGTCAGTCTTCTTGTGCTTAAGTCGGCATTGTGCCTTTTCTATTTAATTCCGATGCAATTTCTGTGTTTCATCGTCAATAAGAAGATCCAAGGGATACAGTAAACCTGAAGTGAGGCATCGGAATCTGTAACTAGTGTCACAGGAGTTGTTCAAACATCGACAGTAAGAAGAGTCAGTCATCTTGTACTTAAGTCTGCATTGTGCCTTTTGTATTTAATTCCGATGCAATTTCTGTGTTTTATCGTCAGTAAGAAGGTCCACGGGATTCAGTAAACCTGAAGTGAAGCATCGAAATCTATAACTAGTGTCACAGGAATGGTTCAAATCATAGTCAGTAGGAAGAGTCAGTCTTATTGTACTGAAGTCGGCATTGTGCCTTTTGTATTTAATTCTGTGGCAATTTCTGTGTCTCATCGTCAATAAGAAGGTCACAGGGATACAGTAAACCTGACGTGAAGCATCGGAATCCATAACTAGTGTCACAGGAATGGTTCAAAACATAGACACTAGGAAGAGTCAGTCTTCTTGTACCTCAGTCGGCATTGTGCCATTTCTATTTAATTCCGATGCAATATCTGTGTTACATCGTCAATAAGAAGGTCCAAGGGATACAGTAAACCTGAAGTGAGGCATCGAAATCTATAACTAGTGTCACAGGAATGGTTCAAAACGTAGTCAGTAAGAAGAGTCAGTCTTCTTGTTCTGAAGTCCTCAGTGTGCCTATTGTATTTAAATCCGATGAAATTTCTGAGTTTCATCGTCAATAAGACGGTCCAAGGGATACAGTAAACCTGATGTGAGGCATCGGAATCCATAACTAGTGTCACAGGAATGGTTCAAATCATAGTCAGTAGGAAGAGTCAGTCTTATTGTACTGAAGTCGGCATTGTGCCTTTTGTATTTAATTCTGAGGCAATTTCTGTGTCTCATCGTCAATAAGAAGGTCACAGGGATACAGTAAACCTGACGTGAAGCATCGGAATCCATAACTAGTGTCACAGGAATGGTTCAAAACATAGACAGTAGGAAGAGTCAGTCTTGTTGTACTTAAGTAGGCATTGTTCCTTTTGTATTTAATTCCGATGCAATTTCTGTGTTTCATCGTCAGTAAGAAGGTCCATGGGATACAGTAGACCTGAAGTGGAGCATCGGAATCAATAACTAGTGTCACAGGAATGATTCATACATAGACAGTAGGAAGAGCCAGTCTTCTTGTACTTTAGTCGGCATTGTGCCTTTTCTATTTAATTCCGATGCAATTTCTGTGTTTCATCGTCAATAAGAACGTCAGACGGATACAGTAAACCTGAAGTGAAGAATCGGAATCTATTAGTAGTGTCACAGGAATGGTTCAAAACATAGACACTAGGAAGAGTCAGTTTTCTTCTACTTAAGTCGGCATTGTGCCTTTTGTATTTAATTCCGATGCAATTTCTGGGTTTCTTCGTCAATAAGAAGGTCCAGGGGATACAGTAAACCTGAAGTGATGCGTCGGAATCTATAACTAGTGTCACAGGAATGGTTCATAATATAGTCAGTAAGAAGAGTCAGTCTTCTTGTACTTAAGCCGGCATTGTTCCTTTTCTATTTAATTCCGATGCAACATCTGTGTTTCATCGTCAACAAGAAGGTCCAGGGATGCAGTACCCCTGAAGTGAAGCATCGGAATCTATAAGCAGTGTCACAGGGATGGTTCAAAACATAGACAGTAAGGAGAGTCAGTCTTCTTGTACTTACATCGGCATTGTGCCTTTTCTATTTAATTCCCATGGAATTTCTGTGTTTCATCGTCAATAAGAAGGTCAGAGGGATACAGTCAACCTGAAGTGAAGCATCGGAATCTATAAGTGGTGTCACAGGAATGGTTCAAAACATAGTCAGTAAGAAGAATCAGTCTTCTTGTACTTAAGTCGGCATAGTGCCTTTCGTATTTAATTCCGATGCAATTTCGGTGTTACATCGTCAATAGGAAGGTCCAAGGGATACAGTAAACATGAAGTGAAGCATCGGAATCTATAACTAGTGTCACAGGATCGGTTCAAGACATAGACAGTAAGATGAGTCAGTCTTCTTGAACTTAGGTCTTCATTGTGCCTTTTGTATTTTATTCCGACGCAATTTCTGTGTTTCATCGTCGATAAGAAGGTCCAAGGGATCCAGTAAACCTGAAGTGAAGCATCGGAATCTATAACTAGTGTCACAGGAATTGTTCAAACATAGACAACAACAAGAGTCAGTCTTCTTGTACTTAAGTCGGCATTGTGCCTTTTGTATTTAATTCCGATGCAACTTCTGTGTTTCATCGTCAATAAGAAGGTCCAACTGATACAGTAAATCTGATGTGAAGCATCGCAATCTATAACTAGTGTCACAGGAATGGTTCAAAACATAGACAGTAAGAAGAGTCAGTCTTCTTGTACTTAAGTCGGCATTGTGCATTTGTATATAATTCCGATGCAATTTCTGTGTTTCATCGTCAACAATAAGGTCAGAGGGATACAGTAAACCTGAAGTGAAGCATCGGAATCTATAACCAGTGTCACAGGAATGGTTCAAAACATAGACAGTAAGATGAGTCAGTCTTCTTGAACGTAAGTCGGCATTGGGCCTTTTCTATTTAATTCCGATGCAATTTCTGTGATTCATCGTCAATAAGAAGGTACAAGGGATACAGTAAACCTGAAGTGAAGCATCGGAATCTATAACTAGTGTCACAGGAATGGTTCAAAGCATAGACAGTAAGAAGAGTCAGTCTTCTTGTACTTAAGTCGGCGTTGTGCCTTTTCTATTTAATTCCGATTCCATTTCTGTGTTCCATCTTCAACAGGAAGGTCAGAAGGATACAGTAAACCTGAAGTGAAGCATCGGAATCTATAACTAGTGTCACAGGAATGGTTCAAAACATAGGCAGTAAGAAGAGTCAGTCTTTTTGTACTTACGACGGCATTGTGCCTATCCTATTTAATTCCGATGCAATTTCTGTGTTTCATCGTCAATAAGACGGTCGAAGGGTTACAGTAAACCTGAACTGAGGCTTCGGAAACTACAACTAGTGTCACAGGAATGGTGCAAAACATAGACAGTAAGAAGAGTCAGTCTACTTGTACTTAAGTCGGCATTGTGCCTTTGTATTTAATTCCGATGCAATTTCTGTGTTTCATCGTAAATACGAAGGTCCAAGGGATACAGTAAACCTGAAGTGAGGCATCGGAATCTATAACTAGTGTCACAGGAATTGTTCAAACATCGACAGTGACAAGAGTCAGTCTTCTTGTACTAAAGGCGGCATTGCTCCTTTTGTATTTAATTCCGATTCAATTTCTGTGTTTTATCGTCAGTAAGAAGGTCCATGGGATACAGTAAACCTGAAGTGGAACATCGGAATCAATAACTAGTGTCACAGGAATGGTTCTAAACATAGACAGTAAGAAGAGTCAGTCTTCTTGTACTTAAGACTGCATTGTGCTTTTTCTATTTAATTCCGATGTAATATCTGTGATTCATCGTCAATAAGAAGGTCAGAGGGATACAGTAAACCTGAAGTCAAGCATCGGAATCGGTAATTAGTGTCACAGGAATGATTCAAAACATAGACAGTAACAAGAGTCAGTCTTCTTGTACTTAAGTCGGCATTGTGCATTTTGTTTTTAATTACGATGCTACTTCTGTGTTTCATCGTCAATAAGAAGGTCCAACTGATACAGTAAACCTGAAGTGAAGCATCGGAATCTATAACTAGTGTCACAGGTATGGTTCAAAACATAGACAGTAAGATGAGTCAGTCTTCTTGTACATAAGTCGGTATTGTGCCTATTCTATTTAATTCCGATGTAATTTCTGTGTTTCATCGTCAATAAGAGGGTCAGAGGGATACAGTAAACCTGAAGTGAAGCATCGGAATCTACAACTAGTGTCACAGGAATGATTCAAAACATGGACAGTAGGAGGAGTCAGTCTTCTTGTACTTTAGTCGGCATTGTGCCTTTTGTAATTAATTCCGATGCAAATTCAGTGTTCATTGTCAATAAGAAGGTCCAAGGGATACAGTAAACCTGAAGCGAAGCATCGGAATCTATTACTAGTGTCACAGGAATGATTCAAACCATAGACAGTAGGAAGAGTCAGTCCTCTTGTACTTAAGTCGGCATTGAGCCATTTCTACTTAATTCATATGCAATTTCTGTGTTTCATCGTCAATAAGAAGGCAGAGGGATACAGTAAACCTGAAGTGAAGCATCGGAATCTATAACTAGTGTCACAGGAATGGTTCAAAACATATACAGTAGGAAGAATCAGCCTTCTTGTACTTGAGTCGGCATTGTGCCTTTTGTATTTAATTCCAATGCAATTTCTGTATGTCATCTTCAATAAGAAGGTCAGAGGGATACAGTAAACCTGAAGTGAAGCATCTGAATCATAACTAGTGTCACAGGAATGATTCAAACATAGACAGTAGGAAGAGCCAGTCTTCTTGTACTTTAGTCGGCATTGTGCCTTTTCTATTTAATTCCGATGCAATTTCTGTGTTTCATCGTCAATTAGAACGTCAGAGGGATACAGTAAACCTATAGTGAAGAATCGGAATCTATTAATAGTGTCACAGGAATGGTTCAAGACATAGACACTAGGAAGAGTCAGTTTTCTTCTAATTAAGTCGGCATTGTGCCTTTTGTATTTTATTCCGATGCAATTTCTGGGTTTCTTCGTCAATACGAAGGTCCAAGGGATACAGTAAACCTGAAGTGAGGAATCGGAATCTATAACTAGTGTCACAGGAATGGTTAAAATATAGTCAGTAAGAAGAGTCAGTCTTCGTGTACTTATGCCGGCATTGTGCCTTTTCTATTTAATTCCGATGCAATTTCTGTGTTTCATCGTCAACAAGAAGGTCCAGGGATGCAGTACACCTGAAGTGAAGCATCGGAGTCTATAAGCAGTGTCACAGGGATGGTTCAAAACATAGACAGTAAGAAGAGACAATCTTCTTGTACGTAAGTCGGCATTGTGCCTTTCGTATTTAATTCCGATGCAATTTTGGTGTTACATCGTCAATAGGAAGGTCCAAGGGATACAGTAAACCTGAAGTGAAGCATCGGAATCTATAACTAGTGTCACAGGATCGGTTCAAAACATAGACAGTAAGAAGAGACAATCTTCTTGTACGTAAGTCGGCATTGTGCCTTTCGTATTTAATTCCGATGCAATTTTGGTGTTACATCGTCAATAGGAAGGTCCAAGGGATACAGTAAACCTGAAGTGAAGCATCGCAATCTATAACTAGTGTCACAGGAATGGTTCAAAACATAGACAGTAAGAAGAATCAGTCTTCTTGTACTTAAGTCGACATTGTGCCTTTTGTATATAATTCCGATGCAATTTCTGTGTTTCATCGTCAACAATAAGGTCAGAGGGATACAGTAAACCTGAAGTGAAGCATCGGAATCTATAACCAGTGTCACAGAATGGTTCAAAACATAGACAGTAAGATGAGTCAGTCTTCTTGTACATAAGTCGACATTGGGCCTTTTCTATTTAATTCCGATGCAATTTCTGTGATTCATCGACAATAAGAAGGTACAAGGGATACAGTAAACCTGAAGTGAAGCATCGGAATCTATAACTAGTGTCACAGGAATGGTTCAAAGCATAGACAGTAAGAAGAGTCAGTCTTCATGTACTTAAGTCGGCGTTGTGCCTTTTCTACTTCATTCCGATGCAATTTCGGTGTTTCATCTTCAACAGGAAGGTCAGAAGGATACAGTAAACCTGAAGTGAGGCATCGGAATCTATAACTAGTGTCACAGGAATGGTTCAAAACATAGAAAGTAAGAAGAGTCAGTCTTTTTGTACTTACGTCGGCATTGTGCCTTTCCAATTTAATTCCGATGCAATTTCTGTGTTTCATCGTCAATAAGACGGTCCAAGGGTTACAGTAACCTGAAGTGAGGCTTCGGAAACTATAACTAGTGTCACAGGAATGGTGCAAAACATAGTCAGTAAGAAGAGTCAGTCTACTTGTACTTAAGTCGGCATTGTGCCTTTTGTATTTAATTCCGATGCAATTTCTGTGTTTCATCTTCAATAAGAAGGTCCAAGGGATACAGTAAACCTGAAGTGAGGCATCGGAATCTACAACTGGTGTCACAGGAATTGTTCAAACATAGACAGTAAGACGAGTCAGTCTTCTTGTACTTAAGTCGGCATTGTGCGTTTTGTATTTAATTCCGATGCAATATCTGTGTTTCATCGTCAATACAATGGTCCAAGGGATACAGTAAACCTGAAGTGAAGCATCGGAAACTATAACTAGTGCACAGGAATGGTTCAAAACATAGACAGTAAGAAGAGTCAGTCTTCTTGTACTTAAGTGAGCATTGCGCATCTTCTATTTAATTCCGATGTAATTTCTGTGTTTCATCGTCAATAAGAGGTTCAGAAAGATACAGTAAAAGTGAAGTGAAGCATCGGAATCTATAACTAAAGTCACAAGAATGGTTCAAAACATAGACAGTAGGAGGAGTCAGTCTTGTTGTATTTGAGTCGGCATTGTGCCTTTTGTATTTAATTCCAATGCAATTTCTGTGTTTCATCGTCAATAAGAAGGTCAGAGGGATACAGTAAACCTGAAGTGAAGCATCGAAATCTATAACTAGTATCACAGGAATGATTCAAAACATAGACAGTAGGAAGAGTCAGTCTTCTTGTACCTTAATCGGCATTGTGCCTTTTGCTATTTGATTCCGTTGCAATATCTGTGTTCCATCGTCAATTAGAAGGTCCAAAGGATACAGTAAACCTGAAGTGAGGCATCGGAATCTATAACTAGTGTCACAGGAATGGTTCAAAACGTAGTCAGTAAGAAGAGTCAGTCTTCTTGTACTTATGTCCTCAGTGTGCCTTATGTATTTAATTCCGATGCAATTTCTGTGTTTCAGCGTCAATACGAAGGTCCAAGGGATACATTAAACCTGAAACGAGGCATCGGAATCTATAACTAGTGTCACAGGAATGGTTCAAAACATAGTCAGTAAGAAGAGTCAGTCTTCTTGTACTTAAGTCGGCATTGTGCCTTAACTATTTAATTCCGATGCAATTTCTGTGTTTCATCGTCAATAAGAAGATCCAAGGGATACAGTAAACCTGAAGTGAGGCATCGGAATGTATAACTAGTGTCACAGGAATTGTTCAAACATCGACAGTAAGAAGAGTCAGTTTTCTTGTACTTAAGTCTGCGTTGTGCCTTTTGTGTATAATTCCGATGCAATTTCTGTGTTTTATCGTCAGTAAGAAGGTCCACGGGATACATTAAACCTGAAGTGAAGCATCGGAATCAATATCTAGTGTCACAGGTATGGTTCAAAACATAGACAGTAAGAAGAGTCAGTCTTCTTGTACCTAAGTCGGCATTGTGCCTTTTCCGTTTAATTTCGATGCAATTTCTGTGTTTCATCGTCAATAAGAAGGTCCAAGGGATGCAGTACACCTGAAGTGAAGCATCGGAATCTATAACTAGAGTCACAGGAATGGTCCAAAGCATAGACAGTAAGAAGAGTCAGTCTTCTTGTAGTAAAGTCAGCATTGTGCCTTTTCTATTTAATTCCGATGTAATTTCTGTGTTTGATCGTCAATAAGAAAGTCAGAGGGATACAGTAAACCTGAAGTGAAGCATCGGAATCTATAACTAGTGTCACAGGAATAGTTCAAAACATAGACAGTTGGAAGAGTCAGTCTTCTTGTACTTAAGTCGGCATTGTGCCTTTTGTATTTATTTCCGATGCATTTTCTGTGTTTCATCGTCGATAAGAAGGTCCAAGGGATACAGTAAACCTGAAGTGAAGCATCGGAATCTATAGCTAGTGTCACAGGAATTGTTCAAACATAGACAGTAAGAAGAGTCAGTCTTCTTTAACTTAAGTCGGCATTGTGCCTTTTGTATTTAATTCCGATGCAACTTCTGTGTTTTTTTGTCAATACGAAGGTCCAACTGATACAGTAAACCTGAAGTGAAGCATCGAAATCTATAACTAGTGTCACAGGAATGGTTCAAAACATAGACAGTAAGAGGAGTCAGTCTTCTTGTACTTAAGTTGGCATTGTGCCTTTTGTATATAATTCCGGTGCAATTTCTGTGTTTCATCGTTAACAATGAGGTCAGAGGGATACAGTAAACCTGAAGTGAAGCATCGGAATCTATAACTAGTGTCACAGGAATGGTTAAATACATAGTCAGTTAGAAGAGTCAGTCTTCTTGTACCTAAGTCTGCATTGTGCCTTTTGTATTTAATTCCGATGCAATATCTGTGATTCATCGTCAATAAGAAGGACCAAGCGATATAGTAAACCAGAAGTGAGGCAATGGAATCTATAACTAGTGTCACAGGAATGGTTCAAAATATTGTCAGTAAGAAGAGTCAGTCTTCTTGTACTTAAGTCGGCATTGTGCCTTTTGTATTCAAATCATATGCAATTTCTGTGTTTCATCGTCAATAAGATGGTCCATAGGATACAGTAAACCTGAAGTGAAGCATCGGAACCTATAACTGGAGTCACAGGAATGGTTCAAAACAAAGGCAGTGAGTAGAGTCAGTCTTCTTGTAGTTAAGTCAGCATTGTGCCTTTTCTATTTCATTCCAATGTAATTTCTGTGTTTCATCGTCAATACGAACGTCAGAGGGATACAGTAAACCTCAAGTGAGGCATCGGAATCTATAACCAGTGTCACAGAAATGGTTCAAAATATAGTCAGTAAGAAGAGTCAGTCTTCTTGTACTTAAGCCGGCATTGTGCCTTTTCCATTTATTTCCGATGCATTTTCTGTGTTTCATCGTCGATAAGAAGGTCCAAGGGATACAGTAAACCTGAAGTGAAGCATCGGAATCTATAGCTAGTGACACAGGAATTGTTCAAACATAGACAGTAAGAAGAGTCAGTCTTCTTGTACTTAAGTCGGCATTGTGCCTTTTGCATTTAATTCCGATGCAACTTCTGTGTTTCATCGTCAATAAGAAGGTCCAACTGATACAGTAAACCTGAAGTGAAGCATCGAAATCTATAACTAGTGTCACAGGAATGGTTCAAAGCATAGACAGTAAGAAGAGTCAGTCTTCATGTACTTAAGTCGGCGTTGTGCCTTTTCTACTTCATTCCGATGCAATTTCGGTGTTTCATCTTCAACAGGAAGGTCAGAAGGATACAGTAAACCTGAAGTGAGGCATCGGAATCTATAACTAGTGTCACAGGAATGGTTCAAAACATAGAAAGTAAGAAGAGTCAGTCTTTTTGTACTTACGTCGGCATTGTGCCTTTCCTATTTAATTCCGATGCAATTTCTGTGTTTCATCGTCAATAAGACGGTCAAAGGGTTACAGTAACCTGAAGTGAGGCTTCGGAAACTATAACTAGTGTCACAGGAATGGTGCAAAACATAGTCAGTAAGAAGAGTCAGTCTACTTGTACTTAAGTCGGCATTGTGATTTTTGTATTTAATTCCGATGCAATTTCTGTGTTTCATCTTCAATAAGAAGGTCCAAGGGATACAGTAAACCTGAAGTGAGGCATCGGAATCTACAACTGGTGTCACAGGAATTGTTCAAACATAGACAGTAAGACGAGTCAGTCTTCTTGTACTTAAGTCGGCATTGTGCGTTTTGTATTTAATTCCGATGCAATATCTGTGTTTCATCGTCAATACAATGGTCCAAGGGATACAGTAAACCTGAAGTGAAGCATCGGAAACTATAACTAGTTCACAGGAATGGTTCAAAACATAGACAGTAAGAAGAGTCAGTCTTCTTGTACTTAAGTGAGCATTGCGCATCTTCTATTTAATTCCGATGTAATTTCTGTGTTTCATCGTCAATAAGAGGGTCAGAAAGATACAGTAAAAGTGAAGTGAAGCATCGGAATCTATAACTAATGTCACAAGAATGGTTCAAAACATAGACAGTAGGAGGAGTCAGTCTTGTTGTATTTGAGTCGGCATTGTGCCTTTTGTATTTAATTCCAATGCAATTTCTGTGTTTCATCGTCAATAAGAAGGTCAGAGGGATACAGTAAACCTGAAGTGAAGCATCGAAATCTATAACTAGTATCACAGGAATGATTCAAAACATAGACAGTAGGAAGAGTCAGTCTTCTTGTACCTTAATCGGCATTGTGCCTTTTGCTATTTGATTCCGTTGCAATATCTGTGTTCCATCGTCAATTAGAAGGTCCAAAGGATACAGTAAACCTGAAGTGAGGCATCGGAATCTATAACTAGTGTCACAGGAATGGTTCAAAACGTAGTCAGTAAGAAGAGTCAGTCTTCTTGTACTTATGTCCTCAGTGTGCCTTATGTATTTAATTCCGATGCAATTTCTGTGTTTCAGCGTCAATACGAAGGTCCAAGGGATACATTAAACCTGAAACGAGGCATCGGAATCTATAACTAGTGTCACAGGAATGGTTCAAAACATAGTCAGTAAGAAGAGTCAGTCTTCTTGTACTTAAGTCGGCATTGTGCCTTAACTATTTAATTCCGATGCAATTTCTGTGTTTCATCGTCAATAAGAAGATCCAAGGGATACAGTAAACCTGAAGTGAGGCATCGGAATGTATAACTAGTGTCACAGGAATTGTTCAAACATCGACAGTAAGAAGAGTCAGTTTTCTTGTACTTAAGTCTGCGTTGTGCCTTTTGTGTATAATTCCGATGCAATTTCTGTGTTTTATCGTCAGTAAGAAGGTCCACGGGATACATTAAACCTGAAGTGAAGCATCGGAATCAATATCTAGTGTCACAGGTATGGTTCAAAACATAGACAGTAAGAAGAGTCAGTCTTCTTGTACCTAAGTCGGCATTGTGCCTTTTCCGTTTAATTTCGATGCAATTTCTGTGTTTCATCGTCAATAAGTAGGTCCAAGGGATGCAGTACACCTGAAGTGAAGCATCGGAATCTATAACTAGAGTCACAGGAATGGTCCAAAACATAGACAGTAAGAAGAGTCAGTCTTCTTGTAGTAAAGTCAGCATTGTGCCTTTTCTATTTAATTCCGATGTAATTTCTGTGTTTGATCGTCAATAAGAAAGTCAGAGGGATACAGTAAACCTGAAGTGAAGCATCGGAATCTATAACTAGTGTCACAGGAATAGTTCAAAACATAGACAGTTGGAAGAGTCAGTCTTCTTGTACTTAAGTCGGCATTGTGCCTTTTGTATTTATTTCCGATGCATTTTCTGTGTTTCATCGTCGATAAGAAGGTCCAAGGGATACAGTAAACCTGAAGTGAAGCATCGGAATCTATAGCTAGTGTCACAGGAATTGTTCAAACATAGACAGTAAGAAGAGTCAGTCTTCTTTAACTTAAGTCGGCATTGTGCCTTTTGTATTTAATTCCGATGCAACTTCTGTGTTTTTTTGTCAATAAGAAGGTCCAACTGATACACTAAACCTGAAGTGAAGCATCGAAATCTATAACTAGTGTCACAGGAATGGTTCAAAACATAGACAGTAAGAGGAGTCAGTCTTCTTGTACTTAAGTTGGCATTGTGCCTTTTGTATATAATTCCGGTGCAATTTCTGTGTTTCATCGTTAACAATGAGGCCAGAGGGATACAGTAAACCTGAAGTGAAGCATCGGAATCTATAACTAGTGTCACAGGAATGGTTAAATACATAGTCAGTTAGAAGAGTCAGTCTTCTTGTACCTAAGTCTGCATTGTGCCTTTTCTATTTAATTCCGATGCAATATCTGTGATTCATCGTCAATAAGAAGGACCAAGCGATATAGTAAACCAGAAGTGAGGCAATGGAATCTATAACTAGTGTCACAGGAATGGTTCAAAATATTGTCAGTAAGAAGAGTCAGTCTTCTTGTACTTAAGTCGGCATTGTGCCTTTTGTATTCAAATCATATGCAATTTCTGTGTTTCATCGTCAATAAGAAGGTCCAAGGGATACAGTAAACCTGAAGTGAAGCATCGGAATCTATAACTAGAGTCACAGGAATGGTTCGAAACAAAGACAGTAAGTAGAGTCAGTCTTCTTGTAGTTAAGTCAGCATTGTCCCTCTTCTATTTAATTCCGATGTAATTTCTGTGTTTCATCGTCAATACGAACGTCAGAGTGATACAGTAAACCTGAAGTGAAGCATCGGAATCTATAGCTAGTGTCGCAGGAATTGTTCAAACATAGACAGTAAGAAGAGTCAGTCTTCTTGTACTTAAGTCGGCATTGTGCTTTTTGTATTTAATTCCGATGCAACTTCTGTATTTCATCGTCAATAAGAGGGTCCAACTGATACAGTAAACCTGAAGTGAAGCATCGAAATCTATAACTAGTGTCACAGGAATGGTTCAAAACATAGACAGTAAGAAGGGTCAGTCTTCTTGTACTTAAGTCGGCATTGTGCCTTTTGTATATACTTCCGATGCAATTTCTGTGTTTCAGCGTCAACAATAAGGTCAGAGAGATACAGTAAACCTGAAGTGAAGCATCGGAATCTATAACTAGTGTCACAGGAATGGTTCAAAACATAGACAGTAAAATGAGTCATTCTTATTGTATTTAAGTCGGCAATGTGCCTTTTGTATTTAATTTCTATGCAATTTCTGAGTTTCATCGTCAATACGATGGTCCAAGGGATACAATAAACCTGAAGTGAAGCATCGGTATCTATAACTAGTGTCACAGGAATGTGTCAAAATATAGACAGTAAGAAGAGTCAGTCTTCTTGTACTTAAGTGCGCATTGTGCCTTTTCTATTTAATTCCGATGTAATTTCTGTGTTTCATCGTCAATAAGAAGGTCAGACGGATACAGTAAACCTGAAGTGAAGCATCGGAATCTATAACTAGTATCACAGGAATGATTCAAATCATAGACAGTAGGAAGAGTCAGTCTTCTTGTACCTTAGTCGGCATTGTGCCTTTTCTATTTAATTCCGATGCAATATCTGTGTTCCATCGTCAATAAGAAGGTCCAAGGGATACAGTAGACCTGAAGTGAGGCATCGGAGTCTATAACTAGTGTCACAGGAATGGTTCAAAACGTAGTCAGTAAGAAGAGTCAGTATTCTTGTACTTAAGTCCTCAGTGTGCCTTTTGTATTCAATTCCGATGCAATTTCTGTGTTTCATCGCCAATAAGAATGTCCAAGGGATACAGTAAACCTGAAGTGATCCATCGGAATCTATAACTAGTGTCACAGGAATGGTTCAAAACATAGTCAGTAAGAAGCGTCAGTCTTCTTGTACTGAAGTCGGCATTGTGCATTTTGTATTTAATTCCGATGCAATTTCTGTGTTTCATCGTCAATAAGAAGGTCAGAGGGATGCAGTAAACCTGCAGTGAAGCATCGGAATCTATAAATAGTGTTGCAGGAATGGTTCAAAACATAGACAGTAGGAAGAGTCAGTCTGGTTGTACTTAAGTAGGCATTGTTCCTTTTGTATTTAATTCCGATGCAATTTCTGTGTTTCATCGTCAATAAGAAGGTCCAAGGGATACTGTAAACCTGATGTGAGGCATCGGAAACTATAACTAGTGTAACAGGAATGGCTCAAAACATAGTCAGTAACAAGAGACAGTCTTCTTGTACTTAAGTCGGCACTGTGCCTTTTGTTTTTAATTCCGATGCAATTTCTGTGTTTCGTGGCCAATAAGACGGTCAGAGGGATACAGTAAACCTGAAGTGAAGCATCGGAATCTATAACTAGTGTCACAGCAATGGGTCAAAACATAGACAGTAAGAAGTGTCAGTCTTCTTGTACTTAAGTCGGCATTGTGCCTTTTGTATATAATTCCGATGCAATTTCTGTGTTTCATCGTCATTAAGAAGGTCCAAGGAATACAGTAAACCTGAAGTGTAGCATCGGAATCTATAACTAGTGTCACAGGAATGATTCAAACATAGACAGTAGGAAAAGTCAGTCTTCTTGTAATTTAGTCGGCATTGTGCCTTTTCTATTTAATTCCGATGCAATTTCTGTATTTCATCGTCAATAAGAAGGTCAGAGATATACAGTAAACCAGAAGTGAAGCATCGGAATCTATAACTAGTGTCACAGGAATGGTTCACAACATAGACAGTAAGAAGAGTCAGTCTTCTTGTATGTAAGTGAGCATTGTGCCTTTTCTATTTATTTCCGATGTAATTTCTGTGTTTCATCGTCAATAAGAAGGTCAGAAAGATACATTAAACCTGAAGTGAAGCATCGGAATCTATATCTAAGGTCACAGGAATGGTTCAAAACAAGGTCAGTTAGAAGAGTCAGTCTTCTTGTACTGAAGTCGGCATTGTGCCTTTTGTATTTATTTCCGATGCAATTTCTGTGTTTCATCGTCAATAAGAAGGTCAGAGGGATACAGTAAAACCTGAATTGAAGCATCGGAATCTATAACTAGTGTCACAGGAATGGTTCAAAACATAGACGGTAGTAAGAGTCAGTCTTGTTGTACTTAAGTTGGCATTGTTCCTTTTGTATTTAATTCCGATGCAATTTCTGTGTTTCATCGACAATAAGCATGTCCAAGGGATACAGTAAACCTGAAGTGAGGCATCGGAAACTATAACTAGTGTAACAGGATTGGTTCAAAACATAGTCAGTAAGAAGAGTCAGTCTTCTTAAACTTATGTCGGCATTGTGCCTTTTGTTTTTAATTCCGATCAATTTCTGTGTTTCATCGTCAATAAGAAGGTCCAAGGGATAAAGTAAACCTGAAGTGAGGCATCGGAATCTATAACTAGTGTCACAGGAATTGTTCAAACGTAGACTGTAAGAAGAGTCAGTTTTCTTGTACTTAAGTCGGCATTGTGCCTTTTGTATTGAATTCTGATACAATTTCTGTGTTTCATCGTCATTAAGAAGGTTCAAGGGATACAGTAAACCTGAAGTGAAGCATCGGAATCTATAACTAGTGTCACAGGAATGGTTCAAAACATAGACAGTAAGAAGAGTCAGTCTTTTTGTACTTGAGTCGGCTTTGTACCTTTTGTATTTAATTCTAATGCAATTTCTGTCTTTCATCGTCAAAAAGGTCAGAGGGATACTGTAAACCTGAAGTGAAGCATCGGAATCTATAACTAGTGTCACAGGAATGATTCAAACATAGACAGTAGGAAGAGTCAGTCTTCTTGTACCTCAGTCGGCATTGTGCCTTTTCTATTTAATTCCGATGCAATTTCTGTGTTTCATCGTCAATAAGAAGGTCAGAGGGATACAGTAAACCTGAAGTGAAGCATCGGAATCTATAACTAGTGTCACGGGAATGGTTCTAAAACACAGGCAGTAAGAAGAGTCAGTCTTCTTGTACTTAAGTCAGCATTGTGCCTTTTCTATTTAATTCCGATGTAATTTCTGTGTTTCATCGTCAATACCAAGGTCAGAAAGATACAGTAAACCTGAAGTGAAGCATCGGAATCTATAACTAATGCACAGGAATGGTTCAAAACATAGACTGTAAGATGAGTCAGTGTTCTTGTACATAAGTCGGCATTGTGCCTTTTCTATTTAATTCCGATGCAATTTCTGTGTTTCATCTTCAATAGGAAGGTCGGAGGGATACAGTAAACCTGAAGTGAAGCATCGGAATCTATAACTAGTGTCACAGGAATGGGTCAAAACATAGACAGTAAGAAGAGTCAGTCTTCTTGTACTTAAGTTGGCATTGTGCCTTTTGTATTCAATTCTGATGCAATTTCTGTGTTTCATCGTCAATAAGAAGGTTCAAGGGATACAGTAAACCTGAAGTGAAGCATCGGAATCTATAACTAGTGTCACAGGAATGGTTTCGAAACATAGACTGTAAGAAGAGTCAGTCTTCTTTTACTTAAGTCAGCATTGTGCATTTTCTATTTAATTCCGATGTACTTTCTGTGTTTCCTCGTCAATAAGAAGGTCAGAGGGATACAGTAAACCTGAAGTGAAGCATCAGAATCTATAACTAATTTCGCAGGAATTGTTCATAACATAGGCAGTAGGAAGAGTCAGACTTCTTGTACTTGAGTCGGCATTGTACCTTTTATATATAATTCCAAGGCAATTTCTGTCTTTCATCGTCAATACGAAGGTCAGAGGGATACAGTAAACCTGAAGTGAAGCATCGGAATCTATAACTAATGTCACAGGAATGATTCAAACATAGACAGTAGGAAGAGTCAGTCTTATTGTACTTCAGTCGGCATTGTGCCTTTTCTATTTAATTCCGATGCAATCTCTCTGTTTCATCGACAATAAGAAGGTCAGAGGGATACAGTAAACCTGAAGTGAAGCATCGCAATCTATAACTAACGTCACAGGAATGGTTCAAAACATAGACAGTAAGAAGAGTCAGTCTTCATGTACTGAAGTCGGCATTGTGCCTTTTCTGTTTAATTCCGATGCAATTTATGTGTTTCATCGTCAATAAGAAGGCAGAGGGATACAGTAAACCTGAAGCGAAGCATCGGAATCTATAACTAGTGTCACAGGAATGGTTCAAAATATAGTCACTAAGAAGAGTCAGTCTTCTTGTACTTAAGTTAGCATTCTGCCTTTTGTATTTAATTCCGATGCAATTTCTGTGTTTCATCGTCAATAACAAGGTCAGAGGGTACAGTAAACCTGAAGTAAAGCATCGGGATCTATAACTAGTGTCACAGAAATGGTTCAAAACAATCAGTAAGAAGAGTCAATCTTCTTGTACTTAAGTCGGCATTGTGCATTTTGTATTTAATTCCGATGCAATTTCTGTGTTTCATCGTCAATAAGAAGGTCCAAGGGATACAGTAAACCAGAAGTGAAGCATCGGAATCTATAACTAGTGTCACAGGAATGGTTCAAACATAGACAGTAAGAGGAGACAGTCTTCTTGTACTTAAGTCGACATTGTGGCTTTTGTATTTAATTCCGATGCAATTTCTGTGTTTCATCGTCAAAAAGAAGGTCAGAGGGATACAGTAAACCTGAAGTGAAGCATCGGAATCTATAACTAGTGTCACAGGAATGGTTCAAAACATAGAGAGTAGGAACAGTCACTCTCCTTGCACTTAAGTCGGCATTGTGCCTTTTCTATTTAATTCCGATGCAATTTCTGTGTTTCATCGTCAAAAAGAAGGTCAGAGGGATACAGTAAACCTGAAGTGTAGCATCGGAATCTATAACTAGTGTCACAGGAATGGTTCAAATAATAGACAGTAGGAAGAGTCAGTCTTCTTGTAGTTCAGTCGGCATTGTGCCTTTTCTATTTAATTCCGATGCAATCAGTGCGTTTCATCGTCAATAAGAAGGTCAGAGGGATACAGTAAACCTGAAGTGAAGCATCGGAATCTCTAACTAGTGTCACAGGAATGGTTCAAAACATAGTCAGTAAGAAGAGTCAGTCTTCTTGTACTTAAGTCGGCATTGTGCATTTTGTATTTAATTCCGATGCAATTTCTGTGTTTCATCGTCAATAAGAAGGTCCAAGGGATACAGTAAACATGAAGTGAAGCATCGGAATCTACAACTATTGTCAAAGGAATGGTTCAAAACAGTCAGTAAGAAGTGTCAGTCATCTTGTACTTAAGTCGGCATTGTGAATTTGTATTTAATTCCGATGCAATTTCTGAGTTTCATCGTCAATAAAAAGGTCCAAGGGATACAGTAAACATGAAGTGAAGCATTGGAATCTACAACTATTGTCACAGGAATGGTTCTAAACATAGTCAGTAAGAAGAGTGAGCCTTCTTGTACTTAAGTCGGCATTAAGCCTTTTGTATTTACTTCCGACGCAATTTCTGTGTTTCATCGTCAAAAAGAATGTAAGAGATATACAGTAAACCTTAAGTGAAGCATCGGAATCTATAACTAGTGTCACAGGAATGGTTAAAACATAGACAGTAGGAGGAGTCAGTCTTCTTGTACTTAAGTCGGCATTGTGTCTTTTTTATTAAATTCCGATGCAATTTCTGTGTTTCATCGTCATTAAGAAGGTCGGAGGGATACAGTAAACTTGAAGTGAAGCATCGGAATCTATAACTAGTGTCACAGGAATGGTTCAAAACATAGACAGTAAGAAGTGTCAGTCTTCTTGTACTTAAGTCGGCATTGTGCCTTTTCCATTTAATTCCGAAGCAATTTCTGTATTTCGTCGCCAATAAGATGGTCCAAAGGATACAGTAAACCTGAAATTAAGCATCGGAATCTATAACTAAAGTCACAGGAACCGTTCAATATATAGACTGTTGGAAGAGTCAGTCTTCTTGTACTTAAGTCGGCATTGTGCCTTTTGTTTTTAATTCCGATGCAATTTCTGTGTTTCATCGTCAATAAGAAGGTCAGAGGGATACAGTAAACCTGAAGTGAGGCATCGGAAACTATAACTAGTGTCACAGGAAGTGTTCAAATCAGTCTGTAAGGAGAGTCAGTCTTCTTGTACTTAAGTCGGCATTGAGCTTTTTGTTTTAAATTCCGATGCAATTTCTGTGGTTCATCGTTAATAAGAAGGTCCAAGGTATACAGTAAACCTGAAGTGAAGCATCGGAATCTATAACAAGTGTCACAGGAATGGTTCAAATCATAGACAGTAGGAAGAGTCAGTCTTCTTGTACTTAAGTCGGCATTGTGCATTATGTATTTAATTCTTATTCAATTTCTGTGATTCATCGTCAAAAAGAAGTTCAGAGGGATACAGTAAACCTGAAGTGAAGCATCGGAACCTATAACTAGTGTCACAGGAATGGTTCAAAACATAGACAGTAAGGAGGGTCAGTCTTCTTGTACTTAAGTCGGCATTGAGCCTTTTGTATTTAATTCCGATGCAATTTCTGTGTTTCATCGTCAATTAGAAGGTCCAAGGGATACAGTAAACCTGAAGTGTAGCATCGGAATCTATAACTAGTGTCACAGGAATGGTTCAAACATAGTCAGTAAGAAGGGTCAGTCTCCTTGTACTTAAGTTGGCATTGTGCCTTTTGTATTTAATTCCGATGGAATTTCTGTGTTTCATCGTCAATAAGAAGGACAGACGGATACAGTAACCCTGAAGTGAAGCATCGGAATCTATAACTAGTGTCACAGGAATGGTACAAATCAGTCAGTAAGAAGAGTCAGTCTTCTTGTACTTATGACGGCATTGTGCATTTTGTATTTAATTCCGATGCAATTTCTGTGTTTCATCGTCAATAAGAAGGTCCAAGGGATACAGTAAACCTGAAGTGAAGCATCGGAATCTATAACAAGTGTCACAGGAATGGTTCAAAACATAGATAGTAGGAACAGTCAGTCTTCTTATACATAAGTCGGCATTGTGCCTTTTCTATTTAATTCCGATGCAATTTCTGTGTTTCATCGTCAAAAAGACGGTCAGAGGGATACAGTAAACCTGAAGTGAAGCATCGGAATCTATAACTAGTGTCACAGGAATGGTTCAAAACATAGACTGTAAGAAGGGCCAGTCTCTTTGTACTTAAGTCGGCATTGTGCCATTTTCATTTTAATTCCGATGCAATTAGTGTGCTTCATCGTCAATAAGAAGGTCCAAGGGATACAGTAAACCTGAAGTGGAGCATCAGAATGTATAACTAGTGTCACAGGAATGGTTCAAAACATAGACAATAAGAAGAGTCAGTCAATTTGTACTTAAGTCGGCATTGTGCCTTTTCTACGGAATTCCGATGCAATTAGTGCGTTTCATTGTCAATAAGAAGGTCAGAGGGATACAGTAAACCTGAAGTGAAGCATCGGAATCTCTAACTAGTGTCACAGGGGTGGTTCAAACATAGTCAGTAAAAAGAGTCAGTCATCTTGTACTTAAGTCGGCATTGAGCCTTTTGTATTTAATTCCGATGCAATTTCTGTGTTTCATCGTCAATAAGAAGGTCCAAGGGATACAGTAAACCTGAAGTGAAGCATTGGAATCTGTAACTAGCGTCACAGGAATGGTTCAAAGCATAGACACTATGAAGAGTCAGTCTGCTTGAACTTAAGACAGCATTGTGCCTTTTAAATTTAATTCCGATGCAATTTCTGTGTTTCATCTTCAATAAGAAGGTCAGAGGGATACAGTGAACCTGAAGTGATGCATCGGAATCTATAACTAGAGTCACAGGAATAGTTCAAAACATTGACAGTGGGAAGAGTCAGTCTTCTTTTACTTACGTCGGCCATGTGCCTTTTCTATTTAATTCCGATGCAATTTCTGTGTTTCGTCGCCAATAACAAGATCCAAAGGCTACAGTAATCCTGAAGTGAAGCATCGGAATCCATAACTAATGTCACAGGCATCGTTTAAAACATAGACGGTAGGAAGAGGCAATAATCTTTTACTTAAGTCGGCATTGTGCCGTTTGTATTTTGTTCCGATGCAATTTCTGTGTTTCATCGTCAATACGAAGGCCCTAGGGATACAGTAAACCTGAAGTGAAGCATCGGAATCTACAACTAGTGTCACAGGAATGGTTCAAAACATAGTCAGTAAGAAGAGTCAGTCTTCTTGTACTTAAGTCGGCATTGTGCCTTTTGTATTTAACTCCGAAGTAATTTCTGTGTTTCATCGTCAATACGAAGGTCCAAGGGATACAGTAAACCTGAAGCGAAGCATCGGAATCTATAACTAGTGTCACAGGAATGGTTCAAAACATAGTCACTAAGAAGAGTCAGTCTTCTTGTACTTAAGTCGGCATTGTGCATTTTGTATTTAATTCCGATGCAATTTCTGTGTTTCATCGTCAATAAGAAGGTCCAAGGGATACAGTAAACATGATGTGAAGCATCGGAATCTACAACTATTGTCACAGGAATGGTTCAAAACAGTCAGTAAGAAGTGTCAGTCTTCTAGTACTTAAGTCGGCATTGTGCATTTTGTATTTAATTTCGATGCCATTTCTGTGTTTCATCGTCAATAAGAAGGTCCAAGGGATACAGTAAACATGAAGTGAAGCATTGGAATCTACAACTATTGTCACAGGAATGGTTCTAAACATAGTCAGTAAGAAGAGTGAGCCTTCTTGTACTTAAGTCGGCATTGTGCCTTTTGTATTTACTTCCGACTCAATTTCTGTGTTTCATCGTCAAAAAGAATGTAAGAGATATACAGTAAACCTGAAGTGAAGCATCGGAATCTATAACTAGTGTCACAGGAATGGTTAAAACATAGACAGTAGGAAGAGTCAGTCTTCTTGTACTTAAGTCGGCATTGTGCCTTTTTTATTAAATTCCGGTGCTATTTCTGTGTTTCATCGTCATTAAGAAGGTCGGAGGGATACAGTAAACTTGAAGTGAAGCATCGGAATCTATAACTAGTGTCACAGGAATGGTTCAAAACATAGACAGTAAGAAGTGTCAGTCTTCTTGTACTTAAGTCGGCATTGTGCCTTTTCCATTTAATTCCGAAGCAATTTCTGTATTTCGTCCCCAATAAGAAGGTCCAAAGGATACAGTAATCCTGAAATGAAGCATCGGAATCTATAACTAATGTCACAGGAACCGTTCATAACATAGACTGTTGGAGGAGTCAGTCTTCTAGTACTTAAGTCAGCAATGTGCCTTTTGTTTTTAATTCCGATGCAATTTCTGTGTTTCATCGTCAATAAGAAGGTCCAAGGGATACAGTAAACTTGAAGTGAAGCATCGGAAACTATAACTAGTGTCACAGGAAGTGTTCAAATCAGTCTGTAAGAAGAGTCAGTCTTCTTGTACTTAAGTCGGCATTGAGCTTTTTGTTTTTAATTCCAATGCAATTTCAGTGTTTCATCGTTAATAAGAAGGTCCAAGGGATACAGTAAACCTGAAGTGAAGCATCGGAATCTATAACAAGTGTCACAGGAATGGTTCAAATCATAGACAGTAGGAAGAGTCAGTCTTCTTGAATTTAAGTCGGCACTGTGCATTATGTATTTAATTCTTATTCAATTTCTGTGATTCATCGTCAAAAAGAAGTTCAGAGGGATACAGTAAACCTGAAGTGAAGCATCGGAACCTGTAACTAGTGTCACAGGAATGGTTCAAAACATAGACAGTAAGGAGGGTCAGTCTTCTTGTACTTAAGTCGGCATTGTGCCTTTTGTATTTCATTCCGATGCAATTTCTGAGTTTCATCGTCAAAAAGAAGGTCAGAGGGATACAGTAAACCTGAAGTGAAGCATCGGAATCTATAACTAGTGTCACAGGAATGGTTCAAAGCATAGAGAGTAGGAGCAGGCACTCTTCTTGTACTTAAGTCGGCATTGTGCCTTTTCTGTTTAATTCCGATGCAATTTCTGTGTTTCATCGTCAAAAAGGAGGTAAGAGGGATACAGTAAACCTGAAGTGAAGCATCGGAATCTGTAACTAGTGTCACAGGAATGGTTCAAATAATAGACAGTAGGAAGAGTCAGCCTTCTTGTACTTTAGTCGGCATTGTGCCTTTTCTATTTAATTCCGATGCAATTAGTGCGTTTCATCGTCAGTAAGAAGGTCAGAGGGATACAGTAAACCTGAAGTGAAGCATCGGAATCTATAACTAGTGTCACAGGAATGGTTCAAAGCATAGAGAGTAGGAGCAGGCACTCTTCTTGTACTTAAGTCGGCATTGTGCCTTTTCTGTTTAATTCCGATGCAATTTCTGTGTTTCATCGTCAAAAAGGAGGTAAGAGGGATACAGTAAACCTGAAGTGAAGCATCGGAATCTGTAACTAGTGTCACAGGAATGGTTCAAATAATAGACAGTAGGAAGAGTCAGCCTTCTTGTACTTTAGTCGGCATTGTGCCTTTTGTATTTAACTCCGAAGTAATTTCTGTGTTTCATCGTCAATACGAAGGTCCAAGGGATACAGTAAACCTGAAGCGAAGCATCGGAATCTATAACTAGTGTCACAGGAATGGTTCAAAACATAGTCACTAAGAAGAGTCAGTCTTCTTGTACTTAAGTCGGCATTGTGCATTTTGTATTTAATTCCGATGCAATTTCTGTGTTTCATCGTCAATAAGAAGGTCCAAGGGATACAGTAAACATGATGTGAAGCATCGGAATCTACAACTATTGTCACAGGAATGGTTCAAAACAGTCAGTAAGAAGTGTCAGTCTTCTAGTACTTAAGTCGGCATTGTGCATTTTGTATTTAATTTCGATGCCATTTCTGTGTTTCATCGTCAATAAGAAGGTCCAAGGGATACAGTAAACATGAAGTGAAGCATTGGAATCTACAACTATTGTCACAGGAATGGTTCTAAACATAGTCAGTAAGAAGAGTGAGCCTTCTTGTACTTAAGTCGGCATTGTGCCTTTTGTATTTACTTCCGACTCAATTTCTGTGTTTCATCGTCAAAAAGAATGTAAGAGATATACAGTAAACCTGAAGTGAAGCATCGGAATCTATAACTAGTGTCACAGGAATGGTTAAAACATAGACAGTAGGAAGAGTCAGTCTTCTTGTACTTAAGTCGGCATTGTGCCTTTTTTATTAAATTCCGGTGCTATTTCTGTGTTTCATCGTCATTAAGAAGGTCGGAGGGATACAGTAAACTTGAAGTGAAGCATCGGAATCTATAACTAGTGTCACAGGAATGGTTCAAAACATAGACAGTAAGAAGTGTCAGTCTTCTTGTACTTAAGTCGGCATTGTGCCTTTTCCATTTAATTCCGAAGCAATTTCTGTATTTCGTCCCCAATAAGAAGGTCCAAAGGATACAGTAATCCTGAAATGAAGCATCGGAATCTATAACTAATGTCACAGGAACCGTTCATAACATAGACTGTTGGAGGAGTCAGTCTTCTAGTACTTAAGTCAGCAATGTGCCTTTTGTTTTTAATTCCGATGCAATTTCTGTGTTTCATCGTCAATAAGAAGGTCCAAGGGATACAGTAAACTTGAAGTGAAGCATCGGAAACTATAACTAGTGTCACAGGAAGTGTTCAAATCAGTCTGTAAGAAGAGTCAGTCTTCTTGTACTTAAGTCGGCATTGAGCTTTTTGTTTTTAATTCCAATGCAATTTCAGTGTTTCATCGTTAATAAGAAGGTCCAAGGGATACAGTAAACCTGAAGTGAAGCATCGGAATCTATAACAAGTGTCACAGGAATGGTTCAAATCATAGACAGTAGGAAGAGTCAGTCTTCTTGAATTTAAGTCGGCACTGTGCATTATGTATTTAATTCTTATTCAATTTCTGTGATTCATCGTCAAAAAGAAGTTCAGAGGGATACAGTAAACCTGAAGTGAAGCATCGGAACCTGTAACTAGTGTCACAGGAATGGTTCAAAACATAGACAGTAAGGAGGGTCAGTCTTCTTGTACTTAAGTCGGCATTGTGCCTTTTGTATTTCATTCCGATGCAATTTCTGAGTTTCATCGTCAAAAAGAAGGTCAGAGGGATACAGTAAACCTGAAGTGAAGCATCGGAATCTATAACTAGTGTCACAGGAATGGTTCAAAGCATAGAGAGTAGGAGCAGGCACTCTTCTTGTACTTAAGTCGGCATTGTGCCTTTTCTGTTTAATTCCGATGCAATTTCTGTGTTTCATCGTCAAAAAGGAGGTAAGAGGGATACAGTAAACCTGAAGTGAAGCATAGGAATCTGTAACTAGTGTCACAGGAATGGTTCAAATAATAGACAGTAGGAAGAGTCAGCCTTCTTGTACTTTAGTCGGCATTGTGCCTTTTCTATTTAATTCCGATGCAATTAGTGCGTTTCATCGTCTGTAAGAAGGTCAGAGGGATACAGTAAACCTGAAGTGAAGCATCGGAATCTCTAACTAGTGTCACAGGAATGGTTCAAAACATAGTCAGTAAGAAGAGTCAGTCTTCTTGTACTTAAGTCGGCATTGTGCATTTTGTATTTAATTCCGATGCAATTTCTGTGTTTCATCGTCAATAAGAAGGTCCAAGGGATACAGTAAACATGAAGTGAAGCATCGGAATCTACAACTATTGTCACAGGAATGGTTCAAAACAGTCAGTAAGAAGTGTCAGTCTTCTAGTACTTAAGTCGTCATTGTGCATTTTGTATTTAATTTCGATGCCATTTCTGTGTTTCATCGTCAATAAGAAGGTCCAAGGTATACAGTAAACATGAAGTGAAGCATTGGAATCTACAACTATTGTCACAGGAATGGTTCTAAACATAGTCAGTAAGAAGAGTGAGCCTTCTTGTACTTAAGTCGGCATTGTGCCTTTTGTATTTACTTCCGACTCAATTTCTGTGTTTCATCGTCAAAAAGAATGTAAGAGATATACAGTAAACCTGAAGTGAAGCATCGGAATCTATAACTAGTGTCACAGGAATGGTTAAAACATAGACAGTAGGAAGAGTCAGTCTTCTTGTACTTAAGTCGGCATTGTGCCTTTTTTATTAAATTCCGATGCTATTTCTGTGTTTCATCGTCATTAAGAAGGTCGGAGGGATACAGTAAACTTGAAGTGAAGCATCGGAATCTATAACTAGTGTCACAGGAATGGTTAAAAACATAGACAGTAAGAAGTGTCAGTCTTCTTGTACTTAAGTCGGCATTGTGCCTTTTCCATTTAATTCCGAAGCAATTTCTGTATTTCGTCCCCAATAAGAAGGTCCAAAGGATACAGTAATCCTGAAATGAAGCATCGGAATCTATAACTAATGTCACAGGAACCGTTCAAAACATAGACTGTTGGAGGAGTCAGTCTTCTAGTACTTAAGTCAGCAATGTGCCTTTTGTTTTTAATTCCGATGCAATTTCTGTGTTTCATCGTCAATAAGAAGGTCAGAGGGATACAGTAAACTTGAAGTGAAGCATCGGAAACTATAACTAGTGTCACAGGAAGTGTTCAAATCAGTCTGTAAGAAGAGTCAGTCTTCTTGTACTTAAGTCGGCATTGAGCTTTTTGTTTTTAATTCCGATGCAATTTCAGTGTTTCATCGTTAATAAGAAGGTCCAAGGGATACAGTAAACCTGAAGTGAAGCATCGGAATCTATAACAAGTGTCACAGGAATGGTTCAAATCATAGACAGTAGGAAGAGTCAGTCTTCTTGAATTTAAGTCGGCACTGTGCATTATGTATTTAATTCTTATTCAATTTCTGTGATTCATCGTCAAAAAGAAGTTCAGAGGGATACAGTAAACCTGAAGTGAAGCATCGGAACCTGTAACTAGTGTCACAGGAATGGTTCAAAACATAGACAGTAACGAGGGTCAGTCTTCTTGTACTTAAGTCGGCATTGTGCCTTTTGTATTTCATTCCGATGCAATTTCTGAGTTTCATCGTCAAAAAGAAGGTCAGAGGGATACAGTAAACCTGAAGTGAAGCATCGGAATCTATAACTAGTGTCACAGGAATGGTTCAAAGCATAGAGAGTAGGAGCAGTCACTCTTCTTGTACTTAAGTCGGCATTGTGCCTTTTCTGTTTAATTCCGATGCAATTTCTGTGTTTCATCGTCAAAAAGGAGGTAAGAGGGATACAGTAAAACTGAAGTGAAGCATCGGAATATATAACTAGTGTCACAGGAATGGTTCAAATAATAGACAGTAGGAAGAGTCAGCCTTCTTGTACTTCAGTCGGCATTGTGCCTTTTTTATTTAATTCCGATGCAATTAGTGCGTTTCATCGTCAGTAAGAAGGTCAGAGGGATACAGTAAACCTGAAGTGAAGCATCGGAATCTCTAACTAGTGTCACAGGAATGGTTCAAAACATAGTCAGTAAGAAGAGTCAGTCTTCTTGTACTTAAGTCGGCATTGTGCATTTTGTATTTAATTCCGATGCAATTTCTGTGTTTCATCGTCAATAAGAAGGTCCAAGGGATACAGTAAACATGAAGTGAAGCATCGGAATCTACAACTATTGTCACAGGAATGGTTCAAAACAGTCAGTAAGAAGTGTCAGTCTTCTAGTACTTAAGTCGGCATTGTGCATTTTGTATTTACTTTCGATGCCATTTCTGTGTTTCATCGTCAATAAGAAGGTCCAAGGGATACAGTAAACATGAAGTGAAGCATTGGAATCTACAACTATTGTCACAGGAATGGTTCTAAACATAGTCAGTAAGAAGAGTGAGCCTTCTTGTACTTAAGTCGGCATTGTGCCTTTTGTATTTACTTCAGACTCAATTTCTGTGTTTCATCGTCAAAAAGAATGTAAGAGATATACAGTAAACCTGAAGTGAAGCATCGGAATCTATAACTAGTGTCACAGGAATGGTTAAAACATAGACAGTAGGAAGAGTCAGTCTTCTTGTACTTAAGTCGGCATTGTGCCTGTTTTATTAAATTCCGATGCTATTTCTGTGTTTCATCGTCATTAAGAAGGTCGGAGGGATACAGTAAACTTGAAGTGAAGCATCGGAGTCTATAACTAGTGTCACAGGAATGGTTCAAAACATAGACAGTAAGAAGTGTCAGTCTTCTTGTACTTAAGTCAGCAATGTGCCTTTTGTTTTTAATTCCGATGCAATTTCTGTGTTTCATCGTCAATAAGAAGGTCAGAGGGATACAGTAAACTTGAAGTGAAGCATCGGAAACTATAACTAGTGTCACAGGAAGTGTTCAAATCAGTCTGTAAGAAGAGTTAGTCTTCTTGAACTTAAGTCGGCATTGAGCTTTTGGTTTTTAATTCCGATGCAATTTCAGTGTTTAATCGTTAATAAGAAGGTCCAAGGGATACAGTAAACCTGAAGTGAAGCATCGGAATCTATAACAAGTGTCACAGGAATGGTTCAAATCATAGACAGTAGGAAGAGTCAGTCTTCTTGAATTTAAGTCGGCACTGTGCATTATGTATTTAATTCTTATTCAATTTCTGTGTTTCATCGTCAAAAAGAAGTTCAGAGGGATACAGTAAACCTGAAGTGAAGCATCGGAACCTGTAACTAGTGTCACAGGAATGGTTCAAAACATAGACAGTAAGGAGGGTCAGTCTTCTTGTACTTAAGTCGGCATTGTGCCTTTTGTATTTCATTCCGATGCAATTTCTGTGTTTCATCGTCAATTAGAAGGTCCAAGGGATACAGTAAACCTGAAGTGTAGCATCGGAATCTATAACTAGTGTCACAGGAATGGTTCAAAGCATAGACAATAAGAAGAGTCAGTCTTCTTGTTCTTATGTCGGCATTGTGCCTTTTGTATTTGATTCCGATGCAATATCTGTGTTTCATCGTCAATAAGGAGGTCCTAGCGATAGAGTAGACCTGAAGTGAAGCATCGGAATCTATAACTAGTGTCACAGGAATGATTCAAAACATAGTCAGAAAGAAGAGTCAGTCTTCTTGTACTTAAGTCGGCATTGTGCCTTTTGTAATTACTTCCGATGCAATTTCTGTGTTTCATCGTCAATAAGAAGGTCCTAGGGATAGAGTAATCCTGAAGTGAAGCATCGGAATCTATAACTAGTGTCACAGAAATGTTTCAAAACATAGTCAGAAAGAAGAGTCAGTCTTCTTGTACTTAAGTCGGCATTGTGCCTTTTGTATTTAACTCCGAAGCAATTTCTGTGTTTCATCGTCAATACGAAGGTCCAAGGGATACAGTAAACCTGAAGCGAACCATCGGAATCTATAACTAGTGTCACAGGAATGGTTCAAACATAGTCAGTAAGAAGAGTCAGTCTCCTTGTACTTAAGTTGGCATTGTCCATTTTGTATTTAATTCCGATGCAATTTCTGTGTTTCATCGTCAATAAGAAGGTCAGAGGGATACAGTAGACCTGAAGTGAAGCATCGGAATCTCTAACTAGTGTCACAGGAATGGTTCAAAACATAGTCAGTAAGAAGAGTCAGTCTTCTTGTACTTAAGTCGGCATTGTGCATTTTGTATTTAGTTCCGATGCAATTTCTGTGTTTCATCGTCAATAAGAAGGTCCAAGGGATACAGTAAACATGAAGTGAAGCATCGGAATCTACAACTATTGTCACAGGAGTGGTTCAAAACAGTCAGTAAGAAGTATCAGTCTTCTTGTACTTAAGTCGGCATTGTGCATTTTGTATTTAATTCCGATGCAATTTCTGTGTTTCATCGTCAATAAGAAGGTCCAAGGGATACAGTAAACATGAAGTGAAGCATTGGAATCTACAACTATTGTCACAGGAATGGTTCTAAACATAGTCAGTAAGAAGAGTGAGCCTTCTTGTACTTAAGTCGGCATTGTGCCTTTTGTATTTACTTCCGACTCAATTTCTGTGTTTCATCGTCAAAAAGAATGTAAGAGATATACAGTAAACCTGAAGTGAAGCATCGGAATCTATAACTAGTGTCACAGGAATGGTTAAAACATAGACAGTAGGAAGAGTCAGTCTTCTTGTACTTAAGTCGGCATTGTGCCTTTTTTATTAAATTCCGATGCAATTTCTGTGTTTCATCGTCATTAAGAAGGTCGGAGGGATACAGTAAACTTGAAGTGAAGCATCTGAATCTATTACTAGTGTCACAGGAATGGTTCAAAACATAGACAGTAAGAAAAGTCAGTCTTCTTGTACTTAAGTCGGCATTGTGCCTTTTCCATTTAATTCCGAAGCAATTTCTGTATTTCGTCGCCAATAAGAAGGTCCAAAGGATACAGTAAACCTGAAATGAAGCATCGGAATCTACAACTAATGTCACAGGAACCGTTCAAAACATAGACTGTTGGAGGAGTCAGTCTTCTTGTACTTAAGTCGGCATTGTGCCTTTTGTTTTTAATTCCGATGCAATTTCTGTGTTTCATCGTCAATAAGTAGGTCAGAGGGATACAGTAAACTTGAAGTGAAGCATCGGAAACTATAACTAGTGTCACAGGAAGTGTTCAAATCAGGCTGTAAGAAGAGTCAGTCTTCTTGTACTTAAGTCGGCATTGAGCTTTTTGTTTTTAATTCCGATGCAATTTCTGTGTTTCATCGTTAATAAGAAGGTCCAAGGGATACAGTAAACCTGAAGTGAAGCATCGGAATCTATAACAAGTGTCACAGGAATGGTTCAAATCATAGTCAGTAGGAAGAGTCAGTCTTCTAGTATTTAAGTCGGCATTGTGCATTACGTATTTAATTCTTATTCAATTTCTGTGATTCATCGTCAAAAAGAAGTTCAGAGGGATACAGTAAACCTGAAGTGAAGCATCGGAACCTATAACTAGTGTCACAGGAATGGTTCAAAACATAGACAGTAAGGAGGGTCAGTCGTCTTGTACTTAAGTCGGCATTGTGCCTTTTGTATTTCATTCCGATTCAATTACTGTGTTTCATCGTCAATTAGAAGGTCCAAGGGATACAGTACACCTGAAGTGTAGCATCGCAATCTATAACTAGTGTCACAGGAATGGTTCAAAGCATAGACAATAAGAAGAGTCAGTCTTCTTGTACTTATGTCGGCATTGTGCCTTTTGTATTTAATTCCGATGCAATTTCTGTGTTTCATCGTCAATAAGAAGGACAGAGGGATACAGTAACCCTGAAGTGAAGCATCGGAATCTATAACTGGTGTCACAGGAATGGTACAAATCAGTCAGTAAGAAGAGTCAGTCTTCTTGTACTTATGACGGCATTGTGCATTTTGTATTTAATTCCGATGCAATTTCTGTGTTTCATCGTCAATAAGAAGGTCCAAGGGATACAGTAAACCTGAAGTGAAGCATCGGAATCTATAACAAGTGTCACTGGAATGGTTCAAAACATAGACAGTAGGAACAGTCAGTCTTCTTATACATAAGTCGGCATTGTGCCTTTTCTATTTAATTCCGATGCAATTTCTGTGTTTCATCGTCAAAAAGACGGTCAGAGGGATACAGTAATCCTGAAGTGAAGCATCGGAATCTGTAACTAGCGTCACAGGAATGGTTCAAAAGATAGACACTAAGAAGAGTCAGTCTACTTGTACTTAAGATGGCATTGTGCCTTTTCTATTTAATTCCGATGCAATTTCTGTGTTTCATCTTCTATAAGAAGAACAGAAGGATACAGTGAACCTGAGGTGAGGCATCATAATCTATGACTAGTGTCACAGGAATGGTTCAAATCATAGACAGTAGGAAGAGTCAGTCTTCTTTTACTTATGTCGGAATTGTGCTTTTTCTATTCAGTTCCGATGCAATTTCTGTGTTTCATCGTCAATAAGAAGGTCCTAGAGATACTGTAAACCTGAAGTGAAGCATCGGAATCTACAACTAGCGTCAGAGGAATGGTTCAAAACATAGTCAGTAAGAAGAGTCAGTCTTCTTGTACTTAAGTCGGCATTGTGAATTTTTGTATTAAATTCCAATGCGATTTCTGTGCTTCATCGTCAATAAGAAGGTCCAAGGGATACAGTAAACCTGAAGTGAAGCATCGGAATCCATAACTAGTGTCACAGGAATGCTTCAGAACATAGTCAGTAACAAGAGTCAGTCTTCTTGTACTTAAGTCGGCATTGTGCCTTTGTAATTAATTCCGATGCCATTTCTGTGTTTCATCGTCAATTAGAAGGTCCAAGGGATACAGTAACCCTGAAGTGAAGCATCGGAATGTGTAACTAGCGTCACAGGAATGGTTCAAACATAGACACTAAGAAGAGTCAGACTGCTTGTACTTAAGACAGCATTGTGCCTTTTCTATTTAATTCCGATGCAGTTTCTGTGTTTCATCGTCAATAAGAAGGTCAGAGGGATACAGTGAACCTGAGGTGAAGCATCGCAATCTGTAACTAGTGTCACAGGAATAGTTCAAAACATAGACAATAGGAAGAGTCAGTCTTCTTGTACTTAAGTCGGCATTGTGCCTTTTCTATTTAATTCCGATGCAATTTCTGAGTTTCGTCGCCAATAAGAAGGTCCAAAGGATACAGCAAACCTGAAGTGAAGCATCGGAATCCATAACTAATGTCACAGGAATCGTTCAAAACATAGACAGTAGGAAGAGTCAGTCTCCTTGTACTTAAGTCGGCATTGTGCCTTTTGTATTTAGTTCCGATGCAATTTCTGTGTTTCGTCGTCAATAAGAAGGTCCTAGGGATACAGTAAAGCTGAAGTGAAGCATCGAAATCTACAACTTGTGTCACAGGAATGGTTCAAATCATAGTCAGTAAGAAGATTCAGTCCTCTTATACTTAAGTCGGCATTGTGCCTTTTGTATTTAATTGCTATGAAAAATCTGTGTTTCATCGTTAATAAGAAAGTCAGAGGGATACTGTAAACCTAAAGTGAAGCATCGGAATCTACAACTAGTCACACAGGAATGGTTCAAATCATAGTCAGTAAGAAGAGTCAGTCTTCTTGTACTTAAGTCGGCATTGTGCCTTTTCTATTTATTTCCGATGCAATTTCTGTGTTTCACCGTCAATAAGAAGGACAGAGGGATACAGTGAACCTGAGGTGTAGCATCGGAATTTGTAACTAGTGTCACAGGAATAGTTCAAAACATAGACAGTAAGAAGAGTCAGTCTTCTTGTACTTAAGTCGGCATTGTGCCTTTTCTATTTATTTCCGATTCAATTTTTGTGTTTCGTCGCCAATAAGAAGGTCCAAAGGATACAGCAAACCTGAAGTGAAGCATCGGAATCCATAACTAATGTCACAGGAATCGTTCAAAACATAGACAGTAGCAAGAGTCAGTCTTCTTGTACTTAAGTCGGCATTGTTACTTTTGTATTTAGTTCCGATGCAATATCTGCAGTTCATCGTCAATAAGAAGGTCCTAGGGTTACAGTGAAGCTGAAGTGAAGCATCGGAATCTACAACTAGTGTCACAGTAATGGTTCAAAAGTATAGTCAGTACGAAGAGTCAGTCTTCTTGTACTTAAGTCGGCAATGTGCTTTTTGTATTTAATTCTGATGCAATTTCTGTGTTTCATCGTCAATAAGAAGTCCAAGGGATACAGTACACCTGAAGTGAAGCATCGGAATCTATAACTAGTGTCACAGGAATGGTTCAAAGCATAGACAGTAGGAAGAGTCAGTTTTCTTGTACTTAAGTCGGCATTGTGCGTTTTGTATATAATATCGATGCAGTTTCTGTGTCTCATCGTCAATAAGAATGTCCAAGGGATGCAGTAAACCTGAAATGAAGCATCGGAATCTGTAACTAGTGTCACACTAATGGTTCAAAACATAGACAGTAGCAAGATTCAGTCTACATGAACTTAAGTCGGCATTCTGCCTTTTGTATTTATTTCCGATGCAGTTTCTGTGTCTCATCGTCAATATGAGGGTCAGAGGGATACAGTAAACCTGAAGTGAAGCATCGAAATCTCTATCTAGTGTCACAGCAATGGTTCAACACATAGTCGGTAAGAAGAGTCAGTCTTCTTGTACTTAAGTAGGCATTGTGCCTTTTGTATTTATTTCCGATGGAATTACTGTGTTTCATCGTCAATATGAAGGTCCAAGGCATACAGTAAACCTGAAGTGAAGCATCGGAATCTGTAACTGGCGTCACAGGAATGGTTCAAAACATAGACACTAAGAAGAGACAGTCTGCTTGTACTTAAGACGGCAATGTTCGTTTTCTATTTAATTCCGATGCAATTTCTGTGTTTCATCGTCAATAAGAAGGTCCGAGGGACACAGTGAACCTGAGGTGAAGCATCGGAATCTATAACTAGTGTCTCAGGAATGGTGCAAAGTATAGACAGTAGGAAGAGTCAGTTTTCTTGTACTTAAGTCGGCATTGAGCCTTTTCTATATAATTCCGATCCAATTTCGGTTCAAAGCATAGGCAGTAAGAAGTGTCAGTCTTCTTGTCCTTAAGTCGGCATTGTGCCTTTTGTATTTAATTCCGATGCAATTTCTGTGTTTCATTGTCAATAAGAAGGCCAGAGGGATACAGTAACCCTGAAGTGAAGCATCGGAATCTGTAACTAGTGTCACAGGAATGGTTCAAAACAAAGACAGTAAGAAGAGTCAGTCTTCTTGTACTTGAGTCGGCATTGTGCCTTTTTTATTACATTCCGATGCAATTTCTGTGTTTCATCGTCAATAAGAAGGTCCAAGGGATACAGTAAACATGAAGTGAAGCATTGGAATCTACAACTATTGTCACAGGAATGGTTCTAAACATAGTCAGTAAGAAGAGTGAGCCTTCTTGTACTTAAGTCGGCATTGTGCCTTTTGTATTTACTTCAGACTCAATTTCTGTGTTTCATCGTCAAAAAGAATGTAAGAGATATACAGTAAACCTGAAGTGAAGCATCGGAATCTATAACTAGTGTCACAGGAATGGTTAAAACATAGACAGTAGGAAGAGTCAGTCTTCTTGTACTTAAGTCGGCATTGTGCCTGTTTTATTAAATTCCGATGCTATTTCTGTGTTTCATCGTCATTAAGAAGGTCGGAGGGATACAGTAAACTTGAAGTGAAGCATCGGAGTCTATAACTAGTGTCACAGGAATGGTTCAAAACATAGACAGTAAGAAGTGTCAGTCTTCTTGTACTTAAGTCAGCAATGTGCCTTTTGTTTTTAATTCCGATGCAATTTCTGTGTTTCATCGTCAATAAGAAGGTCAGAGGGATACAGTAAACTTGAAGTGAAGCATCGGAAACTATAACTAGTGTCACAGGAAGTGTTCAAATCAGTCTGTAAGAAGAGTTAGTCTTCTTGAACTTAAGTCGGCATTGAGCTTTTGGTTTTTAATTCCGATGCAATTTCAGTGTTTAATCGTTAATAAGAAGGTCCAAGGGATACAGTAAACCTGAAGTGAAGCATCGGAATCTATAACAAGTGTCACAGGAATGGTTCAAATCATAGACAGTAGGAAGAGTCAGTCTTCTTGAATTTAAGTCGGCACTGTGCATTATGTATTTAATTCTTATTCAATTTCTGTGTTTCATCGTCAAAAAGAAGTTCAGAGGGATACAGTAAACCTGAAGTGAAGCATCGGAACCTGTAACTAGTGTCACAGGAATGGTTCAAAACATAGACAGTAAGGAGGGTCAGTCTTCTTGTACTTAAGTCGGCATTGTGCCTTTTGTATTTCATTCCGATGCAATTTCTGTGTTTCATCGTCAATTAGAAGGTCCAAGGGATACAGTAAACCTGAAGTGTAGCATCGGAATCTATAACTAGTGTCACAGGAATGGTTCAAAGCATAGACAATAAGAAGAGTCAGTCTTCTTGTTCTTATGTCGGCATTGTGCCTTTTGTATTTGATTCCGATGCAATATCTGTGTTTCATCGTCAATAAGGAGGTCCTAGCGATAGAGTAGACCTGAAGTGAAGCATCGGAATCTATAACTAGTGTCACAGGAATGATTCAAAACATAGTCAGAAAGAAGAGTCAGTCTTCTTGTACTTAAGTCGGCATTGTGCCTTTTGTAATTACTTCCGATGCAATTTCTGTGTTTCATCGTCAATAAGAAGGTCCTAGGGATAGAGTAATCCTGAAGTGAAGCATCGGAATCTATAACTAGTGTCACAGAAATGTTTCAAAACATAGTCAGAAAGAAGAGTCAGTCTTCTTGTACTTAAGTCGGCATTGTGCCTTTTGTATTTAACTCCGAAGCAATTTCTGTGTTTCATCGTCAATACGAAGGTCCAAGGGATACAGTAAACCTGAAGCGAACCATCGGAATCTATAACTAGTGTCACAGGAATGGTTCAAACATAGTCAGTAAGAAGAGTCAGTCTCCTTGTACTTAAGTTGGCATTGTCCATTTTGTATTTAATTCCGATGCAATTTCTGTGTTTCATCGTCAATAAGAAGGTCAGAGGGATACAGTAGACCTGAAGTGAAGCATCGGAATCTCTAACTAGTGTCACAGGAATGGTTCAAAACATAGTCAGTAAGAAGAGTCAGTCTTCTTGTACTTAAGTCGGCATTGTGCATTTTGTATTTAGTTCCGATGCAATTTCTGTGTTTCATCGTCAATAAGAAGGTCCAAGGGATACAGTAAACATGAAGTGAAGCATCGGAATCTACAACTATTGTCACAGGAGTGGTTCAAAACAGTCAGTAAGAAGTATCAGTCTTCTTGTACTTAAGTCGGCATTGTGCATTTTGTATTTAATTCCGATGCAATTTCTGTGTTTCATCGTCAATAAGAAGGTCCAAGGGATACAGTAAACATGAAGTGAAGCATTGGAATCTACAACTATTGTCACAGGAATGGTTCTAAACATAGTCAGTAAGAAGAGTGAGCCTTCTTGTACTTAAGTCGGCATTGTGCCTTTTGTATTTACTTCCGACTCAATTTCTGTGTTTCATCGTCAAAAAGAATGTAAGAGATATACAGTAAACCTGAAGTGAAGCATCGGAATCTATAACTAGTGTCACAGGAATGGTTAAAACATAGACAGTAGGAAGAGTCAGTCTTCTTGTACTTAAGTCGGCATTGTGCCTTTTTTATTAAATTCCGATGCAATTTCTGTGTTTCATCGTCATTAAGAAGGTCGGAGGGATACAGTAAACTTGAAGTGAAGCATCTGAATCTATTACTAGTGTCACAGGAATGGTTCAAAACATAGACAGTAAGAAAAGTCAGTCTTCTTGTACTTAAGTCGGCATTGTGCCTTTTCCATTTAATTCCGAAGCAATTTCTGTATTTCGTCGCCAATAAGAAGGTCCAAAGGATACAGTAAACCTGAAATGAAGCATCGGAATCTACAACTAATGTCACAGGAACCGTTCAAAACATAGACTGTTGGAGGAGTCAGTCTTCTTGTACTTAAGTCGGCATTGTGCCTTTTGTTTTTAATTCCGATGCAATTTCTGTGTTTCATCGTCAATAAGTAGGTCAGAGGGATACAGTAAACTTGAAGTGAAGCATCGGAAACTATAACTAGTGTCACAGGAAGTGTTCAAATCAGGCTGTAAGAAGAGTCAGTCTTCTTGTACTTAAGTCGGCATTGAGCTTTTTGTTTTTAATTCCGATGCAATTTCTGTGTTTCATCGTTAATAAGAAGGTCCAAGGGATACAGTAAACCTGAAGTGAAGCATCGGAATCTATAACAAGTGTCACAGGAATGGTTCAAATCATAGTCAGTAGGAAGAGTCAGTCTTCTAGTATTTAAGTCGGCATTGTGCATTACGTATTTAATTCTTATTCAATTTCTGTGATTCATCGTCAAAAAGAAGTTCAGAGGGATACAGTAAACCTGAAGTGAAGCATCGGAACCTATAACTAGTGTCACAGGAATGGTTCAAAACATAGACAGTAAGGAGGGTCAGTCGTCTTGTACTTAAGTCGGCATTGTGCCTTTTGTATTTCATTCCGATTCAATTACTGTGTTTCATCGTCAATTAGAAGGTCCAAGGGATACAGTACACCTGAAGTGTAGCATCGCAATCTATAACTAGTGTCACAGGAATGGTTCAAAGCATAGACAATAAGAAGAGTCAGTCTTCTTGTACTTATGTCGGCATTGTGCCTTTTGTATTTAATTCCGATGCAATTTCTGTGTTTCATCGTCAATAAGAAGGACAGAGGGATACAGTAACCCTGAAGTGAAGCATCGGAATCTATAACTGGTGTCACAGGAATGGTACAAATCAGTCAGTAAGAAGAGTCAGTCTTCTTGTACTTATGACGGCATTGTGCATTTTGTATTTAATTCCGATGCAATTTCTGTGTTTCATCGTCAATAAGAAGGTCCAAGGGATACAGTAAACCTGAAGTGAAGCATCGGAATCTATAACAAGTGTCACTGGAATGGTTCAAAACATAGACAGTAGGAACAGTCAGTCTTCTTATACATAAGTCGGCATTGTGCCTTTTCTATTTAATTCCGATGCAATTTCTGTGTTTCATCGTCAAAAAGACGGTCAGAGGGATACAGTAATCCTGAAGTGAAGCATCGGAATCTGTAACTAGCGTCACAGGAATGGTTCAAAAGATAGACACTAAGAAGAGTCAGTCTACTTGTACTTAAGATGGCATTGTGCCTTTTCTATTTAATTCCGATGCAATTTCTGTGTTTCATCTTCTATAAGAAGAACAGAAGGATACAGTGAACCTGAGGTGAGGCATCATAATCTATGACTAGTGTCACAGGAATGGTTCAAATCATAGACAGTAGGAAGAGTCAGTCTTCTTTTACTTATGTCGGAATTGTGCTTTTTCTATTCAGTTCCGATGCAATTTCTGTGTTTCATCGTCAATAAGAAGGTCCTAGAGATACTGTAAACCTGAAGTGAAGCATCGGAATCTACAACTAGCGTCAGAGGAATGGTTCAAAACATAGTCAGTAAGAAGAGTCAGTCTTCTTGTACTTAAGTCGGCATTGTGAATTTTTGTATTAAATTCCAATGCGATTTCTGTGCTTCATCGTCAATAAGAAGGTCCAAGGGATACAGTAAACCTGAAGTGAAGCATCGGAATCCATAACTAGTGTCACAGGAATGCTTCAGAACATAGTCAGTAACAAGAGTCAGTCTTCTTGTACTTAAGTCGGCATTGTGCCTTTGTAATTAATTCCGATGCCATTTCTGTGTTTCATCGTCAATTAGAAGGTCCAAGGGATACAGTAACCCTGAAGTGAAGCATCGGAATGTGTAACTAGCGTCACAGGAATGGTTCAAACATAGACACTAAGAAGAGTCAGACTGCTTGTACTTAAGACAGCATTGTGCCTTTTCTATTTAATTCCGATGCAGTTTCTGTGTTTCATCGTCAATAAGAAGGTCAGAGGGATACAGTGAACCTGAGGTGAAGCATCGCAATCTGTAACTAGTGTCACAGGAATAGTTCAAAACATAGACAATAGGAAGAGTCAGTCTTCTTGTACTTAAGTCGGCATTGTGCCTTTTCTATTTAATTCCGATGCAATTTCTGAGTTTCGTCGCCAATAAGAAGGTCCAAAGGATACAGCAAACCTGAAGTGAAGCATCGGAATCCATAACTAATGTCACAGGAATCGTTCAAAACATAGACAGTAGGAAGAGTCAGTCTCCTTGTACTTAAGTCGGCATTGTGCCTTTTGTATTTAGTTCCGATGCAATTTCTGTGTTTCGTCGTCAATAAGAAGGTCCTAGGGATACAGTAAAGCTGAAGTGAAGCATCGAAATCTACAACTTGTGTCACAGGAATGGTTCAAATCATAGTCAGTAAGAAGATTCAGTCCTCTTATACTTAAGTCGGCATTGTGCCTTTTGTATTTAATTGCTATGAAAAATCTGTGTTTCATCGTTAATAAGAAAGTCAGAGGGATACTGTAAACCTAAAGTGAAGCATCGGAATCTACAACTAGTCACACAGGAATGGTTCAAATCATAGTCAGTAAGAAGAGTCAGTCTTCTTGTACTTAAGTCGGCATTGTGCCTTTTCTATTTATTTCCGATGCAATTTCTGTGTTTCACCGTCAATAAGAAGGACAGAGGGATACAGTGAACCTGAGGTGTAGCATCGGAATTTGTAACTAGTGTCACAGGAATAGTTCAAAACATAGACAGTAAGAAGAGTCAGTCTTCTTGTACTTAAGTCGGCATTGTGCCTTTTCTATTTATTTCCGATTCAATTTTTGTGTTTCGTCGCCAATAAGAAGGTCCAAAGGATACAGCAAACCTGAAGTGAAGCATCGGAATCCATAACTAATGTCACAGGAATCGTTCAAAACATAGACAGTAGCAAGAGTCAGTCTTCTTGTACTTAAGTCGGCATTGTTACTTTTGTATTTAGTTCCGATGCAATATCTGCAGTTCATCGTCAATAAGAAGGTCCTAGGGTTACAGTGAAGCTGAAGTGAAGCATCGGAATCTACAACTAGTGTCACAGTAATGGTTCAAAAGTATAGTCAGTACGAAGAGTCAGTCTTCTTGTACTTAAGTCGGCAATGTGCTTTTTGTATTTAATTCTGATGCAATTTCTGTGTTTCATCGTCAATAAGAAGTCCAAGGGATACAGTACACCTGAAGTGAAGCATCGGAATCTATAACTAGTGTCACAGGAATGGTTCAAAGCATAGACAGTAGGAAGAGTCAGTTTTCTTGTACTTAAGTCGGCATTGTGCGTTTTGTATATAATATCGATGCAGTTTCTGTGTCTCATCGTCAATAAGAATGTCCAAGGGATGCAGTAAACCTGAAATGAAGCATCGGAATCTGTAACTAGTGTCACACTAATGGTTCAAAACATAGACAGTAGCAAGATTCAGTCTACATGAACTTAAGTCGGCATTCTGCCTTTTGTATTTATTTCCGATGCAGTTTCTGTGTCTCATCGTCAATATGAGGGTCAGAGGGATACAGTAAACCTGAAGTGAAGCATCGAAATCTCTATCTAGTGTCACAGCAATGGTTCAACACATAGTCGGTAAGAAGAGTCAGTCTTCTTGTACTTAAGTAGGCATTGTGCCTTTTGTATTTATTTCCGATGGAATTACTGTGTTTCATCGTCAATATGAAGGTCCAAGGCATACAGTAAACCTGAAGTGAAGCATCGGAATCTGTAACTGGCGTCACAGGAATGGTTCAAAACATAGACACTAAGAAGAGACAGTCTGCTTGTACTTAAGACGGCAATGTTCGTTTTCTATTTAATTCCGATGCAATTTCTGTGTTTCATCGTCAATAAGAAGGTCCGAGGGACACAGTGAACCTGAGGTGAAGCATCGGAATCTATAACTAGTGTCTCAGGAATGGTGCAAAGTATAGACAGTAGGAAGAGTCAGTTTT
Organism: Schistocerca americana; assembly: GCF_021461395.2. Lineage (NCBI taxonomy): Eukaryota > Metazoa > Arthropoda > Insecta > Orthoptera > Acrididae > Schistocerca > Schistocerca americana. The sequence continues at coordinate 4,675,955 of NC_060130.1, read as the reverse complement.
CTTGTACTTAAGTCGGCATTGAGCCTTTTCTATATAATTCCGATCCAATTTCGGTTCAAAGCATAGGCAGTAAGAAGTGTCAGTCTTCTTGTCCTTAAGTCGGCATTGTGCCTTTTGTATTTAATTCCGATGCAATTTCTGTGTTTCATTGTCAATAAGAAGGCCAGAGGGATACAGTAACCCTGAAGTGAAGCATCGGAATCTGTAACTAGTGTCACAGGAATGGTTCAAAACAAAGACAGTAAGAAGAGTCAGTCTTCTTGTACTTGAGTCGGCATTGTGCCTTTTTTATTACATTCCGATGCAATTTCTGTGTTTCATCGTCAATAAGAAGGTCCAAGGGATACAGTAAACCTGGTGTAAAGCATCGGAATCTATAACTAGTGTCACAGGATTGGTTCACAGCATAGACAGTAAGTAGAGTCAGTATTCTTGTACTTAAGTCGGCATTGCGCCTTTTGTATTTATTTCCGATGTAATTTCTGTGTTTCATCGTCAATAAAAAGGTCCAAGGGATTCAGTAAACCTGAAGTGAAGCATCGCAACTTATAACTAGTGTCACAGGAATGGTTCAAAACATAGACAGTAGGAAAGAGTCAGTCTTCTTGCACTTAAGTCGGCATTGTGCCTTTTGTATTTAATTCCGATGCAATTTCTGTGTTTCATCGTCAATAAAAAGGTCAGAGGGATACAGTAAACCTGAAGTGAAGCATCGGAATCTAAAACTAGTGTCACAGGAATGGTTCAAAACATAGACAGCAAGAAGAGTCAGTCTTCTTGCACTTAAGTCTGCATTGTGCCTTTTCTATTTAATTCCGATGCAATTTCTGTGTTTCATCGCCAAGAAGGAGGTCAGAGGGATACAGCAAACCTGAAGTGAAGTTTCGGAATCTATAACTAGTGTCACAGGAATGGTGCAAAGCGTAGGCAGTAAGAAGAGTCAGTCTTCTTGTCCTTAAGTCGGCATTGTGCCTTTTCTATTTAATTCCGATGCAATTTCGGTGTTTCATCGTCAATAAGAAGGTCCAAGGGATACAGTAAACATGGAGTGAATCATCTTAATCTATAACTACTGTCACAGGAATGGTTCAAAACATAGACAGTAAGAAGAGTCAGCCTTCTTGTACTTCAGTCGGCATTGTGCCTTTTGTATTTAATTCCGATGCAATTTCTGTGTTTCATCGGCAATAAGAAGGTCCAAGGGATACAGTAAACCTGGTGTAAAGCATCGGAATCTATAACTAGTGTCACAGGATTGGTTCACAGCATAGACAGTAAGAAGTGTCAGCCTTCATGTACTTAAGTCGGCATTGTGCCTTTTGTATTTAATTCCGATGCAATTTCATTGTTTCATCGTAAATAAGATGTTCCAAGGGAAGAAGTAGACCTGAAGTGAAGCATCGGAATCTGTAACTAGTATCAATGGAATGGTTCGAACATAGAAACTAGGAAGTGTCAGGCTTCTTGTACTTAAGTCGGCATTGTGCCTTTTGTTTTTAATTCCGACCCAATTTGTGTGTTTCATAGTCAATAAGAAGGTCCAAGGGATACAGTAAACCTGAAGTGAAGCATCGGAATCAGTATCTAGTGTCACAGGAATGGTTCAAACATAGAAAGTAAGAAGAGTCAGTCTTCTTGTACTTAAGTTGGCATTGTGCCTTTTGTATTTAATTCCGATGCAATTTCTGTGTTTCATCGTCGATAAGGTCAGAGGGATACAGTAAACCTGAAGTGAAGCATCGGAATCTATAACTAGTGTCACAGGAATGTTTCAAAACATAGACAGTAGGTAGAGTCAGTCTTCTTGTACTTAAGTCGGCATTGTGCCTTTTGTATTTAATTCCGATGCAATATCTGTGTTTCATCGTCAATAAGAAGGTCAGAGGGATACAGTAAAGCTGAAGTGAAGCATCGGAATACAAAATTAGTGTCACAGGAATGGTTCACAACATAGACAGGAGGAAGAGTCAGACAACATGTAATGAAGTCGGCATTGTGCATTTTGTATTTAATTCCGATGCAATTTCGGTTTTTCATCGTCAATAAGAAGGTCCAAGGGATACATTAATCCTGAAGTGAAACACCGGAATCTATAACTAGAGTCACAGGAATGGTTCAAAACATAGTCAGTAAGAAGAGTCAGCATTCTAGTACCTAAGTCAGCATTGTGCATTTTCTATTTAATTCCGATTCAATTTCTGTGATTCATCGTCAATAAGACGGTCCAAGGGACACAGTAAACCTGAAGTGAAGCATCGGAATCTACAACTAGTGTCACAGGAATGGTTCAAAACATAGTTAGTAAGAAGAGTCAGTCTTCATGTACTTAAGTCTTCAATTTGCCTTTTGTATTAATTCCGATGCAATTTCTGTGTTTCATCGTCAATAAGAAGGTCCAAGGGATACAGTAAACCTGAAGTGAAGCATCGGAATCTATAACTAGAGTCACAGGAATGGTTCAAAACATAGTCAGTAAGAAGAGTCAGTCTTCTTGTACTTAAGTCGGCATTGTGCCTTTTCTATTTAATTTCGATGTAATTTCAGTGTTTCATCGTCAATAAGAAGGTCCAAGGGATACAGTAAACCTGGAGTGAAACATCGGAATCTATAACTAGTGTCACAGGAATGTTTCAAATCATAGACAGTAAGAAGAGTCAGTCTTCTTGTACTTAAGTCGCCATTGTGCCTATCCTATTTAATTCCGATGCAATTTCTGTGTTTCATCGTCAATAAGAAAGACAGAGGGATACAGTAAACCTGAAGTGAAGCATCGGAATCTATAACTAGTGACACAGGAATGGTTCACAACATAGGCAGTAAGATTGATACAGTCTTCTTGTACTTATGTCGGCATTGTGCCTTTTGTATTTAATTCCGATGCAATTTCTGTGGTTCATCGTCAATACGAAGGTCCAAGGGATACAGTAAACCTGGAGTGTAGCATCGGAATCTATAACTAGTGTCACAGGAATGGTTCAAAACATAGTCAGTAAGAAGAGTCGGTCTTCATGTACTTAAGTCGGCATTGGCCTTTTGTATTTAATTCCGGTGCAATTTCTGTGTTTCATCGTCAATAAGAAGGTCAGAGGGATACAGTAAACCTGAAGTGAAGCATCCGAATCTATAACTAGTGTCACAGGAATGGTTCAAAACATAGTCAGTAAGAAGAGTCGGTCTTCATGTACTTAAGTCGGCATTGGCCTTTTGTATTTAATTCCGATGCAATTTCTGTGTTTCATCGTCAATAAGAAGGTCCAAGGGATACTATGAATCTGGAGTGAAGCATCGGAATCTATAACTAGTGTCACAGGAATGGTTCAAAACATAGTCAGTTCGTTCTCCTGTGAGTCCAGATATTCGAATCCGACGCAAAACGGACTGCTTATTGTAACGATCAGAGCCTCCTAATGATGATGGAACACTCAAATTGCGTCGAGATTCAATACATCGTCCTTCAGCCGACCTGTCTCCAAGCGTCCATTGCTCCCTCGGGCACCTTATGGTCATTCTCCTGTGAGTCTACATTTTCGATTCCGACGCATAACTGATAGTTAATTGTAACGTTCAGGGCCTCCTAATGACGATGGAATAGTCAAATTGCGTCGAGATTCAATACATCGTTATCCAGCCGACTTGTCTCCAAGGGGATATCGCTGCCTTGGGCACCACATGGTCAAACTCCGGTGATTCTACATTTTCGAATCCGACGCAAAACTGATAGTTAGTTGTAACGTTCAGGGCCTCCTAATGACGAAGGTGCACTCAAATTGCGTCGCGATTCAATACATCGTCCTCCAGCGGACTGTCTCCAAGGGGATAATGATGCCTCGGGCACCTTATGGTCCGTCTCCAGTAAGTCTAGATTTTCGAATCCGACGAAAAACTGATAGTTAATTGTAACATTCAGGGCCGCCTAATGACGATGGAACACTCAAATTGCGTCGCGATCCAATACACCGTCCTCCAGCCGACTTGTATCCAAGGGGATATCGCTGCCTTGGGCACCACATGGTCCATCTCCGGTGATTCTACATTTTCGAATCCGACGCATAAATGATAGTTAATTGTAACGTTCAGAGCCTCCTAATGACGATGGAACACTCAAATTGCGTCGAGATTCAATACATCGTGCTTCAGCCGACTTGTCTCCAAGAGTCCATTGCTCCCTTGGGCACCTTATGCTCGTTCCCCTGTGAGTCTAGATTTTGGAATCCGACGCATATCTGTTAGTTAATTGTAATGTTCAGGGCCTCCTAATGACGATGGAACACTCAAATTGCGTCGAGATTCAATACATCGGCCTCCAGCCGACTTGTCTCCAAGGGGACATTGCTGCCTCGGGCACCATATGGTCCGTCTCCTGTGATTCTATATTTTCGGTTCCGACGCGAAACTGATAGTTAATTGTAACGTTCAGGGCCTCCTAATGACGATGGAACACTCAAACTGCGTCGAGGTTCAATACTTCGTCCTTCAGCCGACTTGTCTCCAAGGAGTATTGCTGCGTCGGTTTTTTGATTCCGACGCAAAAATTATAGTTAATTCTAACGTTGAGCGACTCCTAATGACGATGGAACACTGAAATTGCGTCGAGATTCAATACATCGGCCTCCAGCCGACTTGCCTCCATGGGTCTATTGCTGCCGCGGCCCCTTATGGTCGTTCTCCTGTGAGTCTCGATTTTCGAATCCGACGCAAAACTAATAGTTAATTGCAACGTTCAGGGCCTCTTAATGACGATGGAACACTCAAATTGCATCGAGATTCAATACTTCGTCCTTCAGCCGACTTGTCTCCAAGGAGTATTGCTGCCTCGGTTTTTTGATTCCGACGCAAAAATAATAGTTAATTGTAACGTTGAGCGACTCCTAATGACGATGGAACACTGAAATTGCGTCGAGATTCAATACATCGGCCTCCAGCCGACTTGTCTCCAAGGGTCTATTGCTGCCTCGTCCCCTTATGGTCGTTCTCCTGTGAGTCTAGATTTTCGAATCCGACGCTTAACTGATAGGTAATTGCAACGTTCAGCGCCTCTTAATGACGATGGAACACTCAAATTGCGTCGAGATTCAATACATCGGCCTCCAGCCGACTTGTCTCCAAGGGTCTATTGCTGCCTCGGGCACCTTATGGTCGTTCTCCTGTGAGTCTAGATTTTCGAATCCGACGCGAAACTGATAGTTAATTGTAACGTTCAGGGCCTCCTAACAACGATGGAACACTGAAATTGCATCGAGATTCAATACATCGTCCTCCAGCCGACTTGTCTCCAAGGGGATATCGCTGCCTCGGGCACCATATAGTCCTTCTCCTGTGAGTCTAGAGTTTCGAATCCGACGCAAAACTGATAGTTAATTGTAACGTTCAGGGCCTCCTAATGACGATGGAACACTCAAATTGCGTCGCGGTTCAATACATCGTCCTCCAGACGACTTGTCTCTAACGGGTATTGGTGCCTCGGGGTCCATGTGGTCCGTCTCCTGTGAGTGTAGATTTTCGAATCCGACGCATAACTGATAGTTAATTGTAACGCTCATCGCCTCCTAATGACGATGGAACACTCAAATTGCGTCGAGATACAATACAACGTCCTTCAGCCGACTTGCCTCCAAGCGTCCATTGCTCCCTCGGGCACCTTATGGTCATTCTCCTGGGAGTCTACATTTTCGATTCCGACACATAACTGATAGTAAATTGTAACGTTCAGGGCCTCCTAATGACGATGGAACACTCTAATTGTGTCGAGATTCAATACCTCGTTATCCAGCCGACTTTCCTCCAAGGGGATATCGCTGCCTTGGGCACCACATGGTCAATCTCCGATGATTCTACATTCTCGAATCCGACGCAAAACTGATAGTTAATTGTAAAGTACAGGGCCTCCTAATGTCGATAGAATACTCAGATTGCGTCGTGATTCAATTCATCGTATTCCAGCATACTTCCTCCATGGGGATATGGCTGCCTCGGGCACCTTATGGTCGTTCTCCTGTGAGTCAAGATTTTCGAATCCGACGCGAAACTGATAGTTAATTGTAACGTTCAGGGCCTCCTAATGACGATGGAATACTCAAATTGCGTTGAGGTTAATACATCGTCCACCAGCCGACTTGTCTCCAAGGGGTATTGCTGCCTCGGGCACCTTGTGTTCGTTCTCCTGTGAGTCTAGATTTTCGAATCCGACGCGAAACTGATAGTTAATTGCAACGTTCAGGGCCTCCTAATGACGATGGAACACTCAAATTGCGTCGAGATTCAATACATCGTCCTTCAGCCGACTTGTCTCCAAGAGTCTATTGCTGCCTCGGACACCTTATGGTGGTTCTCCTGTGAGTCTAGATTTTCGAATCCGACGCATAACTGATAGTTAATTGCAACGATCAGTGCCTCCTAATGACGATGGAACACTCGAATTATGTCGAGATTCAATACATCGGCCTCCAGCCGACTTGTCTCCAAATGTCTATTGCTGCCTCGGGCACCTTGTTGTCGTTCTCCTGTGGGTCTAGATTTTCGAATACGACGCATAACTAATAGTTACTTGTAACGTTCAGCGCCTCCTAATGACGATGGAACACTCAAACTGCGTCGAGGTTCAATACATCGTCCTCCAGCCGACTTGACACCATATGGTCCGTCTCAAAAATGATAGTTTATTGCAACGTTCAGCGCCTCCTAATGACGATGGAACACTCAAATTGCGTCGAGATTCAATACATCGGCCTCCAGCCGACTTGTCTCCAAGGGTATATTGCTGCCTCGGGCACCTTATGTTCGTTCTCCTGTGAGTCTAGATTTTCGAATCCGACGCATAACTGATAGTTAATTGCAACGTTCAGCGCCCCCTAATGACGATGGAACAATCAAATTGGGTCGAGATTAAATACATCGTCCTTCGGCCGACATGTATCCAAGAGTCTATTGCCTACTCGGACACCTTATGGTCGGTCTCCTGTGAGTCTAGATTTTCGAATCCGACGCTTAACTGATAGTTAATTGCAACGTTCAGCGCCTCCTAATGACGATGGAACACTCAAATTGCGTCGAGATTCAATACATCGGCCTCGAGCCTACTTGTCTCCAAGGGGACATTGCTGCCTCAGGCACCATATGGTCCGTCTCCTGTGAGTCTAGATTTTCGAATCCGACGCTTAACTGATAGTTAATTGCAACGTTCAGCGCCTCCTAATGACGATGGAACACTCAAATTGCGTCGAGATTCAATACACCGGCCTCCAGCCGACTTGTCTCCAAGGGTCTATTGCTGCCTCGGGCACCTTATGGTCGTTCCCTGTGAGTCTAGATTTTCGAGTCCGACGCAAAACTGATAGTTAATTGTAACGTTCAGGGCCTCCTAATGACGATGGAACACTCAAATTGCGTCGCGGTTCAATACATCGTCCTCCAGACGACTTGTCTCTAAGGGGTATTGCTGCCTCGGGGTCCATGTGGTCCGTCTCCTGTGAGTCTAGATTTTCGAATCCGACGCATAACTGATAGTTAATTGTAACGCTCATCGCCTCCTAATGACGATGGAACACTCAAATTGCGTCTAGATACAATACAACGTCCTTCAGCCGACTTGCTTCCAAGCGTCCATTGCTCCCTCGGGCACCTTATGGTCATTCTCCTGGGTGTCTACTTTTTCGATTCCGACACATAACTGATAGTAAATTGTAACGTTCAGGGCCTCCTAATGACGATGGAACACTCTAATTGTGTCTAGATTCAATACCTCGTTATCCAGCCGACTTTCCACCAAGGGGATATCGCTGCCCTGGGCACCACATGGTCAATCTCCGGTGATTCTACATTCTCGAATCTGACGCAAAACTGATAGTTAAATGTAAAGTACAGGGCCTCCAAATTACGATGGTGGACTCAAATTGCGTCGCGATCCAATACATCGTCCTCCAGCTGACTTGTGTCCAAGTGTCTATTGCTGCCTCGGGCACCTTATGATCGTTCTCCTGTGAGTCTAGATTTTCGAACCCGACGCAAAACTGATAGTTAATTGTAACGTTCAGGGCCTCCTAATGTCGATAGAATACTCAGATTGCGTCGTGATTCAATTCATCGTATTCCAGCAGACTTCCTCCATGGGGATATGGCTGCCTCGGGCACCTTATAGTCGTTCTCCCGTGAGTCAAGATTTTCGAATCCGACGCGAAACTGATAGTTAATTGTAACGTTCAGGGCCTCCTAATGACGATGGAATACTCAAATTGCGTTGAGGTTAGTACATCGTCCACCAGCTGACTTGTCTCCAAGGGGTATTGCTGCCTCTGGCACCATATGGTCCGTCTCCTGTGAGTCTAGATTTTCGAATCCGACGAAAAATGATAGTTAATTGTAACGTTCAGGGCCTCTTAATGACGATGGAACACTCAAATTGCGTCGAGAGTCAATACATCGTCTTCCAGCCGAATTGTCTACAAGGCGATATTGCTGCCTCGGGCTGCATGTGGTCCGTCTCATGTGAATCTAGATTTTTGAGTCCGACGCGAAACTTATAGTTAATTGCAACGTTCAGGGCCTCCTAATGACGATGGAACACTCAAATTGCGTCGAGATTCAATACATCGTCCTTCAGCCGACTTGTCTCCAAGAGTCTACTGCTGCCTCGGACACCTTATGGTGGTTCTCCTGTGAGTCTAGGTTTTCGAATCCGACGCATAACTGATAGTTAATTGCAACGATCAGTGCCTCCTAATGACAATGGAACACTCAAATTGCGTCGAGATTCAATACATCGGCCTCCAGCCGACTTGTCTCCAAATGTCTATTGCTGCCTCGGGCACCTTTTTGTCGTTCTCCTGTGAGTCTAGATTTTCGAATACGACGCATTACTAATAGTTACTTGTATCGTTCAGCGCCTCCTAATGACGATGGAACACTCAAATTGCGTCGAGATTCAATACAACGGCCTCCAGCCGACTTGTCTCCAAATGTCTATTGCTGCCTCGGACACCTTATGGTGGTTCTCCTGTGAGTCTAGATTTTCGAATCCGACGCATAACTGATAGTTAATTTCAACGATCAGTGCCTCCTAATGACGATGGAACACTCAAATTGCGTCGAGATTCAATAAATCGGCCTCCAGCCGACTTATCTCCAAATGTCTATTGCTGCCTCGGACACCTTATCGTCGTACTCCTGTGAGTCCAGATATTCGAATCCGACGCATAACGGACTGCTAATTGGAACGTTCAGAGCCTCCTAATGATGATGGAACACTCAAATTGCGTCGAGATTCAATACATCGTCCTCCAGCCGACTTATCTCCAAGGGGATATTGCTGCCTCGGGCACCATATAGTCCTTCTCCTGTGAGTCTAGAGATTCGAATCCGACGCCAAACTGGTAGTTAATTGTAACGTTCAGGACCTCTTATTGACGATGGAACACTCAAATTGCGTCGAGATTCAATACATCGTCCTTCAGCCGACTTTTCTCCAAGCGTCCATTGCTCTCTCGGGCACCTTATGGTCATTCTCCTGTGAGTCTACATTTTCGATTCCGACACATAACTGATTGTTAATTGTTACGTTCAGGGCCTCCTAATGACGATGGAACACTCAAATTGCTTCGCGATCCAATGCATCGTCCTCCAGCCGACTTTTCTCCAAGGGTCTATTGCTGCCTCGGGCACCTTATGGTCGTTTTCCTGTGAGTCTCGATTTTCGAATCCGACGCAAAACTGAAAGTTAATTGCATTTTTCAGGGCCTCCTAATGACGATGGAACACTCAAATTGCGTCGAGATTCAATACATCGGCCTCCAGCCGACTTGTCTCCAAGGGTCTATTCCTGCCTCGGTCACCTCATGGACGTTCTCCTGTGAGTCCAGATATTCGAATCCGACGCAAAACGGACTGCTAATTGTAACGCTTTTAACCTCCTAATGACGATGGAACACCCAAATTGCGTCGAGATTCAAAACAACGTCCTTCAGCCGACCTGTCTCCAAGCGTCCAATGCTCCCTCGGGCACCTTATGGTCATTCTCCTGTGAGTCTACATTTTCGATTCCGACACATAACTATCAGTTAATTGTAACGTTTAGGGCCTCCTAATGACGATGGAACAGTCAAAATTGCCTCGAGAATCAATACATCGGCCTCCAGCCAACTTGTCTCCAAGGTTCTATTGCTGCCTCGGGCACCTTATGGTCGTTCTCCTGTGACTCTAGATTTTCGAATCCGACGCATAACTGATAGTTAATTGCAACGTTCAGCGCCTCCTAATGACGATGGAACACTGAAATTGCGTCGAGATTCAATACATCGTCCTCCAGCCGACTTGTCTCCAAATGTCTATTGCTGCCTCGGGCACCTTGTGGTCGTTCTCCTGTGAGTCTAGATTTTCGAATCCGACGCATAACTGATAGTTAATTGCAAAGTTCAGGGCCTCCTAATGACGATGGTACACTCAAATTGCGTCGAGATTCAATACATCGTCCTCCAGCCGATTTGTCTCCAAGGGGATATCGCTGCCTCGGGCACTACAAGGTCCGTCTCCGGTGATTCTACATTTTCGAACCCGACGCAAAACTGATAGTTAATTGTAACGTTCATGTCCTCCTAATGACAATGGAATACTCAAATTGCGTCGAGATTCAATACATCGACCTCCAGCCGACTTCTCTCCATGGGGATATTGCTGCCTCTGGCACCTTGTGGTCGTTCTCCTGTGAGTCTAGATTTTCGAATCCGACGCGAAACTGATTGTTAATTGTAACGTTCAGGGCTTCCTAATGACGATGGAACACTCAAAATGCGTCGAGATTCAATACATCGTCATTCAGCCGATTTGTCTCCAAGGGTCTATTGCTGCCTCGGGCACCTAATGATCTTTCCCCTGTGACTCTAGATTTTAGAATCCGACGCATAACTGATAGTTATTTGTAATGTTCACGGCCTCCTAATTACGATGGAACACTCAAATTGCGTCGAGATTCAATAAATCGGCCTCCAGCCGAATTGTCTCCAAGGGGACATTGTTGCCTCGGGCACCATATGGTCCGTCTCCTGTGAGTCTAGATTTTCGATTCCGACGCGAAACTTATAGTTAATTGTAACGTTCAGGGCCTCCTAATGACGATGGAACACTCAAATTGCGTCGAGGTTCAATACATCGTCCTCCAGACGACTTGTCTCCAAGGGGTACTGCTTCCTCGGGCTCCACATGGTCCGTCTAATGTGAGTCTAGATTTTCGAATCCGACGCAAAAATGATAGTTAATTGTAACGTTCAGCGCCTCCTAGTGACGATGGAACACTCAAATTGCGTCGAGAGTCAATACATCGTCCTCCAGCCGACTTGTCTACAAGGGGATATTGCTGCCTCGGGCTCCATGTGGTCCGTCTCCTGTGAGTGTAGATTTTCGAATCCGACGCGAAACTTTTAGTTAATTGTAACGTTCAGGGCCTCCTAATGACGAAGGAACACTCAAATTGCGTTGAGATTCAATACATCGTCCTCCAGCCGACTTTCTCCAAGGGGATATCGCTGCCTCGGGCACCACATGGTCCGTCTCCGGTGATTCTACATTTTGGAACCCGACGCAAAACTGATAGTTAATTGTAAAGTTCAGGGCCTCCTAATGACGATGGAATACTCAAATTGCGTCGAGATTCAATACATCGTCCTCCAGCCGGCTTCTCTCCATGGGGATATTGCTGCCTCGGGCACCTTATGGTCGTTCTCCTATGAGTCTAGATTTTCGAATCCGACGCGGAACTGATTGTTAATTGTAACGTTCAGGGCTTCCTAATGACGATGGAACACTCAAATTGCGTTGAGATTCAATACATCGTCATTCAGCCGATTTGTCTCCAAGGGTCTATTGCTGCCTCGGGTACCTTATGGTCGTTCCCCTGTGAGACTAGATTTTAGAATCCGACGCATAACTGATAGCTAATTGTAATGTTCAGGGTTTTCTAATTGCGATGGAACACTCAAATTGCGTCGAGAATTAATACATCGGCCTCGAGTCGACTTGTCTCCAAGGGTACATTGCTGCCTCGGCACCATATGGTCCGTCTCCTGTGAGTCAAGATTTTCGAATCCGATGCAAAACCGATAGTTAATTGTAACATTCAGGGCCTCCTAATGACGATGGAACACTCAAATTGCGTCGAGATTCAATACATCGTCCTCCAGCCGACTTCTCTCCATGGGGATATTGCTGCCTCGGGCACCTTGTGGTCGTTCTCCTGTGAGTCTGAATTTTCGAATCCGACGCGAAACTGATTGTTAATTGTAACGTTCAGGGCTTCCTAATGACGAAGGAACACTCAAAATTCGTCGAGATTCAATACATCGTCATTCAGCCGATTTGTCTCCAAGGGTCTATTGCTGCCTCGGGCCCTTATGGTCTTTCCCCTGTGAGTCTAGATTTTAGAATCCGACGCATAACTGATAGTTAATTGTAATGCTCAGGGCCTCCTAATTACGATGGAGCACTCAAATTGCGTCAAGATTCAATAAATCGGCCTCCAGCCAACTTGTCTCCAAGGTTCTATTGCTGCCTCGGGCACCTTATGGTCGTTCTCCTGTGAGTCTAGATTTTCGAATCCGACGCGAAACTGATAGTTACTTGTAACGTTCAGGGCCTCCTAATGACGATGGAACACTCAAATTGCGTCGAGATTCAATACATCGGCCTCCAGCCGACTTGTCTCCAAGGGTCTATTCCTGCCTCGGGCACCCTATCGTCGTTCTCCTGTGAGTCCAGATATTCGAATCCGACGCATAACGGACTGCTAATTGGAACGTTCAGAGCCTCCTAATGATGATGGAACACTCAAATTGCGTCGAGATTCAATACATCGTCCTCCAGCCGACTTATCTCCAAGCGTCCATTGCTCCCTCGGGCACCTTATGGTCATTCTCCTGTGAGTCCACATTTTCGATTCCGACACATAACTGATAGTTAAATGTTACGTTCAGGGCCTCCTAATGACGATGGAACACTCAAATTGCTTCGCGGTCCAATACATCGTCCTCCAGCCGACTTTTCTCCAAGGGTCTATTGCTGCCTCGGGCACCTTATGGTCGTTCTCCTGTGAGTCTCGATTTTCGAATCCGACGCAAAACTGATAGTTAATTGCAATTTTCAGGGCCCCCTAATGACGATGGAACACTGAAATTGCGTCGAGACTCAATACATCGTCCTACAGCCGACTTGTCTCCAAGGGGATATCGCTGCCTCATGCACCACATGGTCCGTCTCCGGTGATTCTACATTTTCGAACCCGACGCAAAACTGATAGTTAATTGTAACATTCAGGGCTTGCTAATGACGATGGAACACTCAAAATGCGTCGAGATTCAATACATCGTCATTCAGCCGATTTGTCTCCAAGGGTCTATTGCTGCCTCGGGCACATTATGGTCTTTCGCCTGTGAGTCTAGATTTTAGAATCCGACGCATAACTGATGGTTAATTGTAACGTTCAGGGCCTCCTAATGACGATGGAACACTGAAATTGCGTCGAGGTTCAATACATCGTCCTACAGCCGACTTGTCTTCAAGGGGTACTGCTGCCTCGGGCACCATATGGTCCGTCTCCTGTGAGTCTAGATTTTCGAATCCGACGCAAAAATGATAGTTAATTGTAACGTTCAGCGCCTGCTAGTGACGATGAAACACTCAAATTGCGTCGAGAGTCAATGCATCGTCCTCCAGCCGACTTGTCTACAAGGGGATATTGCTGCCTCGGGCTCCATGTGGTCCGTCTCCTGTGAGTCTAGATTTTCGAATCCGAAGCGAAACTTATAGATAATTGTAACGTTCAGGGCCTCCTAATGACGATGGATCACTCAAATTGCGTCGAGATTCTATACATCGGCCTCCAGCCGACTTGTCTCCAAATGTCTATTGCTGCCTCGGGCACCTTGTGTTCGTTCTCCTGTGAGTCTAGATTTTCCAATCCGACGCATAACTGATAGTTAATTGTAAAGTTCAGGGCCTCCTGATGACGATGGAACATTCAAATTGCGTCGAGATTCAATACTTCGTCCTCCAGCCGACTTGTCTCCAAGGGGATATCGCTGCCTCGGGCACCAAATGGTCCGTCTCCGGTGATTCTACATTTTCGAACCCGACGCAAAACTGATAGTTAATTGTAACGTTCAGGGCCTCCTAATGACGATGGAATACTCAAATTGCGTCGAGAGTCAATACATCGACCTCCAGCCGACTTCTCTCCAGGGGGATACTGCTGCCTCGGGCACCTTGTGGTCATTCTCCTGTGAGTCTAGATTTTCGAATCCGACGCGAAACTGATTGTTAATTGTATCTTTCAGGGCTTCCGAATGACGATGGAACACTCAAAATGCGTCGAGATTCAATACATCGTCATTCAGCCGATTTGTCTCCAGGGGTCTATTGCTGCCTCGGGCACCTTATGGTCTTTCCCCTGTGAGTCTACATTTTAGAATCCGACGCATAACTGATAGTTAATTGTAATGTTCAGGGCCTCCTAATTACGATGGAACACTCAAATTGCGTCGAGATTCAATAAATCGGCCTCCAGCCGAATTGTCTCCAAGGGGACATTGTTGCCTCGGGCACCATAATATGGTCCGCCTAATGTGAGTCTAGATTTTCGAATCCGACGCAAATATGATAGTTAATTGTAACGTTCAGCGCCTCCTAGTGACGATGGAACACTCAAATTGCGTCGAGAGTCAATACATCGTCCTCCAGCCGACTTGTCTCCAAGGGGATATTGCTGCCACGGGCTCCATGTGGTCCGTCTCCTGTGAGTCTAGATTTTCGAATCCGACGCGAAACTTTTAGTTAATTGTAACGTTCAGGGCCTCCTAATGACGATGGAACACTCAAATTGCGTCGAGATTCAATACATCGGCTTCCAGCCGACTTGTCTCCAAATGTCTGTTGCTGCCTCGGGCACCTTGTGGTCGTTCTCCTGTGAGTCTAGATTTTCGAATCCGACGCATAACTGATAGTTAATTGTAAAGTTCAGGCCCTCCTAATGACGATTGAACACTCAAATTGCATCGAGATTCAATAAATCTTCCTCCAGCCGAATTGTCTCCAAGGGGACATTGTTGCCTCGGGCACCATATGGTCCGTCTCCTGTGAGTCTAGATTTTCGATTCCGACGCGAAACTTATAGTTAATTGAAACGTTCAGGGCCTCCTAATGGCGATGGAACACTCAAATTGCGTCGAGGTTCAATACATTGTCCTACAGCCGACTTGTCTTCAAGGGGTAATGCTGCCTCGGGCACCATATGGTCCGTCTCCTGTGAGTCTAGACTTTCGAATCCGACGCAAAAATGATAGTTAATTGAAACGTTCAGCGTCTCCTAGTGACGATGGAACACTCAAATTGCGTCGAGAGTCAATACATCGTCCTCCAGCCGACTTGTCTACAAGGGGATATTGCTGGCTCGGGCTCCATGTGGTCCGTCTCCTGTGAGTCTAGATTTTCGAATCCGAAGCGAAACTTATAGTTAATTGTAACGTTCAGGGCTTCCTAATGACGATGGAACACTCAAAATGCGTCGAGATTCAATACATCGTCATTTAGCCGATTTGTCTCCAAGGGTCTATTGCTGCCTCGGGCACCTTATGGTCTTTCCCCTGTAAGTCTAGATTTTAGAATCCGACGCATAACTGATAGTTAATTGTAATGTTCAGCTCCTCCTAATTACGATGGAATACTCAAATTGCGTCGAGATTCAATACATCGTCCTCCAGCCGATATGTCTTCAAGGGGATATTGCTGGCTCGGGCTCAATGTGGTCCGTCTCCTGTGAGTCTAGATTTTCGAATCCGAAGCGAAACTTATAATTAATTGTAACGTTCAGGGCCTCCTAATGACGATGGAACACTGAAATTGCGACGAGATTCAATACATCGTCATTCAGCCGATTTGTCTCCAAGGGTCTATTGCTGCCTCGGGCACCTTATGGTCTTTCCCCTGTAAGTCTAGATTTTAGAATCCGACGCATAACTGATAGTTAATTGTAATGTTCAGCTCCTCCTAATTACGATGGAATACTCAAATTGCGTCGAGATTCAATACATCGTCCTCCAGCCGACTTGTCTTCAAGGGGATATTGCTGGCTCGGGCTCCATGTGGTCCGTCTCCTGTGAGTCTAGATTTTCGAATCCGAAGCGAAACTTATAATTAATTGTAACGTTCAGGGCCTCCTAATGACGATGGAACACTGAAATTGCGTCGAGGTTCAATACATTGTCCTACAGCCGACTTGTCTTCAAGGGGTAATGCTGCCTCGGGCACCATATGGTCCGTCTCCTGTGAGTCTAGACTTTCGAATCCGACGCAAAAATGATAGTTAATTGAAACGTTCAGCGTCTCCTAGTGACGATGGAACACTCAAATTGCGTCGAGAGTCAATACATCGTCCTCCAGCCGACTTGTCTACAAGGGGATATTGCTGGCTCGGGCTCCATGTGGTCCGTCTCCTGTGAGTCTAGATTTTCGAATCCGAAGCGAAACTTATAGTTAATTGTAACGTTCAGGGCTTCCTAATGACGATGGAACACTCAAAATGCGTCGAGATTCAATACATCGTCATTCAGCCGATTTGTCTCCAAGGGTCTATTGCTGCCACGGGCACCTTATGGTCGTTCCCCTGTGAGACTAGATTTTAGAATCCGACGCATAACTGATAGCTAATTGTAATGTTCAGGGCTTTCTAATTGCGATGCAACACTCAAATTGCGTCGATAATGATTACATCGGCCTCGAGCCGACTTGTCTCCAAGTGTACATTGCTGCCTCGGCACCATATGGTCCGTCTCCTGTGAGTCAAGATTTTCGAATCCGATGCATAACTGATAGTTAATTGTAACATTTAGGGCCTCCTAATGACGATAGAACACTCTTTGCGTCGAGATTCAATACATCGTCCTCCAGCCGACTTCTCTCCATGGGGATATTGCTGCCTCGGGCACCTTGTGGTCGTTCTACTGAGAGTCTGAATTTTCGAATCCGACGCGAAACTGATTGTTAATTGTAACGTTCAGGGCTTCCTAATGACGATGGAACACTCAAAATGCGTCGAGATTCAACACATCGTCATTCAGCCGATTTGTCTCCAAGGGTCTATTGCTGCCTCGGGCCCTTATGGTCTTTCCCCTGTGAGTCTAGATTTTAGAATCCGACGCATAACTGATAGTTAATTGTAATGTTCAGGGCCTCCTAATTACGATGGAACACTGAAATTGCGTCGAGATTCAATAAATCGGCCTCCAGCCAACTTGTCTCCAAGGTTCTATTGCTGCCTCTGGCACCTTATGGTCGTTCTCCTGTGAGTCTAGATTTTCGAATCCGACGCGAAACTGATAGTTACTTGTAACGTTCAGGGCCTCCTTATGACGATGGAACACTCAAATTGCGTCGAGATTCAACACATCGGCCTCCAGCCGACTTGTCTCCAAGGGTCTATTCCTGCCTCGGACACCTTATCGTCGTTCTCCTGTGAGTCCAGATATTCGAATCCGACGCATAACGGACTGCTAATTGGAACGTTCAGAGCCTCCTAATGATGATGGAACACTCAAATTGCGTCGAGAGTCAATACATCGTCCTCCAGCCGACTTATCTCCAAGCGTCCATTGCTCCCTCGGGCACCTTATGGTCATTCTCCTGTGAGTCCACATTTTCGATTCCGACACATAACTGATAGTTAAATGTTACGTTCAGGGCCTCCTAATGACGATGGAACACTCAAATTGCTTCGCGGTCCAATACATCGTCCTCCAGCCGACTTTTCTCCAAGGGTCTATTGCTGCCTCGGGCACCTTATGGTCGTTCTCCTGTGAGTCTCGATTTTCGAATCCGACGCAAAACTGATAGTTAATTGCAATTTTCAGGGCCCCCTAATGACGATGGAACACTGAAATTGCGTCGAGACTCAATACATCGTCCTACAGCCGACTTGTCTCCAAGGGGATATCGCTGCCTCATGCACCACATGGTCCGTCTCCGGTGATTCTACATTTTCGAACCCGACGCAAAACTGATAGTTAATTGTAACATTCAGGGCTTGCTAATGACGATGGAACACTCAAAATGCGTCGAGATTCAATACATCGTCATTCAGCCGATTTGTCTCCAAGGGTCTATTGCTGCCTCGGGCACATTATGGTCTTTCGCCTGTGAGTCTAGATTTTAGAATCCGACGCATAACTGATGGTTAATTGTAACGTTCAGGGCCTCCTAATGACGATGGAACACTGAAATTGCGTCGAGGTTCAATACATCGTCCTACAGCCGACTTGTCTTCAAGGGGTACTGCTGCCTCGGGCACCATATGGTCCGTCTCCTGTGAGTCTAGATTTTCGAATCCGACGCAAAAATGATAGTTAATTGTAACGTTCAGCGCCTGCTAGTGACGATGAAACACTCAAATTGCGTCGAGAGTCAATGCATCGTCCTCCAGCCGACTTGTCCACAAGGGGATATTGCTGCCTCGGGCTCCATGTGGTCCGTCTCCTGTGAGTCTAGATTTTCGAATCCGAAGCGAAACTTATAGATAATTGTAACGTTCAGGGCCTCCTAATGACGATGGATCACTCAAATTGCGTCGAGATTCTATACATCGGCCTCCAGCCGACTTGTCTCCAAATGTCTATTGCTGCCTCGGGCACCTTGTGTTCGTTCTCCTGTGAGTCTAGATTTTCCAATCCGACGCATAACTGATAGTTAATTGTAAAGTTCAGGGCCTCCTGATGACGATGGAACATTCAAATTGCGTCGAGATTCAATACTTCGTCCTCCAGCCGACTTGTCTCCAAGGGGATATCGCTGCCTCGGGCACCAAATGGTCCGTCTCCGGTGATTCTACATTTTCGAACCCGACGCAAAACTGATAGTTAATTGTAACGTTCAGGGCCTCCTAATGACGATGGAATACTCAAATTGCGTCGAGAGTCAATACATCGACCTCCAGCCGACTTCTCTCCAGGGGGATACTGCTGCCTCGGGCACCTTGTGGTCATTCTCCTGTGAGTCTAGATTTTCGAATCCGACGCGAAACTGATTGTTAATTGTATCTTTCAGGGCTTCCGAATGACGATGGAACACTCAAAATGCGTCGAGATTCAATACATCGTCATTCAGCCGATTTGTCTCCAGGGGTCTATTGCTGCCTCGGGCACCTTATGGTCTTTCCCCTGTGAGTCTACATTTTAGAATCCGACGCATAACTGATAGTTAATTGTAATGTTCAGGGCCTCCTAATTACGATGGAACACTCAAATTGCGTCGAGATTCAATAAATCGGCCTCCAGCCGAATTGTCTCCAAGGGGACATTGTTGCCTCGGGCACCATAATATGGTCCGCCTAATGTGAGTCTAGATTTTCGAATCCGACGCAAATATGATAGTTAATTGTAACGTTCAGCGCCTCCTAGTGACGATGGAACACTCAAATTGCGTCGAGAGTCAATACATCGTCCTCCAGCCGACTTGTCTCCAAGGGGATATTGCTGCCACGGGCTCCATGTGGTCCGTCTCCTGTGAGTCTAGATTTTCGAATCCGACGCGAAACTTTTAGTTAATTGTAACGTTCAGGGCCTCCTAATGACGATGGAACACTCAAATTGCGTCGAGATTCAATACATCGGCTTCCAGCCGACTTGTCTCCAAATGTCTGTTGCTGCCTCGGGCACCTTGTGGTCGTTCTCCTGTGAGTCTAGATTTTCGAATCCGACGCATAACTGATAGTTAATTGTAAAGTTCAGGCCCTCCTAATGACGATTGAACACTCAAATTGCATCGAGATTCAATAAATCTTCCTCCAGCCGAAATGTCTCCAAGGGGACATTGTTGCCTCGGGCACCATATGGTCCGTCTCCTGTGAGTCTAGATTTTCGATTCCGACGCGAAACTTATAGTTAATTGAAACGTTCAGGGCCTCCTAATGGCGATGGAACACTCAAATTGCGTCGAGGTTCAATACATTGTCCTACAGCCGACTTGTCTTCAAGGGGTAATGCTGCCTCGGGCACCATATGGTCCGTCTCCTGTGAGTCTAGACTTTCGAATCCGACGCAAAAATGATAGTTAATTGAAACGTTCAGCGTCTCCTAGTGACGATGGAACACTCAAATTGCGTCGAGAGTCAATACATCGTCCTCCAGCCGACTTGTCTACAAGGGGATATTGCTGGCTCGGGCTTCATGTGGTCCGTCTCCTGTGAGTCTAGATTTTCGAATCCGAAGCGAAACTTATAGTTAATTGTAACGTTCAGGGCTTCCTAATGACGATGGAACACTCAAAATGCGTCGAGATTCAATACATCGTCATTTAGCCGATTTGTCTCCAAGGGTCTATTGCTGCCTCGGGCACCTTATGGTCTTTCCCCTGTAAGTCTAGATTTTAGAATCCGACGCATAACTGATAGTTAATTGTAATGTTCAGCTCCTCCTAATTACGATGGAATACTCAAATTGCGTCGAGATTCAATACATCGTCCTCCAGCCGATATGTCTTCAAGGGGATATTGCTGGCTCGGGCTCAATGTGGTCCGTCTCCTGTGAGTCTAGATTTTCGAATCCGAAGCGAAACTTATAATTAATTGTAACGTTCAGGGCCTCCTAATGACGATGGAACACTGAAATTGCGTCGAGATTCAATACATCGTCATTCAGCCGATTTGTCTCCAAGGGTCTATTGCTGCCTCGGGCACCTTATGGTCTTTCCCCTGTAAGTCTAGATTTTAGAATCCGACGCATAACTGATAGTTAATTGTAATGTTCAGCTCCTCCTAATTACGATGGAATACTCAAATTGCGTCGAGATTCAATACATCGTCCTCCAGCCGACTTGTCTTCAAGGGGATATTGCTGGCTCGGGCTCCATGTGGTCCGTCTCCTGTGAGTCTAGATTTTCGAATCCGAAGCGAAACTTATAATTAATTGTAACGTTCAGGGCCTCCTAATGACGATGGAACACTGAAATTGCGTCGAGGTTCAATACATCGTCCTACAGCCGACTTGTCTTCAAGGGGTACTGCTGCCTCGGGCACCATATGGTCCGTCTCCTGTGAGTCTAGATTTTCGAATCCGACGCAAAAATGATAGTTAATTGTAACGTTCAGCGCCTGCTAGTGACGATGAAACACTCAAATTGCGTCGAGAGTCAATGCATCGTCCTCCAGCCGACTTGTCCACAAGGGGATATTGCTGCCTCGGGCTCCATGTGGTCCGTCTCCTGTGAGTCTAGATTTTCGAATCCGAAGCGAAACTTATAGATAATTGTAACGTTCAGGGCCTCCTAATGACGATGGATCACTCAAATTGCGTCGAGATTCTATACATCGGCCTCCAGCCGACTTGTCTCCAAATGTCTATTGCTGCCTCGGGCTCCATGTGGTCCGTCTCCGGTGATTCTACATTTTCGAACCCGACGCAAAACTGATAGTTAATTGTAACGTTCAGGGCCTCCTAATGACGATGGAATACTCAAATTGCGTCGAGAGTCAATACATCGACCTCCAGCCGACTTCTCTCCAGGGGGATACTGCTGCCTCGGGCACCTTGTGGTCATTCTCCTGTGAGTCTAGATTTTCGAATCCGACGCGAAACTGATTGTTAATTGTATCTTTCAGGGCTTCCGAATGACGATGGAACACTCAAAATGCGTCGAGATTCAATACATCGTCATTCAGCCGATTTGTCTCCAGGGGTCTATTGCTGCCTCGGGCACCTTATGGTCTTTCCCCTGTGAGTCTACATTTTAGAATCCGACGCATAACTGATAGTTAATTGTAATGTTCAGGGCCTCCTAATTACGATGGAACACTCAAATTGCGTCGAGATTCAATAAATCGGCCTCCAGCCGAATTGTCTCCAAGGGGACATTGTTGCCTCGGGCACCATAATATGGTCCGCCTAATGTGAGTCTAGATTTTCGAATCCGACGCAAATATGATAGTTAATTGTAACGTTCAGCGCCTCCTAGTGACGATGGAACACTCAAATTGCGTCGAGAGTCAATACATCGTCCTCCAGCCGACTTGTCTCCAAGGGGATATTGCTGCCACGGGCTCCATGTGGTCCGTCTCCTGTGAGTCTAGATTTTCGAATCCGACGCGAAACTTTTAGTTAATTGTAACGTTCAGGGCCTCCTAATGACGATGGAACACTCAAATTGCGTCGAGATTCAATACATCGGCTTCCAGCCGACTTGTCTCCAAATGTCTGTTGCTGCCTCGGGCACCTTGTGGTCGTTCTCCTGTGAGTCTAGATTTTCGAATCCGACGCATAACTGATAGTTAATTGTAAAGTTCAGGCCCTCCTAATGACGATTGAACACTCAAATTGCATCGAGATTCAATAAATCTTCCTCCAGCCGAATTGTCTCCAAGGGGACATTGTTGCCTCGGGCACCATATGGTCCGTCTCCTGTGAGTCTAGATTTTCGATTCCGACGCGAAACTTATAGTTAATTGAAACGTTCAGGGCCTCCTAATGGCGATGGAACACTCAAATTGCGTCGAGGTTCAATACATTGTCCTACAGCCGACTTGTCTTCAAGGGGTAATGCTGCCTCGGGCACCATATGGTCCGTCTCCTGTGAGTCTAGACTTTCGAATCCGACGCAAAAATGATAGTTAATTGAAACGTTCAGCGTCTCCTAGTGACGATGGAACACTCAAATTGCGTCGAGAGTCAATACATCGTCCTCCAGCCGACTTGTCTACAAGGGGATATTGCTGGCTCGGGCTTCATGTGGTCCGTCTCCTGTGAGTCTAGATTTTCGAATCCGAAGCGAAACTTATAGTTAATTGTAACGTTCAGGGCTTCCTAATGACGATGGAACACTCAAAATGCGTCGAGATTCAATACATCGTCATTTAGCCGATTTGTCTCCAAGGGTCTATTGCTGCCTCGGGCACCTTATGGTCTTTCCCCTGTAAGTCTAGATTTTAGAATCCGACGCATAACTGATAGTTAATTGTAATGTTCAGCTCCTCCTAATTACGATGGAATACTCAAATTGCGTCGAGATTCAATACATCGTCCTCCAGCCGATATGTCTTCAAGGGGATATTGCTGGCTCGGGCTCAATGTGGTCCGTCTCCTGTGAGTCTAGATTTTCGAATCCGAAGCGAAACTTATAATTAATTGTAACGTTCAGGGCCTCCTAATGACGATGGAACACTGAAATTGCGTCGAGATTCAATACATCGTCATTCAGCCGATTTGTCTCCAAGGGTCTATTGCTGCCTCGGGCACCTTATGGTCTTTCCCCTGTAAGTCTAGATTTTAGAATCCGACGCATAACTGATAGTTAATTGTAATGTTCAGCTCCTCCTAATTACGATGGAATACTCAAATTGCGTCGAGATTCAATACATCGTCCTCCAGCCGACTTGTCTTCAAGGGGATATTGCTGGCTCGGGCTCCATGTGGTCCGTCTCCTGTGAGTCTAGATTTTCGAATCCGAAGCGAAACTTATAATTAATTGTAACGTTCAGGGCCTCCTAATGACGATGGAACACTGAAATTGCGTCGAGGTTCAATACATTGTCCTACAGCCGACTTGTCTTCAAGGGGTAATGCTGCCTCGGGCACCATATGGTCCGTCTCCTGTGAGTCTAGACTTTCGAATCCGACGCAAAAATGATAGTTAATTGAAACGTTCAGCGTCTCCTAGTGACGATGGAACACTCAAATTGCGTCGAGAGTCAATACATCGTCCTCCAGCCGACTTGTCTACAAGGGGATATTGCTGGCTCGGGCTCCATGTGGTCCGTCTCCTGTGAGTCTAGATTTTCGAATCCGAAGCGAAACTTATAGTTAATTGTAACGTTCAGGGCTTCCTAATGACGATGGAACACTCAAAATGCGTCGAGATTCAATACATCGTCATTCAGCCGATTTGTCTCCAAGGGTCTATTGCTGCCACGGGCACCTTATGGTCGTTCCCCTGTGAGACTAGATTTTAGAATCCGACGCATAACTGATAGCTAATTGTAATGTTCAGGGCTTTCTAATTGCGATGCAACACTCAAATTGCGTCGATAATCATTACATCGGCCTCGAGCCGACTTGTCTCCAAGTGTACATTGCTGCCTCGGCACCATATGGTCCGTCTCCTGTGAGTCAAGATTTTCGAATCCGATGCATAACTGATAGTTAATTGTAACATTTAGGGCCTCCTAATGACGATAGAACACTCTTTGCGTCGAGATTCAATACATCGTCCTCCAGCCGACTTCTCTCCATGGGGGTATTGCTGCCTCGGGCACCTTGTGGTCGTTCTACTGTGAGTCTGAATTTTCGAATCCGACGCGAAACTGATTGTTAATTGTAACGTTCAGGGCTTCCTAATGACGATGGAACACTCAAAATGCGTCGAGATTCAACACATCGTCATTCAGCCGATTTGTCTCCAAGGGTCTATTGCTGCCTCGGGCCCTTATGGTCTTTCCCCTGTGAGTCTAGATTTTAGAATCCGACGCATAACTGATAGTTAATTGTAATGTTCAGGGCCTCCTAATTACGATGGAACACTCAAATTGCGCCGAGATTCAATAAATCGGCCTCCAGCCAACTTGTCTCCAAGGTTCTATTGCTGCCTCGGGCACCTTATGGTCTTTCTCCTGTGAGTCTAGATTTTCGAATCCGACGCGAAACTGATAGTTACTTGTAACGTTCAGGGCCTCCTTATGACGATGGAACACTCAAATTGCGTCGAGATTCAACACATCGGCCTCCAGCCGACTTGTCTCCAAGGGTCTATTCCTGCCTCGGACACCTTATCGTCGTTCTCCTGTGAGTCCAGATATTCGAATCCGACGCATAACGGACTGCTAGTTGGAACGTTCAGAGCCTCCTAATGATGATGGAACACTCAAATTGCGTCGAGAGTCAATACATCGTCCTCCAGCCGACTTATCTCCAAGCGTCCATTGCTCCCTCGGGCACCTTATGGTCATTCTCCTGTGAGTCCGCATTTTCGATTCCGACACATAACTGATAGTTAAATGTTACGTTCAGGGCCTCCTAATGACGATGGAACACTCAAATTGCTTCGCGGTCCACTACATCGTCCTCCAGCCGACTTTTCTCCAAGGGTCTATTGGTGCCTCGGGCACCTTATGGTCGTTCTCCTGTGAGTCTCGATTTTCGTATCCGACGCAAAACTGATAGTTAATTGCAATTTTCAGGGCCTCCTAATGACGATGGAACACTGAAATTGCGTCGAGACTCAATACATCGTCCTCCAGCCGACTTGTTTCCAAGGGGATATCGCTGCCTCATGCACCACATGGTCCGTCTCCGGTGATTCTACATTTTCGAACCCGACGCAAAACTGATAGTTAATTGTAACGTTCAGGGCTTGCTAATGACGATGGAACACTCAAAATGCGTCGAGATTCAATACATCGTCATTCAGCCGATTTGTCTCCAAGGGTCTATTGCTGCCTCGGGCACCTTATGGTCTTTCGCCTGTGAGTCTAGATTTTAGAATCCGACGCATAACTGATGGTTAATTGCACCGTTCAGGGCCACCTAATGACGATGGAACACTGAAATTGCGTCGAGGTTCAATACATCGTCCTACAGCCGACTTGTCTTCAAGGGGTACTGCTGCCTCGGGCACCATATGGTCCGTCTCCTGTGAGTCTAGATTTTCGAATCCGACGGATAACTGATAGTTAATTGTAATGTTCAGGGCCTCCCAATTACGATGGAACACTCAAATTGCGTCGAGATTCAATAAATCGGCCTCCAACCGAATTGTCTCCAAAGGGACATTGTTGCCTCGGGCACCATATGGTCCGTCTCCTGTGAGTCTAGATTTTCGATTCCGACGCGAAACTTATAGTTAATTGTAACGTTCAGGGCTTCCTAATGACGATGGAACTCTCAAAATGCGTCGAGATTCAATACATCGTCATTCAGCCGATTTGTCTCCAAGGGTCTATTGCTGCCTCGGGCACCTTATGGTCTTTCCCCTGTAAGTCTAGATTTTAGAATCCGACGCATAACTGATAGTTAATTGTAATGTTCAGGGCCTCCTAATTACGATGGAACACTCAAATTGCGTCGAGATTCAATAAATCGGCCTCCAGCCGAATTGTCTCCAAGGGGACATTGTTGCCTCGGGCACCATATGGTCCGTCTCCTGTGAGTCTAGATTTTCGATTCCGACGCGAAACTTATAGTTAATTGTAACGTTCAGGGCCTCCTAATGACGATGGAACACTCAAATTGCGTCGAGGTTCAATATATCGTCCCCCAGCCGACTTGTCTCCAAGGGGAACTGCTCCCTCGGGCACCATATGGTCCGTCTAATGTGAGTCTAGATTTTCGAATCCGACGCAAAAATGATAGTTAACTGAAACGTTCAGCGCCTCATAGTGACGATGGAATACTCAAATTGCGTCGAGAGTCAATACATCGTCCTCCAGCCGACTTGTCTACAAGGGGATATTGCTGCCTCGGGCTCCATGTGGTCCGTCTCCTGTGAGTCTAGATTTTCGAATCCGACGCGAAACTTTTAGTTAATTGTAACGTTCAGGGCCTCCTAATGACGATGGAACACTCAAATTGCGTCGAGATTCAATACATCGGCTTCCAGCCGACTTGTGTCCAAATATCTGTTGCTGACTCGGGCACCTTGTGGTCGTTCTACTGTGAGTCTAGATTTTCGAATCCGACGCATAACTGATAGTTAATTGTAAAGTTCAGGGCCTCCTAATGACGATTGAACACTCAAATTGCGTCGAGATTCAATACATCGTCCTCCAGCCGACTTGTCCCCAAGGGGATATCGCTGCCTCGGGCACCACATGGTCCGTCTCCGGTGATTCTACATTTTCGAACCCGACGAAAACTGATAGTTAATTGTAACGTTCAGGGCCTCCTAATGACGATGGAATACTCAAATTGCGTCGAGATTCAATACATCGTCCTCCAGCCGACTTCTCTCCATGGGGATATTGCAGCCTCGGGCACCTTATGGTCGTTCTCCTATGAGTCTAGATTTTCGAATCCGACGCGGAACTGATTGTTAATTGTAATGTTCAGGGCTTCCTAATTACGATGGAACACTCAAATTGCGTCGAGTATCAATACATCGGCCTCGAGCCGACTTGTCTCCAAGGGTACATTGCTGCCTCGGCACCATATGGTCTGTCTCCTGAGAGTCAAGATTTTCGAATCCGAAGCAAAACTGATAGTTAATTGTGACGTTCAGGGCCTCCTAATGACGATGGAACACTCAAATTGCGTCGAGATTCAATACATCGTCCTCCAGCCGACTTCTCTCCATGGGGATATTGCTGCCTTGGGACCCTTGTGGTCGTTCTCCTGTGAGTCTAGATTTTCGAATCCGACGCGAAACTGATTGTTAATTGTAACGTTCAGGGCTTCCTAATGACGATGGAACACTCAAAATGCGTCGAGATTCAATACATCGTCATTCAGCCGATTTGTCTCCAAGGGTCTATTGCTGCCTCGGCCACCTTATGGTCTTTCCCCATGTGAGTCTAGATTTTAGAATCCGACGCATAACTGATAATTAATTGCAATGTTCAGATCCTCCTAATTACGAAGGAACACTCAAATTGCGTCGAGATTCAATAAATCGGCCTCCAGCCGAATTATCTCCAAGGGGACATTGTTGCCTCGGGCACCATATGGTCCGTCTCCTGTGAGTCTAGATTTTCGATTCCGACGCGAAACTTATAGTTAATTGTAACGTTCAGGGCCTCCTAATGACGATGGAACACTCAAATTGCGTCGAGGTTCAATACATCGTCCTCCAGCCGACTTGTCTCCAAGGGGTACTGCTGCCTCGGGCACCATATGATCCGTCTCCTGTGAGTCTAGATTTTCGAATCCGACGCAAAAATGATAGTTAATTGTAACGTTCAGCGCCTCCTAGTGACGATGGAACACTCAAATTGCGTCGAGAGTCAATACATCGTCCTCCAGCCGACTTGTCTACAAGGGGATATTGCTGCCTCGGGCTCCATGTGGTCCGTCTCCTGTGAGTCTGGATTTTCGAATCCGACGCAAAACTTATAGTTAATTGTAACGTTCAGGGCCTCCTAATGACGATGGAACACTCATTGTGCGTCGAGATTTAATACATCGGCCCTTAGCCGACTTGTCTCCAAATGTCTGTTGCTGCATCGGGCACCTTGTGGTCGTTCTCCTGAGAGTCTAGATTTTCGAATCCGACGCATAACTGATAGTTAATTGTAAAGTTCAGGGCCTCCTAATGACGATTGAACACTCAAATTGCGTCGAGATTCAATACATCGTCATTCAGCCGATTTGTCTCCAAGGGTCTATTGCTGCCTCGGGCACCTTATGGACTTTCGCCTGTGAGTCTAGATTTTAGAATCCGACGCATAACTGATGGTTAATTGTACCGTTCAGGGCCTCCTAATGACGATGGAACACTCAAATTGCGTCGAGGTTCAATACATCGTCCTCCAGCCGACTTGTCTACAAGGGGATATTGCTGCCTCGGGCTCCATGTGGTCCGTCTCCTGTGAGTCTAGATTTTCGAATCCGAAGCGAAACTTATAGTTAATTGTAACGTTCAGGGCCTCCTAATGACGATGGATCACTCAAATTGCGTCGAGATTCAATACATCGGCCTCCAGCCGACTTGTCTCCAAATGTCTATTGCTGCCTCGGGCACCTTGTGTTCGTTCTCCTGTGAGTCTAGATTTTGGAATCCGACGCATAACTGATAGTTAATTGTAAAGTTCAGGGCCTCCTAATGACGATGGAACATTCAAATTGCGTCGAGATTCAATACTTCGTCCTCCAGCCGACTTGTCTCCAAGGGGATATCGCTGCCTCGGGCACCACATGGTCCGTCTCCGGTGATTCTACATTTTCGAACCCGACGCAAAACTGATAGTTAATTGTAACGTTCAGGGCCTCCTAATGACGATGGAATACTCAAATTGCGTCGAGAGTCAATACATCGACCTCCAGCCGACTTCCCTCCATGGGGATACTGCTGCCTCGGGCACCTTGTGGTCATTCTCCTGTGAGTCTAGATTTTCGTATCCGACGCGAAACTGATTGTTAATTGTATCTATCAGGGCTTCCGAATGACGATGGAACACTCAAAATGCGTCGAGATTCAATACATCGTCATTCAGCCGATTTGTCTCCAGGGGTCTATTGCTGCCTCGGGCACCTTATGGTCTTTCCCCTGTGAGTCTAGATTTTAGAATCCGACGGATAACTGACAGTTAATTGTAATGTTCAGGGCATCCTAATTACGATGGAACACTCAAATTGCGTCGAGATTCAATAAATCGGCCTCCAGCCGAATTGTATCCAAGGGGACATTGTTGCCTCGGGCACCATAATATGGTCCGTATAATGGGAGCCTAGATTTTCGAATCCGACGCAAATATGATAGTTAATTGTAACGTTCAGCGCCTCCTAGTGACGATGGAACACCAAAATTGCGTCGAGAGTCAATACATCGTCCTCCAGCCGACTTGTCTCCAAGGGGATATTGCTGCCACGGGCTCCATGTGGTCCGTCTCCTGTGAGTCTAGATTTTCGAATCCGACGCGAAACTTTTAGTTAATTGTAACGTTCAGGGCCTCCTAATGACGATGGAACACTCAAATTGCGTCGAGATTCAATACATCGGCTTCCAGCCGACTTGTCTCCAAATGTCTGTTGCTGCCTCGGGCACCTTGTGGTCGTTCTCCTGTGAGTCTAGATTTTCGAATCCGACGCATAACTGATAGTTAATTGTAAAGTTCAGGGCCTCCTAATGACGATTGAGCACTCAAATTACGTCGAGATTCAATAAATCTTCCTCCAGCCGAATTGTCTCCAAAGGGACATTGTTGCCTCGGGCACCATATGGTCCGTCTCCTGTGACTCTAGATTTTCGATTCCGACGCGAAACTTATAGTTAATTGAAACGTTCAGGGCATCCTAATGACGATGGAACATTCAAATTGCGTCGAGGTTCAATACATCGTCGTACAGCCGACTTGTCTTCAAGGGGTAATGCTGCCTCGGGCACCATATGGTCCGTCTCCTGTAAGTCTAGATTTTCGAATCCGACGCAAAAATGATAGTTAATTGAAACGTTCAGCGTCTCCTAGTGACGATGGAACACTCAAATTGCGTCGAGAGTCAATACATCGTCCTCCAGCCGACTTGTCTACAAGGGGATATTGCTGGCTCGGGCTCCATGTGGTCCGTCTCCTGTGAGTCTAGATTTTCGAATCCGAAGCGAAACTTATAGTTAATTGTAACGTTCAGGGCTTCCTAATGACGATGGAACACTCAAAATGCGTCGAGATTCAATACATCGTCATTCACCCGATTTGTCTCCAAGGGTCTATTGCTGCCTCGGGCACCTTATGGTCTTTCCCCTGTAAGTCTAGATTTTAGAATCCGACGCATAACTGATACTTAATTGTAATGTTCAGGGCCTCCTAATTACGACGGAACACTCAAATTGCGTCGAGATTCAATAAATCGGCCTCCAGCCGAATTGTCTCCAAGGGGACATTGTTGCCTCGGGCACCATATGGTCCGTCTCCTGTGAGTCTAGATTTTCGATTCCGACGCGAAACTTATAGTTAATTGTAACGTTCAGGGCCTCCTAATGACGATGGAACACTCAAATTGCGTCGAGGTTCAATATATCGTCCCCCAGCCGACTTGTCTCCAAGGGGTACTGCTCCCTCGGGCACCATATGGTCCGTCTAATGTGAGTCTAGATTTTCGAATCCGACGCAAAAATTATAGTTAATTGAAACGTTCAGCGCCTCCTAGTGACGATGGAATACTCAAATTGCGTCGAGAGTCAATACATCGTCCTCCAGCCGACTTGTCTACAAGGAGATATTGCTGCCTCGGGCTCCATGTGGTCCGTCTCCTGTGAGTCTAGATTTTCGAATCCGACGCGAAACTTTTAGTTAATTGTAACGTTCAGGGCCTCCTAATGACGATGGAACACTCAAATTGCGTCGAGATTCAATACATCGGCTTCCAGCCGACTTGTGTCCAAATATCTGTTGCTGACTCGGGCACCTTGTGGTCGTTCTCCAGTGAGTCTAGATTTTCGAATCCGACGCATGACTGATAGTTAATTGTAAAGTTCAGGGCCTCCTAATGACGATTGAACACTCAAATTGCGTCGAGATTCAATACATCGTCCTCCAGCCGACTTGTCCCCAAGGGGATATCGCTGCCTCGGGCACCACATGGTCCGTCTCCGGTGACTCTACATTTTCGAACCCGACGAAAACTGATAGTTAATTGTAACGTTCAGGGCCTCCTAATGATGATGGAATACTCAAATTGCGTCGAGATTCAATACATAGTCCTCCAGCCGACTTCTCTCCATGGGGATATTGCAGCCTCGGGCACCTTATGGTCGTTCTCCTATGAGTCTAGATTTTCGAATCCGACGCGGAACTGATTGTTAATTGTAATGTTCAGGGCTTCCTAATTACGATGGAACACTCAAATTGCGTCGAGAATCAATACATCGGCCTCGAGCCGACTTGTCTCCAAGGGTACATTGCTGCCTCGGCACCATATGGTCCGTCTCCTGTGAGTCAAGGTTTTCGAATCCGAAGCAAAACTGATAGTTAATTGTGTCGTTCAGGGCCTCCTAATGACGATGGAACACTCAAATTGCGTCGAGATTCAATACATCGTCCTCCAGCCGACTTCTCTCCATGGGGATATTGCTGCCATGTGCACCTTGTGGTCGTTCTCCTGTGAGTCTAAATTTTCGAATCCGACGCGAAACTGATTGTTAATTGTAACGTTCAGGGCTTCCTAATGACGATGGAACACTCAAAATGCGTCGAGATTCAATACATCGTCATTCAGCCGATTTGTCTCCAAGGGTCTATTGCTGCCTCGGGCACCTTATGGTCTTTCCCCTGTGAGTCTAGATTTTAGAATCCGACGCATAACTGATAATTAATTGCAATGTTCAGATCCTCCTAATTAAGAAGGAACACTCAAATTGCGTCGAGATTCAATAAATCGGCCTCCAGCCGAATTATCTCCAAGGGGACATTGTTGCCTCGGGCACCATATGGTCCGTCTCCTGTGAGTCTAGATTTTCGATTCCGAGGCGAAACGTATAGTTAATTGTAACGTTCAGGGCCTCCTAATGACGATGGAACACTGAAATTGCGTCGAGGTTCAATACATCGTCCTCCAGCCGACTTGCCTCCAAGGGGTACTGCTGCCTCGGGCACCATATTATCCGTCTCCTGTGAGTCTAGATTTTCGAATCCGACGCAAAAATGATAGTTAATTGTAACGTTCAGCGCCTCCTAGTGACGATAGAACACTCAAATTGCGTCGAGAGTCAATACATCGTCCTCCAGCCGACTTGTCTACAAGGGGATATTGCTGCCTCGGGCTCCATGTGGTCCGTCTCCTGTGAGTCTGGATTTTCGAATCCGACGCAAAACTTATAGTTAATTGTAACGTTCAGGGCCTCCTAATGACGATGGAACACTCAATTTGCGTCGAGATTTAATACATCGGCCTCCAGCCGACTTGTCTCCAAATGTCTGTTGCTGCATCGGGCACCTTGTGGTCGTTCTCCTGAGAGTCTAGATTTTCGAATCCGACGCATAACTGATAGTTAATTGTAAAGTTCAGGGCCTCCTAATGACGATTGAACACTCAAATTGCGTCGAGATTCAATACATCGTCCTCCAGCCGACTTGTCCCCAAGGGGATATCGCTGCCTCGGGCACCACATGGTCCGTCTCCGGCGACTCAACATTTTTGAACCCGACGAAAACTGATAGTTAATTGTAACGTTCAGGGCCTCCTAATGATGATGGAATACTCAAATTGCGTCGAGATTCAATACATAGTCCTCCAGCCGACATCTCTCCATGGGGATATTGCAGCCTCGGGCACCTTATGGTCGTTCTCCTATGAGTCTAGATTTTCGAATCCGACGCGGAACTGATTGTTAATTGTAATGTTCAGGGCTTCCTAATTACGATGGAACACTCAAATTGCGTCGAGAATCAATACATCGGCCTCGAGCCGACTTGTCTCCCAGGGTACATTGCTGCCTCGGCACCATATGGTCCGTCTCCTGTGAGTCAAGGTTTTCGAATCCGAAGCAAAACTGATAGTTAATTGTGTCGTTCAGGGCCTCCTAATGACGATGGAACACTCAAATTGCGTCGAGATTCAATACATCGTCCTCCAGCCGACTTCTCTCCATGGGGATATTGCTGCCATGGGCACCTAGTGGTCGTTCTCCTGTGAGTCTAAATTTTCGAATCCGACGCGAAACTGATTGTTAATTGTAACGTTCAGGGCTTCCTAATGACGATGGAACACTCAAAATGCGTCGAGATTCAATACATCGTCATTCAGCCGATTTGTCTCCAAGGGTCTAATGCTGCCTCGGGCACCTTATGATCTTTCCCCTGTGAGTCTAGATTTTAGAATCCGACGCATAACTGATAATTAATTGCAATGTTCAGATCCTCCTAATTACGAAGGAACACTCAAATTGCGTCGAGATTCAATAAATCGGCCTCCAGCCGAATTATCTCCAAGGGGACATTGTTGCCTCGGGCACCATATGGTCCGTCTCCTGTGAGTCTAGATTTTCGATTCCGACGCGAAACTTATAGTTAATTGTAACGTTCAGGGCCTCCTAATGACGACTGAACACTAAAATTGCGTCGATTTTCAATACAGCGTCCTCCAACCAATTTGTCTCCAAGGGGATATCGCTACCTCGGGCACCACATGGTCCGTCTCCGGTGATTCTACATTTTCGAACTCGACGCAAAACTGATAGTTAATTGTAACGTTCAGGGCCTCCTAATGACGATGGAATACTCAAATTGCGTTGAGATTCAATACATCGTCCGCCAGCCGACTTCTCTCCATGGGGATATTGCTGCCTCGGGCACCTTATGGTCGTTTCCTGTGAGTTTAGATTTTCGAATCCGACGCGGAACTGATTGTTAATTGTAACGTTTAGGGCTTCCTAATGACGATGGAACACTCAAATTGCGTCGAGATTCAATACATCGTCATTCAGCCGATTTGTCTCCAAGGGTCTATTGCTGCCTCGGGCACCTTATGGTCGTTCCCCTGTGGGTCTAGATTTTAGAATCCGACGCATAACTGATAGTTAATTGTAATGTTCAGGGCTTCCTAATTACGATGGAACACTCAAATTGCGTCGAGAATTAATACATCGGCCTCGAGCCGACTTGTCTCCAAGGGTACATTGCTGCCTCGGGCACCATATGGTCCGTCTCCTGTGAGTCTAGATTTTCGAATCCGACGCAAAAATGATAGTTAATTGTAACGTTCAGCGCCTCCTAGTGACGATGGAACACTCAAATTGCGTCGAGGGTCAATACATCGTCCTCCAGCCGACTTGTCTACAAGGGGATATTGCTGCCTCGGGCTCCATGTGGTCCGTCTCCTGTGAGTCTAGATTTTCGAATCCGACGCAAAAATGATAGTTAATTGTAACGTTCAGCGCCTCCTAGTGACGACTGAACACTCAAATTGCGTCGAGATTCAATACATCGTCCTCCAGCCAATTTGTCTCCAAGGGGATATCGCTGCCTCGGGCACCACATGGTCCGTCTCCGGTGAATCTACATTTCCGAACCCGACGCAAAACTGATAGTTAATTGTAACGTTCAGGGCCTCCTAATTACGATGGAATACTCAAATTGCGTTGAGATTCAATACATCGTCCGCCAGCCGACTTCTCTCCATGGGGATATTGCTGCCTCGGGCACTTTATGGTCGTTCTCCTGTGAGTCTAGATTTTCGAATCCGACGCGGAACTGATTGTTAATTGTAACGTTCAGGGCTTCGTAATGACGATGGAACACTCAAATTGCGTCGAGATTCAATACATCGTCATTCAGCCGATTTGTCTCCAAGGGTCTATTGCTGCCTCGGGCACCTTATGGTCGTTCCCCTGTGGGTCTAGATTTTAGAATCCGACGCATAACTGATAGTTAATTTTAATGTTCAGGGCTTCCTAATTACGATGGAACACTCAAATTGCGTCGAGATTCAATACATCGGCCTCGAGCCGACTCGTCTCCAACTGTACATTGCTGCCTCGGGCACAATATGGTCCGTCTCCTGTGAGTCTAGATTTTCGAATCCGACGCAAATATGATAGTTAGTTGTAACGTTCAGCGCCTCCTAGTGACGATGGAACACTCATATTGCGTCGAGGGTCAATACATCGTCCTCCAGCCGACTTGTCTACAAGTGGATATTGCTGCCTCGAGCTCCATGTGGTCCGTCTCCTGTGAGTCTGGATTTTCGAATCCGACGCGAAACGTATAGTTAATTGTAACGTTCAGGGCCTCCTAATGACGATGGAACACTCAAATTTCGTCGAGATTTAATACACCGGCCTCTAGTGAACTTGTCTCCAAATGTCTGTTGCTGCATCGGGCACCTTGTGGTCGTTCTCCTGAGAGCCTAGATTTTCGAATCTGACGCATAACTGATAGTTAATTGTAAAGTTCAGGGCCTCCTAATGACGACTGAACACTCAAATTGCGTCGAGATTCACAACATCGTCCTCCATCCAATTTGTCTCCAAGGGGATATCGCTGCCTCGGGCACCACATGGTCCGTCTCCGGTGAATCTACATTTCCGAACCCGACGCAAAACTGATAGTTCATTGTAACGTGCAGGGCCTCCTAATTACTATGGAATACTCAAATTGCGTTGAGATTCAATACATCGTCCGCCAGCCGACTTCTCTCCATGGGGATATTGCTGCCTCGGGCACCTTATGGTCGTTCTCCTGTGTGTCTAGATTTTCGAATCCGACGCGGAACTGATTGTTAATTGTAACGTTCAGGGCCTCCTAATGACGATGGAACACTCAAATTGCATCGAGGTTCAATACATCGGCCTCCAGCCGACTTGTCTCCAAATGTCTATTGCTGCCTCGGGCACCTTGTCGTCGTTTTAATGTGAGTCTAGATTTCCGAATCCGACGCATAACTGATAGTTAATTGTAAAGTTCAGGGCCTCCTAATGACGATGGAACACTTAAATTGCGTCGAGATTCAATACATCGTCCTCCAGCCGACTTTCTCCGAGGGGATATCGCTGCCTCGGGCACCACATGGTCCGTCGCCGGTGATTCTACATTTTCGAAACCGACGCAAAACTGATAGTTAATTGTAACGTTCAGGGCCTCATAATGACGATGGAATACTCAAATTGCGTCGAGATTCAATACATCGTCCTCCAGCCGACTTCTCTTTATGGGGATATTGCTGCCTGGGGAACCTTGTGGTCGTTCTCCTGTGAGTCTAGATTTTCAAATCCGACGCGAAACTGATTGTTATTTGTAACGTTCAGGGCTTCCTAATGCCGATGGAACACTGAAAATGCGTCGTGATTCAATACATCGTCCTCCAGCCGACCTGTCTCCAAGGGGTATATGGTCGTTCTCCTGTGAGTCTAGATTTTCGAATCCGACGCAAAAATGATAGTTAATTGTAACGTTCAGCGTCTCCTAGTGACGATGGAACACTCAAATTGCGTCGAGAGACTATACATCGTCCTCCAGCCGAATTATCTACAAGGGGATATTGCTGCCTCGGGCCCCATGTGGTCCGTCTCCTGTGAGTCTAGATTTTCGAATCCGACGCGAAACTGATAGTTAATTGTAACGTTCAGGGCCTCCTAATGACGATGGACCACTCAAATTGCGTCGAGATCCAATACATCGTCCTCCAGCCGACCTGTCTCCAAGGGGTATATGGTCGTTCTCCTGTGAGTCTAGATTTTCGAATCCGACGCATAACTGATAATTAATTGCAACGTTCAGCGCCTCCTAATGACGATGGAACACTCAAATTGGGTCGAGATTCAATACATCGGCCTCCAGCCGACTTGTCTCTTAATGTCTATTGCTGCCTCGGGCACCTTGTGGTCGTTCTCCTGTGAGTCTAGATATTCGAATCCGACGCATAACTGATAGTTAATTGTAAAGTTCAGGGCCTCCTAATGACGATTGAACACTCAAATGGCGTCGAGATTCATTGCATCGTCTTCCAGCCGACTTCTCTCCATGGGGATATTGCTGCCTCGGGCACCTTATGGTCGTTCTCCTGTGAGTCTAGGTTTTCGAATCCGACGCGGAACTGATTGTTAATTATAACGTTGAGGGCATCCTAATGACGATGGAACACTCAAATTGCGTCGAGATTCAATACATCGTCATTCAGCCGATTTGTCTCCAAGGGTCTATTGCTGCCTCGGGCACCATATGGTCGTTCAACTGTGGGCCTAGATTTTAGAATCCGACGCATAACTGATAGTTAATTGTAATGTTCTGGGCTTCCTAATTACGATGGAACACTCAAATTGCGTCGAGATTCAATACTTCGGCCTCGAGCCGACTTGTCTCCAAGGGTACATTGCTGCCTCGGGCACCATATGGTCCGTCTCCTGTGAGTCTAGATTTTCGAATCCGACGCGAAACTGATAGTTAATTGTAACGTTCAGGGCCTCCTAATGACGATGGAACACTCAAATTGCGTCGAGGTTCAATACATCGTCCTCCAGCCGACTTGTCTACAAGGGGATATTGCTGCTTCGGGCTCCAGGTGGCCCGTCTCGTGTGAGTCTAGATTTTCGAATCCGACTTGATACTGATAGTTAATTGTAACGTTCAGGGCCTCCTAAAGACGATGAAACACCGAAATTGCGTCGAGATTCAATACATCGGACTCCAGCCGACTTATCTCCAAGGTTCTATTGCTGCCTCGGGCACCTTATGGTCGTTCTCCTGTGAGTCTAGATTTTCGAATCCGACGCATAACTGATAGTTAATTGCAACGTTCAGGGCCTCCTAATGACGATGGAATACTCAAATTGCGTCGAAATTCAATACATCGTCCTCCAGCCGACTTCTCTCCATGGGGATATTGCTGCCTCGGGCACCTTATCGTCGTTCTCCTGTGAGTCCAGATATTCGAATCCGACGCAAAACGGACTGCTAATTGTAACGTTCGGAGCCTCCTAATGATGAAGGAAAACTCAAGTTGCGTCGAGATTCAATACATCGGCCTCCAGCCGAGTTGTCTCCAAATGTCTATTGCTGCCTCGGGCACCTTGTGGTCGTTCTCCTGTGAGTCTAGATTTTCGAATTAGACACGAAACTGACAGTTAATTGTAACGTTCAGGGCCTCCTAATGACGATAGAACACTCAAATTGCGTCGAGAGTCAATAATTCGACCTCCAGCCGACTTGTCTCCAAGGGGTATTGCTGCCTCGGGGTCCATGTGGTCCGTCTCCTGTGAGTGTAGATTTTCGAAACCGACGCGAATCTGAAGTTAATTGTATCGTTCAGGGTCTCCTAATGACGATGGAACACTCAAATTGCGTCGAGAGTCAATACATCGTCCTCCAGCCGACTTGTCTACAAAGGGATATTGCTGCCTCGGGCACCTTATGCTCCGTCTCCTGTGAGTCTAGATTTTCGAATCCGACGCAAAACTGATGGTTAATTGTAACGGTCAGGGCCTCATAATGACGATAGAACACTTCTATTGCGTCGAGATTCAATACGTCGTCCTCCAGCCGATTTGTCTCCAATGGGATAATGCTGCCTCGGGCACCATATGGTCCGTCTACTGTGAGTCTAGCTTTTTGGTTTCCGACGCAAAAGTTGTAGTTAATTGTAACGTTCAGGGCCTTCTAATAACGATCGAACACTCAAATTACGTCGAGATTTAATACATCGTCCACCCGCCGCCTTGTCTCCAACGGGATATTGCTGCCTCGGGCACCATGTGGTCCGTCTCCTGTGAGTCTAGATTTTCGAATCCGGCGCAAAACTTATAGTTAATTGTTACGTTCAGGACCTCCTATCGACGATGGAACAATCAAATTGCGTCTAGGTTCAATACACCGTCCTCCAGCCGACTTGTCTCCAAGGGGATATTGGTGCCTCGGGCACCTTATCGTCGTTCTTCTGTGAGACTAGATTTTCGAATCCGACGCAAAACTAATAGTTAATTGTAACGTTCAGGGCCTCCTAATGACTATAGAACACTCAAATAGCTTCGAGATTCAATACGTCGTCCTCCAGCCGACTTGTCTCCAAGGGTCTATTGCTGCTTCGGGTACCTTACGGTGCTTCTCCTGTGACTCTAGATTTTCGGATCCGACGTTAACTGATAGTTAATTGTAATGACGATGGAACACTCAAATTGCGTCGAGATTCATAACATCGTCCTCCAGCCAACTTGTCTCCAAAGGGATATTGCTGTCTCGGGCACTTTATGCTACGCCTCCTGTGAGTCTAGATTTTCGAATCCAACGCAAAACTGATTTTTAATTGTAACGTTAACTGCCTCCTATTGACGATGGAGCACTCAAATTGCGTCGAGATTCAATACGTCGTCCACCCGCCGCCTTGTCTCCAACTTGATATTGCTGCCTCGGGCACCATGTGGTCCGTCCCCTGTGAGTCTATATTTTCGAATCCGACGCAAAACTGATGGTTAATTGTAACGTTCATGGGCTCCTAATGACGATGGAACATTCAAATCGCGTCGAGATTCAATACATTGTCCTCCAGCCCACTTGTCTCCAAGGGGATATTGCTGCCTCGGGCACCTTATCGTCGTTCTTCTGTGAGTCTAGGTTTTCGAATCCGACGCAAAACTAATAGTTAATTGTAACGTTCAGGGCCTCCTAATGTCGATAGAACACTCAAATTGCGTCGAGATTCAATACGTCGTCCTCCAGCCGATTTGTCTCCAAGAGGATTTTGCTGCCTCGGGCACCATATGGTCCGTCTCCTGTGAGTCTAGATTTTCGAATCCGACGCAAACGTTGTAGTTAATTGTAACGTTCAGGGCCTCCTAATGACGATGGAACACTCAAATTACGTCGAGATTCAATACATCGTCCACCAGCCGCCTTGTCTCCAACAGGATATTGCTGCCGCGGGCACAATGGGATCCGTCTCCTGTGACTCTAGATTTTCGAATCCGGCGCAAAACTGATAGTTAATTGTAACGTTGAGGTCCTCCTAATGACGATGGAAAACTCAAATTGCGTCGAGATTCAATACATCGTCCTTCAGCCGACTTGTCTCCAAAGGGATATAGCTGTCTCGGGCACCCTGTGCTCCGTCTCCTGTGAGTCTCGATTCTCGAATCCGACGAAAAACTGATGGTTATTTGTAACTCTAAGGGCCTCCTAATGACGATGGAACACTCAAATTGCGTCGAGATTCAAAACATCGTCCACCCGCCGCCTTGTCTCCAACGGGATATTGCTGCCTCGGGCACCAAGTGGTCCGTCTCCTGAGAGTCTAGATTTTCGAATCCGACGAAAAACTGATAGTTAATTGTTACGTTCAGGACCTCCTAATGACGATGGAACACTCAAATTGCGTCGAGATTCAATACATCGTCCTCCAGCCAAATTGTCTCCAATGGGATATTGCTGTCTCGGGCACCTTATGCTCCGTCTCCTGTGAGTCTAGATTTTCGAATCCGACGCAAAACTTGTAGTTAATTGTAACGTTCAGAGCCTCCTAATAACAATGGAACAAGCCGGCCGAAGTGGCCGTGCGGTTAAAGGCGCTGCAGTCTGGAACCGCAAGTTCGCTACGGTCGCAGGTTCGAATCCTGCCTCGGGCATGGATGTTTGTGATGTCCTTAGGTTAGTTAGGTTTAACTAGTTCTAAGTTCTAGGGGACTAATGACCTCAGCAGTTGAGTCCCATAGTGCTCAGAGCCATTTGAACCATTTTTTGAACAATGGAACACTCAGATTGCGTGGAGATTCAATATATCGTCCTCGCGCCGACTTGTCTCCAACGGGAAATTGCTGCCTCGGGCACCATGTGGTCCGTCTCCTGTGAGTCTAGAATTTCGAATCCGACGCAAAATTGATAGTTGATCTTAACGTTCAGGAACTCCTAATGACGAAGGAACACTCAAATAGCGTCGGGATTCAATACATCGTCCTCCAGCCGACTTGTCTCCAAGGGTCTATTTCTGCCTCGGGCACCTTTTTGTCATTCTCCTGTGAGTCTAGATTTTCGAATCCGACGCATAACTGATAGTTAATTGTAACGTTCAGCGCCTCCTAATGACGATAGAACACTCAAATTGCGTCGAGATTCAATACATCGTCCTCCAGCCGACTTGACTCCAACGGTGTATTGCTGCATCGGGCACCTTATGGTCGTTCACCTGTGAGTCTAGATTTTCAGATCCGACCCATAACTGATAGTACATTGTAACGTTCAGCGCTTCCTAATGACGATAGAGCACTCAAATTTCGTTGAGATTCAATACATCGTCCTCCAGCCGACTTGTCTCCAAGGGGATATTGCTGCCTCGGGCATCTTATCCTCGTTCATCTGTGAGTCTAGATTTTCGAATCCGACGCAAAACCAATAGTACATTGTAACGTTTAGGGCCTCCTAATGACAATAGAACACTCAAACTGCTTCGAGATTCAATACGTCGTCCTCCAGCCGACTTGTCTCCAAGGGTCTATTGCTGCTTCGGATACCTTATGGTCCGTCTCCTGTGAGTCTAGATTTTCGGATCCGACGCGTAACTGATAGTTAATTGTAACGTTCAGCGCCTCCTAATGACGATTGAACATTCAAATTGCTTCGAGATTCAATACATCGTCCATCCGCCGCCTTGTCTCCAACGGGGTATTGCTGCCTCGGGCAACATGTGGTCCGTCTCCTGTTAGTCTAGATTTTCGAAACCGACGCAAAAGTTATAGTTAATGGTAACGTTCAGGGACTCCTAATGACGAAGGAACACTAAAATTGCGTCGTAATTCAATACATAGTCCTCCAGCCGACTTGTCTCCAACGGTCTATTGCTGCATCGGGCACCTTATGGTCGTTCTCCTGTGAGTCTAGATTTTCGAATCCGACGCAAAACTAATAGTGAATTGTAACGTTCAGGGCCTCCTAATTACAATAGAACACTCAAATTGCTTCGAGATTCAATACGTCGTCCTCCAGCCGACTTGTCTCCAAGGGTCTATTGCTGCTTCGGATTCCTTATGGTCGTTCTCCTGTGAGTCTAGATTTTCAGATCCGACGCAAAACTGATAGTTAATTGTAACCTTGAGGACCTCCTAATGACGATGGAAAACTCAAATTGCGTTAGGATTCAATACATCGTCCTCCAGCCGACTTGTCTCCAAGGGGATATTGCTGCCTCGGGCATCTTATCCTCGTTCATCTGTGAGTCTAGATTTTCGAATCCGACGCAAAACTAATAGTGATTTGTAACGTTCAGGGACTCCTAATGACAATGAAACACTCAAAGTGCTTCGAGATTCAATACGT
Source organism: Schistocerca americana (assembly GCF_021461395.2). Taxonomy (NCBI): domain Eukaryota; kingdom Metazoa; phylum Arthropoda; class Insecta; order Orthoptera; family Acrididae; genus Schistocerca; species Schistocerca americana. Next base: position 4,633,570 of record NC_060130.1, on the reverse strand, counting down.
CGTCCTCCAGCCGACTTTTCTCCATAGGGTCTATTGCTGCTTCGGATACCTTATGGTCGTTCTCCCGTGAGTCTAGATTTTCGGATCCGACGCATAACTGATAGTTAATTGTAACCTTCAGCGCCTCCTAATGACGATAGAACACTCAAATTGCTTCGAGATTCAATACATCGTCCATCCGCCGCCTTGTCTCCAACGGGATACTCCTGCCTCGGGCAACATGTGGTCCGTCTCCTGTGAGTCTAGATTTTCGAATACGACGCAAAAATGATAGTTAGTGCTAACGTTCAGGAGCTCCGAATGACGAAGGAACACCCAAATTGCGTCGAGATTCAATACATCGTCCTCCAGCCGACTTGTCTCCAAGGGTCTATTGCTGCCTCGGGCACCTTATGGTCATTCTCCTGTGAGTCTAGATTTTCGAATCCGACGCAAAACTGATGGTTATTTGTAGCGTTCATGGCCTCCTAATGACGATGGAATTCTCAAATTGCGTCGAGATCCAATACATCGTCCTCCAGCCGACTTGTCTCCACGAGGATATTGCTGCCTCGGGCACCATATCGTCGTTCTTCTGTGAGCCTAGATTTTCGAATTCGACGCAAAACTAACAGTTAAATGAAACGTTCAGGGCCTCCTAATGACTATAGAACACTCAAATTGCTTCGACATTCAATACGTCGTCCTCCAGCCGACTTATCTCCAAGGCGATATTGCTGCCTCGGGCACCATATGGTCCGTCTCCTGTGAGTCTTGATTTTCGAATCCGACACAAAACTGATATTTAATTGTAACGTTAAGGGCCTCCTAATGACGATGGAACACTCAAAAATGCGTCACGATTCAATACATCGTCCACCAGCCGATTTGGCTCCAAGGGTCTATAGCTGCCTGTGCAACCTAATTGACGTTCTCCTGTGGGTATAGATTTTCGAATCCGACGCATATCTGATGGTTAATTATAACGTTCAGGGCCTACTAATGACGATGGAACACTCAAATTGCGTCGCTATTCAATACATCGTCCTCCAGCCGATTTGTGTCCAGGGTTCTATTGCTGCCTGTGGCACCTAATTTTCGTTCTTCTGGGAGTCCAGATTTTCGAATCCGACGCAAAACTGATAGTTAATTGTAACGACCATTACCTCCTAATGACGATGGAACACTCAAATTGCGTCGAGATTCAATACATTGTCCTCCAGCCGACTTGTCTCCAAGGGGATATTGCTGCCTCGGGCACCTTATCGTCGTTCTTCAGTGAGTCTAGATTTTCGAATCCGACGCGAAAATGATAGTTAATTGTAACATTCAGCGCCTCCTAATGACGATGGAACACTCAAGTTGCGTCGTGATTCAACACACCGGCCTCCAGCCGACTTGTCTCCAAGTGTCTACTACTGCCTGGGGCACCGCATGGTTGTTATCCTGTGAGTCTAGATTTTCGAATCCGTCGCATAACATAGTTAATTGTAACGTTCAGGGCCTCCTAATGACGATGGAGCACTCAAATTGCGTCGTGATTCAATACATCGATCTCCAGCCGACTTGTCTCCAAGGGTCAATTGCTGCTTTTGGCACCTAATGGACTTGCTGCTGTGAGTCTAGATTTTCGAATTCGACGCAAAACTGATGGTTGTAACGGTCAGGGCCTCCTAATGACGTTGGAACGCTCAAATTGCGTCGCGGTTCAATACATCGTCCTCCAGCCGATTTGTCTCCAGGGTTCTATTGCTGCCTGTGGCACCTAATTTTCGTTCTTCTGGGAGTCTAGATTTTCGAATCCGACGCAAATCTGATAGTTAATTGTAATGTTCAGGGCCTCCTAATGACGATGGAACACTCGAATTGCGTCGAGAGTCAATACATCGTCCTCCAGGCGACTTGTCTCCAAGGGTCTATTGCTACCTCGGGCACATTATGGTCGTTCTCCAGTGAGTCTAGATTTTCGAATCCGACGCAAAACTGATAGTTAATTGTAACGTTCATGGCCTCCTGAAGACGATGGAACACTCAAATTGCTTCGCGATTCAATACATCGTCTTCCATCCGACTTGTCTGCAAGGGTCTACTGCTGTCTCTGGCACCTAACGGTCTTGCTCCTGTGAGTCTAGATTTTCGAATCCGACGCAAAACTGATAGTTAATTGTAACGTTCAGGACCTCCTAATGACGAAGGAACACTCAAATTGCGTCGAGATTCAATACATCGTCCTCCAACCGACTTGTCTCCAAAAGGGATAAAGCTGTCTCGGGCACCTTATGCTCCGTCTCCTGTGAGTCTAGATTTTCGAATCCGACACAAAACTGATGGTTAATTGTAACGGTCAGGGCCTCCTAATGACGATGGAACACTCAAATTGCGTCGCGATTCAATACATCGTCCTCCAGCCGATTTGTCTCCAAGGGTCTATTGCTGCCTGTGGCACCTAATTGTCGTTCTCCTGTGAGTCTAGATTTTCGAATCCGACGCGAAACTGATAAATAATAGTAACATTCAGCGCCTCCTAATGACGATGGATCACTCAAATTGCGTCGTGATTCAACACAGCGGCCTCCAGCCGAGTTGTCTCCAAGTGTCTACTGCTGCCTGGGGCACCGCATGGTTGTTGTCCTGTGAGTCTAGATTTTCGAAACCGTCGCATAACATAGTTAATTGTAACGTGCAGGGAATCCTAATGACGATGGAACACTCAAATTGCGTCGTGATTCAATACATTGATCTCCAGCCGACTTGTCTCCAAGGGTCAATTGCTGATTTTGGCACCAAATGGACTTGCTGCTGTGAGTCTAGATTTTCGAATCCGACGCAAAACTGATATTTAATTGTAACGTTAAGGGCCTCCTAATGACGAAGGAACACTCAAATTGCGTCGAGATTTAATACGTCGTCCTCCAGCCGACTTGTTTCCAAGGGGATACTGCTGCCTCGGGCACCATAGGTTCGTCTCCTGTGAGTCTAGATTTTCGAATCCGATGCAAATCTGATAGTTAATTGTAACGTTCAGGGCCTCCTAAAGACGATGGAACACTCAAATTGCGTCGAGATTCAATACCTCTTCCTCAGGCCGACTTGTCTCCAAAGAGATATTGCTGTGTCGGGTACCTAATGCTCCGTCTCCTGTGAGTCTAGATTTTCGAACCCGACCCAAATCTGATGGTTAATTGTAACGGTCAAGGCCTCCTAATGACGATGGAACACTAAAATTGCGTCGCTATACAATACATCGTCCTCCAGCCGACTTGTCTCTAAGGGGATATTGCTGCCTCGGGCACCTTATGGTCGTTCTCCTGTGAGTCTAGATTATCGAATCAGACGCATATCTGATAGTCAATTGTAACGATCAGGGCCTCCTTATGACGATGGAAGACTCAAATTGCGTAGCGATTTAATACATCGTCCTCCAGCCGACTTGTCTCCAAGGGGATATTGCTGCCTCTGGCACAATATAGTCCTTCTCCTGTGAGTCTAGATTTTCGGATCCGACGCATAACTGATAGTTAATTGTAACGTTCAGCGCCTCCTAATGACGATAGAACACTCAAATTGCGTCGAGATCCAATACATTGTCCTCCAGCCGACTTGTCTACAAGGGGATATTGCTGCCTCGGACACCATATAGTCCTTCTTCTGTGAGTCTAGAATTTCGAGTCCGACGCAAAACTGATGGTTAATTGTAAAGTTCATGGCCTTCTAATGACGATGGAACACTCAAATTGCGTCGAGAATCAATACATCGTCCTCCAGCCGACTTGTCTCCAAGGGGATATTGCTGCCTCGGGCACCTTATGGTCGTTCTCCTGTGAGTCTCGATTATCGAATCCGACGCAAATCTGATAGTTAATTGCAACGTTCAGGACCTCCTAATGACGATGGAACACTCAAATTGCGTCGAGATTCAATACATCGTCCTCCAGCCGCCTTGTCTCCAAAGGGATATTGCGGTCTCCGGCACTTTATGCTCCGTCTCCTGTGACTCTAGATTTTCGAATTCGACGCAAAACTGATGGTTGTAACGGTCAGGGCCTCCTAATGACGATGGAACGCTCAAATTGCGTCGCGATTCAATACATCGTCCTCCAGCCGATTTGTCTCCAGGGTTCTATTGCTGCCTGTGGCACCTAATTGTCGTTTATCTGGGAGTCTATATTTTCGAATCCGACGCAAATCTGATAGTTAATTGTAATGTTCAGGGCCTCCTAATGACGATGGAACACTCGAATTACGTCGAGAGTCAATACATCGTCCTCCAGGCGACTTGTCTCCAAGGGTCTATTGCTACCTCGGGCACTTTATGGTCGTTCTCCAGTGAGTCTAGATTTTCGAATCCGACGCAAAACTGATAGTTAATTGTAACGTTCAGGACCTCCTAATGACGAAGGAACACTCAAATTGCGTCGAGATTCAATACATCGTCCTCCAACCGACTTGTCTCCAAAAGGGATATAGCTGTCTCGGGCACCTTATGCTCCGTCTCCTGTGAGTCTAGATTTTCGAATCCGACACAAAACTGATGTTAATTGTAACGGTCAGGGCCTCCTAATGACGATGGAACACTCAAATTGCGTCGTGATTCAATACATCGATCTCCAGCCGACTTGTCTCCAAGGATCAATTGCAGCTTTTGGCACCAAATGGACTTGTTGCTGTGAGTCTAGATTTTGGAAACCGACGCAAAACTGATATTTAATTGTAACGTTAAGGGCCTCCTAATGACGATGGAACACTCAAATTGCGTCGAGATTCAATACATCGTCCACCCGCCGCCTTGTCTCCAACGGGATATTGCTGCCTCGGGCACCATGTGGTCCGTCTCCTGTTAGTCTAGATTTTCGAATCCAACGCAAAACTGATGGTTAATTGTAACGTTCATGCCCTCCTAATGACGATGGAACACTCAAATTGCGTCGAGATTCAATACATCGTAATGCAGCCGACTTGTCTCCAAGGGGATATTGCTGCCTCGGGCACCTAATCGCCGTTCTTCTGTGAGTCTAGATTTTCGAATCCGAACCAAAACTGATGGTTAATTGTAACGGTCAAGGCCTCCTAATGACGATGGAACACCAAAATTGCGTCGCGATTCAATACATCGTCCTCCAGCCGATTTGTCTCCAAGGGTCTATTGGTGCCTGTGGCATCTTATGCTCCGTCTCCTGTGAGCCTAGATTATCGAATCAGACGCATATCTGATAGTTAATTGTAACGTTCAGGACCTCCTAATGACGATGGAACACTCAAATTGCGTCGAGATTCAATACATCGTCCTCCAGCCGCCTTGTCTCCAAAGGGATATTGCTGTCTCGGGCACTTTATGCTCCGTCTCCTGTGACTCTAGATTTTCGAATCCGACGCAAAACTGATGGTTGTAACGGTCGGGGCCTCCTAATGACGATGGAACACTCAAATTGCGTCGCGATTCAATACATCGTCCTCCAGCCGATTTGTCTCCAGGGTCCTATTGCCGCCTGTTGCACCTAATTGTCGTTCTTCTGGGAGTTTAGATTTTCGAATCCGACGCAAATCTGATAGTTAGTTGTAATGTTCAGGACCTCCTAATGACGATGGAACACTCGAATGGCGTCGAGAGTCAATACATTGTCCTCCAGGCGACTTGTCTCCAAGGGTCTATTGCTACCTCGGGCACTTTATGGTCGTTCTCCAGTGAGTCTAGATTTTCGAATCCGACGCAAAACTGAAAGTTAATTGTAACGTTCAGGACCTCCTAATGACGATGGAACACTCAAATTGCTTCGCGATTCAATACATCGTCTTCCATCCGACTTGTCTGCAAGGGTCTACTGCTGTCTCTGGCACCTAACGGTCTTGCTCCTGTGAGTCTAGATTTTCGAATCCGACGCAAAACTGATAGTTAATTGTAACGTTCAGGACCTCCTAATGACGAAGGAACACTCAAATTGCGTCGAGATTCAATACATCGTCCTCCAAACGATTTGTCTCCAAAAGGGATATAGCTGTCTCGGGCACCTTATGCTCCGTCCCCTGTGAGTCTAGATTTTCGAACCGACACAAAACTGACGGTTAATTGTAACGGTCAGGGCCTCCTAATGACGATGGAACACTCAAATTGCGTCGTGATTCAATACATCGATCTCCAGCCGACTTGTCTCCAAGGGTCAATTGCAGCTTTTGGCACCAAATGGACTTGCTGCTGTGAGTCTAGATTTTCGAATCCGACGCAAAACTGATATTTAATTGTAACGTTAAGGGCCTCCTAATGACGATGGAACACTCAAATTGCGTCGAGATTCAATACATCGTCCACCCACCGCCTTGTCTCCAACGGGATATTGCTGCCTTGGGCACCATGTGGTCCGTCTCCTGTTAGTCTAGATTTTCGAATCCAACGCAAAACTGATGGTTAATTGTAACGTTCATGCCCTCCTAATGTCGATGGAACGCTCAAATTGCGTCGCCATTCAATACATCGTAATGCAGCCGACTTGTCTCCAAGGGGATATTGCTGCTTCGGGCACCTAATCGCCGTTCTTCTGTGAGTCTTGATTTTCGAATCCGGCGCAAAACTAATAGTTAATTGTAACTTTCAGGGCCTCCTAATGACGATAGAACACTCAAATTGCGTCGAGATTTAATACGTCGTCCTCCAGCCGACTTGTCTCCAAGGGGATACTGCTGCCTCGGGCACCATAGGTTCGTCTCCTGTGAGTCTAGATTTTCGAATCCGACGCAAATCTGATAGTTAATTGAAACGTTCAGGGCCTCCTAATGACGATGGAACACTCAAATTACGTCGAGATTCAATACATCGTTCTCCCGCCGCCTTGTCTCCAACGGGATATTGCTGCCTCGTGCACCATAGGTCCGTCTCCTGTGAGTCTAGATTTTCGTATCCGACGCAAAACTGATAGTTAATTGTAACGATCAGGACCTCCTAATGACGATGGAACACTCGAATTGCGTCGAGAGTCAATATATTGTTCTCCAGGCGACTTGTCTCCAAGGGTCTATTTCTACCTCGGGCACTTTATGGTCGTTCTCCAGTAAGTCTAAATTTTCGAATCCGACGCAAAACTGATAGTTAATTGTAACGTTCATGGCCTCCTAAAGACAATGGAACACTCAAATTGCTTCGCGATTCAATACATCGTCTTCCACCCGACTTGTCTGCAAGGGTCTACTGCCGTATCTGGCACCTAACGGTCTTGCTCCTGTGAGTCTAGATTTTCGAATCCGACGCAAAACTGATAGTTAATTGTAACGTTCAGGACCTCTTAATGACGATGGGACACCAAAATTGTGTCGCAATTCAATACATCGTCCTCCAGCCGATTTTTCTCCAAGGGTCTATTGGTGCCTGTAGCATCTTATGCTCCGTCTCCTGTGAGTCTAGATTTTCGAATCCGACGCAAAACTGATGGTTAATTGTAACGGTCAGGGCCTCCTAATGACGATGGAACACTCAAATTGCGTCGCGATTCAATACATCGTCCTTCTGCCGACATGTCTCCAAGGGTCAATTGCGGCCTCTGGCAAATAATGGTCTTGCTCCTGTGAGTCTAGCTTTTCGAATCCGACGCAAAACTGATATTTAATTGTAACGTTAAGGGCATCCTAATGACGATGGAACACTCAAATTGCGTCGAGATTCAATACATCGTCCTCCAGCCGACTTGTCTCTAAGGGGATATTGCTGCCTCGGGCACCTTATGGTCGTTCTCCTGTGAGTTTAGATTGTCGAATCAGACGCATATCTGATAGTTAATTGTAAGCTTCCGGGCCTCCTAATGACGATGGAAGACTCAAATTGCGTAGCGATTCAATACATCGTCCTCCAGCCGACTTGTCACCAAGGGGATATTGCTGCCTCGGGCACCTTATGGTCGTTCCCCTGTGAGTCTCAATTATCGAATCCGACGCAAATCTGATAGTTAATTGTAACGTTCAGGACCTCCTAATGACGATGGAACACTCAAATTGCGTCGAGATTTAATACGTCGTCCTCCAGCCGACTTGTCTCCAAGGGGATACTGCTGCCTCGGGCACCATAGGTTCGTCTCCTGTGAGTCTAGATTTTCGAATCCGACGCAAATCTGATAGTTAATTGTAACGTTCAGGGCCTCCTAATGACGATGGAACACTCAAATTACGTCGAGATTCAATACATCGTTCACCCGCCGCCTTGTCTCCAACGGGATATTGCTGCCTCGTGCACCGTGAGGTCCGTCTCCTGTGATTCTAGATTTTCGTATCCGACGCAAAACTGATAGTTAATTGTAACGATCAGGACCTCCTAATGACGATGGAACACTCAAATTGCGTCGAGATTCAATACGTCTTCCTCCGGCCGACTTGTCTCCAAAGAGATATTGCTGTCTCGGGTACCTATTGCTCCGTCTCCTGTGAGTCTAGATTTTCGAATCCGACCCAAAACTGATGGTTGTAACGGTCAGGGCCTCCTAATGACGATGGAACACTCAAATTGCGTCGCGATTCAATACATCGTCCTCCAGCCGATTTGTCTCCAGGGTTCTATTGCTGCCTGTGGCACCTAATTGTCGTTCTTCTGGGAGTCTAGATTTTCGAATCCGACGCAAATCTGATAGTTAATTGTAACGTTCATGGCCTCCTAAAGACAATGGAACACTCAAATTGCTTCGCGATTCAATACATCGTCTTCCACCCGACTTGTCTGCAAGGGTCTACTGCTGTATCTGGCACCTAACGGTCTTGCTCCTGTGAGTCTAGATTTTCGAATCCGACGCAAAACTGATAGTTAATTGTAACTTTCAGGGCCTCCTAATGACGATAGAACACTCAAATTGCGTCGAGATTCAATACGTCGTCCACCAGGCGACTTGTCTCCAAGGGGATATTGCTGCCTCGGGCACCATATGGTCCTTCTGTGAGTCTAGATTTTCGAACCCGACGCAAAACTTGTAGTTAATAATAGCGTTCAGGGCCACCTAATGACGATGGAACACTCAAATTGCGTCGAGATTCAATACATCGTCCTCCAGCCCACATGTCTCCAAAGGTCTATTGCTGCCTCCGGAACCTTATGGTCGTTCTCCTGGGAGTCTAGATTTTCTCATCCGACGCATATCTGATAGTTAATTGCAACGTTCAGCGCCTCCTAATGACGATAGAACACTGAAATTGCGTCGAGATTCAAAACATTGTCCTCCAGCCGACTTGTCTACAAGGGGATATTGCAGCCGTGGGCACCTTATGGTCAGCCTCCAGTGAGTCTAGATTTTCTCATCCGACTCAAAACTGATGGTTAATTGTAACGTTCATGGCCTCCTAATGACGATGGAACACTCAAATTGCGTGGACATTCAATACATCGTTCTCCAGCCTACTTGTCTCCAAGTGGATATTGCTGCCTCGGGCACCTTATCGTCGTTCTTCTGTGAATCTAGATTTTCGAATCCCACGCAAAACTAATAGTTAATTGTAACGTTCATGGCCTCCTAATGACGATGGAACCCTCAAATTGCGTGGAGATTCAATACATCGTTCTCCAGCCTACTTGTCTCCAAGTGGATATTGCTGCCTTGGGCACCTTATCGTCGTTCTTCTGTGAATCTAGATTTTCGAACCCGACGCAAAACTAATAGTTAATTGTATCGTTCAGGGCCTCCTAATTACGACAGAACACTCAAATTGCGTCGAGATTCAGTACGTAGTCCTCCAGCCGACTTGTCTCCAAGGGGATATTGCTGCCTCGGGCACCATATGGTCCGTCTCCTGTGAGTCAGGATTTTCAAATCCGACACATAACTGATATTTAATTGTAACGTTAAGGGCCTCCTAATGACGATGGAACACTCAAATTGCGTCGAGATTCAATACATCGTCCTCCAGCCGACTTGCCTCCAAGGGGATATTGCTGCCTCGGGCACCATATGGTTCGCCTCTGTGACTCTAGATTAAAGAATCCGATGCATAACTTGTAGTTAATTGCAACGTTCAGGGCCACCTAATGACGATGGAGCACTCAAATTGCGTCGAGATTCAATTCATCGTCCTCCCGCCGACTTGTCTCCAACGGGATATTGCTGCCTCGGGCACCATATCGTCGTACTTCTTTGAGTCTAGATTTTCGAATAAGACGCAAAACTAATTGTTAGTTGTAACGTTCATGGTCTCCTAATGACGATGGAACACTCAAATTGCGTCGACATTCAATTCATCGTCCTCCAGCCGACTTGTCTCCAAGGGTCTATTCCTGCCTCGGGCACCTTATGGTCGTTCTCCTGTGAGTCTAGATTTTCGAATCCGACGAATAACTGATAATTAACTGTAACGTTCAGCGCCTCCTAATGACGATGGAACACTCGAATTGCGTCCAGAGTCAATACATCGTCCTCCAGGCGACTTGTCTCAAAGGTTCTATTGCTATCTCGGGCACCTTATGATCGTTCTCCAGTGAGTCTAGATTTTCAAATCCGACGCTAAACTGATAGTAAATTGTAGCGTTCATTGTCTATTAATGACGATGGAACACTCAAATTGCGTCGCGATTCAATATATCGTCTTCCAGCCGACTTGTCTGCAAGGGTCTATTGCTGTCACTGGCACCTAATGGTCCTGCTCCTGTGAGTCTAGATTTTCGAATCCGACGCAAAACTGATAGTTAATTGTAACGTTCAGGACCTCCTAATGACGATGGAACACTCAAATAGCGTCGAGATTCAATACATCGTCCTCCAGCCGACTTGTCTCCAAAGGGATATTGCTGTCTCGGGCACTTTATGCTCCGTCTCCTGTGAGTCTAGATTTTCGAATCCGACGCTAAACTGATAGTTAATTGTAACGTTCAGGGCCTCCTAATGACGATAGATCACTCAAATTGCATGGAGATTCAATACGTCGTCCACCAGGCGATTTGTCTCCAAGGGGATATTGCTGCCTCGGGCACCATATGGTCCGTCTCCTGTGAGTCTAGATTTTCGAATCCGACACAAAACTGATATTTCATTCTAATGTTTAGGGCCCCCTAATGACGATGGATCACTCAAATTGCGTCGAGATTCAATACATCGTTTTCCAGGCGACTTGTCTCCAAGGGGATATTGCTGCCTCGGGCACCATATGGTCCGTCTCCTGTGAGTCTAGATTTTCGAACCCGACTCAAAACTGATGGTTAATTGTAACGTTCATGGCCTCCTAATGACGATGGAACACTTAAATTGCGTCGAGATTCAATACATCGTTCTCCATCCTACTTGTTTCCAAGTGGATATTGCTGCCTCGGGCGCCTTATCGTCGTTCTTCTGTGAATCTAGATTTTCGAATCCGACGCAAAACTAATAGTTAATTGTAACGTTCATGGCCTCCTAATGACTATGGAACACTCAAATTGCGTCGAGATTCAATACATGGTTTTCCAGGCGACTTGTCTCCAAGGGGATAATGCTGCCTCGAGCACCTTATGGTCGTTCTCCTGTGAGTCTAGATTTTCGAATCCGACACAAAACTGATATTTCATTCTAATGTTTAGGGCCCCCTAATGACGTTGGAACACTCAAATTGCGTCGCGATTCAATACATCGTCGTCCAGCCGATTTGTCTCCAGGGGTCTATTGCTGCCTGTGGCACCTAATTGTCGTTATCCTGAGTTTAGATTTTCGAATCCGACGCAAAACTGATATTTAATTGTAACGTTAAGGGCCTCCTAATACCGATGGAACACTCCAATTGCGTCGAGATTCAATACACCGTCCTCCAGCCGACTTGTCTCCTAGGGTCTATTCCTGCCTCGGACACCTTATGGTCGTTCTCCTGGGAGTCTAGATTTTCGAATCCGACACAAAACTGATAGTTAATCTTAACGTTCAGGGCCTCCTAATGACGATAGACCACTCAAATTGCGTCGAGATTCAATACGTCGTCCTCCAGCCGACTTGTCTCCAAGGTGATATTGCTGCTTCGGGCACCTTACGGTCCGGTTCCTGTGAGTCTAGATTTTCGAATCCGACGCATAACATTTAGTAATTTGTAACGTTCAGGGCTTCCTAATGACGATGGAGCACTCAAATTGCGTCGAGATTCAATAAATCGTCCTCCCGCCGACTTGTCTCCAACGGGATATTGCTGCCTCGGGCACCTTATCGTCGTACTTCTGTGAGTCTAGATTATCGAATCCGACGCAAAACTAATAGTTAGTTGTAACGTTTATGGCCTCCTAATGACGATGGAACACTCCAATTGCGTCGAGATTCAATACATCGTCCTCCAGCCGACTTGTCTCCTAGGGTCTATTCCTTCCTCGGGCACCTTATGGTCGTTCTCCTTGGAGTATAGATTTTCGAATCCGACACAAAACTGATAGTTAATTGTTACGTTCCGGGCCTCCTAATAACGATGTAACACTCGTATTGCGTCGAGAGACAATACATCGTCCTCCAGGCAACTTGTCTCCAAGGGTCTATTGCTACCTCGGGCACCTTTGGTCGTTCTCCAGTGAGTCTAGATTTTCGAATCCGACGCAAAACTGATAGTTAATTGTAATTTTCATGGCCTCCTAATGACGATGCAACACTCGAATTGCGTCGAGAGTCAATACATCGTCCTCCAGGCGACTTGTCTCCAAGGGTCTATTGCTGCCTCGGGCACCATATGGTACGTCTCCTGTGAGTCTAGATTTTCGAACCCGACGCAAAACTAGTAGTTAATTGTAAAGTTCAGGGACTCCTAATGACGATGGAACACTCAAATTGCGTCGAGATTCAATACATCGTCATCCAGCCCACTTGTCTTCAAGGGTCTATTGCTGCCTCGGGCACCATATGGTACGTCTCCTGTGAGTCTAGATTTTCGAACCCGACGCAAAACTAGTAGTTAATTGTAAAGTGCAGGGACTCCTTATGACAATGGAACACTCAAATTGCGTCGAGATTCAATACATCGTCCTCCAGCCCACATGTCTCTAAGGGTCTATTGCTGCCTCGGGCACCTTATGGTCGTTCTCCTGTGAGTCTAGATTTTCGGATCCGACGCATATCTGATAGTTAATTGTAACGTTCAGCGCCTCCTAATGACGATAGAACACTCAAATTGCGTCGAGATTCAATACATTGTCCTCCAGCCGACTTGTCTACAAGGGGATATTGCTGCCGCGGGCACCTTATGGTTCGTCCCCTGTGAGTCTAGATTAACGAATCCGACGCATAACTTGTAGTTAATTGTAACGTTCAGGGCCTCCTAATGACGATGGAGCACTCAAATTGCGTCGAGATTCAATACATCGTCCACCCGCCGACTTGTCTCCAACGGGATATTGCTGTCTCGGGCACTTTATGCTCCGTCTCCTGTGAGTCTAGATTTTCGAATCCGACGCTAAACTGATAGTTAATTGTAACGTTCAGGGCCTCCTAATGACGATAGAACACTCAAATTGCATGGAGATTCAATACATCGTCCACCAGGCGATTTGTCTCCAAGGGGATATTGCTGCCTCGGGCACCATATGGTCCGTCTCCTGTGAGACTAGATTTTCGAATCCGACACAAAACTGATATTTCATTCTAATGTTTAGGGCCCCCTAATGACGATGGATCACTCAAATTGCGTCGAGATTCAATACATCGTTTTCCAGGCGACTTGTCTCCAAGGGGATATTGCTGCCTCGGGCACCATATGGTCCGTCTCCTGTGAGTCTAGATTTTCGAACCCGACGCAAAACTTGTAGTTAATTGTAACGTTCAGGGCGTCCTAATGACGATGGAACACTCAAATTGCGTCGAGATTCAATACATCGTCCTCCAGCTCACATGTCTCCAAGGGTCTATTGCTGCCTCGGGCACCTTATGGTCGTTCTCCTGTGAGTCTAGATTTTCGGATCCGACGCATATCTGATAGTTAATTGTAACGTTCAGCGCCTCCTAATGACGATAGAACACTCAAATTGCGTCGAGATTCAATACATTGTCCTCCAGCCGACTTGTCTACAAGGGGATATTGCTGCCGCGGGCACCTTATGGTCAGCCTCCTGTGAGTCTAGATTTTCCCATCCGACTCAAAACGGATGGTTAATTGTAACGTTCATGGCCTCCTAATGACGATGGAACACTTAAATTGCGTCGAGATTCAATACATCGTTCTCCATCCTACTTGTTTCCAAGTGGATATTGCTGCCTCGGGCGCCTTATCGTCGTTCTTCTGTGAATCTAGATTTTCGAATCCGACGCAAAACTAATAGTTAATTGTAACGTTCATGGCCTCCTAATGACTATGGAACACTCAAATTGCGTCGAGATTCAATACATGGTTTTCCAGGCGACTTGTCTCCAAGGGGATAATGCTGCCTCGAGCACCTTATGGTTGTTCTCCTGTGAGTCTAGATTTTCGAATCCGACACAAAACTGATATTTCATTCTAATGTTTAGGGCCCCCTAATGACGTTGGAACACTCAAATTGCGTCGCGATTCAATACATCGTCGTCCAGCCGATTTGTCTCCAGGGGTCTATTGCTGCCTGTGGCACCTAATTGTCGTTATCCTGAGTCTAGATTTTCGAATCCGACGCAAAACTGATATTTAATTGTAACGTTAAGGGCCTCCTAATACCGATGGAACACTCCAATTGCGTCGAGATTCAATACACCGTCCTCCAGCCGACTTGTCTCCTAGGGTCTATTCCTGCCTCGGACACCTTATGGTCGTTCTCCTGGGAGTCTAGATTTTCGAATCCGACACAAAACTGATAGTTAATCTTAACGTTCAGGGCCTCCTAATGACGATAGACCACTCAAATTGCGTCGAGATTCAATACGTCGTCCTCCAGCCGACTTGTCTCCAAGGTGATATTGCTGCTTCGGGCACCTTACGGTCCGGTTCCTGTGAGTCTAGATTTTCGAATCCGACGCATAACATTTAGTAATTAGTAAGGTTCAGGGCTTCCTAATGACGATGGAGCACTCAAATTGCGTCGAGATTCAATAAATCGTCCTCCCGCCGACTTGTCTCCAACGGGATATTGCTGCCTCGGGCACCTTATCGTCGTACTTCTGTGAGTCTAGATTATCGAATCCGACGCAAAACTAATAGTTAGTTGTAACGTTTATGGCCTCCTAATGACGATGGAACACTCCAATTGCGTCGAGATTCAATACATCGTCCTCCAGCCGACTTGTCTCCTAGGGTCTATTCCTGCCTCGGGCACCTTATGGTCGTTCTCCTTGGAGTATAGATTTTCGAATAGGACACAAAACTGATAGTTAATTGTTACGTTCCGGGCCTCCTAATAACGATGTAACACTCGTATTGCGTCGAGAGACAATACATCGTCCTCCAGGCAACTTGTCTCCAAGGGTCTATTGCTACCTCGGGCACCTTTGGTCGTTCACCAGTGAGTCTAGATTTTCGAATCCGACGCAAAACTGATAGTTAATTGTAATTTTCATGGCCTCCTAATGACGATGCAACACTCGAATTGCGTCGAGAGTCAATACATCGTCCTCCAGGCGACTTGTCTCCAAGGGTCTATTGCTGCCTCGGGCACCATATGGTACGTCTCCTGTGAGTCTAGATTTTCGAACCCGACGCAAAACTAGTAGTTAATTGTAAAGTTCAGGGACTCCTAATGACGATGGAACACTCAAATTGCGTCGAGATTCAATACATCGTCATCCAGCCCACTTGTCTTCAAGGGTCTATTGCTGCCTCGGGCACCATATGGTACGTCTCCTGTGAGTCTAGATTTTCGAACCCGACGCAAAACTAGTAGTTAATTGTAAAGTTCAGGGACTCCTAATGACGATGGAACACTCAAATTGCGTCGAGATTCAATACATCGTCCTCCAGCCCACATGTCTCCAAGGGTCTATTGCTGCCTCGGGCACCTTATGGTCGTTCTCCTGTGAGTCTAGATTTTCGGATCCGACGCATATCTTATAGTTAATTGTAACGTTCAGCGCCTCCTAATGACGATAGAACACTCAAATTGCCTCGAGATTCAATACATTGTCCTCCAGCCGACTTGTCTACAAGGGGATATTGCTGCCGCGGGCACCTTATGGTCCGTCACCTGTGAGTCTAGATTTTCGAAACCGACACAAAACTGATATTTCATTGTAACGTTAAGGCCCTCCTAATGACGATGGAACACTCAAATTGCGGCGAGATTCAATACATCGTCCTTCAGCCGACTTGCCTCCAAATGGATTTTGCTGCCTCGGGCACCATATGGTTCGTCCCCTGTGAGTCTAGATTAACGAATCCGACGCATAACTTGTAGTTAATTGTAACGTTCAGGGCCTCCTAATGACGATGGAGCACTCAAATTGCGTCGAGATTCAATACATCGTCCACCCGCCGACTTGTCTCCAACGGGAGATTGCTGCCTCGGGCACCTTATCGTCGTTCTTCTGTGAGTCTAGATTTTCGAATCCGACGCAAAACTAATAGTTAATTGTAACGTTCATGGCCTCCTAATGACGATGGAACACTCGAATTGCGTCGAGAGTCAATACATCGTCCTCGAGGCGACTTGTCTCCAAGGGTCTATTGCTGTTTCGGGCCCCTTATGGTCGTTCTCCAGTGAGTCTAGATTTTCGAATCCGACGCAAAACTGATAGTTAATTGTAACGTTCATAGCCTCCTAATGACGATGGAACACTCAAATTGCAACGCGATTCAGTATATCGTCCTCCAGCCGACTTATCACCAAGGGTCTATTGCTGTCTCTGGCGCCTAATGGTCTTGCTCCTGTGAGTCTAGATTTTCGAATCCGACGCAAAACTGATAGTTAATTGTAAGGTTCAGGACCTCTTAATGACGATAGAACACTCAAATTGCGTCGAGATTCAATACATTGTCCTCGAGCCGACTTGTCTCCAAGGGTCTATTGCTGCTTCGGGCACCTTATGGTCTTTCAGCCTACTTGTCTCCAAGGGGATATTGCTGCCTCGGGCACCTTATTGTCGTTCATCTGTGAGTCTAGATTTTCGAATCCAACACAAAACTGATATTTAATTGTAACGTTAAGGGCCTCCTAATGACGATGGAACACTCAAATTGCGACGAGATTCAATACATCGTCCTCCAGCCGACTTGCCTCCACGGGGATATTGCTGCCTCGGGCACCATATGGTTCGTCCCCTGTCAGTCTAGATTAACGAATCCGACGAATAACTTCTAGTTAATTCTAAGGTTCAGGGCCTCCTAATGACGATGGAGCAATCAAATTGCGTCTAGATTCTATACATCGTCCTCCCGCCGACTTGTCTCCAACGGCATATTGCTTCCTCGGGCTCCTTATCGTAGTTTTTCTGTGAGTCTAGATTTTCGAATCCGACGCAAAACTAATAGTTAATTGTAACGTAAATGGCCTCCTAATGACGATGGATTACTCAAATTGCATCGAGATTCAATACATCGTTTACCAGCCGACTTGCCTCCAGGGGTCTATTCCTGCCTCGGGCACCTTATGGTCCGCCTCCAGTGAGTCTACATTTTCGAATCCGACGCAAAACTGATGGTTAATTGTAACGTTCATGGCCTCCTAATGACGATGAAACACTCAAATTACGTCGCGATTCAATACATTGGCCTCCAGCCGACTTGTCTCCAAGGGTCTATTGCTGTCTCGGGCACCTTATGCTCCGTCTCCAGTGTGTCTAGATTTTCGTATCCGACGCAAAACTAATGGTTAATTGTAACGGTCAGGGCCTCCTACTGACGATGGAACACTCAAATTCGGTCGCGATTGAATACATCGTCCTCCAGCCGATTTGACTCCAAGGGTCTATTGCTGCCTGTGGCACCTCATTGTCGTTCTCCTGTGAGTCTAGATTTTTGAATCCGACGCAAAACTGATAGTTAATTGCATCGTTAAGGGCCTCTCAATGACGATGGAACACTCAAAATCCGTCGCGATTCAATACATCGTCCTAAAGCCGACTTGTCTCCAAGGGTCTATTGCTGCCTATGGCAACTAATGGTCTTGCTCCTGTGAGTCTACATTTTCGAATCCGACGCAAAACTTATATTTAATTCTAAGGTTTAGGGCCTCCTAATGACGATAGAACACTCAAATTGCGTCGAGATTCAATACATCGTTTTCCAGGCGACTTGTCTCCAAGGGGATATTGCTGCATCGGCCACCGTATGGTCCGTCTCCTGTGAGTCTAGATTTTGGAATCCTACGCAAAACTGATGGTTAATTGTAACGGTCAGGGCCTACTAATGACGATGGAACGTTCTAATTGCGTCGCGATTCATTACATCGTCCTCTAGACGATTCGCCTTCAAGGGTCTATTGCTGCCTGTGGCACCTTATTGTCGTTCTCCTGTGAGTCTAAATTTTCGAATCCGACGCAAATCTGATACTTAATTGTAACGTTCAGAGCCTCCTAACGACGATGGAACACTCGAATTGCGTCGAGAGTCAATACATCGACCTCCAGGCGACTTGTCTCCAAGGGTCTATTTCTGCCTCGGAACTTATGGTCGTTCTCCAGTGAGTCTAGATTTTCGAATCCGACGCAAATCTCATAGTTAATTGTAACGTTCAGGGCCTACTAATGACGATGGAACACTCGAATTGCGTCGAGAGTCATTACACCGTCCTCCAGGCGACTTGTCGCAAAGGGTCTATTGCTGCCTCGGGCACCTTATGGTCGTTCTCCTGTGAGTCTACATTTTCGAATTTGACGCAAAACTGATATTTCATTCTAACGTTTAGGGCCTCCTAATGACGATGGAACACTCAAATTGCGTCGAGATTCAATACAACGTCCTCCAGCCGACTTATCTGCAAGGGGATATTGCTGCCTCGGGCACCTTATGGTCCGCCTCCTGTGAGTCTAGATTTTCGAACCCGACGCAAAACTAGTAGTTAATTGAAACGTTCAAGGCCTCCTAATGACGATGGAACACTCAAATTGCGTCGAGATTCAATACATCATCCTCCAGCCGACTTGTCTGCAAGGGGATATTGCTGCCTCGGGCACCTTATGGTCCACCTCCTGTGAGTCTGGATTTTCGAATCCGACGCAAAACTGATGGTTAATTGTAACGTTCATGGCCTCCTAATGACTATGGGACACTCAATTTGCGTCGAGATTCAATACATCGTCCTCCAGCCGACTTGTCTCCAAGAGGATATTGCTGCCTCGGGCACCATATGGTCCGTCTCCTGTGAGTCTAGATTTTCGAATCCGACACAAAACTGATATTTAATTGTAACGTTAAGGGCCTCCTAATGACGATGGAACACTCAAATTGCGTCGAGATCCAATACATCGTCCTCCCGCCGACTTGTCTCCAACGGGATATTGCTGCCTCGGGCACCTTATCGCAGTTCTTCTGTGAGTCTAGATTTTCGAAACCGACGCAAAACTAATAGTTAATTGTAACGTTCATGGCCTGCCAATGACGATGGAACACTCAAATTGCGTCGTGATTCAATACATCGTCCACCAGCCTACTTGTCTCCAAGGGTCTATTCTTGCCTCGGGCACCTTATGGTCGTTCTCCTGTGAGTCTAGATTTTCGAATCCGACGAATAACTGATAGTTAATTGTAACGTTCAGCACCTCCTAATGACGATGGAACATTCAAATTGCGTCGAGATTCAATACAACGTCCTCCAGCCGACTTATCTGCAAGGGGATATTGCTGCCTCGGGCACCTTATGGTCCGCCTCCTGTGAGTCTAGATTTTCGAATCCGACGCAAAACTGATGGTTAATTGTAACGTTCATGGCCACCTAATGACGATGGAACACTCAAATTGCGTCGCGATTCAATACATCGTCCTCCAGCCTACTTGTCTCCAAGGGGATATTGCTGCCTCGGGCACCTTATGGTACACCTCCTGTGAGTCTAGATTTTCGAATCCGACGCAAAACTGATGGTTAATTGTAACGTTCATGTCCTCCTAATGGCGATGGAACACTCAAATTGCGTCGAGATCCAATACGTCGTCCTCCAGCCGACTTGTCTCCAAGGGTCTATCGCTGCTTCAGGCACCTTATGGTCTTTCTCCTGTGAGTCTAGATTTTCGTATCCGACGCATAACTGATAGTTAATTATAGCGTTCAGCGCCTACTAAAGACGATATAACACTCAAATTGCGTCGAGAATCAATACATCGTTCTCCAGCCGACTTGTCTACAAGGGGCACTGCCTTGGGCACCTTATGGTCCGCCTCCTGTGAGTCTAGATTTTGAAATCCGACGCAAAACTGATGGTTAATTGTAACGTTCATGGCCTCCTAATGGCGATGGAACACTCAAATTGCGTCGAGATTCAATACATCGTCCTCCAGCCGATTTGTCTCTAAGGGGATATAACTGCCTCGGGCATCTTATCGTCGTTCTTCTGTGAGTCAAGGTTTTCGAATCCGACGCAAAACCAATGGTTAATGGTAACGTTCAGGGCCTCCTAATGACGATAGAACACTCAAATTGCGTTGAGATTCAATACGTCGTCCTTCAGCCGACTTGTCTCCAAGGGGATATTGCTGCCTCGGGCACCATATGCTCCATCTCGTGTGAGTCTAGATTTTCTAATCCGACGCAAAACTGATATTTAATTGAAACGGCATGGGCCTCCTAATGACGATTGAACACTCAAATTGCGTCGAGATTCAATACATCGTTTTCCAGCCGACTTGTCTCCATGGGGATATTGCTGCCTCGGGCACCATATGTTTCGTCCCCTGTGAGTCTAGATTAACGAATCCGACGCATAACTTGTAGTTAATTGTAACGTTGAGGGTCTCCTAATGACGATGGAACACTCAAATTGCGTCGAGATTCAATACATTGTCCTCCCACCGACTTGTCTCCAACGGGATATTGCTGCCTCGGGCACCATGTGGTCCTTCTCCTGTGAGTCTAGATTTTCGAATCTGACGCAAAACTGATGGTTAATTGTAACGTTCTTGGCCTCCTAATGACGATGTAACACTCAAATTGCGTCGTGATTCAATACATCGTCCTCCACCCGACTTGACTCTAAGGGGATATTGCTGCCTCAGGCATCTTATCGTCGTTCATCTGTAAGTCTAGATTTTCGAATCCGACGCAAATCTGATAGTTAATTGTAACGTTCAGGGCCTCCTAATGACGATAGAACACTCAAATTGCGTCGAGATTCAATACGTCGTCCACCAGCCGACTTGTCTCCAAGGGGATATTGCTGCCTCGGGCACCATATGGTTCGTCCCCTGTCAGGCTAGATTAACGAATCCGACGCATAACTTGCAGTTAATTGTAAGGTTCAGGGTCTCCTAATGACGATGGAGTACTGACATGGCGTCTAGATTCAATACATCGTCCTCCCGCCGAATTGTCTCCAACGGGATATTGCCCCCTCGGGCACCTTATCGTAGTTCTTCTGTGTGTCTAGATTTTCGAATCCGACGCAAAACTAATAGTTAATTGTAACGTTCATGGCCTCCTAATGACGATGGAACACTCAAATTGCGTCGAGATTCAATACATCGTCCTCCAGCCGACTTGTCCCTAAGGGGATATTGCTGCCTGGGGCATCTTATCGTCGTTCCTCTGTGAGTCTAGATTTTCGAATCCGACGCAAATCTGATAGTTAATTGTAACGTTCAGGGCCTACTAATGACGATAGAACACTCAAATTGCGTCGAGATTCAATACGTCGTCCACCAGCCGACTTCTCTCCAAGGGGATATTGCTGCCTCGGGCACCTAATGGTCCATCTCCTGTGAGTCTAGATTTCCGAATCCGACGCAAAACGGATCGTTAAGTGTAACGTTCATGGCCTCCTAATGACGATGGAACACTCAAAATGCGTCGAGATTCAATACATCGTCCTCCAGCCGACTTGTCTCTACGGTGTATTGCTGCCTCGGGCATCTTATCGTCGTTCTTCTGTGAGTCTAGATTTTCGAATCCGACGCAAATCTGATAGTTAATTGTAACGTTCAGGGCCTGCTAATGACGAAAGATCACTCAAATTGCGTCGAGATTCAATACATCGTCCTCCAGCAGACTTGTCTCTAAGGGGATATTGCTGCCTCGGGCATCTTATCGTCGTTCTTCTGTGAGTCTAGATTTTCGAATCCGACGCAAATCTGATAGTTAATTGTGACGTTCAGGGCCTGCTAATGACGATAAAACACTCAAATTACGTCGAGATTCAATACGTCGTCCACCAGCCGACTTCTCTAGAAGGGGATATTCCTGCCTCGGGCACCATATGGTCCGTCTCCTGTGAGTCTACATTTTCGTATCCGACACAAAACTGATATTTCAGTCTAACGTTTATGGCATCCTAATGACGATGGAACACACAAATTGCGTCGAGATTCAATACATCGTTTTCCAGGCGACTTGTCTCCAAGGGGATATTGCTGCCTCGGGCACCATATGGTCCGTGTCCTGTGAGTCTAGATTTTCGAACCCGACGCAAAACTTGTAGTTAATTGTAACGTTTAGGGCCTCCTAATGACTATGGAACACTCAAATTGCGTCGAGATTCAATACATCGTCCTCCAGCCTACATGTCTCCAAGGGTCTATTGCTGCCTCGGGCACCTTATGGTCGTCCTCCTGTGAGTCTAGATTTTCGGATCCGACGCATAACTGATAGTTAATTGTAACGTTCAGCGCCTCCTAATGACGATAGAACACTCAAATTGCGTCGAGATTCAATACATTGTCCTCCAGCCGACTTGTATACAAGGGGATACTGCTGCCGCGGGCACCTTATGGTCCGCCTCCTGTGAGTCTAGATTTTCGAATCCGACGCAAAACTGATGGTTAATTGTAACGTTCATGGCCTCCTAATGACGATGGAACACTCAAATTGCGTCGTTCTCCAGCCTACTTGTCTCCAAGGGGATATTGCTGCCTCGGGCACCTTATCGTCGTTCTTCTGTGAGTCTACATTTTCGAACCCGACGCAAAACTAATGGTTAATTGTAACGTTCAGGGCCTCCTAATGACGATAGCACACTCAAATTGCGTAGAGATTCAATACGTCGTCCTCCAGCCGACTTGTCTCCAAGGGGATATTGCTGCCTCGGGCACCATATGGTCCGTGTCCTGTGAGTCTAGATTTTCGAATCCGACACAAAACTGATATTTCATTGTAACGTTAAGGGCCTCCTAATGACGATGGAACACTCAAATTGCGTCGAGATTCAATACATCGTCCTCCAGCCGACTTGCCTCCAAGGGGATATTGCTGCCTCGGTTACCATATGGTTCGTCAACTGTCAGTCTAGATTAACGAATCCGACGCATAACTTGTAGTTAATTGTAACGTTCAGGGCCTCCTAATGACGATGGGGCACTCAAATTACGTCTAGATTCAATACATCGTCCTCCCGCCGACTTGTGTCCAACGGGATATTGCTGCCTCGGGCACCTTATGGTCCGCCTCCTGTGAGTCTAGATTTTCGTATCCGACGCAAAACTGATGGTTAATTGTAACGTTCATGGCCTCCTAATGACGATGGAACAGTCAAATTGCGTCGCAATTGAATCCATCGTCCTCCAGCCGACTTGTCTCCAAGGGTCTACTGCTGTCTCTGGCACCTAATGGTCTTGCTCCTGTGAGTCTAGATTTTCGAATCCGACGCAAATCTGATACTTAATTGTAACGTTCAGAGCCCCTTAATGACGATGGAACACTCGAATTGCGTCGCGATTCAATACATCGTCCTAAAGCCGACTTGTCTCCAAGGGTCTATCGCTGCCTATGGCACCTAATGGTCTTGCTCCTGTGAGTCTAGATTTTTCATTCCGACGCAAAACTGGTATTTCATTCTAACGTTTAGGGCCTCCTAATGACGAGGGAACATTCAAATTGCGTTGAGATGCAATACATCGTCCTCCAGCCGACTTGTCTACAAGGGGATATTGCTTCCGCGGGCACCTTATGTATCGCCTCCTGTGAGACTAGATTTGCGAATCCGACGCAAAACCCATGGTTAATTGTAACGTTCACGGCCTCCTAATGACGACTTAACACTCAAATTGCGTCGAGATTAAATACATCGTTCTCCAGCCTACTTATCTCCAAGGGAAATTGCTGCCTCGGGCACCTTATCGTCGTTCTTCTGTGAGTCTAGATTTTCGAATCCGACGCAAAACGGATGGTTAAGTGTAACGTTCATGGCCTCCTAATGACCATGGAACACTCAAATTGCGTCGAGATTCAATACGTCGTCCACCAGCCGACTTGTCTCCAAGGGGATATTGCTGCCTCGGGCACCATATGGTCCGTCTCCTGTGGGTCTAGATTTTCGAATGCGACGCAAACGTTGTAGTTAATTGTAACGTTCAGGGCCTCCTAATGACGATGGAACACTTGAATTGAGTCGAGATTCAATACATCGTCTCCAGCCGACTTGTCTCTAAGGGGATACTGCTGCCTCGGGCATCTTATCGTCGTTCCTCTGTGAGTCTAGATTTTCGAATCCGACGCAAATCTGATAGTTAATTGTAACGTTAGGGGCCTGCTAATGACGATAAAACACTCAAATTGCGTCGAGATTCAATACGTCGTCCCCCAGCCGACTTCTCTCCAAGGGGATATTGCTGCCACGGGCACCATATGGTTCGTCTACTGTCAGTCTAGATTAACGAATCCGACGCATAACTTGTAGTTAATTGTAACGTTCAGGGCCTCCTAATGACGATGGAGCACTCAAATTGCGTCTAGATTCAATATATCGTCCTCCCGCCGACTTGTCTCAAACGGGATATTGCTGCCTCGGGCACCTTATGGTCCGCCTCCTGTGAGTCTAGATTTTCGTATCCGACGAAAAACTGATGGTTAATTGTAACGTTCATGGCCTCCTAATGACGATGGAACAGTCTAATTGCGTCGCAATTCAATCCATCGTCCTCCAGCCGACTTGTCTCCAAGGGTCTATTGTTGTCTCTGGCACGTAATGGTCTTGCTCCTGTGAGTCTAGATTTTCGAATCCGACGCAAACGTTGTAGTTAATTGTAAGGTTCAGGGCCTCCTAATGACGATGGAATACTCGAATTGCGTCGAGAGTCAATACATCGTCCTCCAGCCGACTTGTCTCCAAATGGATATTGCTGTCTCTGGCACCTTATGCTCCGTCTCCTGTGAGTCTAGATTTTCGAATCCGACGCAAAACTGATGGTTAATTGTAACGGTCAGGGCCTACTAATAACGATGGAACACTCAAATTGCGTCGCGAATCAATACATCGTCCTCCAGCCGATTTGACTCCAAGGGTATATTGCTGCCTGTGGCACCTAATTGTCGTTCTCCTGGGAGTCTAGATTTTCGAATCCGACGCAAAACTGATAGTTAATTGTAACGTTCAGGGCCTACTAATGACGATGGAACACTCGAATTGCGTCGAGAGTCAATACATCGTCCTCCAGGCGACTTGTCTCAATGGGTCTATTGCTACCTCGGGCACCTTATGGTCGTTCTCCTGTGAGTCTAGATTTTCGAATCCGACGCAAAACTGATATTTCATTCTAACGTTTAGGGCCTCCTAATGACGAGGGAACATTCAAATTGCGTCGAGATGCAATACATCGTCCTCCAGCCGACTTGTCTACAAGGGGATATTGCTTCCGCGGGCACCTTCTGTTTCGCCTCCTGTGAGTCTAGATTTTCGAATCCGACGCAAAACCGATGGTTAATTGGAACGTTCACGGCCACCTAATGACGATGGAACACTCAAATTGCGTCGAGATTAAATGCATCGTTCTCCAGCCTACTTGTCTCCAACGGAAATTGCTGCCTCGGGCACCTTATCGTCGTTCTTCTGTGAGTCTAGATTTTCGAATCCGACGCAAAACGGATGCTTAAGTGTAACGTTCATGGCCTCCTAATGACCATGGAACACTCAAATTGCGTCGGGATTCAATACGTCGTCCACCAGCCGACTTGTCTCCAAGGGGATATTGCTGCCTCGGGCACCTAATGGTCTTGCTCCTGTGAGTCTAGATTTTCGAATCCGACGCAAAACTGATAGTTAATTGTAAGGTTCAGGACCTCTTAATGACGATAGAACACTCAAATTGCGTCGAGATTCAATACATTGTCCTCCAGCCGACTTGTCTCCAAGGGTCAATTGCTGCTTCGGGCACCTTATGGTCTTTCAGCCTACTTGTCTCCAAGGGGATATTGCTGCCTCGGGCACCTTATTGTCGTTCTTCTGTGAGTCTAGATTTTCGAATCCAACACAAAACTGATATTTAATTGTAACGTTAAGGGCCTCCTAATGACGATGAACACTCAAATTGCGACGAGATTCAATACATCGTCCTCCAGCCGACTTGCCTCCAAGGGGATATTGCTGCTTCGGGCACCATAAGGTTCGTCCCCTGTCAGTCTAGATTAACGAATCCGACGCATAACTTCTAGTTAATTCTAAGGTTCAGGGCCTCCTAATGACGATGGAGCAATCAAATTGCGTCTAGATTCTATACATCGTCCTCCCTCCGACTTGTCTCCAACGGCATATTGCTACCTCGGGCTCCTTATCGTAGTTCTTCTGTGAGTCTAGATTTTCGAATCCGACGCAAAACTAATAGTTAATTGTAACGTTAATGGCCTCCTAATGACGATGGAACACTCAAATTGCATCGAGATTCAATACATCGTCCACCAGCCGACTTGCCTCCAGGGGTCTATTCCTGCCTCGGGCACCTTATGGTCCGCCTCCAGTGAGTCTACATTTTCGAATCCGACGCAAAACTGATGGTTAATTGTAACGTTCATGGCCTCCTAATGACGATGAAACACTCAAATTACGTCGCGATTCAGTACATTGGCCTCCAGCCGACTTGTCTCCAAGGGTCTATTGCTGTCTCGGGCACCTTATGCTCCGTCTCCTGTGTGTCTAGATTTTCGTATCCGACGCAAAACTAATGGTTAATTGTAACGGTCAGGGCCTCCTACTGACGATGGAACACTCAAATTCGGTCGCGATTGAATACATCGTCCTCCAGCCGATTTGACTCCAAGGGTCTATTGCTGCCTGTGGCACCTCATTGTCGTTCTCCTGTGAGTCTAGATTTTCGAATCCGACGCAAATCTGATACTTAATTGTAACGTTCAGAGCCTCCTAATGACGATGGAACACTCGAATTGCGTCGAGAGTCAATACATCGTCCTCTAGGCGACTTGTCTCCAAGGGTCTATTTCTGCCTCGGAACTTATGGTCGTTCTCCAGTGAGTCTAGATTTTTGAATCCGACGCAAAACTGATAGTTAATTGCAACGTTAAGGGCCTCTCAATGACGATGGAACACTCAAATTCCGTCGCGATTCAATACATCGTCCTAAAGCCGACTTGTCTCCAAGGGTCTATTGCTGCCTATGGCAACTAATGGTCTTGCTCCTGTGAGTCTAGATTTTCGAATCCGACGCAAGACTGATATTTAATTCTAAGGTTTAGGGCCTCCTAATGACGATAGAACACTCAAATTGCGTCGAGATTCAATACATCGTTTTCCAGGCGACTTTTCTCCAAGGGGATATTGCTGCATCGGCCACCGTATGGTCCGTCTCCTGTGAGTCTAGATTTTGGAATCCGACGCAAACGTTGTAGATAATTTTAACGTTCAGGGCCTTCTAATGACGATGGAACACTCGAATTGCGTCGAGAGTCATTCCATCGTCCTCCAGCCGACTTGTCTCCAAAGGGATATTGCTGTCTCGGGCACCTTATGCTCCGTCTCCTGTGAGTCTAGATTTTCGAATCCTACGCAAAACTGATGGTTAATTGTAACGGTCAGGGCCTACTAATGACGATGGAACGTTCTAATTGCGTCGCGATTCATTACATCGTCCTCTAGCCGATTCGCCTTCAAGGGTCTATTGCTGCCTGTGGCACCTTATTGTCGTTCTCCTATGAGTCTAAATTTTCGAATCCGACGCAAATCTGATACTTAATTGTAACGTTCAGAGCCTCCTAACGACGATGGAACACTCGAATTGCGTCGAGAGTCAATACATCGTCCTCCAGGCGACTTGTCTCCAAGGGTCTATTTCTGCCTCGGAACTTATGGTCGTTCTCCAGTCAGTCTAGATTTTCGAATCCGACGCAAATCTCATAGTTAATTGTAACGTTCAGGGCCTACTAATGACGATGGAACACTCGAATTGCGTCGAGAGTCATTACACCGTCCTCTAGGCGACTTGTCGCAAAGGGTCTATTGCTGCCTCGGGCACCTTATGGTCGTTCTCCTGTTAGTCTACATTTTCGAATTTGACGCAAAACTGATATTTCATTCTAACGTTTAGGGCCTCCTAATGACGATGGAACACTCAAATTGCGTCGACATCCAATACATCGTCCTCAAGCCGACTTGCCCTCAAGGGGATATTGCAGCCTCTGGCACCATATGGTTCGACCCCTTTCAGTCTAGATTAACGAATCCGACGCATAACTTGTAGTTAATTGTAAGTTTCAGGGCCTCCTAATGACGATGGAGCACTCAAATTGCGTCTAGATTCAATACATCGTCCTCCCGCCGACTTGTCTCCAACGGGATATTGCTGCCTCGGGCACCTTATCGCAGTTCTTCTGTGAGTCTAGATTTTCGAAACCGACGCAAAACTAATAGTTAATTGTAACGTTCATGGCCTGCTAATGACGATGGAACACTCAAATTGCGTCGTGATTCAATACATCGTCCACCAGCCTACTTGTCTCCAAGGGTCTATTCTTGCCTCGGGCACCTTATGGTCGTTCTCCTGTGAGTCTAGATTTTCGAATCCGACGAATAACTGATAGTTAATTGTAACGTTCAGCACCTCCTAATGACGATGGAACATTCAAATTGCGTCGAGATTCAATACAACGTCCTCCAGCCGACTTATCTGCGAGGGGATATTGCTGCCTCGTGCACCTTATGGTCCGCCTCCTGTGAGTCTAGATTTTCGAATCCGACGCAAAACTGATGGTTAATTGTAACTTTCATGGCCACCTAATGACGATGGAACACTCAAATTGCGTCGCGATTCAATACATCGTCCTCCAGCCTACTTGTCTCCAAGGGGATATTGCTGCCTCGGGCACCTTATGGTACACCTCCTGTGAGTCTAGATTTTCGAATCCGACGCAAAACTGATGGTTAATTGTAACGTTCATGTCCTCCTAATGGCGATGGAACACTCAAATTGCGTCGAGATCCAATACGTCGTCCTCCAGCCGACTTGTCTCCAAGGGTCTATCGCTGCTTCAGGCACCTTATGGTCTTTCTCCTGTGAGTCTAGATTTTCGTATCCGACGCATAACTGATAGTTAATTATAGCGTTCACCGCCTACTAAAGACGATATAACACTCAAATTGCGTCGAGAATCAATACATCGTTCTCCAGCCGACTTGTCTACAAGGGGCACTGCCTTGGGCACCTTATGGTCCGCCTCCTGTGAGTCTAGATTTTGAAATCCGACGCAAAACTGATGGTTAATTGTAACGTTCATGGCCTCCTAATGGCGATGGAACACTCAAATTGCGTCGAGATTCAATACATCGTCCTCCAGCCGATTTGTCTCTAAGGGGATATAGCTGCCTCGGGCATCTTATCGTCGTTCTTCTGTGAGTCTAGATTTTCGAATCCGACGCAAAACCAATGGTTAATGGTAACGTTCAGGGCCTCCTAATGACGATAGAACACTCAAATTGCGTTGAGATTCAATACGTCGTCCTTCAGCCGACTTGTCTCCAAGGGGATATTGCTGCCTCGGGCACCATATGCTCTATCTCGTGTGAGTCTAGATTTTCTAATCCGACGCAAAACTGATATTTAATTGAAACGTTATGGGCCTCCTAATGACGATTGAACACTCAAATTGCGTCGAGATTCAATACATCGTTCTCCAGCCGACTTGTCTCCATGGGGATATTGCTGCCTCGGGCACCATATGTTTCGTCCCCTGTGAGTCTAGATTAACGAATCCGACGCATAACTTGTGGTTAATTGTAACGTTCAGGGTCTCCTAATGACGATGGAACACTCAAATTGCGTCGAGATTCAATACATTGTCCTCCCACCGACTTGTCTCCAACGGGATATTGCTGCCTCGGGCACCATGTGGTCCTTCTCCTGTGAGTCTAGATTTTCGAATCTGACGCAAAACTGATGGTTAATTGTAACGTTCATGGCCTCCTAATGACGATGTAACACTCAAATTGCGTCGTGATTCAATACATCGTCCTCCACCCGACTTGACTCTAAGGGGATATTGCTGCCTCAGGCATCATATCGTCGTTCATCTGTAAGTCTAGAGTTTCGAATCCGACGAAAATCTGATAGTTAATTGTAACGTTCAGGGCCTCCTAATGACGATAGAACACTCAAATTGCGTCGAGATTCAATACGTCGTCCACCAGCCGACTTGTCTCCAAGGGGATATTGCTGCCTCGGGCACCATATGGTTCGTCCCCTGTCAGGCTAGATTAACGAATCCGACGCATAACTTGCAGTTAATTGTAAGGTTCAGGGCCTCCTAATGACGATGGAGTACTCAAATTGCGTCTAGATTCAATACATCGTCCTCCCGCCGAATTGTCTCCAACGGGATATTGCCGCCTCGGGCACCTTATCGTAGTTCTTCTGTGTGTCTAGATTTTCGAATCCGACGCAAAACTAATAGTTAAT
Source organism: Schistocerca americana (assembly GCF_021461395.2). NCBI lineage: Eukaryota > Metazoa > Arthropoda > Insecta > Orthoptera > Acrididae > Schistocerca > Schistocerca americana. The sequence continues at coordinate 4,602,991 of NC_060130.1, read as the reverse complement.
TGTAACGTTCATGGCCTCCTAATGACGATGGTACACTCAAATTGCGTCGAGATTCAATACATCGTCCACCAGCCGACTTGTCTCCAAGGGTCTATTCCTGCCTCGGGCACCTTATGGTCGTTCTCCTGTGAGTCTAGATTTTCGAATCCGACGAATAACTGATAGTTAATTGTAACGTTCAGCGCCTCCCAATGACGATGGAACATTCAAATTTCGTCGAGATTAAATACATCGTCCTCCAGCCGACTTGTCTACAAGGGGATATTGCTACCTCGGGCACCTTATGGTCCGCCTCCTGTGAGTCTAGATTTTCGAATCCGACGCAAAACTGATGGTTAATTGTAACGTTCATGGTCTCCTAATGACGATGGAACACTCAAATTGCGTCGAGATTGAATACATCGTCCTCCAGCCGACTTGTCTCCAAAGGGATATTGCTGTCTCGGGCACCTTATGCTCCGTCTCCTGTGTGTCTATATTTTCGAATCCGACGCAAAAGTAATGGTTAATTGTAACGGTCAGGGCTTCCTACTGACGATGGAACACTCGAATTGCGTCGAGATTCAATACACCGTCCTCCGGCCGACTTGTCCCTAAGGGGATATTGCTGCCTCGGGCATCTTATCGTCGTTCCTCTGTGAGTCTAGATTTTCGAATCCGACGCAAATCTGATAGTTAATTGTAACGTTCAGGGCCTACTAATGACGATAGAACACTCAAATTGCGTCGAGATTCAATACGTCGTCCACCAGCCGACTTCTCTCCAAGGGGATATTGCTGCCTCGGGCACCTAATGGTCCATCTCCTGTGAGTCTAGATTTTCGAATCCGACGCAAAACGGATCGTTAAGTGTAACGTTCATGGCCTCCTAATGACGATGGAACACTCAAAATGCGTCGAGATTCAATACATCGTCCTCCAGCCGACTTGTCTCTACGGTGTATTGCTGCCTCGGGCATCTTATCGTCGTTCTTCTGTGAGTCTAGATTTTCGAATCCGACGCAAATCTGATAGTTAATTGTAACGTTCAGGGCCTGCTAATGACGAAAGATCACTCAAATTGCGTCCAGATTCAATACATCGTCCTCCAGCCGACTTGTCTCTAAGGGGATATTGCTGCCTCGGGCATCTTATCGTCGTTCTTCTGTGAGTCTAGATTTTCGAATCCGACGCAAATCTGATAGTTAATTGTGACGTTCAGGGCCTGCTAATGACGATAAAACACTCAAATTGCGTCGAGATTCAATACGTCGTCCACCAGCCGACTTCTCTCCAAGGGGATATTCCTGCCTCGGGCACCATATGGTCCGTCTCCTGTGAGTCTACATTTTCGAATCCGACACAAAACTGATATTTCAGTCTAACGTTTAGGGCATCCTAATGACGATGGAACACACAAATTGCGTCGAGATTCAATACATAGTTTTCCAGGCGACTTCTCTCCAAGGGGATATTGCTGCCTCGGGCACCATATGGTCCGTCTCTTGTGAGTCTACATTTTCGAACCCGACGCAAAACTTGTAGTTAATTGTAACGTTTAGGGCCTCCTAATGACTATGGAACACTCAAATTGCGTCGAGATTCAATACATCGTCCTCCAGCCTACATGTCTCCAAGGGTCTATTGCTGCCTCGGGCACCTTATGGTCGTCCTCCTGTGAGTCTAGATTTTGGGATCCGACGCATAACTGATAGTTAATTGTAACGTTCAGTGCCTCCTAATGACGATAGAACACTCAAATTGCGTCGAGATTCAATACATTGTCCTCCAGCCGACTTGTCTACAAGGGGATACTGCTGCCGCGGGCACCTTATGGTCCGCCTCCTGTGAGTCTAGATTTTCGAATCCGACGCAAAACTGATGGTTAATTGTAACGTTCATGGCCTCCTATTGACGATGGAACACTCAAATTGCGTCGTTCTCCAGCCTACTTGTCTCCAAGGGGATATTGCTGCCTCGGGCACCTTATCGTCGTTCTTCTGTGAGTCTACATTTTCGAACCCGACGCAAAACTAATGGTTAATTGTAACGTTCAGGGCCTCCTAATGACGATAGCACACTCAAATTGCGTAGAGATTCAATACGTCGTCCTCCAGCCGACTTGTCTCCAAGGGGATATTGCTGCCTCGGGCACCATATGGTCCGTGTCCTGTGAGTCTAGATTTTCGAATCCGACACAAAACTGATATTTCATTGTAACGTTAATGGCCTCCTAATGACGATGGAACACTCAAATTGCGTCGAGATTCAATACATCGTCCTCCAGCCGACTTGCCTCCAAGGGGATATTGCTGCCTCGGTTACCATATGGTTCGTCAACTGTCAGTCTAGATTAACGAATCCGACGCATAACTTGTAGTTAATTGTAACGTTCAGGGCCTCCTAATGACGATGGAGCACTCAAATTACGTCTAGATTCAATACATCGTCCTCCCGCCGACTTGTGTCCAACGGGATATTGCTGCCTCGGGCACCTTATGGTCCGCCTCCTGTGAGTCTAGATTTTCGTATCCGACGCAAAACTGATGGTTAATTGTAACGTTCATGGCCTCCTAATGACGATGGAACAGTCAAATTGCGTCGCAATTGAATCCATCGTCCTCCAGCCGACTTGTCTCCAAGGGTCTATTGCTGTCTCTGGCACGTAATGGTCTTGCTCCTGTGAGTCTAGATTTTCGAATCCGACGCAAACGTTGTAGTTAATTGTAAGGTTCAGGGCCTCCTAATGACGATGGAACACTCGAATTGCGTCGAGAGTCAATACATCGTCCTCCAGCCGACTTGTCTCCAAATGGATATTGCTGTCTCTGGCACCTTATGCTCCGTCTCCTGTGAGTCTAGATTTTTGAATCCGACGCAAAACTGATGGTTAATTGTAACGGTCAGGGCCTACTAATAACGATGGAACACTCAAATTGCGTAGCGAATCAATACATCGTCCTCCAGCCGATTTGACTCCAAGGGTATATTGCTGCCTGTGGCACCTAATTGTCGTTCTCCTGGGAGTCTAGATTTTCGAATCCGACGCAAAACTGATAGTTAATTGTAACGTTCAGGGCCTACTAATGACGATGGAACACTCGAATTGCGTCGAGAGTCAATACATCGTCCTCCAGGCGACTTGTCTCAATGGGTCTATTGCTACCTCGGGCACCTTATGGTCGTTCTCTTGTGAGTCTAGATTTTCGAATCCGACGCAAAACTGATATTTCATTCTAACGTTTAGGGCCTCCTAATGACGAGGGAACATTCAAATTGCGTCGAGATGCAATACATCGTCCTCCAGCCGACTTGTCTACAAGGGGATATTGCTTCCGCGGGCACCTTCTGTTTCGCCTCCTGTGAGTCTAGATTTTCGAATCCGACGCAAAACCGATGGTTAATTGTAACGTCACGGCCACCTAATGACGATGGAACACTCAAATTTCGTCGAGATTAAATGCATCGTTCTCCAGCCTACATGTCTCCAACGGAAATTGCTGCCTCGGGCACCTTATCGTCGTTCTTCTGTGAGTCTAGATTTTCGAATCCGACGCAAAACGGATGGTTAAGTGTAACGTTCATGGCCTCCTAATGACCATGGAACACTCAAATTGCGTCAAGATTCAATACGTCGTCCACCAGCCGACTTGTCTCCAAGGGGATATTGCTGCCTCGGGCACCATATGGTCCGTCTCCTGTGAGTCTAGATTTTCGAATGCGACGCAAACGTTGTAGTTAATTGTAACGTTCAGGGCCTCCTAATGACGATGGAACACTCGAATTGCGTCGAGATTCAATACATCGTCCTCCAGCCGACTTGTCTCTAAGGGGATATTGCTGCTTCGGGCATCTCATCGTCGTTCCTCTGTGAGTCTAGATTTTCGAATCCGACGCAAATCTGATAGTTAATTGTAACGTTCAGGGCCTGCTAATGAAGATGCAACACTCAAATTGCATCGAGATTCAATACATCGTCCTCCAGCCGACTTGTCTCCAAGTTGATATTGCTGCCTCGAGCACCATATGGTCCGTCTCCTGTGAGTCTCGATTTTCGAATCCGCGCGAAACTGATAGTTAATTGCAACATTCAGGGCCTCCAAATGACAATGGAACACTCAAATTGCGTCGAGATTGAACACATCGTCCTTGTGCCGATTTGTCTCCAAGGGGATATTGCTGCCTCGGGAACCATATGGTCCTTCTCCTGTGAGTCTAGATTTTCGAATCCGACGCAAAAGTTGTAGCTAATTGTAACGTTCAGGGCCTCCTAATGACGATAGAACACTCAAAATGCGTCCAGATTCAATACATCTTCCTCCCGCCGACTTGTCTCCGACGGGATATTGCTGCCTCGGGCACCTTATCGTAGTTCTTCTGTGAGTCTAGATTTTCGAATCCGACGGAAACCTAATGCTTAATTGTAACGTTCAGAGCCTCCTAATGGCGATGGAACACAGGAATTGCGTCGAGAGTCAATACATCGTCCTGCAGGCGACTTGTCTCCAAGGGTCTATTTCTGCCTCGGCACCTTATGTTCGTTCTCCAGTGAATCTAGATTTTCGAATCCGACGAAAAACTGATAGTTAATTGCAACGATAAGGGCCTCCTAATAACGATGGAACACTCAAATTGCGTCGCGATTCAATACATCGTCCTCCAGCCGATTTGTCTCCAAGGGTCTATTGCTGCCTGTGGCACCTAATTGTCGTTCTCCTATGCGTCTAGATTTTCGAATCCGACGTAAATCTGATAGTTAATTGTAACGTTCAGGGCCTACTGATGACAATGGAACACTCGAATTGCGTCAAGAGTCAATACATCGTCTTCCAGGCGACTTGTCTCAAAGGGTCTATTGCTGCCTCGGGCACCTTATGGTCGTTCTACTGTGAGTCTAGATTTTCGAATCCGACGCTAAACTGATATTTCATTCTAACGTTTAGAGCCTCCTAATGACGATGGAACACTCAAATTGCGTCTAGATTCAATACATCGTTTTCCTGGCGACTTGTCTCCAAGAGGACATTGCTGCCTCGGGCACCATATGGTCCGTCTCCTGTGAGTCTAGATTTTCAGACCCGACGCAAAACTTGTAGTTAATTGTAACGTTCAGGGCCTCCTAATGACGATGGAACACTCAAATTGCGTCGAGATTCAATACATCGTCCTCCAGCCCACTTGTCTCCAAGGGTCTATTACTGCTTCGGGCAGCTTATGGTCGTTCTCCTGTGAGTCTAGACTTTCGGATCCAACGCATAACTGATAGTTAATTGTATCGTTCAGCGCCTCCTAATGACGGTAGAACACTGAAATTGCGTCGAGATTCAATACATTGTCCTCCAGCCGACTTGTCTACAAGGGGATATTGCTGCCTCGGGCACCTTATGGTCCACCTCCTGTGAGATCGAATCCGACGCAAAACTAATGGTTAATTGTAACGTTCATGGCCTCCTAATGACGATGGAACACTCAAATTGCGTCGAGATTCAATACATCGTCCACCAGCCGACTTGTCTCCAAGGGGATATTGCTGCCTCGAGCACCATATGTTTCGTCCCCTGTGAGTCTAGATTAACGAATCCGACGCATAACTTGTAGTTAATTGTAACGTTAAGGGCCTCCTAATGACGATGGAACACTAAAATTGCGTCGAGATTCATTACATCGTCCTCCAGCCGACTTGTCTCCAAGGGTCTATTCCTGCCTCGGGCCCCTTATGGTCGTTCTCCTGTGAGTAGATTTTCGAATCCGACGAATAACTGATAGTTAATTGCGTCGTTCAGCGCCTCCTAATGACGATGGAACACTCAAATTGCGTCGAGATTCAATACATCGTCCTCCAGCCGACTTGTGTACAAGGAGATATTGCTGCCTCGGGCACCTTATGATCGTTCTCCAGTGAGTCTAGATTTTCGAATCCGACGCAAAACTGATAGTTAATTGTATCGTTCATGTCTCCTATTGACGATGGAACACTTGTCTCCAAGGGTCTATTGCTGTCTCTGGCAACTAATGGTCTTGCTCCTGTAAGTCCAGATTTTCGAATCCTACGCATAACCGATAGTTAATTGTATCGTTCAGGACCTCCTAGTGACGAAGAACACAAAAATTGCGTCGAGATTCAATACATCGTCCTCCAGCCGACTTGTCCCAAAGGGGCTATTGCTGTCTCGGGCACCTTATGCTCCGTCTCCTGTGAGTCTAGACTTTCGAATCCGACATAAAACTGATTGTTAATTGTAACGGTCAGGGCCTCCTAATGACGATGGAACACTCGAATTGCGCCGAGAGTCAATACATCGTCCTCCAGGCGACTTGTCTCCAAGGGGATACTGCTGCCTCGGGCACCAATTGGTCCGTCTCCTGTGAGTCTAGATTTTCGAACCCGACGCAAAACTTGTATTTAATTGTAACGTTCAGCGCCTCCTAATGACGATAGAACACTCAAATTGCGTCGAGATTGAATACATTGTCCTCCAGCCTACTTGTCTCCAAGGGGATACTGCTGCCTCGGGCACCTTAATGTCGTTCTCCTGTGAGTGTACATTTTCGAATCCGACGCAAAACTAATAGTTAATTGTAACGTTCAGGGCCTCCTAATGACGATAGAACACTCAAATTGCGTCGAGATTCAATACGTCGTCCTCCAGCCGACTTGTCTCCAAGGGGATATTGCTGCCTCGGGCACCTTAATGTCGTTCTCCTGTGAGTCTAGATTTTCGAATCCAACGCAAAACTAATAGTTAATTGTAACGTTCAGGGCCTCCTAATGACGATGGAACACTCAAATTGCGGCGCGATTCAATACATCGTCCTAAAGCCATCTTGTCTCCAAGGGTCTATTGCTGATTATGGCACCTAATGGTCTTGCTCCTGTGAGCCTAGATTTTCGAATCCGACGCAAAACTGATGGTTAATTGTAACGGTCAGGGCCTACTAGTGACGATGGAACATTCAAATTGCGTCGCGATTCAATACATCGTCCTCCAGCCGATTGGTCTCCAAGGGCCTATTGCTGCCAGTGGCACCTAATTGTCGTTCTCCTAGGCGTCTAGATTTTCGAATCCGACGCAAATCTGATAGTTAACTGTAACGTTCATGGCCTACTAATGACAATGGAACACTCGAATTGCGTCGAGAGTCAATACATCGTCATCCAGGCGACTTGTCTCAAAGGGTCTACTGCTGCCTCGGGCACCTTATGGTCGTTCTCCTGTGAGTCTAGATTTTCGAATCCGACGCTAAACTGATATTTCATTGTAACGTTTAGAGCCTCCTAATGACGATGGAACACTCAAATTGCGTCTAGATTCAATATATCCTTTTCCAGGCGAATTGTCTCCAAGAGGATATTGCTGCCTCGGGCACCATATGGTCCGTCTCCTGTGAGTCTAGATTATCGAACCTGACGCAAAACTTGTAGTTCATTGTAACGTTCAGGGCCTCCAAATGACGATGGAACACTCAAATTGCGTCGAGATTCAATACATCGTCCGCCAGCCCACTTGTCTCCAAGGGTCTATTGCTGCCTCGGGCAGCTTATGGTCGTTCTCCTGTGAGTCTAGACTTTTGATCCAACGCATAACTGATAGTTAATTGTATCGTTCAGCGCCTCCTAATGACGGTAGAACACTCAAATTGCGTCGAGATTCAATACATTGTCCTCCAGCCGACTTGTCTACAAGGGGATATTGCAGCCTCGGGCACCTTATGGTCCACCTCCTGTGAGGTCGAATCCGACGCAAAACTGATGGTTAATTGTAACGTTCATGGCCTCCTAATGACGATGGAACACTCAAATTACGTCCAGATTCAATACATCGGCCTGCAGCCTGCTTGTCTCCAAGGGTATATTGCTGCCTCGGGCACCTTATTGTCGTTCTTCTGTGAGTCTAGATTTTCGAAACCGACACAAATCTAATAGTTAATTGTATCCTTCAGGGCCGCCTAATGACAATGGAACACACAAATTGCGACGAAATCCAATACGTCGTCCTCCAACCGACTTGTCTCCAAGGGTCTATTGCTGCTTCAGGCACCTTATGGTCTTTCTCCTGTGAGTCTAGATTTTCGGATCCGACGCATAACTGATAGTTAACTATAGCGTTCAGCGCCTACTAATGACGATGGAACACTCAAATTGCGTCGAGATTCAATACATCGTTCTCCAGCCGACTTGTCTACAAGGGGCACTGCCTTGGGCACCTAATGGTCCGCCTCCTGTGAGTCTAGATTTTGGAATCCGACGCAAAACTGATGGTTAATTGTAACGTTCATGGCCCCCTAATGACGATGGAACACTCAAATTGCGTCGAGATTCAATACATCGTCCTCCAGCCGACTTGTCTCTAAAGGGGATATTGCTGCCTCGCACATCTTATCGTCGTTCTTCCGTGAGTCTAGATTTTTGAATCCGACGCAAAACTAATGGTTAATGGTAACGTTCAGGGCCTCCTAATGGCGATAGAACACTCAAATTGCGTTCAGATTCAATACGTCGTCCTCCTGCCGACTAGTCTCCAAAAGGATATTGCTGCCTCGGGCACCATATGGTCCGTCTCCAGTGAGTCTAGATTTTCGAATCCGACGCAAAACTTGTAGTTGATTGTAACGTTCAGTGCTACCTAATGACGATGGAACACTCATATTGCGTCGAGATTCAATACATCGTCCTCCAGCCGACTTGTGTGCAAGGGAATATTGCTGCCTCGGGCAGCTTATGGTCCGCCTCCTGTGAGTCTAGATTTTCGAATCCGACGCAAAACTGATGGTTAATTGTAACGTTCATGGCCTCCTAATGACGATGGAACACTTAAATTGCGTCGCGATTCAATACATCGTCCTCCAGCCGACTTGTTTCCAGGGGTCAATTGCTGCCTGTGGCACCTTATGGTCGTTCTCCTGTGAGTCTAGAATTTCGAATCCGACGCAAATCCGATACTTAATTGTAACGTTCAGAGCCTCCTAATGTCGATGGAACACTCGAATTGCGTCGAGAGTCAATACATCGTCCTCCAGGCGACTTTTCTCCAAGGGTCTATTGCTGCCTCGGGCACCTTATGGTCGTTCTCCAGTGAGTCTAGATTATCGAATCCGACGCAAAACTGATAGTTAATTGTAACATTCATGGCCTCCTACTGACGATGGAACTCTCAAATTGCGTCGCGATTCAATACGTCGTCTTCCAGCCGACTTTTCTCAAAGAGTCTATTGCAGTCTCTGGCACCTAATGGTCTTGCCCCTGTGAGTCTAGATTTTCGAATCCGACGCAAAACTGATAATTAATTGTAACGTTCAGGACCTCCTAATGACGAAGGAACACTCAAATTGCGTCGAGATTCAATACATCGTCCTCCAGCCGACATGTCTCCAAAGGGATATTGCTGCCTCGGGCACCTTATGCTCCGTCTCCTGTGAGTCTAGATTTTCGAATCCGACGCAAAACTGATGGTTAATTGTAACGGTCAGGGCCTACTAATGACGATGGAACACTCAAATTGCGTCGCGATTCAATACATCGTCCTCCAGCCGATTTGTCTCAAAGGGTCTATTGCTGCCTGTGGCACCGAATTGTCGTTCTCCTGGGAGTCTAGGTTCTCGAATCCGACGCAAATCTGATAGTTAATTGTAACGTTCAGGGCCTACTAATGACGATGGAACACTCGAATTGCGTCGAGAGTCAATACATCGTCCTCCAGGCGACTTCTCTCAAAGGGTCTATTGCTGCCTCGGGCACCTTATGGTCGTTCTCCTGTGAGTCTAGATTTTCGAATCCGAAGCAAAACTAATGGTTAATTGTAACGTTCAGGACCTCCTTATGACGAAGAACACTCAAATTGCGACGAGATTCAATCCATCGTCCTCCAGCCGACTTGTCTCCAAAGGGACGTTGCTGTCTCGGGCACCTTATGCTCCGACTCCTGTGAGTCTAGATTTTCGAATCCGACGAGAAACTGATGGTTAATTGTAACGGTCAGGGACTCATATTGGCGATGGAACACTCATAATTGCGTCGCGATTCAATACAACGGCCTCCAGCCGATTTGTCTCCAAGCGTCTATTGCTGGCTGTGGCACCTAATTGTCGTTTTCCTGGGAGTCTAGATTTTCTAATCCGACTCCATTCTGATAGTTAATTGTAACGTTCAGGGCCTCCTAAAGACGATGGAACACTCGAATTGCGTCGAGAGTCAATACATCGTCCTCCAGGCGACTTGTCTCCAAGGGAATATTGCTGCCTCGGGCACCATTTGGTACGTCTCCTGTGAGTCTAGATTTTCGAACCCGACGCAAAACTTGTAGTTAATTGTAACGTTCAGCGCCTCCTAATGACGATAGAACACTCAAATTGCGTCGAGATTCAATACATTGTCCTCCAGCCGACTTGTCTACAAGGGGATATTGCTGCCGCGGGCACCTTATGGTCCGCCTCCTGTGAGTCTAGATTTTCGAATCCGACGCATAACTGATGGTTAATTGTAACGTTAATGGCCTCCTAATGACGAGGAACACTCAAATTGCGTCGCGATTCAATACATCGTTCTCCAGCCGATTTGTCTCCAGGTGTCTATTGCTGCCTGTGGCACCTAATTGTCGTTCTCCTGGGAGTCTAGATTTTCGAATCCGACGCAAATCTGATAGTTAATTGTAACGTTCAGGACCTGCTAATGACGAAGGAACACTCAAATTGCGTCAAGATTAAATACATCGTCCTCCAGCCGACTTGTCACCAAAGGGATATTGCTGTCACGGGCACCTTATGCTCCGTCCCTTTGTGTGTCTAGATTTTCGAATCCGACGCAAAACTAATGGTTAATTGTAACGGTCAGGGCCTCCTACTGACAATGGAACACTCAAATTGCGTCGCGATTGAATATATCGTCCTCCAGCCGATTTGTCTCCAAGGGTCTATTGCTGCCTGTGGCACCTTATTGTCGTTCTCCTGTGAGTCTAGATTTTCGAATCCGACGCATATCTGATACTTAATTGTAACGTTCAGAGCCTCCTAATGACGATGGATCACTCGAGTTGCGTCGAGAGTCAATACATCGTCCTCAGGCGACTTGTCTCCAATGGTCTATTTCTGCCTCGGCACCTAATGGTCGTTCTCCAGTGAGTCTAGATTTTCGAATCCGACGCAAAACTGATAGTTAATTGCAACGTTAAGGGCCTCCTAATGACGATGGAACACTCAAATTGCTTCGCGAACCATTACATCGCCCTAATGCCGACTTGTCTCCAGGGGTCTATTGCTGCCTATGGCACCTAATTGTCGTTCTCCTAGGCGTCTAGATTTTCGAATCCGACGCACATCTGATAGTTAATTGTAACGTTCAGGGCCTCCTAATGACGATGGAGCACTCAAATAGCATCGAGATTCAATCCATCGTCCTGCAGCCCACTTGTCTCCTAGGGCCTATTCCTGCCTCGGGCAGCTTATTGTCGTTCTCCTGTGAGTCTAGACTTTCGGATCCAACGCATAACTGATAGTCAATTGTATCGTTCAGCGCCTCCTAATGACGGTAAAACACTCAAATTGCGTCGAGATTCAATACATTGTCCTCCAGCCGACTTGTCTACAAGGGGATTATGCTGCCTCGGGCACCTTATGGTCCACCTCCTGTGAGGTCGAATCCGACGCAAAACTGATGGTTAATTGTAACGTTCATGGCTTCCTAATGACGATGGAACACTCAAATTGCGTCGCGATTCAGTACGTCGTCCTCCAGCCGACTTGTTTCCAAGGGTCAATTTCTGCCTGTGGCACCTTATTGTCGATCCCCTGTGAGTCTAGATTTTCGAATCCGACGGAAATCTGATACTTAATTGTAACGTTCAGAGCCTCCTAATGTCGATGGAACACTCGAATTGCGTCGAGAGTCAATACATCGTCCTCCAGGCGACTTATCTCCAAGGGTCTATTGCTGCCTCGGGCACCTTATGGTCGATCTCCAGTGAGTCTAGATTTTCGAATCCGACGCAAAACTGATATTTCATTCTAACGTTTAGTGCCTCCTAATGACGATGGAACACTCAAATTGTGTCTAGATTCAATACAACGTTTTCCAGGCGACTTGTCTCGAAGAGGATATTGCTGCCTTGGGCACCATATGTTCCGTCCCCTGTGAGTCTAGAATTTAGAACCCGACGCAAAACTTGTAGTTAATTGTAACGTTCAGGGCCTCCTAATGACGATGGAACACTCAAATTGCGTCGAGATTCAATACATCGTCCTCCAGCCCAATTGTCTCCAAGGGTCTATTGCTGCTTCGGGCAGCTTATGGTCGTTCTCCTGTGAGTCTAGACTTTCGGATCCAACGCATAACTGATAGTTCATTGTAACGTTCAGCGCCTCCTAATGACGGTAGAACACTCAAATTGCGTCGAGATTCAGTACATTGTCCTCCAGCCAACTTGTATACAAGGGGATATTGCTGCCTCGGGCAACTTATGGTCCACCTCCTGTGAGGTCTAATCCGACGCAAAACTGATGGTTAATTGTAACGTTCATGGCCTCCTAATGACGATGGAACACTCAAATTGCGTCGAGATTCAATACATCGCCTTCAGCCTACTTGTCTCCAAGGGTATATTGCTGCCTCGGGCACCTTATCGTCGTTCTTTTGTAAGTCTAGATTTTCAAAACCGACGCAAATCTAATAGTTAATAGTAATGATCAAGGCCTCCTAATGACGATGGAACACTCAAATTGCGTCGAGATTCAATACATCGTTCTCCAGCGGACTTGCCTACAAGTGGCACTGCCTTGGGCACCTTATGGTCCGCCTCCTGTGAGTCTAGATTTTCGAATCCGACGCGAAACTGATGGTTAATTGTAACGGTCAGAGCCTCATATTGGCGATGGAACACACATAATTGCGTCGCGATTCAATACATCGTCCTCCAACCGACTTGTCTCCAAGGGTCTATTGCTGGCTGTGGCACCTAATTGTCGTTCTCCTGGGAGTCTAGATTTTCGAATTCGACTCAATTCTGAAAGTTAATTGTAACGTTCAGGGCCTCCAAAAGACGATGGAGCACTCGAATTGCGTCGAGAGTCAATACATCGTCCTCCAGCCGACTTGTCTCCAAGGGTCTATTCCTGCCTCGGGCACCTTATGGTCGTGCTCCTGTGAGTCTAGATTTTCGAATCCGACGAATAACTGATAGTTAATTGTAACGTTCAGCGCCTCCTAATGACGATGGAACACTCATATTGCGTCGAGATTCAATACATCGTACTCCAGCCGACTTGTCTACAAGGGGATATTGCTGCCTCGGGCACCTTATGGTCCGCCTCCTGTGAGTCTAGATTTTCGAATCCGACGCAACACTGATGGTTAATTGTAACGTTTATGGCCTCCTAATGACGATGGAACACTCAAATTGCGTCGCGATTCAATACATCGTCTTCCAGCCGACTTGTCTCCAAGGGTCTATAGCTGTCTCTGGCACCTAATGGTCTTGCTCCTGTGAGTCTAGATTTTCGAATCCGACGCAATACTGATAGTTAATTGTAACTTTCAGGACCTACAAAATGACGAAGGAACACTCTAATTGCGTCGAGATTAAATACATCGTCCTATAGCCGACTTGTCTCCAAAGGGATATTGCTGTCTCGGGCACCTTATGCTCCGTCTCCTGTGTGTCTAGATTTTCGAATCCGACGCAAAGCTAATGGTTAATTGTAACGGCCAGGGCTTCCTACTGACGCTGGAACACTCAAATTGCGTCGCGATTGAATGCATCGTCCTCCAGCCGATTTGTCTCCAAGGGTCTATTGCTGCCTGTGGCACCTTATTGTCGTTCTCCTGTGAGTCTAGATTTTCGAATCCGACGCAGATCTGATACTTAATTGTAGCGTTCAGGGCCTCTTAATGGCGATGGAACACTCAAATTGCGTCGCGATTCAATACATCGCCCTGCAGCCGATTTGTCTGAAAGGGTCTATTGCTGCCTGTGGCACCGAATTGTCGTTCTATTGGGAGCCTAGATTTTCGAATCCGACGCAAATCTGATAGTTAATTGTAACGTTCAGGGCCTACTAATGACGATGGAACACTCGAATTGCGTCGAGAGTCAATACATCGTCCTCCAGGCTACTTCTCTCAAAGGGTCTACTGCTGCCTCGGGCACCTTATGGTCGTTCTCCTGTGAGTCTAGATTTTCGAATCCGACGCAAAACTGATATTTCATTCTAACGTTTAGTGCCTCCTAATGACGATGGAACACTCAAATTGCGTCGAGATTCAATACATCGTCCTCCAGCCCACTTGTCTGCAAGGGTCTATTGCTGCTTCGGGCAGCTTATGGTCGTTCTCCTGTGAGTCTAGACTTTCGGATCCAACGCATAACTGATAGTTAATTGTAACGTTCAGCGCCTCCTAATGACGATAGAACACTCAAATTGCGTCGAGATTCAATACATTGTCCTCCAGCCGACTTGTCTACAAGGGGATATTGCTGCCTCGGGCCCCATATGGTCCGTCTCCTGTGAGTCTAGACTTTAGAACCCGACGCAAAACTTGTAGTTAATTGTAACGTTCAGGGCTTCCTAATGACGATGGAACACTCAAATTGCGTCGAGATTCAATACATCGTCCTCCAGCCCACTTGTCTCCAAGGGTCTATTGCTGCTTCGGGCAGCTTATGGTCGTTCTCCTGTGAGTCTAGACTTTCGGATCCAACGCATAACTGATAGTTAATTGTAACGTTCAGCGCCTCCTAATGACGATAGAACACTCATAATTGCGTCGCGATTCAATACATCGTCCTCCAAACGATTTGTCTCCATGGGTCTATTGCTGGCTGTGGCACCTAATTGTCGTTCTCCTGGGAGTCTAGATTTTCGAATCCGACTCAATTCTGAAAGTTAATTGTAACGTTCAGGGCCTCCTAAAGACGATGGAACACTCGAATTGCGTCGAGAGTCAATACATCGTCCTCCAGGCGACTTGTCTCGAAGGGGACATTGCTGCCTCGGGCACCGTTAGGTCCGTCTCCTGTGAGTCTAGATTTTCGAACCCGACGCAAAACTTGTAGTTAATTGTAACGTTCAGCGCCTCCTAATGACGATAGAACACTCAAATTGCGTCGAGATTCAATACATTGCCCTCCAGCCGACTTGTCTACAAGGAGATATTGCTGCCGCGGGCACCTTATGGTCCGTCTCCTGTGTGTCTAGATTTTCGAATCCGACGCAAAACTAATGGTTAATTGTAACGGTCAGGGCCTCCTACTGACGATAGAACACTCAAATTGCGTCGCGATTGAATACATCGTCCTCCAGCCGATTTGTCTCCAAGGGTCTATTGCTGCCTGTGGCACCTTATTGTCGTTGTCCTGTGAGTCTAGATTTTCGAATCCGACGCAAATCTGATACTTAATTGTAACGTTCGGAGCCTCCTAATGACGATGGAACACTCGAGTTGCGTCGAGAGTCAATACATCGTCCTCCAGGCGACTTGTCTCCTATGGTCTATTTCTGCCTCGGCACCTTATAGTCGTTCTCCAGTGAGTCTAGATTTTCGAATCCGACGCAAAACTGATAGTTAATTGCAACGTTAAGGGCCTCCTAATGACGATGGAACACTCAAATTGCGTCGCGATTCATTACATCGACCTAAAGCCGACTTGTCTCCAAGGGTCTATTGCTGTCTATGGCACCTAATGTTCTTGCTCCTGTGAGTCTAGATTTACGAATCCGACGCAAAACTGATATTTCATTCTAACGTTTAGGGCCTCCTAATGACGATGGAACTCTCTACACATCGTTTTCCAGGCGACTTGTCTCCAATGGGATATTGCTGCCTCAGGCACCTTGTGGTCCACCTCCTGTGATGTCGAATCCGACGCAAAATTGATGGTTAACTGTAACGTTCATGGCCTCCTAATGACGATGGAACACTCAAATTGCGTCAAGATTCAATACATCGCACTCCAGCCTACTTGTCTCCAAGGGTACATAGCTGCCTCGGGCACCTAATCGTCGTTCTTCTGTGAGTCTAGATTTTCGAAACCGACGCAAATCTAATAGTTAATTGTAACGTTCAGGGCCTCCTAATGACAATGAAACACTCATATTGCGTCGAGATCCAATACGTCGTCCTCCAGCCGACTTGTCTCCAAGGGTCTATTGCTGCTTCAGGCACCTTATGGTCTTTCTCCTGTGAGTCTAGATTTTCGGATCCGACGCATAACTGATAGTTAATTATAACGTTCAGCGCCTACTAATGATAGAACACTTAAATTGCGTCGAGATTCAATACATCGTCCTCCCGCCGACTTTTCTACAACGGGCACTGCCTTGGGCACCTTATGGTCTGCCTCCTGTGAGTCTAGATTTTGGAATCCGGCGCAAAAGTGATGGTTAATTGTAACGTTCATGGCCTCCTAATGAAGATGGAAACCTCAAATTGCGTCGAGATTCAATACATCGTACTCCAGCCGACTTTTCTACAAGGGGCACTGCCTTGGGCACCTTATGGTCCGCCTCCTGTGAGTCTAGATTTTGGAATCCGGCGCAAAAGTGATGTTTAATTGTAACGTTCATGGCCTCCTAATGACGATGGAACACTCAAATTGCGTCGAGATTCAATACATCGTCCCCCAGCCGACTTGTCTCCAAGACTCAATAGCTGTCTCTGGCACCTAATGGTCTTGCTCTTGTGAGTCTAGATTTTCGAATCCGACGCAATACTGATAGTTAATTGTAACTTTCAGGACCTACTAATGACGAAGGAACACTCTAATTGCGTCGAGATTAAATACATCGTCCTATAGCCGACTTGTCTCCAAAGGGATATTGCTGTCACGGGCACCTTATGCTCCGTCTCCTGTGTGTCTAGATTTTCGAATCCGACGCAAAGCTAATGGTTAATTGTAACGGCCAGGGCCTCCTGCTGACGCTGGAACACTCAAATTGCGTCGCGATTGAATGCATCGTCCTCCAGCCGATTTGTCTCCAAGGGTCTATTGCTGCCTGTGGCACCTTATTGTCGTTCTCCTGTGAATCTAGATTTTCGAATCCTACATAAACTAATGGTTAATGGTAACGTTCAGGGCATCCTAATGACAATAGAACACTCAAATTGCGTTCAGATTCAATACGTCGTCCACCAGCCGACTTGTCTCCAAGGGTTTATTGCTGCCTGTGGCACCTTATTGTCGTTCTCCTGTGAGTCTACATTTTCGAATCCGACGCAAATCTGAAACTTAATTGTAACTATCAGAGCCTCCTAATGACGATGGAATACTCGATTTGCGTCGAGAGTCAATACTTCGACCTCCAGGCGACTTGTCTCCAAGGGTCTATTTCTGCCTCGGCACCTTATGGTCGTTCTCCAGTGAGTCTAGATTTTCGAATCCGACGCAAAACTGATAGTTAATTGCAACGTTAGGGGCCTCCTAATGACGATGGAACACTCAAATTACGACGCGATTCAATACATCGTCCTAAAGCCGACTTGTCTCCAAGGGTCTATTTCTGCTTCAGGCACCTTATGGTCTTTCTCCTGTGAGTCTAGATTTTCGGATCCGACGCATAACTGATAGTTATTTATAGCGTTCAGCGCCTACTACTGACGATAGAAGACTCAAATTGCGTCGAGATTCAATACATCGTTCTCCAGCCGACTTGTGTACAAGGGGCACTGCCTTGGGCACCTTATGGTCCGTCTCCTGTGAGTCTAGATTTTGGAATCCGACGCAAAACTGATGGTTAATTGTAACGTTCATGGCCTCCTAATGACGATGGAACACTCAAATTGCGTCGAGATTCAATACATCGTTCTCCAGCCGACTTGTGTACGAGGGGATACTGCTGCCTCGGGCACCATTTGTTCCGTCTCCTGTGAGTCTAGATTTTCGAATCCGACACAAAACTGATATTTAATTGTAACGTTCGGGTCCTCCTAATGACGAAGGAACTCTCAAATTGCGTCGAGATTTAGTACATCGTCCTCCAGCCGACTTGTCTCCAAGGGTCTATTCCTGCCTCGGGCACCTTATGGTCGATCTCCTGTGAGTAGATTTTCGAATCCGACGAATAACTGACAGTTAACTGCAACGTCAGCGCCTCCTTATGACGATGGAACACTCAAATTGCGTCGAGATTCAATACATCGTCCTCCAGCCGACTTGTCTACAAGGGGATATTGCTGCCTCGGGCACCTTATGGTCCGCCTCCTGTGAGTCTAGATTTTCGAATCCGGCGCAAAACTAATGGTTAATAGTAACGTTCATGGCCTCCTATTGACGATGGAACACTCAAATTGCGTCGCGATTCAATACATCGATCTCTAGCCGATTTGTCTCCAAGGGTCTATTGCTGCCTGTGGTACCTAATTGTCGTTCATCTGGGAGTCTAGATTTTCGAATCCGACGCAAATCTGATAGTTAATTGTAAAGTTCAGGGACTCCTAATGACGATGGAACACTCGAATTACGTCGAGAGTCAATACAATGTCCTCCAGGCGACTTGTCTCCAAGGGTCTATTGCTGCCTCGGGCACCTTATGGTCGTCCTCCAGTGAGTCTAGATTTTCGAATCCGACGCAAAACAGATAGTTAATTGTAACGTTAAGGGCCTCCTAGTGACGATGGAACACTCAAATTGCGTCGGGTTTCAATACATCGTCCTCCAGCCGACTTGTCTCCAAGGGTCTATTTCTGCCTCGGCACATTATGGTCGTTCTCCAGTGAGTCTAGATTTTCGAATCCGACGCAAATCTGATAGTTAATTGCACGTTAAGGGCCTCTAATGACGATGGAGCAATCAAATTGCGTAGCGATTCAATACATCGTCCTAAAGCCGACTTGTCTCAAAGGGTCTATTGCTGCCTCGGGCACCATATGGTCCGTCTCCTGTGAGTCTAGATTTTCGAACCCGACGCAAAACTTGTAGTTAATTGTAAACGTTCAGGACCTCCTAATGACGAAGGAACACTCAAATTGCGTCGAGATTCAATACATCGTCATCCAGCCGACTTGTCTACAAGGGGATATTGCTGCCGCGGGCATCTTATGGTCCGCCTCCTGTGAGTCTAGATTTTCGAATCCGACGCAAAAACTGATAGTTAATTGAATCGTTCAGGACTTACTAATGACGAAGGAACACTCATATTGCGTCGCGATTCAATACATCGTCCTTCAGCTTTCAGCTGATTTGTCTCCAAGGGTCTATTGCTGCCTGTGGCACCTAATTGCCATTCTCCTGGGAGTCTAGATTTTCGAATCCGACGCAAATCTGATAGTTAATTGTAAGGTTCATGGCCTACTAATGACGGTGGAACACACAAATTGCGTCGAGAGTCAATACATCGTCCTCCAGCCCACTTATCTCCAAGGGTATATTGCTGCCTCGGGCACCTTATCGTCGTTCTTCTGTGAGTCTAGATTTTCGGATCCGACGCATAACTGATGGTTAATTATAGCGTTCAGCGCCCACTAATGACGATAGAACACTCAAATTGCGTCGAGATTCAATACATCGTTCTCCACCCGACTTGTCTACAAGGGGCACTGCCTTGGGCACCTTATGGTCCGCCTCCTGTGAGTCTAGATTTTCGAATCCGACGCAAAACTGATGGTTAATTGTAACGTTCATAGCCTCCTAATGACGATGGAACACTCAAATTGCGTCGAGATTCAATACATCGTGCTCCAGCCGACTTGTCTCTAAGGGGATATTGCTGCCTCGGGCATCTTATCGTTGTTCTTCTGTGAGTTTAGATTTTCGAATCCGACGCAAAACTAATGGTTAATGGTAACGTTCAGGGCCTCCTAATGGCGATAGAACACTGAAATTGCGCTCAGATTCAATACGTCGTCCTCCAGCCGACTTGTCTCCAAGGGGATATTGCTGCCCCGGGCACCATTATGTTCCGTCTCCCGTGTGTCTATATTTTCTAATCCGACACAAAACTAATATTTAACTGTAACGTTAAGGGCCTTCTAATGACGGTGGAACACTCAAATTGCGTCGTGATTCAATACATCATCCTCCAGCCGACCTGTCTCCAAGGGGATATTGCTGCCTCGGGCACCATATGTTTCGCCCTCTGTGAGTCTAGATTAACGAATCCGACGCATAACGTGTAGTTAATTGCAACGTTCAGGGCCTCCTAATGACGATGGAATACTCAAATTGCGTCGAGATTCAATACATCGTCCTCCCACCGACTTGTCTCCAACGGGATATTGCTGCCTCGGGCACCATGTGGTCCTTCTCCTGTGATCTAGATTTTCGAATCCGACGCAAAAATGATAGTTAATTGTAACGTTCAGGGCCTCCTAATGACGAAGGAACACTCAAATTGCGTCGAGATTCAATACATCGTCCTCCAGCCGACTTGTCTCCAAGGGTCTATTCCTGCCTCGGGCACATTTTGGTCGTTCTCCTGTGAGTAGATTTTCGAATCCTGAGAATAACTGATAGTTTATTGCAACGTTCAGATTCAATACATCGTCCTCCAGCCAACTTGTCTACAAGGGGATATTGCTACCTCGGGCACCTTATGGTCTTGCTCCTGTGGGTCTAGATTTGCGAATCCGACGCAAAACTGATAGTTAATTGTAACGTTCAGGACCTACTAAAGTCGAAGGAACACTTAAATTGCGTCTAGATTCAATACATCGTTTTCCAGGCGACTTGCCTCCAAGGGGATGTTGCTGCCTCGGGCACCATATGGTCCGTCTCCTGTGAGTCTAGATTTTAGAACCCGACGCAAAACTTGTAGTAAATTGTAACGTTCAGGGCCTCCTAATGACGATGGAACACTCAAATTGCGTAGAGATTCAATACATCGTCCTCCAGCCCACTTGTCTCCAAGGGTCTATTGCTACCTCGGGCAGCTTATGGTCGTTCTCCTATGAGTCTAGACGTTCGGATCCAACGCATAACTGATAGTTAATTGTAACGTTCAGGGCCTCCTAATGACGATGGAACACTCAAATAGCCTCAAGATCCAATACGTCGACCTCCAGCCGACTTGTCTCCAGGGTCTATTGCTGCTTCAGGCACCTTATGGTCTTTCTCCTGTGAGTCTAGATTTTCGGATAGGACGCATAACTGATAGTCAATTATAGCGTTCAGCGCCTACTAATGACGATAGAACACTCAAATTGCTTCGAGATTCAACACATCGTTCTCCACCCGACTTCTCTCCAAGGGGATATTGCTGCCTCGGGCACCATTTGGTCCGTCTCCTGTGAGTCTAGATTTTCGAACCCGACGCACAACTTGTAGTTAATTGTAACGTTCAGCGCTTCCTAATGACGAATGAACACTCAAATTGCGTCGAGATTCAATACATTGTCCTCCAGCCGACTTGTCTCCAAGGGGATATTGCTGCAGCGGGCACCTTATGGTCCGCCTCCTGTGAGTCTAGATTTTCGAGTCCGACGCAAAACTGATGGTTAATTGTAACGTTCATGGCCTCCTAATGACGATGGAACACTCCAATTGCGCCGCGATTCAATACATCGTCCTCCAGCCGCCTTGTCTCCAAAGCGATATTGCTGTCTCGGGCACCTTATGCTCCGCCTCCTGTGAGTCTAGATTTTCGAATCCGACGCAATACTGATGGTTAGTTGTGACGGTCAGGGCCTACTAATTACGATGGAACACTCAAATTGCGTCGAGAGTCAATACATCGTTCTCCAGGCGACTTGTCTCCAAGGGACTATAGCTGCCTCGGGCACCTTATGGTCGTCCTCCAGTGAGTCTAGATTTTCGAATCCGACGCAAAACTGATAGTTAATTGTAACGTTAAGGGCCTACTAATGACGATGGAACACTCAAATTGCGTCGCGATTCAATACATCGTCCTAAAGAAGACTTGTCACCAAGGGTCTATTGCTGCATATGGCACCTAATGGTCTTGCTCCTGTGAGCCTAGATTTTCGAATCCGACGAAAAACTGATACTTTAATTGTAACGTCCAGGACCTCCTATTGACGAAGGAACACTCAAATTGCGTCGAGATTCAATACATCGTCCTCCAGCCGACTTGTCTCCAAAGGGATATTGCTGTCTCGGGCACCTTATGCTCCGGCTCCTGTGAGTCTAGATTTTCGAATCCGACGCAAATCTGATGGTTAATTGTAACGTTCAGGGCCTACTAATGACTATGGAACACTCAGATTGCGCCTAGATTCAATACATCGTTTTCCAGGCGACATGTCTCCAAGGGTCTATTGCTGCCTCGGTCACCATATGTTTCGTCCCCTGTGAGTCTAGATTAACGAATCCGACGCATAACTTGTAGTTAATTGTAACGTTCAGGGCCTCCTAATGACTATGGAACACTCAAATTGCGTAGAGATTCAATACATCGTCCTCCAGCCCACTTGTCTCAAAGGGTCTATTGCTGCCCTGGGCAGCTTATGGTCGTTCTCCTGTGAGTCTAGACGTTCAGATCCAACGCATAACTGATAGTCAGTTGTAACGTTCAGCGCCTCCTAATGACGATAGAACACTCAAATTGCGTCGAGATTCATTACATTGTTCTCCAGCCGACTTGTCTACAAGGGGATATTGGTGCCTCGGGCACCTTATGGTCCACCTCCTGTGAGTCTAGATTTTCGAATCCAACGCAAAACTTATGGTTAATTGTAACGTTCGTGGCCTCCTAATGACGATGGAACACTCAAATTGCGTCGAGGTTCAATACATCGTCCTCCAGCCGACTTGTCTCCAAGGGGTTATTGCTGCCTCGGGCACCATATGTTTCGTCCCCTGTGAGTCTAGATTAACGAATCCGACGCATGACTTGTAGTTAATTGTAACGTTCAGGGCCTCCTAATGACGATGGAACACTCAAATTGCGTCGAGATTCAATACATCGTCCTCCCACCGACTTGTCTCCAACGGGAAATTGCTGCCTCGGGCTCCAAGTGGTCCTTCTCCTGTGAGTCTAGATTTTCGAATCCGACGAAAAATGATAGTTAATTGTAACGTTCAGGACCTCCTAATGATGAAGAACACACAAATTGCGTCGATTTTCATTACATCGTCCTCCAGGCGACTTGTCTCCAAGGGGATATTGCTGCAGCGGGCACCTTATGGTCCGCCTCATGTGATTCTAGAATTTCGAATCCGACGTAAAACTGATGGTTAATTGTAACGTACATGGACTCCTAATGACGATGGAACACTCAAATTGCGTCGACATTCAATACATCGTCCTCCAGCCTACTTGTCTCCAAGGGGATATTGCTGCCTCGGGCACCTTATCGTCGTTCTTCTGTGAGTCTAGATTAACGAATCCGACGCATAACTTGTAGTTAATTGTAACGTTCAGCGCCTCCTAATGACGATGGAACATTCAAATTGCGTCGAGATTCAATACATCGTCCTCCAGCCGACTTGTCTACAAGGGGATATTGCTGTTTCGGGCACGTTATGGTCCGCCTAGTGTGAGTCTAGATTTTGGAATCCGACGCAAAACTGATGGTTAATTGTAACGTTCATGGCCTCCAAATGACGATGGAACACTCGAATTGCGTCGAGAGGTATACATCGTCCTCCAGGCGACTTGTCTCCAAGGGTCTATTTCTGCCTCGGCACCTTATGGTCGTTCTCCAGTGAGTCTAGATTTTCGAATCCGACGCAAAACTGATAGTTAATTGCAACGTTAGGGGCCTCCTAATGACGATGGAACACTCAAATTGCGTCGCGATTCATTACATCGTCCTAAAGCCGACTTGTCTCCAAGGGTCTATTGCTACCTATGGCGCCTAAAGGTCTTGCTCCTGTGAGTCTAGATTATCGAATCCGACGCAAAACTGATATTTCATTCTAACGTTTAGGGCCTCCTAATGACGATGGAACACTCAAATTGCGTCGAGATTCAATATATCGTTTTCCAGGCGACTCGTCTCCAAGGGGATATTGCTGCATCAGGCACCATATGGTCCGTCTCCTGTGAGTCTAGATTTTCGAATCCGACGCAAACGTTGTAGTTAATTGTAACGTTCAGGGCCTCGTAATGTCGATGGAACACTCGAATTTCGTCGAGAGTCAATACATGGTCCTCCAGCCCACTTGTCTTAAAGGGTCTATTGCTGCCCTGAGCAGCTTATGGTCGTCCTCCTGTGAGTCTAGACGTTCAGATCCAACGCATAACTGATAGTCAATTGTAACGTTCAGCGCCTCCTAATGACGATAGAACACTCAAATTGCGTCGAGATTCAATACATTGTTCTCCAGCCGACTTGTCTACAAGGGGATATTGCTGCCTCGGGCCCCTTATGGTCCACCTCCTGTGAGTCTAGATTTTCGAATCCGACGCAAATCTTATGGTTAATTGTAACGTTCGTGGCCTCCTAATGACGATGGAACACTCAAATTGCGTCGAGATTCAATACATCGTCCTCCAGCCGACTTGTCTCCAAGGGGTTATTGCTGCCTCGGGCACCATATGTTTCGTCCCCTGTGAGTCTAGATTAACGAATTGGACGCATAACTTGTAGTTAATTGTAACGTTCAGGGCCTCCTAATGACGATGGAACACTCAAATTGCGTCGAGATTCAATACATCGTCCTCCAGCCGACTTGTCTACAAGGGGATATTGCTGTTTCGGGCACGTTATGGTCCGCCTGGTGTGAGTCTAGATTTTGGAATCCGACGCAAAACTGATGGTTAATTGTAACGTTCATGGCCTCCTAATGACGATGGAACACTCGAATTGCGTCAATACATCGTCCTCCAGGCGACTTGTCTCCAAGGGTCTATTTCTGCCTCGGCACCTTATGGTCGTTCTAGAGTGAGTCTAGATTTTCGAATCCGACGCATAACTGTTAGTCAATTGTAACGTTCAGCGCCTCCTAATGACGATAGAACACTCAAATTGCGTCGAGATTCAATACATTGTTCTCCAGCCGACTTGTCTACAAGGGGATATTGCTGCCTCGGGCACCTTATGGTCCGCCTCATGTGATTCTAGATTTTCGAAATCGACGTAAAACTGATGGTTAATTGTAACGTACATGGACTCCTATTGACGATGGAACACTCAAATTGCGTCGACATTCAATACATCGTCCTCCAGCCTACTTGTATCCAATGGGATATTGCTGCCTCGGGCACCTTATCGTCGTTCTTCTGTGAGTCTAGATTAACGAATCCGACGCATAACTTGTAGTTAATTGTAACGTTCAGCGCCTCCTAATGACGATGGAACATTCAAATTGCGTCGAGATTCAATACATCGTCCTCCAGCCGACTTGTCTACAAGGGGATATTGCTGTTTCGGGCACATTATGGTCCGCCTGGTGTGAGTCTAGATTTTGGAATCCGACGCAAAACTGATGGTTAATTGTAACGTTCATGGCCTCCTAATGTCGATGGAACACTCGAATTGCGTCGAGAGTCAATACATCGTCCTCCAGGCGACTTGTCTCCAAGGGTCTATTTCTGCCTCGGCACCTTATGGTCGTTCTCCAGTGAGTCTAGATTTTCGAATCCGACGCAAAACTGATAGTTAATTGCAATGTTAGGGGCCTCCTAATGACGATGGATCACTCAAATTGCGTCGCGATTCAATACATCGTCCTAAAGCCGACTTGTCTCCAAGGGTCTATTGCTACCTATGGCGCCTAATGGTCTTGCTCCTGTGAGTCTAGATTTTCGAATCCGACGCAAAACTGATATTTCATTCTAACGTTTAGGGCCTCCTAATGACGATGGAACACTCTAATTGCGTCGAGATTCAATATATCGTTTTCCAGGCGACTCGTCTCCAAGGGGATATTGCTGCATCAGGCACCATATGGTCCGTCTCCTGTGAGTCTAGATTTTCGAATCCGACGCAAACGTTGTAGTTAATTGTAACGTTCAGGGCCTCCTAATGACGATGGAACACTCGAATTGCGTCGAGAGTCAATACATCGTCCTCCAGCCCACTTGTCTCAAAGGGTCTATTGCTGCCCTGGGCAGCTTATGGTCGTCCTCCTGTGAGTCTAGACGTTCAGATCCAACGCATAACTGATAGTCAATTGTAACGTTCAGCGCCTCCTAATGACGATAGAACACTCAAATTGCGTCGAGATTCAATACATTGTTCTCCAGCCGACTTGTCTACAAGGGGATATTGCTGCCTCGAACACCTTATGGTCCACCTCCTGTGAGTCCAGATTTTCGAATCCGACGCAAAACTTATGGTTAATTGTAACGTTCGTGGCCTCCTAATGACGATGGAACACTCAAATTGCGTCGAGATTCAATACATCGTCCTCCAGCCGACTTGTCTCCAAGGGTCTATTGCTACCTATGGCGCCTAATGGTCTTGCTCCTGTGAGTCTAGATTTTCGAATCCGACGCCAAACTGATATTTCATTCTAACGTTTAGGGCCTCCTAGTGACGATGGAACACTCAAATTGCGTCGAGATTCAATATATCGTTTTCCAGGCGACTCGGCTCCAAGGGGATATTGCTGCATCAGGCACCATATGGTCCGTCTCCTGTGAGTCTAGATTTTCGAATCCGACGCAAACGTTGTAGTTAATTGTAACGTTCAGGGCCTCCTAATGACGATGGAACACTCGAATTGCGTCGAGAGTCAATACATCGTCCTCCAGCCCACTTGTCTCAAAGGGTCTATTGCTGCCCTGGGCAGCTTATGGTCGTCCTCCTGTGAGTCTAGACGTTCAGATCCAACGCATAACTGATAGTCAATTGTAACGTTCAGCGCCTCCTAATGACGATAGAACACTCAAATTGCGTCGAGATTCAATACATTGTCCTCCAGCCGACTTGTCTACAAGGGGATATTGCTGCCTCGGGCACCTTATGGTCCGCCTCATGTGATTCTAGATTTTCGAATCCGACGTAAAACTGATGGTTAATTGTCACGTACATGGACTCCTAATGACGATGGAACACTCAAATTGCGTCGACATTCAATACATCGTCCTCCAGCCTACTTGTCTCCAAGGGGATATTGCTGCCTCGGGCACCTTATCGTCGTTCTTCGGTGAGTCTAGATTAACGAATCCGACGCAAAACTGTAGTTAATTGTAACGTTCAGCGCCTCCTAATGACGATGGAACATTCAAAATGCGTCGAGATTCAATACATCGTCCTCCAGCCGACTTGTCTACAAGGGGATATTGCTGTTTCGGGCTCGTTATGGTCCGCCTGGTGTGAGTCTAGATTTTG
Organism: Schistocerca americana; assembly: GCF_021461395.2. Classification (NCBI taxonomy): domain Eukaryota; kingdom Metazoa; phylum Arthropoda; class Insecta; order Orthoptera; family Acrididae; genus Schistocerca; species Schistocerca americana. Next base: position 4,575,852 of record NC_060130.1, on the reverse strand, counting down.
GAATCCGACGCAAAACTGATAGTTAATTGTAACGTTCATGGCCTCCTAATGACGATGGAACACTCGAATTGCGTCGAGAGTCAATACATCGTCCTCCAGCCCACTTGTCTCAAAGGGTCAATTGCTGCCCTGGGCAGCTTATGGTCGTCCTCCTGTGAGTCTAGACGTTCAGATCCAACGCATAACTGATAGTCAATTGTAACGTTCAGCGCCTCCTAATGACGATAGAACACTCAAATTGCGTCGAGATTCAATACATTGTTCTCCAGCCGACTTGTCTACAAGGGGATATTGCTGCCTCGGGCACCTTATGGTCCACCTCCTGTGAGTCTAGATTTTCGAATCCGACGCAAAACTGATGGTTAATTGTAACGTTCGTGGCCTCCTAATGACGATGGAACACTCAAATTGCGTCGAGATTCAATACCTCGTCCTCCAGCCGACTTGTCTCCAAGGGGTTATTGCTGCCTCGGGCACCATATGTTTCGTCCCCTGTGAGTCTAGATTAACGTATTGGACGCATAACTTGTAGTTAATTGTAACGTTCAGGGCCTCCTAATGACGATGGAACACTCAAATTGAGTCGAGATTCAATACATCGTCCTCCAGCCGAATTGTCTACAAGAGGATATTGCTGCCTCGATCACCATATGGTCGTTCTCCAGTGAGTCTAGATTATCGAATCCGACGCAAAACTGATAGTTAATTGTAACGTTCATGGCCTCCTAATGACGAAAGACCACTCAAATTGCGTCGAGATTCAATACATCGTCCTCCAGGCGACTAGTCTCCAAGGGGATATTGCTGCATCGGGCATCATTTGGTCCGTCCCCTGTGAGTCTAGATTTTCGAACCCGACGCAAAACTTGTAGTTAATTGTAACGTTCAGTGCCTCCTAATGACGAAGGAACACTCAAATTGCGTCGAGATTCAATACACCGTCCTCCAGCCGACTTGTCTACAAGGGGATCTTGCTGCCTCGGGCACCTTATGGTCGTTCTCCAGGGAGTCTAGATTTTCGAATCCGACGCAAAACTGATAGTTAATTGTAACGTTCATGGCCTCCTAATGACGATGGAACACTCAAATTGCGTCGCGATTCAATACATCGTCCTCCAGCCGACTTGTCTCCAAGCGTCTATTGCTGTCTCTGGCACCTAATGGTCTTGCTTCTGTAAGTGCAGATTTTCGAATCCGACGCAAAACATAGTTCATTGTAACGTTCAGGACCTCCTAATGACGAAGAACACACAAAATGCGTCGAGATTCAATACATCGTCCTCCAGGTGACTTGTCTCCAAGGGGATATTGCTGCAGCGGGCACCTTATGGTCCGCCTCATGTGATTCTAGATTTTCGAATCCGACGTAAAACTGATGGTTAATTGTAACGTTCATGGCCTCCTAATGACGATGGAACACTCGAATTGCGTCGAGAGTCAATACATCGTCCTCCAGGCGCCTTGTCTCCAAGGGTCTATTGCTGCCTCGGGAACCTTATGGTCGTTCTTCAGTGAGTCTAGATTTTCGAATCCGACGCAAAACTGATAGTTAATTGTAACATTCATGGCCTCCTAATGACGATGGAACACTCAAATTGCGTCGAGATTCAAACATCATCCTTTAGCCGACTTGTCTCCAAGGGGATATTGCTGCCTCGGACACCATATGGTACGTTTCCTGTGAGTCTAGATTTTCGAATCCGACGCGAAACTGATAGTTAATTGTAACGTCGAGGGCCTCCTAACGACGATGGAACACTCAAATTGCGTCGAGATTTAATACATCGTCCTTCAGCCGACTTGTCTCCAAGGGTCTATTGTTGCCTCGGGCACCTTATGGTCGTTCTCCTGTGAGTCTAGATTTTCGAATCCTACGCAAAACTGATGGTTAATTGTAACGTTCGGGGCCTCCTAATGACGATGGAACACTCAAATTGCGTCGAGTTTCATTACAACGTCCTTCAGCCGACTTGTCTCCAAGTGGATATTGCTGCCTCGGGAACCGTATGGTCCGTCTCCTGTGAGTCTAGATTTTCGAATCCGACGCGAGACTGATAGTTAAATGTAACCTTCAGGGCCTCCTAATGACGATGGAACACTCGAATTGCTTCGAGATTCAATACACCGTCTTTCAGCCGACTTGTGTCCAAGGGTCCATTGCTGCCTCGGGCACCTTATCGTCGTTCTCCTTCGAGTCTAGATTTTCGAATCCGACGCAAAACTGATAGTTAATTGTAACGTTCAGCACCTCCTAATGACGATAAAACACTCAAATTGCGTCGAGTTTCAATACATTGTCCTCCAGCCGACTTGTCTACAAGGGGATATTGCTGCTGCGGGGACCTTATGGTCCGCCTCATGTGAGTCTAGATTTCGAATCCGACGCAGAAATGATAGTTAATTGTAACGTTCAGTGCCTCCTAATGACGAAGGAACACTCAAATTGCGTCGAGATTCAATACACCGTCCTCCAGCCGACTTGTCTACAAGGGGATCTTGCTGCCTCGGGCACCTTATGGTCGTTCTCCAGGGAGTCTAGATTTTCGAATCCGACGCAAAACTGATAGTTAATTGTAACGTTCATGGCCTCCTAATGACGATGGAACACTCAAATTGCGTCGCGATTCAATACATCGTCCTCCAGCCGACTTGTCTCCAAGCGTCTATTGCTGTCTCTGGCACCTAATGGTCTTGCTTCTGTAAGTGCAGATTTTCGAATCCGACGCAAAACATAGTTAATTGTAACGTTCAGGACCTCCTAATGACGAAGAACACACAAAATGCGTCGAGATTCAATACATCGTCCTCCAGGTGACTTGTCTCCAAGGGGATATTGCTGCAGCGGGCACCTTATGGTCCGCCTCATGTGATTCTAGATTTTCGAATCCGACGTAAAACTGATGGTTAATTGTAACGTTCATGGCCTCCTAATGACGATGGAACACTCGAATTGCGTCGAGAGTCAATACATCGTCCTCCAGGCGCCTTGTCTCCAAGGGTCTATTGCTGCCTCGGGAACCTTATGGTCGTTCTTCAGTGAGTCTAGATTTTCGAATCCGACGCAAAACTGATAGTTAATTGTAACATTCATGGCCTCCTAATGACGATGGAACACTCAAATTGCGTCGAGATTCAATACATCATCCTTTAGCCGACTTGTCTCCAAGGGGATATTGCTGCCTCGGACACCATATGGTACGTTTCCTGTGAGTCTGGATTTTCGAATCCGACGCGAAACTGATAGTTAATTGTAACGTCGAGGGCCTCCTAACGACGATGGAACACTCAAATTGCGTCGAGATTTAATACATCGTCCTTCAGCCGACTTGTCTCCAAGGGTCTATTGTTGCCTCGGGCACCTTATGGTCGTTCTCCTGTGAGTCTAGATTTTCGAATCCTACGCAAAACTGATGGTTAATTGTAACGTTCGGGTCCTCCTAATGACGATGGAACACTCAAATTGCGTCGAGTTTCAATACAACGTCCTTCAGCCGACTTGTCTCCAAGTGGATATTGCTGCCTCGGGAACCGTATGGTCCGTCTCCTGTGAGTCTAGATTTTCGAATCCGACGCGAGACTGATAGTTAAATGTAACCTTCAGGGCCTCCTAATGACGATGGAACACTCGAATTGCTTCGAGATTCAATACACCGTCCTTCAACCGACTTGTCTCCAAGGGTCTATTGCTGCCTCGGGCACCTTACGGTCCTTCTCCTTTGAGTCTAGATTTACGAATCCGCCGAAAACCTGATAGTTAATTGTAACGTTCAGGGCCTCCTAATGACGATGTAACACTCAAAATGCGTCGAGATTCAATACATCGTCCTTCAGCTGACTTGTCTCCAAGGGGATATTGCTGCCTCGGGCACCATATGGTCCGTCTCCTGTGAATATAGATTTTCGAATCCGACGCGAAACTGATAGTTAATTGAAACATTCAGGGCCTCCTAATGACGATGGAACACTTGAATTGCGTCGAGATTCAATACATCGTCCTCCAGCCGACTTGTCTCCAGAGGTCTATTGGTGCCTCGGGCACTATATGGTCGTTCTCCTGTATTCTAGATTGTCGAATCCGACGCGAAACTGGTAGGTAATTGAAACATTCAGGGCCTCCTAATGACGATGGAACACTCAAATTGCGTCGAGATTCAACACATCGTCCTTCAGCCGACTTGTCTCCAAGGGTCTATTTTTGCCTCGGGCACCTTACGGTCGTTCTATTTTGAGTCTAGATTTACGAATCCGCCGAAAAACTGATAGTTAATTGTAACGTTCAGGGCCTCCTAATGACGATGGAACACTCAAATTGCGTCGAGATTCAATACATCGTCCTCCAGCCGACTTGCCTCCAAGTGGTTATTGCTGTCTCGGGACCCATATGGTTCGTCTCCTGTGAGTCTAGATTTTCGAATCCGACGCGAGACTGACAGTTAATTGTAACGTTCTGTGCCTCATAATGACGGGGAAACACTCTAATTGCGTCGAGATTCAATACTTCGTCCTTCAGCCGACTTGTCTCCAAGGGTCTATTGCTGCCTCGGGCACCTTATGGTCGTTCTCCTTTGAGTCAAGATTTTCGAATCCGACGCAAAACTGATAGTTAATTGTAACGTTCAGGGCCTCCTAATGACGATGGAACACTCAAATTGCGTCGAGATTCAATACATGGTCTTTCAGCCGACTTGTCTCCAAGGGGATATTGCTGCCTCGGGCACCATATGGTCCGTCTCCTGTGAGTCTAGATTTTCGAATCCGACGCGAAACTGATAGTTAATTGTAACGTTCTGGGCCTCCTAATGACGATGGAACACTCAAATTGCGTCGAGATTCAATACATCGTCCTCCAGCCGAATTGTCTCCAAGGGGAAATTGCTGCCTCGGACACCATATGGTCCGTCTCCTGTGAGTGTAGATTTTCGAATCCGACTAGAAACTGATAGTTAATTGTAACGTCCAGAGCCTCCTAATGACGATGGAACACTCAAATTGCGTCGAGATTCAATACATTTTCCTTCAGCCGACTTGTCTCCAAGGGTCTATAGCTGCCTCGGGCACCTTATGGTCCGTCTCCTGTGAGTCTAGATTTTTGAATCCGACGCGAGACTGATAGTTAATTGTAACGTTCAGGGTCTCCTAATGACGATGGAACACTCTAATTGCTTCGAGATTCAATACTTCGTCTATCAACCGACTTGTCTCCAAGGGTCTATTGCTGCCTCGGGCACTTTACGGTCGTTCTCCTTTGAGTCTAGATTTACGAATCCGCTGAAAAACTGATAGTTAATTGTAACGTTCAGGGCCTCCTAATGACGATGGAACACTCGAATTGCGTCGAGATTCAATACATCGTCCTCCAGCAGACTTGTCTCCAAGGGTCTATTGGTGCCTCGGGCACTTTATGGTCGTTCTCCTGTATTCTAGATTGTCGAATCCGACGCAAAACTGATAGATACTCGCAACGTTCAGGGCCTGCTAATGACGATGGAACACTCAAATTGCGTCGAGATTCAATACATCGTCCTCCAGCCGACTTGTCTCCAAGTAGATATTGCTGCCTCGGGCACCATATGGTCCGTCTCCTGTGAGTGTAGATTTTCGAATCCGACGCGAAACGTAACGTCCAAAGCCTCCTAATGACGATGGAACACTCAAATTGCGTCGAGATTCAATACATCGTCCTTCAGCCGACTTGTCTCCAAGGGTCTATTGCTGTCTCGGGCACCTTATGATCGATCTCCTCTGAGTCCAGATTTTCGAATCCTACGCAAAACTGATGGTTAATTGTAACGTTCAGGGCCTCCTAATGACGATGGAACACTCAAATTGCGTCGAGATTCAATACATCGTCCTTCAGCCGACTTGTCTCAAAGGGTCTATCGCTGCTTTGGGAACCATATGGTCGTCCTCCTTTGAGTCTAGATTTTCGAATCCGACGCAAAACTGAAAGTTATTTGTACCGTTCAGGGCCTCCTAATGACGATGGAACACTCAAATTGCGTCGAGATTGAATACATCGGCCACCAGCCGACTTGTTTCATAGGGTCTTTTGCTGCCTGTGGCACCTTTTCATGTCAGTCCAGATTTTCGAATCCGACGCAAAACTGATAGTTAGTTGTAACGTGCAGGGCATCCTAATGTCGATGGAACACTCAAATTGCGTCGAGATTCAATAATTCGTCCTCCAGCCGACTTGTCTCCTAGTGGATATTGCTGCCTCGGGAACCATATGGTCCGTCTCCTGTGAGTCTAGATTTTCGAATCCGACGCGAGACTGATAGTTAAATGTAACGTTCAGGGCCTCCTAATGACGATGGAACACTCAAATTGCGTCGAGATTCAATACGTCGTCCTCCGGCGGACTTGTCTCCAAGGGTCTATTGCTGCCTCCTGCACTTTATGGTCGTTCTCCTGTAAGTCTAGATTGTCGAATCCGTCGCAAAACTGATAGATACTTGTAACGTTCAGGGCCTCCTAATGACGATGGAACACTCAAATTTCGTCGAGACTCAGTTCATCGGCCTCCTGCCGACTTGTCTCCATGGGGATATTGCTGCCTCGGGCACCATATGGTCGTTCTCCGGTGAGTTTAGATTTTCGAATCCGACACATAACTGATAGTTAATTGCAACGTTCAGTTCCTCCTAATGACGATGGAACACTCAAATTGCGTCGAGATTCAATACATCGTCCTCCAGATGACTTGTCTCCAAGGGGATATTGCTCCCACGGGCACCATATGGTCCGTTTCCTTTGAGTCTAGATTTTCGAATCCGACGCGAAACTGATAGTTAATTGCGACGTCCAGGGCCTCCTAATAATGATGGAACACTCAAATTGCGTCGAGATTCAATACATCTTATTCAGCCGACTTGTCTCCAAGGGTCTACTGCTGCCTCGGGCATCTTATAGTCGTTCTACTGTGAGTCTAGATTTTCCGAATCCTACGCAAAACTGATGGTTAATTGTAACGTTCAGGGCATCCTAATGACGATGGAACACTCAAATTGCGTCGAGATTCAATACATCGTCCTTCAGCCGACTTGACTCCAAGTGGATATTGTTGCCTCGGGAACCATATAGTCCGTCTCCTGTGAGTCTAGATTTTCGAATCCGACGCGAGACTGATAGTTAATTGTAACGTTCAGGGCCCCCTAATGACGATGGAACACTCAAATTGCGTCGAGATTCAATACATCGTCCTTCAGCCGACTTGCCTCCAAGGGTCTATTGCTGCCTCGGGCACCTGATGGTCGTTCTCCTTTGAATCTAGATTTTCGAATCCGACACGAAACTGATAGTTACTTGCAACGTTCAGGGCCTCCTAATGACGATGGAACACTCAAATTGCGTCGAGATTGAATACATCGGCCACCAGCCGACTTGTTTCATAGGGTCTATTGCTGCCTGTGGCACCTTCTCATGTCAGTCTAGATTTTCGAATCCGACGCAAAACTGATAGAAATGGTAACGTGCAGGGCATCCTAATGACGATGGAACACTCAAATTGCGTCGAGATTCAATACATCGTCCTCCAGAGGACTTGCTTCCTAGTGGATATTGCTGCCTCGGGAACCATATGGTCCGTCTCCTGTGAGTCTAGATTTTCGAATCCAAAGCGAGACTGATAGTTAATTGTAACGTTCAGGGCCTCCTAATGACGATGGAACACTCAAATTGCGTCGAGATTAAATACATCGTCCTCCAACCGACTTGTCTCCAAGATGATATTGTTGCCTCGGGCACCATATGGTCCGTCTCCTGTCAGTCTAGATTTTCGAATCCGACGCGAGACTGATAGTTAATTGTAACGGTCAGGGCCTCCTAATGACAAAGGAACACTCTAATTGCGTCGAGATTCAATACATCGTCCTTCAGCCGACTTGTCTCCAAGTGGATATTGCTGCCTCGGGCACCTTATGGTCCGTCTCCTGTGAGTCTAGATTTTTGAATCCGACGCGAGACTGATAGTTAATTGTAACGTTCAGGGTCTCCTAATGACGATGGAACACTCTAATTGCTTCGAGATTCAATACTTCGTCTATCAACCGACTTGTCTCCAAGGGTCTATTGCTGCCTCGGGCACTTTACGGTCGTTCTCCTTTGAGTCTAGATTTACGAATCCGCTGAAAAACTGATAGTTAATTGTAACGTTCAGGGCCTCCTAATGACGATCGAACACTCGAATTGCGTCGAGATTCAATACATCGTCCTCCAGCCGACTTGTCTCCAAGGGTCTATTGGTGCCTCGGGCACTTTATGGTCGTTCTCCTGTATTCTAGATTGTCGAATCCGACGCAAAACTGATAGATACTCGCAACGTTCAGGGCCTGCTAACGACGATGGAACACTCAAATTGCGTCGAGATTCAATACATCGTCCTCCAGCCGACTTGTCTCCAAGTAGATATTGCTGCCTCGGGCACCATATGGTCCGTCTCCTGTGAGTGTAGATTTTCGAATCCGACGCGAAACGTAACGTCCAAAGCCTCCTAATGACGATGGAACACTCAAATTGCGTCGAGATTCAATACATCGTCCTTCAGCCGACTTGTCTCCAAGGGTCTATTGCTGTCTCGGGCACCTTATGATCGATCTCCTCTGAGTCCAGATTTTCGAATCCTACGCAAAACTGATGGTTAATTGTAACGTTCAGGGCCTCCTAATGACGATGGAACACTCAAATTGCGTCGAGATTCAATACATCGTCCTTCAGCCGACTTGTCTCAAAGGGTCTATCGCTGCTTTGGGAACCATATGGTCGTCCTCCTTTGAGTCTAGATTTTCGAATCCGACGCAAAACTGAAAGTTATTTGTACCGTTCAGGGCCTCCTAATGACGATGGAACACTCAAATTGCGTCGAGATTGAATACATCGGCCACCAGCCGACTTGTTTCATAGGGTCTTTTGCTGCCTGTGGCACCTTTTCATATCAGTCTAGATTTTCGAATCCGACGCAAAACTGATAGTTAGTTGTAACGTGCAGGGCATCCTAATGTCGATGGAACACTCAAATTGCGTCGAGATTCAATAATTCGTCCTCCAGCCGACTTGTCTCCTAGTGGATATTGCTGCCTCGGGAACCATATGGTCCGTCTCCTGTGAGTCTAGATTTTTGAATCCGACGCGAGACTGAGAGTTAATTGTAACGTTCAGGGCCTCCTAATGACGATGGAACACTCAAATTGCGTCGAGATTCAATACATCGTCCTCCAGCGGACTTGTCTCCAAGGGTCTATTGCTGCCTCCTGCACTTTATGGTCGTTCTCCTGTAAGTCTAGATTGTCGAATCCGTCGCAAAACTGATAGATACTTGTAACGTTCAGGGCCTCCTAATGACGATGGAACACTCAAATTTCGTCGAGACTCAGTTCATCGGCCTCCTGCCGACTTGTCTCCATGGGGATATTGCTGCCTCGGGCACCATATGGTCGTTCTCCGGTGAGTTTAGATTTTCGAATCCGACACATAACTGATAGTTAATTGCAACGTTCAGTTCCTCCTAATGACGATGGAACACTCAAATTGCGTCGAGATTCAATACATCGTCCTCCAGATGACTTGTCTCCAATTGGATATTGCTCCCACGGGCACCATATGGCCCGTTTCCTTTGAGTCTAGATTTTCGAATCCGACGCGAAACTGATAGTTAATTGCGACCTCCAGGGCCTCCTAATAATGATGGAACACTCAAATTGCGTCGAGATTCAATACATCTTCCTTCAGCCGACTTGTCTCCAAGGGTCTACTGCTGCCTCGGGCATCTTATAGTCGTTCTACGGTGAGTCTAGATTTTCCGAATCCTACGCAAAACTGATGGTTAATTGTAACGTTCAGGGCATCCTAATGACGATGGAACACTCAAATTGCGTCGAGATTCAATACATCGTCCTTCAGCCGACTTGACTCCAAGTGGATATTGTTGCCTCGGGAACCATATAGTCCGTCTCCTGTGAGTCTAGATTTTCGAATCCGACGCGAGACTGATAGTTAATTGTAACGTTCAGGGCCCCCTAATGACGATGGAACACTCAAATTGCGTCGAGATTCAATACATCGTCCTTCAGCCGACTTGCCTCCAAGGGTCTATTGCTGCCTCGGGCACCTTATGGTCGTTCTCCTTTGAATCTAGATTTTCGAATCCGACACGAAACTGATAGTTAATTGCAACGTTCAGGGCCTCCTAATGACGATGGAACACTCAAATTGCGTCGAGATTGAATACATCGGCCACCAGCCGACTTGTTTCATAGGGTCTATTGCTGCCTGTGGCACCTTCTCATGTCAGTCTAGATTTTCGAATCCGACGCAAAACTGATAGTAATTGTAACGTGCAGGGCATCCTAATGACGATGGAACACTCAAATTGCGTCGAGATTCAATACATCGTCCTCCAGAGGACTTGCTTCCTAGTGGATATTGCTGCCTCGGGAACCATATGGTCCGTCTCCTGTGAGTCTAGATTTTCGAATCCAAAGCGAGACTGATAGTTAATTGTAACGTTCAGGGCCTCCTAATGACGATGGAACACTCAAATTGCGTCGAGATTAAATACATCGTCCTCCAACCGACTTGTCTCCAAGATGATATTGTTGCCTCGGGCACCATATGGTCCGTCTCCTGTCAGTCTAGATTTTCGAATCCGACGCGAGACTGATAGTTAATTGTAACGGTCAGGGCCTCCTAATGACAAAGGAACACTCTAATTGCGTCGAGATTCAATACATCGTCCTTCAGCCGACTTGTCTCCAAGTGGATATTGCTGCCTCGGGAACCATATGGTCCGTCTCCTGTGAGTCTAGATTATCGAATCCGACGCAAAACTGATGGTTAATTGTCACGTTCAGGGCCTCCTAATGACGATGGAACACTCAAATTGCGTCGAGATTGAATACATCGGCCACCAGCCGACTTGTTTCATAGGGTCTATTGCTGCCTGTGGCACCTTTTCATGTCAGTCTAGATTTTCGAATCCGACGCAAAACTGATAGTTAGTTGTAACGTGCAGGGCATCCTAATGTCGATGGAACACTCAAATTGCGTCGAGATTCAATACATCGTCCTCCAGCCGACTTGTCTGCTAGTGGATATTGCTGACTCGGCAACCATATGGTCAGTCTCCTGTGAGTCTAGATTTTCGAATCCGACGCGAGACTAATAGTTAATTGTAACGTTCAGGGCCTCCTAATGACGATGGAACACTCAAATTGCGTCGAGATTCAATACATCGTCCTCCAGCCGACTTGCCTCCAAGGGTCTATTGCTGCCTCGGGCACTTAATGGTCGTTCTCCTGTAAGTCTAGATTGTCGAATCCGACGCAAAACTGATAGATACTTGTAACGTTCAGGGCCTCCTAATGCCGATGGAACACTCAAATTTCGTCGAGACTTAGTTCATCGGCCTCCCGCCGACTTGTCTCCATGGGGATATTGCTGCCTCGGGCACCATATTGTCGTTCTCCGGTGAGTTTAGATTTTCGAATCCGACACATAACTGATAGTTAATTGTAACGTTCAGTTCCTCCTAATGACGATGGAACACTCAAATTGCGTCGAGATACAATACATCGTCCTCCAGCCGACTTGTCTCCATGGGGATATTGCTCCCACGGGCACCATATGGTCCGTCTCCTGTGAGTCTAGTTTTTCGAATCCGACGCGAAACTGATAGTAAATTGTAACGTCCAGGGCCTCCTAATAATGATGGAACACTCAAATTGCGTCGAGATTCAATACATCTTCCTTCAGCCGACTTGTCTCCAAGGGTCTACTGCTGCCTCGGCCATCTTATAGTCGTTCTCCTGTGAGTCTAGATTTTCGAATCCGGCGCGAAACTGATAGTTAATTGCAACGTTCAGGGCCTCCTAATGACGATGGAACACTCAAATTGCGTCGAGATTCAATACATCGGCCACCAGCCGACTTGTTTCATAGGGTCTATTGCTGCCAGTGGCACCTTCTCATGTCAGTCTAGATTTTCGAATCCGATGCAAAACTGATAGTTAATTGTAACGTGCAGGGCACCCTAATGACGATGGAACACTCAAATTGCGTCGAGATTCAATACATCGTCCTCCAGCCGACTTGCCTCCAAGGGTCTATTGCTGCCTCGGGCACTTTATGGTCGTTCTCCTGCAAGTCTAGATTGTCGAATCCGACGCAAAACTGATAGATACTTGTAACGTTCAGGGCCTCCTAATGACGATGGAACACTCAAATTTCGTCGAGACTCGGTTCATCGGCCTCCTGCCGACTAGTCTCCATGGGGATTTTGCTGCCTCGGGCACCATATGGTCGTTCTCCGGTGAGTTTAGATTTTCGAATCCGACACATAACTGATAGTTAATTGTAACGTTCAGCCCCTCCTAATGACGATGGAACACTTAAATTGCGTCGAGATTCAATACATCGTACTCCAGCCGACTTGTCTCCAAGGGGATACTGCTCCCATGGGCACCATATTGTCCGTCTCCTGTGAGTCTAGATTTTCGAATCCGACGCGAAACTGATAGTTAATTGTAACGTCCAGGGCCTCCTAATAATGATGGAAAACTCAAATTGCGTCGAGATTCAATACATCTTCCTTCAGCCGACTTGTCTCCAAGGGTCTACTGCTGCCTCGGGCATCTTATAGTCGTTCTCCTGTGAGTCTAGATTTTCCAAATCCTACGCAAAACTGATGGTTAATTGTAACGTTCAGGGCCTCCTAATGACGATGGAACACTCAAATTGCGTCGAGATTCAATACATCGTCCTTCAGCCGACTTGTCTCCAAGGGTCTATCGCTGCCTCGGGAACCACATGGTCGTTCTCCTTTGAGTCTAGATTTTCGAATCCGACGCAAAACTGATAGTTATTTGTAACGTTCAGGGCCTCCTAATGACGATGGAACACTCAAATTGCGTCGAGATTGAATACATCGGCCACCAGCCGACTTGTTTCATAGGGTCTATTGCTGCCTGTGGCACCTTTTCATGTCAGTCTAGATTTTCGAATACGACGCAAAACTGATAGTTAGTTGTAACGTGCAGGGCATCCTAATGACGATGGAACACTCAAATTGCGTCGAGATTCAATACATCGTCCTCCAGCCGACTTGTCTCCTAGTGGATATTGCTGCCTCGGCAACCATATGGTCAGTCTCCAGTGAGTCTAGATTTTAGAATCCGACGCGAGACTAATAGTTAATTGTAACGTTCAGGGCCTCCTAATGACGATGGAACACTCAAATTGCGTCGAGATTCAATACATCGTCCTCCAGCCGACTTGCCTCCAAGGGTCTATTGCTGCCTCAAGCACTTTATGGTTGTTCTCCTGTAAGTCTAGATTGTCGAATCCGACGCAAAACTGATAGATACTTGTAACGTTCAGGGCCTCCTAATGACGATGGAACACTCAAATTTCGTCGAGACTCAGTTCATCGGCCTCCTGCCGACTAGTCTCCATGGGGATTTTGCTGCCTCGTGCACCATATGGTCGTTCTCCGGTGAGTTTAGATTTTCGAATCCGACGCATAACTGATAGTTAATTGTAACGTTCAGTTCCTCCTAATGACGACGGAACACTCAAACTGCGTCAAGATTCATTACATCGTCCTCCAGCCGACTTGTCTCCAAGGGGATACTGCTCCCACGGGCACCATATTGTCCGTCTCCTGTGAGTCTAGATTTTCGAATCCGACGCGAAACTGATAGTTAATTGTAACGTCCAGGGCCTCCTAATAATGATGGAACACTCAAATTGCGTCGAGATTCAATACATCTTCCTTCAGCCGACTTGTCTCCAAGGGTCTACTGCTGCCTCGGGCATCTTATAGTCGTTCTCCTGTGAGTCTAGATTTTCCAAATCCTACGCAAAACTGATGGTTAATTGTAACGTTCAGGGCCTCCTAATGACGATGGAACACTCAAATTGCGTCGAGATTCAATACATCGTCCTTCAACCGACTTGTCTCCAAGTGGACATTGTTGCCTCGGGAACCATATGGCCCGTCTCCTGTGAGTCTAGATTTTCGAATCCGACGCGAGACCGATAGTTAATTGTAACGTTCAAGGCCCCCTAATGACGATGGAACACTCAAATTGCGTCGAGATTCAATACATCGTCCTTCAGCCGACTTGTCTCCAAGAGTCCATTGCTGCCTCGGGCACCTTATGGTCGTTCTCCTTTGAATCTAGATTTTCGAATCCGACGCGAAACTGATAGTTAATTGCAACGTTCAGGGCCTCCTAATGACGATGGAACACTCAAATTGCGTCGAGATTGAATGCATCGGCCACCAGCCGACTTGTTTCATAGGGTCTATTGCTGCCTGTGGCACCTTCTCATGTTAGTCTAGATTTTCGAATCCGACGCAAAACTGATAGTTAATTGTAACGTGCAGGCCGTCCTAATGACGATGGAACACTCAAATTGCGTCGAGTTTCAATACATCGTCCTCCAGAGGACTTGTTTCCTAGTGGATATTGCTGCCTCGGGAACCATATGATCCGTCTCCTGTGAGTCTAGATTTTCGAATCCAAAGCGAGACTGATAGTTAATTGTAACGTTCAGGGCCTCCTAATGACGATGGAACACTCAAATTGCGTCGAGATTCAATACATCGTCCTTCAGTCGACTTGTCTCGAAGGGTCTATTGCTGCCTCGGGCACCTTATGGTCGTTCTCCTTGAATCTAGATTTTTGAATCCGACGCGAAACTGATAGTTAATTGCAACGTTCAGGGCCTCCTAATGACGATGGAACACTCAAATTGCGTCGAGATTCAATACATCGTCCTCCAGCCGACTTGCCTCCAAGGGTCTGTTGCTGCCTCGGGCACTTTATGGTCGTTCTCCTGTAAGTCTAGATTGTCGAATCCGACGCAAAACTGATAGATACTTGTAACGTTCAGGGCCTCCTAATGACGATGGAACACTCAAATTTCGTCGAGACTCAGTTCATCGGCCTCCTGCCGACTAGTCTCCATGGGGATTTTGCTGCCTCGGGCACCATATGGTCGTTCTCCGGTGAGTTTAGATTTTCGAATCCGACACATAACTGATAGTTAATTGTAACGTTCAGTTCCTCCTAATGACGATGGAACACTGAAATTGCGTCGAGATTCAATACATCGTCCTCCAGCCGACTTGTCTCCAAGGGGATACTGCTCCCACGGGCACCATATTGTCCATCTCCTGTGAGTCTAGATTTTCGAATCCGACGCGAAACTGATAGTTAATTGTAACGTCCAGGGCCTCCTAATAATGATGGAACACTCAAATTGCGTCGAGATTCAATACATCTTCCTTCAGCCGACTTGTCTCCAAGGGTCTACTGCTGCCTCGGGCATCTTATAGTCGTTCTCCTGTGAGTCTAGATTTTCCAAATCCTACGCAAAACTGATGGTTAATTGTAACGTTCAGGGCCTCCTAATGACGATGGAACACTCAAATTGCATCGAGATTCAATACATCGTCCTTCAGCCGACTTGCCTCCAAGTGGATATTTTTGCCTCGGGAACCATATGGTCCGTCTCCTGTGAGTCTAGATTTTCGAATCCGACGCGATTCTGATAGTTAATTGTAACGTTCAAGGCCCCCTAATGACGATGGAACACTCAAATTGCGTCGAGATTCAATACATCGTCCTTCAGCCGACTTGTCTCCAAGAGTCTATTGCTGCCTCGGGCACCTTATGGTCGTTCTCCTTTGAATCTAGATTTTCGAATCCGACGCGAAACTGATAGTTAATTGCAACGTTCAGGGCCTCCTAATGACGATGGAACACTCAAATTGCGTCGAGATTGAATACATCGGCCACCAGCCGACTTGTTTCATAGGGTCTATTGCTGCCTGTGGCACCTTCTCATGTCAGTCTAGATTTTCGAATCCGACGCAAAACTGATAGTTAATTGTAAAGTGCAGGGCATTCTAATGAAGATGGAACACTCAAATTGCGTCGAGATTCAATACATGGTCCTCCAGAGGACTTGTTTCCTAGTGGATATTGCTGCCTCGGGAACCATATGGTCCGTCTCCTGTGAGTCCAGATTTTCGAATCCAAAGCGAGACTGATAGTTAATTGCAACGTTCAGGGCCTCCTAATGACGATGGAACACTCAAATTGCGTCGAGATTCAATACATCGTCCTTCAGCCGACTTGTCTCCAAGGGTCTATTGCTGCCTCGGGCACCTTATGGTCGTTCTCCTTTGAATCTAGATTTTTGAATCTGACGCGAAACTGATAGTTAATTGCAACGTTCAGGGCCTCCTAATGACGATGGAACACTCAAATTGCGTCGAGATTGAATTCATCGGCCACCAGCCGACTTGTTTCATAGGGTCTATTGCTGAATGTGGCACCTTCTCATGTCAGTCTAGATTTTCGAATCTGACGCAAAACTGATAGTTAATTGTAACGTGCAGGGCATCCTAATGACGATGGAACACTCTAATTGCGTCGAGATTCAATACATCGTCCTCCAGAGGACTAGTTTTCTAGTGGATATTGCTGCCTCGGGAACCATATGGTCCGTCTCCTGTGAGTCTAGATTTTCGAATCCGACGCGAAACTGATAGTTAATTGCAACGTTCAGGGCCTCCTAATGACGATGGAACACTCAATTTGCGTCGAGATTCAATACATCGTCCTCCAGCCGACTTGTCTTCAAGGGGATACTGCTCCCACGGGCACCATATTGTCCGTCTCCTGTGAGTCTAGATTTTCGAATCCGACGCGAAACTGATAGTTAATTGTAACGTCCAGGGCCTCTTAATAATGATGGAACACTCAAATTGCGTCGAGATTCAATACATCTTCCTTCAGCCGACTTATCTCCAAGGGTCTACTGCTGCCTCAGGCATCTTATAGTCGTTCTCCTGTGAGTCTAGATTTTCCAAATCCTACGCAATACTGATGGTTAATTGTAACGTTCAGGGCCTCCTAATGACGATGGAACACTCAAATTGCGTCGAGATTCAATACATCGTCCTTCAGCCGACTTGTCTCCAAGTGGATATTGTTGCCTCGGGAACCATATGGTCCGTCTCCTGTGAGTCTAAATTTTCGAATCCGGCGCGAGACTGATAGTTAATTGTAACGTTCAAGGCCCCCTAATGACCATGGAACACTCAAATTGCATCGAGATTCAATACATCGTCCTTCAGCCGACTTGTCTCCAAGAGTCCATTGCTGCCTCGGGCACCTTATGGTAGTTCTCCTTTGAATCTAGATTTTCGAATCCGACGCGAAACTGATAGTTAATTGCAACGTTCAGGGCCTCCTAATGACGATGGAACACTCAAATTGCGTCGAGATTGAATTCATCGGCCACCATCCGACTTGTTTCATAGGGTCTATTGCTGAATGTGGCACCTTCTCATGTCAGTCTAGATTTTCGAATCTGACGCAAAACTGATAGTTAATTGTAACGTGCAGGGCATCCTAATGACGATGGAACACTCTAATTGCGTCGAGATTCAATACATCGTCCTCCAGAGGACTAGTTTCCTAGTGGATATTGCTGCCTCGGGAACCATATGGTCCGTCTCCTGTGAGTCCAGATTTTCGAATCCAAAGCGAGACTGATAGTTAATTGTAACGTTCAGGGCCTCCTAATGACGATGGAACACTCAAATTGCGTCGAGATTCAATATATTGTCCTCCAGCCGACTTGCCTCCAAGGGTCTATTGCTGCCTCGGGCACTTAATGGTCGTTCTCCTGTAAGTCTAGATTGTCGAATTCGACGCAAAACTGATAGATACTTGTAACGTTCAGGGCCTCCTAATGACGATGGAACACTCAAATTTCGTCGAGACTCAGTTCATCGGCCTCCTGCCGACTTGTCTCCATGGGGATATTGCTGCCTCGGGCACCATATGGTCGTTATCCGGTGAGTTTAAATTTTCGAATCCGACACATAACTGATAGTTAATTGTAACGTTCAGTTCCTCCTAATGACGATGGAACACTCAAATTGCGTCGAGATACAATACATCGTCCTCCAGCCGACTTGACTCCAAGGGGATATTGCTCCCACGGGCACCATATAGTCCGTCTCCTGTGAGTCTAGATTTTCGAATCCGACGCGAAACTGATAGTAAATTGTAACGTCCAGGGCCTCCTAATAATGATGGAACACTCAAATTGCGTCGAGATTCAATACATCTTCCTTCAGCCGACTTGTCTCCAAGGGTCTACTGCTGCCTCGGGCATCTTATAGTCGTTCTCCTGTGAGTCTAGATTTTCCGAATCCTACGCAAAAGTGATGGTTAATTGTAACGTTCAGGGCCTCCTAATGACGATGGAACACTCAAATTGCGTCGAGATTCAATACATCGTCCTTCAGCCGACTTCTCTCCAAGTGGATATTGTTGCCTCGGGAACCATATGGTCCGTCTCCTGTGAGTCTAGATTTTCGAATCCGACGCGAGACTGATAGTTAATTGTAACGGTCAGGGCCTCCTAATAATGATGGAACACTCAAATTGCGTCGAGATTCAATACATCTTCCTTCAGCCGACTTGTCTCCAAGGGTCTACTGCTGCCTCGGGCATCTTATAGTCGTTCTCCTGTGAGTCTAGATTTTCCAAATCCTACGCAATACTGCTGGTTAATTGTAACGTTCAGGGCCTCCTAATGACGATGGAACACTCAAATTGCGTCGAGATTCAATACATCGTCCTTCAGCCGACTTGTCTCCAAGTGGATATTGTTGCCTCTGGAACCATATGGTCCGTCTCCTGTGAGTCTAGATTTTCGAATCCGACGCGAGACTGATAGTTAATTGTAACGTTCAAGGCCCCCTAATGACGATGGAACACTCAAATTGCATCGAGATTCAATACATCGTCCTTCAGCCGACTTGTCTCCAAGAGTCCATTGCTGCCTCGGGCACCTTATGGTCGTTCTCCTTTGAATCTAGATTTTCGAATCCGACGCGAAACTGATAGTTAATTGCAACGTTCAGGGCCTCCTAATGACGATGGAACACTCAAATTGCGTCGAGATTGAATACATCGGCCACCAGCCGACTTGTTTCATAGGGTCTATTGCTGCCTGTGGCACCTTCTCATGTCAGTCTAGATTTTCGAATCCGACGCAAAACTGATAGTTAATTGTAACGTGCAGGGCATCCTAATGACGATGGAACACTCAAATTGCGTCGAGATTCAATACATCGTCCTCCAGAGGACTTGTTTCCTAGTGGATATTGCTGCCTCGGGAACCATATGGTCCGTCTCCTGTGAGTCTAGATTTTCGAATCCAAAGCGAGACTGATAGTTCATTGTAACGTTCAGGGCCTCCTAATGATGATGGAACACTCAAATTGCGTCGAGATTCAATACATCGTCCTCCAGCCGACTTGCCTCCAAGGGTCTATTGCTGCCTCGGGCACCTTATGGTCGTTCTCCTTTGAATCTAGATTTTTGAATCCGACGAGAAACTGATAGTTAATTGCAACGTTCAGGGCCTCCTAATGACGATGGAACACTCAAATTGCATCGTGATTGAATACATCGGCCACCAGCCGACTTGTTTCATAGGGTCTATTGCTGCCTGTGGCACCTTCTCATGTCAGTCTAGATTTTCGAATCCGACGCAAAACTGATAGTTAATTGTAAAGTGCAGGGCATCCTAATGAAGATGGAACACTCAAATTGCGTCGAGATTCAATACATGGTCCTCCAGAGGACTTGTTTCCTAGTGGATATTGCTGCCTCGGGAACCATATGGTCCGTCTCCTGTGAGTCCAGATTTTCGAATCCAAAGCGAGACTGATAGTTAATTGCAACGTTCAGGGCCTCCTAATGACGATGGAACACTCAAATTGCGTCGAGATTCAATACATCGTCCTTCAGCCGACTTGTCTCCAAGGGTCTATTGCTGCCTCGGGCACCTTATGGTCGTTCTCCTTTGAATCTAGATTTTTGAATCTGACGCGAAACTGATAGTTAATTGCAACGTTCAGGGCCTCCTAATGACGATGGAACACTCAAATTGCGTCGAGATTGAATTCATCGGCCACCAGCCGACTTGTTTCATAGGGTCTATTGCTGAATGTGGCACCTTCTCATGTCAGTCTAGATTTTCGAATCTGACGCAAAACTGATAGTTAATTGTAACGTGCAGGGCATCCTAATGACGATGGAACACTCTAATTGCGTCGAGATTCAATACATCGTCCTCCAGAGGACTAGTTTCCTAGTGGATATTGCTGCCTCGGGAACCATATGGTCCGTCTCCTGTGAGTCTAGATTTTCGAATCCGACGCGAAACTGATAGTTAATTGCAACGTTCAGGGCCTCCTAATGACGATGGAACACTCAATTTGCGCCGAGATTCAATACATCGTCCTCCAGCCGACTTGTCTTCAAGGGGATACTGCTCCCACGGGCACCATATTGTCCGTCTCCTGTGAGTCTAGATTTTCGAATCCGACGCGAAACTGATAGTTAATTGTAACGTCCAGGGCCTCCTAATAATGATGGAACACTCAAATTGCGTCGAGATTCAATACATCTTCCTTCAGCCGACTTATCTCCAAGGGTCTACTGCTGCCTCAGGCATCTTATAGTCGTTCTCCTGTGAGTCTAGATTTTCCAAATCCTACGCAATACTGATGGTTAATTGTAACGCTCAGGGCCTCCTAATGACGATGGAACACTCAAATTGCGTCGAGATTCAATACATCGTCCTTCAGCCGACTTGTCTCCAAGTGGATATTGTTGCCTCGGGAACCATATGGTCCGTCTCCTGTGAGTCTAAATTTTCGAATCCGGCGCGAGACTGATAGTTAATTGTAACGTTCAAGGCCCCCTAATGACCATGGAACACTCAAATTGCATCGAGATTCAATACATCGTCCTTCAGCCGACTTGTCTCCAAGAGTCCATTGCTGCCTCGGGCACCTTATGGTCGTTCTCCTTCGAATCTAGATTTTCGAATCCGACGCGAAACTGATAGTTAATTGCAACGTTCAGGGCCTCCTAATGACGATGGAACACTCAAATTGCGTCGAGATTGAATTCATCGGCCACCATCCGACTTGTTTCATAGGGTCTATTGCTGAATGTGGCACCTTCTCATGTCAGTCTAGATTTTCGAATCTGACGCAAAACTGATAGTTAATTGTAACGTGCAGGGCATCCTAATGACGATGGAACACTCTAATTGCGTCGAGATTCAATACATCGTCCTCCAGAGGACTAGTTTCCTAGTGGATATTGCTGCCTCGGGAACCATATGGTCCGTCTCCTGTGAGTCCAGATTTTCGAATCCAAAGCGAGACTGATAGTTAATTGTAACGTTCAGGGCCTCCTAATGACGATGGAACACTCAACTTGCGTCGAGATTCAATATATCGTCCTCCAGCCGACTTGCTTCCAAGGGTCTATTGCTGCCTCGGGCACTTAATGGTCGTTCTCCTGTAAGTCTAAATTGTCGAATCCGACGCAAAACTGATAGATACTTGTAACGTTCAGGGCCTCCTAATGACGATGGAACACTCAAATTTCGTCGAGACTCAGTTCATCGGCCTCCTGCCGACTTGTCTCCATGGGGATATTGCTGCCTCGGGCACCATATGGTCGTTATCCGGTGAGTTTAAATTTTCGAATCCGACACATAACTGATAGTTAATTGTAACGTTCAGTTCCTCCTAATGACGATGGAACACTCAAATTGCGTCGAGATACAATACATCGTCCTCCAGCCGACTTGACTCCAAGGGGATATTGCTCCCACGGGCACCATATGGTCCGTCTCCTGTGAGTCTAGATTTTCGAATCCGACGCGAAACTGATAGTAAATTGTAACGTCCAGGGCCTCCTAATAATGATGGAACACTCAAATTGCGTCGAGATTCAATACATCTTCCTTCAGCCGACTTGTCTCCAAGGGTCTACTGCTGCCTCGGGCATCTTATAGTCGTTCTCCTGTGAGTCTAGATTTTCCGAATCCTACGCAAAAGTGATGGTTAATTGTAACGTTCAGGGCCTCCTAATGACGATGGAACACTCAAATTGCGTCGAGATTCAATACATCGTCCTTCAGCCGACTTCTCTCCAAGTGGATATTGTTGCCTCGGGAACCATATGGTCCGTCTCCTGTGAGTCTAGATTTTCGAATCCGACGCGAGACTGATAGTTAATTGTAACGTTCAGGGCCTCCTAATAATGATGGAACACTCAAATTGCGTCGAGATTCAATACATCTTCCTTCAGCCGACTTGTCTCCAAGGGTCTACTGCTGCCTCGGGCATCTTATAGTCGTTCTCCTGTGAGTCTAGATTTTCCAAATCCTACGCAATACTGATGGTTAATTGTAACGTTCAGGGCCTCCTAATGACGATGGAACACTCAAATTGCGTCGAGATTCAATACATCGTCCTTCAGCCGACTTGTCTCCAAGTGGATATTGTTGCCTCTGGAACCATATGGTCCGTCTCCTGTGAGTCTAGATTTTCGAATCCGACGCGAGACTGATAGTTAATTGTAACGTTCAAGGCCCCCTAATGACGATGGAACACTCAAATTGCATCGAGATTCAATACATCGTCCTTCAGCCGACTTGTCTCCAAGAGTCCATTGCTGCCTCGGGCACCTTATGGTCGTTCTCCTTTGAATCTAGATTTTCGAATCCGACGCGAAACTGATAGTTAATTGCAACGTTCAGGGCCTCCTAATGACGATGGAACACTCAAATTGCGTCGAGATTGAATACATCGGCCACCAGCCGACTTGTTTCATAGGGTCTATTGCTGCCTGTGGCACCTTCTCATGTCGGTCTAGATTTTCGAATCCGACGCAAAACTGATAGTTAATTGTAACGTGCAGGGCATCCTAATGACGATGGAACACTCAAATTGCGTCGAGATTCAATACATCGTCCTCCAGAGGACTTGTTTCCTAGTGGATATTGCTGCCTCGGGAACCATATGGTCCGTCTCCTGTGAGTCTAGATTTTCGAATCCAAAGCGAGACTGATAGTTAATTGTAACGTTCAGGGCCTCCTAATGATGATGGAACACTCAAATTGCGTCGAGATTCAATACATCGTCCTCCAGCCGACTTGCCTCCAAGGGTCTATTGCTGCCTCGTGCACTTTATGGTCGTTTTCCTGTAAGTCTAGATTGTCGAATCCGACGCAAAACTGATAGATACTTGTAACGTTCAGGGCCTCCTAATGACGATGGAACACTCAAATTTCGTCGAGACTCAGTTCATCGGCCTCCTGCCGACTAGTCTCCATGGGGATTTTGCTGCCTCGGGCACCATATTGTCGTTCTCCGGTGAGTTAAGATTTTCGAATCCGACACATAACTGATAGTTAATTGTAACGTTCAGTTCCTCCTAATGACGATGGAACACTCAAATTGCGTCGAGATTCAATACATCGTCCTCCAGCCGACTTGTCTCCAAGGGGATACTGCTCCCACGGGCACCATATTGTCCGTCTCCTGTGAGTCAAGATTTTCGAATCCGACGCGAAACTGATAGTTAATTGTAACGTCCAGGGCCTCCTAATAATGATGGAACACTCAAATTGCGTCGAGATTCAATACATCTTCCTTCAGCCGACTTGTCTCCAAGGGTCTACTGCTGCCTCGGGCATCTTATAGTCGTTCTCCTGTGAGTCTAGATTTTCCAAATCCTACTTAAAACTGATGGTTAATTGTAACGTTCAGGGCCTCCTAATGACGATGGAACACTCAAATTGCGTCGAGATTCAATACATCGTCCTCCAGAGGACTTGTTTCCTAGTGGATATTGCTGCCTCGGGAACCTTATGGTCCGTCTCCTGTGAGTCTAGATTTTCGAATCCAAAGCGAGACTGATAGTTAATTGTAACGTTCAGGGCCTCCTAATGACGATGGAACACTCAAATTGCGTCGAGAATCAATACAGCGTCCTTCAGCCAACTTGTCTCCAAGGGTCTATTGCTGCCTCGGGCACCTTATGGTCGTTCTCCTTTGAATCCAGATTTTTGAATCCGACGAGAAACTGATAGTTAATTGCAACGTTCAGGGCCTCCTAATGACGATGGAACACTCAAATTGCGTCGAGATTGAATACATCGGCCACCAGCCGACTTGTTTCATAGGGTCTATTGCTTAATGTGGCACCTTCTCATGTCAGTCTAGATTTTCGAATCTGACGCAAGACTGATAGTTAATTGTAACGTTCAGGGCATCCTAATGACGATGGAACACTCTAATTGCGTCGAGATTCAATACATCGTCCTCCAGAGGACTAGTTTCCTAGTGGATATTGCTGCCTCGGGAACCATATGGTCCGTCTCCTGTGAGTAAAGATTTTCGAATCCAAAGCGAGACTGATAGTCAATTGTAACGTTCAGGGCCTCCTAATGACGATGGAACACTCAAATTGCGTCGAGATTCAATACATCGTCCTCCAGCCGACTTGCCTCCAAGGGTCTATTGCTGCCTCGGGCATCTTATAGTCGTTCTCCTGCGAGTCTAGATTTTCCGAATCCTACGCAAAATTGCGTCGAGACACAATACATCGTCCTCCAGCCGACTTGACTCCAAGGGGATATTGCTCCCACGGGCACCATATGGTCCGTCTCCTGTGAGTCTAGATTTTCGAATCCGACGCGAAACTGATAGTAAATTGTAACGTCCAGGGCCTCCTAATAATGATGGAACACTCAAATTGCGTCGAGATTCAATACATCTTCCTTCAGCCGACTTGTCTCCAAGGGTCTACTGCTGCCTCGGCCATCTTATAGTCGTTCTCCTGTGAGTCTAGATTTTCGAATCCGGCGCGAAACTGATAGTTAATTGCAACGTTCAGGGCCTCCTAATGACGATGGAACACTCAAATTGCGTCGAGATTCAATACATCGGCCACCAGCCGACTTGTTTCATAGGGTCTATTGCTGCCAGTGGCACCTTCTCATGTCAGTCTAGATTTTCGAATCCGATGCAAAACTGATAGTTAATTGTAACGTGCAGGGCACCCTAATGACGATGGAACACTCAAATTGCGTCGAGATTCAATACATCGTCCTCCAGCCGACTTGCCTCCAAGGGTCTATTGCTGCCTCGGGCACTTTATGGTCGTTCTCCTGCAAGTCTAGATTGTCGAATCCGACGCAAAACTGATAGATACTTGTAACGTTCAGGGCCTCCTAATGACGATGGAACACTCAAATTTCGTCGAGACTCGGTTCATCGGCCTCCTGCCGACTAGTCTCCATGGGGATTTTGCTGCCTCGGGCACCATATGGTCGTTCTCCGGTGAGTTTAGATTTTCGAATCCGACACATAACTGATAGTTAATTGTAACGTTCAGCCCCTCCTAATGACGATGGAACACTCAAATTGCGTCGAGATTCAATACATCTTCCTTCAGCCGACTTGTCTCCAAGTGGATATTGTTGCCTCGGGAACCATATGGTCCGTCTCCTGTGAGTCTAGATTTTCGAATCCGACGCGAGACTGATAGTTAATTGTAACGTTCAGGGCCCCCTAATGACGATGGAACACTCAAATTGCGTCGAGATTCAGTACATCGTCCTTCAGCCGACTTGTCTCCAAGGGTCTATTGCTGCCTCGGGCACCTTATGGTCGTTCTCCTTTGAATCTAGATTTTCGAATCCGACGCGAAACTGATAGTTAATTGCAACGTTCAGGGCCTCCTAATGACGATGGAACACTCAATTTGCGTCGAGATTCAATACATCGTCCTCCAGCCGACTTGTCTTCAAGGGGATACTGCTCCCACGGGCACCATATTGTCCGTCTCCTGTGAGTCTAGATTTTCGAATCCGACGCGAAACTGATAGTTAATTGTAACGTCCAGGGCCTCCTAATAATGATGGAACACTCAAATTGCGTCGAGATTCAATACATCTTCCTTCAGCCGACTTGTCTCCAAGGGTCTACTGCTGCCTCGGGCATCTTATAGTCGTTCGCCTGTGAGTCTAGATTTTCCAAATCCTACGCAATACTGATGGTTAATTGTAACGTTCAGGGCCTCCTAATGACGATGGAACACTCAAATTGCGTCGAGATTCAATACATCGTCCTTCAGCCGACTTGTCTCCAAGTGGATATTGTTGCCTCTGGAACCATATGGTCCGTCTCCTGTGAGTCTAGATTTTCGAATCCGACGCGAGACTGTTAGTTAATTGTAACGTTCAAGGCCCCCTAATGACGATGGAACACTCAAATTGCATCGAGATTCAATACATCGTCCTTCAGCCGACTTGTCTCCAAGAGTCCATTGCTGCCTCGGGCACCTTATGGTCGTTCCCTTTGAATCTAGATTTTCGAATCCGACGCGAAACTGATAGTTAATTGCAACGTTCAGGGCCTCCTAATGTCGATGGAACACTCAAATTGCGTCGAGATCGAATACATCGGCCACCAGCCGACTTGTTTCATAGGGTCTATTGCAGCCTGTGGCACCTTCTCATGTCAGTCTAGATTTTCGAATCCGACGCAAAACTGATAGTTAATTGTAACGTGCAGGGCATCCTAATGACGATGGAACACTCAAATTGCGTCGAGATTCAATACATCGTCCTCCAGAGGACTTGTTTCCTAGTGGATATTGCTGCCTCGGGAACCATATGGTCCGTCTCCTGTGAGTCTAGATTTTCGAATCCAAAGCGAGACTGATAGTTAATTGTAACGTTCAGGGCCTCCGAATGACGATGGAACACTCAAATTGCGTCGAGATTCAATACATCGTCCTTCAGCCGACTTGTCTCCAAGGGTCTATTGCTGCCTCGGGCACCTTATGGTCGTTCTCCTTTGAATCTAGATTTTTGAATCCGACGCGAAACTGATAGTTAATTGCAACGTTCAGGGCCACCTAATGACGATGGAACACTCAAATTGCGTCGAGATTCAATACATCGTCCTCCAGCCGACTTGCCTCCAAGGGTCTATTGCTGCCTCGGGCACCTTATGGTCGTTCTCCTGTAAGTCTAGATTGTCGAATCCGACGCAAAACTGATAGATACTTGTAACGTTCAGGGCCTCCTAATGACGATGGAACACTAAAATTTCGTCGAGACTCAGTTCATTGGCCTCCTGCCGACTTGTCTCCTTGGGGATATTGCTGCCTCGGGCACCATATGGTCGTTCTCCGGTGAGTTTAGATTTTCGAATCCGACACATAACTGATAGTTAATTGTAACGTTCAGTTCCTCCTCAAATTGCGTCGAGATACAATACATCGTCCTCCAGCGACTTGTCTCCAAGGGGATATTGCTCCCAAGGGCACCATATGGTCCGTCTCCTGTGAGTCTAGATTTTCGAATCCGACGCGAAACTGATAGTAAATTGTAACGTCCAGGGCCTCCTAATAATGATGGAACACTCAAATTGCGTCAAGATTCAATACATCTTCCTTCAGCCGACTTGTCTCCAAGGGTCTATTGCTGCCTCGGGCATCTTATAGTCGTTCTCCTGTGAGTCTAGATTTTCCGAATCCTACGCAAAAGTGATGTTTAATTGTAACGTTCAGGGCCTCCTAATGACGATGGAACACTCAAATTGCGTCGAGATTCAATACATCGTCCTTCAGCCGACTTGTCTCCAAGTGGATATTGTTGCCTCGGGAACCATATGGTCCGTCTCCTGTGAGTCTAGATTTTCGAATCCGACGCGAGACTGGTAGTTAATTGTAACGTTCAGGGCCCCCTAATGACGATGGAACACTCAAATTGCGTCGAGAGTCAATTCATCGTCCTTCAGCCGACTTGTCTCCAAGGGTCTATTGCTGCCTCGGGCACCTTATGGTCGTTCTCCTTTGAATCTAGATTTTCGAATCCGACGCGAAACTGATAGTTAATTGCAACGTTCAGGGCCTCCTAATGACGATGGAACACTCAAATTGCGTCGAGATTGAATACATCGGCCACCAGCCGACTTGTTTCATAGGGTCTATTGCTGCCTGTGGCACCTTCTCATGTCAGTCTAGATTTTCGAATCCGACGCAAAACTGATAGTTAATTGTAACGTGCAGGGCATCCTAATGACGATGGAACACTCTAATTGCGTCGAGATTCAATACATCGTCCTCCAGAGGACTTGTTTCCTAGTGGATATTGCTGCCTCGGGAACCTTATGGTCCGTCTCCTGTGAGTCTAGATTTTCGAATCCAAAGCGAGACTGATAGTTAATTGTAACGTTCAGGGCCTCCTAATGACGATGGAACACTCAAATTGCGTCGAGAATCAATACATCGTCCTTCAGCCGACTTGTCTCCAAGGGTCTATTGCTGCCTCGGGCACCTTATGGTCGTTCTCCTTTGAATCTAGATTTTTGAATCCGACGCGAAACTGATAGTTAATTGCAACGTTCAGGGCCTCCTAATGACGATGGAACACTCAAATTGCGTCGAGATTGAATACATCGGACACCAGCCGACTTGTTTCATAGGGTCTATTGCTGAATGTGGCACCTTCTCATGTCAGTCTAGATTTTCGAATCTGACGCAAGACTGATAGTTAATTGTAACGTGCAGGGCATCCTAATGACGATGGAACACTCTAATTGCGTCGAGATTCAATACATCGTCCTCCAGAGGACTAGTTTCCTAGTGGATATTGCTGCCTCGGGAACCATATGGTCCGTCTCCTGTGAGTGTAGATTTTCGAATCCAAAGCGAGACTGATAGTTAATTGTAACGTTCAGGGCCTCCTAATGACGATGGAACACTCAAATTGCGTCGAGATTCAATACATCGTCCTCCAGCCGACTTGCCTCCAAGGGTCTATTGCTGCCTCGGGCACTTTATGGTCGTTCTCCTGTAAGTCTAGATTGTCGAATCCGACGCAAAACTGATAGATACTTGTAACGTTCAGGGCCTCCTAATAACGATGGAACACTCAAATTTCGTCGAGACTCAGTTCATCGGCCTCCTGCCGACTTGTCTCCATGGGGATATTGCTGCCTCGGGCACCATATGGTCGTTCTCCGGTGAGTTTAGATTTTCGAATCCGACACATAACTGATAGTTAATTGTAACGTTCAGTTCCTCCTAATGACGATGGAACACTCAAATTGCGTCGAGATACAGTACATCGTCCTCCAGCCGACTTCTCTCCAAGGGGATATTGCTCCCACGGGCACCATATGGTCCGTCTCCTGTGAGTCTAGATTTTCGAATCCGACGCGAAACTGATAGTAAATTGTAACGTCCAGGGCCTCCTAATAATGATGGAACACTCAAATTGCGTCGAGATTCAATACATCTTCCTTCAGCCGACTTGTCTCCAAGGGTCTACTGCTGCCTCGGGCATCTTATAGTCGTTCTCCTGTGAGTCTAGATTTTCCGAATCCTACGCAAAAGTGATGGTTAATTGTAACGTTCAGGACCTCCTAATGACGATGGAACACTCAAATTGCGTCGAGATTCAATACATCGTCCTTCAGCCGACTTGTCTCCAAGTGGATATTGTTGCCTCGGGAACCATATGGTCCGTCTCCTGTGAGTCTAGATTTTCGAATCCGACGCGAGACTGATAGTTAATTGTAACGTTCAGGGCCCCCTAATGACGATGGAACACTCAAATTGCGTCGAGATTCAATACATCGTCCTTCAGCCGACTTGTCTCCAAGGGTCTATTGCTGCCTCGGGCACCTTATGGTCGTTCTCCTTTGAATATAGATTTTCGAATCCGACGCGAAACTGATAGTTAATTGCAACGTTCAGGGCCTCCTAATGACGATGGAACACTCAAATTGCGACGAGATTAAATACATCGGCCACCAGCCGACTTGTTTCATAGGGTCTATTCCTGCCTGTGGCACCTTCTCATGCCAGTCTAGATTTTCGAAACCGACGCAAAACTGATAGTTAATTGTAACGTGCAGGGCATCCTAATGACGATGGAACACTCAAATTGCGTCGAGATTCAATACATCGTCCTCCAGCCGACTTGTCTCCAAGGTGATATTCCTCCCACGGGCACCATATGGTCCGTCTCTTGCGAGTCTAGATTTTCGAATACGACGCGAAACTAATTGTTAATTGTAACGTCCAGGGCCTCCTAATAATGATGGAACACTCAAATTGCGTCGAGATTCAATACATCTTCCTTCAGCCGACTTGTCTCCAAGGGGCTATTGCTGCCTCGGGCACCTTATAGTCGTTCTCCTGTGAGTCTAGATTTTCAGAATCCTACGCAAAACTGATGGTTAATTGTAACGTTCAGGGCCTCCCAATGACGATAGAACACTCAAATTGCGTCGAGATTTAATACATCGTCCTCCAGCCGACTTGTCTCCAAGTGGATATTGCTGCCTCGGGAACCATGTGGTCCGTCTCCTGTGAGTCTAGATTTTCGAATCCGACGCGAGACTGATAGTTTATTGTAACGTTCAGGGCCTCCTAATGACGATGGAACACTCAAATTGCGTCGAGATTTAGTACATCGTCCTCCAGCCGACTTGTCTCCAAGTGGATATTGCTGACTCGGATCCATACGGTCGGTCTCCTGTTAGTCTAGATTTTTCAATCCGACGCGAAACTGATAGTTAATTGTAACGTCCAGGGCCTCCTAATAATGATGGAACAAACAAATTGCGTCGAGATTCAATACATCTTCCTTCAGCCGACTTGTATCCAAGGGTCTATTGCTGCCTCGGGCACCTTATGGTCGTTCTCCTGTGAGTGTAGATTTTCGAATCCTACGCAAAACTGATGGTTAATTGTAACGTTCAGGGCCTCCTAATGACGATGGAACACTCAAATTGCGTCGAGATTCAATACATCTTTCTCCAGCCGACTTGTCTCCAAGTGGATATAGCTGCCTCGGTAACCATATGGTCCGTCTCCTGTGAGTCTAGATTTTCGAATCCGACGCGAGACTGATAGTTAATTGTAACGGTCAGGGCCTCCTAATGACAAAGGAACACTCTAATTGCGTCGAGATTCAATACATCGTCCTTCAGCCGACTTGTCTCCAAGTGGATATTGCTGCCTCGGGAACCATATGGTCCGTCTCCTGTGAGTCTAGATTATCGATTCCGACGCGAGACTGATAGTTAATTGTAACGTTCAGCGCCTCCTAATGACGATGGAACACTCAAATTGCGTCGAGATTCAATACATCGGCCACCAGCCGACTTGTTTCATAGGGTCTATTGCTGCCTGTGGCACCTTCTCATGTCAGTCTAGATTTTCGAATCCGACGCAAAACTGATAGTTAATTGTAACGTTCAGCTCCTCCTAATGACGATATAACACTCAAATTGCGTCGAGATATAATGCATCGCCCTTCAGCCGACTTGTCTCCAAAGGTCTATTGCTGCCTCGGGCACCTTATGGTCGCCCTCCTGTAAGTCTAGATTGTCGAATCCGACTAAAAACTTATAGTTAATTGTAACGTTCAGGGCTACTAATGACGATGAAACACTCAAATTGCGTCGAGATTCAATACATCGACCTTCAGCCGACTTGTCTCCAAAGGTCTATTGCTTACTCAGGCACCTTATGGTTCTCCTCCTGTGAGTCTAGATTTTCGAATCCGACGCATAACTGATAGTTAATTTTAACGTTTAGCGCCTCCTGATGACGATAGAACACTCGAATTGCGTCGAGATTCAATACATCGTCCTCCAGCCGACTTGTCTACAAGGGGATATTGCTGCCTCAGCCACTATATTGTCCTTCCCTGTGATTCTAGATTTTCGAATCCGACGCGAAACTGATAGTTAATTGTAACGTTCAGGGCCCCCGAATGACGATGGAACACTCAAATTGCGTCGAGATTCAATACATCGTCCTCCAGCCGACTTGTCTCCATGGTCATATTGCTCCTACGGGCAGCATATGGTCCGTCTCCTGTGAGTCTAGATTTTCGTATCCGACGCAAAACTGATAGTTAATTGTAACGTTCAGAGCCTCCTAATTACGATGGAACACTCAAATTGCGTCGATATTTAATACATCGTCCTTCAGCCGACTTGTCTCCAAAGGTCTATTGCTGCCTCGGGCACCTTATGGTCGTTCTCCTTTCCTTTGAGTCTGGATTTTCGAATCCAACGCAAAACTGATTGTAACGTTCAGGGCCTCCTAATGACGATGGGACACTCTAATTCCGTCGATATTCAATACATCGGCCTCCAGCCGACTTGCCTCCAAGGGGATATTGCTGCCTCTGGCACCATATGGTCCGTCTCCTGTGAGTCTAGATTTTCGAATCCGACACGTAACTGATAGTTAAATGTAACGTTCAGGGCCTCCTAATGACGATGGAACACTCAAATTGCGTCGAGATTCATTACATCGTCCTCCAGCCGATTTGTCTCCAAGGGTAAATTGCTGCTTCGGGCACCGTATGTTCCGTCTCCCGTGAGTCTAGATTTTCGTATCTGACGCGAAACTGATATTTAATTGTAACGTTCAGGGCCACCTAATGACGATGGAACGCTTAAATTGCGTCTAGATTCAGTACATCGTCCTTCAGCCGACTTGTCTCCAAGGGTCTATTGCTGCCTCGGGCACCTTATGGTCGTTCTCCTGTGAGTCTACATTTTCGAATTATGACGCAAAACTGATAGTTAATTGCAACGTTCAGGGCTTCCTAATGACGATGGAACACTAAAATTGCGTCGAGATTCAATACAACGTCCTTCAGCCGACTTGTCTCCAAGGGTCTATTGCTCCCTCGGGCACCTTATGGTCGTTCTCCTTTGAGTCTAGATTTTCGAATCCGTCGCAAAACTGATAGTTAATTGTATCGTTCAGGGCCTCCTAATGACGATGGAACATTCGAATTGTGTCGAGATTCAGTACAACGTCCTCCAGCCGACTTGTGTCCGGGTATATTGGTGCCTCGGGCACTTTATGGTCGTTCTCCTGTAAGTCTAGATTGTCGAATCCGACGCAAAACTGATAGATACTTGTAACGTTCAGGGCCTCCTAATAACGATGGAACACTCAAATTGCGTCGCGATTCAATACATCGGCCACCAGCCGACTTGTTTCATAGGGTCTATTGCTGCCTGTGGCACCTTCTCCTGTGAGTCTAGATTTTCGAATCCGACGCAATACTGATAGTTAATTGTAACGTGCAGGGGGATCCTAATGACGATGGAACACTCAAATTGCATCGAAATTCAATACATCGTCCTCCAGCCGACTTGTCTCGAAGGGGATATTGCTGCCTCGGTCACCTTATGGTCCTTCTCCTGTAAGTCTAGATTGTCGAATCCGACGCAAAACTGATAGTTAATTGTAACGTTCAGGGCCTCCTAATGACGATGGAACACTCAAATCGTGTCGTGACTCAATACATCGCCCTTCAGCCGACTTTTCTCCAAAGGTCTATTGGTGCCTGTGGCACCTAATGGACTTTCTCCTGTGAGTCTAGATTTTCGAATCCGACGCAAAACTGATGGTCAATTTAACGTCCAGGGCCTCCTAATAATGATGGAACACTCAAATTGCGTCGAGATTCAATACATCTTCCTTCAGCCGACTTGTCTCCAAGGGTCTATTGCTGCCTCGGGCACCTTATAGTCGTTCTCCTGTGAGTCTAGATTTTCCGAATCCTACGCAAAACTGATGATTAATTGTAACGTTCAGGGCCTCCTAATGACGATGGAACACTCTAATTGCGTCGAGATTCAATACATCGGCCACCAGCCGACTTGTTTCATAGGGTCTATTGCTGCCTGTGGCACCTTCTCATTTCAGTCTAGATTTTCGAATCCGACGCAAAACTGATAGTTAATTGTAACGTGCAGGGCATCCTAATGACGATGGAACACTCAAATTGCGTCGAGATTTAATACATTGTCCTCCAGCCGACTTGTCTCCAAGTGGATATTGCTGCCTCGGGAAACATATGGTCCGTCTCCTGTGAGTCTAGTTTTTCGAATCCGACGCGAGACTGATAGTTTATTGTAACGTTCAGGGCCTCTTAATGACGAAGGAACACTCAAATTTCGTCGAGATTCAATACATCGTCCTCCAGCCACTTGTCTCCAAGGGGATATTGTTGCCCCGGGCACCATATGGTCCGTCTCCTGTGAGTCTAGATTTTCGAATCCGACGCGAAACAGATGGTTAATTGTAACATTCGGAGCCTCCTAATGACTATGGAACACTCGAATTGCGTCGAGATTCAATACGTCGTCCTCCAGCCGACTTGTCTCCAAGGGGATATTGCTGCCTCGGACACCATATGGTCCGTCTCCTGTGAGTCTAGATTTTCGAATCCGACGCGAAACTGATAGTTAATTGTAACGTCCAGGGCCACCTAATAATGATGGAACACTCAAATTGCGTCGAGATTCAATACATCTTCCTTCAGCCGACTTGTATCCAAGGGTCTATTGCTGACTCGGGCACCTTATGGTCGTTCTCCTTTGAGTCTGGAATTTCGAATCCAACGCAAAACTGATTGTAACGTTCAGGGCCTCTTAATGACGATGGAACACTCAAATTCCGTCGAGATTCAATACATCGGCCTCCAGCCGACTTGTCTCCAAGGGGATATTGCTGCCTCGGGCACCATATGGTCCGTCTCCTGTGAGTGTAGATTTTCGAATCCGACACGAAACTGATAGTTAAATGTAACATTCAGGGCCTCCTAATGACGATGGAACACTCGAATTGCGTCGAGATTCAATACATCGTCCTCCAGGCGACTTGTGTCCAAGGGTATATTGGTGCCTCGGGCACTTTCTGGTCGTTCTCCTGTAAGTCTAGAATGTCGAATCCGACGAAAACTGATAGTTAATTGTAACGTTCAGGGCCTCCTAATGACGATGGAACACTCAAATTACGTCGAGATTCAATACATCGCCCTTCAGCCGACTTGTCTCCAAAGGTCTATTGGTGCCTGTGGCACCTAATGGACTTTCTCTTGTGAGTCTAGATTTTCGAATCCGACGCAAAACAGATAGTTAATTGTAGCGTTCTGGGCCTCCTAATGACGATGGAACACTCAAATTGCGTCGAGATTTATTTCATCGTCCTCCAGCCGATTTGTCTCCAAGGGTATATTGCTGCTTCGGGCACCGTATGTTCCGTCTCCTGTGAGTCTAGATTTTCGTATCCGACGCGAAACTGATATTTAATTGTAACGTTCAGGGCCACCTAATGACGATGGAACCCTTAAATTGCGTCCACATTCAGTACATCGTCCTTCAGCCGACTTGTCTCCAAGGGTCTATTGCTGCCTCGGGCACCTTATGGTCGTTCTCCTGTGAGTCTAGATTTTCGAATTATGACGCAAAACTGATAGTTAATTGTAACGTTCAGGGCTTCCTAATGACGATGGAACACTCAAATTGCGTCGAGATTCAATACTACGTCCTTCAGCCGACTTGTCTCCAAGGGTCTATTGCTCCCTCGGGCACCTTATGGTCGTTCTCCTTTGAGTCTAGATTTTCGAATCCGACGCAAAACTGATAGATACTTGTAACGTTCAGGGCCTCCGAATAACGATGGAACACTCAAATTGCGTCGAGATTCAATACATCGGCTACCAGCCGACTTGTTTCATAGGGTCTATTGCTGCCTGTGGCACCTTCTCCTGGGAGTCTAGATTTTCGAATCCGACGCAAAACTGATAGTTAATTGTAACGTGCAGGGCATCCTAATGATGATGGAACACTCAAATTGCGTCGAGATACAATACATCGTCCTCCAGCCGACTTGTCTCCAAGGGGATATTGCTGCCTCGGTCACCTTATGGTCGTTCTCCTGTAAATCTAGATTGTCGAATCCGACGCAAAACTGACAGTTAATTGTAACGTTCAGGGCCTCTAAATGACGATGGAACACTGAAATTGTGTCGTGATTCAATACATCGCCCTTCAGCCGACTTTTCTCCAAGGGTCTATTGCTGCCTCGGGCATCTTATGTTTGTTCTCTTGCGAGTCTAGATTTTTGAATCCGACGCATAACTGATAGTTAATTTTAACGTTTAGCGCCTCCTGATGACGATGGGACACTCAAATTGTGGCGAGATTCAATACATCGGCCTCCAGCCGACTTGTCTACAAGGGGATATTGCTGCCTCGGGCACTATATTGTCCATCCCTGTGAGTCTAGATTTTCGAATGAGACGCGAAACAGATAGTTAATCGTAACGTTCACGGTCTACTAGTGACGAACATTCAAATTGCGTCGAGATTCAATACATCGTCCTCCAGACAACTTGTCTCCAAGGGTTTTTGCTGCCTCGGGCAACTTATGGTCGTTCTCCTGTGAGTCTAGATTTTCGTATCCGACGCAAAACTGATAGTTAATTGTGGAGTTCAGGGCCTCCTAATTACGATGGAACACTCAAATTGCGTCGAGATTCAACACATCGTCCTTCAGCCGACTTGTCTCCAAACGTCTATTGCTGCCTCGGGCACCTTATGGACGTTCTGATTTGAGTCTGGATTTTCGAATCCAACGCAAAACTGATTGTAACGTTCAGGGCCTCCTAATGACGCTGGAACACAGAAATTCTGTCGAGATTCAAAACATCGGCATCCAGCCGACTTGTCTCCAAGGGGATATTGCTGCCTCGGGCACCATTTTGTCCGTCTCCAGTGTGTCTAGATTTTTGAATCCGACGCGAAACTGATAGTTAAATGTAACATTCAGGGCCTCCTAATGACGATGGAACACTCGAATTGCGTCGAGATTCAATACATCGTCCTCCAGGCGACTTGGGTCCAAGGGTATATTGGTGCCTCGGGCACTTTATGGTCGTTCTCCTGTAAGTCTAGATTGTCGAATCCGACGCAAAACGGATAGTTAATTGTAACGTTCAGGGTCTCCTAATGATGATGGGACACTCAAATTGCGTCGAGAATTAATACATTAACCTCCAGCCGACTCGTCTCCAAGGGGATATTGCTGTCTCGGGTAGCTTATGGCCCGTGTCATGTGAGTCTAGATTTTCGAAACTGACGCAAAACTGATGGTTCATTGTAACGATCAGGGTCTCCTAATGATGATGGAACACTCAAATTGTTTCGAGATTCAATACATCGTCCTTCAGCCGACTTGTCTCCAAGGGTCTATTGCTGCCTCGGGCACCTTATGGTCGTTCTCCTTTGAGTCTAGATTTTCGAATTGGTCGCAAAACTGATAGTTAATTGTAACATTCAGGGCCTCCTAATGACGATGGAACACTCGAAATGTGTCGAGATTCAATACAACGTCCTCCAGCCGACTTGTGTCCAAGGGTATATTGGTGCCTCGGGCACTTTATGGTCGTTCTCCTGTAAGTCTAGATTGTCGAATCCGACGCAAAACTGATAGTTAATTGTAATGTTCAGGGCCTCCTAATGATGATGGAACACTCAAATTGCTTCGGGAATCAATACATTAACCTCCAGCCGACTCGGCTCCAAGGGGATATTGCTGTCTCGGGCTCCTTATGGTCCGTGTCATGTGAGTCTAGATTTTCGTATCTGACGCAAGACTGATGGTTAATTGTAACGATCAGGGTCTCCTAATGATGATGGAACACTCAAATTGTGTCGAGATTCAATACGTCGTCCTCCAGCCGACTTGCCTCCATGGGCATATTGCTCCCACGGGCAGCATATGGTCCGTCTCCTGTGAGTCTAGATTTTCGTATCCGACGCGAAACTGATAGTTAAATGTAACATTCAGGGCCTCCTAATGACGATGGAACACTCGAATTGCGTCGAGATTCAATACATCGTCCTCCAGGCGACTTGTGTCCAAGGGTATATTGGTGCCTCGGGCACTTTATGGTCGTTCTCCTGTAAGTCTATATTGTCGAATCCGACGCAAAGCTGATAATTAATTGTAACGTTCAGGGCCTCCTAATGATGATGGAACACTCAAATTGCGTCGAGAATCAATACATTAACCTGTAGCCGACTCGGCTCCAAGGGGATATTGCTGTCTCGGGCACCTTATGGTCCGTGTCATGTGAGTCTAGATTTTCGAATCTGACGCAAGACTGATAGTTAATTGTAACGATCAGGGTCTCCTAATGATGATGGAACACTCAAATAGTGTCGAGATTCAATACATCGTCCTTCAGCCGACTTGTCTCCATAGGTCTATTGCTGCCACGTGCAGCTTTTGGTCGTCTTCCTGTGAGAATAGATTTTCGAATCCGACGTAAAACAGATAGTAAATTGTAACGTTCATGCCCTCCTAATGACGATGGAACACTCAAATTGCGTCGAGATTCAATACATCGTCCTCCAGCCGACTCGTCTCCAAGGGGATTTGATGCATCGGGCATCATATTTTCCGTCTCCTGTGAGTCTAGATTTTCCAATCCGACGAGGAACTGATAGTTAATTGTAACGTTCAGCGCCTCCTAATGACGATGGAACACTCAAATTGCGTCGAGATTCAATACATCGTTCTCTAGCCGACTTGTCTCCAAGGGTCTATTGCTGTCTCGGGCACCTTATGGTCGCTCTCCTGTGAGTCTAGATTTTCAAATCCGACGCAAATCTGATAGTTAATTGTATCGTTCAGCGCCTCCTATTGACGATGGAACACTCAAATTGCGTCGAGATTCAATACATCGTTCTCTAGCCGACTTGTCTCCAAGGGGATATTGCTGCCTCGGGCACCATATGGTCCGTCTCCTGTGAGTCCCGATATTCGAATTCACGCGAAACTGATAGTTAATTGTAACATTCAGGGCCTCCAAATGACAATGGAACACTCAAATTGCGTCGAGATTGAACACATCGTCCTTGTGCCGATTTGTCTCCAAGGGTCTATTGGTGCCCTGGGCACTTTATGGTCGTTCTCCTGTGTCTAGATTTTCGAATCCAACGCAAAACGGATAGTTAATTGCAATGATCAGGGCCTCCTAATGACGATGGAACACTCAAACTGTGTCGAGATTCAATACATCGTCCTCTAGCCGACTTGTCTACAAGGCGATATTGCTGCCTCGGGCACTATATAGTCCCTCCCTGTGTGTCTATATTTTCGAATCAGACGCGAAACTGATAGTTAATTGTAACGTTCACGGCTTCCTAATGACGATGGAACATCAAATTGCTTCGAGATTCAATACATCTTCCTTCAGCCGACTTGTCTCCAAGGGTCTATTGCTGCCTCGGGCACCTTATGGTCACTCTCCTGTGAGTCTAGATTTTCAAATCCGACGCAATTCTGATAGTTAATTGTTACGTTCAGGGCCCCCGAGTGACGATGGAACACTCAAATAGCGTCGAGATTCAATACATCGTCATCCAGCCGACTTGCCTCCAAGGGTCTATTGCTGCCTCGGGCACCTTATGGTCGTTCTCCTGTGAGTGTAGATTTTCAAATCCGACGCAAATCTGATAGTTAATTGTTACGTTCAGGGCCCCCGAGTGACGATGGAACACTCAAATTGCGACGAGATTCAATACATCGTCATCCAGCCGACTTGTCCTCAAGGGTCTATTGTTGCCTCGGGGTCCATTTGGTCGTTCTCCTGTAAGTCTAGATTGTCGAATCCGACGCTAAACTGATAGTTACTTGTAACGTTCAGGCCCTCCTAATGACGATGGAACACTCAAATTGCATCGGGATTCAATACATCGTCCTCCAGCCGACTTGTCTCCAAGTTGATATTGCTGCCTCGAGCACCATATGGTCCGTCTCCTGTGGGTCCCGATTTTCGAATCCGCGCGAAACTGATAGTTAATTGCAACATTCAGGGCCTCCAAATGACAATGGAACACTCAAATTGCGTCGAGATTGAACACATCGTCCTTGTGCCGATTTGTCCCAAGGGTCTATTGGTGCCTCGGGCACTTTATGGTCGTTCTCCTGTGTCTAGATTTTCGAATCAAACGAAAAACTGATAGTTAATTGCAATGATCAGGGCCTCCTAATGACGATGGAACACTCAATTTGCGTCGAGATTCAATATATCGTCCTCCAGCCGACTTGTCTCCAAGGGGATATTGCTGCATCGGGCATCATATGGTCCGTCTCCTGTGAGTCTAGATTTTCGAATACGACGCGAAACTGATAGTTAAATGTAACATTCAGCGCCTCCTAATGACGATGGAACACTCGAATTGGGTCGAGATTCAATACATCGTCCTCCAGCCGACTTGTCTCCAAGGGGATATTGCTGCCTCGGTCACCTTATGGTCGTTCTCCTGTAAATCTAGATTGTCGAATCCGACGCAAAACTGATAGTTAATGGTAACGTATAGGGCCTCCTAATGACGATGGAACACTCAAATTGTGTCGTGATTCAATACATCGCAGTTCAGCCGAATTTTCTCCAAAGGTCTATTGGTGCCGGTGGCACCTAATGGACTTTCTCCTGTGAGTCTAGATTTTCTTATCCGACGCCAAACTGATAGTTAATTGTAACGTTCAGGCCCTCCTAATGACGATGGAACACTCAAATTGCATCGGGATTCAATACATCGTCCTCCAGCCGACTTGTCTCCAAGTTGATATTGCTGCCTCGAGCACCATATGGTCCGTCTCCTGTGGGTCCCGATTTTCGAATCCGCGCGAAACTGATAGTTAATTGCAACATTCAGGGCCTCCAAATGACAATGGAACACTCAAATTGCGTCGAGATTGAACACATCGTCCTTGTGCCGATTTGTCTCCAAGGGTCTATTGCTGCCTCGGGCACCATATGGTCCTTCTCCTGTGAGTCTAGATTATCGAATCCGACGCGAAACTGATAGTTAATTATAACGTCCAGGGCCTCCTATTGACGAAGGAACACCCAAATTCCGTCGATATTCGTTACATCGACCTTCAGCCGACCTGTCTCCAAGGGTCTATTGCTGCCTCGGGCACCTTATGGTTGTTCTCCTGTGAGTCTAGATTTTCGAATCGTACGCAAAACTGATAGTTATAATTGTAACGTTCAGGGCCTCCTAATGACGATGGAACACTCAAATTGCGTCGAGATACAATACATCGTCCTCCATCCGACTTGTCTCCAAGTGGATATTGCTGCCTCGGGCACTTAATGGTCGTTCTCCTGTAAGTCTAGATTGTCGATCCGACGCAAAACTGATAGTTACTTGTATCGTTCACGGCCTCCTAAAGACGATGGAACACTCAAATTGCGTCGAGATTCAATACATCGGTCTACCAGCCGACTTGTTTCATAGGGTCTATTGCTGCCTGTGGCACCTTCTCCTGTGAGTCTAGATTTTCGAATCCGACGCAAATCTGATAGTTAATTGTAACCTTCAGGGCCCCCGAATGACGATGGAACACTCAAATTGCGTCGAGATTCAATACATCGTCCTCCAGCCGACTTGCCTCCAAGGGCATGTTGCTCCCACGGGCAGCATATGGTCCGTCTCCTGTGAGTCTAGATTTTCGAATCCGACGCAAAACTGATAGTTAAGTGTAACATTCATGGCCTCCTAATGACGATGGAACACTCGAATTGCGTCGAGATTCAATACATCGTCCTCCAGGCGAATTGTGTCCAAGGGTATATTGGTGCCTCGGGCACTTTATGGTCGTTCTCCTGTAAGTCTATATTGTCGAATCCGACGCAAAACTGATAGTTAATTGTAACGTTCAGTGCCTCCTAATGATGATGGAACACTCAAATTGCGTCGAGAATTAATACATTAACCTCCAGCCGACTCGGCTCCAAGGGGATATTGCTGTCTCGGGCACCTTATGGTCCGTGTCATGTGAGTCTCGATTTTCGAATCTGACGCAAGACTGATGGTTAATTGTAACGATCAGGGTCTCCTAATGATGATGGAACACTCAAATTGCATCGAGATTCAATACATCGTCCTCCAGCCGATTTGTCTCCAAGGGGATATTGCTGCCTCGGGCACCATATGGTCCGTCTCCTGAGAGTCCCGATTTTCGAATTCACGCGAAACTGATAGTTAATTGTAACATTCAGGGCCTCCAAATGACAATGGAACACACAAATTGCGTCGAGATTGAACACATCGTCCTTGTGCTGATTTGTCCCCAAGGGTCTATTGGTGCCTCGGGCACTTTATGGTCGTTCTCCTGTGTCTAGATTTTCGAATCCAACGAAAAACTGATAGTTAATTGCAATGATCAGGGCCTCCTAATGACGATGGAACACTCAATTTGCGTCGAGATTCAATATATCGTCCTCCAGCCGACTTGTCTCCAAGGGGATATTGCTGCATCGGGCATCATATGGTCCGTCTCCTGTCAGTCTAGATTTTCGAATACGACGCGAAACTGATAGTTAAATGTAACATTCAGCGCCTCCTAATGACGATGGAACACTCGAATTGGGTCGAGATTCAATACATCGTCCTCCAGCCGACTTGTCTCCAAGGGGATATTGCTGCCTCGGTCACCTGATGGTCGTTCTCCTGTAAATCTAGATTGTCGAATCCGACGCAAAACTGATAGTTAATGGTAACGTATAGGGCCTCCTAATGACGATGGAACACTCAAATTGTGTCGTGATTCAATACATCGCAGTTCAGCCTTATTTTCTCCAAAGGTCTATTGGTGCCTGTGGCACCTAATGGACTTTCTCCTGTGAGTCTAGATTTTCGAATCCGACGGCAAACTGATAGTTAATTGTAACGTTCAGGTCCTCCTAATGACGATGGAACACTCAAATTACGTCGAGATTCAATACATCGGCCACCAGCTGACTTTTCTCCATGGGTCTTTTGCTGCCTCGGGCACCTTATGGTCGTTCTCCTGTGAGTCTATTTTTTCGAATCCGACGCATAACTGATAGTTAATTGTTACGTTCAGGGCCCCCGAGTGACGATGGAACACTCAAACTGTGTCGAGATTCAATACATCGTCCTCTAGCCGACTTGTCTACAAGGCGATATTGCTGCCTAGGGCACTATATAGTCCTTCCCTGTGTGTCTATATTTTCGAATCAGACGCGAAACTGATAGTTAATTGTAACGTTCACGGCTTCCTAATGACGATGGAACACTCAAATTGCTTCGAGATTCAATACATCGTCCTTCAGCCGACTTGCCTCCAAGGGTCTATTGCTGCCTCGGGCACCTTATGGTCGCACTCCTGTGAGTCTAGATTTTCAAATCCGACGCAAATCTGATAGTTAATTGTTACGTTCAGGGCCCCCGAGTGACGATGGAACACTCAAATAGCGTCGAGATTCAATACATCGTCATCCAGCCGACTTGTCTCCAAGGGTCTATTGCTGCCTCGGGCACCTTATGGTCGTTCTCCTGTGAGTGTAGATTTTCAAATCCGACGCAAATCTGATAGTTAATTGTTACGTTCAGGGCCCCCGAGTGACGATGGAACACTCAAATTGCGACGAGATTCAATACATCGTCATCCAGCCGACTTGTCTCCAAAGGTCTATTGCTGCCTCGGGGTCCATTTGGTCGTTCTCCTGTAAGTCTAGATTTTCGAATCCGACGCAAAACTGATAGTTAAATGTAACATTCAGGGCCTCCTAATGACGATGGAACACTCGAATTGCGTCGAGATTCAATACATCGTCCTCCAGGCGAATTGTGTCCAAGGGTATATTGGTGCCTCGGGCACTTTATGGTCGTTCTCCTGTAAGTCTATATTGTCGAATCCGACGCAAAACTGATAGTTAATTGTAACGGTCAGTGCCTCCTAATGATGATGGAACACTCAAATTGCGTCGAGATTGAACACATCGTCCTTGTGCCGATTTGTCCCAAGGGTCTATTGGTGCCTCGTTCACTTTATGGTCGTTCTCCTGTGTCTAGATTTTCGAATCAAACGAAAAACTGATAGTTAATTGCAATGATCAGGGCCTCCTAATGACGATGGAACACTCAATTTGCGTCGAGATTCAATATATCGTCCTCCAGCCGACTTGTCTCCAAGGGGATATTGCTGCATCGGGCATCATATGGTCCGTCTCCTGTGAGTCTAGATTTTCGAATACGACGCGAATCTGATAGTTAAATGTAACATTCAGGGCCTCCTAATGACGATGGAACACTCGAATTGGGTCGAGATTCAATACATCGTCCTCCAGCCGACTTGTCTACAAGGCGATATTGCTGCCTCGGGCACTATATAGTCCTTCCCTGTGTGTCTAGATTTTCGAATCAGACGCTAAACTGATAGTTAATTGTAACGTTCTCGGCTTCCTAATGACGATGGAACACTGAAATTGCGTCGAGATTCAATACATCGTCCTTCAGCCGACTTGTCACTGAGGGTCTATTGCTGCCTCGGGCACCTTATGGTCGTTCTCCTGTGAGTGTAGATTTTCAAATCCG
The DNA here is from genome assembly GCF_021461395.2 of Schistocerca americana. NCBI lineage: Eukaryota > Metazoa > Arthropoda > Insecta > Orthoptera > Acrididae > Schistocerca > Schistocerca americana. Next base: position 4,531,685 of record NC_060130.1, on the reverse strand, counting down.
ACGCAAATCTGATAGTTAATTGTTACGTTCAGGGCCCCCGAGTGACGATGGAACACTCAAATTGCGTCGAGATTCAATACATCGTCATCCAGCCGACTTGTCTCCAAGGGTCTATTGCTGCCTCGGGGACCATTTGGTCGTTCTCCTGTAAGTCTAGATTGTCGAATCCGACGCTAAACTCATAGTTACTTGTAACGTTCAGGGCCTCCTAAGGACGATGCAACACTCAAATTGCATCGAGATTCAATACATCGTCCTCCAGCCGACTTGTCTCCAAGTTGATATTGCTGCCTCGAGCACCATATAGTCCGTCTCCTGTGAGTCCCGATTTTCGAATCCGCGCGAAACTGATAGTTAATTGCAACATTCAGGGCCTCCAAATGACAATGGAACACTCAAATTGCGTCGAGATTGAACACATCGTCCTTGTGCCGATTTGTCTCCAAGGGTCTATTGCTGCCTCGGGCACCATATGGTCCTTCTCCTGTGAGTCTAGATTTTCGAATCCGACGCGAAACTGATAGTTAATTATAACGTCCAGGGCCTCCTATTGACGAAGGAACACCCAAATTGCGTCGATATTCGTTACATCGACCTTCAGCCGACCTGTCTCCAAGGGTCTATTGCTGCCTCGGGCACCTTATGGTTGTTCTCCTGTGAGTCTAGATTTTCGAATCGTACGCAAAACTGATAGTTGTAATTGTAACGTTCAGGGCCTCCTAATGACGATGGAACACTCAAATTGCGTCGAGATACAATACATCGTCCTCCATCCGACTTGTCTCCAAGTGGATATTGCTGCCTCGGGCACTTAATGGTCGTTCTCCTGTAAGTCTAGATTGTCGATCCGACGCAAAACTGATAGTTACTTGTAACGTTCAGGGCCTCCTAATGATGATGGAACACTCAAATTGCATCGAGATTCAATACATCGTCCTCCAGCCGACTTGTCTCCAAGGGGATATTGCTGCCTCGGGCACCATATGGTCCGTCTCCTGTGAGTCCCGATTTTCGAATTCACGCGAAACTGATAGTTAATTGTAACATTCACTGCCCCCAAACGACAATGGAACATTCAAATTGCGTCGAGATTGAACACATCGTCCTTGTGCCGATTTGTCTCCAAGGGTCTATTGGTGCCTCGGGCACATTATGGTCGTTCTCCTGTGTCTAGATTTTCGAATCCAACGAAAAACTGATAGTTAATTGCAATGATCAGGGCCTCCTAATGACGATGGAACACTCAATTTGCGTCGAGATTCAATACATCGTCCTCCAGCCGACTTGTCTCCAAGGGGATATTGCTGCATCGGGCATCATATGGTCCGTCTCCTGTGAGTCTAGATTTTCGAATACGACGCGAAACTGATAGTTAAATGTAACATTCAGGACCTCCTAATGACGATGGAACACTCGAATTGGGTCGTGATTCAATACATCGCAGTTCAGCCGACTTTTCTACAAAGGTCTATTGGTGCCTGTGGCACCTAATGGACTTTCCCTGTGAGTCTAGATTTTCGAATCCAACGCCAAACTGATAGTTAATTGTAACGTTCAGTTCCTCCTAATGGCGATGGAACACTCAAATTACGTCGAGATTCAATACATCGGCCACCAGCTGACTTTTCTCCATGGGTCTTTTGCTGCCTCGGGCACCTTATGGTCGTTCTCCTGTGAGTCTATTTTTTCGAATCCGACGCATAACTGATAGTTAATTGTAACCTTCAGGGCCCCCGAATGACGATGGAACACTCTAATTGCGTCGACATTCAATACATCGTCCTCCAGCCGACTTGCCTCCAAGGGCATATTGCTCCCACGGGCAGCATATGGTCCGTCTCCTGTGAGTCTAGATTTTCGAATCCGACGCAAAACTGATAGTTAAATGTAACATGCAGGGCCTCCTAATGACGATGAAACACTCGAATTGCGTCGAGATTCAATACATCGTCCTCCAGGCGACTTGTGTCCAAGGGTATATTGGTGCCTCGGGCACTTTATGGTCGTTCTCCTGTAAGTCTATATTGTCGAATCCGACGCAAAACTGATAGTTAATTGTAACGTTCAGGGCCTCCTAATGATGATGAAACCTTCGAATTGCGTCGAGAATTAATACATTAACCTCCAGCCGACTCGGCTCCAAGTGGATATTGCTGTCTCGGGCACCTTATGGTCCGTGTCATGTGAGTCTAGATTTTCGAATCTGACGCAAGACTGATGGTTAATTGTAACGATCAGGGTCTCCTAATGATGATGGAACACTCAAATTGCATCGAGATTCAATACATCGTCCTCCAGCCGACTTGTCTCCAAGTTGATATTGCTGCCTCGAGCACCATATAGTCCGTCTCCTGTGAGTCCCGATTTTCGAATCCGCGCGAAACTGATAGTTAATTGCAACATTCAGGGCCTCCAAATGACAATGGAACACTCAAATTGCGTCGAGATTGAACACATCGTCCTTGTGCCGATTTGTCTCCAAGGGTCTATTGCTGCCTCGGGCACCATATGGTCCTTCTCCTGTGAGTCTAGATTTTCGAATCCGACGCGAAACTGATAGTTAATTATAACGTCCAGGGCCTCCTATTGACGAAGGAACACCCAAATTGCGTCGATATTCGTTACATCGACCTTCAGCCGACCTGTCTCCAAGGGTCTATTGCTGCCTCGGGCACCTTATGGTTGTTCTCCTGTGAGTCTAGATTTTCGAATCGTACGCAAAACTGATAGTTGTAATTGTAACGTTCAGGGCCTCCTAATGACGATGGAACACTCAAATTGCGTCGAGATACAATACATCGTCCTCCATCCGACTTGTCTCCAAGTGGATATTGCTGCCTCGGGCACTTAATGGTCGTTCTCCTGTAAGTCTAGATTGTCGATCCGACGCAAAACTGATAGTTACTTGTAACGTTCAGGGCCTCCTAATGATGATGGAACACTCAAATTGCATCGAGATTCAATACATCGTCCTCCAGCCGACTTGTCTCCAAGGGGATATTGCTGCCTCGGGCACCATATGGTCCGTCTCCTGTGAGTCCCGATTTTCGAATTCACGCGAAACTGATAGTTAATTGTAACATTCAGGGCCCCCAAACGACAATGGAACATTCAAATTGCGTCGAGATTGAACACATCGTCCTTGTGCCGATTTGTCTCCAAGGGTCTATTGGTGCCTCGGGCACATTATGGTCGTTCTCCTGTGTCTAGATTTTCGAATCCAACGAAAAACTGATAGTTAATTGCAATGATCAGGGCCTCCTAATGACGATGGAACACTCAATTTGCGTCGAGATTCAATACATCGTCCTCCAGCCGACTTGTCTCCAAGGGGATATTGCTGCATCGGGCATCATATGGTCCGTCTCCTGTGAGTCTAGATTTTCGAATACGACGCGAAACTGATAGTTAAATGTAACATTCAGGACCTCCTAATGACGATGGAACACTCGAATTGGGTCGTGATTCAATACATCGCAGTTCAGCCGACTTTTCTACAAAGGTCTATTGGTGCCTGTGGCACCTAATGGACTTTCCCTGTGAGTCTAGATTTTCGAATCCAACGCCAAACTGATAGTTAATTGTAACGTTCAGTTCCTCCTAATGGCGATGGAACACTCAAATTACGTCGAGATTCAATACATCGGCCACCAGCTGACTTTTCTCCATGGGTCTTTTGCTGCCTCGGGCACCTTATGGTCGTTCTCCTGTGAGTCTATTTTTTCGAATCCGACGCATAACTGATAGTTAATTGTAACCTTCAGGGCCCCCGAATGACGATGGAACACTCTAATTGCGTCGACATTCAATACATCGTCCTCCAGCCGACTTGCCTCCAAGGGCATATTGCTCCCACGGGCAGCATATGGTCCGTCTCCTGTGAGTCTAGATTTTCGAATCCGACGCAAAACTGATAGTTAAATGTAACATGCAGGGCCTCCTAATGACGATGAAACACTCGAATTGCGTCGAGATTCAATACATCGTCCTCCAGGCGACTTGTGTCCAAGGGTATATTGGTGCCTCGGGCACTTTATGGTCGTTCTCCTGTAAGTCTATATTGTCGAATCCGACGCAAAACTGATAGTTAATTGTAACGTTCAGGGCCTCCTAATGATGATGAAACCTTCGAATTGCGTCGAGAATTAATACATTAACCTCCAGCCGACTCGGCTCCAAGTGGATATTGCTGTCTCGGGCACCTTATGGTCCGTGTCATGTGAGTCTAGATTTTCGAATCTGACGCAAGACTGATGGTTAATTGTAACGATCAGGGTCTCCTAATGATGATGGAACACTCAAATTGCATCGAGATTCAATACATCGTCCTCCAGCCGACTTGTCTCCAAGGGGATATTGCTGCATCGGGCATCATATGGTCCGTCTCCTGTGAGTCCCGATTTTCGAATTCACGCGAAACTGATAGTTAATTGTAACATTCAGGGCCCCCAAATGACAATGGAACATTCAAATTGCGTCGAGATTGAACACATCGTCCTTGTGCCGATTTGTCTCCAAGGGTCTATTGGTGCCTCGGGCACATTATGGTCGTTCTCCTGTGTCTAGATTTTCGAATCCAACGAAAAACTGATAGTTAATTGCAATGATCAGGGCCTCCTAATGACGATGGAACACTCAATTTGCGTCGAGATTCAATACATCGTCCTCCAGCCGACTTGTCTCCAAGGGGATATTGCTGCATCGGGCATCATATGGTCCGTCTCCTGTGAGTCTAGATTTTCGAATACAACGCGAAACTGATCATTAAATGTAACATTCAGGGCCTCCTAATGACGATGGAACACTCGAATTGGGTCGAGATTGAATACATCGTCCTCCAGCCGACTTGTCTCCAAGGGGATATTGCTGCCTCGGTCACCTTATGGTCGTTCTCCTGTAAATCTAGATTGTCGAATCCGACGCAAAACTGATAGTTAATGGTAACGTACAGGGCCTCCTAATGACGATGGAACACTCAAATTGTGTCGTGATTCAATACATCGGAGTTCAGCCGACTTTTCTCCAAAGGTCTCTTGGTGCCTGTGGCACCTAATGGACTTTCCTGTGAGTATAGATTTTCGAATCCGACGCCAACTGATAGTTAATTGTAACGTTCAGGTCCTCCTAATGACGAAGGAACACCCAAATTGCGTCGATATTCGTTACATCTACATTCAGCCGACCTGTCTCCAAGGGTCTATTGCTGCCTCGGGCACCTTATGGTCGTTCTCCTGTGAGTCTATTTTTTCGAATCCGACGCATAACTGATAGTTAATTGTAACGTTCAGCGCCTCCTAATGACGATGGATCACTCAAACTGTGTCGAGATTCAATACATCGTCCTCTAGCCGACTTGTCTACAAGGCGATATTACTGCCTCGGGCACTATATAGTCCTTCCCTGTGTGTCTAGATTTTCGAATCAAACGCGAAACTGATAGTTAATTGTAACGTTCTCGGCTTCCTAATGACGATGGAACACTCAAATTGCGTCGAGATTCAATACATCGTCCTTCAGCCGACTTGTCTCTGAGGGTCTATTGCTGCCTCGGGCACCTTATGGTCGTTCTCCTGTGAGTGTAGATTTTCAAATCCGACGCAAATCTGATAGTTAATTGTTACGTTCAGGGCCCCCGAGTGACAATGGAACACTCAAATTGCGTCGAGATTCAATACATCGTCATCCCGCCGACTTGTCTCCAAGGGTCTATTGCTGCCTCGGGGACCATTTGGTCGTTCTCCTGTAAGTCTAGATTGTCGAATCCGACGCTAAACTGATAGTTACTTGTAACGTTCAGGGCCTCCTAATGACGATGCAACACTCAAATTGCATCGAGATTCAATACACCGTCCTCCAGGCGACTTGTCTCCAAGTTGATATTGCTGCCTCGAGCACCATATAGTCCGTCTCCTGTGAGTCCCGATTTTCGAATCCGCGCGAAACTGATAGTTAATTGCAACATTCAGGGCCTCCAAATGTCAATGGAACACTCAAATTGCGTCGAGATTGAACACATCGTCCTTGTGCCGATTTGTCTCCAAGGGTCTATTGCTGCCTCGGGCACCATATGGTCGTTCTCCTGTGAGTCTAGATTTTCGAATCCGACGCGAAACTGATAGTTAATTATAACGTCCAGGGCCTCCTATTGACGAAGGAACACCCAAATTGCGTCGATATTCGTTACATCGACCTTTAGCCGACCTGTCTCCAAGGGTCTATTGCTGCCTCGGGCACCTTACGGTTGTTCTCCTGTGAGTCTAGATTTTCGAATCGTACGCAAAACTGATAGTTATAATTGTAACGTTCAGGGCCTCCTAATGACGATGGAACACTCAAATTGCGTCGAGATACAATAAATCGTCCTCCATCCGACTTGTCTCCAAGTGAATATTGCTGCCTCGGGCACTTAATGGTCGTTCTCCTGTAAGTCTAGATTGTCGATCCGACGCAAAACTGATAGTTACTTGTATCGTTCAGGGCCTCCTAAAGACGATGGAACACTCAAATTGCGTCGACATTCAATACATCGTCCTCCAGCCGACTTGCCTCCAAGGGCATATTGCTCCCACGGGCAGCATATGGTCCGTCTCCTGTGAGTCTAGATTTTCGAATCCGACGCAAAACTGATAGTTAAATGTAACATTCAGGGCCTCCTAATGACGATGAAACACTTGAATTGCGTCGAGATTCAATACATCGTCCTCCAGGCGACTTGTGTCCAAGGGTATATTGGTGCCTCGGGCACTTTGTGGTCGTTCTCCTGTATGTCTATATTGTCGAATCCGACGCAAAACTGATAGTTAATTGTAATGTTCAGGGCCTCCTAATGATGATGGAACCCTCGAATTGCGTCGAGAATTAATACATTAACCTCCAGCCGACTCGGCTCCAAGGGGATATTGCTGTCTCGGGCACCTTATGGTCCGTGTCATGTGAGTCTAGATTTTCGAATCTGACACAAGACTGATGGTTAATTGTAACGATCAGGGTCTCCTAATGATGATGGAACACTCAAATTGTGTCGAGATTCAATACATCGTCCTTCAGCCGACTTGTCTCCATAGGTCTATTGCTGCCACGTGCAGCTTTTGGTCGTCTTACTGTGAGAATAGGTTTTCGAATCCGACGTAAAACAGATAGTTAATTGTAACGTTCAGGCCCTCCTAATGACGATGGAACACTCAAATTGCGTCGAGATTCAATACATCGTCCTCCAGGCGACTTGTCTCCAAGGGGATTTGCTGCATCGGGCATCATATTTTCCGTCTCCTGTGAGTCTAGGTTATCGAATCCGACGCGGAACTGATAGTTAATTGTAACGTTCAGCGCCTCCTAATGACGATGGAACACTCAAATTGTGTCGAGATTCAATACATCGTCCTATGCGACTTGTCTACAAGGGGATATTGCTGCCTCGGGCACTATATAGTCCTTCCCTGTGAGTCTAGATTTTCGAATCAGACGCGAAACTGATAGTTAATTGTAACGTTCACGGCTTCCTAATGACGATGGAACACTCAAATTGCTTCGAGATTCAATACATCGTCCTTCAGCCGAGTTGTCTCCAAGGGTCTATTGCTGCCTCGGGCACCTAATGGTCGCTCTCCTGTGAGTCTAGATTTTCGAATCAGACGCGAAACTGATAGTTAATTGTTACGTTCAGGGCCCCCGAGTGACGATGGAACACTCAAATTGCGTCGAGATTCAATACATCGTCATCCAGCCGACTTGTCTCCAAGGGTCTATTGCTGCCTCGGGGACCATTTGGTCGTTCTCCTGTAAGTCTAGATTGTCGAATCCGACGCTAAACTGATAGTTACTTGTAACGTTCAGGGCCTCCTAATGACGATGCAACACTCAAATTGCATCGAGATTCAATACATCGTCCTCCAGCCGACTTGTCTCCAAGTTGATATTGCTGCCTCGAGCACCATATAGTCCGTCTCCTGTGAGTCCCGATTTTCGAATCCGCGCGAAACTGATAGTTAATTGCAAAATTCAGGGCCTCCAAATGACAATGGAACACTCAAATTGCGTCGAGATTGAACACATCGTCCTTGTGCCGATTTGTCTCCAAGGGTCTATTGCTGCCTCGGGCACCATATGGTCCTTCTCCTGTGAGTCTAGATTTTCGAATCCGACGCGAAACTGATAGTTAATTATAACGTCCAGGGCCTCCTATTGACGAAGGAACACCCAAATTGCGTCGATATTCGTTACATCGACCTTCAGCCGACCTGTCTCCAAGGGTCTATTGCTGCCTCGGGCACCTTATGGTTGTTCTCCTGTGAGTCTAGATTTTTGAATCGTACGCAAAACTGATAGTTATAATTGTAACGTTCAGGGCCTCCTAAAGACGATGGAACACTCAAATTGCGTCGAGATTCAATACATCGGCCACCAGCCGACTTGTTTCATGGGGTCTATTGCTGCCTGTGGCACCTTCTCCTGTGAGTCTAGATTTTCGAAACCGACGCAAATCTGATAGTTAATTGTAACCTTCAGGGCCCCCGAATGACGATGGAACACTTAAATTGCGTCGAGATTCAATACATCGTCCTCCAGCCGACTTGCCTCCAAGGGCATATTGCTCCCACGGGCAGCATATGGTCCGTCTCCTGTGAGTCTAGATTTTCGAATTCGACGCAAAACTGATAGTTAAATGTAACATTCGGGGCCTCCTAATGACGATGAAACACTCGAATTGCGTCGAGATTCAATACATCGTCCTCCAGGCAACTTGTGTCCAAGGGTATATTGGTGCCTCGGGCACTTTATGGTCGCTCTCCTGTAAGTCTATATTGTCGAATCCGACGCAAAACTGATAGTTAATTGTAACGTTCAGGGCCTCCTAATGATGATGAAACCTTCGAATTGCGTCGAGAATTAATACATTAACCTCCAGCCGACTCGGCTCCAAGGGGATATTGCTGTCTCGGGCACCTTATGGTCCGTGTCATGTGAGTCTAGATTTTCGAATCTGACGCTAGTCTGATGATTAATTGTAACGATCAGGGTCTCCTAATGATGATGGAACACTCAAATTGCATCGAGATTCAATACATCGTCCTCCAGCCGACTTGTCTCCAAGGGGATATTGCTGCCTCGGGCACCATATGGTCCGTCTCCTGTGAGTCCCGATTTTCGAATTCACGCGAAACTGATTGTTAATTGTAACATTCAGGGCCTCCAAATGACAATGGAACACTCAAATTGCGTCGAGATTGAACACATCGCCCTTGTGCCGATTTGTCTCCAAGGGTCTATTGGTGCCTCGGGCACTTTATGGTCGTTCTCCTGTGTCTAGATTTTCGAATCCAACGAAAAACTGATAGTTAATTGCAATGATCAGGGCCTCCTAATGACGATGGAACACTTAATTTGCGTCGAGATTCAATACATCGTCCTCCAGCCGACTTGTCTCCAAGGGGATATTGCTGCATCGGGCATCATATGGTCCGTCTCCTGTGAGTCTAGATTTTCGAATACAACGCGAAACTGATAGTTAAATGTAACATTCAGGGCCTCCTAATGACGATGGTACACTCGAATTGGGTCGAGATTCAATACATCGTCCTCCAGCCGACTTGTCTCCAAGGGGATATTGCTGCCTCGGTCACCTTATGGTCGTTCTCCTGTAAATCTAGATTGTCGAATCCGACGCAAAACTGATAGTTAATGGTAACGTACAGGGCCTCCTAATGACGATGGAACACTCAAATTGTGTCGTGATTCAATACATCGCAGTTCAGCCGACTTTTCTCCAAAGGTCTATTGGTGCCTGTGGCACCTAATGGACTTTCTCCTGTGAGTATAGATTTTCGAATCCGACGCCAAACTGATAGTTAATTGTAACGTTCAGGTCCTCCTAATGACGAAGGAACACCCAAATTGCGTCGATATTCGTTACATCTACCTTCAAATGGTTCAAATGGCTCTGACCACTATGGGACTTAACATCTATGGTCATCAGTCCCCTAGAACTTAGAACTACTTAAACCTAACTAACCTAAGGACAGCACACAACACCCAGCCATCACGAGGCAGAGAAAATTCCTGACCCCGCCGGGAATCGAACCCGGGAACCCGGGCGCATGAAGCGAGAACGCTACCGCACGACCACGAGATGCGGGCTACATCTACCTTCAGCCGACCTGTCTCCAAGGGTCTATTGCTGCCTCGGGCACCTTATGGTCGTTCTCCTGTGAGTCTATTTTTTCGAATCCGACGCATAACTGATAGTTAATTGTAACGTTCAGCGCCTCCTAATGACAATGGAACACTCAAACTGTGTCGAGATTCAATACATCGTCCTCTAGCCGACTTGTCTACAAGGCGAAATTGCTTCCTCGGGCACTATATAGTCCTTCCCTGTGTGTCTAGATTTTCGAATCAGACGCGAAACTGATAGTTAATTGTAACGTTCTCGGCTTCCTAAAATCGATGGAACACTCAAATTGCGTCGAGATTCAATTCATCGTCCTTCAGCCGACTTGTCTCTGAGGGTCTATTGCTGCCTCGGGCACATTATGGTCGTTCTCCTGTGAGTGTAGATTTTCAAATCCGACGCAAATCTGATAGTTAATTGTTACGTTCAGGGCCCCCGAGTGACGATGGAACACTCAAATTGCGTCGAGATTCAATACATTCTCATCCAGCCGACTTGTCTCCAAGGGTCTATTGCTGCCTCGGGGACCATTTGGTCGTTCTCCTGTAAGTCTAGATTGTCGAATCCGACGCTAAACTTATAGTTACTTGTAACGTTCAGGGCCTCCTAATGACGATGCAACACTCAAATTGCATCGAGATTCAATACATCGTCCTCCAGCCGACTTGTCTCCAAGTTGATATTGCTGCCTCGAGCACCATATAGTCCGTCTCCTGTGAGTCCCGATTTTCGAATCCGCGCGAAACTGATAGTTAATTGCAACATTCAGGGCCTCCAAATCACAATGGAACACTCAAATTGCGTCGAGATTGAACACATCGACCTTGTGCCGATTTGTCTCGAAGGGTCCATTGCTGCCTCGGGCACCATATGGTCCTTCTCCTGTGAGTCTAGATTTTCGAATCCGACGCGAAACTGATAGTTAATTATAACGTCCAGGGCCTCCTATTGACGAAGGAACACCCAAATTGCGTCGATATTCGTTACATCGACCTTCAGCCGACCTGTCTCCAAGGGTCTATTGCTGCCTCGGGCACCTTATGGTTGTTCTCCTGTGAGTCTAGATTTTCGAATCGTGCGCAAAACTGATAGTTATAATTGTAACGTTCAGGGCCTCCTAATGACGATGGAACACTCAAATTGCGTCGAGATACAATAAATCGTCCTCCAGCCGACTTGCCTCCAAGGGCATATTGCTCCCACGGGCAGCATATGGTCCGTCCCCTGTGAGTCTAGATTTTCGAATCCGACGCAAAACTGATAGTTAAATGTAACATTCAGGGCCTCCTAATGACGATGAAACACTCGAATTGCGTCGAGATTCAATACATCGTCCTCCAGGCGACTTGTGTCCAAGGGTATATTGGTGCATCGGGCACTTTATGGTCGTTCTCCTGTAAGTCTATATTGTCGAATCCGACGCAAAACTGATAGTTAATTGTAATGTTCAGGGCCTCCTAATGATGATGGAACCCTCGAATTGCGTCGAGAATTAATACATTAACCTCCAGCCGACTCGGCTCCAAGGGGATATTGCTGTCTCGGGCACCTTATGGTCCGTGGCATGTGAGTCTAGATTTTCGAATCTGACGCAAGACTAATGGTTAATTGTAACGATCAGGGTCTCCTAATGATGATGGAACACTCAAATTGTGTCGAGATTCAATACATCGTCCTTCAGCCGACTTGTCTCCATAGGTCTATTGCGGCCACGTGCAGCTTTTGGTCGTCTTACTGTGAGAATAGGTTTTCGAATCCGACGTAAAACAGATAGTTAATTGTAACGTTCAGGCCCTCCTAATGACGATGGAACACTCAAATTGCGTCGAGATTCAATACATCGTCCTCCAGGCGACTTGTCTCCAAGGGGATTTGCTGCATCGGGCATCATATTTTCCGTCTCCTGTGAGTCTAGATTTTCGAATCCGACGCGGAACTGTTAGTTAATTGTAACGTTCAGCGCCTCCTAATGACGATGGAACACTCAAATTGTGTCGAGATTCAATTCATCGTCCTATGCGACTTGTCTACAAGGGGATATTGCTGCCTCGGGCACTACATAGTCCTTCCCTGTGAGTCTAGATTTTCGAATCCGACGCAAATCTGATAGTTAATTGTAACGTTCACGGCTTCCTAATGACGATGGAACACTAAAATTGCTTCGAGATTCAATACATCGTCCTTCAGCCGAGTTGTCTCCAAGGGTCTATTGCTGCCTCGGGCACCTTATGGTCGCTCTCCTGTGAGTCTAGATTTTCAAATCCGACGCAAATCTGATAGTTAATTGTTACGTTCAGGGCCCCCGAGTGACGATGGAACACTCAAATAGCGTCGAGATTCAATACATCGTCATCCAGCCGACTTGTCTCCAAGGGTCTATTGCTGCCTCGGGGACCATTTGGTCGTTCTCCTGTGAGTCTAGATTGTCGAATCCGACGCTAAACTGATAGTTACTTGTAACGTTCAGGGCCTCCTAATGACGATGCAACACTCAAATTGCATCGAGATTCAATACATCGTCCTCCAGCCGACTTGTCTCCAAGGGGATATTGCTGCCTCGGGCACCATATGGGCCGTCTCCTGTGAGTCCCGATTTTCGAATCCACGCGAAACTGATAGTTAATTGTAACATTGAGGGCCTCCAAATGACAATGGAACACTCAAATTGCGTCGGGATTGAACACTTCGTCCTTGTGCCGATTTGTCTCCAAGGGTCTATTGGTGCCTCGGGCACTTTATGGTCGTTCTCCTGTGTCTAGATTTTCGAATCCAAAGCAAAACTGATAGTTAATTGCAATGATCAGGGTCTCCTTATGACGATGGAACACTCAAACTGTGTCGAGATTCTATACATCGTCCTCTAGCCGACTTGTCTACAAGGCGATATTGCTGCCTCGGGCACCTTATGGTTGTTCTCCTGTGAGTCTAGATTTTTGAATCGTACGTAAAACTGATAGTTATAATTGTAACGTTCAGGGCCTCCTAAAGACGATGGAACACTCAAATTGCGTCGAGATTCAATACATCGGCCACCAGCCGACTTGTTTCATGGGGTCTATTGCTGCCTGTGGCACCTTCTCCTGTGAGTCTAGATTTTCGAAACCGACGCAAATCTGATAGTTAATTGTAACCTTCAGGGCCCCCGAATGACGATGGAACACTTAAATTGCGTCGAGATTCAATACATCGTCCTCCAGCCGACTTGCCTCCAAGGGCATATTGCTCCCACGGGCAGCATATGGTCCGTCTCCTGTGAGTCTAGATTTTCGAATCCGACGCAAAACTGATAGTTAAATGTAACATTCAGGGCCTCCTAATGACGATGAAACACTCGAATTGCGTCGAGATTCAATACATCGTCCTCCAGGCAACTTGTGTCCAAGGTTATATTGGTGCCTCGGGCACTTTATGGTCGCTCTCCTGTAAGTCTATATTGTCGAATCCGACGCAAAACTGATAGTTAATTGTAACGTTCAGGGCCTCCTAATGATGATGAAACCTTCGAATTGCGTCGAGAATTAATACATTAACCTCCAGTCGACTCGGCTCCGAGGGGATATTGCTGTCTCGGGCACCTTATGGTCCGTGTCATGTGAGTCTAGATTTTCGAATCTGACGCTAGTCTGATGATTAATTGTAACGATCAGTGTCTCCTAATGATGATGGAACACTCAAATTGCATCGAGATTCAATACATCGTCCTCCAGCCGACTTGTCTCCAAGGGGATATTGCTGCCTCGGGCACCATATGGTCCGTCTCCTGTGAGTCCCGATTTTCGAATTCACGCGAAACTGATTGTTAATTGTAACATTCAGGGCCTCCAAATGACAATGGAACACTCAAATTGCGTCGAGATTGAACACATCGCCCTTGTGCCGATTTGTCTCCAAGGGTCTATTGGTGCCTCGGGCACTTTATGGTCGTTCTCCTGTGTCTAGATTTTCGAATCCAACGAAAAACTGATAGTTAATTGCAATGATCAGGGCCTCCTAATGACGATGGAACACTTAATTTGCGTCGAGATTCAATACATCGTCCTCCAGCCGACTTGTCTCCAAGGGGATATTGCTGCATCGGGCATCATATGGTCCGTCTCCTGTGAGTCTAGATTTTCGAATACAACGCGAAACTGATAGTTAAATGTAACATTCAGGGCCTCCTAATGACGATGGTACACTCGAATTGGGTCGAGATTCAATACATCGTCCTCCAGCCGACTTGTCTCCAAGGGGATATTGCTGCCTCGGTCACCTTATGGTCGTTCTCCTGTAAATCTAGATTGTCGAATCCGACGCAAAACTGATAGTTAATGGTAACGTACAGGGCCTCCTAATGACGATGGAACACTCAAATTGTGTCGTGATTCAATACATCGCAGTTCAGCCGACTTTTCTCCAAAGGTCTATTGGTGCCTGTGGCACCTAATGGACTTTCTCCTGTGAGTATAGATTTTCGAATCCGACGCCAAACTGATAGTTAATTGTAACGTTCAGGTCCTCCTAATGACGAAGGAACACCCAAATTGCGTCGATATTCGTTACATCTACCTTCAAATGGTTCAAATGGCTCTGAGCACTATGGGACTTAACATCTATGGTCATCAGTCCCCTAGAACTTAGAACTACTTAAACCTAACTAACCTAAGGACAGCACACAACACCCAGCCATCACGAGGCAGAGAAAATTCCTGACCCCGCCGGGAATCGAACCCGGGATCCCGGGCGCATGAAGCGAGAACGCTACCGCACGACCACGAGATGCGGGCTACATCTACCTTCATCCGACCTGTCTCCAAGGGTCTATTGCTGCCTCGGGCACCTTATGGTCGTTCTCCTGTGAGTCTATTTTTTCGAATCCGACGCATAACTGATAGTTAATTGTAACGTTCAGCGCCTCCTAATGACGATGGAACACTCAAACTGTGTCGAGATTCAATACATCGTCCTCTAGCCGACTTGTCTACAAGGCGATATTGCTTCCTCGGGCACTATATAGTCCTTCCCTGTGTGTCTAGATTTTCGAATCAGACGCGAAACTGATAGTTAATTGTAACGTTCTCGGCTTCCTAAAGACGATGGAACACTCAAATTGCGTCGAGATTCAATACATCGTCCTTCAGCCGACTTGTCTCTGAGGGTCTATTGCTGCCTCGGGCACCTTATGGTCGTTCTCCTGTGAGTGTAGATTTTCAAATCCGACGCAAATCTGATAGTTAATTGTTACGTTCAGGGCCCCCGAGTGACGATGGAACACTCAAATTGCGTCGAGATTCAATACATTCTCATCCAGCCGACTTGTCTCCAAGGGTCTATTGCTGCCTCGGGGACCATTTGGTCGTTCTCCTGTAAGTCTAGATTGTCGAATCCGACGCTAAACTTATAGTTACTTGTAACGTTCAGGGCCTCCTAATGACGATGCAACACTCAAATTGCATCGAGATTCAATACATCGTCCTCCAGCCGACTTGTCTCCAAGTTGATATTGCTGCCTCGAGCACCATATAGTCCGTCTCCTGTGAGTCCCGATTTTCGAATCCGCGCGAAACTGATAGTTAATTGCAACATTCAGGGCCTCCAAATGACAATGGAACACTCAAATTGCGTCGAGATTGAACACATCGACCTTGTGCCGATTTGTCTCGAAGGGTCTATTGCTGCCTCGGGCACCATATGGTCCTTCTCCTGTGAGTCTAGATTTTCGAATCCGACGCGAAACTGATAGTTAATTATAACGTCCAGGGCCTCCTATTGACGAAGGAACACCCAAATTGCGTCGATATTCGTTACATCGACCTTCAGCCGACCTGTCTCCAAGGGTCTATTGCTGCCTCGGGCACCTTATGGTTGTTCTCCTGTGAGTCTAGATTTTCGAATCGTGCGCAAAACTGATAGTTATAATTGTAACGTTCAGGGCCTCCTAATGACGATGGAACACTCAAATTGCGTCGAGATACAATAAATCGTCCTCCAGCCGACTTGCCTCCAAGGGCATATTGCTCCCACGGGCAGCATATGGTCCGTCCCCTGTGAGTCTAGATTTTCGAATCCGACGCAAAACTGATAGTTAAATGTAACATTCAGGGCCTCCTAATGACGATGAAACACTCGAATTGCGTCGAGATTCAATACATCGTCCTCCAGGCGACTTGTGTCCAAGGGTATATTGGTGCATCGGGCACTTTATGGTCGTTCTCCTGTAAGTCTATATTGTCGAATCCGACGCAAAACTGATAGTTAATTGTAATGTTCAGGGCCTCCTAATGATGATGGAACCCTCGAATTGCGTCGAGAATTAATACATTAACCTCCAGCCGACTCGGCTCCAAGGGGATATTGCTGTCTCGGGCACCTTATGGTCCGTGTCATGTGAGTCTAGATTTTCGAATCTGACGCAAGACTGATGGTTAATTGTAACGATCAGGGTCTCCTAATGATGATGGAACACTCAAATTGTGTCGAGATTCAATACATCGTCCTTCAGCCGACTTGTCTCCATAGGTCTATTGCGGCCACGTGCAGCTTTTGGTCGTCTTACTGTGAGAATAGGTTTTCGAATCCGACGTAAAACAGATAGTTAATTGTAACGTTCAGGCCCTCCTAATGACGATGGAACACTCAAATTGCGTCGAGATTCAATACATCGTCCTCCAGGCGACTTGTCTCCAAGGGGATTTGCTGCATCGGGCATCATATTTTCCGTCTCCTGTGAGTCTAGATTTTCGAATCCGACGCGGAACTGTTAGTTAATTGTAACGTTCAGCGCCTCCTAATGACGATGGAACACTCAAATTGTGTCGAGATTCAATTCATCGTCCTATGCGACTTGTCTACAAGGGGATATTGCTGCCTCGGGCACTATATAGTCCTTCCCTGTGAGTCTAGATTTTCGAATCCGACGCAAATCTGATAGTTAATTGTAACGTTCACGGCTTCCTAATGACGATGGAACACTAAAATTGCTTCGAGATTCAATACATCGTCCTTCAGCCGAGTTGTCTCCAAGGGTCTATTGCTGCCTCGGGCACCTTATGGTCGCTCTCCTGTGAGTCTAGATTTTCAAATCCGACGCAAATCTGATAGTTAATTGTTACGTTCAGGGCCCCCGAGTGACGATGGAACACTCAAATAGCGTCGAGATTCAATACATCGTCATCCAGCCGACTTGTCTCCAAGGGTCTATTGCTGCCTCGGGGACCATTTGGTCGTTCTCCTGTGAGTCTAGATTGTCGAATCCGACGCTAAACTGATAGTTACTTGTAACGTTCAGGGCCTCCTAATGACGATGCAACACTCAAATTGCATCGAGATTCAATACATCGTCCTCCAGCCGACTTGTCTCCAAGGGGATATTGCTGCCTCGGGCACCATATGGGCCGTCTCCTGTGAGTCCCGATTTTCGAATCCACGCGAAACTGATAGTTAATTGTAACATTGAGGGCCTCCAAATGACAATGGAACACTCAAATTGCGTCGGGATTGAACACTTCGTCCTTGTGCCGATTTGACTCCAAGGGTCTATTGGTGCCTCGGGCACTTTATGGTCGTTCTCCTGTGTCTAGATTTTCGAATCCAAAGCAAAACTGATAGTTAATTGCAATGATCAGGGTCTCCTTATGACGATGGAACACTCAAACTGTGTCGAGATTCTATACATCGTCCTCTAGCCGACTTGTCTACAAGGCGATATTGCTGCCTCGGGCACTATATAGTCCTTCCCTGTGTGTCTAGATTTTCGAATCAGACGCGAAACTGATAGTTAATTGTAACGTTCTCGGCTTCCTAATGACGATGGAACACTCAAATTGCGTCGAGATTCAATACATCGTCCTTCAGCCGACTTGTCTCTAAGGGTCTATTGCTGCCTCGGGCACCTTATGGTCGTTCTCCTGTGAGTGTAAATTTTCAAATCCGACGCAAATCTGATAGTTATTTGTTACGTTCAGGGCCCCCGAGTGACGATGGAACACTCAAATTGCGTCGAGATTCAATACATCGTCATCCAGCCGACTTGTCTCCAAGGGTCTATTGCTGCCTCGGGGACCATTTGGTCGTTCTCCTGTAAGTCTAGATTGTCGAATCCGACGCTAAACTGATAGTTACTGGTAACGTTTAGGGCCTCCTAATGACGATGCAAAACCTCAAATTGCATCGAGATTCAATACATCGTCCTCCAGCCGAATTGTCTCCAAGATGATATTGCTGCCTCGAGCACCATATGGTCCGTCTCCTGTGAGTCCCGATTTTCGAATCCGCGCGAAACTGTTAGTTAATTGCAACATTCAGGGCCTCCAAATGACAATGGAACACACAAATTGCGTCGAGATTGAACACATTGTCCTTGTGCCGATTTGTCTCCAAGGGTCTATTGCTGCATCGGGCACCATATGGTCCTTCTCCTGTGAGTCTAGATTTTCGAATCGGACGCGAAACTGATAGTTAAGTATAACGTCCAAGGCCTCCTATTGACGAAGGAACACCCAAATTGCGTCGATATTCGTTACATCGACCTTCAGTCGACCTGTCTCCAAGGGTCTATTGCTGCCTCGGGCACCTTATGGTTGTTCTCCTGTGAGTCTAGATTTTCGAATCGTACGCAAAACTGATAGTTATAATTGTAACGTTCAGGGCCTCCTAATGACGATGGAACACTCAAATTGCGTCGAGATACAATACATCGTGCTCCATCCGCCTTGTCTCCAAGTGGATATTGCTGCCTCGGGCACTTAATGGTCGTTCTCCTGTAAGTCTAGATTGTCGATCCGACGCAAAACTGATAGTTACCTGTATCGTTCAGGGCCTCCTAAAGACGATGGAACACTCAAATTGCGTCGAGATTCAGTACATCGGCCACCAGCCGAGTTGTTTCATAGTTTCTATTGCTGCCTGTGGCACTTTCTCCTGTGGGTCAAGATTTTCGAATCCTACGCAAAACTGATAGTTAATTGTAAGGTTCAGGGCTTCCTAATGACGATGGAACACCTAGATTGTGTCGAGATCTAATACATCGTCCTCCAGCCGACTTGTCTCCAATGGGATATTGCTGCCTCGGGCACCATCTGGTCCTTCTCCTGTGCGTCTGGATTTTCGAATCCGACGCGAAACTAATAGTTAATTGTAACGTCCAGGGCCTCCTAATGACGATGGAACACCCATATTGCGTCGAGATTCAATACATCGTCTTTCAGGCGACTTGTCTCCAAGGGTCTATTGCTGCCTCGGGCACCTTATGGTTGTTCTCCTGTGAGTCTAGATTTTCGAATCCTACGCAAAACTGATGGTTAATTGTAGTTTTCAGGGCATCCTAACGACGATGGAACACTCAAATGGCGTCGGGATTCAATACATCGTCCTCCAGCCGACTTGTCTCCAAGGGGATATTGCTGACTCGGCACCTTATGGTCCGTCTCGTATGGGTCTAGATTTTCGAATCCGACGCGAAACTGATAGTTAATTGTAACGTTCAGGGCCTCCAAATGACGATGGAACACTCAAATTGCGTCGAGATTAAATACATCGTCCTCCAGCCGATTTGTCTCCCTCGGGCACCACATTGTCCGTCTCCTGTGCGTCTAGATTTCCGAATCCGACGCAAAACTGATAGTTAATTTTAACGTTCAGGCCCTCCTAATGACGATGGAACACTCAAATTGCGTCGAGATTCGTTACATCGACCTTCAGCCGACCTGTCCCCACAGGGATATTGCTGCTCGGGCACCATGGGATCCATCTCCTGTGAGACTAGATTTTCGAATCCGACTCGAAACTGATAGTTAATTGTAACGTTCAGGGCCTCCTAATGACGATGGAACACTCATATTGCGTAAAGATTCAGTACATCGTCCTTCAGCCGACTTGTCTCCAAGGGACATTGGTGCCTCGGGCACCTAATGGTCGTTCTCCTGTGAGTCTAGAATTTCGAATCCGACGCAAAACTGATAGTTAATTGTAACATTCAGGGCCTCCTAATGACGATGGAACACTCAAATTTCGTCGAGATTCAATACATCGTCCTCCAACCGACTTGTCTCCAAGGGGATATTGCTGCCTCGGGCACCATAGGGTCCGTCTCCTGTGACTCTAGATTTTCGAATCCGACGCGAAAGTGATAGTTAATTGTAACGTTCAGGGCCTCCTAATGACGATGGAACACTCAAATCGTGTCGAGATTCAATACATCGTCCTCCAGCCGACTTGTCTCCAAGGGGATACTGCTGCCTCGGGCATCATATGGTCCGTCTCCTGCGAGTCTAGATTTTCGAATCCGATGCGAAACTGATAGTTAAATATAACACTCAGGGCCTCCTAATGACGATGGAACACTCGAATTGCGTCGAGATTCAATACATCGTCCTCCAGCCGACTTGTGTCCAAGGGTATATTGGTGCCTCGGGCACTTTATGGTCGTTCTCCTGTAAGTCACGATTGTAGAATCCGACGCAAAACTGATAGATACTTGTAACGTTCAGGCCTTCTAATGACGATGGAACACTCAAATTGCATCGAGATTCAATACATCGTCCTCCAGCCGAATTGTCTCCAAGGGAATATTGCTGCCTCGGTCACCTTATGGTCGTTCTCCTGTACGTCTAGATTGTCGAATCCAACGCAAAACTGATAGTTAATTGTAACGTTCAGGGCGTCCTAATGACGATGGAACACTCAAATTGTGTCGAAATTCAGTACATCGCCCTTCAGCCGACTTGTCACCAAAGGTCTAATGGTGCCTGTGGCACCTAATGGACTTTCTCCTGTGAGTCTAGATTTTCGAATCCGACGCTAAACTGATACTTAATTGTAACGTTCAGGCCCTCCTAATGACGATGGAACACTCAAATTACGTCGAAATTCAATTCATCGGCGACCAGCTGACTTTTCTCCCGGGTTCTATTGCTGCCTCGGGCACCTTATGGTCGTTCTTTTGTCAGTCTAGATTTTCGAATCCGACACATAACTGATAGTTAATTGTAACGTTAGCGCCTCCTAAAGACGATGGAACACTCAAATTGTGTCGAGATTCAATACATCGTCCTCTAGCCGACTTGTCTACAAGGGGATATTGCTGCCTCGGGCACTATATTGTCCTTCCCGGTGAGTCTAGATTTTCGAATCCGACGTGAAACTGATAGTTAATTGTAACGTTCAGGGTCTCCTAATGACGAACATTCAAATTGCGTCGAGATTCAATACATCGTCCTCCAGCCGACTTGTCTTTAAGGGTTATTGCTGCGTCGGGCACCTTATGGTCGACCTCCTGTGAGTCTAGATTTTCGAAACCGACGCAAAACTGATAGTTATTTGTAACGTTCAGGGCCTCCTAATGACGATGGAACACTCAAATTGCGTCGAGATTCAATACATCGTACTCCAACCGACTTGTCTCCAAAGGGATATTGCTGCTTCGGGCACCATCTGGTCCTTCTCCTGTGCGTCTGGATTTTCGAATCCGACGCGAAACTGATAGTTAATTGTAACGTGCAGGGCCTCCAAATGGCGATGGAACACTCATATTGCGTCGAGATTCAATACATCGTCTTTCAGGCGACTTGTCTCCAAGGGTCTATTGCTGCCTCGGGCACCTTATGGTTGTTCTCCAGTGAGTCTAGATTTTCGAATCCTACGCAAAACTGATGGTTAATTGTAGTGTTCAGGGCATCCTAACGACGATGGAACACTCACATGGCGTCGGGATTCAATACATCGTCCTCCAGCCGACTTGTCTCCAAGGGGATATTGCTGACTCGGCACCTTATGGTCCGTCTCGTATGGGTCTAGATTTTCGAATCCGACGCGAAACTGATAGTTAATTGTAACGTTCAGGGCCTCCAAATGACGATGGAACACTCAAATTGCGTCGAGATTAAATACATCGTCCTCCAGCCGATTTGTCTCCCTCGGGCACCACATTGTCCGTCTCCTGTGCGTTTAGATTTTCGAATCCGACTTGAAACTGGTAGTTAATTGTAACGTTGAGGGCCTCCTAATGACGATGGAACACTCATATTGCGTCAAGATTCAGTACATCGTCCTTCAGCTGACTTTTCTCCAAGGGTCTATTGCTGTCTCGGGCACCTTATGGTCGTTCTCCTGTGAGTCTAGATTTCCGAATCCGACGCAAAACTGATAGTTAATTTTAACGTTCAGGCCCTCCTAATGACGATGGAACACTCAAATTGCGTCGAGATTCGTTACATCGACCTTCAGCCGACCTGTCCCCACAGGGATATTGCAGCTCGGGCACCATGGGATCCATCTCCTGTGAGACTAGATTTTCGAATCCGACTCGAAACTGATAGTTAATTGTAACGTTCAGGGCCTCCTAATGACGATGGAACACTCATATTGCGTAAAGATTCAGTACATCGTCCTTCAGCCGAATTGTGTCCAAGGGACGTTGGTGCCTCGGGCACCTAATGGTCGTTCTCCTGTGAGTCTAGAATTTCGAATCCGACGCAAAACTGATAGTTAATTGTAACGTTCAGGGCCTCCTAATGACGATGGAACACTCAAATCGTGTCGAGATTCAATACATCGTCCTCCAGCCGACTTGTGTCCAAGGGTATATTGGTGCCTCGGGCACTTAATGGCCGTTCTCCTGTAAGTCAAGATTGTAGAATCCGACGCAAAACTGATAGATACTTGTAACGTTCAGGCCTTCTAATGACGATGGAACACTCAAATTGCATCGTGATTCAATACATCGTCCTCCAGCCGAATTGTCTCCAAGGGAATATTGCTGCCTCGGTCACCTTATGGTCGTTCTCCTGTACGTCTAGATTGTCGAATCCAACGCAAAACTGATAGTTAATTGTAACGTTCAGGGCGTCCTAATGACGATGAAACACTCAAATTGTGTCGAAATTCAATACATCGCCCTTCAGCCGACTTGTCACCAAAGGTCTAATGGTGCCTGTGGCACCTAATGGACTTTCTCCTGTGAGTCTAGATTTTCGAATCCGACGCTAAACTGATACTTAATTGTAACGTTCAGGTCCTCCTAATGACGATGGAACACTCAAATTACGTCGAAATTCAATACATCGGCGACCAGCTGACTTTTCTCCCGGGGTCTATTGCTGCCTCGGGCACCTTATGGTCGTTCTTTTGTCAGTCTAGATTTTCGAATCAGACACATAACTGATAGTTAATTGTAACGTTAGCGCCTCCTAAAGACGATGGAACACTCAAATTGTGTCGAGATTCAATACATCGTCCTCTAGCCGACTTGTCTACAAGGGGATATTGCTGCCTCGGGCACTATATTGTCCTTCCCGGTGAGTCTAGATTTTCGAATCCGACGTGAAACTGATAGTTAATTGTAACGTTCAGGGTCTCCTAATGACGAACATTCGAATTGCGTCGAGATTCAATACATCGTCCTCCAGCCGACCTGTCTTTAAGGGTTTTTGCTGCGTCGGGCACCTTATGGTCGACCTCCTGTGAGTCTAGATTTTCGAAACCGACGCAAAACTGATAGTTATTTGTAACGTTCAGGGCCTCCTAATGACGATGGAACACTCAAATTGCGTCGAGATTCAATACATCGTACTCCAACCTACTTGTCTCCAAAGGGATATTGCTGCTTCGGGCACCATATGGTCCGTCTCCTGTGAGTCTTGATTTTCGAATCCCACGCAAAACCTGATAGTTAATTGTAACATTCAGGGCCTCCTAATGACGATGGAACACTCTAATTGCGTCGAGATTCAATACATCGTCATCCAGCCGACTTGTATCCAAGGGTATATTGCTGCCTCGGGGACCATTTGGTCGTTCTCCTGTAAGTCTAGATTATCGAATCCTACGCTAAACTGATAGTTACTTGTAACGTTCAGGGTCTCCTAATGACGATGCAACACTTAAATTGCGTCGACATTCAATACATCGTCCTCTAGCCGACTTGTCTCCAAGGGAATATTGCTGCCTCGGGCACCAGGTCCGTCTCCTGTGAGTCCCGATTTTCGAATCCGCGCGAAACTGATAGTTAAATGTAACTTTCAAGGGCCTCTAAATGACGATGGAACACTAAAATTGCGTCGTGATTCAACACATCGTCCTCCTGCAGATTTGTCTCCATGGGTCTATTGGTGCCTCGGGCACTTTATGTTCGTTCTCCTGTAAGTCTAGATTGTCGAATCCGACGCAAAACTGATAGATACTTGTAAGGTTCAGGGCCTCCTAATGACGATTGAACACTCAAATTGCGACGAGATTCAATACATCAGCCACCAGCCGACTTGTTTCATAGTATCTATTGCTGCCTGTGGCACCTTCTCCTGTGATTCTAGACTTTCGAATCCGACGCAAAACTGATAGTTAATTGTAACGTTCAGGGCCTCCTAATGACGATGGAACACTCATATTGCGTCGAGATTCAGTACATCGTCCTTCAGCTGACCTGTCTCCAAGGGTCTATTCCTGCCTCGGGCACCATATGGTCGTTCTCCTGTGTCTAGATTATCGAATCCAACGCAACACTGATAGTTAATTGCAATGATCAGGCCTCCTAATGACGATGGAACACTCACTTTGCGTCGAGATTCATTCATCGTCCTCCAGCCGAATTGTCTCCAACTGGATATTGCTGCCTCGATATGGTCAATCTCCTGTGAGTCTAGATTTTCGAATCCGACGCGAAACTGATAGTTAATTGTAACGTCCAGGGCCTCCTAATGACAATGGAACACCCAAATTGCGTCGAGATTCAATACATCGTCCTTAAGGCGACTTGTGTCCAAGGGTCTATTCCTGCCTCGGGCACCTTATGGTCGTTCTCCTGTGAGTCTAGATTTTCGAATCCTACGCAAAACTGAGGGTAATTGTAACGTTCAGGGCCTCCTAATAACGATGGAATACTCAAATTGCTTCGAGTTTCAATACATCGTCCTCCAGCTGACTTGTCTCCAAGGGTCTATAGCTGCCTCGGGCACCTTATGGTCGTTGTCCTGTGAGTGTAGATTTTCAAATCCGACGCAAATCTGATAGTTAATTGTTACGTTGAGGGCCCCCGAGTGACGATGGAACACTCAAATTGCGTCGAGATTCAATACATCGTCATCCAGCCGACTTGTCTCCAAGTGGATTTGCTGCCTCGGGAACCAAATGGTCCGGCTCCTGTGAGTCTAGATCTTCGAATCCGACGCGAGAGTGATAGTTAACTGTAACGTTCAGGGCCTCCTAATGACAATGGAACACTCAAATTGCGTCGAGATTCAATACATCGTCCTTCAGCCGACCTGTCTTCAAGTGGATAATGCTGCCTTGGGCACTTAATGGTCGTTCTCCTGTAAGTCTAGATTGTCGAAACCGACGTAAAGCTGATAGTTACTTGTAACGTTCAGGGCCTCCTAATGACGATGGAACACTCAAATTGCGTCGAATTTCAATACATCAGCCACCAGCCGACTTGTTTCATAGTTTCTATTGCTGCCTGTGGCACCTTCTCCTGTGGGTCAAGATTTTCGAATGCGGCGCAAAAATGATAGTTACTTGTAACGTTCAGGGCATCCTAATGACGATGGAACACTCAAATTGAGTCGGGATTCAATACATCGTCCTCCAGCCGACTTGTCTCCAGGGTGATATTGCTGCCTCGGCACCTTTTCGTCCGTCTCCTATGAGTCTAGATTTTCGAATCCGACGCAAAACTGATAGTTAATTGTAACGTTCAGGGCCTCCTAATGACGATGGAACACTCAAATTGCGTCGAGATTCAATACATCGTCCTCCTGCCGACTTGTCTCCAAAGGGATAATGCTGCCTCGGGCACCATATGGTCCGTCTCCTGTGAGACTAGATTTTCGAATCCGATGCAAAACTGATAGTTAATTGAAACATTCTGGGCCTCCTAATGACGATGGAACACTCAAATTGCGTCGAGATTCAATACATCGTCAATCAGCCGACTTGTATACAATGGTCTATTGCTGCCTCGGGGACCATTTGGTCGTTCTCCTGTAAGTCTAGATTGACGAATCCGACGCTAAACTGATAGTTACATGTTACGTTCAGGGCCTCCTAATGACGATGTAACACTCAAATCGTGTCGAGATTCAATATATCGTCCTTCAGCCGACTTGTCTACAAGATGATATTCCCGCTCGGGCACCTAATGGTCGTTCTCCTGTGACTCTAGATTTTCGAATCCGACGCGAAACTGATAGTTAATTGTAACGTAGTTAATTGTAACGTTGAAGGCCTCCTGATGACGATGGAACACTCATATTGCGTCGAGATTCAGTACATAGTCCTTCAGCCGACTTGTCTCCAAGGGTCTATTGCAGCCTCGGGCACCTGATGGTCGATCACCTGTGAGCCTAGATTTTTGAATCCGACGAAAAACTGATAGTTAATTGTAACGTTCAGGGCCTCTTAATGACGATGGAACACTCAAATCGTGTCGAGATTCAATACATCGTCCTCCAGCCGACTTGTCTACAAGGGGATATTGCTGCCTCGGGCACTATATGGTCCTTCCCTGTGAGTCTAGATTTTAGAATCAGACGCCAAACTGATAGTTAATTGTAACGTTCAGGGCCTCCTAATGACGATGGAACACTCAAGTTGCGCCGAGACTCAATACATCGTCCTCCAGCCGACTTGTCTCCAAGGGGATATTGCTGCCTCGGTCACCTTATGGTCGTTCTCCTGTAAGTCTAGATTGTCGAATCCGACGCAAAACTGATAGTTAATTGGATCGTCCAGGGCCTCTTAATGACGATGGAACACTCGAATTGCGTCGAGATTCAATACATCATCTTCCACCCGACTTGTGGCTCGGGCACTTTATGGTCGTTCTCCTGTAAGTCTAGATTGTCGAATCCGACGAAAAACTGATAGATACTTGTAACGTTCAGGGCCTCCTCATAACGATGGAACACTCAAATTGCGTCGAGATTTAATACATCGGCCACCAGCCGACTTGTTTCATAGGGTCTATTGCTGCCTGTGGCACCTTCTCCTGTGAGTCTAGATTTTCGAATCCGACGCAAAACTGATAGTTCATTGTAACGTGCAGGGCATCATAAAGACGATGGAACACTCAAATTCCGTCGAGATTCAATAAATCGTCCTCCAGCCGACTTGTCTCCAAGGGGATATTGCTGCCTCGGTCACCTTATGGTCGTTCTCCTGTAAGTCTATATTGTCGAATCCGACGCAAAACTGATAGTTAATTGTAACGTTAAGGGGCTCTTAATGACGATGGAACACTCAAATTGTGTCGAGATTCAATACATCGCCCATCAGCCGACTTGTCTCCAAAGGTGTAATGGTGCCTGTGGCACCTAATGGACTTTCTCCTGTGAGTCTAGATTTTCGAATCCGACGCAAAACTGATAGTTAATTGTAAAGTACAGGTCCTCCTAATGACGATAAAACACTCAAATTACGTCGAGATTCAATACATCGGCCACCAGCTGACTTTTCTCCTAGGGTCTATTGCTGCCTCGGGCACCTTATGATCGTCCTCCTGTGAGTCTAGATTTTCGAA
This sequence comes from Schistocerca americana, assembly GCF_021461395.2. Lineage (NCBI taxonomy): Eukaryota > Metazoa > Arthropoda > Insecta > Orthoptera > Acrididae > Schistocerca > Schistocerca americana. Next base: position 4,504,029 of record NC_060130.1, on the reverse strand, counting down.
TACGACGCATAACTGTTAGTTAATTGTAACGTGCCGGGCATCCTAATGACGATGGAACACTCAAATTGCGTCGAGACTCAATAAATCGTCCTTTAGCCTACTTGGGTCCAAGGGTATATTGGTGCCTCGGCACTTTATGGTCGTTCTCCTGTGAGTCTAGATTGTCGAATGCGACGCAAAACTGATAGATACTTGTAACGTTCAGGGCCTCCTAATGACGATGGAACACTCAAATTACGTCGAGATTCAATACATTGTCCACCAGCTGACTTTTCTCCCAGGGTCTATTGCTGCCTCGGGCACCTTATGTTCATTCTCCTGTGAGTCCAGATTTTCAAATACGACGCATAACTGTTAGTTAATTGTAACGTTCAGCGCCTCCTAATGACGTTGGAACACTCAAATTGCGTCGATATTCAATACATCGACCTTCAGCCGACTTGTCTCAAAGGGGATATTGCTGCCTCGGTCACCTTATGGTCGTTCTCCTGTAAGTCTAGATTGTCGAATCCGACGCAAAACTGATAGTTAATTGTAACGTTAAGGGCCTCCTAATGGCGATGGAACATTCAAATTGTGTCGTGATTCAATACATCGCGCTTCAGCCGACTTGTCTCCAAAGGTCTAATGGTGCCTGTGGCACCTAATGGACTTTCTCCTGTGAGTCTAGATTTTCGAATCCGACGCAAAACTGATAATTAATTGTAACGTACAGCCTCTCTTAATGACGATGGAACACTCAAATTATGTCGAGATTCAATACATCGGCCACCAGCTGACTTTTCTCCTAGGGTCTATTGCTGCCTCGGGCACCTTATATTCGTTCTCCTGTGAGTCTAGATTTTCGGATACGACGCATAACTGTTAGTTAATTGTAACGTGCAGGGCATCCTAATGACGATGGAACACTCAAATTGCGTCGAGATTCAATAAATCGTCCTCCAGCCGACTTGTCTCCAAGGGGATATTGCTGCCTCGGCACCTGATGGTCCGTCTCCTATGAGTCTAGAATTTCGAATGCGACGCTAAACTGATAGTTAATGGCAACGTTTGGGGCCCCCTAATGACGATGGAACACCCAAATTGCGTCGAGATTCAATACATCTTCCTCCAGCCGATTTGTCCCGTCTCCTGTCCGTCTAGATTTTCGAATCCGACGCGAAACTCATAGTTAATTGTAACGTAGTTAATTGTAACGTTGGGATCCTCCTAATGACGATGGAACACTCATATTACGTCGAGATTCAGTACATCGCCCTTCAGCCGACTTATTCTCCTAGGGTCTATTGCTGCCTCGGGCACCTGATGGTCGTTCACCTGTGCGCCTAGATTTTCGAGTCCGACGCAAAACTGATAGTCAATTGTAACGTTCAGGGCCTCCTAATGACGATGGAACACTCAAATTGCGCCGAGATTCAATACATCGTCAACCAACCAACTTGTCTCCAAGGGTCTATTGCTGCCTCGGGCACCTTATGGTCGATCTCCTGTAAGTCTAGATTTTCGAATCCGACGCAAAACTGATAGTTAATTATAACGTGCAGGGCATCCTTTTGACGATGGAACAGTCAAATTGCGTCGAGATTCAATACATCGTCCTCCAGCCGACTTGAGTCCAAGGGTATATTGGTGCCTCGGCACTTTATGGTCGTTCTCCTGTAAGTCTAGATTGTCGAATCCGACGCAAAACTGATAGATACTTGTAACCTTCAGGGACTCCTAATAACGATGGAACACTCAAATTGCGTCGTGATTCAATACATCGGCCACCAGCCGACTTGTTTCATAGGGTCTATTGCTGCCTGTGGCACCTTCTCCTGTGAGCCTAGATTTTCGAGTCCGACGCAAAACTGATAGTTAATTGTAACGTTCAGGTCCTCCTAATGACGATGGAACACTCAAATTACGTCGAGATTCAATACATTGGCAACCAGCTGACTTTTCTCCCAGGGTATATTGCTGCCTCGGGCACCTTATGTTCGTTCTCCTGTGAGTCTAGATTTTCGAATACGACGCATAACTGTTAGTTAATTGCAACGTTCAGCGCCTCCTAATGACGATGGAACACTCAAATTGTGTCGAGATTCAATACATCGTCCTCTAGCCGACTTGTCTACTAGGGGCTATTGCTGTCTCGGGCACTATATTGTCCTTCCCTGTGAGTCTAGATTTTCGAATTAGACGCGAAACTAATAGTTAATTGTAACGTTAAGGGCCTCCTAATGACGATGGAACACTCAAATTGTGTCGAGATTCAATACATCGCCCTTCAGCCGACTTGTCTCCAAAGGTCTAATGGTGCCTGTGGCACCTAATGGACTTTCTCCTGTGAGTCTAAATTTTCGTATCCGACGCAAAACTGATAGTTAATTGTAACGTGTAAGGCATCCTTTTGACGATGGAACACTCAAATTGCGTCGAGATTCAATACATCGCCCTTCAGCGGACTTGTTTCCAAAGGACTATTGGTGCCTGTGGCACCTAATGGACTTTCTCCTGTGAGTCTAGATTGTCGAATCCGACGCGAAACTGATAGTTAATTGTAACGTACAGGTCCTCCTAATGACGATGGAACACTCAAATTACGTCGAGATTCAATACATTGGCAACCAGCTGACTTTTGTCCCAGGGTCTATTGCTGCCTCGGGCACCTTATGGTCGTTCTCCTGTGAGTCTAGATTTTCGAATACGACGCATAACTGTTAGTTAATTGCAACGTTCAGCGCCTCCTAACGACGATGGAACACTGAAATTGTGTCGTGATTCAATACATCGTCCTCTAGCCGACTTGTCTACTAGGGGATATTGCTGCCTCGGGCACTATATTGTCCTTCCCTGTGAGTCTAGATTTTCAAATCAGACGCGAACCTGATAGTTAATTGTAACGTTAAGGGCCTCCTAATGACGATGGAACACTAAATTGTGTCGAGATTCAATACATCGCCCTTCAGCCGACTTGTCTCCAAAGGTCTAATGGTGCCTGTGGCACCTATTGGACTTTCTCCTGTGAGTCTAGATTTTCGAATCCGACGCAAAACTGATAGTTAATTGTAACGTACAGCTCCTCCTAATGACGATGGAACACTCAAAATACGTCGAGATTCAATACATCGGCCAAAAGATGACTTTTCTCCTAGGGTCTATATCTGCCTCGGGCACCTTATTTTCGTTCTCCTGTGAGTCTAGATTCTCGAATACGACGCATAAGTGTTAGTTAATTGTAACGTGCAGGGCATCCTAATGACGATGGAACACTCAAATTGCGTCGAGATTCAATAAATCGTCCTCCAGCCGACTTGTCTCCAAGGGGATATTGCTGCCTCGGCACCTTATGGTCCGTCTCCTATGAGTCTAGATTTTCGAATCCGACGCTAAACTGATAGTTAATTGCAACGTTTAGGGCCCCCTAATGAAGATGGAACACTCAAATTGCGTCGAGATTCAATACATCTTCCTCCAGCCGATTTGTCCCGTCTCCTGTCCGTCTAGATTTTCGAATCCGACGCGAAACTCATAGTTAATTGTAACGTAGTTAATTGTAACGTTGAGTTCCTCCTAATGACGATGGAACACTCATATTGCGTCGAGATTCAGTACATCGTCCTTCAGCCGACTTGTTCTCCAAGGGTCTATTGCTGCCTCGGGCACCTGATGGTCGTTCACGTGTGAGCCTAGATTTTCGAGTCCGACGCAAAACTGATAGTTAATTGTAACGTTCAGGGCCTCCTAATGACGATGAAACATTGACATTGCGTCGAGATTCAATACTTCGTCCTAAAGCCGCCTTGAGTCCAAGGGTATATTGGTGCCTCGGCACTTTATGGTCGTTCTCCTGTAAGTCTAGATTGTCGAATCCAACGCAAAACTGATAGATACTTGTAACCTTCAGGCACTCCTAATAACGATGGAACACTCAAATTGCGTCGTGATTCAATACATCGGCCACCAGCCGACTTGTTTCATAGGGTCTATTGCTGCCTGTGACACCTTCTCCTGTGAGTCTAGATTTTCGAATCCGACGCAAAACTGATAGTTAATTGTAACGTGCAGGGCATCCTTTTGACGATGGAACACTCAAATTGCGTCGAGATTCAATACATCGCCCTTCAGCCGACTTGTTTCCAAAGGTCTAATGGTGCCTGTGGCACCTAATGGACTTTCTCCTGTGAGTCTAGATTTTCGAATCCGACGCGAAACTGATAGTTAATTGTAACGTTCAGGTCCTCCTAATGACGATGGAACACTCAAATTACGTCGAGATTCAATACATTGGCAACCAGCTGACTTTTCTCCCAGGGTCTATTGCTGCCTCGGGAACCTTATGTTCGTTCTCCTGTGAGTCTAGATTTTCGAATACGACGCATAACTGTTAGTTAATTGTAACGTTCAGCGCCCCATAATGACGATGGAACACTCAAATTGTGTCGAGATTCAATACATCGTCCTCTAGCCGACTTGTCTACTAGGGGATATTGCTGCCTCGGGCACTATATTGTCCTTCCCTGTGAGTCTAGATTTTCGAATCAGACGCGAAACTGATAGTTAATTGTAACGTTAAGGGCCTCCTAATGACGATGGAACACTCAAATTGTGTCGAGAATCAATACATCGCCCTTCAGCCGACTTGTCTCCAAAGGTCTAATGGTGCCTGTGGCACCTAATGGACTTTCTCCTGTGAGTGTAGATTTTCGAATCCGACGCAAAACTGATAGTTAATTGTAACGTACAGGTCCTCCTAATTACGCTGGAACACTCAAATTACGTCGAGATTCAATACATCGGCCACTAGCTGACTTTGCTCCTAGGGTCTATTGCTGCCTCGGGCACCTTATGTTCGTTCTCCTGTGAGTCTAGATTTTCGAATACGACGCATAACTGTTAGTTAATTGTAACGTGCACTTCATCCTAATGACGATGGAACACTCAAATTGCGTCGAGATTCAATAAATCGTCCTCCAGCCGACTTGTCTCCAAGGGGATATTGCTGCCTCGGCACCTTATGGTCCGTCTCCTATGAGTCTAGATTTTCGAATCCGATGCGAAAGTGATAGTTAATTGTAACGTTTTGGGCCCCCTAATGATGATGGAACACTCAAATTGCGTCGAGATTCAATTCATCTTCCTCCAGCCGATTTGTCCCGTCTCCTGTCCGTCTAGATTTTCGAATCCGACGCGAAACTGATAGTTAATTGTAACGTAGTTAATTGTAACGTTGAGGGCCTCCTAATGACGATGGAACACTCATATTGCGTCGAGATTCAGTACATCGTCCTTCCGCCGACTTGTCTCCAAGGGTCTATTGCTGCCTCGGGCATTGATGGTCGTTCACCTGAGAGCCTAGATTTTCGAATCCGACGCGAAACTGATAGTTAATTGTAACGTTCGGGGCTTCTTAATGACGATGGAACACTCAAATCGTGTCGAGATTCAATACATCGTCCTCCAGCCGACTTGTCTACAAGCGGATATTGCCGCGCTGGGCACTATATGGTCCATCCCTGTGAGTCTAGATTTTAGAATCAGACGCCAAACTGATAGTTAATTGTAACGTTCAGGGCCTCCTAATGTCGATGGAACACTCAAATTGCGCCGAGATTTAATACATCGTCATCCAACCGACTTGTCTCCAAGGGTCTATTGCTGCCTCGGGCACCTTATGGTCGATCTCCTGTAAGTCTAGATTTTTGAATCCGACGCAAAACTGATAGTTAATTGTAACGTGCAGGGCATCCTTTTGACGATGGAACACTCAAATTGCGTCGAGATTCAATACATCGTCCTCCAGCCGACTTGACTCCAAGGGTATATTGGTGCCTCGGCACTTTATGGTCGTTCTCCTGTAAGTCTAGATTGTCGAATCCGACGCAAAACAGATAGATACTTGTAACGTTCAGGGCCTCCTAATAACGATGGAACACTCAAATTGCGTCGTGATTCAATACATCGGCTACCAGCCGACTTGTTTCATAGGGTCTATTGCTGCCTGTGGCACCTTCCCCTGTGAGTCTAGATTTTCGAATCCGACGCAAAACTGATAGTTAATTGTAACGTGCAGGGCATCCTTTTGACGAAGGAACACTCAAATTGCGTCGAGATTCAATACATCGCCCTTCCGCCGACTTGTCTCCAAAGGTCTAATGGTGCCTGTGGCACCTAATGGACTCTCTCCTGTGAGTCTAGATTTTCGAATCCGACGCGAAACTGATAGTTAATTGTAACGTGCAGTGCATCCTTTTGACGATGAAACACTCAAATTGCGTCGAGATTCAATACATCGTCCTCCAGCCGACTTCAGTCCAAGGGTATATTGGTGCCTCGGCACTTTATGGTCGTTCTCCTGTAAGTCTAGATTTTCGAATCCGACGCAAAACTGATAGTTAATTGGAACGTTCAGGGCCTCTTAATGACGATGGAACACTCGAATTGCGTCGAGATTCAATAAATCGTCTACGACCCGACTTGTGGATCGGGCACTTTATGGTCGTTCTCCTGTAAGTCTAGATTGTCGAATCCGACGCAAAACTGATAATTATTTGTAACGTACAGGTCCTCCTAATGACGATGGAACACTCAAATTGCTCCGAGATTCAATACATCGTCATCCAACCGACTTGTCTCCAAGGGTCTATTGCTGCCTCGGGCACCTTATGGTCGATCTCCTGTAAGTCTAGATTTTTGAATCCGACGCAAAACTGATAGTTAATTGTAACGTGCAGGGCATCCTTTTGACGATGGAACACTCAAATTGCGTCGAGATTCAATACATCGTCCTCCAGCCGACTTGACTCCAAGGGTATATTGGTGCCTCGGCACTTTATGGTCGTTCTCCTGTAAGTCTAGATTGTCGAATCCGACGCAAAACAGATAGATACTTGTAACGTTCAGGGCCTCCTAATAACGATGGAACACTCAAATTGCGTCGTGATTCAATACATCGGCTACCAGCCGACTTGTTTCATAGGGTCTATTGCTGCCTGTGGCACCTTCTCCTGTGAGTCTAGATTTCCGAATCCGACGCAAAACTGATAGTTAATTGTAACGTGCAGGGCATCCTTTTGACGATGGAACACTCAAATTGCGTCTAGATTCAATACATCGCCCTTCAGCCGATTGTCTCCAAAGGTCTAATGGTGCCTGTGGCACCAAATGGACTTTCTCCTGTGAGTCTAGATTTTCGAATCCGACGCGAAACTGATAGATAATTGTAACGTTCAGGTCCTCCTAATGACGATGGAACACTCAAATTACGTCGAGATTCAATACATTGTCCACCAGCTGACTTTTCTCCCAGGGTCTATTGCTGGCTCGGGCACCTTATGTTCGTTCTCTTGTGAGTCTAGATTTTCGAATACGACTCATAACTGTTAGTTAATTGTAACGTTCAGCGCCTCCTAATGACGATGGAACACTCAAATTGTGTCGAGATTCAATACATCGTCCTCTAGCCGACTTGTCTACTAGGGGATATTGCTGCCGCGGGCACTATAATGTCCTTCCCTGTGAGTCTAGATTTTCGAATCCGACTAAAACTGATAGTTAATTGTAACGTGCAGGGCATCCTTTTGACGATGGAACACTCAAATTGCGTCCAGAATCAAATCATCGTCCTCCAGCCGACTTCAGTCCAAGGGTATATTGGTGCCTAGGCACTTTATGGTCGTTCTCCTGTAAGTCTAGATTGTCGAATCCGACGCAAAACTGATAGATACTTGTAACGTTCAGGGCCTCCTAATAACGATCGAACACTCAAATTGCGTCGTGATTCAATACATCGGCCACCAGCCGACTTGTTTCATAGGGTCTATTGCTGCCTGTGGCACCTTCTCCAGTGAGTCTAGATTTTCGAATCCGACGCAAAACTGATAGTTAATTGTAACGTGCAGGGCATCCTTTTGACTTTGGAACACTCAAATTGCGTCGAGATTCAATACATCGTCCTCCAGCCTACATGTCTCCAAGGGGATATTGCTGCCTCGGTCACCTTATGGTCGTTCTCCTGTAAGTCTAGATTGTCGAATCCGACGCAAAACTGATAGTTAATTGGAACGTACAGGGCCTCTTAATGACGATGGAACACTCGAATTGCGTCGAGATTCAATACATCGTCTTCCACCCGACTTGTGCCTTGGGCCCTTTATGGTCGTTCTCCTGTAAGTCTAGATTGTCGAATCCGACGCAAAACTGATTGTTAATTGTAACGTTAAGGGCCTCCTAATGACGATGGAACACTCAAATTGTGTCGAGTATCAATACATCGCGCTTCAGCCGACTTGTCTCCAAAGGTCTAATGGAGCCTGTTGCACCTAATGGACTTTCTCCTGTGAGTCTAGATTTTCGAATCCGACGCAAAACTGATAATTAATTGTAACGTACAGGTCCTCCTAATGACGATGGAACACTCAAATTACGTCGAGATTCAATACATCGGCCACCAGCTGACTTTTCTCCTAGCGTCTATTGCTGCCTCGGGCACCTTATGTTCGTTCTCCTGTGAGTCTAGATTTTCGGATACGACGCATAACTGTTAGTTAATTGTAACGTGCAGGGCATCCTAATGACGATGGAACACTCAAATTGCGTCGAGATTCAATAAATCGTCCTCCAGCCGACTTGTCTCCAAGGGGATATTGCTGCCTCGGCACCTTATGGTCCGTCTCCTATGAGTCTAGATTTTCGAATCCGACGCTAAACTGATAGTTAATTGCAACGTTCAGGGCCCCCTAATGACGATGGAACACTCAAATTGCGTCGAGATTCAATACATCCTCCTCCAGCCTATTTGTCCCGTCTCCTGTCCGTCTAGATTTTCGAATCCGACGCGAAACTCATAGTTAATTGTAACGTAGTTAATTGTAACGTTGAGTTCCTCCTAATGACGATGGAACACTCATATTGCGTCGAGATTCAGTACATCGTCCTTCAGCCGACTTGTTCTCCAAGGGTCTATTGCTGCCTCGGGCACCTGATGGTCGTTCACCTGTGAGCCTAGATTTTCGAGTCCGACGCAAAACTGATAGTTAATTGTAACGTTCAAGGCCTCCTAATGACGATGGAACATTGACATTGCGTCGAGATTCAATACATCGTCCTCGAGCCGACTTGTCTCCAAGGGGAAATTGCTGCCTCGGGCACCATAGGGTCCGTCTCCTGTGAGTCTAGATTTTCGAATCCGACGCGAATCTGATAGTTAATTGTAACGTTCGGGGCCTCTTAATGACGATGGAACACTCAAATCGTGTCGAGATTCAATACATCGTCCTCCAGCCGACTTGTCTACAAGGGGATACTGCTGCCTCGGGCACTATATAGTCCTTCCCTGTGAGTCTAGATTTTAGAATCAGACGCCAAACTGATAGTTAATTGTAACGTTCAGGGCCTCCTAATGACGATGGAATACTCAAATTGCGCCAAGATTCAATACATCGTCATCCAACCGACTTGTCTCCAAGGGTCTATTGCTGCCTCGGGCACCTTATGGTCGTTCTCCTGTAAGTCCAGATTTTCGAATCCGACGCAAAACTGATAGTTAATTGTAACGTGCAGGGCATCCTTTTGACGATGGAACACTCAAGTTGCGTCGAGATTCAATACATCGCCCTTCAACCGACTTGTCTCCAAAGGTCTAATGGTGCCTAAGGCACCTAATGGACTCTCTCCTGTGAGTCTAGATTTTCAAATCCGACGCGAAACTGATAGTTAATTGTAACGTTCAGGTCCTCCGAATGACGATGGAACATTCAAATTACGTCGAGATTCAATACTTTGGCCACCAGCTGACTTTTCCCCCAGGGTCTGCTGCTGCCTCGGGCACCTTATGTTCGTTTTCCTGTGAGTCTAGATTTTCGAATACGACGCATAACTGTTAGTTAATTGTAACGTTCAGCGCCTCCTAATGACGATGGAACACTCAAATTGTGTCGAGATTCAATACATCGTCCTCTAGCCGACTTGTCTACTAGGGGATATTGCTGCCTCGGGTACTATATTTTCCTTCCCTGTGAGTCTAGATTTTCGAATCAGACGCGAAACTGATAGTTAATTGTAACGTTCACGGCTTCCTAATGACGATGGAACACTCAAATTGCGTCGAGATTCAATACATCGTCCTTCAGCCGACTTGTCGCCAAGGGTCTATTGCTGCCTCGGGCACCTTATGGTCGTTCTCCTGTGAGTCTAGATTTTCATATCCGACGCAAATCTGATAGTTAATTGTAACGTTCAGGGCCCCCGAATGACGATGGAACACTCAAATTGCGTCGAGATTCAATACATCGTCCTCCAGCCGACTTGTCTCCAAGGGCATATTGCTTCCACGGGCTCCATATGGTCCGTCTCCTGTGAGTCTAGATTTTCGAATCCGACGCGAAACTGATAGTTAATTGTAACGTTCAGGGTCTCCTAATGACGAACATTCAAATTGCGTCGAGATTCAATACATCGTCCTCCAGCCGACTTGTCTTTAAGGGTTTTTGCTGCGTCGGGCACCTTATGGTCGATCTCCTGTGAGTCTAGATTTTCGAATCTGACGCAAAACTGACAGTTAATTGCAACGTTCAGGGCCTCCTAGTGACGAAGGAACACTCAAATTGCGTCGAGATTCAATACATCGTCATCCAGCCGACTTGTATCCAAGGGTCTATTGCTGCCTCAGGGACCCTTTGGTCGTTCTCCTGTAAGTCTACATTGTCAAATCCGACCCTAAACTGATAGTTACTTGTAACGTTCAGGGTCTCCTAATGACGAACACTCAAATTGCGTCGAGATTCAGCACATCGTACTCCTGCCGATTTGTCTCCAAGGGTCATTTGGTGCCTCGGGCACTTTATGGTCGTGCTCCTGTGAGTCTAGATTGTCGAATAAGACGCAAAACTGATAGTTACTTGTGAGGTTCAGGGCCTCCTAATGACGATGGAACACTCAAATTGCGACGAGATTCAATACATCGGCCACCAGCCGACTTGTTTCATAGTATCTATTGCTGCCTGTGGCACCTTCTCCTGTGAGTCTAGATTTTCGAATCCGACGCAAAACTGATAGTTAATTGTAATGTTCAGGACCTCCTAATGACGATGGAACGCTCGAATTGCGTCGAGATTCAATACATCGTCCTCCAGCCGACTTGTGTCCAAGGGTATATTTGTGCCTCGGGCACATTATGGTCGTTCTCCTGTAAGTCTAAATTGTCGAATCCGACGCAAAACTGATAGATACTTGTAACGTTCAGGGCCTCCTAATGACGATGGAACACTCAAATTGCGTCGAGATTCAATACATCGGCTACCAGCCGACTTGTTTCATAGGGTCTATTGCTGCCTGTGGCACCTTCTCTTGTGGGTCAAGATTTTCGAATCCGACGCAAAACTGATAGTTAATTGTAACGTTCAGGGCCTCCTAATTACGATGGAACACTCGAATTGCGTCGAGATTCAATAAATCGTCTACGACCCGACTTGTGGATCGGGCACTTTATGGACGTTCTCCTGTAAGTCTAGATTGTCGAATCCGACGCAAAACTGATAATTAATTGTAACGTACAGGTCCTCCTAATGACGATGGAACACTCAAATTGCTCCGAGATTCAATACATCGTCATCCAACCGACTTGTCTCCAAGGGTCTATTGCTGCCTCGGGCACCTTATGGTCGATCTCCTGTAAGTCTAGATTTTTGAATCCGACGCAAAACTGATAGTTAATTGTAAGGTGCAGGGCATCCTTTTGACGATGGAACACTCAAATTGCGTCGAGATTCAATACATCGTCCTCCAGCCGACTTGACTCCAAGGGTATATTGGTGCCTCGGCACTTTATGGTCGTTCTCCTGTAAGTCTAGATTGTCGAATCCGACGCAAAACAGATAGATACTTGTAACGTTCAGGGCCTCCTAATAACGATGGACCACTCAAATTGCGTCGTGATTCAATACATCGGCTACCAGCCGACTTGTTTCATAGGGTCTATTGCTGCCTGTGGCACCTTTTCCTGTGAGTCTAGATTTTCGAATCCGACGCAAAACTGATAGTTAATTGTAACGTGCAGGGCATCCTTTTGACGATGGAACACTCAAATTGCGTCTAGATTCAATACATCGCCCTTCAGCCGATTGTCTCCAAAGGTCTAATGGTGCCTGTGGCACCAAATGGACTTTCTCCTGTGAGTCTAGATTTTCGAATCCGACGCGAAACTGATAGATAATTGTAACTTTCAGGTCCTCCTAATGACGATGGAACACTCAAATTACGTCGAGATTCAATACATTGTCCACCAGCTGACTTTTCTCCCAGGGTCTATTGCTGGCTCGGGCACCTTATGTTCGTTCTCTTGTGAGTCTAGATTTTCGAATACGACTCATAACTGTTAGTTAATTGTAACGTTCAGCGCCTCCTAATGACGATGGAACACTCAAATTGTGTCGAGATTCAATACATCGTCCTCTAGCCGACTTGTCTACTAGGGGATATTGCTGCCGCGGGCACTATAATGTCCTTCCCTGTGAGTCTTGATTTTCGAATCCGACTAAAACTGATAGTTAATTTTAACGTGCAGGGCATCCTTTTGACGATGGAACACTCAAATTGCGTCCAGAATCAAATCATCGTCCTCCAGCCGACTTCAGTCCAAGGGTATATTGGTGCCTAGGCACTTTATGGTCGTTCTCCTGTAAGTCTAGATTGTCGAATCCGACGCAAAACTGATAGATACTTGTAACGTTCAGGGCCTCCTAATAACGATCGAACACTCAAATTGAGTCGTGATTCAATACATCGGCCACCAGCCGACTTGTTTCATAGGGTCTATTGCTGCCTGTGGCACCTTCTCCAGTGAGTCTAGATTTTCGAATCCGACGCAAAACTGATAGTTAATTGTAACGTGCAGGGCATCCTGTTGACGTTGGAACACTCAAATTGCGTCGAGATTCAATACATCGTCCTCCAGCCTACTTGTCTCCAAGGGGATATTGCTGCCTCGGTCACCTTATGGTCGTTCTCCTGTAAGTCTAGATTGTCGAATCCGACGCAAAACTGATAGTTAATTGGAACGTACAGGGCCTCTTAATGACGATGGAACACTCGAATTGCGTCGAGATTCAATACATCGTCTTCCACCCGACTTGTGCCTTGGGCCCTTTATGGTCGTTCTCCTGTAAGTCTAGATTGTCGAATCCGACGCAAAACTGATTGTTAATTGTAACGTTAAGGGCCTCCTAATGACGATGGAACACTCAAATTGTGTCGAGTATCAATACATCGCGCTTCAGCCGTCTTGTCTCCAAAGGTCTAATGGTGCCTGTTGCACCTAATGGACTTTCTCCTGTGAGTCTAGATTTTCGAATCCGACGCAAAACTGATAATTAATTGTAACGTACAGGTCCTCCTAATGACGATGGAACACTCAAATTACGTCGAGATTCAATACATCGGCCACCAGCTGACTTTTCTCCTAGCGTCTATTGCTGCCTCGGGCACCTTATGTTCGTTCTCCTGTGAGTCTAGATTTTCGGATACGACGCATAACTGTTAGTTAATTGTAACGTGCAGGGCATCCTAATGACGATGGAACACTCAAATTGCGTCGAGATTCAATAAATCGTCCTCCAGCCGACTTGTCTCCAAGGGGATATTGCTGCCTCGGCACCTTATGGTCCGTCTCCTATGAGTCTAGATTTTCGAATCCGACGCTAAACTGATAGTTAATTGCAACGTTGAGGGCCCCCTAATGACGATGGAACACTCAAATTGCGTCGAGATTCAATACATCCTCCTCCAGCCGATTTGTCCCGTCTCCTGTCCGTCTAGATTTTCGAATCCGACGCGAAACTCATAGTTAATTGTAACGTAGTTAATTGTAACGTTGAGTTCCTCCTAATCACGATGGAACACTCATATTGCGTCGAGATTCAGTACATCGTCCTTCAGCCGACTTGTTCTCCAAGGGTCTATTGCTGCCTCGGGCACCTGATGGTCGTTCACCTGTGAGCCTAGATTTTCGAGTCCGACGCAAAACTGATACTTAATTGTAACGTTCAAGGCCTCCTAATGACGATGGAACATTGACATTGCGTCGAGATTCAATACATCGTCCTCGAGCCGACTTGTCTCCAAGGGGAAATTGCTGCCTCGGGCACCATAGGGTCCGTCTCCTGTGAGTCTAGATTTTCGAATCCGACGCGAATCTGATAGTTAATTGTAACGTTCGGGGCCTCTTAATGACGATGGAACACTCAAATCGTGTCGAGATTCAATACATCGTCCTCCAGCCGACTTGTCTACAAGGGGATACTGCTGCCTCGGGCACTATATAGTCCTTCCCTGTGAGTCTAGATTTTAGAATCAGACGCCAAACTGATAGTTAATTGTAACGTTCAGGGCCTCCAAATGACGATGGAATACTCAAATTGCGCCAAGATTCAATACATCGTCATCCAACCGACTTGTCTCCAAGGGTCTATTGCTGCCTCGGGCACCTTATGGTCGTTCTCCTGTAAGTCCAGATTTTCGAATCCGACGCAAAACTGAAAGTCAATTGTAACGTGCAGGGCATCCTCTTGACGATGGAACACTCAAATTGCGTCGAGATTCAATGCATCGTCCTCCAGCCGACTTGAGTCCAAGGGTATATTGGTGCCTTGGCACATTATGGTCGTTCTCCTGTAAGTCTAGATTGTCGAATCCGACGCAAAACTAATAGATACTTGTAACGTTCAGGGCCTCCTAATAACGATGGAACACTCAAATTGCGTCGTGATTCAATACATCGGCCACCAGCCGACTTGTTTCATAGGGTCTATTGCTACCTGTGACACCGTCTCCTGTGAGTCTAGATTTTCGAATCCGACGCAAAACTGATAGTTAATTGTAACGTGCAGGGCATCCTTTTGACGATGGAACACTCAAGTTGCGTCGAGATTCAATACATCGCCCTTCAACCGACTTGTCTCCAAAGGTCTAATGGTGCCTGTGGCACCTAATGGACTCTCTCCTGTGAGTCTAGATTTTCAAATCCGACGCGAAACTGATAGTTAATTGTAACGTTCAGGTCCTCCGAATGACGATGGAACATTCAAATTACGTCGAGATTCAATACTTTGGCCACCAGCTGACTTTTCCCCCAGGGTCTGCTGCTGCCTCGGGCACCTTATGTTCGTTTTCCTGTGGGTCTAGATTTTCGAATACGACGCATAACTGTTAGTTAATTGTAACGTTCAGCGCCTCCTAATGACGATGGAACACTCAAATTGTGTCGAGATTCAATACATCGTCCTCTAGCCGACTTGTCTACTAGGGGATATTGCTGCCTCGGGTACTATATTTTCCTTCCCTGTGAGCCTAGATTTTCGAATCAGACGCGAAACTGATAGTTAATTGTAACGTTCACGGCTTCCTAATGACGATGGAACACTCAAATTGCGTCGAGATTCAATACATCGTCCTTCAGCCGACTTGTCGCCAAGGGTCTATTGCTGCCTCGGGCACCTTATGGTCGTTCTCCTGTGAGTCTAGATTTTCATATCCGACGCAAATCTGATAGTTAATTGTAACGTTCAGGGCCCCCGAATGACGATGGAACACTCAAATTGCGTCGAGATTCAATACATCGTCCTCCAGCCGACTTGTCTCCAAGGGCATATTGCTTCCACGGGCTCCATATGGTCCGTCTCCTGTGAGTCTAGATTTTCGAATCCGACGCGAAACTGATAGTTAATTGTAACGTTCAGGGTCTCCTAATGACGAACATTCAAATTGCGTCGAGATTCAATACATCGTCCTCCAGCCGACTTGTCTTTAAGGGTTTTTGCTGCGTCGGGCACCTTATGGTCGATCTCCTGTGAGTCTAGATTTTCGAATCTGACGCAAAACTGACAGTTAATTGCAACGTTCAGGGCCTCCTAGTGACGAAGGAACACTCAAATTGCGTCGAGATTCAATACATCGTCATCCAGCCGACTTGTATCCAAGGGTCTATTGCTGCCTCAGGGACCCTTTGGTCGTTCTCCTGTAAGTCTACATTGTCAAATCCGACCCTAAACTGATAGTTACTTGTAACGTTCAGGGTCTCCTAATGACGAACACTCAAATTGTGTCGAGATTCAGCACATCGTACTCCTGCCGATTTGTCTCCAAGGGTCATTTGGTGCCTCGGGCACTTTATGGTCGTGCTCCTGTGAGTCTAGATTGTCGAATAAGACGCAAAACTGATAGTTACTTGTGAGGTTCAGGGCCTCCTAATGACGATGGAACACTCAAATTGCGACGAGATTCAATACATCGGCCACCAGCCGACTTGTTTCATAGTATCTATTGCTGCCAGTGGCACCTTCTCCTGTGAGTCTAGATTTTCGAATCCGACGCAAAACTGATAGTTAATTGTAATGTTCAGGACCTCCTAATGACGATGGAACGCTCGAATTGCGTCGAGATTCAATACATCGTCCTCTAGCCGACTTGTGTCCAAGGGTATATTGCTGCCTCGGTCACCTTATGGTCGTTCTCCTGTAAGTCTAAATTGTCGAATCCGACGCAAAACTGATAGATACTTGTAACGTTCAGGGCCTCCTAATGACGATGGAACACTCAAATTGCGTCGAGATTCAATACATCGTCATGCAGCCGACTTGTATCCAAGGGTCTTTTGCTGCCTCGGGGACCATTTGGTCGTTCTCCTGTCAGTCTAGATTGTCGAATCCGACGCTAAACTGATAGTTAATTGTAACGTTTAGGGCCAACTAATGACGATGGAACACTCAAATTGCGTCGAGATTCAATACATCTTCCTCCGGCCGATTTGTCCCGTCTCCTGTCCGTCTAGAGTTTGGAATCCGACGCGAAACTGATAGTTAATTGTAACGTAGTTAATTGTAACGATGAGGGCCTCCTAATGACGATGGAACACTCAAGTTGCGTCGAGATTCAATACATCGTCATCCAACCGACTTGTCTCCAAGGGTTCTATTGCTGCCTCGCGCACCATATGGTCGTTCTCCTGTAAGTCTAGATTTTCGAATCCGACGCAAAACTGATAGTTAATTGTAACGTCAGGGCCTGCTAATGACGATGGAACACTCGAATTGCCTCGAGATTCAATACATCGTCCTCCAGCCGACTTGAGTCCAAGGGTATATTGGTGCCTCGGCTTTTTATGGTCGTTCTCCCGTAAGTCTAGATTGTCTAATCCGACGCAAAACTGATAAATACTTGTAACGTTCAGGGCCTCCTAATAACGATGGAACACTCAAATTGCGTCTTGATTCAATATATCGGCCACCAGCCGACTTGTTTCATAGGGTCTATTGCTGCCTGTGGCACCTTCTCCAGTGAGTCTAGATTTTCGAATCCGACGCAAAACTGATAGTTAATTGTAACGTGCAGGGCATCCCTTTGACGATGGAACACTCAAATTGCGTCGAGATTCAATACATCGTCCTCCAGCCGACTTGTCTCCAAGGGGATATTGCTGCCTCGGTCACCTCATGGTCGTTCTCCTGTAAGTCTAGATTGTCGAATCCGACGCAAAACTGATAGTTAATTGTATCGTTCAGGGCCTCTTAATGACGATGGAACACTCGAATTGCGTCGAGAATCAATACATCGTCTTCCAGCCGACTTGTGCCTCGGGCACTTTATGGTCGTTCTCCTGTAAGTCTAGATTGTCGAATCCGACGCAAAACCGATAGATACTTGTAACGTTCAGGGCCTCCTAATAACGATGGAACACTCAAATTGCGTCGAGATTTAATACATCGGCCACCAGCCGACTTGTTTCATAGGGTCTATTGCTGCCTGTGGCACCATCTCCTGTGAGTCTAGATTTTCGAATCCGACGCAAAACTGATAGTTAATTGTAACGTGCAGGGCATCATAAAGACGATGGAACACTCAAATTGTGTCGAGATTCAATAAATCGTCCTCCAGCCGACGTGTCTCCAAGGGGATATTGCTGCCTCGGTCACCTTATTGTCGTTCTCCTGTAAGTCTAGATTGTCGAATCCGAGGCAAAACTGATAGTTAATTGTAACGTTAAGGGCCTCCTAATAACGATGGAACACTCAAATTGTGTCGAGATTCAATACATTGCCCTTCAGCCGACTTGTCTCCAAAGGTCTAATGGTGCCTGTGGCACCTAATGGACTTTCTCCTGTGAGTCTAGATTTTCGAATCCGACGCAAAACTGATAGTTAATTGTAACGTTCAGGTCCTCCTAATGACGATGGAACACTCAAATTACGTCGAGATTCAACACATCGGCCACCAGCTGACTTTTCTCCTAGGGTCTATTGCAGCCTCGGGCACCTTATGTTCGTTCTTCTGCGAGTCTAGATTTTCAAATACGACGCATAACTGTTAGTTAATTGTAACGTGCAGGGCATCCTAATGACGATGGAACACTCAAATTGCGTCGAGATTCAATAAATCGTCCTCCAGCCGACTTGTCTACAAGGGGTTATTGCTGCCTCGGGCACTATATGGTCCATCCCTGTGAGTCTAGATTTTCGAAACAGACGCGAAACTGATAGTTAATTGTAACGTTCAGGGCCTCTTAATGACGATGGAATACTCAAATTGCGTCGAGATTCAATACATCGGCCACCAGCCGACATGTTTCCAAGGATCTATCGCTGCCTGTGGCACCTTCTCCTGTGAGTCTAGCTTTTCGAATCCGACGCAAAACTGATAGTTACTTGTAACGTTCAGGGCCTCCTAATGACGATGGAACACTCAAATTGCGTCGAGATTCAATACATCTTCCTCCAGCCAATTTGTCCCGTCTCCTGTCCGTCTATATTTTCGAATCCGACGCGAAACTGATAGTTAACTGTAACGTAGTTAATTGTAACGTTGAGGGCCTCCTAATGACGATGGAACACTCATATTGCTTCCTTCTGCCGACTTGTCTCCAAGGGGATATTGCTGCCTCAGCACTACATGGTCCTTCCCTGTGTGTCTAGATTTTAGAATCAGACGCCAAACTGATAGTTAATTGTAACGTTCAGGGCCTCCTAATGACGATGGAACACTCAAATTGCGTTGAGATTCAATACATCGTCATCCAACCGACTTGCCTCCAAGGGTCTATTGCTGCCTCGGGCACCGTATGGTCGTTCTCCTGTAAGTCTAGATTTTCGTATCCGACGCAAAACTCATAGTTAATTGTAACGTCAGGGCCTGCTAATGACGATGGAACACTCAAATTGCGTCGAGATTCAATACATCGTCATCCCGCCGACTTGTCTCCAAGGGTCTATTGCTGCCTCGGGCACCTTATGGACGTTCTCCTGTAAGTCTAGATTTTCGAATTCGACGGAAAACTGATAGTTAATTGTAATGTTCAGGACCTCCTAATGACGATGGAACGCTCGAATTGCGTCGAGATTCAATACATCGTCCTCCAGCCGACTTGTGTATAAGGGTATATTTGTGCCTCGGGCACATTATGGTCGTTCTCCTGTAAGTCTAAATTGTCGAATCCGACGCAAAACTGATAGATACTTGTAACGTTCAGGGCCTCCTAATGACGATGGAACACTCAAATTGCGTCGAGATTCAATACATCGTCATGCAGCCGACTTGTATCCAAGGGTCTTTTGCTGCCTCGGGGACCATTTGGACGTTCTCCTGTCAGTCTAGATTGTCGAATCCGACGCTAAACTGATAGTTACTTGTAACTTTCAGGGCCTCCTAATGACGATGCAACACTCAAATTGCGTCGAGGTTCAATTGATCGGCCACCAGCCGACATGTTTCATAGTTTCTATTACTGCCTGTGGCACCTTCTCTTGTGGGTCAAGATTTTCGAATCCGACGCAAAACTGATAGTTAATTGTAACGTTCAGGGCCTCCTAATTACCCATCTCCTGTGAGTCTAGATTTTCGAATCCGACGCAAAAATGATAGTTAATTGTAACGTGCAGGGCATCATAAAGACGATGGAACACTCAAATTGTGTCGAGATTCAATAAATCGTCCTCCAGCCGACGTGTCTCCAAGGGGATATTGCTGCCTCGGTCACCTTATTGTCGTTCTCCTGTAAGTCTAGATTGTCGAATCCGAGGCAAAACTAATAGTTAATTGTAACGTTAAGGGCCTCCTAATGACGATGGAACACTCAAATTGTGTCGAGATTCAATACATCGCCCTTCAGCCGACTTGTCTCCAAAGTTCTAATGGTGCCTGTGGCACCTAATGGACTTTCTCCTGTGAGTCTAGATTTTCGAATCCGACGCAAAACTGATAGTTAAATGTAACGTTCAGGTCCTCCTAATGACGATGGAACACTCAAATTACGTCGAGATTCAACACATCGGCCACCAGCTGACTTTTCTCCTAGGGTCTATTGCTGCCTCGGGCACCATATGTTCGTTCTTCTGCGAGTCTAGATTTTCGAATACGACGCATAACTGTTAGTTAATTGTAACGTGCAGGGCATCCTAATGACGATGGAACACTCAAATTGCGTCGAGATTCAATAAATCGTCCTCCAGCCGACTTGTCTACAAGGGGATATTGCTGCCTCGGGCACTATATGGTCCTTAACTGTGAGTCTAGATTTTCGAAACAGACGCGAAACTGATAGTTAATTGTAACGTTCAGGGCCTCTTAATGACGATGGAATACTAAAATTGCGTCGAGATTCAATACATCGGCCACCAGACGACATGTTTCCAAGGATCTATCGCTGCCTGTGGCACCTTCTCCTGTGAGTCTAGCTTTTCGAATCCGACGCAAAACTGATAGTTACTTGTAACGTTCAGGGCCCCCTAATGACGATGGAACACTCAAATTGCGTCGAGATTCAATACATCTTCCTCCAGCCAATTTGTCCCGTCTCCTGTCCGTCTATATTTTCGAATCCGACGCGAAACTGATAGTTAATTGTAACGTAGTTAATTGTAACGTTGAGGGCCTCCTAATGACGATGGAACACTCATATTGCTTCCTTCTGCCGACTTGTCTCCAAGGGGATATTGCTGCCTCAGCACTACATGGTCCTTCCCTGTGTGTCTAGATTTTAGAATCAGACGCCAAACTGATAGTTAATTGTAACGTTCAGGGCCTCCTAATGACGATGGAACACTCAAATTGCGTTGAGATTCAATACATCGTCATCCAACCGACTTGCCTCCAAGGGTCTATTGCTGCCTCGGGCACCGTATGGTCGTTCTCCTGTAAGTCTAGATTTTCGTATCCGACGCAAAACTGATAGATACTTGTAACGTTCAGGGCCTCCTAATAACGATGGAACACTCAAATTGTGTCGAGATTCAATACATCGCCCTTCAGCCGACTTGTCTCCAAAGGTCTAATGGTGCCTGTGGCACCTAAGGGACTTTCTCCTGTGAGGCTAGATTTTCGAATCCGACGCAAAACTGATAGTTAATTGTAACGTTCAGGTCCTCCTAATGACGATGGAACACTCAAATTACGTCGAAAATCAATACATCGGCCACCAGCTGACTTTTCTCCTAGGGTCTATTGCTGCCTCGGGCACCTTATGTTCGTTCTTCTGTGAGTCTAGATTTTCGAATACGACGCATAACTGTTAGTTAATTGTAACGTGCAGGGCATCCTAATGACGATGGAACACTCAAATTGCGACGAGATTCAATACATCGGCCACCCACCGACTTGTTTCATAGTATCTATTGCTGCCTGTGGCACCTTCTCCTGTGAGTCTAGATTTTCGAATCCGACGCAAAACTGATAGTTAAATGTAACGTGCAGGGTATCCTAATGACGATGGAACACTCAAATTGCGTCGAGATTCAATAAATCGTTCTCCAGGCGACGTGACTCCAAGGGGATATTGCTGCCTCGGTCACCTTATGGTCGTTCTCCTGTAAGTCTAGATTGGCGAATCCGACGCAAAACTGATAGTTAATTGTAACGTTCAGGGCCTTCTAATGACGATAGAAAACTGAAATTGTGTCGAGATTCAATACAATGCCCTTCAGCCGACTTGTCTCCAAAGGTCTAATGGTGCATGTGGCACCTAATGGACTTTCTCCTGTGAGTCTAGATTTTCGAACCCGACGCAAAACTGATAGTTAATTGTAACGTTTAGGGCCTCCTAATGACGATGGAACACTCAAATTGCGTCGAGATTCAGCACATCGTCCTCCTGCCGATTTGTCTCCAAGGGTCTATTGGTGCCTCGGGCACTTTATGGTCGTTCTCCTGTAAGTCTAGATTGTCGAATCCGACGCAAACCTGATAGTTACTTGTAAGGTTCAGGGCCTCCTAATGACGATGGAACACTCAAATTGCTACGAGATTCAATACATCGGCCACCAGCCGATTTGTTTCATAGTATCTATTGCTGCCTGTGGCATCTTGTCCTGTGAGTCTAGATTGTCGAATCCGACGCAAAACTGATAGTTAATTGTAACGTTCAGGGCCTCCTATTGACGATGGAACACTCAAATTGCGTCGAGATTTAATACATCGTTTTCCAGCCGACTTGTCTCCAAGGGGATATTACTGCCTCGGGCATCATACGGTCCGTCTCCTGTGAGTCTAGATTTTCGAATCCGACGCGAAACTGATAGTTAAATGTAACATTCAGGGCCTCCTAATGGCGATGGAACACTCGAATTGCGTCGAGATTCAATACATCGTCCTCCAGCCGACTTGTGTCCATGGGTATATTGGTGCTTCGGGCACATTATGGTCGTTCTCCTGCAAGTCTAGATTGTCGAATCCGACGCAAAACTGATAGATACTTGTAACGTTCAGGGCCTCCTAATGACGATGGAACACTCAAATTGCGTAGAGATTCAATACATCGTCCTTCAGCCGACTTGTCGCTAAGCGATTATTGCTGCCTCGGGCACCTTATGGTCGTTCTCCTGTGAGTCTACATTTTCAAATCCGACGCAAATCTGATAGTTACTTGTAACGTTCAGGGCCCCCGAATGACGATGGAACACTCAAATTGCGTCGAGATTCAATACATCGTCCTCCAGCCGACTTGTCTCCAATGGCATATTGCTTCCACGGGCTCCATATGGTCCGTCTCCTGTGAGTCTAGATTTTCGAATCCGACGCGAAACTGATAGTTAATTGTAACGTTCAGGGTTTCCTAATGACGAACATTCAAATTGCGTCGAGATTCAATACATCGTCCTCCAGCCGACTTGTCTTTAAGGGTTTTTGCTGCGTCGGGCACCTTATGGTCGTTCTCCTGTGAGTCTAGATTTTAAATCCGACGCAAAACTGATAGTTAATTGTAACGTTCAGGGCCTCCTAATGACGATGGAACACTCAAATTGCGTCGAGATTCAATACATCGTCCTCCAACCGACTTGTCTCCAAAGGGATAATGCTACCTCAGGCACCTTATGGTCCGTCTCCTGTGAGTCTAGATTTTTGTATCCGACGCAAAACTGATACCTAATTGTAACATTCAGGGCCTCCTCATGACGATGGAACACTCAAATTGCGTCGAGATTCAATACATCGTCATGCAGCCGACTTGTATCCAAGGGTCTATTGCTGCCTCGGGGACCATTTGGTCGTTCTCCTGTCAGTCTAGATTGTCGAATCTGACGCTAAACTGATAGTTACTTGTAACTTTCAGGGCCTCCTAATGGCGATGCAACACTCAAATGGCGACGAGATTCAATACATCGGCCACCAGCCGACTTCTTTCATAGTTTCTATTACTGCCTGTGGCACCTTCTCCTGTGGATCAAGATTTTCGAATCCGACGCATAACTGATAGTTAATTGCAACGTTCAGGGCCTCCTAATGACGATGGAACACTCAAATTGTGTCGAGATTCAATATATCGTCCTCCAGCCGACTTGTCTACAAGGGGATATTGCTGCCTCGGGCACTATATGGTCCTTCCCTGTGAGTCTAGATTTTCGAAACAGAAGCGAAACTGATAGTTAATTGTAACGTTCAGGGCCCCTTAATGACGATGGAACACTCAAATTGCGTCGAGAGTCAATACATCAGACACCAGCCGACATGTTTCCCAGGGTCTATCGCTGCCTGTGGCACCTCCTCCTGTGAGTCTAGTTTTTCGAATCCGACGCAAAACTGATAGTTATTTGTAACGTAGTTAATTGTAACGTTGAGGGCCTCCTAATTACGATGGAACACTCATATTGCGTCTAGATTCTGTACATCGTCCTCCAGCCGACTTGTCTACATGGGGATATTGCTGCCTCGGGCACTATATGGTCCCTCCCTGTGAGTCTAGATTTTAGTATCACACGCCAAACTGATAGTTAATTGTAACGTTCAGGGCCTCCTAATGACGATGGAACACTCAAATTGCGTCGAGATTCAATACATCGTCATCTAACCGACTTGTCTCCAAGGGGATATTGCTGCCTCGGTCACATTATGGTCGTTCTCCTGTAGGTCTAGATTGTCGAATCCGACGCAAAACTGATAGGTAATTGTAACGTTAAGGGCCTCCTAATGACGATGGTACACTCAAATTGTGTCGAGATTCAATACATCGCCCTTCAGCCGACTTGTCTCCAAAGATCTTATGGTGCCTGTGGCACCTAATGGACTTTCTCCTGTGGGTCTAGATTTTCGAATCCGACGCAAAACTGATAGTTAATTGTTACGTTCAGGTCCTCCTAATGACGATGGAACACTCAAATTACATCGAGATTCAATACATCGGCCACCAGCTGACTTTTCTCCTAGGGTCTATTGCTGCCTCGGGCACCTTATGTTCGTTCTCCTGTGAGTCTATATTTTCGAATACGACGCAAAACTGTTAGTTAATTGTAACGTGCAGGGCATCCTAATGACGATAGAACACTGAAATTGTGTCGAGATTCAATACATCGCCCTTCAGCCGACTTGTCTCCAAAGGTCTAATGGTGCCTGTTTCACCTAATGGACTTTCTCCTGTGAGTCTAGATTTTCGTATCCGACGCGAAACTGATAGTTAATTGTAACGTTCAGGTCCTCCTAATGACGATGGAACACTCAAATGACGTCGAGATTCAATACATTGGCCACCAGCTGACTTTTCTCCCAGGGTCTATTGCTGCCTCGGGCACCTTATGTTCGTTCTCCTGCGAGTCTAGATTTTCGAATACGACGCATAACTGTTAGTTAATTGTAACGTGCATTGCATCCTAATGACGATAGAACACTGACATTGTGTCGGGATTCAATACATCGCCCTTCAGCCGACTTGTCTCCAAAGGTTAATGGTGCCTGTTTCACCTAATGGACTTTCTCCTGTGATTCTAGATTTTCGTATCCGACGCGAAACTGATAGTTAATTGTAACGTTCAGGTCCTCCTAATGACGATGGAACACTCATATTACGTGAAGATTCAATACATTGGCCACCAGCTGACTTTTCTCCCAGGGTCTATTGCTGCCTCGGGCACCTTATGTTCGTTCTCCTGTGAGTCTAGATTTTCGAATACGACGCATGACTGTTAGTTAATTGTAACGTTCAGCGCCTTTTAATGACGATGGAACACTCAAATTGTGACGAGATTCAATACATCGCCCTTCAGCCGACTTGTCTCCAAAGATCTGATGGTGCCTGTTGCACCTAATGGACTTTCTCCTGTGAGTCTAGATTTTCGAATCCGACGCAAAACTGATAGTTAATTGTTACGTTCAGGTCCTCCTAATGACGATGGAACACTCAAATTACGTCTAGATTCAATACATCGGCCACCAGCTGACTTTTCTCCTAGGGTCTATTGCTGCCTCGGGCACCTTATGTTCGTTCTCCTGTGAGTCTATATTTTCGAATACGACGCATAACTGTTAGTTAATTGTAACGTGCAGGGCATCCTAATGACGATAGAACACTGAAATTGTGTCGAGATTCAATACAGCGTCCTTTAGCCGACTTGTCTACTAGGGGATATTGCTGCCTCGGGCACTATATTGTCCTTCCCTGTGAGTCTAGATTTTCGAATCAGACGCGAAACTGATAGTTAATTGTAACGTTCAGGGTCCCCTAATGACGAACATTCAAATTGCGTCGAGATTTAATACATCGTCCTCCAGCCGACTTGTCTTTAAGGGTTTTTGCTGCGTCGGGCACCTTATGGTCGTTCTCCTGTGAGTCTAGATTTTCGAATCCGACGCGAAACTGATAGTTAAATGTAACATTCAGAGCCTCCTAATGACGATGGAACACTTAAATTGCGTCGAGGTTCAATACATCGTCCTTCAGCAGACTTGTCTCCAAGGGTCTACTGCTGCCTCGGGCACCTAATGGTCTTTCTACTGTGAGTCTAGATTTTCGAATCCGACGCAATACTTGCAGTTAATTGTAACACTAAGGGCCTCCTAATGACGATGGAACACTCAAATTTCGTCGTGATTCAATACATCGTCCTCCAGCCGACTTGTCTCCAAGGGGATATTGCTGGATCGGGCACCATAGGGTCCGTCTCCTGTGAGTCTAGATTTTCGAATCCAACGCGAAACTGATAGTTAATTGTATCGATCAGGGCCTCTTAATGACGATGGAACACTCAAATTGCGTCGAGATTTAATACATCGGCCACCAGCCGACTTGTTTCATAGGGTCTATTGCTGCCTGTGGCACCTTCTCCTGTGAGTCTAGATTTTCGAATCCGACGCAAAACTGATAGTTAATTGTAACGTGCAGGGCATCATAATGACGATGGAACACTCATATTGCGTCGAGGTTCAATACATCGTCTTCCAGCCGACTTGTTTCTCGTGCACTTTATGGTCGTTCTCCTGTAAGTGTAGAATCTCGAATCCGACGCAAAACTGATAGTTACTTGTAACGTTCAGGGCCTCCTAATAACGATGGAACACTCAAATTGCGTCGAGATTTAATACATCGGCCACCAGCCGACTTGTTTCATAGGGTCTATTGCTGCCTGTGGCACCTTCTCCTGTGAGTCTAGATTTTCGAATCCGACGCAAAACTGATAGTTAATATTAACGTGCAGGGCATCATAATGACGATGGAACACTCAAATTGCGTCGAGATTCAATAAATCGTCCTCCAGCCGACTTGTCTCCAAGGGGTATTGCTGCCTCGGTCACATTATGGTCGTTCTCCTGTAAGTCTAGATAGTCGAATCCGACGCAAAACTGATAGTTAATTGTAACGTTAAGGGCCTCCTAATATCGATGGAACACTCAAATTGTGTCGAGATTCAATACATCGCCCTTAGGCCGACTTGTCACCAAAGGTCTAATGGTGCCTGTGGCACCTAATGGACTTTCTCCTGTGAGTCTACATTTTCGAATCCGACGCAAAACTGATAGATAATTGTAACGTTCAGGTCCCCCTAATGACGTTGGAACACTCAAATTACGTCGAGATTCAATACATCGGCCACCAGCTGACTTTTCTCCTAGGGTCTATTGCTGCCTCGGGCACCTTATGTTCGTTCTCCTGTGAGTCTAGATTTTTGAATACGACGCATAACTGTTAGTTAATTGTAACGTGCAGGGCATCCTAATGACGATGGAACACTCAAATTGCGTCGAGATTCAATAAATCGGCCTCCAGCCGACTTGTCTCCAAGGGGATATTTCTGCCTCGGTCACCTTATGGTCGTTCTCCTGTATGTCTAGATTGTCGAATCCGACGCAAAACTGATAGTTAATTGTAACGTTCAGGGCCTCCTAATGACGATAGAACACTGAAATTGTGTCGAGATTCAATACATCGGCCTTCAGCCGTCTTGAATCCAAAGGTCTAATGGTGCCTGTGGCAACTAATGGGCCTTCCCCTGTGACTCTAGATTTTCGAATCCGACGCGAAACTGATAGTTAATTGTAACGTTCAGGTCCTCCTAATGACGATGGAACACTTAAATTACGTCGAGATTCAATTCATTGGCCACCAGCTGACATTTCTCCCAGGGTCTATTGCTGCCTCGGGCACCTTATGTTCGTTCTCCTGTGTGTCTAGATTTTCGAATACGACGCATAACTGTTACTTAATTGTAACGTTCAGCGCCTCATAATGACGATGGAACACTCAAATTGTGTCGAGATTCAATACATCGTCCTCTAGCCGACTTGTCTCCAAAGGATATTGCTGCCTCGGGCACTATATTGACCTTCCCTGTGAGTCTAGATTTTCGAATCAGACGAGAAACTGATAGATAATTGTAACGTTCACGGCTTCCTAATGACGATGGAACACTCAAATTGCGTCGAGATTCAATACATCGTCATCCAGCCGACTTGTATCCAAGGGTATATTGCTGCCTCGGGGACCATTTGGTCGTTCTCCTGTAAGTCTAGATTGTCAAATCCGACGCTAAACTGATAATTACTTTTAACGTACAGGGCCTCCTAATGACGATGGAACACTCAAATTGCGTCGAGATTCAGCACATCGTCCTCCTGCCGATTTGTCTCCAAGGGTGTATTGGCGCCTCGGGCACTTTATGGTCGTTCTCCTGTAATTCTAGATTGTCGAATCCGACGCAAAACTGATAGTTACTTGTAAGGTTCAGGGCCTCCTAATGACGATGGAACACTCAAATTGCGACGAGATTCAACACATCGGCCACCAGCCGACTTGTTTCATAGTGTCTATTGCTGCCTGTGGCACCTTTCCCTGTGAGTCTAGATTTTCGAATCCGACGCAAAAGTGATAGTTAAATGTAACGTGCAGGGCATCCTAATCACGATGGAACACTCAAATTGCGTCGAGATTCAATTCATCGTTCTCCAGCCGACTTGTCACCATGGGGATATTGCTGCCTCGGGGACATTATGGTCGTTCTCATGTGAGTCTGAATTTTCGAATCCGACGCAAAACCGATGGTTAATTATATCGTTCAGGGCCTCCTAATGACGATGGAACACTCATATTGCGTCGAGATTCTGTAATTCGTCCTTCAGCCGACTTGTCTCCAAGGGTCCATTGCTGCCTTGGGCACCTTATGGTCGTTCTCCTGTGAGTCTAGATTTTCGAATCCGACGCAAAACTGATAGTTAATTGTAACGTTCAGGGCTACCTAATGATGATGGAAACTCAAATTGCTTCGAGATTTGTTACATGGACCTTCAGCCGACCTGGCTCCAAGGGTCTAATTCTGCCTCGGGCACTTTATGGTTGCTCTCCTGTGTCTAGATTATCGAATCCAACGCAAAACTGATAGTTAATTGCAATGATCAGGGCCTACTAATGACGATGGAACACTCAAATTGCGTCGAGATTGAATACATCGTCCTCCAACCGACTTGCCTCCAAAGTCGATATTGCTGCCTCGGGCACTTAATGCTCGTTCTCCTGTAAGTCTAGATAGTCGAATCCGACGCAAAACTGATAATTACTTGTAACGTTCATGGCCTCCAAATGACGATGGAACACTCAAATTGCGTCGAGATTCAATACATCGGCCACCAGCCGACTTCTTTCATAGTTTCTATTGCTGCCTGTAGCACCTTCCCCTGTGGGTCAAGATTTTCGAATCCGACGCAAAACTGATAGTTAATTGTAACGTTCAGGGCCTCCTAATGACGATGGAACACACAAATTGTGTCGAAATTCAATACATCGTCCTCCAGCCGACTTGTTTACAAGGGGATATTGCTGCCTCGGGCACTATATGGTCCTTCCCTCTGAGTCTAGATTGTCGAAACAGACGCGGATCTGATAGTTAATTGTAACGTTCACGGCCTCTTAATGACGATGGAACACTCAAATTGCGTCGAGATTCAATACATCGGCCACCAGCCGACAAGTTTCCAAGGGTCTATCGCTGTCTGTGGCACCTACTCCTGTGAGTCTAGCTTTTCGAATCCGACACAAAACTGATAGTTACTTGTAACGTTCAAGGCATCCTAATGACGATGGAACACTCAAATTGCGTCGGTTTTCGTACTTCGACCTTCAGCCGACCTGTGTCCAAGGGTCTATTGCTGCCTCCTGCACCTTATGGTCGTTCACCTGTGAGTCTAGATTTTCGAATCCAACGCAAAACTGATAGTTAATTGTAACGTTCAGGGCCTCCCAATAACGATGGAACACTCATATTGCGTCGGGATTCAGTACATCGTCCTTCAGCCGATTTGTCTCCAAGGGTCTATTGCTGCCTCGGGCACCTTATGGTCGTTCTCCTGTGAGTCTAGATTTCCGAATCCGACGCAAAACTGATAGTTAATTGTAACGTTCAGGGCCTCCTAATGACGATGGAACACTCAAATTGCGTCGATATTCGTTACATCGACCTTCAGCTGACCTGTGTCCAAGGGTCTATAGCTGCCTCGGGCACCTTATGGTCGTTCTCCTGTAAGTCTAGATTGTCGAATCCGACGCAAAACAGATAGATACTTGTAACGTTCAGGGCCTCCTAATAACG
Source organism: Schistocerca americana (assembly GCF_021461395.2). Lineage (NCBI taxonomy): Eukaryota > Metazoa > Arthropoda > Insecta > Orthoptera > Acrididae > Schistocerca > Schistocerca americana. Next base: position 4,473,727 of record NC_060130.1, on the reverse strand, counting down.
ATGGAACACTCAAATTGCGTCGTGATTCAATACATCGGCTACCAGCCGACTTGTTTCATAGGGTCTATTGCTGCCTGTGGCACCTTCTCCTGTGAGTCTAGATTTTCGAATCCGACGCAAAACTGATAGTTAATTGTAACGTGCAGGGCATCCTTTTGACGATGGAACACTCAAATTGCGTCCAGAATCAAATCATCGTCCTCCAGCCGACTTCAGTCCAAGGGTATATTGGTGCCTAGGCACTTTATGGTCGTTCTCCTGTAAGTCTAGATTGTCGAATCCGACGCAAAACTGATAGATACTTGTAACGTTCAGGGCCTCCTAATAACGATCGAACACTCAAATTGCGTCGTGATTCAATACATCGGCCACCAGCCGACTTGTTTCATAGGGTCTATTGCTGCCTGTGGCACCTTCTCCAGTGAGTCTAGATTTTCGAATCCGACGCATAACTGTTAGTTAATTGTAACGTGCAGGGCATCCTAATGACGATGGAACACTCAAATTGCGTCGAGATTCAATAAATCGTCCTCCAGCCGACTTGTCTCCAAGGGGATATTGCTGCCTCGGCACCTTATGGTCCGTCTCCTATGAGTCTAGATTTTCGAATCCGACGCTAAACTGATAGTTAATTGCAACGTTCAGGGCCCCCTAATGACGATGGAACATTCAAATTGCGTCGAGATTCAATACATCCTCCTCCAGCCGATTTGTCCCGTCTCCTGTCCGTCTAGATTTTCGAATCCGACGCGAAACTCATAGTTAATTGTAACGTAGTTAATTGTAACGTTGAGTTCCTCCTAATGACGATGGAACACTCATATTGCGTCGAGATTCAGTACATCGTCCTTCAGCCGACTTGTTCTCCAAGGGTCTATTGCTGCCTCGGGCACCTGATGGTCGTTCACCTGTGAGCCTAGATTTTCGAGTCCGACGCAAAACTGATAGTTAATTGTAACGTTCAAAGCCTCCTAATGACGATGGAACATTGACATTGCGTCGAGATTCAATACATCGTCCTCGAGCCGACTTGTCTCCAAGGGGAAATTGCTGCCTCGGGCACCATAGGGTCCGTCTCCTGTGAGTCTAGATTTTCGAATCCGACGCGAATCTGATAGTTAATTGTAACGTTCGGGGCCTCTTAATGACGATGGAACACTCAAATCGTGTCGAGATTCAATACATCGTCCTCGAGCCGACTTGTCTACAAGGGGATACTGCTGCCTCGGGCACTATATAGTCCTTCCCTGTGAGTCTAGATTTTAGAATCAGACGCCAAACTGATAGTTAATTGTAACGTTCAGGGCCTCCTAATGACGATGGAATACTCAAATTGCGCCAAGATTCAATACATCGTCATCCAACCGACTTGTCTCCAAGGGTCTATTGCTGCCTCGGGCACCTTATGGTCGTTCTCCTGTTAGTCCAGATTTTCGAATCCGACGCAAAACTGAAAGTTAATTGTAACGTGCAGGGCATCCTCTTGACGATGGAACACTCAAATTGCGTCGAGATTCAATGCATCGTCCTCCAGCCGACTTGAGTCCAAGGGTATATTGGTGCTTTGGCACATTATGGTCGTTCTCCTGTAAGTCTAGATTGTCGAATCCGACGCAAAACTAATAGATACTTGTAACGTTCAGGGCCTCCTAATAACGATGGAACACTCAAATTGCGTCGTGATTCAATACATCGGCCACCAGCCGACTTGTTTCATAGGGTCTATTGCTACCTGTGACACCGTCTCCTGTGAGTCTAGATTTTCGAATCTGACGCAAAACTGATAGTTAATTGTAACGTGCAGGGCATCCTTTTGACGATGGAACACTCAAGTTGCGTCGAGATTCAATACATCGCCCTTCAACCGACTTGTCTCCAAAGGTCTAATGGTGCCTGTGGCACCTAATGGACTCTCTCCTGTGAGTCTAGATTTTCAAATCCGACGCGAAACTGATAGTTAATTGTAACGTTCAGGTCCTCCGAATGACGATGGAACATTCAAATTACGTCGAGATTCAATACTTTGGCCACCAGCTGACTTTTCCCCCAGGGTCTGCTGCTGCCTCGGGCACCTTATGTTCGTTTTCCTGTGAGTCTAGATTTTCGAATACGACGCATAACTGTTAGTTAATTGTAACGTTCTGCGCCTCCTAATGACGATGGAACACTCAAATTGTGTCGAGATTCAATACATCGTCCTCTAGCCGACTTGTCTACTAGGGGATATTGCTGCCTCGGGTACTATATTTTCCTTCCCTGTGCGTCTAGATTTTCGAATCAGACGCGAAACTGATAGTTAATTGTAACGTTCACGGCTTCCTAATGACGATGGAACACTCAAATTGCGTCGAGATTCAATACATCGTCCTTCAGCCGACTTGTCGCCAAGGGTCTTTTGCTGCCTCGGGCACCTTATGGTCGTTCTCCTGTGAGTCTAGATTTTCATATCCGACGCAAATCTGATAGTTAATTGTAACGTTCAGGGCCCCCAAATGACGATGGAACACTCAAATTGCGTCGAGATTCAATACATCGTCCTCCAGCCGACTTGTCTCCAAGGGCATATTGCTTCCACGGGCTCCATATGGTCCGTCTCCTGTGAGTCTAGATTTTCGAATCCGACGCGAAACTGATAGTTAATTGTAACGTTCAGGGTCTCCTAATGACGAACATTCAAATTGCGTCGAGATTCAATACATCGTCTTCCAGCCGACTTGTCTTTAAGGGTTTTTGCTGCGTCGGGCACCTTATGGTCGATCTCCTGTGAGTCTAGATTTTCGAATCTGACGCAAAACTGACAGTTAATTGCAACGTTCAGGGCCTCCTAGTGACGAAGGAACACTCAAATTGCGTCGAGATTCAATACATCGTCATCCAGCCGACTTGTATCCAAGGGTCTATTGCTGCCTCAGGGACCCTTTGGTCGTTCTCCTGTAAGCCTAGATTGTCAAATCCGACCCTAAACTGATACTTACTTGTAACGTTCAGGGTCTCCTAATGACGAACACTCAAATTGTGTCGAGATTCAGCACATCGTACTCCTGCCGACTTGTGTCCAAGGGTATATTTGTGCCTCGGGCACATTATGGTCGTTCTCCTGTAAGTCTAAATTGTCGAATCCGACGCAAAACTGATAGATACTTGTAACGTTCAGGGCCTCCTAATGACGATGGAACACTCAAATTGCGTCGAGATTCAATACATCGTCATGCAGCCGACTTGTATCCAAGGGTCTTTTGCTGCCTCGGGGACCATTTGGTCGTTCTCCTGTCAGTCTAGATTGTCGAATCCGACGCTAAACTGATAGTTACTTGTAACTTTCAGGGCCTCCTAATGACGATGCAACACTCAAATTGCGTCGAGGTTCTATTCATCGGCCACCAGCCGACATGTTTCATAGTTTCTATTACTGCCTGTGGCACCTTCTCTTGTGGGTCAAGATTTTCGAATCCGACGCAAAACTGATAGTTAATTGTAACGTTCAGGGCCTCCTAATTACGATGGAACACTCAAATTGTGTCGAGATTCAATACATCGTCCTCCAGCCGACTTGTCTACAAGGGGATATTGCTGCCTCGGCACCTTATGGTCCGTCTCCTATGAGTCTAGATTTTCGAATCCGACGCGAAACTGATAGTTAATTGTAACGTTTAGGGCCTCCTAATGACGATGGAACACTCAAATTGCGTCGAGATTCAATACATCTTCCTCCAGCCGATTTGTCCCGTCTCCTGTCCGTCTAGAGTTTGGAATCCGACGCGAAACTGATAGTTAATTGTAACGTAGTTAACTGTAACGTTGAGGGCCTCCTAATGACGATGGAACACTCAAGTTGCGTCGAGATTCAATACATCGTCATCCAACCGACTTGTCTCCAAGGGTTCTATTGCTGCCTCGCGCACCATATGGTCGTTCTCCTGTAAGTCTAGATTTTCGAATCCGACGCAAAACTGATAGTTAATTGTAACGTCAGGGCCTGCTAATGACGATGGAACACTCGAATTGCCTCGAGATTCAATACATCGTCCTCCAGCCAACTTGAGTCCAAGGGTATATTGGTGCCTCGGCTTTTTATGGTCGTTCTCCCGTAAGTCTAGATTGTCTAATCCGACGCAAAACTGATAAATACTTGTAACGTTCAGGGCCTCCTAATAACGATGGAACACTCAAATTGCGTCTTGATTCAATATATCGGCCACCAGCCGACTTGTTTCATAGGGTCTATTGCTGCCTGTGGCACCTTCTCCAGTGAGTCTAGATTTTCGAATCCGACGCAAAACTGATAGTTAATTGTAACGTGCAGGGCATCCTTTTGACGATGGAACACTCAAATTGCGTCGAGATTCAATACATCGTCCTCCAGCCGACTTGTCTCCAAGGGGATATTGCTGCCTCGGTCACCTTATGGTCGTTCTCCTGTAAGTCTAGATTGTCGAATCCGACGCAAAACTGATAGTTAATTGTATCGTTCAGGGCCTCTTAATGACGATGGAACACTCGAATTGCGTCGAGATTCAATACATCGTCTTCCAGCCGACTTGTGCCTCGGGCACTTTATGGTCGTTCTCCTGTAAGTCTAGATTGTCGAATCCGACGCAAAACCGATAGATACTTGTAACGTTCAGGGCCTCCTAATAACGATGGAACACTCAAATTGCGTCGTGATTTAATACATCGGCCACCAGCCGACTTGTTTCATAGGGTCTATTGCTGTCTGTGGCACCATCTCCTGTGAGTCTAGATTTTCGAATCCGACGCAAAACTGATAGTTAATTGTAACGTGCAGGGCATTCTTTTGACGATGGAACACTCAAATTGCGTCGAGATTCAATTCATCGTCCTCCAGCCGACTTGTCTACAAGGGGATATTGCTGCCTCGGTCACCTTATGGTCGTTCTCCTGTAAGACTAGATTTTCGTATCCGACGCAAAACTGATAGATAATTGTAACGTCAGGGCCTCCTAATGACGATGGAACACTCAAATTGTGTCGAGATTCAATACATCGCCCTTCAGCCGACTTGTCTCCAAAGGTCTAATGGTGCCTGTGGCACCTAATGGACTTTCTCCTGTGAGTCTAGATTTTCGAATCCGACGCAAAACTGATAGTTAATTGTAACGTTCAGGTCCTCCTAATGACGATGGAACACTCAAATTACGTCGAGATTCAACACATCGGCCACCAGCTGACTTTTCTCCTAGGGTCTATTGCTGCCTCGGGCACCTTATGTTCGTTCTTCTGCGAGTCTAGATTTTCAAATACGACGCATAACTGTTAGTTAATTGTAACGTGCAGGGCATCCTAATGACGATGGAACACTCAAATTGCGTCGAGATTCAATAAATCGTCCTCCAGCCGACTTGTCTACAAGGGGATATTGCTGACTCGGGCACTATATGGTCCATCCCTGTGAGTCTAGATTTTCGAAACAGACGCGAAACTGATAGTTAACTGTAACGTAGTTAATTGTAACGTTGAGGGCCTCCTAATGACGATGGAACACTCATATTGCTTCCTTCTGCCGACTTGTCTCCAAGGGGATATTGCTGCCTCAGCACTACATGGTCCTTCCCTGTGTGTCTAGATTTTAGAATCAGACGCCAAACTGATAGTTAATTGTAACGTTCAGGGCCTCCTAATGACGATGGAACACTCAAATTGCGTTGAGATTCAATACATCGTCATCCAACCGACTTGCCTCCAAGGGTCTATTGCTGCCTCGGGCACCGTATGGTCGTTCTCCTGTAAGTCTAGATTTTCGTATCCGACGCAAAACTCATAGTTAATTGTAACGTCAGGGCCTGCTAATGACGATGGAACACTCAAATTGCGTCGAGATTCAATACATCGTCATCCAGCCGACTTGTCTCCAAGGGTCTATTGCTGCCTCGGGCACCTTATGGACGTTCTCCTGTAAGTCTAGATTTTCGAATTCGACGGAAAACTGATAGTTAATTGTAATGTTCAGGACCTCCTAATGACGATGGAACGCTCGAATTGCGTCGAGATTCAATACATCGTCCTCCAGCCGACTTGTGTATAAGGGTATATTTGTGCCTCGGGCACATTATGGTCGTTCTCCTGTAAGTCTAAATTGTCGAATCCGACGCAAAACTGATAGATACTTGTAACGTTCAGGGCCTCCTAATGACGATGGAACACTCAAATTGCGTCGAGATTCAATACATCGTCATGCAGCCGACTTGTATCCAAGGGTCTTTTGCTGCCTCGGGGACCATTTGGACGTTCTCCTGTCAGTCTAGATTGTCGAATCCGACGCTAAACTGATAGTTACTTGTAACTTTCAGGGCCTCCTAATGACGATGCAACACTCAAATTGCGTCGAGGTTCAATTGATCGGCCACCAGCCGACATGTTTCATAGTTTCTATTACTGCCTGTGGCACCTTCTCTTGTGGGTCAAGATTTTCGAATCCGACGCAAAACTGATAGTTAATTGTAACGTTCAGGGCCTCCTAATTACGATGGAACACTCAAATTGTGTCGAGATTCAATACATCGTCCTCCAGCCGACTTGTCTACAAGGGGATATTGCTGCCTCGGCACCTTATGGTCCGTCTCCTATGAGTCTAGATTTTCGAATCCGACGCAAAAATGATAGTTAATTGTAACGTGCAGGGCATCATAAAGACGATGGAACACTCAAATTGTGTCGAGATTCAATAAATCGACCCCCAGCCGACGTGTCTCCAAGGGGATATTGCTGCCTCGGTCACCTTATTGTCGTTCTCCTGTAAGTCTAGATTGTCGAATCCGAGGCAAAACTAATAGTTAATTGTAACGTTAAGGGCCTCCTAATGACGATGGAACACTCAAATTGTGTCGAGATTCAATACATCGCCCTTCAGCCGACTTGTCTCCAAAGGTCTAATGGTGCCTGTGGCACCTAATGGACTTTCTCCTGTGAGTCTAGATTTTCGAATCCGACGCAAAACTGATAGTTAAATGTAACGTTCAGGTCCTCCTAATGACGATGGAACACTCAAATTACGTCGAGATTCAACACATCGGCCACCAGCTGACTTTTCTCCTAGGGTCTATTGCTGCCTCGGGCACCTTATGTTCGTTCTTCTGCGAGTCTAGATTTTCGAATACGACGCATAACTGTTAGTTAATTGTAACGTGCAGGGCATCCTAATGACGATGGAACACTCAAATTGCGTCGAGATTCAATAAATCGTCCTCCAGCCGACTTGTCTACAAGGGGATATTGCTGCCTCGGGCACTATATGGTCCTTCCCTGTGAGTCTAGATTTTCGAAACAGACGCGAAACTGATAGTTAATTGTAACGTTCAGGGCCTCTTAATGACGATGGAATACTCAAATTGCGTCGAGATTCAATGCATCGGCCACCAGCCGACATGTTTCCAAGGATCTATCGCTGCCTGTGGCACCTTCTCCTGTGAGTCTAGCTTTTCGAATCCGACGCAAAACTGATAGTTACTTGTAACGTTCAGGGCCCCCTAATGACGATGGAACACTCAAATTGCGTCGAGATTCAATACATCTTCCTCCAGCCAATTTGTCCCGTCTCCTGTCCGTCTATATTTTCGAATCCGACGCGAAACTGATAGTTAATTGTAACGTTGAGGGCCTCCTAATGACGATGGAACACTCATATTGCTTCCTTCTGCCGACTTGTCTCCAAGGGGATATTGCTGCCTTAGCACTACATGGTCCTTCCCTGTGTGTCTAGATTTTAGAATCAGACGCCAGACTGATAGTTAATTGTAACGTTCAGGGCCTCCTAATGACGATGGAACACTCAAATTGCGTTGAGATTCAATACATCGTCATCCAACCGACTTGCCTCCAAGGGTCTATTGCTGACTCGGGCACCGTATGGTCGTTCTCCTGTAAGTCTAGATTTTCGTATCCGACGCAAAACTGATAGATACTTGTAACGTTCAGGGCCTCCTAATAACGATGGAACACTCAAATTGCGTCGTGATTCAATACATCGGCCACCAGCCGACTTGTTTCAAAGGGTCTATTGCTGTCTGTGGCACCTTCTCCTGTGAGTCTAGATTTTCGAATCCGACGCAAAACTGATAGTTAATTGTAACGTGCAGGGCATTCTTTTGACGATGGAACACTCAAATTGCGTCGAGATTCAATTCATCGTCCTCCAGCCGACTTGTCTACAAGGGGATATTGCTGCCTCGGTCACCTTATGGTCGTTCTCCTGTAAGACTAGATTTTCGTATCCGACGCAAAACTGATAGATAATTGTAACGTGCAGGGCATCCTAATGACGATGGAACACTCAAATTGCGACGAGATTCAATACATCGGCCACCCACCGACTTGTTTCATAGTATCTATTGCTGCCTGTGGCACCTTCTCCTGTGAGTCTAGATTTTCGAATCCGACGCAAAACTGATAGTTAAATGTAACGTGCAGGGTATCCTAATGACGATGGAACACTCAAATTGCGTCGAGATTCAATAAATCGTTCTCCAGGCGACGTGACTCCAAGGGGATATTGCTGCCTCGGTCACCTTATGGTCGTTCTCCTGTAAGTCTAGATTGGCGAATCCGACGCAAAACTGATAGTTAATTGTAACGTTCAGGGCCTTGTAATGACGATAGAAAACTGAAATTGTGTCGAGATTCAATACAATGCCCTTCAGCCGACTTGTCTCCAAAGGTCTAATGGTGCATGTGGCACCTAATGGACTTTCTCCTGTGAGTCTAGATTTTCGAATCCGACGCAAAACTGATAGTTAATTGTAACGTTTAGGGCCTCCTAATGACGATGGAACACTCAAATTGCGTCGAGATTCAGCACATCGTCCTCCTGCCGATTTGTCTCCAAGGGTCTATTGGTGCCTCGGGCACTTTATGGTCGTTCTCCTGTAAGTCTAGGTTGTCGAATCCGACGCAAACCTGATAGTTACTTGTAAGGTTCAGGGCCTCTTAATGACGTTGGAACACTCAAAGTGCTACGAGATTCAATACATCGGCCACCAGCCGACTTGTTTCATAGTATCTATTGCTGCCTGTGGCATCTTGTCCTGTGAGTCTAGATTGTCGAATCCGACGCAAAACTGATAGTTAATTGTAACGTTCAGGGCCTCCTATTGACGATGGAACACTCAAATTGCGTCGAGATTTAATACATCGTTTTCCAGCCGACTTGTCTCCAAGGGGATATTACTGCCTCGGGCATCATATGGTCCATCTCCTGTGAGTCTAGATTTTCGAATCCGACGCGAAACTGATAGTTAAATGTAACATTCAGGGCCTCCTAATGGCGATGGAACACTCGAATTGCGTCGAGATTCAATACATCGTCCTCCAGCCGACTTGTGTCCATGGGTATATTGGTGCTTCGGGCACATTATGGTCGTTCTCCTGCAAGTCTAGATTGTCGAATCCGACGCAAAACTGATAGATACTTGTAACGTTCAGGGCCTCCTAATGACGATGGAACACTCAAATTGCGTAGAGATTCAATACATCGTCCTTCAGCCGACTTGTCGCTAAGCGATTATTGCTGCCTCGGGCACCTTATGGTCGTTCTCCTGTGAGTCTACATTTTCAAATCCGACGCAATTCTGATAGTTACTTGTAACGTTCAGGACCCCCGAATGACGATGGAACACTCAAATTGCGTTGAGATTCAATACATCGTCCTCCAGCCGACTTGTCTCCAATGGCATATTGCTTCCACGGGCTCCACATGGTCCGTCTCCTGTGAATCTAGATTTTCGAATCCGACGCGAAACTGATAGTTAATTGTAACGTTCAGGGTTTCCTAATGACGAACATTCAAATTGCGTCGAGATTCAATACATCGTCCTCCAGCCGACTTGTCTTTAAGGGTTTTTGCTGCGTCGGGCACCTTATGGTCGTACTCCTGTGAGTCTAGATTTTCGAATCCGACGCAAAACTGATAGTTAAATGTAACATTCAGGGCCTCCTAATGGCGATGGAACACTCAAATTGCGTCGAGATTTAATACATCGTTTTCCAGCCGACTTGTCTCCAAGGGGATATTACTGCCTCGGGCATCATATGGTCCGTCTCCTGTGAGTCTAGATTTTTGTATCCGACGCAAAACTGATACCTAATTGTAACATTCAGGGCCTCCTCATGACGATGGAACACTCAAATTGCGTCGAGATTCAATACATCGTCATGCAGCCGACTTGTATCCAAGGGTCTATTGCTGCCTCGGGGACCATTTGGTCGTTCTCCTGTCAGTCTAGATTGTCGAATCTGACGCTAAACTGATAGTTACTTGTAACTTTCAGGGCCTCCTAATGGCGATGCATCACTCAAATGGCGACGAGATTCAATACATCGGCCACCAGCCGATTTCTTTCATAGTTTCTATTACTGCCTGTGGCACCTTCTCCTGTGGATCAAGATTTTCGAATCCGACGCATAACTGATAGTTAATTGCAACGTTCAGGGCCTCTTAATGACGATGGAACACTCAAATTGTGTCGAGATTCAATATATCGTCCTCCAGCCGACTTGTCTACAGGGGGATATTGCTGCCTCGGGCACTATATGGTCCTTCCCTGTGAGTCTAGATTTTCGAAACAGAAGCGAAACTGATAGTTAATTGTAACGTTCAGGGCCCCTTAATGACGATGGAACACTCAAATTGCGTCGAGAGTCAATACATCAGACACCAGCCGACATGTTTCCCAGGGTCTATCGCTGCCTGTGGCACCTCCTCCTGTGAGTCTAGTTTTTCGAATCCGACGCAAAACTGATAGTTAATTGTAACGTAGTTAATTGTAACGTTGAGGGCCTCCTAATTACGATGGAACACTCATATTGCGTCTAGATTCAGTACATCGTCCTCCAGCCGACTTGTCTACAAGGGGATATTGCTGCCTCGGGCACTATATGGTCCTTCCCTGTGAGTCTAGATTTTAGTATCACACGCCAAACTGATAGTTAATTGTAACGTTCAGGGCCTCCTAATGACGATGGAACACTCAAATTGCGTCGAGATTCAATTCATCGTCATCTAACCGACTTGTCTCCAAGGGGATATTGCTGCCTCGGTCACATTATGGTCGTTCTCCTGTAGGTCTAGATTGTCGAATCCGACGCAAAACTGATAGGTAATTGTAACGTTAAGGGCCTCCTAATGACGATGGTACACTCAAATTGTGTCGAGATTCAATACATCGCCCTTCAGCCGACTTGTCTCCAAAGATCTTATGGTGCCTGTGGCACCTAATGGACTTTCTCCTGTGGGTCTAGATTTTCGAATCCGACGCAAAACTGATAGTTAATTGTTACGTTCAGGTCCTCCTAATGACGATGGAACACTCAAATTACGTCGAGATTCAATACATCGGCCACCAGCTGACTTTTCTCCTAGGGTCTATTGCTGCCTCGGGCACCTTATGTTCGTTCTCCTGTGAGTCTATATTTTCGAATACGACGCAAAACTGTTAGTTAATTGTAACGTGCAGGGCATCCTAATGACGATAGAACACTGAAATTGTGTCGAGATTCAATACATCGCCCTTCAGCCGACTTGTCTCCAAAGGTCTAATGGTGCCTGTTTCACCTAATGGACTTTCTCCTGTGAGTCTAGATTTTCGTATCCGACGCGAAACTGATAGTTAATTGTAACGTTCAGGTCCTCCTAATGACGATGGAACACTCAAGTGACGTCGAGATTCAATACATTGGCCACCAGCTGACTTTTCTCCCAGGGTCTATTGCTGCCTCGGGCACCTTATGTTCGTTCTCCTACGAGTCTAGATTTTCGAATACGACGCATAACTGTTAGTTAATTGTAACGTGCATTGCATCCTAATGACGATAGAACACTGAAATTGTGTCGGGATTCAATACATCGCCCTTCAGCCGACTTGTCTCCAAAGGTTAATGGTGCCTGTTTCACCTAATGGACTTTCTCCTGTGATTCTAGATTTTCGTATCCGACGCGAAACTGATAGTTAATTGTAACGTTCAGGTCCTCCTAATGACGATGGAACACTCATATTACGTGAAGATTCAATACATTGGCCACCAGCTGACTTTTCTCCCAGGGTCTATTGCTGCCTCGGGCACCTTATGTTCGTTCTCCTGTGAGTCTAGATTTTCGAATACGACGCATAACTGTTAGTTAATTGTAACGTTCAGCGCCTTTTAATGACGATGGAACACTCAAATTGTGACGAGATTCAATACATCGCCCTTCAGCCGACTTGTCTCCAAAGATCTGATGGTGCCTGTGGCACCTAATGGACTTTCTCCTGTGAGTCTAGATTTTCGAATCCGACGCAAAACTGATAGTTAATTGTTACGTTCAGGTCCTCCTAATGACGATGGAACACTCAAATTACGTCTAGATTCAATACATCGGCCACCAGCTGACTTTTCTCCCAGGGTCTATTGCTGCCTCGGGCACCTTATGTTCGTTCTCCTGTGAGTCTATATTTTCGAATACGACGCATAACTGTTAGTTAATTGTAACGTGCAGGGCATCCTAATGACGATAGAACACTGAAATTGTGTCGAGATTCAATACAGCGTCCTTTAGCCGACTTGTCTACTAGGGGATATTGCTGCCTCGGGCACTATATTGTCCTTCCCTGTGAGTCTAGATTTTCGAATCAGACGCGAAACTGATAGTTAATTGTAACGTTCAGGGTCCCCTAATGACGAACATTCAAATTGCGTCGAGATTTAATACATCGTCCTCCAGCCGACTTGTCTTTAAGGGTTTTTGCTGCGTCTTGCACCTTATGGTCGTTCTCCTGTGAGTCTAGATTTTCGAATCCGACGCGAAACTGATAGTTAAATGTAACATTCAGAGCCTCCTAATGACGATGGAACACTTAAATTGCGTCGAGGTTCAATACATCGTCCTTCAGCAGACTTGTCTCCAAGGGTCTACTGCTGCCTCGGGCACCTAATGGTCTTTCTACTGTGAGTCTAGATTTTCGAATCCGACGCAATACTTGCAGTTAATTGTAACACTAAGGGCCTCCTAATGACGATGGAACACTCAAATGTCGTCGTGATTCAATACATCGTCCTCCAGCCGACTTGTCTCCAAGGGGATATTGCTGCCTCGGGCACCATAGGGTCCGTCTCCTGTGAGTCTAGATTTTCGAATCCGACGCGAAACTGATAGTTAATTGTATCGATCAGGGCCTCTTAATGACGATGGAACACTCAAATTGCGTCGAGATTTAATACATCGGCCACCAGCCGACTTGTTTCATAGGGTCTATTGCTGCCTGTGGCACCTTCTCCTGTGAGTCTAGATTTTCGAATCCGACGCAAAACTGATAGTTAATTGTAACGTGCAGGGCATCATAATGACGATGGAACACTCATATTGCGTCGAGGTTCAATACATCGTCTTCCAGCCGACTTGTTTCTCGTGCACTTTATGGTCGTTCTCCTGTAAGTGTAGAATCTCGAATCCGACGCAAAACTGATAGTTACTTGTAACGTTCAGGGCCTCCTAATAACGATGGAACACTCAAATTGCGTCGAGATTTAATACATCGGCCACCAGCCGACTTGTTTCATAGGGTCTATTGCTGCCTGTGGCACCTTCTCCTGTGAGTCTAGATTTTCGAATCCGACGCAAAACTGATAGTTAATATTAACGTTCAGGGCATCATAATGACGATGGAACACTCAAATTGCGTCGAGATTCAATAAATCGTCCTCCAGCCGACTTGTCTCCAAGGGGTATTGCTGCCTCGGTCACATTATGGTCGTTCACCTGTAAGTCTAGATAGTCGAATCCGACGCAAAACTGATAGTTAATTGTAACGTTAAGGGCCTCCTAATATCGATGGAACACTCAAATTGTGTCGAGATTCAATACATCGCCCTTAGGCCGACTTGTCTCCAAAGGTCTAATGGTGCCTGTGGCACCTAATGGACTTTCTCCTGTGAGTCTACATTTTCGAATCCGACGCAAAACTGATAGATAATTGTAACGTTCAGGTCCCCCTAATGACGTTGGAACACTCAAATTACGTCGAGATTCAATACATCGGCCACCAGCTGACTTTTCTCCTAGGGTCTATTGCTGCCTCGGGCACCTTATGTTCGTTCTCCTGTGAGTCTAGATTTTTGAATACGACGCATAACTGTTAGTTAATTGTAACGTGCAGGGCATCCTAATGACGATGGAACACTCAAATTGCGTCGAGATTCAATAAATCGGCCTCCAGCCGACTTGTCTCCAAGGGGATATTTCTGCCTCGGTCACCTTATGGTCGTTCTCCTGTATGTCTAGATTGTCGAATCCGACGCAAAACTGATAGTTAATTGTAACGTTCAGGGCCTCCTAATGACGATAGAACACTGAAATTGTGTCGAGATTCAATACATCGGCCTTCAGCCGTCTTGAATCCAAAGGTCTAATGGTGCCTGTGGCAACTAATGGGCCTTCCCCTGTGAGTCTAGATTTTCGAATCCGACGCGAAACTGATAGTTAATTGTAACGTTCAGGTCCTCCTAATGACGATGGAACACTTAAATTACGTCGAGATTCAATTCATTGGCCACCAGCTGACATTTCTCCCAGGGTCTATTGCTGCCTCGGGCACCTTATGTTCGTTCTCCTGTGAGTCTAGATTTTCGAATACGACGCATAACTGTTACTTAATTGTAACGTTCAGCGCCTCATAATGACGATGGAACACTCAAATTGTGTCGAGATTCAATACATCGTCCTCTAGCCGACTTGTCTCCAAAGGATATTGCTCCCTCGGGCACTATATTGTCCTTCCCTGTGAGTCTAGATTTTCGAATCAGACGAGAAACTGATAGATATTTGTAACGTTCACGGCTTCCTAATGACGATGGAACACTCAAATTGCGTCGAGATTCGATACATCGTCATCCAGCCGACTTGTATCCAAGGGTATATTGCTGCCTCGGGGACCATTTGGTCGTTCTCCTGTAAGTCTAGATTGTCAAATCCGACGCTAAACTGATAATTACTTTTAACGTACAGGGCCTCCTAATGACGATGGAACACTCAAATTGCGTCGAGATTCAGCACATCGTCCTCCTGCCGATTTGTCTCCAAGGGTGTATTGGCGCCTCGGGCACTTTATGGTCGTTCTCCTGTAAGTCTAGATTGTCGAATCCGACGCAAAACTGATAGTTACTTGTAAGGTTCAGGGCCTCCTAATGACGATGGAACACTCAAATTGCGACGAGATTCAACACATCGGCCACCAGCCGACTTGTTTCATAGTGTCTATTGCTGCCTGTGGCACCTTCTCCTGTGAGTCTAGATTTTCGAATCCGACGCAAAAGTGATAGTTAAATGTAACGTGCAGGGCATCCTAATCACGATGGAACACTCAAATTGCGTCGAGATTCAATTCATCGTCCTCCAGCCGACTTGTCACCATGGGGATATTGCTGCCTCGGGGACATTATGGTCGTTCTCATGTGATTCTGAATTTTCGAATCCGACGCAAAACCGATGGTTAATTATATCGTTCAGGGCCTCCTAATGACGATGGAACACTCATATTGCGTCGAGATTCTGTAATTCGTCCTTCAGCCGACTTGTCTCCAAGGGTCCATTGCTGCCTTGGGCACCTTATGGTCGTTCTCCTGTGAGTCTAGATTTTCGAATCCGACGCAAAACTGATAGTTAATTGTAACGTTCAGGGCTACCTAATGATGATGGAAACTCAAATTGCTTCGAGATTTGTTACATGGACCTTCAGCCGACGTGGCTCCAAGGGTCTAATTCTGCCTCGGGCACTTTATGGTTGCTCTCCTGTGTCTAGATTATCGAATCCAACGCAAAACTGATAGTTAATTGCAATGATCAGGGCCTACTAATGACGATGGAACACTCAAATTGCGTCGAGATTGAATACATCGTCCTCCAACCGACTTGTTTACAAGGGGATATTGCTGCCTCGGGCACTATATGGTCCTTCCCTCTGAGTCTAGATTGTCGAAACAGACGCGGATCTGATAGTTAATTGTAACGTTCACGGCCTCTTAATGACGATGGAACACTCAAATTGCGTCGAGATTCAATACATCGGCCACCAGCCGACAAGTTTCCAAGGGTCTATCGCTGTCTGTGGCACCTACTCCTGTGAGTCTTGCTTTTCGAATCCGACACAAAACTGATAGTTACTTGTAACGTTCAAGGCATCCTAATGACGATGGAACACTCAAATTGCGTCGGTTTTCGTACTTCGACCTTCAGCCGACCTGTGTCCAAGGGTCTATTGCTGCCTCCTGCACCTTATGGTCGTTCACCTGTGAGTCTAGATTTCCGAATCCGACGCAAAACTGATAGTTAATTGTAACGTTCAGGGCCTCCTAATGACGATGGAACACTCAAATTGCGTCGATATTCGTTACATCGACCTTCAGCTGACCTGTGTCCAAGGGTCTATCGCTGCCTCGGGCACCTTATGGTCGTTCACCTGTGAGTCTAGATTTTCGAATCCAACGCAAAACTGATAGTTAATTGTAACGTTCAGGGCCTCCTAATGACGATGGAACACTCAAATTGGGTCGAGATTCAATACATCGACTTCAGCCGACTTGTCTCCAAAGGTCTATTGGTGCCTGTGGCACCTAATGGGCTTTCTCCTGTGAGTCTAGATTTTCGAATCCGACGCGAGACTGATAGTTAATTGTAAGGTTCAGTGCCTCCTAATGACGATGGAACACTCAAATTGTGTCGAGATTCAATACATCGTCCTCTGGCCGACTTGTCTACAAGGGGATATTGCTGCCTCGGGCACTATATTGTCCTTCCCTGTGAGTCTAGATTTTCGAATCAGACGCGGAACTGATAGTTAATTGTAACGTTCAAGTTCTCTTAATGACAAACATTCAAATTGCGTCGAGATTCAATACATCGTCCTCCAACCGACTTGTCTCCAAAGGGATATTGCTGCCTCGGGCACCATATGGTCCGTCTCCTGTGAGTCTAGATTTTCGAATCCGACGCAAAACTGATAGTTAATTGTAACATTCAGGGCCTCCTAA
Source organism: Schistocerca americana (assembly GCF_021461395.2). Lineage (NCBI taxonomy): Eukaryota > Metazoa > Arthropoda > Insecta > Orthoptera > Acrididae > Schistocerca > Schistocerca americana. The sequence continues at coordinate 4,456,717 of NC_060130.1, read as the reverse complement.
TGACGATGGAACACTCAAATTGCGTCGCGATTCAATACATCGTCCTCCAGCCGACTTGTCTCCAAGGGGATATGATGCCTCGTGCACCATAGGATCCGTCTCCTGTGAGTCTATATTTTTGAATCCGACGCAAAACCGATAGTTAAATGTAACATTCAGCGCCTCCTAATGACGATGGAACACTCGAATTGCGTCGAGATACAATACATCGTCCTCCAGCCGACTTGAGTCCAAGGGTATTTAGGTGCCTCGGGCACTTTATGGTCTTTTTCCTGTAAGTCTAGATTGTCGAATCCGACGCAAAACTGATAGTTAATTGTAACGTTCAGGGCCTCCTAATGACGATGGAACACTCAAATTGTGTCGAGATTCAATACATCGACATCAGCCGACTTGTCTCCAAAGGTCTATTGGTGCCTGTGGCACCTAATGGGCTTTCTCCTGTGAGTCTAGATTTTCGAATCCGACGCGAAACTGATAGTTAATTGTAAGGTTCAGCGCCTCCTAATGACGATGGAACACTCAAATTGCGTCGAGATTCAATACATCGTCCTCCAGCCGACTTGTCTCCAAGGGGATATTGCTGCCTCGGGCACCTTATGATCGTTCTCCTGTGAGTCTGATTTTTCGAATCCGACTCAAAACTGATAGTTAATTGTAACGTTCAGGGCCTCCTAATGATGATGGTACACTCAAATTGCTTCGAGATTCGTTACATCGACCTTCAGCCGACCTGTCTCCAAGGGTCTATTGCTGCCTCGGGCACCTAATGGTCGTTCTCCTGTGTCTAGCTTATCGAATCCAACGCAAAACAGATAGTTAATTGCAGTGATCAGGGCCTCCTAATGACAATGGAACACTCAATTTGCGTCGAGATTCAATACATCGTCCTCCAGCCGACTTGTCTCCAAGGGGATATTGCTGCCTCGGGCACCATATGGTCCTTCTCCTGTGAGTCTAGATTTTCGAATCCGACGCGAAACTGGTAGTTAATTGTAACGTCCAGGGCCTCCTAATGACGATGGAACACCCAAATTGCGTCGAGATTCAATACATCGTCCTTTAGGCGACTTGTCTCAAAGGGTCTATTGCTGCCTCGGGCACCTATTGGTCATTCTCCTGTGAGTCTAGATTTTCGAATCCTACGCAAAACTGAGGGTTAATTGTATCGTGCAGGGCCTCCTAATGACGAAGGAACCCTCAAATTGCGTCGAGATTCAGCACACCGTCCTCCTGCCGATTTATCTCCAAGGGTGTATTGGTGACTCGGGCACTTTATGGTCGTTCTCCTGTAAGTCTAGATTGTCGAATCCGACGCAAAACTGATAGTTACTTGTAAGGTTCAGGGCCTCCTAATGACGATGGAACACTCAAATTGCGACGAGATTCAATACATCGGCCACCAGCCGACTTGTTTCATAATGTCTATTGCTGCCTATGGCACCTTCTCCTGTGAGTCTAGATTTTCGAATCCGACGCAAAAGTGATAGTTAAATGTAACGTGCAGGGCATCCTAATCACGATGGAACACTCAAATTGCGTCGAGATTCAATTCATCGTCCTCCAGCCGACTTGTCACCATGGGGATATTGCTGCCTCGGGCACCTTATGGTCGTTCTCCTGTGAGTCTGAATTTTCGAATCCGACGCAAAACCGGTAGTTAATTATTACGTTCAGGGCCTCCTAATGACGATGGAACACTCATATTGCGTCGAGATTCTGTACATCGTCCTTCAGTCGACTTGTCTCCAGGGGTCTATTGCTGCCTCGGGCACCTTATGGTCGTTCTCCTGTGAGTCTAGATTTTCGAATCCGACGCAAAACTGATAGTTAATTGTAACGTTCAGGGCTACCTAATGGTGATGGAAACTCAAATTGCTTCGAGATTTGTTACATCGACCTTCAGCCGACCTGTCTCCAAGGGTCTAATGCTGCCTCGGACCTTATGGTCGCTCTCCTGTGTCTAGATTATCGAATTCAACGCAAAACTGATAGTTAATTGCAATGATCAGGGCCTACTAATGACGATGGAACACTCAATATGCGTCGAGATTCAATACATCGTCCTTCAGGCGACTTGTCTCCAAGGGTCTATTGCTGCCTCGGGCACCATATAATCCTTGTCCTGTGAGTCTAGATTTTAGAATCCGACGCGAAACTGATAGTTAATTGTAACGTTCAGGGTCTCCTAATGACGATGGAGCACTCAAATTGCGTCCAGATTGAATACATCGTCCTCCTGCCGATTTGTCTCCAAGGGTCTATTGGTGCCTCGGGCACTTTATGGTCGTTCTCCTGTAAGTCTAGATTGTCGAATCCGACGCAAAACTGATAGTTAATTGTAACGTTCAGGACCTCCTAATGATGATGGAAACTCAAATTGCTTCGAGATTTGTTACATCGACCTTCAGCCGACCTGTCTCCAAGGGTCTATTGCTGCCTCGGGCACCTATTGGTCATTCTCCTGTGAGTCTAGATTTTCGAATCCTACGCAAAACTGAGGGTTATATGTAACGTTCAGGGCCTCCTAATGACGATGGAACACTCAAATTGCGTCGAGATTCAGCACACCGTCCTCCTGCCGATTTATCTCCAAGGGTGTATTGGTGACTCGGGCACTTTATGGTCGTTCTCCTGTAAGTCTAGATTGTCGAATCCGACGCAAAACTGATAGTTACTTGTAATGTTCAGGGCCTCCTAATGACGATGGAACACTCAAATTGCGACGAGATTCACTACATCGGCCACCAGCCGACTTGTTTCATAATGTCTATTGCTGCCTATGGCACCTTCTCCTGTGAGTCTAGATTTTCGAATCCGACGCAAAAGTGATAGTTAAATGTAACGTGCAGGGCATCCTAATCTCGATGGAACACTCAAATTGCGTCGAGATTCAATTCATCGTCCTCCAGCCGACTTGTCACCATGGGGATATTGCTGCCTCGGGCACCTTATGGTCGTTCTCCTGTGAGTCTGAATTTTCGAATCCGACGCAAAACCGGTAGTTAATTATTACGTTCAGGGCCTCCTAATGACGATGGAACACTCAAATTGCGTCCAGATTGAATACATCGTCCTCCAAACGACTTGCCTACAAAGTGGATATTGCTGCCTCGGGCACTTAATGGTCGTTCTCCTGTAAGTCTAGATGGTCGAATCCGACGCAAAACTGATAGTTACTTGCAACGTTCATGGCCTCCAAATGACGATGGAACACTCAAATTGCGTCGAGATTCAATACATCGGCCACCAGCCGACTTGTTTCATAGTTTCTATTGCTGCCTGTAGCACCTTCTCCTGTGGGTCAACATTTTCGAATCCGACGCAAAACTGATAGTTAATTGTAACGTTCAGGGCCTCCTAATGACGATGGAACACACAAATTATGTCCAAATTCAATACATCGTCCTCCAGCCGACTATTTACAAGGGGATATTGCTGCCTCGGGCACTATATGGTCCTTCCCTGTGAGTCTAGATTGACGAAACAGACGCGGATCTGATAGTTAATTGTAACGTTCAGGGCCTCATAATGACGATGGAACACTCAAATTGCGTCGAGATTCAATACATCGGCCACCAGCCGACATGTTTCCAAGGGTCTATCGCTGTCTGTGGCACCTACTCCTGTGAGTCTAGCTTTTCGAATCCGACACAAAACTGATAGTTACTTGTAACGTTCAGGGCATCCTAATGACGATGGAACACTCAAATTGCGTCGATTTTCGTTACATCGTCATCCAACCGACTTGTCTCCAAGGGTCTATTGCTACCTCGGGCACCTTATGGTCGTTCTCCTGTGAGTCTAGATTTCCGAATCCGACACAAAACTGATAGTTAATTGTAACGTTCAGGGCCTCCTAATGACGATGGAATACTCAAATTGCGTCGATATTCGTTACATCGACCTTCAGCCGAACTGTGTCCAAGGGTCTATTGCTGCCTCGGGCACCTTATGGTCGTTCACCTGTGAGTCTAGATTTTCGAATCCAACGCAAAACTGATAGTTAATTGTAACGTTCAGGGCCTCCTAATGACGATGGAACACTCAAATTGCGTCGCGATTCAATACATCGTCCTCCAGCCGATATGTCTCCAAGGGGATATGATGCCTCGTGCTCCATAGGATCCGTGTCCTGTGAGTCTAGATTTTTGAATCCGACGCGAAACCGATAGTTAAATGTAACATTCAACGCCTCCTAATGACGATGGAACACTCGAATTGCGTCGAGATACAATACATCGTCCTCCAGCCGACTTGAGTCCAAGGGTATATAGGTGCCTCGGGCACTTTATGGTCGTTCTCCTGAAAGTCTATATTGTCGAATCCGACGCAACACTGATAGATACTTGTAACGTTCAGGGCCTCCTAATAACGATGGATCACTCAAATTGTATCGAGATTCAATACATCGTCATCCAACCGACTTGTCTCCAAGGGTCTATTGCTGCCTCGGTCACCTTATGGTCGTTCTCCTGTAAGTCTAGATTGTCGAATCCGACGCAAAACTGATAGTTAATTGTAACGTTCAGGGCCTCCTAATGACGATGGAACACTCAAATTGTGTCGAGATTCAATACATAGACTTCAGCCGACTTGTCTTCAAAGGTCTATTGGTGCCTGTGACACCTAATGGGCTTTCTCCTGTGAGTCTAGATTTTCGAATCTGACGCAAAACTGATAGTTAATTGTAAGGTTCAGCGCCTTCTAATGACGATGGAACACTCAAATTGCGTCGAGATTTAATACATCGTCCTGCAGCCGACTTGCCTCCAAAGTGGATATTGCTGCCTCGGGCACTTAATGGTCGTTCTCTTGTAAGTCTAGATTGTCGAATCCGACGCAAAACTGATAGTTACTTGTAATGTTCATGGCCTCCTAATGACGTTGGAACACTCAAATTGCGTCGAGATTCAATACATCGGCCACCAGCCGACATGTTTCCAAGGGTCTATCGCTGTCTGTGGCACCTACTCCTGTGAGTCTACCTTTTCGAATCCGACACAAAACTGATAGTTACTTGTAACGTTCAGGGCATCCTAATGACGATGGAACACTCAAATTGCGTCAATATTCGTTACATCGACCTTCAGCCGACCTGTGTCAAAGGGTCTATTGCTGCCTCGGCCACCTTATGGTCGTTCACCTGTGAGTCTAGATTTTCGAATCCAACGCAAAACTGATAGTTAATTGTAACGTTCAGGGCCTCCTAATGACGATGGAACACTCATATTGCGTCGAGATTCAGTACATCGTCCTTCAGCCGACTTGTCTCCAAGGGTGTATTGCTGCCTCGGGCACCATATGGTCGTTCTCCTGTGAGTCTAGATTTCCGAATCCGACGCAAAACTGATAGTTAATTGTAACATTCAGGGCCTCCTAATGACGATGGAACACTCAAATCGTGTCTAGATTCAATACATCGTCCTCCAGCCGACTTCTCTACAATGGGATATTGCTGCCTCGGGCACTTAATGGTCCTTTCCTGTGAGTCTAAATTTTAGAATCAGACGCGAAACTGATAGTTAATTGTAACGTTCAGGGCCTCCTAGTGACGATGGAACACTCAAATTGCGTCGAAATTCAATAAATCGTCATCCAAGCGACTTGTCTCCAAGAGTCTATTGCTGCCTCGGGCACCTTATGGTCGTTCTCCTGTAAGTCTAGACTTTCGAATACGACGCAAACCTGATAGTTAATTGTAACGTTCAGAGCCTCCTAATGACGATGGAACACTCAAATTGTGTCGAGATTCAGTACACCGACTTCAGCCGACTTGTCTCCAAAGGTCTATTGGTGCCTGTGGCACCTAATGGACTTTCTCCTGTGATTCTAGATTTTCGAATCCGACGCGAAACAGATAGTTAATTGTAGCGTTCAAGTTCTCCTAATGACGAACATTCAAATTGCGTCGAGATTCAATACATCGTCCTCCAGCCGACTTGTCTTTAAGGGTTTTTGCTGCCTCGGGCACCTTATGGCCGTTCTTTTGTGAGTCTAGATTTTCGAATCCGACGCAAAAGTGATAGTTAATTGTTACGTTCAGGGCCTCCTAATGACGATGGAACACTCAAATTGCGTCGAGATTCAATACATCGTCCGTCAGCCGACTTGTCTAAAAAGGGTCTATTGCTGCCTCGGGCACCTCATGGTCGTTCTCCTGTGAGACAAGATTTTGAAATCCGACGCAAATCTGATAGTTAATTGTAACGTTCAGGGCCCGAATATGACGATGGAACACACAAATTGCGTCGAGATTCAATACATCGTCCTCCAGCCGACTTGTATCCAAGGGCATATTGCTTCCACGGGCTCCATCTTGTCCGTCTCCTGTGAGTCTAGATTTTCGAATGCGATGCGAAACTGATAGTTAATTGTAGCGTTCAAGTTCTCCAAATGACGAACATTCAAATTGCGTCGAGATTCAATACATCGTCCTCCAGCCGACTTGTCTTTAAGGGTTATTGCTGCCTCAGGCACCTTATGGCCGTTCTCCTGTGAGTCTAGATTTTCGAATCAGACGCAAAAGTGATAGTTAATTGTAACGTTCAGGGCCTCCTAATGACGATGGAACACTCAAATTGCGTCGAGATTCAATACATCGTCCACCAACCGACTTGTCTCCAAAGGGATATTGCTGCCTCGGGCACCATATGGTCCGTCTCCTGTGAGTCTAGATTTTCGAATCCGACGCAAAACTGATAGTTGATTGTAACTTTCAGGGAATCCTAATGACGATGGAGCACTCAAATTGCGTCGAGATTCAATACATCGTCATCCAGCCGACTTGTCTCCAAGGGTCTATTACTGCCTCGGGCACTTTTTGGTCGTTTTCCTGTAAGTCAAGATTATCGAATCCGACGCAAAACTGATAGTTGCTTGTAACGTTCAGGACCTCTTAATGGCGATGGAACACTCAAATTGCGACGAGATTCAATACATCGGCCACCAGCCGACTTGTTTCATAGTATCTATTGCTGCCTGTGGCACCATCTCCTGTGAGTCTAGATTTTCGAATCCGACGCAATACTGATAGTTAAACGTAACGTGCAGGGCATCCTAATGACGATGGAACACTCAGATTGCGTCGAGATTCAACACATCGTCCTCCTGCCGACTTGTCTCCAAAGGGATATTGCTGCCTCGGGCACCATATGGTCCGTCTCCTGTGAGTCTAGATTTTCGAATCCGACGCAAAACTGATAGTTAATTGTAACATTCAGAGCCTCCTAATGACGATGGAGCACTCAAATTGCGTCGAGATTCAATACATCGTCATCCAGCTGACTTGTCTCCAAGGGTCTATTGCTGCCTCGGGCAACTTATGGTCGCTCTCCTGTGTCTAGATTATCGAATCCAACGCAAAACTGATAGTTAATTGTAACGATCAGGGCCTACTAATGACGATGGAACACTCAATTTGCGTCGAGATTCAATACATCGTCCTTCAGGCGACTTGTCTCCAAGGGTCTATTGCTGCCTCGGGCACCATATGGTCCTTCTCCTGTGAGTCTAGATTTTAGAATCCGACGCGAAACTGATAGTGAATTGTAACGTTCAGGGCCTCCTAATGACAATGGAACGCACAAATTGTGTCGAGATTCAATACATCGTCTTCCAGCCGACATCTTTACAAGGGGATATTGCTGCCTCGGGCACTATATGGTCCTTCCCTGTGAGTCTAGATTTTCGAAACAGACGCGAAACTGATAGTTAATTGTAACGTTCAGGGCCTCTTAATGACGTTGGAACACTCCAATTGCGTCGAGATGCAATACATCGGCCACCAGCCGACATGTTTCCAAGGGTCTATCGCTGTCTGTGGCACCTACTCCTGTGAGTCTACCTTTTCGAAGCCGACACAAAACTGATAGTTACTTGTAACGTTCAGGGCATCCTAATGACGATGGAACACTCAAATTGCGTCGATATTCGTTACATCGACCTTCAGCCGACCTGTGTACAAGGGTCTATTGCTGCTCTCGGCCACCTTATGGTCGTTCACCTGTGAGTCTAGATTTTCGAATCCAACGCAAAACTGATAGTTAATTGTAACGTTCAGGGCCTCCTAATGACGATGGAACACTCATATTGCGCCGAGATTCAGTACATCGTCCTTCAGCCGACTTGTCTCCAAGGGTGTATTGCTGCCTCGGGCTCCTTATGGTCGTTCTCCTGTGAGTCTAGATTTCCGAATCCGACGCAAAACTGATAGTTAATTGTAACATTCAGGGCCTCCTAATGACGATGGAACACTCAAATCGTGTCTAGATTCAATACATCGTCCTCCAGCCGACTTCTCTACAATGGGATATTGCTGCCTCGGGCACTTAATGGTCATTTCCTGTGAGTCTAAATTTTAGAATCAGACGCGAAACTGATAGTTAATTGTAACGTTCAGGGCCTCCTAGTGACGATGGAACACTCAAATTGCGTCGAAATTCAATAAATCGTCATCCAAGCGACTTGTCTCCAAGGGTCTATTGCTGCCTCGGGCACCTTATGGTCGTTCTCCTGTGAGTCTAGATTTTCGAATCCGACGCAAATCTGATAGTTAATTGTAACTTTCAGGGCCCGAGAATGACGATGGAACACTCAAATTACGTCGAGATTCAATACATCGTCCTCCAGCCGACTTGTCTCCAAGGGCATATTGCTTCCACGGGCTCCATATGGTCCGTCTCCTGTGAGTCTAGGTTTTCGAATCCGACGCGAAACAGATAGTTAATTGTAGCGTTCAAGTTCTCCTAATGACGAACATTCAAATTGCGTCGAGATGCAATACATCGTCCTCCAGCCGACTTGTCTTTAAGGGTTTTTGCTGCCTCGGGCACCTTATGGTCGTTCTCCTGTGAGTCTAGGTTTTCGAATCCGACGCAAAAGTGATAGTTAATTGTAACGTTCAGGGCCTCCTTATGACTATGGAACACTCAAATTGCGTCGAGATTCAATACATCGTCCTCCAACCGACTTGTCTCCAAAGGGATATTGCTGCCTCGGGCACCATATGGTCCGTCTCCTGTGAGTCTAGATTTTCGAATCCGACGCAAAACTGATAGTTAATTGTAACATTCAGGGCCTCCTAATGACGATGGAGCACTCAAATTGCGTCGAGATTCAATACATCGTCATCCAGCTGACTTGTCTCCAAGGGTCTATTGCTGCCTAGGAGACCATTTGGTCGTTCTCCTGTAAGTCTAGATTGTCGAATCCGACGCTAAACTGATAGTTGCTTGTAACGTTCAGGGCCTCGTAATGACGATGCAACACTCAAATTGCGTCGAGATTCAATACATCGTCCTCCAGCCGACTTGTCTCCAAGGGGATATTGGTGCCTGTGGCACCTTATGGACTTTCTACTGTGAGTCTAGATTTTGGAATCCGACGCAAAACTGATAGTTAATTGTAACGTTCACGGCTTCCTGATGACGATGGAACACTCAAATTGCGTCGAGATTCAATACATCGTCCGTCAGCCGACTTGTCTCCAAGGGTCTATGGCTGCCTCGGGCACCTCATGGTCGTTCTCCTGTGAGACAAGATTTTGAAATCCGACGCAAATCTGATAGTTAATTGTAACGTTCAGGGCCTCCTAATGATGATGGAACACTCAAATTGCTTCGAGATTAGTTACATGGACCTTCAGCCGACCTGTCTCCAAGGGTCTATTGCTGCCTCGGGCACCTAATGGTCGTTCTCCTGTGTCTAGATAATCGAATCCAACGCAAAACAGATAGTTAATTGCAATGATCAGGGCCTCCTAATGACGATGGAACACTCAATTTGCGTCGAGATTCAATACATCGTCCTCCAGCCGACTTGTCTCGAAGGGGATATTGCTGCCTCGGAGACCATTTGGTCGTACTCCTGTAAGTCTACATTGTCGAATCCGACGCTAAACTGATAGTTACTTGTAACGTTCAGGGCCTCCTAATGACGATGCAACACTCAAATTGCGTCGAGATTCAATACATCGTCCTCCAACCGACTTGTCTCCAAGGGGATATTGCTGCCACGGGCACCATATGGTCCGTCTCCTGTGAGTCCCGGTTTTCGAATCCGCGCGAAACTGATAGTTAATTGCAACATTCTGGGCCTCCAAATGACGATGGAACACTCAATTTGCGTCGAGATTCAATACATCGTCCTCCAGCCGACTTGTCTCCAAGGGGATATTGCTGCCTCGGGCACCATATGGTCCTTCTCCGGTGAGTCTAGATTTTCGAATCCGACACGAAACTGATAGTTAATTGTAACGTCCAGGGCCTCCTAATGACGATGGAAGACCCAAATTGCGTCGAGATTCAATACATCGTCCTTCAGGCGACTTGTCTCCAAGGGTCTATTGCTGCCTCGGGCACCTTATGGTCGTTCTCCTGTGAGTCTAGATTTTCGAATCCTACGCAAAACTGATGGTTAATTGTAACGTTCAGTGCCTCCTAATAATGATGGATCACTCAAATTGCGTCGAGATTCAATACATAGTCATTCAGCCGACTTGTCTCCAAGAGTCTATTGCTGTCTCGGGCACCTTATGGTCGTTCTACTGTAAGTCTAGATTGTCGAATCCGACGCAAAACTGATAGTTACTTGTAAGGTTCAGGGCCTCCTAATGACGATGGAACACCCAAATTGCGTCGAGATTCAATACATCGTCCTTCAGGCGACTTGTCTCCAAGGGTCTATTGCTGCCTCGGGCACTTTATGGTCGTTCTCCTGTGAGTCTAGATTTTCGAATCCTACGCAAAACTGATGGTTAATTGTAACGTTCAGGGCCTCCTAATGACGATGGAACACTTAAATTGCGTCGAGATTCAATACATCGTCCCTCAGCCAAATTGTCTCCAAGGGTCTATTGCTGCCATGGGCACCTTATGGTCGTTCACCTGTGAGCCTAGATTTTCGAATCCTACGCAAAACTGATGGTTTATTGTAACGTTCAGGGCCTCATAATGACGATGGAACACTTAAATTGCGTCGAGATTTAATACATCATCCCTCAGCCAAATTGTCTCCAAGGGTCTATTGCTGCCATGGGCCTCTTATGGTCGTTCACCTGTGAGCCTAGATTTTCGAATCCGACGCGAAACTGATAGTTAATTGTATCGTTCAATGCCTCCTAATGACGATGGAACACTTATATTGCGTCGAGATTAAATACATCGTCTTTCAGCCCACTTGTCTCCAAGGGGATATTGCTGCCTCGGGCACCATTTGGTCCTTCCCTGTGAGTCTAGATTTTAGAATCAGACGCGGAACTGATAGTTAATTGTAACGTTCAGGGCCTCCTAAAGGCGATGGAACACTCATGTTGCGTCGAGATTCACTACATCGTCATCCAACCGACTTGTCTCCGAGGGTCTATTGCTACCTCGGGCACCTTATGATCATTCTCCTGTAAGTCTAGATTGTCGAATCCCAAGCAAAACTGTAGTTACTTGTAACGTTCAAGGCCTCGTAATGTCGATGGAACACTCAAATGGCATCGAGATTCAATACATCGGCCACCAGCCGACATGTTTCCAAGGCTCCGCTGCTGCCTGTGGCACCTTCTCCTGTGAGTCTAGATTATCGAATCCGACGCAAAACTGATAGTTGCTTGTGACGTTCAGAGCATCCTAATGACGATGGAACACTCAAATTGCGTCGAGAATCAATACATCGTCCTCCAGCCGACTTGTCTCCAAGGGGATATTGCCGCCTCGGACACCTTATGTTCCGTCTCCTGTGAGACTAGATTTTCGAATCCGACGCGAAACTGATAGTTAATTGTAACGTTCAGGGTCTCCTAATGACGATGGAACAATCAAATTGTGTCGAGGTTCAACACATCGTCCTCCAACCGACTTGTTTGCAAAGGGATATTGCTGCCTCAGGCACCATTTGGTCGTTCTCCTGTAAGTCTAGTTTGTCGAATCCGACGCAAAACAGATAGTTACTTGTAACGTTCAGGGCATCCTAATGACGATGGAACACTCAAATTGCGTCGAGATTCAATACATCGACCTTCAGGCGACTTGTCTCCAAGTGGATATTGCTGCCTCGGGAAGCAAATGGTCCGGCTCCTGTGAGTCTAGATTTTCGAATTCGACGCGAGACTGATAGTTGATTGTAACGTTCAGGGCCTCCTAATGACGATGGTACACTCAAATTGCGTCGAGATTGAATACATCGACCTTCAGCCGACCTGTCTCCAAGTGTCTATTGCTGCCTCGGGCACCTTATGGCCGTTCACCTAAAAGTCAAGAATTTCGAATCCGACGCAAAACTGATAGTTAATTGTAACGTTCAGGGCCTCCTAATGACGACGGAACACTCAAATTGCGTCGAGATTAAATACATCGTCCTCCAGCCGACTTGTCTCCAAGGGGATATTGCTGCCTCGGGCACCATAGGATCCGCCTCCTGTGAGTCTAGATTTTCGAATCCGACGCGAAACTGATAGTTAATTGTAAAGTTCAGGGCCTCCAATTGACGATGGAACACTTAAATTGCGTCGAGATTCAATACATCGTCCCTCAGCCAAATTGTCTCCAAGGGTCTATTGCTGCCATGGGCACCTTATGGTCGTTCACCTGTGAGCCTAGATTTTCGAATTCGACGCAAAACTGATAGTTAATTGTATCGTTCAGGGCCTCCTAATGACGATGGAACATTGAAATTGCGTCGCGATTCAATACATCGTCCTCCAGCCGACTTGATTCCAAGCTGATATTGCTGCCTCGGGCACAATATGGTCCGTCTCCTGTGAGTCTAGATTTTCGAATCCGACGCGAAACTGATAGTTAATTGTATCGTTCAATGCCTCCTAAGGTCGATGGAACACTTAAATTGCGTCGAGACTCAATACATCGTCTTTCAGCCCATTTGTCTCCAAGGGGATATTGCTGCCTTGGGCACCATATGGTCATTCCCTGTGAGTCTAGATTTTAGAATCAGACGCGGAACTGATAGTCAATTGTAACGTTCAGGGCCTCCTAATGACGATGGAACACTCATATTGCGTCGAGATTCACTACATCGTCATCCAACCGACTTGTCTACCTCGGGCACCTAATGGTCGTTCTCCTGTAAGTCTAGATTGTCGAATCCGACGCAAAACTGATAGTTACTTGTAACGTTCAGGGCCTCCTAATGACGATGGAACACTTGAATTGTGTCGAGGTTCAATACATCGTCCTCCAACCGACTTGTCTCCAAGGGTCTATTGCTGCTTCGGGGACCTTATGGTCGGTCTCCTGTAAGTCTAGATTGTCGAATCCGACGCCAAACTGATAGTTACTTGTAACGTTCAGGGCCTCCCAATATCGATCGAACACTCAAATTGTGTCGAGATTCGTTACGTTGACCTTCAGCCGACTTGTCTCCAAGGGTCTATTGCTGCCTCGAGCACCTTATGGTCGTTCTCCTGTGAGTCTAGATTTTCGAATCCGAAGCAAAACTGATAGCTAATTGTAACGTTCAGGGCCTCCTAATGACGACGGAACACTCAAATTACGTCGAGATTCAATAGATCGTCCTCCAGCCGACTTGTCTCCAAGGGGATATTGCTGCCTCGGGCACCATAGGGTCCGTCTCCTGTGAGTCTAGATTTTCGAATCCGACACGAAACTGATAGTTAATTGTAACGTTCAGGGCCTCCTAATGACGATGGAACACTTAAATCGTGTCGAGATTCAATACATCGTCCTCCAGCCGACTTGTCTACAAGGGGATATTGCTGCCTCGGGCACTATATGGTCCTTCCTTGTGAGTCTAGATTTTAGAATCAGACGCGAAACTGATAGTTAAATGTAACGTTCAGGGCCTCCTAATGACGATGGAACACTCAAATTGCGTCGAGATTCAATACATCGTCTTCCAACCGACTTGTCTCCCAGGGTCTATTGCTACCTCGGGCACCTTATGGTCATTCTCCTGTAAGTCTAGATTGTCGAATAACAAGCAATACTGTAGTTACTTGTAACGTTCAGGGCCTCGTAATGTCGATGGGACACTCAAATGGCGTCGAGATTCAATACATCGGCCACCAGCTGACATGTTTCCAAGGCTCCACTGCTGCCTGTGGCACCTTCTCCTGTGAGTCTAGATTTTCGAATCCGATGCAAAACTGATAGTTGCTTGTGACGTTCAGAGCATCCTAATGACGATGAAACACTCAAATTGCGTCGAGAATCAATACATCGTCCTCCAGCCGACTTGTCTCCAAGGGGATATTGCTGCCTCGGACACCTTATGTTCCGTCTCCTGTGAGACTAGATTTTCGAATCCGACGCGAAACTGATAGTTAATTGTAACGTTCAGGGCCTCCTAATGACGATGGAACACTCAAATTGCGTCGAGATTCAATACATCGGCCACCAGCCGACATGTTTCCATGGGTCTATTGCTGCCTGTGTCACCTTCTCCTGTGAGCCTAGATTTTCGAATCCGACGCAAAACTGATAGTTAATTGTAACGTTCAGGGCATCCTAATGCCGATGGAACACTCAAACTACGTCGAGATTCAGTACATCGTCCTTCAGACGTCTTGTCTCCAAGGGTGTATTGCTGCCTCGGGCACCTTATGGTCGTTCTCCTGTGAGTCTAGATTTTCGAATCCGACGCAAACCTGATAGTTAATTGTAACGTTCAGGGCCTCCTAATGACGATGGAACTCTCAAATTGCGTCGAGATTCAATACATCGTCCTAGAGCCGACTTGTCTCCAAGGGGATATTGCTGCCTCGGGCACCTTATGGTCCGTCTCCTGTGCGTCTTGATTTTCGAATCCGACGCGAAACTGATAGATAATTGGTACGTTCAGGTCCTCCTTATGACGATGACACACTCATATTGCGTCCAGATTCAGTACACCGTCCTTCAGCTGACATGTCTCCTAGGATCTATTGCTGCCTCGGGCACCTTATGGTCGTTCTCCTGTGAGTCTAGATTTTCGAATCCAACGCAAGACTGATAGTTAATTGTAACGTTCAGGGCCTCCTAATGTCGATGGAACACTCAAATTGCGTCGAGATTCAATACATCGTCCTCCAGCCGACTAGTCTCCAAGGGGATATTGCTGCCTCGGGCACCGCACGGTTCGACTCCTGTGAGTCTAGATTTTTGAATCCGACCCAAGACTGACAGTTAATTGTAACGTTCAGGGCCTCCTAATGACGATGGAACACTCAAATTGCGTCGAGATTCAATACATCGGCCACATACCGAATTGTCTCCAAGGGTCTATTGCTGCCTCGGGCACCTTATAATCGTTCTCCTTTGAGTCTAGAATTTCGTATCCGACGCATAACTGATAGTTAATTGTTACGTTCAGGGCCTCCAAATGTTGATGGAACACTCAAATTGCGTCGATATTCAGGACATCGTCCTCCAGCCGACTTGTCTCCAAGTGGATATAGCTGCCTCGGGAACCAATAGCTGATAGTTAATTGTAACATTCAGGGCCTCCTAATGACGAAGGAACACTCAAATTGCGTCGAGATTCGGTACATCGACCTTCAGCCGACCTGGCTCCAAGGGTCTATTGCTGCCTTGGGCACCTTATGGTCGTTCTCCTGTGAGTCTAGAATTTCGAATCCGACGCAAAACTGGTAGTTAATTGTAACGTTCAGGGCATCCTAAAGAAGCTGGAACTCTCAAATTCCGTCGAGGTTCAATACATCGTCCTTCAACCGACTTGTCTCCAAAGGTCTATTACTCCCTCGGGCACCTTATGGTCGTCCTCCTGTGTGTCTAGATTTTTGAATCCGACGCAAAAATGATTGTTAATTGTAACGTTCAGGGCCTTCAAATGACAATGGAACACTCAAATTGCGTCGAGATTCAATACATCGTCCTCCAGGCGACTAGTCTCCAAGGGGATATTGCTGCCTCAGGAACCGTATGATCCGACTCCTGTGAGTCTTGATTTTTGAATCCGACGCAAAACTGATAGTTAATTGTAACTTTCAGGGCCTCCTAATGACGATGGAACACTCAAATTGCGTCGAGATTCAATACATCGGCCACCTGCCGACTTGTCTCCAAGGGTCTATTGCTGCCTCGGGCACCTTATGGTCGTTCTCCTGTGAGTCTAGATTTTCGAATCCGACGCATAACTGATAGTGAATTGTAACGTTCAGGGCCTCCTAATGACGATGGAAAACTCAAATTGCGTCGATATTCAATATATCGACCTCCAGCCGACTTGTCTGCAAGGGTCTACTGCTGCCTCGGGCACCTTATGGTCGTTCTCCTGTAAGAAAATTGTCGAATCCGACGCAAAATTGATAGTTAATTGTAACGTTCAGGGTCTCCTAATGAGGATGGAACACTCAAATTGCGTCGAGATTCAATACATCGTCCTAGAGCCGACTTGTCTCCAAGGGGATATTGCTGCCTCGGGCACCTTATGGTGCGTCTCCTGTGATTCTAGATTGTCGAATTCGGTGCGAACCTGATAGTGAATTGTAACGTTCAGGGCCTCCTAGTGACGATGGAACACTCAAATTGCGTCGAGATTCAATAAATCGTCCTCCAGCCGATTTGTCTCCAAGGGGGTATTGCTGCCTCGGGCACCATATGGTCCGTCTCCTGTGCGTCTTGATTTTCGAATCCGAAGCGAAACTGATAGATAATTGTAACGTTCAGGTCCTCCTAATGACGATGACACACTCAAATTGCGTCGAGATTCAATACATCGTCCTAGAGCCGACTTGTCTCCAATTGTCTATTGCTGCTACGGGCACCGTATGGTCCGACTCCTGTGGGTCTAGATTTTTGAATCCGACGCAAAACTGATAGTAACTTGTAACGTTCAGGGCCTCCTAATGACGATGGACACTCAACATGCGTCGATATTCATTACATCGTCCTCCAGCCGACTTGTCTCTAAGGGTCTATTGCTGCCTCGGGCACCTTATGGTCGTTCTCCTGTGAGTCTAGATTTTCGAATCCGACGCAAAACTGATAGGTAATTGTAACGTTCAGGGCCTCCTAATGTCGATGGAACACTCAAATTGCGTCCAGATTCAATACATCGTCCTCCAGCCGACTAGTCGCCAAGGGGATATTGCTGCCTCGGGCACCGCACGGTCCGACTCCTGTGAGTCTACATTTTTGAATCCGACCCAAGACTGACGGTTAATTGTAACGTTCAGGGCCTCCTAATGACGGTGTCACACTCATATTGCGTCGATATTCAGTACAACGTCCTCCAGCCGACTTGTCTCCATGGGGATATTGCTGCCTTGGGCACCTTATGGTCGTCCTCCTGTGAGTATAGATTTTCGAATTCGACGCAAAACTGATAGTTAATTGCAACGTTCAGGGCCTTCAAATGACAATGGAACACTCAAATTGCGTCGAGATTCAATACATCGTCCCCCAGCCGACTAGTCTCCAAGGGGATATTGCTGCTTCGGGCACCGTATGGTCCGACTCCTGTGGGTCTAGATTTTTGAATCCGACGCAAGACTGATAGTTAATTGTAACGTTCAGCGCCTCCTAATGACGATGGACATTCAAATTGCGTCGATATTCATTACATCATCCTCCAACCGATTTGTCTCTAAGGGTCTATTGCTGCCTCGGGCACCTTATGGTCTTTCTCCTGTGAGTCTAGGTTTTCGAATCCTACGCATAACTGATAGTTAATTGTAACGCTCAGGGCCTCCTAATGACGATGGAACACTCAAATTGCATCGAGGTTCAAAACATCGTCCTCCAGCCGACAAGTCTCCGAGGGGATATTGCTGCCTCGGTCTCCGTATGGTTCGACTAATGTGAGTCTCGATTTTTGAATCGGACGCAAAACTGATAGTTAATTGTAACGTTCAGGGCCTCCTAATGACGATGGAACACTCAAATTGCGTCGAGATTCAATACATCGTCCTCCAGCCGACTTGTCTACAACTGGATATTGCTGCCTCGGGCACTATATGGTCCTTCCCTGTGAGTCTAGATTTTAGAAACAGACGTTAATTGTAACGCTCAGGGCCTCCTAATGACGATGGAACACTCAAATTACATCGAAGTTCAATACATCGTCCTCCAGCCGACGTGCCTCCAAGGGGATATTGCTGCCTCGGGCACAATATGGTCCGTCTCCTGTGAGTCTGGAATTTCGACTCCGACGCAAAAATAATAGTGAGATATAACGATCAGTGCCTCCTAACGATGACGGAACACTCAAATTGCGTCGAGATTCAACACATCGTCCTCCAGCCGACTAGTCTCCAAGGGGATATTGCTGCCTCGGGCTCCGTATGGTCCGACGCCTGTGAGTCTAGATTTTTGAATCCGACGCAAAACTGATAGTTAATTGTAACGTTCAGGGCCTCCTAATGACGATGGACAACTCAAATCGTGTCGAGATTCAATACATCGTCCTCCAGCCGACTAGTCTCCAAGGGTATACTGCTGCCTCGGGCTCCGTATGGTCCGACTCCTGTGAGTCTAGATTTTTGAATCCGACTCAAAACTGATAGTTAATTGTAACGCTCAGGGCCTCCTAATGACGATGGAACACTCAAATTGCATCGAGGTTCAATACATCGTCCTCCAGCCGACAAGTCTCCAAGGGGATATTGCTGCTTCGGCCACCTTATGGTCGTGATCCTGTGAGTCTAGATTTTCGAATCCGACGCATAACTGATAGTTAAATGTAAAGCTTAGCGCCTCCTAATGACGATGGAACACTCAAATAGTGTCGAGATTCAATACATCGTCCTCCAGCCGACTTGTCTACAACTGGATATTGCTGCCTCGGGCACTATATGGTCCTTCCCTGTGAGTCTAGATTTTAGAAACAGACGTTAAATGTAACGTTCAGGGCCTCCTAATGTCGATGAAACACTCAAATTGCGCCGAAATTCAATACATCGTCTTCCAACCGACTTGTCTCCAAGGGTCTATTGCTGCCTCGGTCACCTTATGGTCGTTCTCCTGTAAGTCTAGATTGTCGAATCCGACGCAAAACTGATAGTTAATTGTAACGCACAGGGCCTCCTAATGACGATGGAACACTCAAATTGCGTCGAGATTCGTTACATCGACCTTCAGCCGACCTGTCACCAAGGGTCGTTCTCCTGTGTGTCTAGATTTTCGAATCCGACGCAAAACTGATTGTTAATTGTAACGTACAGTGCCTTCAAATGACAATGGAACACAGAAGTTGCGTCGAGATTGAATACATCGTCCTCCAGCCGACTAGTCTCCAAGGGGATATTGCTGCCTCGGGCACCGTAAGGTCCGACTCCTGTGGGTCTAGATTTTTGAATCCGACTCAAAACCGATTGTTAATTGTAACGTTCAGGGCCTCCTAATGACGATGGAACACTTAAATTGCGTCAATATTCATTACATCGTTCTCCAGCCGATTTGTCTGTAAGGGTCTATTGCTGCCTCGGGCACCTTATGGTCTTTCTCCTGTGTGTCTAGATTTTCGAACCCTACGCGTAACTGATAGTTAATTGTAACGCTCAGGGCCTCCTAATGACGATGGAACACTCAAATTACATCGAGGTTCAATACATCGTCCTCCAGCCGACGTGCCTCCAAGGGGATATTGCTGCCTCGGGCACCATATGGTCCGTCTCCTGTGAGTTTGGAATTTCGACTCCGACGCAAAAATAATAGTGAGATATAACGATCAGCGCCTCCTAACGATGACGGAACACTCAAATTGCGTCGAGATTCAACACATCGTCCTCCAGCCGACTAGTCTCCAAGGGGATATTGCTGCCTCGGGCTCCGTATGGTCCGACTCCTGTGAGTCTAGATTTTTGAATCCGACGCAAAACTGATAGTTAATTGTAACGTTCAGGGCCTCCTAATGACGATGGACAACTCAAATCGTGTCGAGATTCAATACATCGTCCTCCAGCCGACTAGTCTCCAAGGGGATATTGCTGCCTCGGGCTCCGTATGGTCCGACTCCTGTGAGTCTAGATTTTTGAATCCGACTGAAAACTGATAGTTAATTGTAACGTTCAGGGCCTCCTATTGACGATGGAACACTCAAATTGGGTCGAGATTCAATACATCGGCCACCAGCCGACTTGTCTCCAAGGGTCTATTGCTGCCTCGGGCACCTTATGGTAGTTCTCCTGTGAGTCTAGAGTTTTGAATCCGACGCATAACTGATAGTTAATTGTAACGTTTAGCGCCTCCTAATGACGATGGAACACTCAAATTGTGTCGAGATTCAATACATCGTCCTGCAGCCGACTTGTCTACAACTGGATATTGCTGCCTGGGGCACTATGTTGTCCTTCACTGTGAGTCTAGATTTTCGAATCCGACGCGATACTGTTAGATAATTGTAACGTCCAGGTCCTCCTAATCACGATGGAACAGTCAAATTACGTCGAGATTCCATACATCGGCCACCACCTGACTTTTCAACAAGGGTCTATTACTGCCTCGGGCACCTTATGGTCGTTCTCCTGTGAGTCTAGATTTTCGAATCCGACGCATAACTGATAGTTAATTGTAACGTTCAGGGCCTCCTAATGACGATGGAACACTCAAATTGCGTCGAGATACAATACATCGTCCTTCAGCCGACTTGTCTCCAAGGGTCTAATGCTGCCTCGGGCACCTTGTGGTCGTTCTCCTGTGAGTCTAGATTTTTAAATCCGACGCAAATCTGATAGTTAATTCTAACGTTCAGGCCCCACGAATGACGATGGAACACTCAAATTGCTTCGAGATTCAATACATCGTCCTCCAGCCAATTGTCCCCAAGGGCATATAGCTTCCACGGGCGCCATACGTTCCGTCTCCTGTGAGTCTAGATTTTCGGATCCGACGCGAAACTGATAGTTAATTGTAACGTTCAGGGCCTCCTAATGACGATGGAACACTCAAATTGCGTCGAGATTCATCACATCGCTCTCCTGCCGATTTGTCTCCAAGGGTCTATTGGTGCCTCGGGCACTTTATGGTCGTTCTCCTGTAAGTCTAGACTGTCGAATCCGACGCAAAACTGATAGTTAAATGTAACGTGCAGGGCATCCTAATGACGATGGAAAACTCAAATTGCTTCGAGATCAATACATCGTCCTGCAGCCGACTTGTCTCCAAGGGGATATTGCTGCCTCGGGTACCATATGATACTTCTCCTGTGGGTCTAGATTTTCGAATCCGACTCAAAACCGATAGTTAATTTAACGTTCAGGGCCTCCTAATGACGATGGAACACTTAAATTGCGTCAATATTCATTACATCGTTTGTCCAGCCGATTTGTCTGTAAGGGTCTATTGCTGCCTCGTGCACCTTATGGTCTTTCTCCTGTGAGTCTAGATTTTCGAACCCTACGCGTAACTGATAATTAATTGTAACGCTCAGGGCCTCCTAATGACGATGGAACACTCAAATTACATCGAGGTTCAATACATCGTCCTCCAGCCGACGTGCCTCCAAGGGGATATTGCTGCCTCGGGCACCATATGGTCCGTCTCCTGTGAGTCTGGAATTTTGACTCCAACGCAAAAATAATAGTGAGATATAACGATCAGCGCCTCCTAACGATGACGGAACACTCAAATTGCGTCGAGATTCAACACATCGTCCTCCAGCCGACTAGTCTCCAAGGGGATATTGCTGCCTCGGGCTCCGTATGGTCCGACTCCTGTGAGTCTAGATTTTTGAATCCGACGCAAAACTGATAGTTAATTGTAACGTTCAGGACCTCCTAATGACGATGGACAACTCAAATCGTGTCGAGATTCAATACATCGTCCTCCAGCCGACTAGTCTCCAAGGGGATATTGCTGCCTCGGGCTCCGTATGGTCCGACTCCTGTTAGTCTAGATTTTTGAATCCGACTCAAAACTGATAGTTAATTGTAACGTTCAGGGCCTCCTATTGACGATGGAACACTCAAATTGCGTCGAGATTCAATACATCGGCCACCAGCCGACTTGTCTCCAAGGGTCTATTGCTGCCTCGGGCACCTTATGGTCGTTCTCCTGTGAGTCTAGATTTTTGAATCCGACGCATAACTGATAGTTAATTGTACTGTTTAGCGCCTCCTAATGATGATGGAACACTCAAATTGTGTCGAGATTCAATACATCGTCCTCCAGCCGACTTGTCTACAACTGGATATTGCTGCCTCGGGCACTATGTTGTCCTTCACTGTGAGTCTAGATTTTCGAATCCGACGCGATACTGATAGATAATTGTAACGTTCAGGTCCTCCTAATCACGGTGGAACAGTCAAATTACGTCGAGATTCCATACATCGGCCACCACCTGACTTTTCAACAAGGGTCTATTACTGCCTCGGGCACCTTATGGTCGTTCTCCTGTGAGTCTAGATTTTCGAATCCGACGCATAACTGATAGTTAATTGTAACGTTCAGCGCCTCCTAATGACGATGGAACACTCAAATTGCGTCGAGATTCAATACATCGTCCTTCAGCCGACTTGTCTCC
This sequence comes from Schistocerca americana, assembly GCF_021461395.2. Taxonomy (NCBI): domain Eukaryota; kingdom Metazoa; phylum Arthropoda; class Insecta; order Orthoptera; family Acrididae; genus Schistocerca; species Schistocerca americana. Next base: position 4,434,292 of record NC_060130.1, on the reverse strand, counting down.
AAGGGTTTAATGCTTCCTCGGGCACCTTGTGGTCGTTCTCCTGTGAGTCTAGATTTTTAAATCCGACGCAAATCTGATTGTTAATTCTAACGTTCAGGCCCCGCGAATGACGATGGAACACTCAAATTGCTTCGAGATTCAATACATCGTCCTCCAGCCGAATTGTCCCCAAGGGCATATAGCTTCCACGTGCGCCATACGGTCCGTCTCCTGTGAGTCTAGATTTTCGGATCCGACGCGAAACTGATAGTTAATTGTAACGTTCAGGGCCTCCTAATGACGATGGAACACTCAAATTGCGTCGAGATTCATCACATCGCCCTCCTGCCGATTAGTCTCCAAGGGTCTATTGGTGCCTCGGGCACTTTATGGTCGTTCTCCTGTAAGTCTAGATTGTCGAATCCGACGCAAAACTGATAGTTAAATGTAACGTTCAGGGCCTCCTAATGACGATGGAACACTCAAATTGCGTCGATATTCAATATATCGACATCCTGGCGACTAGTCTCCAAGGGGATATTGCTGCCCCGGGCACCTTATGGTCGTTCTCCTGTAAGTCTAAATTGTCGAATCCGACGCAAAATTGATAGTTAATTGTAACGTTCAGGGCCTCCTAATGACGATGGAACACTCAAATTGCGTCGAGATTCAATACATCGTCCTAGAGCCGACTTGTCTCCAAAAGGATATTGCTGCCTCGGGCACCTTATGGTCCCTCTCCTGTGAGTCTAGATTGTCGAATACGGCGCGAAACTGATAGTGAATTTTAATGTTCAGGGCCTCCTAATGACGATGGAACAATCAAATTGCGTCGAGATTCAATAAATCGTCCTCCAGCCGATTTGTCTCCAAGGGGGTACTGTTGCCTCGGGCACCATATGGTCCGTCTCCTGTGCGTCTTGATTTTCGAATCCAAGGCGAAACTGATAGATAATTGTAACGTTCAGGTCCTCCTAATGACGGTGACACACTCATATTGCGTCCAGATTCAGTACATCGTCCTTCAGCCGACATGTCTCCAAGGATCTACTGCTGCCTCGGGCACCTTATGGTCGTTCTCCTGTGAGTCTAGATTTTCGAATCCGACGCAAAACTGATAGTTAATCGTAACGTTCAGGGCCTCCTAATGTCGATGGAACACTCAAATTGCGTCGAGATTCAATACATCGTCCTCCAACCGACTAGTCTCCAATTGGATATTGCTGCCACGGGCACCGTATGGTCCGAATCCTGTGAGTCTAGATTTTCGAATCCGACGCAAAACTGACAGTTAATTGTAACGTTCAGGGCCTCCTAATGACGATGGAACACTCAAATTGCGTCGAGATTCAGTACATCCGCCACCAGCCGACTTCTCTCCAAGGGTCTATTGCTGCCTCGGGCATCTTATAGTCGTTCTCCTGTGAGTCTAGATTTTCGTATCCGACGCATAGGTGATAGTTAATTGTAACATTTAGCGCCTCCTAAAGACAATGACACACTCAAATTGCGTTGAGATTCAGTACATCGTCCTCCAGCCGACATGTCTCCAAGTGGATATTGCTGCCTCGGGAACCATTAGCTGATAGTTAGTTGTAACATTCAGGGCCTCCTAATGACGATGGATCACTCAAATTGCGTCGATATTCAATTCATCGTCCTCCTGCCGACTTGTCTCCAAGGTTCTATCGGTGCCTCGGGCACTTTATGGTCGTTCTCCTGTAAGTCAAGATTGTCGAATCCGACGCAAAACTGATAGTTAATTGTAACGTGCAGGACATCCTAATGAAGATGCAACACTCAAATTGCGTCGAGATTCAATACACCCGACTTGTCTCCATGGGGATATTGCTGCCTTGGGCATCTTATGGTCGTCCTCCTGTGAGTCTAGATTTTCGTATCCGACGCATAACTGATAGTTAATTGTAACGTTCAGGGCCTTCAAATGACGATGGAACACTCAAATTGCGTCGATAGTCAATTCATCGTCATCCTGCCGACTTGTCTCCAAGGGTCTATTGGTGCCTCGGGCACTTTATGGTCGTTCTCCTGTAAGTCTAGATTGTCGAATCCGACGCAAAACTGATAGTTAATTGTAACGTGCAGGGCATCCAAATGAAGATGCAACACTCAAATTGCGTCGAGATTCAATACACCCGACTTGTCTCCATGGGGATATTGCTGCCTTGGGCACCTTATGGTCGTCCTCCTGTGAGTCTAGATTTTCGTATCCGACGCATAACTGATAGTTAATTGTAACGTTCAGGGCCTTCAAATGACAATGGAACACTCAAATTGCGTCGAGATTCAATACATCGTCCTCCAGCCGACTTGTCTACAATTGGATTTTGCCGCCTCGGGCACTATATTGTCCTTCCCTGTGAGTCTAGTTTTGCGAAACCGACGCGAAACTGATAGATAATTGTAACGTTCAAAGCCTCCTAATGGCGATGTAACACTCATATTGCGTCGATAGTCAGTACATCGTCCTCCAGCCGACTTGTCTCCAAGTGGATATAGCTGCCTCGGGAACCATTAGCTGATAGTTAATTGTAACATTCAGGGCCTCCTAATGACGATGGAACACTCAAATTGCGTCGAGATTCGTTACATCGACCTTCAGCCGACCTGTCTCCAAGGGTCTATTGCTGCCTCGGGAACCTTATGGTCGTTGTCCTGTGAGTCTAGATTTTTGAATCCGACGCAAAACTGATAGTTAATTGTAACGTTCAGGGCATCCTAAAGAAGATGGAACTCTCAATTTCCGTCGAGATTCAATACATCGTCCTTCAACCGACTTGTCTCCAAAGGTCTATTACTCCCTCGGGCACCTTATGGTCGTCCTCCTGTGTGTCTAGATTTTCGAATCCGACGCAAAACTGATTGTTAATTGTAACGTTCAGGGCCTTCAAATGACGATGGAACACTCAAATTGCGTCGAGATTCAATACATCGTCCTCCAGCCGACTAGTCTCCAGGGGGATATTGCTGCCTCGGGCACCGTATGCTGCGACACCTGTGAGTCTAAATTTATGAATCCGACGCAAAACTGATAGTTAATTGTAACGTTCAGGGCCTCCTAATGACGATGGAAACCTCAAATTGCTTCGATATTCAATACATCGTCCTAGAGCCGACTTGTCTCCAAGGGGTTATTGCTGCCTCGGGCACCTTATGGTGCGTCTCCTGTGAGTCTAGATTGTCGAATCCGGCGCGAAACTGATAGTGAATTGTAACGTTCAGGGCCTTCAAATGACAATGGAACACTCAAATTGCGTCGAGATTCAATACATCGTCCTCCAGGCGACTAGTCTCCAAGGGGATATTGCTGCCTCGGGCACCGTATGGTTCGACTCCTGTGAGTCTAGATTTTTGAATCGGACGGAAACCTGATAGTTAATTGTAACGTTCAGGGCCTCCTAATGACGATGGAACACTCAAATTGCGTCGAGATTCAATACATCGGCAACCAGCCGACTTGTCTCTAAGGTTCTATTGCTGCCTCGGGCACCTTATGGTCTTTCTCCTGTGAGTCTAGATTTTCGAATCCTACGCATAACTGATAGTTAATTGTAACGCTCAGGGCCTCCTAATGACGATGGAACACTCATATTGCATCGAGGTTCAATACATCGTCCTCCAGCCGACAAGTCTCCAAGGGGATATATCTGCCTCGGGCACCTAATGGTCGTTCTCCTGTGAGTCTAGATTTTCGAATCCGACGCATAACTGATAGTAAAATGTAAAGCTTAGCGCCTCCTAATGACGATGAAACACTCAAATTGTGTCGAGATTCAATACATCGTCCTCCAGCCGACTTGTCTACAACTGGATATTGCTGCTTCGGGCACTATATGGTCCTTCCCTGTGAGTCTAGATTTTAGAAACAGACGCGAAACTGATAGTTAAATGTAACGTTCAGGGCCTCCTAATGACGATGGAACACTCAAATTGCGTCGAAATTCAATACATCGTCATCCAACCGACTTGTCTCCAAGGGTCTATTGCTGCCTCGGTCACCTTATGGTCGTTCTCCCGTAAGTCTAGATTGTCGAATCCGACGCATAACTGATAGTTAATTGTAACGTACAGGGGATCCTAATGACGATGGAACACTCAAATTGCGTCGAGATTCGTTACATCGACCTTCAGCCGACCTGTCTCCAAGGGTCGTTCTCCTGTGTGTCTAGATTTTCGAATCCGACGCAAAACTGGTTGTTATTTGTAACGTTAAGTGCCTTCAAATGACAATGGAACACTCAAATTGCGTCGAGATTGAATACATCGTCCTCCAGCCGACTAGTCTCCAAGGGGATACTGCTGCCTCGGGCACCGTAAGGTCCGACTCCTGTGGGTCTAGATTTTTGAATCCGATTCAAAACTGATAGTTAATTGTAACGTTCAGGGCCTCCTAATGACAATGGAACACTCAAATTGCGTCAATATTCATTACATCGTTCTCCAGCCGATTTGTCTGTAAGGGTCTATTGCTGCCTCGGGCACCTTATGGTCTTTCTCCTGTGAGTCTAGATTTTCGAACCCTACGCGTAACTGATAGTTAATTGTAACGCTCAGGGCCTCCTAATGACGATGGAAAACTCAAATTGCATCGAGGTTCAATACATCGTCCTCCAGCCGACGTGCCTCCAAGGGGATATTGCTGCCTCGGGCACCTTATGGTCCGTCTCCTGTGAGTCTGGAATTTCGACTCCGACGCAAAAATAATAGTGAGATATAACGATCAGCGCCTCCTAACGATGACGGAACACTCAAATTGCGTCGAGATTCAACACATCGTCCTCCAGCCGACTAGTCTCCAAGGGGATATTGCTGCCTCGGGCTCCGTATGGTCCGACTCCTGTGAGTCTAGATTTTTGAATCCGACGCAAAACTGATAGTTAATTGTAACGTTCAGGGCCTCCTAATGACGATGGAACACTCAAATCGTGTTGAGATTCAATACATCGTCCTCCAGCCGACTAGTCTCCAAGGGGATATTGCTGCCTCGGGCTCCGTATGGTCCGACTCCTGTGAGTCTAGATTTTTGAATCCGACTCAAAACTGATAGTTAATTGCAACGTTCAGTTCCTCCTATTGACGATGGAACACTCAAATTGGATCGAGATTCAATACATCGGCCACCAGCCGACTTATCGCCAAGGATCTATTGCTGCCTCGGGCACCTTATGGTCGTTCTCCTGTGAGTCTAGATTTTTGAATCCGACGCATAACTGATAGTTAATTGTAACGTTTAGCGCCTCCTAATGACGATGGAACACTCAAATTGTGTCGAGATTCAATACATCGTCCTGCAGCCGACTTGTCTACAACTGGATATTGCTGCCTCGGGCACTATATTGTCCTTCACTGTGAGTCTAGATTTTCGAATCCGACGCGAAACTGATAGTTAAATGTAACGAGCAGGGCATCCTAATGACGATGGAAAACTGAAACTGCGTCGAGATTCAATACATCGTCCTCCAGCCGAATTGTCTCCAAGGGGATATTGCTGCCTCGGGTACCATATGGTACTTCTCCTGTGGGTCTAGATTTTCGAATCCGACGCGAAACTGATAGTTAAATGTAACGTGCAGGGCTTCCTAATGACGATGGAACACTCAAATTGCGTCGAGATTCGTTACATCGACCTTCAGCCGACCTGTCTCCAAGGGTCTATTGCTGCCTCGGGCACCTTATGGTCGTTCTCCTGTGAGTCTAGATTTTCGAATCCGACGCAAAACTGATAGTTAATTGTAACGTTCGGGGCATCCTAATGAAGATGGAACTCTCAAATTATGTCGAGATTCAATACATTTTCCTTCAGCCGACTTGTCTCCAAGGGTCTATTGCGGCCTCGGGCACCTTATGGTCGTTCTCCTGTGAGTCTAGATTTTCGAATCCGACGCATAACTGATAGTTAATTGTAACGTTTAGCGCCTCCCAATGACGATGGAACACTCAAATTGTGTCGAGATTCAATACATCGTCCCCCAGCCGACTAGTCTCCAGGGGGATATTGCTGCCTCGGGCACCGTATGCTGCGACTCCTGCGCGTCTAGATTTTTGAATCCGACGCAAAACTGATAGTTAATTGTAACGTTCAGGGCCTCCTAATGACGATGGAACACTCAAATTGCGTCGATATTCAATATATCGACCTTCATCCGACCTGTCTCCAAGGGTCTATTGCTGCCTCGATCACTTTATGGTCGTTCTCCTGTATGTCTAGATTGTCGAATCCGACGCAAAACAGATAGTTAATTGTAACGTGCAGGGCATCCTAATGAAGATGCAACACTCAAATTGCGTCGAGATTCAATACACCCGACTTGTCTCCATGGGGATATTGCTGCCTTGGGCACCTTATGGTCGTCCTCCTGTGAGTCTAGATTTTCGTATCCGACGCATAACTGATAGTTAATTGTAACGTTCAGGGCCTTCAAATGACAATGGAACACTCAAATTGCGTCGAGATTCAATACATCGTCCTCCAGCCGACTAGTCTCCAAGGGGATATTGCTGCCTCGGGCACCGTATGGTCCGTCTCCTGTGAGTCTGGATTTTCGACTCCGACGCAAAAATAATAGTGAGATATATCGATCAGCGCCTCCTAATGATGACGGAACACTCAAATTGCGTCGAGATTCAATACATCGTCCTCCAGCCGACAAGTCTCCAAGGGGATATTGCTGCCTCGGGCACCGTATGGTCCGACTCCTGTGAGTCTAGATTTTTGAATCGGACGCAAAACTGATAGTTAATTGTAACGTTCAGGGCCACCTATTGACGATGGAACACTCCAATTTTGTCGAGATTCAATACATCGGCCACCAGCCTACTTGTCTCCAAGGGTCTATTGCTGCCTCGGGCACCTTGTGGTCGTTCTCCTGTGAGTCTAGATTTTCGAGTCCGACGCATAACTGATAGTTAATTGTAAAGTTTAGCGCCTCCTGATGACGATGGAACACTCAAATTGTGTCGAGATTCAATACATCGTCCTCCAGCCGACTTGTCTACATCTGGATATTGCTGCCTCGGGCACTATATGGTCCTTCCCTGTGAGTCTAGATTTTAGAATCAGACGCGAAACTGATACTTAATTGTAACGTTCAGGGCCTCCTAATGACGATGGAACATTCAAATTGCGTCAATATTCATTACATCGTCCTCCAGCCGATTTGTCTCTAAGGGTCTATTCCTTTGTCGGGCACCTTACGGTCTTTCTCCTGTGAGTCTAGATTTTGCGAATCCTACGCATAACTGATAGTTAATTGTAAAGTTTAGCGCCTCCTAATGACGATGGAACACTCAAATTGTGTCGAGATTCAATACATCGTCCTCCAGCCGACTTGTCTACAACTGGATATGGCTGCCTCGGGCACTATATGGTCCTTCCCTGTGAGTCTAGATTTTCGAATCCGACGCATTACTGATAGTTAATTGTAACGTTTAGCGCCTCCTAATGACGATGGAACACTCAAATAGTGTCGAGATTCAATACATCGTCCTCCAGCCGACTTGTCCCCAAGGGGATATTGCTGCCTCGGGCACCATATGGTCCGTCTGCTGTGAGTCTAGGTTTTCGAATCCTACGCGAAACTGATAGTTAATTGTATCGTTTAGGGCCTCCTAATGACGATGGAACACATAAATTGCGTCGAGATTCAATACATCGTCCTTCAGCCGACTTGTCCCCAAGGGTCTATTGCTGCCTCGGGCACCTAATGGTCGTTCTCCTGTGAGTCTAGATTTTCGATTCCGACGCAAAACCGATAGTTAATTGTAACGTTCAGGGCCTCTTAATGACGATGGAACACTCAAATTTCGTCGAGATTCAATACATCATCCTCCAGCTGACTTGTCTCCAAGGGGATATTGCTGCCTCGGGCACTATATGGTCCTTCCCTGTAAGTCCAGATTTTAGAATCAGACGCGGAACTGACAGTTAATTGTAACGTTCAGGGCCTCCTAATGACGATGGAACACTCAAATTGCGTCGAGGTTCACTACACCGTCATCCAACCAACTTGTCTACCTCGGGCACCTTATGGTCGTTCTCCTGTAAGTCTAGATTGTCGAATCCGACGCAAAACTGATAGTTGCTTGAAACGTTCAGGGCCTCCTAATATCGACGGAACACTCGAATTGCGTCGAGATTCAATACATAGTCCTCCAGCCGACTTGTGTCCAAGGGTATATTGGTGCCTCGGGCACTTTATGTTCGTTCTCCTGTAAGTCTAGATTGTCGAATCCGACGCAAAACTGATAGTTATTTGTAACGTTCAGGTCCTCCTAATCACGATGGAACACTCAAATTACGTCGAGATTCCATACATCGGCTACCACCTGACTTTTCAACAAGGGTCTATTGCTGCCTCGGCCACCTTATGATAGTTCTCCTGTGAGTCTAGATTTTCGAATCCGACGCATAACTGATTGTTAACTGTAACGTTCAGGGCTTTCTAATTATGATGGAACACTCAAATTGCGTCGAGACTCAATACATCGTCATTCAGCCGACTTGTCTGTAGGGGTCTAATGCTGCCTCGGGGACCTTATGGTCGTTCTCCTGTGAGTCTAGATTTAAGAATCCGACGCAAAACCGATAGTTAATTGCAACGGTCAGGGCCTCCTAATGACGATGGAACAATCAAATTGCGTCGAGATTCAATACATCGTCTTTCAACCGACTTGTCTCCAAGGGTCTTATGCTGCCTCGGGCACCTTATGGTCGTTCTCCTGTGAGTCTAGATTTTGGAATCCGACGCAAAACTGATTGTTAATTGTAACGTTTAGGGCCTCCTAATGACGATGGAACACTCAAATTGCGTCGAGATTCAATACATCGTCCTCCAGCCGACTTATATCCAAGGGGATATTGCTGTCTCGGGCACCATATGATCCTTCTCCTCAGCGTAGATTTTCGAATCCGTCCCTAAAATGATAGTTAATTGTAACCTTCAGCGCCTCCTAATGCCGATGGAACACTCAAATTGCGTCGAGAGTCAACACATCGTCCTCCAGCCGACTTGTATCTAAGGGGATATTGCTGTCCCGGGCACCAAATGATCCTTCTCCTGTGAGTCTAGATTTTCCAATACGACGCCAAAATGATAGTGAATTGTAACGTTCAGCGCTTCCTAAAGACGATAGAAAAATCAAATTGCGTCGAGATTCAATACATCGGTCTCCAGCCGACTTGTCTCCAAGGGGATATTGCTGCCTCGGGCACCTTATGGTCGTTCTCCAGTGAGTCTAGATTTTCGAATCCGACGCGAAACTGATAGTTAATTGTAACATTCAGGGCCTCCTAATGACGATGGAACACTCACATTGCGTCGCGAACCAATACATCGTTCGCCAGCCGACTTGTCTCCAAGGGTCTATTGCTGCCTCGGGCACCTTGTGGTCGTTCTCCTGTGAGTCTAGATTTTAGAATCCGAAGCATAACTGGTAAATAATTGTAACTTTCAGGGCCACCTAATGGCGATGGAACACTCAAATTGCGTCGAGATTCAATGCATCGGCCTCCAGCCGACTTGTCTCCAAGGGGATATTGCTGTCTGGGGCACCAAATGATCCTTCCCTGTGAGTCTAGATTTTCGAAACCGACGCAAAAATAATATTGCGATGTAACGATCAGCACCTCCTAATTATGATGGAGCACTCAAATTGCGTCGAGATTCAATACATAGTCCTCCAGCCGACTTGTCTCAAGGGGATACTTCTGCCTCGGGCTCCATATGGTCCGTCCCTGTGAGTCTAGATTTTTGAATCCAAAGCGAACCTGATAGTTAATTGTGACGTTCAGGGCCTCCTAATGACGATGGAACACTCAAATTGCGTCAAGATTCAATACATCGTCCTTCAGCCGACTTGCCTGCAATGGTCTATTACTGCCTCGGGCACCTTATGGTCGTTCTCCTGTGAGTCTAGATTTTGGAATCCATAGCAAAACTGATTGTTAATTGTAACGTTCAGGGCCTCCTAATGACGATGGAACACTCAAATTGCGTCGAGATTCAATACATCGTCCTCCAGCCGACTTGTCTCCAAATAGCTGCCTCGGGCACCATTAGGTCCGTCTCCTGTGAGACTAGATTTTTGAATCCGACGCGAAACTGATAGTTAATTGTATCGTTCAGGGCCTCCTAATGCCGATGGAACATTCAAATTGCGTCGAGACTCAATACATCGTCCTTCAGCCGACTTGTCTCCAAGGGGAGATTGCTGCCTCAAGCACCTTATGGTCCGTCTCCAGTGAGTCTAGATTTTCGAATCCGACGAAAACTGATAGTTAATTGTAACATTCAGGGCCTCCTAATGATGATGGAACACTCAAATTGCGTCGCGAACCAATACATCGTTCTCCAGCCGACTTGTCTCGACGGGTCTATTGCTGCCTCGGGTACCTTATGGTCGTTCTCCTGTGAGTCCAGATTTTGGAATCCGACGAAAAACTGATTGTTAATTGTAACGTTCAGGGCCTCCCATTGACAATGGAACACTCAAATTGCGACGAGATTCAATACATCGTCCTCCAGCCGACCTGTATCCAAGGGGATATTGCTGTCTCGGGCGCCAAATGATCCTTCTTCTGTGAGTCTAGATTTTCGAATCCGACGCCAAAATGATAGTGAATTGTAACGGTCAGCGCTTCCTAAAGACGATAGAAAAATCAAATTGCGTCGAGATTCAATACATCGGTCTCCAGCCGACTTGTCTCCAAGGGTATATTGCTGCCTCGGGCACCATATGGTCCGTCTTCTGTGAGTCCAGAATTTTGAATCCGACGCGAAATTGACAGTTAATTGTAACGTTCAGGGCCCCCTAATGACGATGGAACACTGAATTTGCGTCGAGACTCAATACATCGTCCTTCGGCCGACTTGTCTCCAAGGGTCTATTGCTGCCTCTGGCACCTTATGGTCCGTCTCCAGTAAGCCTAGCTTTTCGAATCCGACGAAAAACTGATAGATAATTGTAACATTCAGGGCTTCCTAATGACGATGGAACACTCAAATTGCGTCGAGAGTCAATACATCGTCCTCCAGCCGACTTGTCTACAAGGGAATATTGCTGCCTCGGGCTCCATGTGGTCCGTCTCCTGTTAGTCTAGATTTTCGAATCCCACGCAAAAATGATTGTTAATTATAACGTTCAGGGCCACCTAATGACGATGGAACACTCAAATTGCGTCGAGATTCATTTCATCGTCCTCCAGCTGACTTGTATCCAAGGGGATATTGCTGTCTCGGGCACCATATGATCCTTCTCCTCAGCGTAGATTTTCGAATCCGACCCTAAAATGATAGTTAATTGTAACATTCAGGGCCTCCTAATGACGATGGAACACTCAAATTGCGTCGCGAACCAATACATCGTTCTCCAGCCGACTTGTCTCCAAGGGTCTATTGCTGCCTCGGGCGCCTTGTGGTCGTTGTCCTGTGAGTCTAGATTTTAGAATCCGACGCATAACTGGTAATTAATTGTAACGTTCAGGGCTAGCTAATGACGATGGAACACTCAAATTGCGTCGAGATTCAATACATCGGCCTCCAGCCGACTTGTCTCCAAGGGGATATTGCTGTCTCGGGCACCAAATGATCCTTCCCTGTGAGTCTAGATTTTCGAAACCGACGCAAAAATAATAGTGCGATGTAACGATCAGCACCTCCTGATTATGATGGAGCACTCAAATTGCGTCGAGATTCAATACATAGTCCTCCAGCCGACTTGTCTCAAGGGGATATTGCTGCCTCGGGCTCCATATGGTCCGTCCCTGTGAGTCTAGAATTTTGAATCCAAAGCGAACCTGAAAGTTAATTGTGACGTTCAGGGCCTCCTAATGACGATGGAACACTCAAATTGCGTCGAGATTCAATACATCGTCCTCCAGCCGACTTGTCTCCAAATAGCTGCCTCGGGCACGATTTGGTCCGTCTCCTGTGAGTCTAGATTTTTGAATCCGACGCGAAACTGATAGTTAATTGTATCGTTCAGGGCCTCCTAATGACGATGGAACATTCAAATTGCGTCGAGACTCAATACATCGTCCTTCTGCCGACTTGTCTCCAAGGGGAGATTGCTGCCTCAAGCACCTTATGGTCCGTCTCCAGTGAGTCTAGATTTTCGAATCCGACGAAAAACTGATAGTTAATTGTAACATTCAGGGCCTCCTAATGATGATGGAACACTCAAATTGCGTCGCGAACCAATACATCGTTCTCCAGCCGACTTGTCTCGAAGGGTCTATTGCTGCCTCGGGCACCTTATGGTCGTTCTCCTGTGAGTCCAGATTTTGGAATCCGACGCAAAACTGATTGTTAATTGTAACGTTCAGGGCCTCCCAATGACGATGGAACACTCAAATTGCGTCGAGATTCAATACATCGTCCTCCAGCCGACTTGTCTCCAAGGGTATATTGCTGCCTCGGGCACCATATGGTCCGTCTTCTGTGAGTCTAGATTTTTGAATCCGACGCGAAACTGACAGTTAATTGTAACGTTCAGGGCCCCCTAATGACGATGAAACACTGAAATTGCGTCGAGACTCAATACATCGTCCTTCGGCCGACTTGTCTCCAAGGGTCTATTGCTGCCTCTCGCACCTTATGGTCGTTCTCCTGTGAGTCCAGATTTTGGAATCCGACGCAAAACTGATTGTTAATTGTAACGTTCAGGGCCTCCCAATGACGATGGAACACTCAAATTGCGTCGAGATTCAATACATCGTCCTCCAGCTGACTTGTCTACAAGGGGATATTGCTGCCTCGGGCTCCATGTGTTGCGGCTCCTGTTAGTCTAGATTTTCGAATCCCACGCAAGAATGATTATTAATTGTAACGTTCAGGGCCACCTATTGACGATGGAACACTCTAATTGCGTCAGGATTCAATAAATCGTCCTCCAGCCGACTTGTCTCCATGGGGATATTGCTGCCTCGGGCACCTTAAGGTCGTTTTGCTGTTAGTTTAGATTTTCGAATCCGACGCGAAACTGATTTTTAATTGTAACGATCAGGGCTTCCTATTGACGATGGAACACTCAAATTGCGTCAAGATTCAATACATCGTCATTCAGCCGACTTGTCTCCAAGGGTCTATTGCCGCCTCGGGGACCTTATGGTCGTTCTCCTGTGAGTCTCGATTTTCGAATCCGACGCAAAACTCATAGTTAATTGTAACGCTCAGGGCCTCCTAATGACGATGGAACACTCAATTTGCGTCGAGGTTGAGTACATCGTCCTCCAGCGGACGTGCCTCCAAGGGGATATTGCTGCCTCGGGCACCATATGGTCCGTCTCCTGTGAGACTAGATTTTCGATTCCGACGCAAAAATGATAGTGCGATGTAACGATCAGCGCCTCCTAATGATGACGGAACTCTCAAATTGCGTCGAGATTCAATACATTGTCCTCCAGGCGACTTGTCTCCAAGGGGATATTGCTGCCTCGGGTTCTATATGGTCTGTCTCCTGTGAGCCTGGATTTTTGAATCCGACGCGAAACTGATTGTTAATTGTAACCGTCAGGGCCCCCTAATGACGATGGAACACTCAAATTGCGTCGAGATTCAATACATCGTCGTTCAGCCGACTTGTCTCCAAGGGGAGATTGCTGCCTCAAGCACCTTATCGTCCGTCTCCAGTGAGTCTAGATTTTCGAATCCGACGAAATACTGATAGTTAGATGTAACATTCAGGGCCTCCTAATGACGATGGAACACTCAAATTGCGTCACGAACCAATGCATCGTTCTCCAGCCGACTTGTCTCCAAGCGTCTATTGCTGCCTCGGGCACCTTAAGGTCGTTCTGCTGTGAGTTTAGATTTTCGAATCCGACGCGAAACTGATTGTTAATTGTAAATATCAGGGCTTCCAATTGACGATGGAACGCTTAAAATTGCGTCAAGATTCAATACATCGTCATTCAGCCGACTTGTCTCCAAGGGTCTATTGCCGCCTCGGGCACCTTATGGTCGTTCTCCTGTGAGTATCGATTTTCGAATCCGAAGCGAAACTGATTGTTAATTGTAACGTTCCGGTCCTCCTGATGACGATGGAACACTCAAATTGCGTCAGGATTCAATACATCGTCCTCCAGCCGACTTGTATCCATGGGGATATTGCTGCCTGGGGCACCTTATGGTCGTTCTCCAGTGAGTCTAGATTTTCGAATCCGACGCGAAACTGATAGTTAATTGTAACATTCAGGGCCTCCTAATGACGATGGAACACTCAAATTGCGTCGCGAACCAATACATCGTTCTCCAGCCGCCTTGTCTCCAAGGGTCTATTGCTGCCTCGGGCGCCTTGTGGTCGTTCTCCTGTGAGTCTAGATTTTAGAATCCGACGCATAACTGGTAATTAATTGTAACGTTCAGGGCCACTAAATGAAGATGGAACACTCAAATTGCGTCGAGATTCAATACATCGGCCTTAAGCCGACTTGTCTCCAAGGGGATATTGCTGTCTCGGGCACCAAATGATCCTTCCCTGTGAGTCTATATTTTCGAAACCGACGCAAAAATAATAGTGCGATGTAACGATCAGCACCTCCTAATTATGATGGAGCACTCAAATTGCGTCGAGATTCAATACATAGTCCTCCAGCCGACTTGTCTCAAGGGGATATTGCTGCCTCGGGCTCCATATGGTCCGTCCCTGCGAGTCTAGATTTTTGAATCCAAAGCGAACCTGAAAGTTAATTGTGACGTTCAGGGCCTCCTAATGACGATGGAACACTCAAATTGCGTCGAGATCCAATACATCGTTGTTTAGCCGCCATGCCTCCAACGGGATATTGCTGCCTCGGGCACCAAATGGTCCGTATCCTGTGAGACTAGATTTTCGATTCCGACCAAAAAATGATAGTGGGATGTAACGATCAGTGCCACCTAATGATGATGGAACACTCAAATTGCGTCGAGATTCAATACATCGTCCTCCAGCCGACTTGTCTCTAAGGGGATATTGTTGCCTCGGGCTCCATATGGTCCGTCTCCTGTGAGTCTCGATTTTTGAATCCGAAGCGAAACTGATAGTTAATTGTTACGTTCAGGGCCTCCTAATGACGATGGAACACTCAAATTGCGTCGAGATTCAATACATTGTCCTCCAGGCGACTTGTCTCCAAGGGGATATTGCTGCTTCGGGTTCCATATGGTCCGTCTCCTGTGAGCCTGGATTTTTGAATCCGACGCGAAACTGATAGTTAATTGTAACGGTCAGGGCCTCCTAATGACGATGGAACACTCAAATTGCGTCGAGTTTCAATACATCGTCCTTCAGCCGACTTGTCTCCAAGGGTCTATTGCTGCCCCGGGAACCTAATGGTCGTTCTCCTGTGAGTCTATATTTTCGAACCCGATGCCAAACTGATAGTTAATTGTAACATTCAGGTCCTCCTGATGACGATGCGACACTCAAATTGCGTCGAGATTCAATACATCGTCCTCTAGCCAAATCGTCTCCATTGGGAAATTGCTGCCTCGGGCACCTTATGGTCGTTCTCCAGTGTGTCTAGATTGTCGAATCCGACGCGAAACTGATTGTTAGTTGTAACGTTCAGGGCTTCCTAATCACAATCTAACACTCAAATATCGTCGAGATTCAATACATCGTCATTCAGCCGACTTGTCTGCAGGGGTCTATTGCTGCCTCGGGCCCCTTATGGTCGTTCTCCTGTGAGTCTTGATATTAGAATCCGACGCAAAACTGATAATTAATTATAACGTTCAAGGCCACTTAATGACGATGGAACACTCAAATTGCGTCGAGATTCAATACATCGGCCTCCAGCCGAATTGTCTCCATGGGTATATTGCTGCCTCGGGCACCTTATGGTCGTTCTCCAGTGAGTCTAGATTATCGAATCCGACGCGAAACTGATTGTTAATTGTAACGTTCAGGGCTTCCTGATTACGATGCAACACTCAAATTGCGTCGAGATTCAATACATCGTCATTCAGCCGACTTGTCTGCAGGGGTCTATTGCTGCCTCGGGCACCTGTGAGTCTAGATTTTAGAATCCGACGCAAAACTGATAATTAATTGTACCGTTCAGGGCCACCTAATGACAATGGAACACTCAAATTGCGTCGAGATTCAATACATCGGCCTCCAGCTGACTTCTCTCCAAGGGGATATTGCTGTCTCGGTCACCAAATGATCCTTCCCTGTGCGTCTAGATTCTTGAATCCGACACAAAAATAATAGTGAGATGTAAAACCAGCGCCTCCTAATGATGATGGAACACTCAAATTGCGTCGAGATTCAATACATCGTCCTCCAGCCGACTTGTCTCCAAGGGGATATTGTTGCCTCGGGCTCCATATGGTCCGTCTCCTGTGAGTCTACATTTTTGAATCCGAAGCGAAACTGATAGTTAATTGTTACGTTCAGAGCCTCCTAATGGCGATGGAATACTCAAATTGCGTCGAGATTCAATACATCGTCTTTCAACCGACTTGTATCCAAGGGTCTATTGCTGCCTCGGGCACCTTATGGTCGTTCTCCTGTGAGTCTAGATTTAGGAATCCAACGCAAAACTGATTGTTAATTGTAACGTTCAGGGCCTCCTAATGACGATGGAACACTCAAATTGCGTCGAGATTCAAAACATCGTCCTCCAGCCGACTTGTATCCAAGGGGATATTGCTGTCTCGGGCATCAAATGATCCTTTTCCTGTGAGTCTAGATTTTCGAATCTGACGCCAGAATGATAGTGAATTGTAACGTTCAGCGCTTCCTAACGACGATAGAAAAATCAAATTGCGTCGAGATTCAATGCATCGGTCTCCAGCCGACTTGTCACCAAGGGTCTATTGCTGCCTCGGGCACCTTATGGTCGTTCTCCTGTGAGTCTAGATTTAGGAATCCAACGCAAAACTGATTGTTAATTGTAACGTTCAGGGCCTCCTAATGACGATGGAACACTCAAATTGCGTCGAGATTCAAAACATCGTCATTCAGCCGACTTGTCTCCAAGGGTCTATTGCCGCCTCGGGCACCTTATGGTCGTTCTCCTGTGAGTATCGATTTTCGAATCCGACGCAAAACTGATAGTTAATTGTAACGTTCAGGACCTCCTAATGACGATGGAACATTTAAATTGAGTCGAAATTCAATACATCGATATTTAGCCGACATGCCTCCAACGGGATATTGCTGCCTCGGGCACCAAATGGTCGGTATAATGTGAGACTAGATTTTCGATTCCGACGCAAAAATGATAGTGAGATGTAACGATCAGTGCCACCTAATGATCATGGAACACTCAAATTGCGTCGAGATTCAATACATTGTCCTCCAGCCGACTCGTCTCCATTGGGATATTGCTGCCTCGGGCACCTTACGGTCGTTCTCCAGTGTGTCTAGATTTTCGAATCCGACGAGAAACTGATTGTTAGTTGTAACGTTCAGGGCTTCCTAATCACGATCTAACACTCAAATAGCATCGAGATTCAATACATCGTCATTCAGCCGACTTGTCTGCAGGGGTCTATTGCTGCCTCGGGCCCCTTATGGTCGTTCTCCTGTGAGTCTAGATTATAGAATCCGACGCAAAACTGATAATTAATTATAACGTTCAGGGCCACTTAATGACGATGGAACACTCAAATTGCGTCGAGATTCTATACATCGGCCTCCAGCCGAATTGTCTCCATGGGGATATTGCTGCCTCGGGCACCTTATGGTCGTTCTCCAGTGAGTCTAGATTATCGAATCCGACGCGAAACTGATTGTTAATTGTAACGTTCAGGGCTTCCTGATTACGATGCAACACTCAAATTGCGTCGAGATTCAATACATCGTCATTCAGCCGACATGTCTGCAGGGGTCTATTGCTGCCTCGGGCACCTGTGAGTCTAGATTTTAGAATCCGACGCAAAACTGGTAATTAATTGTACCGTTCAGGGCCACCTAATGACGATGGAACACTCAAATTGCGTCGAGATTCAATACATCGGCCTCCAGCTGACTTCCCTCCAAGGGGATATTGCTGTCTCGGTCACCAAATGATCCTTCCCTGTGCGTCTAGATTTTTGAATCCGACGCAAAAATAATAGTGAGATGTAAAATCTGCGCCACCTAATGATGATGGAACACTCAAATTGCGTCGAGATTCAATACATCGTCCTCCAGCCGACTTGTCTCCAAGGAGATATTGTTGCCTCGGGCTCCATATGGTCCGTCTCCTGTGAGTCTACATTTTTGAATCCGAAGCGAAACTGATAGTTAATTGTTACGTTCAGGGCCTCCTAATGACGATGGAACACTCAAATTGCGTCGAGATTCAATACATCGTCTTTCAACCGACTTGTCTCCAAGGGTCTATTGCTGCCTCGGGCACCTTATGGTCGTTCTCCTGTGAGTCTAGATTTTGGAATCCGACGCAAAACTGATTGTTAATTGTAACGTTCAGGGCCTCCTAATGACGATGGAACACTCAAATTGCGTCGAGTTTCAAAACATCGTCCTCCAGCCGACTTGAATCCAAGGGGACATTGCTGTCTCGGGCATCAAATGATCCTTTTCCTGTGAGTCTAGATTTTCGAATCTGACGCCAGAATGATAGTGAATTGTAACGTTCAGCGCTTCCTAACGACGATAGAAAAATCAAATTGCGTCGAGATTCAATACATCGGTCTCCAGCCGACTTGTCTCCAAGGGAATAATGCTGTCTCGGGCACCAAATGATCCTTCTCTGTGAGTCTAGATTTTCGAATCCGACGCAAAAATAATAGTGCGATGTAACGATTAGCGCCACGTAATTATGATTGAGCACTCAAATTGCGTCGAGATTCAATACATCGTCCTCCAGCCGACTTGCCTCCAAGGGGATATTGCTGCCTCGGGCTCCATATGGTCCGTCTCCTGTGAGTCTAGATTTTTGAATCCAAAGCGAAACTGATAGTTATTTGTGACGTTCAGGGACTCCTAATGACGATGGAACACTCAAATTGCGTCCAGATTCAATACATCGTCCTTCAGCCGACTTAACTCCAAGGGTGTATTATTGCCGCGGGCACCTTATGTTCGTGCTCCTGTGAGTCTAGATTTTGGATTCCGACGCAAAAGTGATTGTTATTTGTAACGTTCAGGGCCTCCTAATGACGATGTAACACTCAAATTGCGTCGAGATTCAATACATTGTCCTCCAGCCGACTTGTTTCCAAATAGCTGCCTCGGGCACCATATGGTCCGTCTCCTGTGAGAATACATTTTTGAATCCGACGCGAAACTGATAGTTAATTGTAACGTTCAACGCCTCCTAATGACGATGCAACAGTCAAATTGCGTCGAGACTCAATACATCGTCCTTCAGCCGACTTGTCTCCAAGGGGAGATTGCTGCCTCAAGCACCTTATGGTCCGTCTCCAGTGAGTCTAGATTTTCGAATCCGACGAAAAACTGATAGTAAATTGTAACATTCAGGGCCTCCTAATGACGATGGAACACTCAAATTGCGTCACGAACCAATGCATCGTTCTCCAGCCGACTTGTCTCCAAGGGTCTATTGCTGCCTCGGGTACCTTATGATCGTTAGCCTGCGAGTCTAGATTTTCGATCCCGACGCCAAACTGATAATCAATAGTAACATTCAGGGCCTCCTAATGACGATGGAACACTCAAATTGAGTCGAGACACAATACATCATCCTCCAGCCGACTTGTCTCCATGGGGATATTGCTGCCAAGGCACCTTAAGTACGTTCTGCTGTGAGTTTAGATTTTCGAATCCGACGCGAAACTGATTGTTAATTGAAAAGATCAGGGCTTCCAAATGACGATGGAACACTTAACATTGCGTCAAGATTCAATACATCGTCATTCAGTCGACTTGTCTCCAAGGGTCTATTGCTGCCTCGGGCCCCTTATCTTCGTTCTCCTGTGAGTCTAGATTTTAGAATCCGACGCAAAACTGATAATTAATTATAACGTTCAGGGCCACTTAATGACGATGGAACACTCAAATTGCGTCGAGATTCAATACATCGGCCTCCAGCCGAATTGTCTCCAAGGGGATATTGTTGCCTCGGGCTCCATATAGTCCGTCTCCTGTGAGTCTACATTTTTGAATCCGAAGCGAAACTGATAGTTAATTGTTACGTTCAGGGCCTCCTAATGACGATGGAACACTCAAATTGCGTCGAGATTCAATACATCGTCTTTCAACCGACTTGTCTCCAAGGGTCTATTGCTGCCTCGGTCACCTTATGGTCGTTCTCCTGTGAGTCTAGATTTAGGAATCCGACGCAAAACTGATTGTTAATTGTAACGTTCAGGGCCTCCTAATGACGATGGAACACTCAAATTGCGTCGAGATTCAAAACATCGTCCTCCAGCCGACTTGTATCCAAGGGGATATTGCTGTCTCGGGCATCAAATGATCCTTTTCCTGTGAGTCTAGATTTTCGAATCTGACGCCAGAATGATAGTGAATTGTAACGTTCAGCGCTTCCTAACGACGATAGAAAAATCAAATTGCGTCGAGATTCAACGCATCGGTCTCCACCCGACTTGTCACCAAGGGTATATTGCTGCCTCGGGCACCATATCGTCCGTCATCTGTGAGTCTAGATTTTTGAATCCGACGCGAAACTGATAGTTAATTGTAACGTTCAGGGCCCCCTAATGCCGATGGAACACTGAAATTGCGTCGAGACTCAATACATCGTCCTTCGGCCGACTTGTCTCCAAGGGTCTATTGCTGCCTCGGGCACCTTAAGGTCGTTCTGCTGTGAGTTTAGATTTTCGAATCCGACGCGAAACTGATTGTTAATTGTAAATTTCAGGGCTTCCAAATGACGATGGAACACTTAAAATTGCGTCAAGATTCAATACATCGTCATTCAGCCGACTTGTCTCCAAGGGTCTATTGCCGCACGGGCACCTTATGGTCGTTCTCCTGTGAGTATCGATTTTCGAATCCGACGCAAAACTGATAGTTAATTGTAACGTTCAGGACCTCCTAATGACGATGGAACACTTAAATTGAGTCGAGATTCAATACATCGTTATTTAGCCGACATGCCTCCAACGGGATATTGCTGCCTCGGGCACCAAATGGTCGGTATAATGAGAAACTAGATTTTCGATTCCGACGCAAAAATGATAGTGAGATGTAACGATCAGTGCCACCTAATGATGATGGAGCACTCAAATTGCGTCGAGATTCAATACATCGTCCTCCAGCCGACTTGTCTCTAAGGGGATATTGTTGCCTCGGGCTCCATATGGTCCGTCTCCTGTGAGTCTAGATTTATGAATCCGAAGCGAAACTGATAGTTAATTGTTACGTTCAGGGCCTCCTAATGACGATGGAACACTCAAATTGCGTCGAGATTCAATACATTGTCCTCCAGGCGACTTGTCTCCAAGGGGATATTGCTGCCTCGGGTTTCATATGGTCCGGCTCCTGTGAGCCTGGATTTTTGAATCCGACGCGAAACTGATAGCTAATTGTAACGGTCAGGGCCTCCTAATGACGATGGAACACTCAAATTGCGTCGAGTTTCAATACATCGTCCTTCAGCCGACTTGTCTCCAAGGGTCTATTGCTGCCCCGGGAACCTAATGGTCGTTCTCCTGTGAGTCTAGATTTTCGAACCCGATGCCAAACTGATAGTAATTGTAACATTCAGGTCCTCCTGATGACGATGCGACACTCAAATAGCGTCGAGATTCAATACATCGTCCTCCAGCCGACTCGTCTCCATTGGGATATTGCTGCCTCGGGCACCTTATGGTCGTTCTCCAGTGTGTCTAGATTTTCGAATCCGACCCGAAACTGATTGTTAGTTGTAACGTTCAGGGCTTCCTAATCACGATCTAACACTCAAATAGCGTCGAGATTCAATACATCGTCATTCAGCCGACTTGTCTGCAGGGGCCTATTGCTGCCTCGGGCCCCTTATGGTCGTTCTCCTGTGTGTCTAGATTTTAGAATCCGACGCAAAACTGATAATTAATTATAACGTTCACGGCCACTTAATGACGATGGAACACTCAAATTGCGTCGAGATTCAATACATCGGCCTCCAGCCGAATTGTCTCCATGGGGATATTGCTGCCTCGGGCACCTTATGGTCGTTCTCCAGTGAGTCTAGATTATCGAATCCGACGCGAAACTGATTGTTAATTGTAACGTTCAGGGCTTCCTGATTACGATGCAACACTCTAATTGCGTCGAGATTCAATACATCGTCATTCAGCCGACTTGTCTGCAGGGGTCTATTGCTGCCTCGGGCACCTGTGAGTCTAGATTTTAGAATCCGACGAAAAACTGATAATTAATTGTACCGTTCAGGGCCACCTAATGACGATGGAACACTCAAATTGCGTCGAGATTCAATACATCGGCCTCCAGCTGACTTCTCTCCAAGGGGATATTGCTGTCTCGGTCACCAAATAGTCCTTCCCTGTGCGTCTAGATTTTTGAATCCGACGCAAAAATAATAGTGAGATGTAAAATCAGCGCCTCCTAATGATGATGGAACACTCAAATGGCGTCGAGATTCAATACATCGTCCTCCAGCCGACTTGTCTCCAAGGGGATATTGTTGCCTCGCGCTCCATATGGTCCGTCTCCTGTGAGTCTACATTTTTGAATCCGAAGCGAAACTGATAGTTAATTGTTACGTTCAGGCCCTCCTAATGACGATGGAACACTCAAATTGCGTCGAGATTCAATACATCGTCTTTCAACCGACTTGTCTCCAAGGGTCTACTGCTGCCTCGGGCACCTTATGGTCGTTCTCCTGTGAGTCTAGATTTTGGAATCCGACGCAAAACTGATTGTTAATTGTAACGTTCAGGGCCTCCTAATGACGATGGAACACTCAAATTGCGTCGAGATTCGAAACATCGTCCTCCAGCCGACTTGTATCCAAGGGGATATTGCTGTCTCGGGCATCAAATGATCCTTTTCCTGTGAGTCTAGATTTTCGAATCTGACGCCAGAATGATAGTGAATTGTAACGTTCAGCGCTTCCTAACGACGATAGAAAAATCAAATTGCGTCGAGATTCAATACATCGGTCTCCAGCCGACTTGTCTCCAAGGGAATATTGCTGTCTCGGGCACCAAATGATCCTTCCCAGTGAGTCTAGATTTTCGAATGCGACGCAAAAATAATAGTGCGATGTAACGATTAGCGCCTCGTAATTATGATGGAGCACTCAAATTGCGTCGAGATTCAACACATCGTCCTCCAGCCGACTTGTCTCCAAGGGGATATTGCTGCCTCGGGCTCCATATGGTCCGTCTCCTGTGAGTCTAGATTTTTGAATCCAAAGCGAAACTGATAGTTATTTGTGACGTTCAGGGACTCCTAATGACGATGGAACACTCAAATTGCGTCCAGATTCAATACATCGTCCTTCAGCCGACTTAACTCCAAGGGTGTATTACTGCCGCGGGCACCTTATGTTCGTGCTCCTGTGAGTCTAGATTTTGGATTCCGACGCAAAAGTGATTGTTATTTGTAACGTTCAGGGCCTCCTAATGACGATGTAACACTCAAATTGCGTCGAGATTCAATACATTGTCCTCCAGCCGACTTGTTTCCAAATAGCTGCCTCGGGCACCATATGGTCCGTCTCCTGTGAGTCTACATTTTTGAATCCGACGCGAAACTGATAGTTAATTGTAACGTTCAACGCCTCCTAATGACGATGGAACAGTCAAATTGCGTCGAGACTCAATACATCGTCCTTCAGCCGACTTGTCTCCAAGGGGAGATTGCTGCCTCAAGCACCTTATGGTCCGTCTCCAGTGAGTCTAGATTTTCGAATCCGACGAAAAACTGATAGTAAATTGTAACATTCAGGGCCTCCTAATGACGATGGAACACTCAAATTGCGTCACGAACCAATGCATCTTTCTCCAGTCGACTTGTCTCCAAGGGTCTATTGCTGCCTCGGGCACCTTATGATCGTTAGCCTGCGAGTCTAGATTTTCGATCCCGACGCCAAACTGATAATCAATTGTAACATTCAGGGCCTCCTAATGACGATGGAACACTCAAATTGAGTCGAGACACAATACATCATCCTCCAGCCGACTTGTCTCCATGGGGATATTGCTGCCTCGGGCACCTTAAGGACGTTCTGCTGTGAGTATAGATTTTCGAATCCGACGCGAAACTGAATGTTAATTGTAAAGATCAGGGCTTCCAAATGACGATGGAACACTTAAAATTGCGTCAAGATTCAATACATCGTCATTCAGTCGACTTGTCTCCAAGGGTCTATTGCCGCCTCGGGCACCTTATAGTCGTTCTCCTGTGAGTATCGACTTTCGATTCCGACGCAAAAATGATCGTGAGATGTAACGATCAGCGCCTCCTAATGATGATGGAACACTCAAATTGAGTCGAGATTCAATACATCGTCCTCCAGCCGACTTGTCTCCACGGGGATATTGCTGCCTCGGGTTCCATATGGTCCGTCTCCTGTGAGCCTAGATTTTTGAATCCGACGCGAAACCGATAGTTAATTGTAACGGTCAGTGCCTCCTAATGACGATGTAACACTCAAATTGCGTCGAGAGTCAATACATTGTCCTCCAGGCGACTTGTCTCCAAGGGGATATTGCTGCCACGGGTTCCATATGGTCCGTCTCCTGTGAGCCTGGATTTTTGAATCCGACGCGAAACTGATAGTTAATTGTAACGGTCAGGGCCTCCTAATGACGATGGAACACTCAAATTGCGTCGAGATTCAATACATCGTCCTTCAGCCGACTTGTCTCCAAGGGTCTATTGCTGCCTCGGGAACCTGATGGTCGTTCTCGTGTGAGTCTAGATTTTCGAACCCGATGCCACACTGATAGTTAATTGTAACATTCAGGTCCTCCTGATGACGATGCAACACTCAAATTGCGTCGAGATTCAATACATCGGCCTCCAGCCGACTTGTCTCCATTGGGATATTGCTGCCTCGGGCACCTTATGGTCGTTCTCCAGTGAGTCTAGAATATCGAATCCGACGCGAAACTGATTGTTAATTGTAACGTTCAGGGCTTCCTGATTACGATGCAACACTGAAATTGCGTCGAGATTCAATACATCGTCATTCAGCCGACTTGTCTGCAGGGGTCTATTGCTGCCTCAGGCTCCTTATGGTCGTTCTCCTGTGAGTCTAGATTTTAGAATCCGACGCAAAACTGATAAATAATTGTACCGTTCAGGGCCAACTAATGACGATGGAACACTCAAATTGCGTCGAGTTTCATTACATCGGCCTCTAGCTGACTTGTCTCCATGGGGATATTGCTGCCTCGGGCACCTTATGGTCGTTCTCCAGTGAGTCTAGATTATCGAATCCGACGCGAAACTGAATGTTAACTGTAACGTTCAGGGCTTCCTGATTACGATGCAACACTCAAATTGCGTCGAGATTCAATACATCGTCATTCAGCCGTCTTGTCTGCAGGGGTCTATAGCTGCCTCGGGCACCTGTGAGTCTAGATTTTAGAATCCGACGCAAAACTGATAATTAATTGTACCGTTCAGGGCCACCTAATGACGATGGAACACTCAAATTGCGTCGAGACTCAATACATCGGCCTCCAGCTGACTTGTCTCCATGGGGATATTGCTGTCTCGGACACCAAATGATCCTTCCCTGTGCGTCTAGATTTTTGAATCCGACGCAAAAATAATAGTGAGATGTAAAATCAGCGCCTCCTTATGATGATGGAACACTCAAATTGCGTCGGGATTCAATACAACGTCCTCCAGCCGACATGTCTCCAAGGGGATATTGTTGCCTCGGGCTCCATATGGTCCGTCTCCTGTGAGTCTAGATTTTTGAATCCGAAGCGAAACTGATAGTTAATTGTTACGTTCAGGGCCTCCTAATGACGAAGGAACACTCAAATTGCGTCGAGATTCAATACATCGTCTTTCAACCGACTTGTTTCCAAGGGTCTATTGCTGCCTCGGGCACCTTATGGTCGTTCTCCTGTGAGTCTAGATTTTGGAATCCGACGCAAAACTGATTGTTAATTGTAACCTTCAGGGCCTATTAATAACGATGGAACACTCAAATTGCGTCGAGATTCAAAACATCGTCCTCCTGCCGACTTGTATCCAAGGGGATATTGCTGTCTCGGGCATCAAATGATCCTTTGCCTGTGAGTCTAGATTTTCGAATCTGACGCCAAAATGATAGTGAATTGTAACGTTCAGCGCTTCCTAACGACGATAGAAAAATCAAATTGTGTCGAGATTCAATACATCGGTCTCCAGCCGACTTGTCTCCAAGGGGATATTGCTGCCTCGGGCTCTATACGGTCCGTCTCCTGTGAGTCTAGATTTTTGAATCCAAAGCGAAACTGATAGTTAATTGTGACGTTCAGGGACTCCTAATGACGATGGAACACTCAAATTGCGTCGAGATTCAATACATCGTCCTTCAGCCGACTTGTCTCCAAGGGTCTATTACTGCCGCGGGCACTTTATGGTCGTTCTATTGTGTGAGTCTAGATTTTGGATTCCGACGCAAAAGTGATTGTTATTTGTACCGTTCAGGGCCTCCTAATGACGATGAAACACTCAAATTGCGTCGAGATTCAATACATCGTCCTCCAGCCGACTTGTTTCCAAATAGCTGCCTCGGGCACCATATGGTCCGTCTCCTGTGAGTCTAGATTTTTGAATCCGACGCGAAACTGATAGTAAATTGTAACGTTCAACGCCTCCTAATGACGATGGAACAGTCAAATTGCGTCGACACTCAATACATCGTCCTTCAGCCGACTTGTCTCCAAGGGTCTATTATTGCCGCGGGCACCTTATGGTCGTTCTCCTGTGAGTCTAGATTTTGGATTCCGACGCAAAAGTGATTGTTATTTGTACCGTTCAGGGCCTTAAAATGACGATGTAACGCTCCAATTGCGTCGAGATTCAATACATCGTCCTCCAGCCGACTTGTTTCCAAATAGCTGCCTCGGGCACAATATGGTCCGTCTCCAGTGAGTCTAGATTTTCGAATCCCACGAAAAACCGATAGTTAATTTAACATTCAGGGCCTTCTAATGACGATGGAACACTCAAATTGCGTCACGAACCAATGCATCGTTCTCCAGCCGACTTGTCTCCAAGGGTCTATTGCTGCCTCGGGCACCTTATGATCGTCTTCCTGCGAGTCTAGATTTTTGATCCCGACGCCAAACTGATAGTCAATTGTAACATTCAGGGCCTCCTAATGACGATGGAACACTCAAATTGAGTCGAGACACATAACATCGTCATCCAGCCGACTTGTCTCCATGGGGATATTGCTGCTTCGGGCACCTTAAGGTCGTTCTGCTGTGAGTTTAGATTTTCGAATCCGACGCGAAACTGATTGTTAATTGTAAAGATCAGGGCTTCCAAGTGACGATGGAACACATAAAATTGCGTCAAGATTCAATACATCGTCATTCAGCCGACTTGTCTCCAAGGATCTATTGCCGCCTCGGGCACCTTATGGTCGTTCTCCTGTGAGTATCGATTTTCGAATCCGACGCAAAACTGATAGTTAATTGTAACATTCAGGGCCTCCTAATGACGATGGAACACTCAAATTGCGTCGAGGTTGAGTACATCGTCCTCCAGCCGACGTGCCTCCAAGGGGATATTGCTGCCTCGGGCACCATATTGTCCGTCCCCTGTGAGACTAGATTTTCGATTCCGACGCAAAAATGGTAGTGAGATGTAACGATCAGCGCCTCCTAATGATGATGGAACACTCAAATTGAGTCGAGATTCGTTACATCGTCCTCCAGCCGACTTGTCGCCAAGGGGATATTGCTGCCTCGGGTTCCATATGGTCCGTCTCCTGTAAGCCTAGATTTTTGAATCCGACGCGAAACCGATAGTTAATAGTAACGGTCAGGGCCTCCTAATGACGATGTAACACTCAAATTGCGAAGAGATTCAATACATCGGCCTCCAGCTGAATTGTCTCCATGGGGATATTGCTGCATCGGGCACCTTATGGTCGTTCTCCAGTGAGTCTAGAATATCGAATCCGACGCGAAACCGATAGTTAATAGTAACGGTCAGGGCCTCCTAATGACGATGGAACACTCAAATTGCGTCGAGTTTCAATACATCGGCCCCCAGCTGATGTGTCTCCAAGGGGACATTGCTGTCTCGGGCACCAAATGATCCTTTGCTGTGAGTCTAGATTTTCGAATCCGACGCAAAAATAATAGTGAGATGTAACAATCAGCGCCTCTTAAAGATGATGGAACACTCAAATTGCGTCGAGACTCAATACATCGTCCTCCAGCCGACTTGTCTCCAAGGGGATATTGTTGCCTCGGGCTCCATATGGTCCGTCTCCTGTGAGTCTAGATTTTTGAATCCGAACCGAAACTGATAGTTAATTGTTACGTTCAGGGCCTCCTAATGACGATGGACACTCAAATTGCGTCGAGATTCAATACATCGTCTTTCAACCGACTTGTCTCCAAGGGTCTATTGCTGCCTCGGGCACCTTATGGTCGTTCTTCTGTGAGTCTAGATTTTGGAATCCGACGCAAAACTGATTGTTAATTGTAACGTTCAGGGCCTCCTAATGACGATGGAACACTCAAATTGCGTCGAGATTCAAAACATCGTCCTCCAGCCGACTTGTATCCAAGGGGATATTGCTGTCTCGTTCATAAAATGATCCTTTTCCTGTGAGTCTAGATTTTCGATTCTGACGCCAAAATGATAGTGAATTGTAACGTTCAGCGCTACCTAACGACGATAGAAAAAACAAATTGCGTCGATATTCAATACATCGGTCTCCAGCCGACCTGTCTCCAAGGGGATATTGCTGTCTCGGGCACCAAATGATCCTTCCCTGCGAGTCTAGATTTTTGATCCCGACGCCAAACTGATAGTCAATTGTAACATTCAGGGCCTCCTATTGACGATGGAACACTCAAATTGGGTCGAGACACAATACATCGTCCTCCAGCCGACTTGTCTCCATGGGGATATTGCTGCCTCGGGCACCTTAAGGTCGTTCTGCTGTGAGTTTAGATATTCGAATCCGACGCGAAACTGATTGTTAATTGTAACGATCAGGGCTTCCAAATGGCGATGGAACACTTAAAATTGCGTCAAGATTCAATACATCGTCTTTCAACCGACTTGTCTCCAAGGGTCTATTGCTGCCTCGGGCACCTTATGGTCGTTCTTCTGTGAGTCTAGATTTTGGAATCCGACGCAAAACTGATAGTTAATTGTAACGTTCGGGGCCTCCTAATGACGATGGAATACTCAAATTGCGTCAAGGTTGAGTACATCGTCCTCCAGCCGACGTGCCTCCAAGGGGATATTGCTGCCCTGGGCACCATATGGTCCGTCTCCTGTGAGACTAGATTTTCGATTCCGACGCAAAAATGATAGTGAGATGTAACGATCAGCGCCTCCTAATGATGATGGAACACTCAAATTGCGTCGAGATTCAATACATCGTCCTCCAGCCGACTTGTCTCTAAGGGGATATTGCTGCCAGGGGTTCCATATGGTCCGTCTCCTGTGAGCCTAGGTTTTTGAATCCGACGCGAAACTGATAGTTAATTGTAACGGTCAGGGCCTCCAAATGACGATGTAACACTCAAATTGCGTCAATATTCAATGCATCGTCCTCCAGCCGACTTGTCTCCAAATAGCTGCCTTGGGCACCATATGGTCCGTCTCCTGTGAGTCTAGATTTTTGAATCCGCCGCGAAACTGATAGTTAATTGTAACGTTCAACGCCTCCTAATGACGATGCAACACTCAAATTGCGTCGCGAACCAATACATCGTTCTCCAGCCGACTTGTCTCCAAGGGTCTATTGCTGCACCGGGCACCTTATCGTCGTTCTCCAGTGAGTCTAGATTTTCGAATCCGACGCGAAACTGATTGTTAATTGTAACGTTCAGGGCTTCCTAGTTACGATGGAACACTCAAATTGCATCGAGATTCAATACATCGTCATTTAGCCGACTTGTCTGCAGGGGTCTATTGCTGTCTCGGGCACCAAATGATCCTTCCCTGTGAGTCTAGATTTTCGAATCCGACGCAAAAATAATAGTGCGATGCAACGATCAGCGTCTCCTAAATGTGATGGAGCACTCAAATTGCGTCGAGATTCAATACATCGTCCTCCAGCCGACTTGTCTCCAAGGGGATATTGCTGCCTCGGGCTGCATATGGTCCGTCTCCTGTAAGTTTAGATTTTCGAATCCGACGAAAAATTGATAGTTAATTGTAACATTGAGGGCCTCCTAATGACGATGGAACAGTCAAATTGCGTCGAGACTCAATACATCGTCCTCCGGCCGACTTGTCTCCAAGGGGAGATTGCTGCCTCAAGCACCTTATGGTCCGCCTCCAGTGAGTCTAGATTTTCGATTCCGACGAAAAACTGATAGTTAATTGTAACATTCAGGGCCTCCTAATGACGATGGAACACTCAAATTGCGTCGAGATACAATACATCGTCGTCCAGCCGACTTGTCTCCATGGGGACATTGCTGCATCGGGAACCTTAAGGTCGCTCTGCTGTGAGTTTAGATTTTCGAATCCGACGCGAAACTGATTGCTAATTATAACGATCAGTGCTTA
The DNA here is from genome assembly GCF_021461395.2 of Schistocerca americana. NCBI lineage: Eukaryota > Metazoa > Arthropoda > Insecta > Orthoptera > Acrididae > Schistocerca > Schistocerca americana. The sequence continues at coordinate 4,403,707 of NC_060130.1, read as the reverse complement.
CTAATGACGATGGAACACTCAAATTGCGTCGAGATTTAATACTTCGTCATTCAGCCGACTTGTCTCCAAGGGTCTATTGCCGCCTCATGCACCTTATGGTCGTTCTCCTGTTAGTCTCGATTTTCGAATCCGACGCAAGACTGATAGTTAATTGTAACGTTAAGGGCCTCCTAATGACGATGGAACACTCAAATTGAGTCGAGATTCAATACATAGATATTCAGCTGACTTGTCTGCAGGGGTCTATTGCTGCCTCGGGCACCTTATGGTCGTTCTCCTGTGAGTCTAGATTTTAGAATACGACGCAAAACTGATAATTAATTGTAACGTTCAGGGCCACCTAATGAAGATGGAACACTCAAATTGCGTCGAGATTCAATACATCGGCCTCCAGCCGACTTGTCTCCAAGGGGATATTGCTGTCTCGGGAACCAAATGATCCTTCCCTGTGAGTCTAGATTTTCGAATCCGACGCAAAAATAATAGTGCGTTGCAACGATCAGCGCCTCCTAATTATGATGGAGCACTCAAATTGCGTCGAGATTCAATACATCGTCCTCCAGCCGACTTGTCTCCAAGGGGATATTGCTGCCTCGGGATCCATGTGGTCCGTCTCCTGTGAGTTTAGATTTTCGAACCCGACGAAAAACTGATAGTTAATTGTAACATTCAGGGCCTCCTAATGACGACGAAACACTCAAATTGCGTCGAGATACAATACATCGTCCTCCAGCCGACTTGTCTCCATGGGGATATTGCTGCCTCGGGCACCTTAAGGTCGCTCTGCTGTGAGTTTAGATTTTCGAATCGGACGCGAAACTGATTGTTAATTGTAACGATCAGGGCTTACTAATGACGATGGAACACACAAATTGCGTCGAGATTCAATACATCGTCATTCAGCCGACTTGTCTCCAAGGGTCTATTGCCGCCTTGGGCACCTTATACTCGTTCTCCTATGAGTCTCGATTTTCGAATCCGACGCAAGACTGACAGTTAATTGTAAGGTTCAGGGCCTCCTAATGACGATGGAACACTCAAATCGCGTCGAGGATCAGTACATCGTCCTCCTGCCGACGTGCCTCCAAGGGGCATGTTGCTGCCTCGGGCACCATATGATCCGTCTCCTGTGAGACTAGATTTTCGATTCCGACGCAAAAATGATAGTGAGATGTAACGATCAGCGCCTCCTAATAATGATGGAACACTCAAATTGCGTCGAGATTCAATACATCGTCCTCCAGCCGACTTGTATCCAAGGGGATATTGCTGTCTCGGGCACCATATCATCCTTATCTTGAGAGTAGATTTTCGAATCCGACGCTAAAATGATAGTTAATTGTAACGTTCAGCGCCTCCTAATGACGATGGAACACACAAATTGCGTCGAGGGTCAATACATCGTCCTCCAGCCGCCTTGTCTACAAGGGGATATTGCTCCCTCGGGCTACATGTGGTCCGTCTCCTGTTAGTCTAGATTTTCGAATCCGACGCAAAATTGATAGTTAATTGTAAAGTTCAGGGCCTCCCACTGACGATGGAACACTCAAATTGCGTCGAGATTAAATACATCGTCTTTCAGCCGACGTGTCTCCAAGGGGATATCGCTGCCTCGGGCACCAGATGGTCCGTCTCCGGTGCTTCTACATTTTCGAATCGGACGCAAAACTGATAGTTAATTGTAACATTCAGGGCCTCCTAATGACGATGGAACACTCAAATTGCGTCGCGAACCAATACATCGATCTCCAACCGACTTGTCTCCAAGGGTCTATTTCTGCTCGGGCACCTTATGATCGTTCTCCTGTGAGTCTAGATTTTCGAACCCGACGCCAAACTGATAGTTAATTGTAGCATTGAGGTCCTCCTAATGACGATTGAACACTCAAATTGCGTCAAGATTCAATACATCGTCCTCCAGCCGAATTGTCTCCGTTGCTGCCTCGGGCACCTTATGGTCGTTCTCCAGTGAGTCTATATTATCGAATCCGACGCGAAACTGATTGTCGATTGTAACGTTCAGGGCTTCCTGATTACGATGCAACACTCAAATTGCGTCGAGATTCAATACATCGTCATTCAGCCGACTTGTCTGCAGAGGTCTATTGCTGCCTGGGGCACCTTATGGTCGTTCTCCTGTGAGTCTAGATATTAAAATCCGACGCAAAACTGATAATTAATTGTAACGTTCAGGGCCACCTAATGACGATGGAACACTCTAATTGCGTCGAGATTCAATACATCGGCCTCCAGCCGACTTGTCTCCAAGGGGATATTGCTGCCTCGGGCTCCATATGGTCCGTCTCCTGTGAGTCAAGATTTCTGAATCCAAAGCGAAACTGACAGTTAATTGTGACGTTCAGATCCTCCTAATGACGATGGAACACTCAAATTGCGTCGAGATTCAATACATCGTCCTCCAGCCGACTTGTCTCTAAGGGGATATTGCTGCCTGGGGTTCCATATGGTCCGTCTCCTGTGAGCCTAGATTTTTGAATCCGACGCGAAACTGATAGTTAATTGTAACGGTCAGGGCCTTCTAATGACTATGTAACACTCAAAGTGCGTCGATATTCAATACATCGTCTTCCAGCCGACTTGTCTCCAAATAGCTGCCTCGGGCACCGTATGGTCCTTCTCCTGTGAGTCTTGATTTTTGAATCCGCCGCGAAACTGATAGTTAATTGTAACGTTCAACGCCTCCTATTGACGATGGAACACTCAAATTGCGTCGCTAACCAATACATCGTTCTCCAGCCGACATGTCTCCAAGGGTCTATTGCTGCCCCGGGCACCTTATGGTCGTTCTCCTGTGAGTCTAGATTTTCGAACCCGACGCCAAACTGATAGTTAATTGTAACATTCAGGTCCTCCTGATGACGCTGGAACACTCAAATTGCGTCGAGATTCAATACATCGTCCTCCAGCCGACTTGTCTCCATGGGGATATTGCTGCCTCGGGCACCTTATGGTCGTTCTCCAGTGAGTCTAGATTTTCGAATGGGACTCGAAACTGATTGTTAATTGTAACGTTCAGGGCTTCCTAATTACGATGGAACACTCAAATTGCATCGAGATTCAATACATCGTCATTTAGCCGACTTGTCTGCAGGGGTCTTTTGCTGTCTCGGGCACCAAATGATCCTTCCCTGTAAGTCTAGATTTTCGAATCCGACCCAAAAATAATAGTGCGACGCAACGATCAGCGCCTCCTAAATATGATGGAGCACTCAAATTGCGTCGAGATTCAATACATCGTCCTCCAGCCGACTTGTCTCCAAGGGGATATTGCTGCCTCGGCCACCATATGGTCCGTCTCCTGTGAGACTAGAATTTCGATTCCGACGCAAAAATGATAGTGAGATGTAACGATCAGCGCCCCCTAATGATGATGGAACACTCAAATTGCGTCGAGATTCAATACATCGTCCTCCAGTCGACTTGTATCCAAGGGGATATTGCTGTCTCGGGCACTATATCATCCTTATCTTGAGAATAGATTTTCGAATCCGACGCTACAATGATAGTTAATTGAAACGTTCAGCGCCTCCTAATGACGATGGAAAACTCAAATTGCGTCGAGGGTCAATACATCGTCCTCCAGCCGACTTGTCTACAAGGGGATATTGCTCCCTCGGACTCCATGTGGTCCGTCTCCTGTTACTCTAGATTTTCGAATCCGACGCAAAATTGATAGTTAATTGTATAGTTCAGGGCCTCCTACTGACGATGGAACACTCAAATAGCGTCGCGAACCAATACATCGATCTCCAACCGACTTGTCTCCAAGGGTCTATTTCTGCTCGGGCACCTTATGATCGTTCTCCTGTGAGTCTAGATTTTCGAACCCGACGCCAAACTGATAGTTAATTGTAACATTCAGGTCCTCCTAATGACGATTGAACACTCAAATTGCGTCGAGTTTCAATACATCGTCCTCCAGCCGAATTGTCTCCATGGGGATATTGCTGCCTCGGGCACCTTATGGTCGTTCTCCAGTGAGTCTAGATTTTCGAATGGGACGCGAAACTGATTGTTAATTGTAACGTTCAGGGCTTCCTAATTACGATGGAACACTCAAATTGCATCGAGATTCAATACATCGTCATTTAGCCGACTTGTCTGCAGGGGTCTTTTGCTGTCTCGGGCACCAAATGATCCTTCCCTGTAAGTCTAGATTTTCGAATCCGACGCAAAAATAATAGTGCGACGCAACGATCAGCGCCTCCTAAATATGATGGAGCACTCAAATTGCGTCGAGATTCAATACATCGTCCTCCAGCCGACTTGTCTCCAAGGGGATATTGCTGCCTCGGCCACCATATGGTCCGTCTCCTGTGAGACTAGAATTTCGATTCCGACGCAAAAATGATAGTGAGATGTAACGATCAGCGCCCCCTAATGATGATGGAACACTCAAATTGCGTCGAGATTCAATACATCGTCCTCCAGCCGACTTGTATCCAAGGGGATATTGCTGTCTCGGGCACTATATCATCCTTATCTTGAGAATAGATTTTCGAATCCGACGCTACAGTGATAGTTAATTGAAACGTTCAGCGCCTCCTAATGACGATGGAAAACTCAAATTGCGTCGAGGGTCAATACATCGTCCTCCAGCCGACTTGTCTACAAGGGGATATTGCTCCCTCGGGCTCCATGTGGTCCGTCTCCTGTTAGTCTAGATTTTCGAATCCGACACAAAATTGATAGTTAATTGTATAGTTCAGGGCCTCCTACTGACGATGGAACACTCAAATAGCGTCGCGAACCAATACATCGATCTCCAACCGACTTGTCTCCAAGGGTCTATTTCTGCTCGGGCACCTTATGATCGTTCTCCTGTGAGTCTAGATTTTCGAACCCGACGCCAAACTGATAGTTAATTGTAACATTCAGGTCCTCCTAATGACGATTGAACACTCAAATTGCGTCGAGTTTCAATACATCGTCCTCCAGCCGAATCGTCTCCATGGGGATATTGCTGCCTCGGGCACCTTATGGTCGTTCTCCAGTGAGTCTATATTATCGAATCCGACGCGAAACTGATTGTTGATTGTAACGTTCAGGACTTCCTGGATACGATGGAACACTCAAATTGCGCCGAGATTCAATACATCGTCATTCAGCCGACTTGTCTGCCGAGGTCTATTGCTGCCTCGGGCACCTTATGGTCGTTCTCCTGTGAGTCTAGATTTTAGAATCCGACGCAAAACTGATAATTAATTGTAACGTTCAGGGCCACCTAATGACGATGGAACACTCAAATTGCGTCGAGATTCAATACATCGGCCTCCAGCCGACTTGTCTCCAAGGGGATATTGCTGCCTCGGGCACCTTATGGTCGTTCTCCTGTGAGTCTAGTTTTCGAATCCGACGCGAAACTGATAGTTAATTGTAACGTTCAGGCCCTCCTAATGACGATGGAACTCACAAATTGCGTCGAGACTCAGTACATCGCCCTCCAGCCGACATGTCTGCAAGGCGCTATTGTTGCCTCGTGCACCTTATGGTCGTTCTCCTATGAGTATAGATTTTCTAATCCGAAGCAAAAGTGATTGTTATTTGTAACGTTCAGGGCCTGCTAATGACGATGGAACACTCAAATAGCGTCGGGATTCAAGACATCGTCCTCCAGTGGACTGGTCTCCAAGGGGATATTGCTGCCTCGGGCACCTTATCGTCCGTCTCCAGTGAGTCTAGATTTTCGAATGCGAAGAAAAACTGATAGATAATTGTAACATTCAGGGCCTCCTATCGACGATGGAACACTCAAATTGCGTAGAGATTCAATACATCGTCATTCGGCCGACTTGTCTCCAGCGGTCTATTGCTGCCTCGTGCACCTTATGGTCGTTCTCCTGTGAGTCTAGATTTTAGAATCCGACGCAAAACTGATAGTTAATTGTAACGATCAGCGCCATCTAATGACGATGGAACACTCAAATTGCGTCGAGATTCAATCTATCGGCCTCCAACCATCTTGTCTCCAAGGGGATATTACTGTCTCGGGCATCTTATGCTAATTCCCCTGTGAGTCTAGATTTTCGATTCCGATGCGAAACTGATAGTTAATTGTAACGTTCAGGGCCTCCTAATGACGATGGAAAACTCATATTGCGTCATGATTCAATACATCGTCCTCCAGCCGACTTGTATCCCAGTGGATATTGCTGTCTCGTGCACCATCCTTCTCTTGAGAGTAGATTTTCGAATCCGACGCAAAAATGATAGTTAATTGTAACGTTCAGCGCCTCGTAATGACGATGGAAAACTCAAATTGCGTCGCGATTCAATACATCGTTCTCCAGCGGACTGGTCTCCAAGGGGATATTGCTGCTTCGGGCACCTTATGGTCCGTCTCCAGTTAGTCTAGATTTTCGAATCCGACGAAAAACTGATAGGTAATTGTAACATTCAAGGCCTCCTAGTTACGATGGAACACTGAAATTGCGTCGCGATCCAATACATCGTACTCCAGCCGACTTGTCTGCAAGGGTCTATTGCTGCCCGGGGCACCATATGATCGTTCTCCTGTGAATCTAGATTTTCGAATCCGACGCAAAACTGATTGTTAATTGAACGTTCAGGCCTTCCTAATGACGATGGAACACTTTAATTGCGTCGAGATTCAATACATCGGCATTCAGCCGACTTGTCTTCAGGGTTCTATTGCTGCCTCGGGCACCATATAGTTGTTCTCCTGTGAGTCTTGATTTTCGAATCCGACGCAAAACTGATAGTTAATTGTAACGTTCAGGGCCTCCTAATGACGATGGAACACTCAAATTGCGTCGAGGTTCAATACATCGTCCACCAGAGTACTGGTCTCCAAGGGGATATTGCTGCTTCGGGTTCCATATGGTCTGTCTCCTGTGAGTCTAGATTTTGGAATCCGACGCAAAAGTCATTGTTATTTGTACCGCTCAGGGCCTCCTAATGACGATGTAACACTCAAATTGCGTCGAGATTCAATACAACGTCTTTCAGTCGACGTTTCTCCAAGGGTAGCCTCAGGCAACTTATGGTCGTTCTCTTGTGAGTCTAGATTTTCGAATCCGACGCAAAACTGATTGTTAATAGTAACGTTCAGGGCCTCCTATTGACGATGGAACACTCAAATTGCGACGAGATTCAATACATCGTCCTCCAGCCGACCTGTCTCCATGAGGCTGCCTCCGGCACCTTATGGTCGATCTCCAATGAGTCTAGATTTTCGAATCCGACGGCAAAATGATAGTGAATTGTATCGTTCAGGGCCTCCTAATGACAATGGAACATTCAAATTGCGTCGAAATTCAATACATCGGACTCCAGTCGACTTGTCTCCAAGGCGACATTGCTGCCTCGGGCACCATATGGTCCGTCTCCTGTGAGTCTAGATTTTCGATTCCGATGCGAAACTGATAGTTAATTGTAACGTTCAGGGCCTCCTAATGACGATGGAACACTCAAATTGCGCCGAGATTCAATACATCGTCTTTCAGCCGACTTGTCTTCAAGGTTCTATTGCTGCCACGGGCACCTTATGGTTGTTCTCCTGTGAGTCTCGATTTTCGAATCCAACGTAAAACTCGTAGTTAATTGTAACGTTCAGGGCCTCCTAATGACGATGGAACACTTAAATTGCGTCGAGATTCAATACATCGGCCTCTAGCCGACTTGTCTCCAAGGGTCTATTGCTGCCTCGGGCACCTTATGGTCGTTCTCATGTGAGTCTAGATCTTCGAATCCGACGCATAACTGATAGTTAATTGAAACGTTCAGCGCCTCCTAATGACGATGGTGCTCTCAAATTGGTTCGAGATTCAATACATGGTCCTCCTGCCGACTTGTCTCCAAGTGGATATTGCTGCCTCGGGCACCTTATGGTTAATCTCCTGTGAGTCAAGATTTTCGAAAGCGACGCATAACTGATAGTTAATTGTAACGTTCAGGGCATCCTAATGACGATGGAACACTCAAATTGCGTCGAGATTCAATACATCGTCCTCCAGCCGACTTGTCTCCAAGGTGATTTCGCTGCCTCGGATACAACATGGTCCGTCTCCGGTGTACATTTTCGAATCCGACGCGAAACTGATTGTAAATTGTAATGTTCAGCGCCTTCTAATGACGTTGGAACACTCAAATTGCGTCAAGATTCAATACATCGTCCTCCAGGCGACTTGTCTCCAACAGGATTTTGCTGCTTCGGGTACAATATGTTCCACCTCCTGTGAGTCTAGATTTTTGAATCCGACGGAAACTGATAGTTAATTGTAACGTTCAGGGCCTCCTAATGGCGATGGATCATTTTAATTGCGTTGAGAGTCAATACATCGTCCTCCAGCCGACTTGTCTCCAACAGGATATTGCTGCCTCGGGCACAATATGGTCCGTCTCCTGTGAGTCTAGATTTTTGAATCCGACGCGGAACCGATAGTTAATTGTTACGTTCAGGGCCTCCTAATGACGATGGAACATTCAAATTGCGTTGAGAGTCAATACATCGTTCTCCAGCCGACTTGTCTACAATGGGATATTGCTGCCTCGTGGTCCTTTCCTGTTAGTCTAGATTTTCGAATCTTACGCGAAACTGATAATTGTAGCGTTCAGGGCCTCCTAATGACGGTGGAACACTCTAATTTCGTCGAGATTCAATACATCGGCCTCCAGCCGACTTTTCTCGAAGCGTAGCCTCAGGCACCTTATGGTCGTTCTTCTGTGAGTCTAGATTTTCGAATACGACACAAAATTGATTGTTAATTGTAACGTTCAGGGCCTCCTATTGACGATGGAACACTCAAATTGCGTCGAGATTCAATACATCGTCCTCCAGCCGACCTGTCTCCATGAGGCTGCCTCCGGCACCTTATGGTCGATCTCCAGTGAGTCTAGATTTTCGAATCCGACGGCAAAATGATAGTGAATTGTAACGTTCAGGGCCTCCTAATGACAATGGAACATTCAAATTGCGTCGAAATTCAATACATCGGACTCCAGCCGACTTGTCTCCAAGGCGACATTGCTGCCTCGGGCACCATATGGTCCGCCTCCTGTGAGTCTAGATTTTCGATTCCGATGCGAAACTGATAGTTAATTGTAACGTTCAGGGCCTCCTAATGACGATGGTGCTCTCAAATTGGTTCGAGATTCAATACATCGTCCTCCAGCTGACTTGTCTCCTAGGGGATATTGCTGCCTTGGCCACCATACGGTCCTTCTCCTGTGAGTCTAGATTTTCGAATCCGACGAAAAACTGATAGCTAATTGTAACGTTCAGCGCCTCCTAATGACGATGGAACACTTAAATTGTGTCGAGGTTCAATATCTCGTCCTCCAGCCGACTTGTCTCCAAGGGGATATTGCTGTCTCGGGCACCAAATGATCCTTCTCCTTTGAGTCTAGATGTTCGAATCCGACGCATAACTGATAGTTAATTGTAACGCTCAGCGCCTCCTAATGACGTTGGAACACTCAAATTGCGTCGAGATTCAATACATCGTCCTCCAGCCGACTTGTCTCCAAGGGGATATTGCTGCCTCGGGCACCATATGGTCCGTCTCCTGTGATTCTAGCTTTTCGAATCCGACGCGAAACTGATAGTTAATTGTAACGTTCAGGACCATTAATGACGATGGAACACTCAAATTGCGTTGAGATTCAATACATCGTCCTTCAGCCGACATGTCTCCAAGAGTCTACTGCTGCCTCGGACACCTTATGGTCGTTCTCCTGTGAGTCTAGATTTTCGAATTCGACGCAAAACTGATGGTTAATTGTAACGTTCAGGGCCTCCTAATGACGATGGAACACTCAAATTGCGTCGAGATTCATTACATCGGCCTCGAGACGACTTGTCTCCAAGGGTCTATTGCTGTCTCGGGCTGCTTATGGTCGCTCTCCTGTGAGTCTAGATTTTCGAATTCGACGCAAAACAGATAGTTAATTGTAACGTTCACGGCCTCATATTGACGAACGAACACTCAAACTGCGTCGAGATTCACTACATCGTCCTCGAGCCGACTTGTCTCCAAGGGGATATTGCTGCCTCGGGCACCTTATGGTCGTTCTCCTGTGAGTCCAGATTTTCAAATCCGACGCATAACTGATAGTTAATTGTAACGTTCAGGGCCTCCTAATGTCGATAGAACACTCAAAATGCGTCGAGATTCATTACATAGTCCTCCAGCCGACTTGTCTCCATTAGCATATTGCTGCTGTAAAGGATGAGCCAGACAATAAGGGATTTTACTTTATTATATGAGCCTCCAACCGGTAACTTCATTACTCCATTACGGCCAAGCCACGGCCGGCAGTGTTAGCTGCCTGTAAATTCTTTCGTCCCACGGTCTAGTAACAGGAAGTCAGCACCGATGAAGGGCACCTTGTTCACGCGCCTCTCTCATGTGCTGACGAGGTAACGCCGCCCCAGGCGTCGCTTAGCCGGCAACGCTCTGGAAAGTTCCATGCCGCCCGCACGGTTTGCTCGGTCCTGACCAATCAGGGTGGAGGAAGCCGCGTGGTGCGTCGAACATACCCGGCCGCCCGTCGCCGGGCCCGCTCTCTTGTATTCTTGCTCACCCGCGAGTCGGATGCGCGCCCTGTAGCTTTGAACATCTCCCGCTTCTCCCGGTGCTGCGGCACTGTGGACTTAGTTTTGGCAGACAACAACTTTCGGTAGCTTCGCGAACAATGTTCGCCAAATTGTAAGCTCTGGCTCACCCTCACCTCCCTAGGCCTATGTAGCCCCTTTCATCATGCTTTAGCCAATAAATGGCCTTTCTCTAAAAATTACACTATTATTCCATAACGCCCACCGCCTGCCCATACCCGCCATCCTGTACAATTGGTGTCAGAAGTTTGGATACGTTCCCGTAGTGACTTTGTCACTACACAAAATTTTTCCCGGCGAGACGCCGTGAACTTCGCGCATGGAATGCGCCAACCGGTTGCCACGTTTGCTCCACGTGGGCCGTGGCTGCTCCACTAAACACGCACAGGGCGCGTGCTGCAGCGAGGCAGCCCACGCTAGTCAGCCACGTGAGCCGGACGCCGCCGCGGTGCCCGCTGCCTGAGTTCGAGGGGCCTGCGCTGCGCTGCCCGACCGGCCGGGCCGCCGTCATCCGCCGCCGTCATCCGCCACGCCGCCGCCGCCCGCCGCTGTCACCGACGCGCCAGGGGCTGCCGCCATCGCCGACCGGCCGAGCCAGCGCCGTCCGCCGCCAACAAATCTGCCGCCGCCCGAGGGTCCGGACACCGCCGCCGCCGCAGTCACTGCACCGCGCCGTCGCCATCACCATGTAAGTCGCCGCGATGCTTACAACTATAGCTTCGACGATCTTCCGCCGCTGGATTGAGAATCTTTGTGGCCGTCCTTTTTTTGTAACAATCATTACTTTCTTCTGGTCACTAGCGTCCCATAAAATTGTAAACATGCCGATGGGAACACGAGCGACGGAACGGGATACCACCGTAGAGGCACCTGCCTCGCAAGACCCACTCGAGGCCATAAATGCACAAATGCGCCAGTTATTCGCACAAAATCAGGAGCTACTTGAGCAAAACCGCGTCTTGAAACAGACGCTGGAAGCTAGTGCGCGAACTTCCATACCTGTGGCTAGCTCCACCCCTGTAACAAATGCTCAAACAGAGGCAACTAACACTAATTCTGTCTCTAATACAAACGCCACAATTTCTGCTAACATGGCGACTGTAAGCAATTTTCCTGCGGCTGATTTCATTCCCACCTTTTCTGGGAAGTCCCACGAAAATGTAGCTATGTTCTTACAAAATATTCGTGATGTGGGTCGCACGTGTGCCTGGCCGGATGATCTATTGGTCAATGTAGCCAGACTCAAGTTGACAGGGGAAGCCCGAATGTTCATAGAAATGGTGGATGAATTGCGTGACACGCACGAATTTGAAGTATTGGCCCGCGGATTGACTACGCGTTATTCCGATACCAGAGGTACCGCATATTACAGAGATCAATTATCAACCCTTAGGCAGAAGCCTAATGAGGATTTTGATGCCTTTGCAGATCGCATACGAGCAGTGTCTTGTCGTACCTACAAGCTAGGTGGAAATGCCAGTGAAAACAGAATTTTGCGCTCAGAAGCCGAAGCGCGTGCAATTGATGCATTTGTTCGCGGTATTGACCCCCGCATCGGAGGAGAAGTCAAAGCTGCCTCCCCCACTTCTCTGTTTGAAGCTGTTCGTTTGGCAATGCTTCGCGAAGAGGTGTTGCGTTTTTGCGCTGCCGCCCCGCGCCCATCGGACCCAGTACCGGTCCCAGCAAAAGAAGTATTTTGTCAGCGTTGTGGGAAGCCCAACCATACGGAAATGCGCTGTCGCGCGCCGTATTGCACTATTTGTCAGACAGTAGGTCATGCTAATAATGTTTGCTCCACAAAGTCACCATTTTCAAATCAGATGCGCGGCCACCGCCGCAACGCGGGGTCGAATCAGGGAAACGCTTGGGGGGCAGGTTCCGCCACCCACCCGCGCCCCCGACAAAAATAATACACCCGGTTAGGACCGAAAAATGTAAAGAGGTGGAACACGTTAGTCTATTTGGCGTACTCGGGAACAAATCAGTTAGAATTTTAGTTGATACTGGTGCTCAAGTTAGTGTATTGTTTGTGGAGAAAAATGATAGAAGGGTGTTACAGCCACCCCGGTACCATATCAGTGGCCTTGGAGAGGAAGTAATTGTCCCTGCAGGTTCGTGTGTAGTGAACCTGCAAATCGACGAGGGTAAATACAGTCAGATGATGGAGGTAGTAAGGCTAAAGAAGGGTGAATTTGACATCATACTAGGGAATGACTTCCTGCACCGTTATCAGGGGATAGTGGACTATCGAACGCGAACTGTGCAGTTCGGCGAAGCAAATCACCGATTTGGCAGTGCGCACCCCCGTCAGACGCGAGGGAGCTGCGAAAGGCGCCGTTCACAGTCTCCCATAAAACCGCAGATGTGGGCGATAAAAACCACTGACCCTGTGAGGATAAAAGGCGGAAGTGGAAAGATTCTCTGGATAGATGTCAAAAATCAAGAACAGCCTAATACAGACATTCTGGTTGACCCGCTCACCCACAATGATGTTTTAGATCGTCAGTCAGTACATATAAAGAGAAGTATCTGCCGAGCGGAGAGGAGACAGAAGGGTTTTGCGATACCAGTAAGTATAGATAATTTTGGTGTAGAAGATGTTGTGATACCGAATGGTACTATTGTTGCCAGTGGTCAGGAAATCTTTGAGGAAATAAGAGGAGCTGAGAAGCAACGAAATAAAGATAAGAAAGGCAGGAAAGGAAAGAAATGTTCAGTTAGAGAAGTGCGATATGTCGCGTCGACGATAAGGAGTCAGTTAGCAGAGAAGTTAGGTCATTTAAATAGTGAGGAGAAAAGGATGTCGCAGCCCGTATTAGAGGAATTTTCGTGGTTGTTTGAAGAGAGGCAGTTTCTACCGGCTACGGATTTGGTTCAGCACGAAATTCCGACCGGAGAAACCGGGCCTATCGCGCCATTAGTTCCACCCAAAAAAGCAAGAAAGAAGGTAATACAACCGCCTAGACAGCAACGTAGATATGCTCTAAGGTCAAACCCCCATGATTTGCGTTCCAGAGAGTAGATCTGAGATGGTATGTAAACAGTTGGCAAAGTCCTGCATGCAGCAAGAGAATTAATTGACGGAAAACACCGTAGTTACTATACATTTAATTAAATTGTGCATGTTAGTTATAAGTAGACATAAGAATTGGCAACTGTTGGTAACTGGTAATAGAATTTATGACGTCACATGTTAATGGAAGTGACTGAAGTTATGTAATCATTTTGTCTTGTCATTTAACGTCTCTAGTAATGTTATCGTAGCAGTCGAGAATTAAAACCACAAACATTCTTTAATCATGGAATTAAGGGGAAAGTTGTCCTTGTCAAAAGAACACGTAGAGAAAGAATCAGTTAATCTTGTATATTTCAAAGAGATTCACATTTCACTTGTTAATTTAGTGAATAGTGCACGAACACAGGTATTAAAGCTTTACCATAAAAACATGATACTAATACGCGTTCGTAACTGCCAGTAGATCAGTGACTACATGCAGCCGTCTACCTGTACTTTGAAAGACGCCCTATTACATGTATGTTTTGCAAAATGATCACACAACGATAATAACAAGAATAAATACGTCCAAGTTAAACAACAAATAGGCTACTCTAAAGTAAAAGGAGTCTTCCTGAAGTGCTATTTTATTGTTTTCATGATGCGATGTTGAACAGACAACGAGGTAAGTTTTTTTGGTACCACGTATTTCTGTATATTAAATGCCACGGAAGGAGTGCGTAAGTACCTCCACTGTGGTCTACAGCTGTTCACATGCGCCGAGTCCCGCCCCTCCCTGTCAGCTGGCGACGCGGCCCCCTCCCCTCCCCATCCACCGGCCTGCCGAGAGAGCGGCCATTGCAGTTCCCCCTTTCCCCACCCAACGCCTCTGTCCTTGGTGCGTGCAGCATCTGCACCTCTTCCCTCGCCCCTCCTCACCGCCCAACCATCGCCCTGCAGGCCACGTGCCTCAGCCACGCTACACATTCGTATATTCGTACGTTGCAGTTTAAACAGCAAACCTAAAGGGATGGTTATAAAAATAAAATCACCAGCTTAATATTGCCCTACAGATTTTATTAGTCTTATCTAAAGACGGGAATCTATGTGTATTGTCTATTTGAATTTTCAGTATGGAACAAAAATCGTAAGAGAGAACTTTTTCCTGGTACGCATTGTGGAAACTATCAGGATTAGAAAACATTGGAATTTCAGATCGATCTCCGGCTATGTTGTATTACCACCACGGTTAATAAACGGATCTATATGGTGTCAAGGAAGCCGGCACTTGCCGCTGTATCCGTCCTGTAAACGACCGCTGTGTGGGGAACGCGTTAGCCAAGGAGTTGGGTTTGGAATGCCATTGCAAAATATAGTTTATATAGAAGTCTAACACCTGCCATTTACCTAAATTTTGAAGAACAGAGTGTTTAAGTAAAATAGTTGTAACCCGATAGTTTTGTGACCTCTAACGATTGAAGTTATTAGAGTCCCTTAGAAAAGAACATCCTCCATTCATAACTGTCGTGAACAACAAAAGATAACTCTGGAAGGAAATTTTGTGACTGTACCGAGAGACAAACTCCATGCGTAGTAAGAGGACGGACCCAGCGTGAACGCCAGTTCTGCCGCCCAGCCAGTGAAACCGGACGCAGCCGTACTGTCAGCTGTGCTGTCAGCAACTTACAATCTCACGAGCGCGACGCGTGTCGCACCTTAGCACCTCAAGCTGCACTGAATCTTAACACAGAAATTCTTAACCGTGATATAACGAACCCTTTGAATAACCTTGCGCACATTTTCAGTAGTAAGGAACATACTTTGCTCCCTACACACTCTTTATATGACAACTGAACTCTAATTTTATTAAAAACCAAAGCACCGACAGGTAAGTCATATCGACATCTTCGAGATGCAACCAGCTTCGTCGAGCCGCCAATATTGATTATATGGAAGCAGGTAAGTGAGAGAATGAACAAAAGGAACAACCAATACACACCGGAACGACTGGTTGGGTGACTGATGATCGTCAATATTTGCAAATACAAATCAACACAGGAAACGGTTTATCACACGTTTAATAATTATTGGTCTGTCCATTGAAGGAGACATAAAATCATTTTTCATCAGAATCTTGTTACAGGAAGTATTAACGTGACATTACACTATTCCACAGCATTACACATAACATTGCCATGACTTAACGACAGTTTTCTTCTAGGTAAAAGTACCAAAGACTATTAGTTGGTATGAAGACACAAACGAGAGCATAAAGGAATACCAAGGGATGCTTACATTCATTTTGCTACGAAATGTAACTGGAGAGTAAGGAAGTTTTGTTTGAAGGAAATAATATTTTAAACTTTTGCTTTTGTTACGGCTTTGCCACCGCTTATATCACTATGACGAGTTGCCAATTACTTATGTCAAATTGCTTGTGCCTAATTGATTACGTCCAATTACTTATGTCTAATTACTTGTGTCCAATTACTTAAGTCCATGTATTATCTTATTGTTGTTCATTTTGACTGTTTTATTACTAACTATTTAGAGAATTTTGCTAAAGTTTTGCCAGCACCAGTAATTTAGTATTTGTATCCGCCTAGTGTTTCCATGTGTCGCTGTGTTACTATACTGATGAGGATAATAATTTTGTAGGATTTCAAGCATGCTAGAGTAAGTTCCCGAGTACTGCCAATTATCTGGTTAATAATAATGATGTCTTAGGTGATAAATTGTTTTAGAAGAGTAGTTTAGGATGTAACCATGCTTTATTTTGATTTGTATTTGAATGTTTATCTGGAGGGACATACCACATGCCTACCCCCGTGATAGATAACGTAAACAGAGTGAATCACACCCACAGAACGAGCAAGGTTTGGCTATATACCTAGTCTGTTGGATGAACAAGAGAACCACACCCGCAAGGGCACGTACCTTACGTGACGCGGCTGGCTCCCGCGCGGTCCCTTAGCTGTCTGTGTCGTTCCTTCACTTTTCCGTTTCGCGGCATAGTCCGTTCTACCCACTTTGATCTGTCAACTTTCAACAGACACAAAACTATTCAGCCCAGACTTTGATCTTCCATCTCGGAGAAGAGTTCACGAGAACAGTGTTCCGTGCTCTCTGACGACAGCTGATCAGGCAACGTCAGACGCGAACCGCGTCTAGCCCGCAGCTAAACGCCAGTAAGCGGAAATCTCTGTTCAAAACCTTGAGCCTTCTTTGTTTTCCCGTTGTATTTTCCGAAGGAATACCGACTATTGAAGTAGTAGCATTTAACTGTATGACGTGTCCCAGGACACTGCGATACAACCAAGGATAGACGGAGTTTTAAGCAACCAGCTGGGCCCGAGAAGGCCAGCACTACGGAGTTACAAGGACAGCGAATTTGGTCGCAAAGTAAAGTTAGTCGCCAGATGTTGAGAGGATAAAGACGGTGAATTTTGTCGCACAGTAAAGTTTTGTTTTAAGTGAGAGCAGTCGTGTTTTAGGAAGAAGTAAGTAGCAGCTATCTTGGAGTCGCAGAATTGTCATTTACACAGTTAAGTAGGCGATAACGTCGTGTGAACGATGCGCCGTGCACTATACCTTCATAAAGGGAAAGTCCTTCAGAAATTACGCTCAAATTAGTCTTTTCTAATCCAATTCCTTATACTCTCTGTGTCCACTATGGACATCGTCGAGTTTTGTTTCTCTCCTTTCGTTAGCAACAGCGTTGACATCCTACGACACAATCTATGTCCCACCTGCA
Organism: Schistocerca americana; assembly: GCF_021461395.2. NCBI lineage: Eukaryota > Metazoa > Arthropoda > Insecta > Orthoptera > Acrididae > Schistocerca > Schistocerca americana. Next base: position 4,386,361 of record NC_060130.1, on the reverse strand, counting down.
CCAAACTGGTGTCACTTTTCTTCGTCACTCTCACTTAACGGCGTGCAGCAAATATATTGAGTGACGAGAAAATTCTTCTCAAAATGTGAATGTTATTACACGTAGAGGGTCAGCCCAAAGAGGCACTTAACTTTCTTTGTTTATCGATATGGAATATGCAGTAAATTTAATATGATATTTATGTACTTCGCTTTTATATTTTCATGTTTTTATAATAATTATGTTTGGGCTAAAATGGATTTCATAGGAACTTGGTTACGAACCAACTTACTAATGCACAATGTAATTTTAAACAGAACCCACTGTAACAGCTCATCTAGCTTTATGTCACGCGTAATCCCACTTCTATTTTGTTGCATTTGACAGTCGTAGACCCCTCAGCTGCCGCGTGCAGCCTCGACGCCGCGCTGGCCTTGGAAATTATCTGCCGCGCGCCTTTCTGACTTGGCGCGAGATTCGGCCTTGCAGTCAGCTGCCACTCTGACGTAGCCTCCGCGCAGATCTTTAGCAAACGGTTCCTGTTGGAACACCACTAATAACCTTTCATGCCACTACGGCTTACTTAGTATTCACACCCATTTAATTATGCTTTTATACCTGAAAACTCATTCATGATTCTCTTGTCAGCTAACGTTCAAGTTTTACCTAAAAAATCAAATAATCACATTCTAACGTCAATTGATGATTTGCTAAAACATGAAAAAGGACAAATTTCTTACGTTCGCCTGTTGGCACTTAAATGAATGGCAAACAGCCACAAACTAAACTCAACAATAAAGAGAAAACAAGAACCTATCAGGCATGTGCCCTCCCTTAGTTTTAAGAGTGAAACTGAGATATCAGTTAATGTGGAAAAACTAGCGTAGTGTAGTGAAGTGTTTCCTTAGTAATAACTCCCTTTTCAACTGTGTTTTGAAACGTGTGAATCTCCCCTCATACTCCCCCTGCGCTGAGTTCCAGTGCACGGACCTGGCCACGGCCACGCCCCCTTCCCGCCGACAGCCTGCGCGCTGCCCGCTGAGGACAACACCCCACGCCGCCTCGCGTCTGTCGCCCTCGCCGTGACTCATCAGTGGTGATGTGTTTAAATTTTCAACTTATTCAAACAAAAGCAAAAAAAAAGACATTTTTACCTCATCTTAGCAACAAGAACACTTAGCATGTTTACCTAATTCACACTTATGTTTTGTTCTAATTTTGTTTTGATATTCAATGATATTTTATGATGTTCTGACGTTTTACAATGTTTTGATGTTTTATGACGATTCAGGTATACACACAATATTGTTGATGTAAGTCCCCTTGCGACCCTTAGGAGGTCATTAGAGTCTCTATACCCTCCCATAGATTAAGACCCCTGCCGTCTTCCGTGAGAGCCAATGTTCACTTTCTTTTGCAAGATAAATTTAAATTTGTTTACATTCAAATAATAATTGCATTGAGCGAATTCACATACGTTCTCCGCTCCCACGGAAGGGGGAGGAATGTAAAGGATGAGCCAGACAATAAGGGATTTTACTTTATTATATGAGCCTCCAACCGGTAACTTCATTACTCCATTACGGCCAAGCCACGGCCGGCAGTGTTAGCTGCCTGTAAATTCTTTCGTCCCACGGTCTAGTAACAGGAAGTCAGCACCGATGAAGGGCACCTTGTTCACGCGCCTCTCTCATGTGCTGACGAGGTAACGCCGCCCCAGGCGTCGCTTAGCCGGCAACGCTCTGGAAAGTTCCATGCCGCCCGCACGGTTTGCTCGGTCCTGACCAATCAGGGTGGAGGAAGCCGCGTGGTGCGTCGAACATACCCGGCCGCCCGTCGCCGGGCCCGCTCTCTTGTATTCTTGCTCACCCGCGAGTCGGATGCGCGCCCTGTAGCTTTGAACATCTCCCGCTTCTCCCGGTGCTGCGGCACTGTGGACTTAGTTTTGGCAGACAACAACTTTCGGTAGCTTCGCGAACAATGTTCGCCAAATTGTAAGCTCTGGCTCACCCTCACCTCCCTAGGCCTATGTAGCCCCTTTCATCATGCTTTAGCCAATAAATGGCCTTTCTCTAAAAATTACACTATTATTCCATAACGCCCACCGCCTGCCCATACCCGCCATCCTGTACACTGCCTCTGGCTCCTTATGGTCGCTCTCTTGTGAGATTAGATTTTCGAGTCCGACGCGAAACTGATTGTTAATTGTAACGTTCAGGGCATCCTAATGACGATGGAACAGTCAAATTGCGTCGAGATTCAATACATCGGCATTCAGCCGATTTGTCTCCAAGTGTCTATTGCTGCCTGGGGCACCTTATGGTCATTCCCCTGTGAGTCTAGATATTAGAATCCGACGCAAAACTGATAGTTAATTGTAATGTTCAGGGCCTCCTAATGATGATGGAACACTCAAATTGCGTTGAGAGTCAATACATCGTCCTCCAGCCGACTTGTCTACAAGGGGAAATTGCTGCCTCGGGCACCATGTGGTCCGTCCCTTGTGAGTCTAGATTTTCGAATCTGACGCGAAACTGATAGTTAATTGTAATGTTCAGGGCCTCCCAATAACGTTGGAACACTCAAATTGCGTCGACATTCTATACATCGGCCTCCAGCCGACTTGTCTCCAAGGGTCTATTGCTGCCTGGGGCATCTTATGGTCATTCCCCTGTGAGTCTAGATTTTAGAATCCGACGCTAAACTGATAGTTAATTGTAATGTTCAGGGCCTCCTAATGACGATGGAACACTCAAATTGCGTTGAGAGTCCATACATCGTCCTCCAGCCGACTTGTCTACAAGGGGAAATTGCTGCCTCGGGCTCCATGTGGTCCCTCTCTTGTGAGTCTAGATTTTCGAATCTGACGCGAAACTGATAGTTAATTAAAACGTTCAGGGCCTCCTAATGACGATGGAACACTCAAATTGCGTCGAAATTCAATACATCGGCCTCCAGCCGACTTGTCTCCAAGGGTCTCTTGCTGCCTCGGGCACCCTGTGGTCGTTCTCGTGTGAGTCTAGATTTTCGAAACCGACACATTACTGATAGTTAAAAGTAAAGTTCAAGGCGTCCTAATGACGTTGGAGTACTCAAATTGCGTCGAGATTCAATACATCGTCCTCCAGCTGACTTGTCTCCAAGGGTCTATTGCTGCCTCGGGCACCTTATGGTCGTTCTCCTGTGAGTATAGATTTTCGAATCCGACGCATAACTGATAGTTAATTGTAACGCTCAGCGCCTCCTAATGACGTTGGAACACTCAAATTTTGTCGAAATCAATACATCGTCCTCCAGCCGACATGTCTCCAAGGGGATATTGCCGCCTCGGGCACCATATGGTCCGTCTCCTGTGATTCAAGATTTTCGAATCCGACGCAGAACTGATAGTTAATTGTGACGTTCAGGGCCTCCTACTGACGATCGAACACTCAAATTGGGTTGAGATTCAGTACATCGTCCTCCAGCCGACTTGTCTCCATAGGGATATTACTGCCTCGGGCTCCTTATGGTCGCTTTCCTGTGAGACTAGTTTTTCGAGTCCGACGCGAAACTGATTGTTAATTGTAACGTTCTGGGCTTCCTAATGACGATGGACCACTCAAATTGGGTCGAGATTCAATACATCGGCATTCAGCCGATTTGTCTCCAAGGGTCTATTGCTGCCTCGGGCTCCTTATGCTCATTCCCCTGTGAGTCTAGATTTTAGAATCCGACGCGAAACTGATAGTTAATTGTAACGTTCAGGGCCTCCTAAAGACGATGGAACACTGAAACTGCGTCGAGATTCAACACTTCGTCCTTCAGCCGACTTGTCTCCAAGTGTCTATTGCTGCCTCGGGCTCCTTATGTTCGTTCTCCTGTGAGTCTAGATTTTCGAACGCGACGCAAAACCGATAGTTAATTGTAACGTTCAGGGCCACCTAATGACGATGGAACACTCAAATTGCGTCGAGATTCAATACATCAGCCTCGAGCCGACTTGTCTCCAAGGGTCTATTGCTGCCTCGGGCAGCTTATGGTCCGTCTCCTGTGGGTCTAGATTTTTGAATCCGACGCGAAACTGAAAGTTAATTGTAACGTTCAGGGCCTCCTAAAGACGATGGAACACTCAAATTGCTTCGAGATTCAATACATCGCCCTCCAGCCAACTTGTATCCTGGGGGATATTGATGTCTCGGACACCATATGATCCTTCTCTTGTGAGTAGATTTTCGAATCCGACGCTAAAATGATAGTTAATTGTAACGTTCAGCGCCTCCTAATGACGATGGAACACTCAAATAGCGTCGAGATTCAATACATAGTCCTCCAGCCGATTTGTCTCCATGGGGATATTGCTGCCTCGGGCTCCTTATGGTCGCCCTCCTGTGACTCTAGATTTTAGAATCCGACGCGAAACTGATTGTTAATTGTAACGTTCAGGGATTCCTAATGACGATGGAACACTCAAATTGCGTCGTGATTCAATACATCGTCCTCCAGCCGACTTGTATCCAAGGGGATATTGTTGTCTCGGGCACCATATGATCCTTCTACTGTGAGTAGATTTTCGAATCCGACGCTAAAATGATAATTAATTAACACGTTCCGCACCTCCTAATGACGATGGAACACTCAAATTGCATCGAGATTCGATACATCGTCCTCCAGCCGACTTGTCTCGATGGGGATATTGCTGCCTCAGGCACCATATGGTCCTTCTCCTGTGAGTCTAGATTTTCGAATCCGACGCGAAACTGATAGTTAATTGTAACGTTCAGGGCCTCCTAATGGCGATGGAACACTCAAATTGCGTCGGGATTCACTACATCGTCCTCCAGCCGACGTGTCTCCAAGGGGATATCGCTGCCTCGGGCACCACATGTTCCGTCTCCGGTGATTCTACGTTTTCGAATTCGACGCAAAACTGATAGTTAATTGTAACGTTCAGTGCGTCCTAATGACGATGGAGCACTCAAATTGCGTCGCAATTCAAAGCATCGTCCTCCAGCGGACTGGTCTCCAAGGGGATATTTCTGACTCGGGCACCTTATGTTCCGTCTTCAGTGAGTCGAGATTTTCGAATCCGACGAAAAGCTGATAGTTAATTGTAACATTCAGGGCCTCATAATGACGATGGAACACTCAAATTGCGTCGCGATCCAATGCATCGTCCTCCTGCCGACTTGTCACCATGGGGATATTGCTGCCTCGGGCTCCTTATGGTCGCTCTCCTGTGAGTCTAGATATTTGAGTCCGACGCAAAACTGATTGTTAATTGTAACGTTCAGGGCTTCCTAATGACGATGGAACACTCAAATTGCGTCGAGATTCAATACATGGGCCTCGAGCCGACTTGTCTCCATGGGGATATTGCTGCTTTTGGCACCTTATGATTCGTCTCCAGTGAGTCTAGATTTTCAAATCCGACGAAAAACTGATTGTTAATTGTAACGTTCATGGCTTCCTAATGACGATGTAACACTGAAATTGCGTCGGGATTCAATACATCGTCCACCAACCGACTTGTCTCCAAAGGGATATTGCTGCCTCGGGCACCATATGGTCCGTCTCCTGTGAGTCTAGATTTTCGAATCCGACGCGAAACTGATTGTTAATTGTAACGTTCAAGGTTTCCTAATGACGATGGAACACTCAAATTGCGTCGAGATTCAATACATCGTCCTCCAGCCGACTTGCCTCCAAGGGGATATTACTGTCTCGGGCACCATGTGATCTTTCTCCTGTGAGTCTAGATTTTAGAATCCGACGCGAAACTGATAGTTAATTGTAACGTTCAGGGCCTCAAAATGATGATGGAACACTCAAATTGCGTCGAGATTCAATACATCGGCGTCCAGCCGACTTGTCTCCAAATGGACATTCTGCCTCGGGCACCTTATGGTCCGTCTCCTGTGAGTCTAGATTTTCGAATCCGACGCAAATATGATAGTTAATTGTAACGTTCAGCGCCTCCTAATGACGATGGAACACTCAAATTGCGTCGAGAGTCAATACATCGGCCTCCAGCCAACTTGTCTCCAAGGGGATATTGCTGCCTCGGGCACCATATGGTCCGTCTCCGGTGAGTCTAGATTTTGGAATCCGACGCGAAACAGACTGTTATTTGTAACGACTAGGGCTTCCAAATGACGATGGAACACTGAAATTGCGTCGAGATTCAATATATCGGCATTCAGCCGATTTGTCTCCAAGGGTCTATTGCTGCCTCGAACACCTTATGGTCGTTCCCCTGTGAGTCTAGATTTTAGAATCCGACGCAAAACGGATAGTTAATTGTAATGTTCAGGGCCTCCCAATGACGATGGAACACTCAAATTGCGTCGAGAGTCAATCCATTGGCCTCCAGCCGACTTGTCTCCAAGGGGATATTCCTGCCTCGGGCACCATATGGTTCGTCTCCTGTAAGTCTAGATTTCGAATCCGACGCAAAAATGATAGTTCATTGTAACGTTCAGCGCCTCATAATGATGCTGGAACACTCAAATTGCGACGAGATTCAATACATCGTCCTTCAGCCGACTTGGCTCCAGGGGTCTATTGCTGCCTCGGGCACCTTATGGTCGTTCTCCTGTGAGTCTAGATTTTCGAATCCGACGCAAAGCTGATAGTTAATTGTAACGTCAGGGCCACCTAATGACGATGGAACACTCAAATTTCGTCGAGATTCAATACATCGCCCTCCAGCCGACTTCTCTCCATGGGGATATTGCTGCCTCGGGCACCTTATGGTCGTTCCCCTGTGAGTCTAGATTTTCGAATCCGACGCAAAACTGATAGTTAATTGTAACGTTTAGGGCCTCCTAATGACGATGGAACACTCAAATTGCGACGAGATTCAATACTTGTGCTTCCAGCCGACTTGTCTCCAAGGGGACATTGTTGCCTCTAGCACCATATGGTCCGTCTCCGGAGAGTCTAGATTTTCGATTCCGATGAGAAGCTGATAGTTAATTGTATCATTCAGGGCGTCCTAATGACGATGGAACACTCAAATTGCGTCGAGATTCAATACATCGGCCTTCAGCCGACTTGGCTCCAGGGGTCTATTGCTGCCTCGGGCACCTTGTGGTCGTTCTCCTGTGAGTCTAGATTTTCGAACCCGACGCAAAACTGATTGTAAGTTTCAGGGCCTCCTAATGTCGATGGAATACTCAAATTGCGTCGAGATTCAATACATCGCCCTCCAGCCGACTTCTCTCCATGGGGATATTGCTGCCTCGGGCACCTCATGGTCGTTCTCCTGTGAGTCTAGATTTTCGAATCCGACGCAAAACTGATAGTTAATTGTAACGTTCAGGGCCTCCTAATGACTATGGAACACTCAAATTGCGTCGAGATTCAATACTTCTGCTTCCAGCCGACTTGTCACCAAGGGGACATTGCTGCCTCGGGCACCATATGGTCCGTCTCCGTTGAGTCTAGATTTTCGATTCCGATGCGAAACTGATAGTTAATTGTAACGTTCAGGGCCTCCTAATGACGACGGAATACTCAAATTGCGTCGAGATTGAATACATCGGCCTCCAGCCGACTTGTCTTCAAATGTCTATTGCTGCCACGGGCACCTTGTGGTCGTTCTCCTGTGAGTCTAGATTTTCGAATCCGACGGAAAAATAATAGTTAATTATAACGTTCAGCGCCTCCTAATGGCGATGGAACACTCAAATTGCGTCGTGAGTCAATACATCGTCCTCCAGCCGACTTGTCTACAAGGGAATATTGCTGCCTCGGGCTCCATGTGGTCCGTCTCCTGTGAGTCTAGATTTTCGAATCCGACGCAAAACTCATAGTTAATTGTATCGTTCAGGGCCTCCTAATGACGATGGGGCACTCAAATGGCGTCGCGATTCAATACATCGTCCTCCAGCGGACTGGTCTCCAAGGGGATATTGCTGCCTCGGGCACCTTATGGTCCGTCTCTAGTGAGTCCACATTTTCGAATCCGAAGAAAAACTGATAGTTAATTGTAACATTCAGGGCCTCCTAATGACGATGGGGCACTCAAATTGCGTCGAGGTTCAATACGTCGTCCTCCAGCCGACTTGCCTCCAAGGGGTATTGCTGCCTCGGGCACCATATGGTCCGTCTCCTGTGAGTCTACATTTTCAAATCCGACGCAAAAATGATAGTTAATTGTAGCGTTCAGCGCCTCCTAATGACGATGGAACACTCAAATTGCGTCGAGAGTCAATACATCGTCCCCCAGCCGACTTGTCTCCAAGGGGGTATTGCTGCCTCGGGCACCTTATAGTCGTTCTCCTGTGAGTCTAGAATGTCGAATCCGACGCATATCTGATAGTTTATTGCAAATTTCAGCGCCTCCTCATGACGATGTTGAACTCAAATTGCGTTGAGATTCAATACATCGGCCTCCAGCCGACTTGGCTCCAAATGTCTATTGCTATCTCAGGCACCTTGTGTTCGTTCTCCTGTGAGTCTAGATTTTCGAATCCGACGCATAACTGATAGTTAATTGTAAAGTTCAGGGCCTCCTAATGTCGATGGAACAATGAAATTGCATCGAGATTCAATACATCGTCCTCCAGCCGACTTGTCTCCAAGGGTCTATTGCTTCCTCGGGCACCATATGGTCGTTCTCCTGTGAGTCTAGATTTTCGAATCCGACGCAAAAATGATAGTTAATTGTAACGTTCAGCGCCTCCTAATGACGGTGGAACTCTCAAATTGCGTCGGAGCCAATATATCGTCCTCCAGCCGACTTGTCTACAAGGGGATATTGCTGCCTCGGGCTCCATGTTGTCCGTGTCCTGTGAGTCTAGATTTTCGAATCCGACGCGAATCTGATAGTTAATTGTAACGCTCAGGGCCTCCTAATGAAGACGGAACACTCAAATTGCATCGAGATTCAATACAACGGTCTCCAGCCGACTTGTCTTAGAGGGTCTATTGCTGCCTCGGGCACCCTAGGGTCGTTCTCCTGTGAGTCTAGATTTACGAATCCGACGCATAACTGATAGTTAATTGCAACGTTCAGCGACTCCTAATGACGATGGAACACTCAAATTGCGTAGAGATTCAATACATCAGCCTCGAGCCGATTTGTCTCCAAATTTCTATTGCTGCCTCGAGCACCTTGTGGTCGTTCTCCTGTGACTCTAGATTTTTCGAATCCGACGCATAACTAATAGTTAATTGTAAAGTTCAGGACATCCTAATGACGATGGAACACTCAAATTGCGTTGAGTTTCAATACATCGTCCTCCAGCCGACTTCTCTCCATGGGGATATTCATGCCCACGGCACCTTATTGACGTTCCCCTGTGAGTCTAGATTTTCGAATCCGACGCGAAACTGATTGTTAATTGTAACGTTCAGGGCTTCCTAATGACGATGGAACACTCAAATTGCGTCGAGATTCAATACATCAGCCGCCAGCCGACTTGTCTTCAAATGTCTATTGCTGCCTCGGGCACCTTGTGGTCGTTCTCCTGTGGGTCTAGATTTTCGAATCCGACGCATAACAGATAGTTAATTGTAAGGGCCTCCTAATGACGATGGGGCACTCAAATGGCGTCGCGATTCAATACATCGTCCTCCAGCCGACTTCTCTCCATGGGGATATTCATGCCTTCGGCACCTTATTGACGTTCCCCTGTGAGTCTAGATTTTCGGATCCGACGCGAAACTGATTGTTATTTGCAACGTTCAGGGCTTCCTAATGACGATGGAACACTCAAATTGCGTCGAGATTCAATACATCAGCCTCCAGCCGACTTGTCTTCAAATGTCTATTGCTGCCTCGGGCTCCATGTGGTCCGTTTCCTGTGAGTCTAGATTTTGGAATTCGACGCGAAACTCATAGTTAATTGTAACGTTCTGGGCCTCCTAATGACGATGGAACACTCAAATTGCGTCGAGATTCAATACATCGGTCAGCAGCCGATTTGTCTCCAATTGTCTATTGCTGCCTCGGGCATCTTATGGTCGTTCTCCTGTGAGTCTAGTTTTTCGAATCCGACGCATGACTGATAGTTAATTGCAACGTTCAGCGCCACCTAATGACGATGGAACACTCAAATTGCGTCGAGAATCAATACATCGGCCTGCAGCCGACTTGTCTCCAAATGTCTATTGCTGCCTCGGCAACTTTTGGTCGTTCTCCTGTGAGTCTAGATTTTCGAATCCGACGCATAACTGATAGTTAATTGTAAAGTTCATGGCATCCTAATGACGATGGAACAATCAAATTGCGTCGAGAATCAATACATCGTCCTGCAGCCGACTTGTCTCCGAGGCTCTATTGCTGCCTCGGGCACCTTTTGTTTGTTCTCCAGTGAGTCTAGATTTTCGAATCCGACGCTTAACTGATAGTTAATTGTAACGCTCAGCGCCTCCTAATGACGATGGAACACTCAAATTGCGTCGGGATTCAATACATCGTCATCCAGCCGACTTGTCTCCAAGGGGATATTGCTGCCCCGGGCACCTTATGGTCAATCTCCTATGAGTCTAGATTTTTGAATCAGACCCCTAACTGATAGTTATTTGCAACGTTCAGCGCCTCGTAATGACGATGGAACACTCAAATTGCTTCGAGAAGCAATACATCGTCATTCAAACCTACTTGTCTCCAAAGGTCTATTGCCCCCTCGGGCATCTTATGTTCGTTCTCCTGTGAGTCTAGATTTTAGAATCCGACGCAAAACTAATAGTTAATTGTAACGTTCAGGGCCTCCTAAAGACGATGGAACACTCAAATTGCGTCGAGATTCAATACATCGTCCTCCAGCCGACTTGTCTCCAAGGGGACATTGCTGCCTCGGGCTCCATGTGGTCCGTCTCCTGTGAGTCTAGATTTTCGAATCCGACGCAAAACTCATAGTTAATTGTATCGTTCAGGGCCTCCTAATGACGATGGGGCACTCAAATGGCGTCGAGATTCAATACATCGTCCTCCAGCGGACTGGTCTCCAAGGGGATATTGCTGCCTCGGGCACCTTATGGTCCGTCTCTAGTGAGTCCACATTCTCGAATCCGAAGAAAAACTGATAGTTAATTGTAACATTCAGGGCCACCTAATGACGATGGGGCACTCAAATTGCGTCGAGGTTCAATACATCGTCCTCCAGCCGACTTGTCTCCAAGGGGTATTGCTGCCTCGGGCACCATATGGTCCGTCTCCTGTGAGTCTACATTTTCGAATCCGATGCAAAAATGATAGTTAATTGTAGCGTTCAGCGCCTCCTAATGACGATGGAACACTCAAATTGCGTCGAGAGTCAATACATCGTCCCCCAGCCGACTTGTCTCCAAGGGGATATTGCTGCCTCGGGCACCTTATGGTCGTTCTCCTGTGAGTCTAGAATGTCGAATCCGACGCATATCTGTTAGTTTATTGCAAATTTCAGCGCCTCCTCATGACGATGTTGAACTCAAATTGCGTCGAGATTCAATACATCGGCCTCCAGCCGACTTGTCTCCAAATGTCTATTGCTACCTCGGGCACCTTGTGGTCGTTCTCCTGTGAGTCTAGATTTGCGAATCCGACGCATAAATGATAGTTAATCGTAAAGTTCAGGGCCTCCTAATGTCGATGGAACACTGAAATTGCATCGAGATTCAATACATCGTCCTCCAGCCGACTTGTCACCAAGGGTCTATTGCTTCATCGGGCACCATATGGTCGTTCTCCTGTGAGTCTAGATTTTCGAATCCGACGCTAAAATGAGTTAATTCTAATGTTCAGCGCCTCCTAATGACGGTGGAACACTCAAATTGCGTCGAGAGCCAATACATCGTACTCAAGCCGACTTGTCTACAAGGGGATATTGCTGCCTCGGGCTCCACGTGGTCCGTGTCCTGTGAGTCTAGATTTTCGAATCCGACGCGAATCTGATAGTTAATTGTAACGCTCAGGGCCTCCTAATGAAGACGGAACACTCAAATTGCGTCGAGATTCAATACAACGGTCTACAACCGACTTGTCTTAGAGGGTCTATTGCTGCCTCGGGCACCTTAGGGTCGTTCTCCTGTCAGTCTAGATTTTCGAATCCGACGCATAACTGATAGTTAATTGCAACGTTCAGCGCCTCCCAATGACGATGGAACACTCAAATTGCGTAGAGATTCAATACATCGGCCTCGAGCCGATTTGTCTCCAAATTTCTATTGCTGCCTCGAGCACATTGTGGTCGATCTCCTGTGAGTCCAGATTTTTCGAATCCGACGCATAACTAATAGTTAATTGTAAAGTTCAGGACCTCCTAATGACGATGGAACACTCAAATTGCGTTGAGTTTCAATACATCGTCCACCAGCCGACTTCTCTCCATGGGGATATTCATGCCTTCGGCACCTTTTTGACGTTCCCCTGTGAGTCTAGATTTTCGAATCCGACGCGCAACTGATTGTTAATTGTAACGTTCAGGGCTTCCTAATGACGATGGAACACTCAAATTGCGTCGAGATTCAATACATCATCATTCAGCCGATTTGTCTCCAAGGGTCTATTGCTGTCACGGGCAGCTTAAGGTCAATCTCCTGTGATTCGAGATTTTCGAATCCGACGCAAAACTGATAGTTAATTGTAACGTTCAGGGCCTCCTAATGACGATGGAACACTCAAATTGCGTCGAGATTCAATACTTCTGCTTCCAGCCGAATGTCTCCAAGGGGACATTGCTGCCTCTAGCACCATATGGTCCATCTCCGGTGAGTCTACATTTTCGATTCCGATGCGAAACTGATAGTTAATTGTAACGTTCAGGACCTCCTAATGACCATGGAACACTCAAATTGCGTCGAGATTCAATACATCGGCCTCCAGCCGACTTGTCTTCAAATGTGTATTGCTGCCTCAGGCACCTTGTGGTCGTTCTCCTGTGAGTCTAGATTTGCGAATCCGACGCATAACTGGTAGTTAATTCTAAAGTTCAGGAGCTCCTAATGACGATGGAACACTCAAACTGCGTTGAGATTCAATACATCGTCCTTCAGCCGACTAGTCTCCAACTTTCTATTGCTGCCTCGGGCACCTTATGGTCGTTCTCCTGTGAGTCTAGATTTTCGAATCCGACGCAAAAATAATAGTTAATTGTAACGTTCAGCGCCTCCTAATGACGATGGAACACTCAAATTGCGACGAGATTCAATCCATCGGCCTCCAGCCGATTTGTCTTCAAATGTCTATTGCTGCCTCGGGCACCTTGTGGTCGTTCTCCTGTGAGTCTAGATTTTGAAATCCGACGCATAAGTGATAGTTAATTGCAACGTTCAGCGCCTCCTAAAGAAGTTGGAACACTCAAATTGCATCGAGATTCAATACATCGTCCTCCAGCCGACTTGTCTACAAGGGGATATTGCTGCCTCGGGCTCCATGTGGTCCGTGTCCTGTGAGTCTACATTTTCGAATCCACGCGAAACAGATTGTTAATAGTAACGTTCAGAGCTTCCTAATGACGATGGAACAAAGAAATAGCGTCGAGATTCAATACCTCGTCATTCAGCCGATTTGTCTCCAAGGGTCTATTGCTGCCTCGGGCACCTTATGGTCGTTCTCCTGTGAGTATAGATTTTCGAATCCAACGCAAAACTGATAGTTAATTGTAACGTTCAGGGCCTCCTAATGACGATGGAACACTCAAATTGCGTCGAGATTCGATACTCCTGCTTCCTGCCGACTTGTCTCCAAGGGGACTTTGCTGCCTCGGGCACCATATGGTCCGTCTCCGGTGAGTCTAGATTTTCGATTCCGATGCGGAACTGATAGTTAATTGTAACGTTCAGGGCCTCCGAATGACAATGGAACACTCAAATTGCGTCGAGATTCAATACATCAGCCTCCAGCCGACTTGTCTTCAAATGTCTATTGCTGCCTCGGGCACCTTGTGGTCGTTCTCCTGTGAGTCTAAATTTTCGAATCCGTCGCATAACAGATAGTTAATTGTAACGTTCAGGGCCTCCTAATGACGATGGGGCACTCAAATGGCGCCGCGATTTAATACATCGTCCTCCAGCGGACTGGTCTCCAAGGGGATATTGCTGCCTCGGGCACTTTAGAGTCCGTCTCCAGTGAGTCTACATTTTCGAATCCGACAAAAAACTGATAGTTAATTGTAACATTCAGGGCCTCCTAATGACGATGGGGCACTCAACCTGCGTCGAGGTTCAATACATCGTCCACCAGCCGACTTGTCTCCAAGGGGTATTGCTGCCTCGGGCACCATGTGTTCATTCTCCTGTGAGTCTAGATTTTCGAATCCGACGCAAAAATGATAGTTAATTGTAACGTTCAGCGCCTCCTAATGACGATGGAACACTCAAATTGCGTCGAGATTCATACATCGGTCTGCAGCCGACTTGTCTCCAATTGTCTATTGCTGCCTCGGCCATCTTATGGTCGTTCTCCTGTGAGTCTAGATTTTCGAATCCGGCGCATGACTGATAGTTAATTGCAACGTTCAGCGCCCCGTAATGACGATGGAACACTCAAATTGCGTCGAGAAACAATACATCGGCCTCCAGCCGACTTGTCTCCAAATGTCTATTGCTGCCTCGGGCAACTTTTGGACGTTCTCCTGTGAGTCTAGATTTTCGAATCCGACGCATAACTGATAGTTAATTGTAAAGTTCAGGGCATCCTAATTACGATGGAACAATCAAATTGCGTCGAGATTCAATACATCGTCCTGCAGCCGACTTGTCTCCAAGGCTCTATTGCTGCCTCGGGCACCTTTTGTTTTTTCTCCAGTGAGTCTAGATTTTCGAATCCGACGCATAACTGATAGTTAATTGTAACGCTCAGCGCCTCCTAATGACGATGGAACACTCAAATTGCGTCGAGATTCAATACATCGTCCTCCAGCCGACTTGTCTGCAAGGGGATATTGCTGCCCCGGGCACCATATGCTCCGTCTCCTGTGACTCTAGAATTTCGATTCCGACGCGATACTGATAGTTAACTGTAACGTACAGGGCCACGTAATGACGATGGAACACTCAAATTGCGTCGAGATTCAATACATCGTCCTTCAGCCGATTTGTTTCCAAATTTCTATTGCTGCCTCGGGCACATTATGGTCGTTCTCCTGTGAGTCTAGATTTTCGAATCCGAAGCAAAACTGATAGTTAATTGTAACGTTCAGGGCCTCCTAATGACAATGGAACACACAAATTGCGTCGAGATTCAATACATGGTCCTCGAGCCGACTTGTCTCCAAGGGTCTATTGCTGCCTCGGGCACCTTATGGACGTTCTCCTGTGAGTCTAGATTTTCGAATCGGACGCAAAACAGATAGTTAATTGTAACGTTCAGGGCCTCGTAATGACGATGGAGCACTCAAATTGCGTCGCGAATCAATACATCGTCTTCCAGCCGATTTGTCTACAGGGTTCTATTGCTGCCTCGGGCACCTTGTGATCGTTCTCCTGTGAGTCTAGATTGTCTAACCCGACGCAAAATTGATAGTTAATTGTAACAATCAGCGCATCCTAAGGACGATGGAACACTCAACTTGCGTCGAGAGTAGATACATCGACCTCCAGCCGATTTGTCTCCATGGGGATATTGCTGCCTCGGGCACCTTATGGTCGTTCCCCTGTGAGTCTAGATTTTTGAATCCGACGCAAAACTGATAGTCAATTGTAACGTTCAGGTCCACATAATGACGATGGAACACTCAAATTGCGACGAGAATCAATACTTCTGCATCCAGCCGACTTGTCTCCAAGGGGACATTGCTGCCTCTAGCACCATATGGTCCGTCTCCGGTGAGTCTAGATTTTCGATTCCGATGCGAAACTGATAGTTAATTGTATCATTCAGGGCCTCCTAATGACGATGGAACACTCAAATTGCGTGGAGATTGAATACAGCGTCCTCCAGCCGACTTGTCTCCAAGGGGATATCGCTGCCTCGGGCACCACATTGTCCGTCTCCGGTGATTCTACATTTTCGAATCCGACGCAAAAATAATAGTTCATTGTAACGTTCAGCGCCTCCTAATGACGATGGAACACCCTAATTGCGTCGAGATTCAATACATCGGCCTCCAGCCGACTTGTCTACAAGGGGATATTGCTAGCTCGGGCTCCATGTGGTCCGTGTCCTGTGGGTCTAGATTTTCGAATTCGACGCGAAACTGATTGTTAATTGTAACGTTCAGGGCTTCCTAATGACGATGGAACACAGAAATAGCATTGAGATTCAATACCTCGTCATTCAGCCGATTTGTCTCCAAGGGTCTATTGCTGCCTCGGGCACCTTATGGTCGTTCTCCTGTGAGTCTACATTTTCGAATCCGACGCAAAAATGATAGTTAATTGTAACGTTCAGCGCCTCCTAATGACGACGAAACAGTCAAATTGCGTCGAGAGTCAATAATACATCCACCTCCGCCGACTTGTATACAAGGGGATATTGCTGCCTCGGGCTCCATGTGGTCCGTGTCCTGTGATTCTAGATTTTGGAATCCGACGCGAAACTGATAGTTAATTGTAACGTTCTGGGCCTCCTAATGACGACGGAACACTCAAATTGCGTCGAGTTTCAATACATCGGTCTGCAGCCGACTTGTCTCCAATTGTCTATTGCTGCCTCGGGCACCTTTTGGTCGTTCTCCTGTGAGTCTAGATTTTCGAATACGACGCATAACTGATAGTTAGTTTTAAAGTTCAGGGCATCCTAATGACGATGGAACACGCAAATTGCATCCAGATTCAATACCTCGTCCTGCAGCCGATTTGTCTCCAAGGCTCTATTGCTGCCTCGGGCACCTTTTGTTCGTTCTCCAGTGAGTCTAGATTATCGAATCCGACGCATAACTGATAGTTAATTGTAACCCTCAGCGCCTCGTAATGACGATGGAACACTCAAATTGCGTCGAGATTCAATGCATCGTCCTCCAGCCGACTTGTCTCCAAGGGGATATTGCTGCTTTGGGCACCATATGCTCCGTCTCCTGTGACTCTAGATTTTAGATTCCGATGCGAAACTGATAGTTAATTGTAACGTTCAGGGCCTCCTAATGACGATGGAACACTCAAATTGCGTCGAGATTCAATACAGCGTCCTTCAGCCGACTTCTCTCCATGGGGATATTACTGCCTCGGGCACCTTATTGTCGTTCTCCTGTGAGTCTAGATTTTCGAATCCGACGCGAAACTGATTGTTAATTGTAACGTTCAGGGCTTCCTAATGACGATGAAACACTCAAATTGCGTCGAGAGTCAATACCTCGTCATTCAGCCGATTTGTCTCCAAGGGTCTATTGCTGCCTCGGGCACCTTATGGTCGTTCCCCTGTAAGTCTAGATTTTAGAATCCGACGCAAACGTGATAGTTAATTGAAATGTTCAGGGCCTCCTAATGACGATGGAACACTCAAATCGCGTCGAGATTCAATACATCGGCCTCCAGCCGACTTGTCTCCAAGGGAACATTGCTGCCTCCGGTGATCCTACACTTTCAATTCCGATGCGAAACTGATAGTTAATTGTAACGTTCTGGGCCTCCTAATGACGATGGAACACTCAAATTGCGTCGAGATTCAATACATCGGTCTGCAGCCGACTTGTCTCCAATTGTCTATTGCTGCCTCGGGCACCTTTTGGTCGTTCTCCTGTGAGTCTAGATTTTCGAATACGACGCATAACTGATAGTTAATTTTAAAGTTCAGGGCATCCTAATGACGATGGAACAATCAAATTGCGTCGAGATTCCATACATCGTCCTGCAGCCGATTTGTCACCAAGGCTCTATTGCTGCCTCGGGCACCTTTTGTTCGTTCTCCAGTGAGTCTAGATTTTCGAATCCGACGAAAAAGTGATAGTTAATATTAACATTCAGGGCCTCCTAATGACGATGGGGCACTCAAATTGCGTCGAGGTTCAATACATCGTCCTCCAGCCGACTTGTCTCCAAGGGGTATTGCTGCTCGGGCACCATATGGTCCGTCTCCTGTGAGTCTACATTTTCGAATACGACGCAAAAATGATAGTTAATTGTAGCGTTCAGCGCCTCCTAATGACGATGGAACACTCAAATTGCGACGAGATTCAATAAATCGGCCTCCAGCCAGTTTGTCTTCAAATGTCTATTGCTGCCTCGGGCACCCTATGGTCGTTCTCCTGTGAGTTTAGATTTTGAAATCCGACGCATAACTGATAGTTAATTGCAACGTTCAGCGCCTCCTAAAGAGGATGGAACACTCAAATTGCGTCGAGAGTCAATACATCGTCCTCCAGCCGACTTGTCTACAAGGGGATATTGCTAGCTCGGGCTCCATGTGGTCCGTGTCCTGTGGGTCTAGATTTTCGAATCCGACGCAAAAATGATAGTTAATTGTAACGATCAGCGCCTCCTAATGGCGATGGAACACTCAAATTGCGTCGAGAGTAGAACCATCGACCTCCAGCCGACTTGTCTACAAGGGGATATTGCTGCCTCAGGCTCCATGTGGTTCGTCTCCTGTGAGTCTAGATTTTCGAATCCGACGCGAAACTGATTGTTAATTGTAACGTTCACGGTTTCCTAATGACGATGGAACACTTAAATTGCGTCGAGATACAACACATCGGCCTCTAGCCGACTTGTCTCCAAGGGGATATTGCTGCCTCGGGCACCATATGGTCCATCTCCTGTGAGTCTAGATTTTCGAATCCGACGCAAAAATGATAGTTAATTGTAACGTTCAGCGCCTCCTAATAACGATGAAACACTCAAATTGCGTTGAGAGTCAATTCATCGACCTCCAGCCGACTTCTCTACAAGGGGATATTGTTGCCTCGGGCTCCATGTGGTCCGTGAGTCTAGATTTTCGAATCCGACGCAAAACAGATTGTTAATTGTAACGTTCAGGACCTCCAAATGACGATGGAACACTCAAATTGCGTCGCGATTCACTACAACGTCCTCCATCCAACTTTTCTCCAAGGGGATATCGCTGCCTCGGGCACCACATTTTCCGTCGCCGGTGATTCCACGTTTTCGAATCCGACGCAAAACTGATGGTTAATTGTAACGTTCAGGGCCTCCTTATGACGATGGAACACTCAAATTACGTCGCGATTCAATACATCGTCCTCCAGCGGACTGGTCTCCAAGGGGATATTGCTGCCTCGTGCACCTTATGGTCCGTCTCCAGTGAGTCTAGATTTTCGAATCCGACGAAAAACTGATAGTTAATTGTAACATTCAGGGCCTCCTAATGACGATGGAACACTCAAATTGCGTCGCGATCCAATACATCGTCCTCCAGCCGACTTAGCTCCAAGGGTCTACTGATGCCTCGGGCACCTTATGATCGTTCTCCTGTGAGTCTAGTTTTTCGAACCCGACGAAAAAATGATAGTAAATTGTTACGTTCAGGGCCTCCTAATGACGATGGAGCACTCAAATTGCGTCGCGATTCAATACATCCTCCTCCAGCGGACTGGTCTCGAAGGGGATATTTCTGCCTCGGGCACCTTATTATCCGTCTCCAGTGAGTCTAGATTTTCGAATCCGTCGAAAAACAGAGTAAATTGTAACATTCAGATCCTCCAAATTACGATGGAACACTCAAATTGCGTCGCGATCCAATACATCGTCCTCCAGCCGACTTGTCTCCATGGGGATATTGCTGCCTCGGGCACCTTATGGTCGTTCCCCTGTGAGTCAATTTTTAGAATCCGGCGCAAAATTGATAGTTAATTGTAATGTTCAGGGCCTCCTAATGACGATGGAACACTCAAATTGCGTCGAGATTCAATACATCGTCCTTCAGCCGACTTGTCTCCAAGAGTCTATTGCTGCCTCAGGCACCTTATGGTCGTTCCCCTGTGAGTCTAGATCATAGAATCCGACGCAAAACTGATAGTTAATTGTAATGTTCAGGGCCTCCTAATGACGATGGAACACTAAAATTGCGTCGAGATTCAATACATCGGCCTCCAGCCGACTTGTCTCCAAGGGGCTATTGCTGCCTCGGGCACCTTATGGTCGTTCCCCTGTGAGTCTATATTTTAGAATTCAGCGCAAAATTGATAGTTAATTGTAATGTTCAGGGCCTCCTAATGACGATGGAACACTCAGATTGCGTCGAGAGTCAATCCATCGGCCTCAAGCCGACTTGTCTCCAAGGGGACATTGCTGTCTCAGGCACCATATGATCCTTCTCCTGTGACTAGATTTTCGAGTCCGACGCTAAAATGATACTTAATTGTAACGTTCAGCGCCTCCTAATGACGATGGAACACTCAAATTGCGTCGAGAGTCAATACATCGTACTCCAGCCGACTTGTCTCCATGGGGATATTGCTGCCACAGGTTCCTTATGGTCGCTCTCCTGTGAGTCTAGATTTTAGAATCCGACGCGAAACTGATTGTTAAATGTTACGTTCAGGGCTTCCTAATGACGATGGAACACTCAAATTGCGTTGAGATTCAATACATCGTCCTTCAGCCGACTTGTCTCCAAGAGTCTATTGCTGCCTCGGGCATCTTATGGTCGTTCCCCTGTGAGTCTAGATCATAGAATCCGACGCAAAACTGACAGTTAATTGTAATGTTCAGGGCCTCCTAATGACGATGGAACACTAAAATTGCGTCGAAATTCAATACATCGGCCTCCAGCCGACTTGTCTCCAAGGGGCTATTGCTGCCTCGGGCACCTTATGGTCGTTCCCCTGTGAGTCTATATTTTAGAATCCAGCGCAAAATTGATAGTTAATTGTAATGTTCAGGGCCTCCTAATGACGATGGAACACTCAAATTGCGTCGAGAGTCAATCCATCGGCCTCAAGCCGACTTGTCTCCAAGGGGACATTGCTGTCTCAGGCACCATATGATCCTTCTCCTGTGACTAGATTTTCGAGTCCGACGCTAAAATGATACTTAATTGTAACGTTCAGCGCCTCCTAATGACGATGGAACACTCAAATTGCGTCGAGAGTCAATACATCGTACTCCAGCCGACTTGTCTCCATGGGGATATTGCTGCCACAGGTTCCTTATGGTCGCTCTCCTGTGAGTCTAGATTTTCGAATCCGACGCAAAACAGATAGTTAATTGTAACGTTCAGGGCCTCCTAATGACGAAGGAACACTAAAATTGCGTTGAGATTCACTACATTGTCTTCCATCCGACTTGACTCCAAGGGGATATTGCTGCCTCGGGCACCATATGGTCCGTCTCCTGTGAGTCTAGATTTTCGAATCCGACGCCAAAATAATAGTTAATTGTAACGATCAGCGCTTCCTAATGGCGATGGAACACTCAAATTGCGTCGAGAGACAATACATCGACCTCCAGCCGACATGTCTACAAGGGGATATTGCTGCCTCGGGCACCATATGGTCCGTCTCCTGTGAGTCTAGATTTTCGAATCCGACGCGAAACTGATAGTTAATTGTAACGTTCAGGGCCTCCTAATGACGATAAAACACTCAAATTGCGTCGAGATTAACTACAACGTCCTCCTTCGGACTTCTCTCCTAGGGGATATCGCTGCCTCGGGCACCACATGGTCCGTCTCCGGTGATTCTACTTTTTCGTATCCGAGGCAAAACTGATAGTTATTGTATCGTTCAGGGTCTCCTAATGACGATGGAACACTCAAATTGCGTCGAGAGTCAATACATCGACCTCCAGCCGACTTCTCTACAAGGGGATATTGCTGCCTCGGGCTCCATGTGGTCCGTCTCCTGTGAGTCTAGATCTTCGAATCCGACGCGAAACTGATTGTTAATTGTAACGTCTAGGGCTTCCAAATGACGATGGAACACTCAAATTGCGCCGAGATTCAATACCTCGTCATTCAGCCGATTTGTCTCCAAGGGTCTATTGCTGCCTCGGGCACCTAATGGTCGTTCCCCTGTGAGTCTAGATTTTCGAATCCGACGGGACACTGATTGTTAATTGTAAATTTCAGGGCCTCCTAATGACGATGGAACACTCAAATTGCGTCGAGATTCACTACATCGTCCTCCAGCCGACTTGTCTCCAAAGGGATATTGCTGCCTCGGTCACCACATGGTCAGTCTCCGGTGATTCTACGTTTTCGAATCCGACGCAAAACTGAAAGTTAATTGTAACGTTCAGGGCCTCCTAATGACGATGGAACACTGAAATTGCGTCGAGATTCAATACATCGTCCTTCAGCCGACTTGTCTCCAAGGGGATATTGCTGCCTCGGGCACCTTATGGTCCGTCTCCTGTGAGTCTAGATTTTCGAATCCGACGCAAAAATGTCAGTTAATTGTAACGTTCAGCGCCTCCTATTGACGATGCAACACTCAAATCGCGTCGAGAGACAATACATCGACCTCCAGCCGAGTGGTCTACAAGGGGATATTGTTGCCTCGGGCTCCATGTGGTCCGTCTCCTGTGAATCTAGATTTTCGAATCCGACGCTAAAATGTTAGTTAATTGTAACTTTCAGCTCCTCCTAATGACGATGGAACACTCAAATTGTGTCGAGATTCAATACGTCGCTTCCAGCCGACTTGTTTCCAAGGGGACATTGCTGCCTCGGGCACCATATGGTCCGTCTCCTGTGAGTCTAGATTTTCGATTCCGATGCGAAACTGATAGTTAAATGTAACGTTCAGGGCCTCCTAATGACTATGGAACACTCAAATTGCGTTTAGATTCAATACATCGTCCTTCAGTCGACTTGTCTCCAAGGGGATATTGCTGCCTCGGGCACCTTATGGGCTGTCTCCTGTGAATCTACATTTTCGAATCCGACGCGAAATTGATAGTTAATTGTAACGTTCAGGGCCTCCTAATGACGAAGGAACACTCAAATTGCGTCGAGATAAACTACAACGTCCTCCTGCGGACTTGTCTCCAAGGGGATATCGCTGCTTCGGACACCACATGGTCCGTCTCCGGTGATTCTACGTTTTCGTATCCGAGGCAAAACTGATAGTTAATTATATCGTTCAGGGCCTCCTAATGACGATGGAACACTCAAATTGCGTCGCGATTCAATACATCGTCCTCCAGCGGACTGATCTCCAAGGGTCTATTGCTGCCACGGGCTCCTTATGATCGTTCTCCTGTGAGTCTAGATTTTCGAACCCGACGCAAAACTCATAGTTAATAGTAACTTTCAGTTCCTCCTAATGTCGATGGAATACTCAAATTGCGTCGAGATTCAATACATCGTCCTCCAGCCGACTTCTCTCCATGGGTATATTGCTGCCTCTTGCACCATATGGTAGTTCTCCTGTGAGTCTAGATTTTCTCATCCGACGCAAAACTGATTTTTAATTGTAACGTTCAGGGTTTCCTAATGATGATGGAACACTGAAATTGCGTCGAGATTCAATACCTCGTCATTCAGCCGATTTGTCTCCAAAGGTCTATTGCTGCCTCGGGCACCTTATGGTCGTTCCCCTGTGAATCTAGATTTTCGAATCCGACGGGAAACTGATTGTAAATTGTAAATTTCAGGGCCTCCTAATGACGATGGAACACTCAAATTGAGTCGAGATTCAATACATCGTCCTTCAGCCGACTTGTCTCCAGGGGTCTATTGCTGCCTCGGGCACCTTGTGGTCGTTCCCCTGTGAGTCTAGATTTTAGAATCCGACGCAAAACTGATAGTTAATTGTAATGTTCAGGGCCTCCTAATGGCGATGGAACACTCAAATTGCGTCGAGAGTCAATACATCGTCCTTCAGCCGACTTGTCTCCAAGGGTCTATTGCTGCCTCGGGCACCTTATGGTCGTTCTCCTCTGAGTCTAGATATTCGAATCCGACGCAAAACTAATAGTTAATTGTAACGTTCAGGGCCTCCTAATGACGATGGAACGCACAACTTGCGTCAAGATTCAATACATCGTCTTTCAGCCGACTTGTACCCAAGGGGATATTGCTGTCTCGGGCACCATATGATCCTTCTCCTGTGGCTAAATTTTCGAATCCGACGCATAAATGATAGTTAATTGTAACGTTCAGCGCCTCCTAATGACGATGGAACACTCAATTTGCATCGCGAGTCAATACATCGTCCTCCAGCCGACTTGTCTCCATGGGGATATTGGTGCCTCGAGTTCCTTATGATCGCTATCCTGTAAGTCTAGATTTTCGAATCCGACGCATAACTGATACTTAATTGTAAAGTTCAGGAGCTGCTAATGACGATGGAACACTCAAATTGCGTGGAGATTCAATACATCGTCCTAAAGCTGACTTGTCTCCAAGGGGATATCGCTGCCTCGGGCACCACATGGTCCGTCTCCGGTGATACTACATTTTCGAATCCGACGCAAAATTCATAGTTAATTGTAACGTTCAGGGCCTCCTAATGACGATCGAACACTCAAATTGTGTCGAGATTCAATACGTCGCTTCCAGCCGACTTGTTTCCAAGGGGACATTGCTGCCTCGGGCACCATATGGTCCGTCTCCTGTGAGTCTAGATTTTCGATTCCGATGCGAAACTGATAGTTAATTGTAACGTTCAGGGCCTCCTAATGACGATGAAACACTCAAATTGCGTCGCGATTCAATACATCGTCCTCCAGCGGACTGGCCTCCAAGGGGATATTGCTGCCTCGGGCACCTTATGGTCCGTCTCCAGTGAGTCTAGATTTTCGAATCCGACGCTAAAATGTTAATTAATTGTAACTTTCAGCGCCTCCTAATGACGATGGAACACTCAAATTGCGTCGAGATTCAATACATCGTCCTAAAGCCGACTTGTCTCCAAGGGGATATCGCTGCCTCGGGCACCACATGGTGTGTCTCCGGTGGTTCTAAATTTTCGAATCCGACGCAAAACTCATAGTTAATTGTAACGTTCAGCGCCTCCTAATGGCGATGGAACACTCAAATTGCGTCGAGAGTCAATACATCGTCCTTCAGCCGACTTGTCTCCAAGGGTCTATTGCTGCCTCGGGCACCTTATGATCGTTCTCCTCTGAGTCTAGATTTTCGAATCCGACGCAAGACTAATAGTTAATTGCAACGTTCAGGGCCTCCTAATGACGATGGAACACACAACTTGCGTCAAGATTCAATACATCGCCTTTCAGCCGACTTGTACCCAAGGGGATATTGCTGTCTCCGGCACCATATGATCCTTCTCCTGTGACTAAATTTACGAATCCGACGCATAAATGATAGTTAATTGTAACGTTCCGCGCTTCTAATGTCGATGGAACACTCAAATTGCATCGAGAGTCAATACATCGTCCTCCAGCCGACTTGTCTCCATGAGGATATTGGTGCCTCGAGTTCCTTATGATCGCTCTGCTGTGACTCTAGATTTTCGAATCCGACGCATAACTGATACTTAATTGTAAGGTTCAGGAGCTGCTAATGACAATGGAACACTCAAATTGCGTGGAGATTCAATACATCGTCCTAAAGCGTACTTGTCTCCAAGGGGATATCGCTGCCTCGGGCACCACATGGTCCGTCTCCGGTGATTCTACATTTTCAAATCCGACGCAAAACTCATAGTTAATTCTAACGTTCAGGGCCTCCTAATGACGATGGAACACTCAAATTGTGTCGAGATTCGATACGTCGCTTACAGCCGACTTGTTTCCAAGGGGACATTGCTGCCTCGGGCACCATATGGTCCGTCTCCTGTGAGTCTAGATTTTCGATTCCGATGCGAAACCGATAGTTAATTGTAACGTTCAGGGCCTCCTAATGACGAAGGAACACTCAAATTGCGTCGAGATTCACTACATCGTCCTCCAGCCGACTTGTCTCCAAAGGGATATTGCTGCCTCGGTCACCACATGGTCAGTCTCCGGTGATTCTACGTTTTCGAATCCGACGCAAAACTGAAAGTTAATTGTAACGTTCAGGGCCTCCTAATGACGATGGAACACTGAAATTGCGTCGAGATTCAATACATCGTCCTTCAGCCGACTTGTCTCCAAGGGGATATTGCTGCCTCGGGCACCTTATGGTCCGTCTCCTGTGAGTCTAGATTTTCGAATCCGACGCAAAAATGTCAGTTAATTGTAACGTTCAGCGCCTCCTATTGACGATGCAACACTCAAATCGCGTCGAGAGACAATACATCGACCTCCAGCCGAGTGGTCTACAAGGGGATATTGTTGCCTCGGGCTCCATGTGGTCCGTCTCCTGTGAGTCTAGATTTTCGAATCCGACGCTAAAATGTTAGTTAATTGTAACTTTCAGCTCCTCCTAATGACGATGGAACACTCAAATTGTGTCGAGATTCAATACGTCGCTTCCAGCCGACTTGTTTCCAAGGGGACATTGCTGCCTCGGGCACCATATGGTCCGTCTCCTGTGAGTCTAGATTTTCGATTCCGATGCGAAAGTGATAGTTAAATGTAACGTTCAGGGCCTCCTAATGACTATGGAACACTCAAATTGCGTCGAGATAAACTACAACGTCCTCCTGCGGACTTGTCTCCAAGGGGATATCGGTGCCTCGGGCACCACATGGTCCGTCTCCGGTGATTCTACGTTTTCGTATCCGAGGCAAATCTGATAGTTAATTATATCGTTCAGGGCCTCCTAATGACGATGGAACACTCAAATTGCGTCGCGATTCAATACATCGTCCTCCAGCGGACTGATCTCCAAGGGTCTATTGCTGCCTCGGGCACCTTATGAGCGTTCTCCTGTGAGTCTAGATTTTCGAACCCGACGCAAAACTCATAGTTAATTGTAACTTTCAGTGCCTCCTAATGTCGATGGAATACTCAAATTGCGTCGAGATTCAATACATCGTCATCCAGCCGACTTCTCTCCATGGGTATATTGCTGCCTCGGGCACCTTATGTTAGTTCTCCTGTGAGTCTAGATTTTCTCATCCGACGCAAAACTGATTGTTAATTGTAACGTTCAGGGTTTCCTAATGACGATGGAACACTGAAATTGCGTCGAGATTCAATACCTCTTCATTCAGCCGATTTGTCTCCAAGGGTCTATTGCTGCCTCGGGCACCTTATGGTCGTTCCCCTGTGAGTCTAGATTTTCGAATCCGACGGGAAACTGACTGTAATTGTAAATTTCAGGGCCTCCTAATGACGATGGAACACTCAAATTGCGTCGAGATTCAATACATCGTCCGTCAGCCGACTTGTCTCCAGGGGTCTATTGCTGCCTCGGGCACCTTGTGGTCGTTCCAGTGTGAGTCTAGATTTTAGAATCCGACGCAAAACTGATAGTTAATTGTAATGTTCAGGGCATCCTAATGGCGATGGAACACTCAAATTGCGTCGAGGGTCAATACATCGTCCTTCAGCCGACTTGTCTCCAAGGGTCTATTGCTGCCTCGGGCACCTTATGGTCGTTCTCCTCTGAGTCTAGATTTTCGAATCCGACGCAAAACTAATAGTTAATTGTAACGTTCAGGGCCTCCTAGTGACGATGGAACACTCAAATTGCGTCGAGATTCAATACATCGTCCTCCAACCGACTTGTCTCCATGGGGTATTGCTGCCTCGAGTTCCTTATGGTCGCTCTCCTGTGAGTCTTGATTTTCGAATCCGACGCGTAACTGATACTTAATTGTAAAGTTCAGGAGCTGTTAATTACGATGGAACACTCAAATTGCGTGGAGATTCAATACATCGTCCTAAAGCTGACTTGTCTCCAAGGGGATATCGCTGCCTCGGGCACCACATGGTCCGTCTCCGGTGATCCTACATTTTCGAATCCGTCGCAAAACTCATAGTCAATTGTAACGTTCAGGGCCTCCTAGTGACGATAGAACACTCAAATTGTGTCGAGATTCAATACTTCGCTTCCAGCCGACTTGTTTCCAAGGGGACATTGCTGCCTCGGGCACCATATGGTCCGTCTCCTGTGAGTCTATATTTTCGATTCCGATGCGAAACCGATAGTTAATTGTAACGTTCAGGGCCTCCTAATGACGAAGGAACACTCAAATTGCGTCGAGATTCAAAACATCGATCTTCAGCCGACTTGCCTCCAAGGGGATATTGCTGCCTCGGGCACCTTATGGTCCGTCTCCTGTGAGTCTAGATTTTCGAATCCGACGCTAAAATGACAGTTAATTGTAACGTTCAGCGCCTCCTATTGGCGATGGAAAACTCAAATCGCGTCGAGAGACAATACATCGACCTCCAGCCGACTTGTCTACAACGGGATATTGTTGCCTCAGGCTCCATGTGGTCCGTCTCCTGTGAGTCTCGATTTTCGAATCCGACGCGAAACTGATAGTTAATTGTAACGTTCAGGGCCTCCTAATGACGATGGAACACTCAAATTGCGTCGCGATTCAATACATCGTCCTCCAGCGGACTGGCCTCCAAGGGGATGTTGCTGCCTCGGGCACCTTATTGTCCGTCTCCAGTGAGTCTAGATTTTCGAATCCGACGCTAAAATGTTAGTTAATTGTAACGTTCAGCGCCTCCTAATGACGATGGAACACTCAGATTGCATCGAGAGTCAATACATCGTCCTCCAGCCGGCTTGTCTCCATGGGGATATTGCTGCCTCGGGTTCCTTATGGTCGCTCTCCTGTGAGTCTAGATTTTCGAATCCGACGCATAACTGATACTTAATTGTAAAGTTCAGGAGCTGCTAATGACGATGGAACACTCAAATTGCGTGGAGAATCAACACATCGTCCTAAAGCTGACTTGTCTGCAAGGGGATATCGCTGCCTCTGGCACCACATGGTCCGTCTCCGGTGATTCTACATTTTCGAATCCGACGCAAAACTCATAGTTAATTGTAACGTTCAGGGCCTCCTAATGACGATGGAACACTCAAATTGTGTCGAGATTCAATACTTCGCTTCCAGCCGACTTGTTTCCAAGGGGACATTGCTGCCTCGGGCACCATATGGTCCGTCTCCTGTGAGTCTAGATTTTCGATTCCGATGCGAACCTGATAGTTAATTGTAACGTTCAGGGCCTCCTAATGACGAAGGAACACTCAAATTGCGTCGAGATTCACTACATCGTCCTCCAGCCGACTTGTCTCCAAAGGGATATTGCTGCCTCGGTCACCACATGGTCAGTCTCCGGTGATTCTACGTTTTCGAATCCGACGCAAAACTGAAAGTTAATTGTAAAGTTCACTGCCTCCTAATGACGATGGAACACTCAAATTGCGTCGAGATTCAATACATCGTCCTGCAGCCGACTTGTCTCCAAGGGGATATTGCTGCCTCGGGCACCTTATGGTCCGTCTCCAGTGAGTCTCGATTTTCGAATCCGACGCTAAAATGTTAGTTAATTGTAACTTTCAGCTCCTCCTAATGACGATGGAACACTCAAATTGCGTCGAGATTGAATACATCGGCCTCCAGCCGACATGTCTCCAAGGGGCTAGTGCTGCCTCGGGCACCTTATGGTCGTTCTCCTGTGAGCCTAGATTTTCGAATCCGACGCAAACTTGATTGTTAATTGTAACGTTCAGGGCTTCCTAATGACGATGGAACACTGAAATTGCGTCGAGATTCAATTCCTCGTCATTCAGCCGATTTGTCTCCAAGGGTCTATTGCTGCCCCGGGCACCTTATGGTCGTTCCCCTGTGTGTCTAGATTTTCGAATCCGATGCGAAACTGATTGTTAATTGTAAATTTCAGGGCCTCCTAATGACGATGGAACACTCAAATTGCGTGGAGATTCAATACATCGTCCTAAAGCCGACTTGTCTCCAAGGGGATATTGCTGCCTCGGGAACCTTATGGGCCGTCTCCTGTGACTCTAGATTTTCGAATCCGACGCAAAAATGATAGTTAATTGTAACGTTCAGCGCTTCCTAATGACGATGGAACACTCAAATTGCGTCGAGATGAACTACAACGTCCTCCTGCGGACTTGTGTCCAAGGGGATATCGCTGCCTCGGCACCACATGTTCCGTCTCCGGTGATTCTACGTTTCCGTATCCGAGGCAAAACTGATAGTTAATTATATCGTTCAGGGCCTCCTAATGACGATGGAACACTCAAATTGCGTCGCGATTCAATACATCGTCCTCCAGCGGACTGATCTCCAGGGGTCTATTGCTGCGTCGGGCACCTTATGATCGTTCTCCTGTGGGTCTAGATTTTCGAACCCGACGCAAGACTCATAGTTAATTGTAACGTTCAGGGTTTCCTAATGACGATGGAACACTGAATTTGCGTCGAGATTCAATACCTCGTCATTCAGAAGATTTGTCTCCAAGGGTCTATTGCTGCCTCGGGCACCTTATGGTCGTTCCCCTGTGAGTCTAGATTTTCGAATCCGACGGGAAACTGATTGTTAATTGTAAATTTCAGGGCCTCCTAATGACGATGGAACACTCAAATTGCGTCGAGATTCAATACATCGTCCTTCAGCCGACTTGTCTCCAGGGGTCTATTGCTGCGTCGGGCACCTTATGGTCGTTCCCCTGTGAATCTAGATTTTAGAATCCGACGCATAACTGATACTTAATTGTATAGTTCAGGAGGTGCTAATGACGATGGAACACTCAAATTGCGTGTAGATTCAATACATCGTCCTAAAGCTGACTTGTCTCCAAGGGGATATCGCTGCCTCGGGCACCACATGGTCCGTCTCCGGTGATTCTACATTTTCGAATCCGACGCAAAACTCATAGTTAATTGTAACGTTCAGGGCCTCCTAATGACGATGGAACACTCAAATTGTGTCGAGATTCAATACTTCGCTTCCAGCCGACTTGTTTCCAAGGGGACATTGCTGCCTCGGGCACCACATGGTCCGTCTCCGGTGATTCTACGTTTTCGAATCCGACGCAAAACTGAAAATTAATTGTAACGTTCAGGGCCTCCTAATGACGATGGAACACTCAAATTGCGTCGAGATTCAATACATCGTCCTTCAGCCGACTTGTCTCCATGGGGATATTACTGCCTCGGGCACCTTATGGTCCGTCTCCTGTGAGTCTAGATTTTCGAATCCGACGCAAAAATGATAGTTAATTGTAACGTTCAGCGCTTCCTATTGACGATGGAACACTCAAATCGCGTCGAGAGACAGTACATCGACCTCCAGCCGACTTGCCTACAAGGGTGTATTGTTGCCTCGGGCTCCATGTGGTCCGTCTCCTGTGAGTCTAGATTTTCGAATCCGACGCGATACTAATAGTTAATTGTAACGATCAGGGCCTAATAATGACGATGGAACACTCAAACTGCGTTGAGATTCAATACATCGTCCTTCAGCCGACTTGTCTCCAACTTTCTATTACTGCCTCGGGCACCTTATGGCCGTTCTCCTGTGAGTCTAGATTTTCGAATCCGACGCGAAACTGATTGTTAATTGTAACGTTCAGGGCTTCCTAATGACGATGGAACACTCAAATTGCGTCGAGATTCAATACCTCGTCAATCATCCGATTTGTCTAAAAGGGTCTATTGCTGCCTCGGGCACCTTATGGTCGTTCCCCTGTGAGTCTAGATTTTAGAATCTAACGCAAAAATGATAGTTAATTGTAATGTTCAGGGCCTCCTAATGACGATGGAACACTCAAACTGCGTCGAGATTCAATTCATCGGCCTCCAGCCGACTTGTCTCCAAGGGGACATTGCTGACTCGGGCACCATATGATCCGTCTCCTGTGAGTCTAGATTTATTGAATCCGACGCAAAAATGATAGTTAATTGTAACGTTCAGCGCCTCCTAATGTCGATGGAACACTCAAATTGCGTCGAGGTGCAATACATCGTCCTCCAGCCGACTTGTCTCCAAGGGGTATTGCTGCCTCGGGCAGCATATGGTCCGTCTCCTGTGAGTCTAGATTTTCGAATCCGACGCAAAAATGAGAGTTAATTGTAACGTTCAGGACCTCCTAATGATGATGGAACACTCAAATTGCGTCGAGATTCAATAATACATCGTCCTCCAGCCGACTTGCTAAAAGAGGATATTGCTACCTCGGGCTCCATGTGGTCCGTTTCCTGTGAGTCTAGATTTTCGAATCCGACGCGAAACTGATAGTAAATTGTAACGTTCAGGGTTCTCATGACGATCTAACACTCAAATTGCGTCGAGATTCAATACATCGGCCTCCAGCCGACATGTCTCAGAGGGTCTATTGCTTCCTCGTGCACCTTACGGTCGTTATCCTGTGAGTCTACATTTTTCGAATCCGACGCATAACTGATAGTTGATTCCAACGTTCAGCGCCTCCTAATGACGATGGAACACTCAGATTGCGTCGAGATTCAATACATTGTCCTCCAGCCGACTTGTCTCCAAGGGTCTATTGCTACCTCGGGCACCTTATGGTCGTTCTCCTGTGAGAGTAGATTTTCGAATCCGTCGCAAAACTGATAGTTAATTGTAACGCTCAGGGCCTCCTAATGACAATGGAACACTCAAATTGCGTCGAGATTCAATACATTGTCCTCAAGCCGACTTGGCTCCAAGGGGATATCGCTGCCTCGGGCACCTTATGGTCCGTCTCTAGTGAGTCTACATTTTCGAATCCGACGAAAAACTGATAGTTAATTGTTACATTCAGGGCCTCCTAATGACGATGGGGCACTCAAATTGCGTCGAGGTTCAATACATTGTCCTAAAGCCGACTTGTCTCCAAGGGGTATTGCTGCCTCGGGCACCAAATGGTCCGTCTCCTGTGAGTCTAGATTTTTGAACCCGACGCAAAAATGATAGTTAATTGTAACGTTAAGCGCCTCCTAATGACGATGGAACACTCAAATTGCGTCGAGATTCAATACATTGTCCTCCAGCCGACTTGTCTCCAAGGGTCTATCGCTACCACGGGCACCATACGGTCGTTCTCCTGTGGCTCTAGATTTTCGAATCCGACGCATAACTGATAGTTAATTGTAGCGCTCAGCGCCTCCTAATGACGATGGAACACTCAAATTGCATCGAGATTCAATACATCGTCCACCAGCCGAGTTGTCTCCAAGGGGATATTGCTGCCTCGGGAACCATATGATCCGTCTCCTGTGAGTCTAGATATTCGAATCCGACGCGAAACTGATAGTTAATTGTAACGTTCAGGGCCTCCTAATGACGATGGAACACTCAAATTGCGTCGAGAGTCAATACATCGTCCTCCAGCCGACTTATCTACAAGGGAATATTGCTGCCTCGGGCTCCATGTGGTCCGTGTCCTGTGAGTCTAGATTTTCGAATCCGACGCGAAACTGATTGTTAATTGTAACGTTCAGGGCTTCCTAATGACGATGAAACACTCAAATTTGGTCGAGATTCAATACATCGTCCTCCAGCCGACTTGTCTCCAAGGCTCTATTGCTGCCGCGGGCACCTTACGGTCGTTCACCTGTGAGTCTAGATTTTCGAAGCCGACGCATAACTTATAGTTAATTGTAACGCTTAGGGCCTCGTTTTGACGATGGATTACTCAAATTGCGTCGAGATTCAATACATCAGCCTCGAGCCGACTTGTCTCCAAGGGGAAGTTGCTGCCACGTGCACCATATGGTCCGTCTCCTGTAAGTCTAGATTTTCGATTCCGATGCGAAACTGATAGTTAATTGTAGCTTTCAGTGCCTCCTAATGACGATGGAACACTCAAATTGCGTCGAGATTCAATACATCGTCCTTCAACCGACACTTCTCCAAGGTTCTATTGCTGCCTCGGGCACCTTATGGTCGATCTCCTGTGAGATTAGATTATCGAATCCGACGCATAACTAATAGTTAATTGTAATGCTCAGCGCCTCCTAATGACGATGGAACACTCAAATTGCGTCGAGATTCAGTACATTGTCCGCCAGCCGACTTGTCTCCAAGGGGATATTGCTGCCTCGGGCACCATATGATCCGTCTCCTGTGATTCTAGATTTTCGAATCCGACGCGAAACTGATAGTTAATTGTAACGTTCAGGGCTTCCTAATGACGATGGAACACTCAAATTGCGTCGAGATTCAATACATCGTCCTTCAGCCGACTTGACTCCAAGAGTCTATGGCTGCCTCGGACACATTATGGTCGTTCTCCGGTGATTCTACATTTTCTAATCCGACTCAAAACTGATAGTTAATTGTAACGTTCAGGGCCTCGTAATGACGATAGGGCACTCAAATTGCGTCGGGATTCAATACATCGTCCTCCAGCGGACTGGTCTCCAAGGGGATATTGCTGCATCGGACACCTTATGGACCGTCCCCAGTGAGTCTAGAGTTTAGAATTCGACGCAAATCTCATAGTTAATTGTAACGTTCCTGGCCTCCTAATGACGTTGGAATTCTCAAATTGGGTCGAGATTGAATACATCGGCCTCCAGCCGACTTGTCTCCAATTGTCTACTGCTGCCTCGGGCACCTTATGGTCGTTCTCCTGTGAGTTTAGATTTTCGAATCCAACGCATAACTGATAGTTAATTGTAAAGTTCAGGGCCTCCTAATGACGATGGAACACTCAAATTGCGTCGAGATTCAATCTATCGTCCTCCAGCCGACTTGTCTCCAAGGCTCTATTGCTGCCTCGGGCACCTTATTGTCGTTCTCCTGTGAGTCTAGAATTTCGAATCCGACGCATAACTGATAGTTAATTGCAACGTTCAGGGCCTCCTAATGACGAAGGAACACTCAAATTGCGTCGAGGTTGAATACATCGGCCTCCAGCCGAATTGTCTCCAAGGGGATATTGCTGCCTCGGGCTCTACGTGGTCCTTCTCCTGTGAGACTAGATTTTCGAATCCGTCGCAAAACTGATAGTTAATTGTAACGCTCAGGGCCTCCTAATGACAATGGAACACTCAAATTGCGTCGAGATTCAATACATTGTCCTCAAGCCGACTTGGCTCCAAGGGGATATCGCTGCCTCGGGCACCTTATGGTCCGTCTCTAGTGAGTCTACATTTTCGAATCCGACGAAAAACTGATAGTTAATTGTTACATTCAGGGCCTCCTAATGACGATGGGGCACTCAAATTGCGTCGAGGTTCAATACATTGTCCTAAAGCCGACTTGTCTCCAAGGGGTATTGCTGCCTCGGGCACCAAATGGTCCGTCTCCTGTGAGTCTAGATTTTTGAACCCGACGCAAAAATGATAGTTAATTGTAACGTTAAGCGCCTCCTAATGACGATGGAACACTCAAATTGCGTCGAGATTCAATACATTGTCCTCCAGCCGACTTGCCTCCAAGGGTCTATCGCTACCACGGGCACCATACGGTCGTTCTCCTGTGGCTCTAGATTTTCGAATCCGACGCATAACTGATAGTTAATTGTAGCGCTCAGCGCCTCCTAATGACGATGGAACACTCAAATTGCATCGAGATTCAATACATCGTCCACCAGCCGAGTTGTCTCCAAGGGGATATTGCTGCCTCGGGAACCATATGATCCGTCTCCTGTGAGTCTAGATATTCGAATCCGACGCGAAACTGATAGTTAATTGTAACGTTCAGGGCCTCCTAATGACGATGGAACACTCAAATTGCGTCGAGAGTCAATACATCGTCCTCCAGCCGACTTATCTACAAGGGAATATTGCTGCCTCGGGCTCCATGTGGTCCGTGTCCTGTGAGTCTAGATTTTCGAATCCGACGCGAAACTGATTGTTAATTGTAACGTTCAGGGCCTCCTAATGACGATGGAACACTCAAATTGCGTCGAGATTCAATACATCGGCCTCCAGCCGACTTGTCTCCAAGGGAACATTGCTGCCTCGGACACCTTATGGTCGTTCTCTGGTGAATATACATTTTCTAATCCTACGCAAAACTGATAGTTAATTGTAACGTTCAGGGCCTCCTAATGACGATGGAACACTCAAATTGCGTCGAGGTTCAATACATCGTCCTCCAGCCGACTTGTCTCCAAGCGCTACAGCTGCCTCGGACACCATATGGTCCGTCCCCTGTGAGTCTAGATTTTCGAATCCGACGCAAAAATGATAGTTAATTATAACGTTCAGGGCCTCCTAATGATGATGGAACACACAAATTGCGTCGAGAGTCAATAATACATCGTCCTCCAGCCGACTTGCTAAAAGGGGATATCGCTGCCTCGGGCTCCATGTGGTCCGTTTCCTGTGAGTCTAGATTTTCGAATCCGACGCGAAACTGATAGTTAATTGTAACGTTCAGGGTTCTAATGACGATCCAACACTCAAATTGCGTCGAGATTCAATACATCGGCCTCCAGCCGACATGTCTCAGAGGGTCATTTGCTGCCTCGGGCACCTTAGGTCGTTCTCCTGTGAGTCTAGATTTTCGAATCCGACGCATAACTGTTACTTAATTGTAACGCTCCTAATGACGATGGAACACTCAAATTGCTTCGAGATTCAATACATCAGCCTCGAGCCGACTTGTCTCCAAGGGGACATTGCAGCCTCGGGCACCATATGGTCCGTCTCCTGTGAGTCTAGATTTTCGATTCCGATGCGAAACTGACAGTTAATTGCAACGTTCAGGGCCTCCTAATGACGATGGAACACTCATTTTGCGTCGAGATTCAATACATCGTCCTTCAGCCGACTTGTCTCCAAGGTTCTATTGCTGCCTCGGGCACCTTATGGTCGTTCTCCTGTGAGTCTCGATTTTCGAATCCGACGCAAATCTGATAGTTAATTGTAACGTTCAGGGCCTCCTAATGACGATGGAACACTCAAATTGCGTCGAGATTCAATACATCGGCCTCCAGCCGACTTGTCTCCAAGGGAACATTGCTGCCTCGGACACCTTATGGTCGTTCTCTGGTGAATATACATTTTCTAATCCGACGCAAAACTGATAGTTAATTGTAACGTTCAGCGCCTCCTAATGACGATGGAACACTCAGATTGCGTCGAGATTCAATACATTGTCCTCCAGCCGACTTGTCTCCAAGGGTCTATTGCTACCTCGGGCACCTTATGGTCGTTCTCCTGTGAGAGTAGATTTTCGAATCCGTCGCAAAACTGATAGTTAATTGTAACGCTCAGGGCCTCCTAATGACAATGGAACACTCAAATTGCGTCGAGATTCAATACATTGTCCTCAAGCCGACTTGGCTCCAAGGGGATATCGCTGCCTCGGGCACCTTATGGTCCGTCTCTAGTGAGTCTACATTTTCGAATCCGACGAAAAACTGATAGTTAATTGTTACATTCAGGGCCTCCTAATGACGATGGGGCACTCAAATTGCGTCGAGGTTCAATACATTGTCCTAAAGCCGACTTGTCTCCAAGGGGTATTGCTGCCTCGGGCACCAAATGGTCCGTCTCCTGTGAGTCTAGATTTTTGAACCCGACGCAAAAATGATAGTTAATTGTAACGTTAAGCGCCTCCTAATGACGATGGAACACTCAAATTGCGTCGAGATTCAATACATTGTCCTCCAGCCGACTTGTCTCCAAGGGTCTATCGCCACCACGGGCACCATACGGTCGTTCTCCTGTGGCTCTAGATTTTCGAATCCGACGCATAACTGATAGTTAATTGTAGCGCTCAGCGCCTCCTAATGACGATGGAACACTCAAATTGCATCGAGATTCAATACATCGTCCACCAGCCGAGTTGTCTCCAAGGGGATATTGCTGCCTCGGGAACCATATGATCCGTCTCCTGTGAGTCTAGATATTCGAATCCGACGCGAAACTGATAGTTAATTGTAACGTTCAGGGCCTCCTAATGACGATGGAACACTCAAATTGCGTCGAGAGTCAATACATCGTCCTCCAGCCGACTTATCTACAAGGGAATATTGCTGCCTCGGGCTCCATGTGGTCCGTGTCCTGTGAGTCTAGATTTTCGAATCCGACGCGAAACTGATTGTTAATTGTAACGTTCAGGGCTTCCTAATGACGATGAAACACTCAAATTTGGTCGAGATTCAATACATCGTCCTCCAGCCGACTTGTCTCCAAGGCTCTATTGCTGCCGCGGGCACCTTACGGTCGTTCACCTGTGAGTCTAGATTTTCGAAGCCGACGCATAACTTATAGTTAATTGTAACTCTTAGGGCCTCGTTTTGACGATGGATTACTCAAATTGCGTCGAGATTCAATACATCAGCCTCGAGCCGACTTGTCTCCAAGGGGAAGTTGCTGCCACGTGCACCATATGGTCCGTCTCCTGTAAGTCTAGATTTTCGATTCCGATGCGAAACTGATAGTTAATTGTAGCTTTCAGTGCCTCCTAATGACGATGGAACACTCAAATTGCGTCGAGATTCAATACATCGTCCTTCAACCGACACTTCTCCAAGGTTCTATTGCTGCCTCGGGCACCTTATGGTCGATCTCCTGTGAGATTAGATTATCGAATCCGACGCATAACTAATAGTTAATTGTAATGCTCAGCGCCTCCTAATGACGATGGAACACTCAAATTGCGTCGAGATTCAGTACATTGTCCGCCAGCCGACTTGTCTCCAAGGGGATATTGCTGCCTCGGGCACCATATGATCCGTCTCCTGTGATTCTAGATTTTCGAATCCGACGCGAAACTGATAGTTAATTGTAACGTTCAGGGCTTCCTAATGACGATGGAACACTCAAATTGCGTCGAGATTCAATACATCGTCCTTCAGCCGACTTGACTCCAAGAGTCTATGGCTGCCTCGGACACATTATGGTCGTTCTCCGGTGATTCTACATTTTCTAATCCGACTCAAAACTGATAGTTAATTGTAACGTTCAGGGCCTCGTAATGACGATAGGGCACTCAAATTGCGTCGGGATTCAATACATCGTCCTCCAGCCGACTGGTCTCCAAGGGGATATTGCTGCATCGGACACCTTATGGACCGTCCCCAGTGAGTCTAGAGTTTAGAATTCGACGCAAATCTCATAGTTAATTGTAACGTTCATGGCCTCCTAATGACGTTGGAACTCTCAAATTGGGTCGAGATTGAATACATCGGCCTCCAGCCGACTTGTCTCCAATTGTCTACTGCTGCCTCGGGCACCTTATGGTCGTTCTCCTGTGAGTTTAGATTTTCGAATCCAACGCATAACTGATAGTTAATTGTAAAGTTCAGGGCCTCCTAATGACGATGGAACACTCAAATTGCGTCGAGATTCAATCTATCGTCCTCCAGCCGACTTGTCTCCAAGGCTCTATTGCTGCCTCGGGCACCTTATTGTCGTTCTCCTGTGAGTCTAGAATTTCGAATCCGACGCATAACTGATAGTTAATTGCAACGTTCAGGGCCTCCTAATGACGAAGGAACACTCAAATTGCGTCGAGGTTGAATACATCGGCCTCCAGCCGAATTGTCTCCAAGGGGATATTGCTGCCTCGGGCTCTACGTGGTCCTTCTCCTGTGAGACTAGATTTTCGAATCCGACGCGAAACTGATAGTTAATTGTAACGTTCAGGGCCTCCTAATGACGATGGAACACTCAAATTGCGTCGAGATTCAATACATCGGCCTCCAGCCGACTTGTCTCCAAGGGAACATTGCTGCCTCGGACACCTTATGGTCGTTCTCTGGTGAATATACATTTTCTAATCCGACGCAAAACTGATAGTTAATTGTAACGTTCAGGGCCTCCTAATGACGATGGAACACTCAAATTGCGTCGAGGTTCAATACATCGTCCTCCAGCCGACTTGTCTCCAAGCGGTACAGCTGCCTCGGACACCATATGGTCCGTCCCCTGTGAGTCTAGATTTTCGAATCCGACGCAAAAATGATAGTTAATTATAACGTTCAGGGCCTCCTAATGATGATGGAACACACAAATTGCGTCGAGAGTCAATAATACATCGTCCTCCAGCCGACTTGCTAAAAGGGGATATCGCTGCCTCGGGCTCCATGTGGTCCGTTTCCTGTGAGTCTAGATTTTCGAATCCGACGCGAAACTGATAGTTAATTGTAACGTTCAGGGTTCTAATGACGATCCAACACTCAAATTGCGTCGAGAATCAATACATCGGCCTCCAGCCGACATGTCTCAGAGGGTCATTTGCTGCCTCGGGCACCTTAGGTCGTTCTCCTGTGAGTCTAGATTTTCGAATCCGACGCATAACTGTTACTTAATTGTAACGCTCCTAATGACGATGGAACACTCAAATTGCGTCGAGATTCAATACATCAGCCTCGAGCCGACTTGTCTCCAAGGGGACATTGCAGCCTCGGGCACCATATGGTCCGTCTCCTGTGAGTCTAGATTTTCGATTCCGATGCGAAACTGACAGTTAATTGCAACGTTCAGGGCCTCCTAATGACGATGGAACACTCATTTTGCGTCGAGATTCAATACATCGTCCTTCAGCCGACTTGTCTCCAAGGTTCTATTGCTGCCTCGGGCACCTTATGGTCGTTCTCCTGTGAGTTTCGATTTTCGAATCCGACGCAAATCTGATAGTTAATTGTAACGTTCAGGGCCTCCTAATGACGATGGAACACTCAAATTGCGTCGAGGATCAATACATCTTCCTCCAGCCGACTTGTCTCCAAGCGGTACAGCTGCCTCGGACACCATATGGTCCGTCCCCTGTGAGTCTAGATTTTCGAATCCGACGCAAAAATGATAGTTAATTATAACGTTCAGGGCCTCCTAATGACGATGGAACACACAAATTGCGTCGAGAGTCAATAATACTTCGTCCTCCAGCCGACTTGCTAAAAGGGGATACCGCTGCCTCAGGCTCCATGTGGTCCGTTTCCTGTGAGTCTAGATTTTCGAATCCGACGCGAAACTGATAGTTAATTGTAACGTTCAGGGTTCTAATGACGATCCAACACTCAAATTGCGTCGAGATTCAATACATCGGCCTCCAGCCGACATGTCTCAGAGGGTCATTTGCTGCCTCGGGCACATTAGGTCGTTCTCCTGTGAGTCTAGATTTTCGAATCCGACGCATAACTGTTACTTAATTGTAACGCTCCTAATGACGAAGGAACACTCAAATTGCGTCGAGGTTGAATACATCGGCCTCCAGCCGAATTGTCTCCAAGGGGATATTGCTGCCTCGGGCTCTACGTGGTCCTTCTCCTGTGTGACTAGATTTTCGAATCCGACGCGAAACTGATAGTTAATTGTAACGTTCAGGGCCTCCTAATGACGATGGAACACTCAAATTGCGTCGAGATTCAATACATCGGCCTCCAGCCGACTTGTCTCCAAGGGAACATTGCTGCCTCGGACACCTTATGGTCGTTCTCTGGTGAATATACATTTTCTAATCCGACGCAAAACTGATAGTTAATTGTAACGTTCAGGGCCTCCTAATGACGATGGAACACTAAAATTGCGTCGAGAGTCAATACATCGTCCTCCAGCCGACTTGTCTACAGTGGGATATTGCTGCCTCGGGCTCCATGTGGTCCGTCTCCTGTGAGTCTAGGTTTTCGACTCCGACGTGAAACTGACAGTTAATTGTAAAGATCAGGGCTTCCTAATGACGATGGAACACTCAAATTGCGTCGAGATTCAATACATCGTCCTCCAGCCGGCTTGTCTCCAAGGCGATATCTCTGCCTCGTTCACCACATGGTCCGTCTGCGGTGATTCTACATTTTCGTATCCGACGCAAAACTGATAGTTAATTGTAATGTTCAGGGCCTCCTAATGACGATGGGGCACTCTAAATGCGTCGCCGCGGACTGGTCTCCAAGGGGATATTGTTGCCTCGGTCACCTTATGGTCAGTCTCCAGTGAGTCTAGATTTTCAAATCCGACGAAAATCTGATCGTTAATTGTAACATTCAGATCCTCCTAATGACGATGGAACACACTAATTGCGTCGCGAGCCATTACATCGTCCTATAGCCGACTTGTCTCCAAGGGTCTATTGATGCCTCGGGAACCTTATGATCGATCTCCAGTGAGTCTGGATTTTCGAACCCGACGCAAAACTGATAGTTAATTGTACCGCTCATGGCCTCCTAATGACAATGGATTACTCAAATTGCGTCGCGATTCAATACATCGTCCTCCAGCCGACTTCTCTCCATGGGGATAATGCTGCCTCGGGCACTTTATGCTCGTTCGCCTGTGAGTCTAGATATTCGAATCCGACTCGAAACGGATTGTTAATTGTAACGTTCCGGGCTTCCTAATGACGATGCAACACTCAAATATCGTCGAGATTCAATACATCGTCATTCAGCCGATTTGTCTC
Organism: Schistocerca americana; assembly: GCF_021461395.2. NCBI lineage: Eukaryota > Metazoa > Arthropoda > Insecta > Orthoptera > Acrididae > Schistocerca > Schistocerca americana. Next base: position 4,344,443 of record NC_060130.1, on the reverse strand, counting down.
CAAGGGTCTATTGCTGCCTCGGGCACCTTATGGTCGTTCCACTGTGAGTCTAGATTTTAGAATCCGACGCAAAACTGATAGTTAATTGTAATGTTCAGGGCCTCCTAATGACGATGGAACACTCAAATTGATCGAGATTCAATACATCGTCCTGCAGCCGACTTCTCTCCATGGGGATAATGCTGCCTCGGGTAACTCATGGTCGTTCACCTGTGAGTATAGATTTTCGAATCCGACGCGAAACTGATTGTTAATTGTAACGTTCAGGGCTTCCGAATGCCTATAGAACACTCAAATTGCGGTGAGATTCAATACATCGTCCTCCAGTCGACTGTCTCCAAGGGTCTATTGCTGCCTCGGGCACCTTATGGTCGTTCCCCTGTGAGTCTAGATTTTCGAACCCGACGCATAACTGATAGTTAATTGTAACGCTCGGCGCCTCCTAATGACGATGGAACACTCAAATTGAGTCGAGAATCAATACATCGTCCTCCAGCCGACTTGTCTCAAGGGGATATTGCTGCCACGGGCACCATTTGGTCCGTCTCCTGTGAGTCACGAATTTCGAATCCGACGCGAAACTGATAGTTAATTGTAACATTCAGGGCCTCCTAATGACGATGGAACACTCAAATTGCATCAAGATTCAATACATCGTCCTTCAGCCGACGTGTCTCCAAGGTTCTATTGCTGCGTCGGGCACCTTATGGTCGTTCTCCTGTGAGTCTAGATTTTCGAATCCGACGCATAACTGATAGTTAATTGCAACGTTCAGCACCTCCAAATGACGATGGAACACTCAAATTGCGTCGAGATTCAATACATCGTCCTTCAGCCGACTTGTCTCCAAGAGTCCATTGCAGCCTCGGACACCTTATGGTCGTCCTCCTGTAAGTCTAGATTTTCGGATCCGAAGCAAAACTGATAGATAATTGTAACGTTAATGGCCTCCTAATGACGATGGAACACTCAAATTGCGTCGAGATTCAATACATCGTAATTTAGCCGACTTGTCTCCAAGGTTCTATTGCTGCCTCGGGCACCTTATGATCGTTCTCATGTGTGTCTCGATTTTCGAATCCGACGCAAAACTGCTAGTTAATTGCAACGTTCAGGGCCTCCTAATCACGATGGAACACTCAAATTGCGTCAAAATTCAATACATCGTCAGTCTGTCGATTTTTCTCCAAGGCTATAATGCTGCCTCGGGCAACTTATGGTCTTTCCCCTGTGAGTCTAGATTTTAGAATCCGAAGCAAAACTGATAGTTAATTGTAATGTTCAGAGCCTCCTAATGACGATGGAACACTCAAATAGCGTCGAGATTCAATACATCGGCCTCCAGCTGACTTGTCTCCATGGGGAATTGCTGCCTCGGACACCATATGGTCCGTCTCCTGTGAGCCTAGATTTTCGATTCCGATGCGAAACTGATAGTTAATTGTAACGTTCAGGGCCACCTAATGATGATGGAACACTCAAATTGCGTCGAGTTTCAATTCATAGTCCTTCAGCCGACTTGTCTCCAAAGGTCTATAGCTGCCTCGGGCACCTTATGGTCGTTCTCCTGTGAGTTTAGATTTTAGAATCCGGCGCAAAACTGATAGTTAATTGTAACGTTCAGGGCCTCCTAATGACGATGGAACACTCAAATTGCGTCGTGGTTCAATACATCGTCCTCCAGCCGACTTGTCTCCAAGGGGTATTGCTGCCTCGGGCACCATATGGTCCGTCTCCTGTGAGTCTAAATTTTCGAATCCGACGCAAAAATGATAGTTAATTGTAACGTTCAGCCCCTCCTAATGACGATGGAACACTCAAATTGCGTCGAGAGTCAATACATCGTCTTCCAGCCGACTTGTCTACAAGGGGATATTGCTGCCTCAGGCTCCACGTGGACCGAGTCCTGTGAGTATAGATTTTCGAATCCGACGCGAAACTGATAGTTAATTGTAACAGTCAGGGCCTCCTAATGACGATGGAACACTCAAATAGCGTCGAGATTCAATATATCGTCCTGCAGCCGACCTGTCTCCAAGTTTCTATTGCTGCCTCGGGCACCTTATGGTCGTTCTACTGTGAGTCTCGATTTTTGAATCCGACGCAAAACTGAAAGTTAATTGCAACGTTCAGGGCCTCCTAATCACGATGGAACACACAAATTGCGTCGAGATTCAATACATCGGCCACGAGCCGACTTGTCTCCAGGGGGACATTGCTGCCTCGGGCACCAAATGGTGCGTCTCCTGAGAGTCTAGAATTTCGATTCCGACGAAAAACTGATCGTTAATTGAAACATTCAGGGCCTCCTAATGACGATGGAACACTCAAATTGCGTCGCGATCCAATACATCGTCCTCCAGCCGACTTGTCTCCAAGGGTATATCGCTGCCTCGGGCACCTTATGGTCTTTCCCCTGTGAGTCTAGATCTTAGAATCCGAAGCAAAACTGATAGTTAACTGTAATGTTCAGAGCCTCCTAATGACGATGGAACACTCAAATAGCGTCGAGATTCAATACATCGGCCTCCAGCCGACTTGTCTCCATGGGGAATTGCTGCCTCGGGCCCCATATGGTCCGTCTCCTGTGAGCCTAGATTTTCGATTCCGATGCGAAACTGATAGTTAATTGTAACTTTCAGGGCCTCCTAATGACGATGGAACACTCAAATTGCGTCGAGATTCAATTCATCGTCCTTCAGCCGACTTGTCTCGAAAGGTCTATTGCTGCCTCGGGCACCTTATGGTCGTTCTCCTGTGAGTTTAGATTTTAGAATCCGACGCAAAACTGATAGTTAATTGTAACGTTCAGGGCCTCCTAATGACGATAGAACACTCAAATCGCGTCGAGGTTCAATACATCGTCCTCCAGCCGACTTGTCTCCAAGGGGTATTGCTGCCTTGGGCACCATATGGTCCGTCTCCTGTGAGTAAAAATTTTCGAATGCGACGCAAAAATGATAGTTAATTGTAACGTTCAGCGCCTCCTAATGAAGATGGAACACTCAAATTGCGTCGAGAGTCAATACATCGTCTTCCAGCCGACTTGTCTACAAGGGGATATTGCTGCCTCAGTTTCCATGTGGACCGTGTCCTGTGAGTATAGATTTTCGAATCCGACGCGAAACTGATTGTTAATTGTAACGATCAGGGCCTCCTAATGACGATGAAACACTCAAATTGCGTCGTGATTCAATACATCGGCCTCCAGCCGACTTGTCTCCAAATGTCTATTGCTGCCTCGGGGACCTTGTGGTCGTTCTCCTGTGAGTCTAGATTTTCGAATCCGACGCATAACTGATAGTTAACTGTAAAGTTCAGGGCCTCCTAATGACGATGTAACACTCAAATTGCGTCGAGATTCAATACATCGTCCTCCAGCCGACTTGTCTCCAAGGGCATATCGCTGCCTCGGGCACCACATCGACCGTCTCCGTTGATTCTACATTTTCGAATCCGACGCAAAACTGATAGTTAATTGTAACGTTCAGGGCCTCCAAATGACGATGGGGCACTCAAATTGCGTCGCGATTCAATATATCAGCCTCCAGAGGACTGGTGTCCAAGGGGATATTGCTGCCTCAGGCACCTTATGGTCCTTCTCCTGTGAGTCTAGATATTCGTTTCCGACGCGAAACTGATAGTTAATTGCAACGCTCAGCGCCTCCTAATGACGATGGAACTCTCAAATTGCGTCGAGATTGAATACATCGTCCTCCAGCCGACTTGTCTCCAAATGTCTATTGCTGCCTCGGGCACCTTGTGGTCGTTCTCCTGTGAGTCTAGATTTTCGAATCCGACGCATAACTGATAGTTAATTGTAACGTTCAGGGCCTCCTAATGACGATGGAACACTCAAATTGCGTCGAGATTCAATACATCGTCCTCAAGCCGACTTGTCTCAAGGGGATACTGCTGCCTCGGGCACCTTATGGTCCATCTCCTGTGAGTCTAGATCTCCGAATCCGACGCGAAACTGATAGTTAATTGTAACATTCAGGGCCTCCTAATGACGATGGAACACTCAAATTGCGTCAAGATTCATTACATCATCCTTCAGCCGACTTGTCTCCAAGAGTCTATTGCTGCCTCGGACACCTTATGGTCGTTCCCCTGTGAGTCTAGATTCTCGAATCAGACGCAAAACTGCTAGTTAATTGCAATGCTCAGGGCCTCTTAATTACGATGGAACACTCAATTTGCGTCGAGATTCAATACATCGGCCTCGAGCGGACTTGTCTCCAAGGGGACATTGCTGCCTCGGGCACCAAATGGTGCGTCTCCTGTGAGTCTCGATTTTCGATTCCGATGCGAAACTGATAGTTAATTGTAACGTTCAGGGCCTCCTAATGACGATGGAACACTCAAATTGCGTCGAGATTCAATACATCGTCCTCCAGCCGACTTGTCTCCAAGTTTCTATTGCTGCCTCGGGCACCTTATGGTCGTTCTACTGTGAGTCTCGATTTTTGAATCCGACGCAAAACTGAAAGTTAATTGCAACGTTTAGGGCCTCCTAATCACGATGGAACACTCAAATTGCGTCGAGATTCAATACATCGGCCACGAGCCGACTTGTATCCGAGGGGACATTGCTGCCTCGGGCACCAAATGGTGCGTCTCCTGAGAGTCTAGAATATCGATTCCGACGAAAAACTGATCGTTAATTGAAACATTCAGGGCCTCCTAATGACGATGGAACACTCAAATTGCGTCGCGATCCAATACATCGTCCTCCAGCCGACTTGTCTCCAAGGGTAAAATGCTGCCTCGGGCTCCTTATGGTCTTTCCCCTGTGAGTCTAGATCTTAGAATCCGAAACAAAACTGATAGTTATCTGTAATGTTCAGAGCCTCCTAATGACGATGGAACACTCAAATAGCGTCGAGATTCAATACATCGGCCTCCAGCCGACTTGTTTCCATGGGGAATTGCTGCCTCAGGCCCCATATGGTCCGTCTCCTGTGAGCCTAGATTTTCGTTTCCGATGCGAAACTGATAGTTAATTGTAACGTTCAGGGCCTCCTAATGACGATGGAACACTCAAATTGCGTCGAGATTCAATTCATCGTCCTTCAGCCGACTTGTCTCGAAAGGTCTATTGCTGCCTCGGGCACCTTATGGTCGTTCTCCTGTGAGTTTAGATTTTAGAATCCGACGCAAAACAGATAGTTAATTGTAACGTTCCGGGCCTCCTAATGACGATAGAACACTCAAATCGCGTCGAGGTTCAATACATCGTCCTCCAGCCGACTTGTCTCCAAGGGGTATTGCTGCCTTGGCCACCATATGGTCCGTCTCCTGTGAGTCTAAATTTTCGAATCCGACGAAAAAATGATAGTTAATTGTAACGTTCAGCGACTCCTAATGACGATGGAACACTCAAATTGCGTCGAGAGTCAATACATTGTCTTCCAGCCGACTTGTCTACAAGGGGATATTGCTGCCTCAGTTTCAATGTGGAACGTGTCCTGTGAGTATAGATTTTCGAATCCGACGCGAAACTGATAGTTAATTGTAACGATCAGGGCCTCCTAATGACGATGGAACACTCAAATTGCGTCGTGATTCAATACATCGGCCTCCAGCCGACTTGTCTCCAAATGTCTATTGCTGCCTCGGGGACCTTGTGGTCGTTCTCCTGTGAGTCTAGATTTTCGAATCCGACGCATAACTGATAGTTAACTGTAAAGCTCAGGGCCTCCTAATGGCGATGAAACACTCAAATTGCGTCGAGATTCAATACATCGTCCTCCAGCCGACTTGTCTCCAAGGGCATATCGCTGCCTCGGGCACCACATCGACCGTCTCCGATGATTCTACATTTTCGAATCCGACGCAAAACTGATAGTTAATTGTAACGTTCAGGGCCTCCTAATGACGATGGGGCACTCAAATTGCGTCGCGATTCAATATATCGTCCTCCAGAGGACTGGTGTCCAAGGGGATATTGCTGCCTCGGGCACCTTATGGTCCTTCTCCTGTGAGTCTAGATTTTCGTTTCCGACGCGAAACTGATAGTTAATTGCAACGCTCAGCGCCTCCTAATGACGATGGAACTCTCAAATTGCGTCGAGATTGAATACATCGGCCTCCAGCCGACTTGTCTCCAAATGTCTATTGCTGCCTCGGGCACCTTGTGGTCGTTCTCCTGTGAGTATAGATTTTCGAATCCGACGCAAAACTGATAGTTAATTGTAACGTTCAGGGCCTCCTAATGACGATGGAACACTCAAATTGCGTCGAGGTTCAATACATGGTCCTCCAGCCGACTTGTCTCCAAGGGGTATTGCTGCCTCGGGCACCATATAATCCGTCTCCTGTGAGTCTAAATTTTCGAATCCGACGCAAAAATGATAGTTAATTGTAACGTTCAGCGCCTCCTAATGACGATGGAACACTCAAATTGCGTCGAGAGTCAATACATCGTCTTCCAGCCGAGTTGTCTACAAGGGGATATTGTTGCCTCAGGCTCCATGTGGACCGTGTCCTGTGAGTATAGATTTTCGAATCCGACGCGAAACTGATAGTTAATTGTAACGTTCAGGGCCTCCTAATGACGATGAACACTCAAACTGCGTCGAGATTCAATACATCGGCCTCCAGCCGACTTGTCTCCAAATGTCTATTGCTGCCTCGGGGACGTTGTGGTCGTTCTCCTGTGAGTCTAGATTCTCGAATCCGACGCAAAACTGATAGTTAATTGTAACGTTCAGGGCCTCCTAATGACGATGAAACATTCAAATTGCGTCGAGATACAATACATCGTCCTCCACCCGACTTGTCTCCAAGGGCATATCGCCGCCTCGGGCACAATATGGTCCGTCTCCGTTGATTCTACATTTTCGAATCCGACGCAAAACTGATAGTTAATTGTAACGTTCAGGGCCTCCTAATGACGATGGAACACTCAAATTGCGTCGAGGTTCAATACATGGTCGTCCAGCCGACTTGTCTCCAAGGGGTTTTGCTGCCTCGGGCACCATATGGTCCGTCTCCTGTGAGTCTAAATTTTCGAATCCGACGCAAAAATGATAGTTAATTGTAACGTTCAGCGCCTCCTAATGACGATGGAACACTCAAATTGCGTCGAGAGTCAATACATCGTCTTCCAGCCGAGTTGTCTACAAGGGGATATTGTTGCCTCAGGCTCCATGTGGACCGTGTCCTGTGAGTATAGATTTTCGAATCCGACGCGAAACTGATAGTTAATTGTAACGTTCAGGGCCTCCTAATGACGATGGAACACTCAAACTGCGTCGAGATTCAATACATCGGCCTCCAGCCGACTTGTCTCCAAATGTCTATTGCTGCCTCGGGGACGTTGTGGTCGTTCTCCAGTGAGTCTAGATTCTCGAATCCGACGCAATAATGATAGTTAATTGTAACGTTCAGGGCCTCCTAATGACGATGAAACATTCAAATTGCGTCGAGATACAATACAACGTCCTCCAGCCGACTTGTCTCCAAGGGCATATCGCTGCCTCGGGCACCACATGGTCCGTCTCCGTTGATTCTACATTTTCGAATCCGACGCAAAACTGATAGTTAATTGTAACGTTCAGGGCCTCCTAATGACGATGGGGCACTCAAGTTGCGTCGCGATTCAATACATCGTCCTCCAGAGGACTGGTCTCAAAGGGGATATTGCTGCCTCAGGCACCTTATGATTGTTCTCCTTTGAGCCACGATTTTCTAATCCGACGCAAAACTGATAGTTAATTGCAACGTTCAGTGCCTCCTAATGACGATAGAACACACAAATCGCGTCGAGGTTCAATACATCGTCCTCCAGCCGACTTGTCTCCAAGGGGTATTGCTGCCTTGGCCACCATATGGTCCGTCTCCTGTGAGTCTAAATTTTCGAATCCGACGAAAAAATGATAGTTAATTGTAACGTTCAGCGACTCCTAATGACGATGGAACACTCAAATTGCGTCGAGAGTCAATACATCGTCTTCCAGCCGACTTGTCTACAAGGGGATATTGCTGCCTCAGTTTCCATGTGGAACGTGTCCTGTGAGTATAGATTTTCGAATCCGACGCGAAACTGATAGTTAATTTTAACGATCAGGGCCTCCTAATGACGATGGAACACTCAAATTGCGTCGTGATTCAATACATCGGCCTCCAGCCGACTTGTCTCCAAATGTCTATTGCTGCCTCGGGGACGTTGTGGTCGTTCTCCTGTGAGTCTAGATTCTCGAATCCGACGCAAAACTGATAGTTAATTGTAACGTTCAGGGCCTCCTAATGACGATGAAACATTCAAATTGCGTCGAGATACAATACATCGTCCTCCAGCCGACTTGTCTCCAAGGGGGATATCGCTGCCTCGGGCACCACATGGTCCGTCTCCGTTGATTCTACATTTTCGAATCCGACGCAAAACTGATAGTTAATTGTAACGTTCAGGGCCTCCTAATGACGATGGGACACTCAAGTTGCGGCGCGATTCAATACATCGTCCTCCAGAGGACTGGTCTCAAAGGGGATATTGCTGCCTCAGGCACCTTATGGTCCGTCGCCAGTGAGTCTAGATTTTCGATTCCGACGAAAAACTGAAAGTTAATTGTAACATTCAGGGCCTCCTAATGACGATGGAACACACATATTGCGTCGCGATCCAATACATCGTGTTCCAGCAGACTTCTCACCAAGAGGCTGTTGCTGCCTCGGGCACCTGATGATCGTTCTCCTTTGAGCCTCGATTTTCTAATCCGACGCAAAACTGATAGTTAATTGCAACGTTCAGTGCCTCCTAATGACGATGGAACTCTCAAATTGCGTCGAGGTTCAATACATCGTCCTCCTGCCGACTTGTCTCCAATGGGTATTGCTGCCTCGGACACCATATGGTCCTTCTCCTGTGAGTCTAGATTTTCGATTCCGACGTGAAACTGATAGTTAAATGTAACGTTCAGGGCCTCCTAATGACGATGGAACACTTAAATTGCGTCGAGGTTCAATACATCGTCCTCCAGCCGTCTTGTCTCCAAGGGGAATTGCTGCCTCGGGCACCATATGGTCCGTCTCCTGTGAGTCTAGATTTTCGAATCCGACGGTAAAATGATAGTTAATTGTAAATTTCAGCACCTCCTAATGACGATGGAATACTCAAATTGCGTCGAGAGTCAATACATCGTCCTCCAGCCGACTTGTCTCCAAGGGGTATTGCTGCCTCGAGCACCATATGGTCCGTCTCCTGTGAGTCTAGATTTTCGAATCCGACGCATAACTGATAGTTAATTGTAACGTTCAGCGCCTCCTAATGACGATGGAACACTCAAATTGCGTCGAGATTCAATACATCGTCCTCCAGCCGACTTGTCTCAAGGGGATGTTGCTGCCTCGGGCACCTTATGATCGTTCTCTTGTGAGTCTCGATATTCTAATCCGACGCAAAACTGATAGTAATTGCAACGTTCAGGGCCTCCTCATGACGATGGAACACTCAAATTGCGACGAGGTTCAATACATCGTCCTCCTGCCGACTTGTCTCCAATGGGTTTTGCTGCCTCGGGCACCATATGTTCCTTCTCCTGTGAGTCTAGATTTTCGATTCCGACGCGACACCGATTGTTAATTGTAACGTTCAGGGCCTCCTAATGACGATGCAACACTCAAATTGCGTCGAGGTTCAATACATCGTCCTCCAGCCGACTTGTCTCCAAGGGGTATTGCTGCCTCGGTCACCATATGGTCAGTCTCCTGTCAGTCTAGATTTTCGTATTCGACCCTAAAATGATAGTTAATTGTAACGGTCAGGGCCTCATAATGACAATGGAACACTCAAATGGCGTCGAGGGTCAATACATCGTCCTCCAGCCGACTTGTCTACAAGGGGATATTGCTGCCTCGGGCTCCATGTGGTCCGTCTCCTGTGTGTCTAGATTTTCGAATCTGACGCGAAACTGATAGTTAATTGTAACGTTCAGGGCCTCCTAATGACGATGGAACACTCAAATAGCGTCGAGATTCAATACATCGTCCTTCAGCCGACTTGTCTCCAAAGGTCTATTGCTGGCTCGGGCACCTTATGGTCGTTCTCCTGTGAGTCTAGATCTTCGAATCCGACGCAAAACTGATAGTTAATTAAAACGTTCACGGCCTCCTAATGACGATGGAACACTCAAATTGCGTGGAGATTCAATACATCGTCCTCCAGCCGACTTCTCTCCATGGGGATAATGCTGCCTCGGGCACCTTATGGTCGTTCCACTGTGAGTCTAGATTTTAGAATCCGACGCAAAACTGATAGTTAATTGTAATGTTCAGGGCCTCCTAATGACGATGGAACACTCAAATTGATCGAGATTCAATACATCGTCCTGCAGCCGACTTCTCTCCATGGGGATAATGCTGCCTCGGGTAACTCATGGTCGTTCACCTGTGAGTATAGATTTTCGAATCCGACGCGAAACTGATTGTTAATTGTAACGTTCAGGGCTTCCGAATGCCTATAGAACACTCAAATTGCGGTGAGATTCAATACATCGTCCTTCAGCCGACTTGTCTCCAAGAGTCCATTGCAGCCTCGGACACCTTATGGTCGTCCTCCTGTAAGTCTATATTTTCGGATCCGAAGCAAAACTGATAGATAATTGTAACGTTAATGGCCTCCTAATGACGATGGAACACTCAAATTGCGTCGAGATTCAATACATCGTAATTTAGCCGACTTGTCTCCAAGGTTCTATTGCTGCCTCGGGCACCTTATGATCGTTCTCGTGTGTGTCTCGATTTTCGAATCCGACGCAAAACTGCTAGTTAATTGCAACGTTCAGGGCCTCCTAATCACGATGGAACACTCAAATTGCGTCGTGGTTCAATACATCGTCCTCCAGCCGACTTGTCTCCAAGGGGTATTGCTGCCTCGGGCACCATATGGTCCGTCTCCTGTGAGTCTAAATTTTCGAATCCGACGCAAAAATGATAGTTAATTGTAACGTTCAGCCCCTCCTAATGACGATGGAACACTCAAATTGCGTCGAGAGTCAATACATCGTCTTCCAGCCGACTTGTCTACAAGGGGATATTGCTGCCTCAGGCTCCACGTGGACCGAGTCCTGTGAGTATAGATTTTCGAATCCGACGCGAAACTGATAGTTAATTGTAACAGTCAGGGCCTCCTAATGACGATGGAACACTCAAATTGCGTAGAGATTCAATACATCGGCCTCCAGCCGACTTGTCTCCAAATGTCTATTGCTGCCTCGGGGACCTTGTGGTCGTTCTCCTGTGAGTCTAGATTTTCGGATCCGAAGCAAAACTGATAGTTAATTGTAACGTTCATGGCCTCCTAATGACGATGGAACACTCAAATTGCGTCGAGATTCAATACATCGTCCTTTAGCTGGCTTGACTCCAAGGTTCTACTGCTGCCTCGGGCACCTTATGGTCGTTCTCATGTGTGCCTCGATTTTCGAATCCGACGCAAAACTGCTAGTTAATTGCAACGCTCAGGGCCTCTTAATGACGATGGAACATTCAATTTGCGTCGAGATTCAATACATCGGCATCGAGCGGACTTGTCTCCAAGGGGACATTGCTGCCTCGGGCACCAAATGGTGCGTCTACTGTGAGTCTCGATTTTCGATTCCGATGCGAAACTGATAGTTAATTGTAATGTTCAGGGCCTCCTAATGACGATGGAACACTCAAATAGCGTCGAGATTCAATATATCGTCCTGCAGCCGACCTGTCTCCAAGTTTCTATTGCTGCCTCGGGCACCTTATGGTCGTTCTACTGTGAGTCTCGATTTTTGAATCCGACGCTAAACTGAAAGTTAATTGCAACGTTCAGGGCCTCCTAATCACGATGGAACACACAAATTGCGTCGAGATTCAATACATCGGCCACGAGCCGACTTGTCTCCAGGGGGACATTGCTGCCTCGGGCACCAAATGGTGCGTCTCCTGAGAGTCTAGAATTTCGATTCCGACGAAAAACTGATCGTTAATTGAAACATTCAGGGCCTCCTAATGACGATGGAACACTCAAATTGCGTCGCGATCCAATACATCGTCCTCCAGCCGACTTGTCTCCAAGGGTATATCGCTGCCTCGGGCACCTTATGGTCTTTCCCCTGTGAGTCTAGATCTTAGAATCCGAAGCAAAACTGATAGTTAACTGTAATGTTCAGAGCCTCCTAATGACGATGGAACACTCAAATAGCGTCGAGATTCAATACATCGGCCTCCAGCCGACTTGTCTCCATGGGGAATTGCTGCCTCGGGCCCCATATGGTCCGTCTCCTGTGAGCCTAGATTTTCGATTCCGATTCGAAACTGATAGTTAATTGTAACTTTCAGGGCCTCCTAATGACGATGGAACACTCAAATTGCGTCGAGATTCAATTCATCGTCCTTCAGCCGACTTGTCTCGAAAGGTCTATTGCTGCCTCGGGCACCTTATGGTCGTTCTCCTGTGAGTTTGGATTTTAGAATCCGACGCAAAACTGATAGTTAATTGTAACGTTCAGGGCCTCCTAATGACGATAGAACACTCAAATCGCGTCGAGGTTCAATACATCGTCCTCCAGCCGACTTGTCTCCAAGGGGTATTGCTGCCTAGGGCACCATATGGTCCGTCTCCTGTGAGTAAAAATTTTCGAATGCGACGCAAAAATGATAGTTAATTGTAACGTTCAGCGCCTCCTAATGAAGATGGAACACTCAAATTGCGTCGAGAGTCAATACATCGTCTTCCAGCCGACTTGTCTACAAGGGGATATTGCTGCCTCAGTTTCCATGTGGACCGTGTCCTGTGAGTATAGATTTTCGAATCCGACGCGAAACTGATTGTTAATTGTAACGATCAGGGCCTCCTAATGACGATGAAACACTCAAATTGCGTCGTGATTCAATACATCGGCCTCCAGCCGACTTGTCTCCAAATGTCTATTGCTGCCTCGGGGACCTTGTGGTCGTTCTCCTGTGAGTCTAGATTTTCGAATCCGACGCATAACTGATAGTTAACTGTAAAGTTCAGGGCCTCCTAATGACGATGTAACACTCAAATTGCGTCGAGATTCAATACATCGTCCTCCAGCCGACTTGTCTCCAAGGGCATATCGCTGCCTCGGGCACCACATCGACCGTCTCCGTTGATTCTACATTTTCGAATCCGACGCAAAACTGATAGTTAATTGTAACGTTCAGGGCCTCCTAATGACGATGGGGCACTCAAATTGCGTCGCGATTCAATATATCAGCCTCCAGAGGACTGGTGTCCAAGGGGATATTGCTGCCTCAGGCACCTTATGGTCCTTCTCCTGTGAGTCTAGATATTCGTTTCCGACGCGAAACTGATAGTTAATTGCAACGCTCAGCGCCTCCTAATGACGATGGAACTCTCAAATTGCGTCGAGATTGAATACATCGTCCTCCAGCCGACTTGTCTCCAAATGTCTATTGCTGCCTCGGGCACCTTGTGGTCGTTCTCCTGTGAGTCTAGATTTTCGAATCCGACGCATAACTGATAGTTAATTGTAACGTTCAGGGCCTCCTAATGACGATGGAACACTCAAATTGCGTCGAGATTCAATACATCGTCCTCAAGCCGACTTGTCTCAAGGGGATACTGCTGCCTCGGGCACCTTATGGTCCATCTCCTGTGAGTCTAGATCTCCGAATCCGACGCGAAACTGATAGTTAATTGTAACATTCAGGGCCTCCTAATGACGATGGAACACTCAAATTGCGTCAAGATTCATTACATCGTCCTTCAGCCGACTTGTCTCCAAGAGTCTATTGCTGCCTCGGACACCTTATGGTCGTTCCCCTGTGAGTCTAGATTCTCGAATCAGACGCAAAACTGCTAGTTAATTGCAATGCTCAGGGCCTCTTAATTACGATGGAACACTCAATTTGCGTCGAGATTCAATACATCGGCCTCGAGCGGACTTGTCTCCAAGGGGACATTGCTGCCTCGGGCACCAAATGGTGCGTCTCCTGAGAGTCCAGAATTTCGATTCCGACGAAAAACTGATCGTTAATTGAAACATTCAGGGCCTCCTAATGACGATGGAACACTCAAATTGCGTCGCGATCCAATACATCGTCCTCCAGCCGACTTGTCTCCAAGTTTCTATTGCTGCCTCGGGCACCTTATGGTCGTTCTACTGTGAGTCTCGATTTTTGAATCCGACGCAAAACTGAAAGTTAATTGCAACGTTTAGGGCCTCCTAATCACGATGGAACACTCAAATTGCGTCGAGATTCAATACATCGGCCACGAGCCGACTTGTATCCGAGGGGACATTGCTGCCTCGGGCACCAAATGGTGCGTCTCCTGAGAGTCTAGAATATCGATTCCGACGAAAAACTGATCGTTAATTGAAACATTCAGGGCCTCCTAATGACGATGGAACACTCAAATTGCGTCGCGATCCAATACATCGTCCTCCAGCCGACTTGTCTCCAAGGGTATATTGCTGCCTCGGGCTCCTTATGGTCTTTCCCCTGTGAGTCTAGATCTTAGAATCCGAAACAAAACTGATAGTTATCTGTAATGTTCAGAGCCTCCTAATGACGATGGAACACTCAAATAGCGTCGAGATTCAATACATCGGCCTCCAGCAGACTTGTTTCCATGGGGAATTGCTGCCTCAGGCCCCATATGGTCCGTCTCCTGTGAGCCTAGATTTTCGTTTCCGATGCGAAACTGATAGTTAATTGTAACGTTCAGGGCCTCCTAATGACGATGGAACACTCAAATTGCGTCGAGATTCAATTCATCGTCCTTCAGCCGACTTGTCTCGAAAGGTCTATTGCTGCCTCGGGCACCTTATGGTCGTTCTCCTGTGAGTTTAGATTTTAGAATCCGACGCAAAACAGATAGTTAATTGTAACGTTCCGGGCCTCCTAATGACGATAGAACACTCAAATCGCGTCGAGGTTCAATACATCGTCCTCCAGCCGACTTGTCTCCAAGGGGTATTGCTGCCTTGGCCACCATATGGTCCGTCTCCTGTGAGTCTAAATTTTCGAATCCGACGAAAAAATGATAGTTAATTGTAACGTTCAGCGACTCCTAATGACGATGGAACACTCAAATTGCGTCGAGAGTCAATACATTGTCTTCCAGCCGACTTGTCTACAAGGGGATATTGCTGCCTCAGTTTCCATGTGGAACGTGTCCTGTGAGTATAGATTTTCGAATCCGACGCGAAACTGATAGTTAATTGTAACGATCAGGGCCTCCTAATGACGATGGAACACTCAAATTGCGTCGTGATTCAATACATCGGCCTCCAGCCGACTTGTCTCCAAATGTCTATTGCTGCCTCGGGGACCTTGTGGTCGTTCTCCTGTGAGTCTAGATTTTCGAATCCGACGCATAACTGATAGTTAACTGTAAAGCTCAGGGCCTCCTAATGGCGATGAAACACTCAAATTGCGTCGAGATTCAATACATCGTCCTCCAGCCGACTTGTCTCCAAGGGCATATCGCTGCCTCGGGCACCACATCGACCGTCTCCGATGATTCTACATTTTCGAATCCGACGCAAAACTGATAGTTAATTGTAACGTTCAGGGCCTCCTAATGACGATGGGGCACTCAAATTGCGTCGCGATTCAATATATCGTCCTCCAGAGGACTGGTGTCCAAGGGGATATTGCTGCCTCGGGCACCTTATGGTCCTTCTCCTGTGAGTCTAGATTTTCGTTTCCGACGCGAAACTGATAGTTAATTATAACGCTCAGCGCCTCCTAATGACGATGGAACTCTCAAATTGCGTCGAGATTGAATAGGTCGGCCTCCAGCCGACTTGTCTCCAAATGTCTATTGCTGCCTCGGGCACCTTGTGGTCGTTCTCCTGTGAGTATAGATTTTCGAATCCGACGCAAAACTGATAGTTAATTGTAACGTTCAGGGCCTCCTAATGACGATGGAACACTCAAATTGCGTCGAGGTTCAATACATGGTCCTCCAGCCGACTTGTCTCCAAGGGGTATTGCTGCCTCGGGCACCATATGGTCCGTCTCCTGTGAGTCTAAATTTTCGAATCCGACGCAAAAATGATAGTTAATTGTAACGTTCAGCGCCTCCTAATGACGATGGAACACTCAAATTGCGTCGAGAGTCAATACATCGTCTTCCAGCCGAGTTGTCTACAAGGGGATATTGTTGCCTCAGGCTCCATGTGGACCGTGTCCTGTGAGTATAGATTTTCGAATCCGACGCGAAACTGATAGTTAATTGTAACGTTCAGGGCCTCCTAATGACGATGAACACTCAAACTGCGTCGAGATTCAATACATCGGCCTCCAGCCGACTTGTCTCCAAATGTCTATTGCTGCCTCGGGGACGTTGTGGTCGTTTTCCTGTGAGTCTAGATTCTCGAATCCGACGCAAAACTGATAGTTAATTGTAACGTTCAGGGCCTCCTAATGACGATGAAACATTCAAATTGCGTCGAGATACAATACATCGTCCTCCACCCGACTTGTCTCCAAGGGCATATCGCTGCCTCGGGCACAATATGGTCCGTCTCCGTTGATTCTACATTTTCGAATCCGACGCAAAACTGATAGTTAATTGTAACGTTCAGGGCCTCCTAATGACGATGGAACACTCAAATTGCGTCGAGGTTCAATACATGGTCCTCCAGCCGACTTGTCTCCAAGGGGTTTTGCTGCCTCGGGCACCATATGGTCCGTCTCCTGTGAGTCTAAATTTTCGAATCCGACGCAAAAATGATAGTTAATTGTAACGTTCAGCGCCTCCTAATGACGATGGAACACTCAAATTGCGTCGAGAGTCAATACATCGTCTTCCAGCCGAGTTGTCTACAAGGGGATATTGTTGCCTCAGGCTCCATGTGGACCGTGTCCTGTGAGTATAGATTTTCGAATCCGACGCGAAACTGATAGTTAATTGTAACGTTCAGGGCCTCCTAATGACGATGGAACACTCAAACTGCGTCGAGATTCAATACATCGGCCTCCAGCCGACTTGTCTCCAAATGTCTATTGCTGCCTCGGGGACGTTGTGGTCGTTCTCCAGTGAGTCTAGATTCTCGAATCCGACGCAAAAATGATAGTTAATTGTAACGTTCAGGGCCTCCTAATGACGATGAAACATTCAAATTGCGTCGAGATACAATACAACGTCCTCCAGCCGACTTGTCTCCAAGGGCATATCGCTGCCTCGGGCACCACATGGTCCGTCTCCGTTGATTCTACATTTTCGAATCCGACGCAAAACTGATAGTTAATTGTAACGTTCAGGGCCTCCTAATGACGATGGGGCACTCAAGTTGCGTCGCGATTCAATACATCGTCCTCCAGAGGACTGGTCTCAAAGGGGATATTGCTGCCTCAGGCACCTTATGATTGTTCTCCTTTGAGCCACGATTTTCTAATCCGACGCAAAACTGATAGTTAATTGCAACGTTCAGTGCCTCCTAATGACGATAGAACACACAAATCGCGTCGAGGTTCAATACATCGTCCTCCAGCCGACTTGTCTCCAAGGGGTATTGCTGCCTTGGCCACCATATGGTCCGTCTCCTGTGAGTCTAAATTTTCGAATCCGACGAAAAAATGATAGTTAATTGTAACGTACAGCGACTCCTAATGACGATGGAACACTCAAATTGCGTCGAGAGTCAATACATCGTCTTCCAGCCGACTTGTCTACAAGGGGATATTGCTGCCTCAGTTTCCATGTGGAACGTGTCCTGTGAGTATAGATTTTCGAATCCGACGCGAAACTGATAGTTAATTGTAACGATCAGGGCCTCCTAATGACGATGGAACACTCAAATTGCGTCGTGATTCAATACATCGGCCTCCAGCCGACTTGTCTCCAAATGTCTATTGCTGCCTCGGGGACCTTGTGGTCGTTCTCCTGTGAGTCTAGATTTTCGAATCCGACGCATAACTGATAGTTAACTGTAAAGCTCAGGGCCTCCTAATGACGATGAAACACTCAAATTGCGTCGAGATTCAATACATCGTCCTCCAGCCGACTTGTCTCCAAGGGCATATCGCTGCCTCGGGCACCACATCGACCGTCTCCGTTGATTCTACATTTTCGAATCCGACGCAAAACTGATAGTTAATTGTAACGTTCAGGGCCTCCTAATGACGATGGGGCACTCAAATTGCGTCGCGAATCAATATATCGTCCTCCAGAGGACTGGTGTCCAAGGGGATATTGCTTCCTCAGGCACCTTATGGTCCTTCTCCTGTGAGTCTAGATTTTCGTTTCCGACGCGAAACTGATAGTTAATTGTAACGCTCAGCGCCTCCTAATGACGATGGAACTCTCAAATTGTGTCGAGATTGAATACATCGGCCTCCAGCCGACTTGTCTCCAAATGTCTATTGCTGCCTTGGGCACCTTGTTGTCGTTCTCCTGTGAGTCTAGATTTTCGAATCCGACGCATAACTGATAGTTAATTGTAACGTTCAGGGCCTCCTAATGACGATGGAACACTCAAATTGCGTCGAGATTCAATACATCGTCCTCCAGCCGACTTGTCTCAAGGGGATACTGCTGCCTCGGGCACCATATGGTCCGTCTCCTATGAGTCTAGATCTCCGAATCCGACGCGAAACTGATAGTTAATTGTAACGTTCAGGGCCTCCTAATGACGATGGAACACTTAAACTGCGTCGAGATTCAATACATCGGCCTCCAGCCGACTTGTCTCCAAATGTCTATTGCTGCCTCGGGGACGTTGTGGTCGTTCTCCTGTGAGTCTAGATTCTCGAATCCGACGCAAAACTGATAGTTAATTGTAACGTTCAGGGCCTCCTAATGACGATGAAACATTCAAATTGCGTCGAGATACAATACATCGTCCTCCAGCCGACTTGTCTCCAAGGGGGATATCGCTGCCTCGGGCACCACATGGTCCGTCTCCGTTGATTCTACATTTTCGAATCCGACGCAAAACTGATAGTTAATTGTAACGTTCAGGGCCTCCTAATGACGATGGGGCACTCAAGTTGCGTCGCGATTCAATACATCGTCCTCCAGAGGACTGGTCTCAAAGGGGATATTGCTGCCTCAGGCACCTTATGGTCCGTCGCCAGTGAGTCTAGATTTTCGATTCCGACGAAAAACTGAAAGTTAATTGTAACATTCAGGGCCTCCTAATGACGATGGAACACACATATTGCGTCGCGATCCAATACATCGTGTTCCAGCAGACTTCTCACCAAGAGGCTGTTGCTGCCTCGGGCACCTTATGATCGTTCTCCTTTGAGCCTCGATTTTCTAATCCGACGCAAAACTGATAGTTAATTGCAACGTTCAGTGCCTCCTAATGACGATGGAACTCTCAAATTGCGTCGAGGTTCAATACATCGTCCTCCTGCCGACTTGTCTCCAATGGGTATTGCTGCCTCGGACACCATATGGTCCTTCTCCTGTGAGTCTAGATTTTCGATTCCGACGTGAAACTGATAGTTAAATGTAACGTTCAGGGCCTCCTAATGACGATGGAACACTTAAATTGCGTCGAGGTTCAATACATCGTCCTCCAGCCGTCTTGTCTCCAAGGGAATTGCTGCCACGGGCACCATATGGTCCGTCTCCTGTGAGTCTGGATTTTCGAATCCGACGGTAAAATGATAGTTAATTGTAAATTTCAGCACCTCCTAATGACGATGGAATACTCAAATTGCGTCGAGAGTCAATACATCGTCCTCCAGCCGACTTGTCTCCAAGGGGTATTGCTGCCTCGAGCACCATATGGTCCGTCTCCTGTGAGTCTAGATTTTCGAATCCGACGCATAACTGATAGTTAATTGTAACGTTCAGCGCCTCCTAATGACGATGGAACACTCAAATTGCGTCGAGATTCAATACATCGTCCTCCAGCCGACTTGTCTCAAGGGGATGTTGCTGCCTCGGGCACCTTATGATCGTTCTCTTGTGAGTCTCGATATTCTAATCCGACGCAAAACTGATAGTAATTGCAACGTTCAGGGCCTCCTCATGACGATGGAACACTCAAATTGCGACGAGGTTCAATACATCGTCCTCCTGCCGACTTGTCTCCAATGGGTTTTGCTGCCTCGGGCACCATATGTTCCTTCTCCTGTGAGTCTAGATTTTCGATTCCGACGCGACACCGATAGTTAATTGTAACGTTCAGGGCCTCCTAATGACGATGCAACACTCAAATTGCGTCGAGGTTCAATACATCGTCCTCCAGCCGACTTGTCTCCAAGGGGTATTGCTGCCTCGGTCACCATATGGTCAGTCTCCTGTCAGTCTAGATTTTCGTATTCGACCCTAAAATGATAGTTAATTGTAACGGTCAGGGCCTCATAATGACAATGGAACACTCAAATGGCGTCGAGGGTCAATACATCGTCCTCCAGCCGACTTGTCTACAAGGGGATATTGCTGCCTCGGGCTCCATGTGGTCCGTCTCCTGTGTGTCTAGATTTTCGAATCTGACGCGAAACTGATAGTTAATTGTAACGTTCAGGGCCTCCTAATGACGATGGAACACTCAAATAGCGTCGAGATTCAATACATCGTCCTTCAGCCGACTTGTCTCCAAAGGTCTATTGCTGGCTCGGGCACCTTATGGTCGTTCTCCTGTGAGTCTAGATTTTCGAATCCGACGCAAAACTGATAGTTAATTAAAACGTTCACGGCCTCCTAATGACGATGGAATACTCAAATTGCGTCGAGAGTCAATACATCGTCCTCCAGCCGATTTGTGTCCAAGGGGACATTGCTGCATCGGGCACCAAATGGTCCGTCTCCTGTTAGTCTAGATTTTCGATTCCGACGCGAATCCGATGGTTAATTGTAACGTTCAGGGCCTCCTAATGACGATGGAACTCTCAAATTGCGTCGAGGTTCAATACATTGTCCTCCAGCCGACTCGTCTCCAAGGGGTATTGCTGCCTCGGGCACCATATGGTCAGTCTCCTGTGAGTCTAGATTTTCGAATTCGACGCTAAAATGATAGTTAATTGTAACGTTCAGGGCCTCCTAATGACGAAGGAACACTCAAATTGTGTCGAGAGTCAATACATCGTTTTCCAGCGTCTTGTCTACATGGGGATATTGCTGCCTCGGGCTCCATGTGGTCCGTCTCCTGTGAGTCTAGATTTTCGATTCAGATGCGAAACTGATAGTTAATTGTAACGTTCAGGGCCTCCTAATAACGATGGAACACACAAATTGCGTCGAGATTCAATATATCGTAATGCAGCCGACTTGTCTCCAAGTTTCTATTGCTGCCTCGGGCACCTTATGATCTTTCACCTGTGAGTCTAGATTTTCGAACCCGACGCAAAACTGATAGTTAATTTTAACGTTCAGGGCCTCCTAATGACGATGGAATACTCAAATTGCGTCGAGATTCAATACATCGTCCTCCAGCCGACTTCTCTCCATGGGGATAATGCTGCCTCGGGCACCTTATGGTCGTTCTCCTGTGAGTCTAGATTTTCGAATCCGACGCGAAACTGAGTGTTATTTGTAACGTTCAGGGCTTCCTAATGACGATGGAACACTCAAATTGCGTCGAGAGTCAATACATCGTCCTCCAGCCTACTTGCCTCCAAGGGGAATTGAGGCCTCGGGCACCATATGGTCCGTCTCCTGTGAGCCTAGATTTTCGAATCCGACGCAAAAATGGTAGTTAATTGTAACGTTCAGCGCCTCCTAATGTCGGTGGAGCACTCAAATTGCGTCGAGAGTCAATACTTCGTCCTCCAGCCGACTAGTCTACAAGGGGATATTGCTGCCTCTGGCTCCATGTGGTCCGTGTCCTGTGAGTTCAGATTTTCGAATCCGACGCGAAACTGATAGTCAATTGTAACGTTCAGGGCCTCCTAATGGCGATGGATCACTCAAATTGCGTCGAGATTCAATACATCGACCTCCAGCCGACTTGTCTCCAAATGTCTATTGCTGCCTCGGGGACCTTGTGGTCGTTCTCCTGTGAGTCTAGATTTTCGAATCCGACGCATAACTGATAGTTAATTATAAAGTTCAGGGCCTCCTAATGACGATGAAACATTCAAATTGCGTCGAGATTCAATACATCGTCCTCCAGCCGACTTGTCTCCAAGGGCATATCGCTGCCTCGGGCACCACATGTTCCGTCTCCGTTGATTCTACATTTTCGAATCCGACGCAAAACTGATAGTTAATTGTAACGTTCAGGGCCTCCTGATGACGATGGAACACTTAAACTGCGTCGAGATTCAATACATCGGCCTCCAGCCGACTTGTCTCCAAATGTCTATTGCTGCCTCGGGGACGTTGGGGTCGTTCTCCTGTGAGTCTAGATTCTCGAATCCGACGCAAAACTGATAGTTAATTGTAACGTTCAGGGCCTCCTAATGACGATGAAACATTCAAATTGCGTCGAGATACAATACATCGTCCTCCTGCCGACTTGTCTCCAATGGGTATTGCTGCCTCGGACACCATATGGTCCTTCTCCTGTGAGTCTAGATTTTCGATTCCGACGTGAAACTGATAGTTAAATGTAACGTTCAGGGCCTCCTAATGACGATGGAACACTTAAATTGCGTCGAGGTTCAATACATCGTCCTCCAGCCGTCTTGTCTCCAAGGGGAATTGCTGCCTCGGGCACCATATGGTCCGTCTCCTGTGAGTCTAGATTTTCGAATCCGACGGTAAAATGATAGTTAATTGTAAATTTCAGCACCTCCTAATGACGATGGAATACTCAAATTGCGTCGAGAGTCAATACATCGTCCTCCAGCCGACTTGTCTCCAAGGGGTATTGCTGCCTCGAGCACCATATGGTCCGTCTCCTGTGAGTCTAGATTTTCGAATCCGACGCATAACTGATAGTTAATTGTAACGTTCAGCGCCTCCTAATGACGATGGAACACTCAAATTGCGTCGAGATTCAATACATCGTCCTCCAGCCGACTTGTCTCAAGGGGATGTTGCTGCCTCGGGCACCTTATGATCGTTCTCTTGTGAGTCTCGATATTCTAATCCGACGCAAAACTGATAGTAATTGCAACGTTCAGGGCCTCCTCATGACGATGGAACACTCAAATTGCGACGAGGTTCAATACATCGTCCTCCTGCCGACTTGTCTCCAATGGGTTTTGCTGCCTCGGGCACCATATGTTCCTTCTCCTGTGAGTCTAGATTTTCGATTCCGACGCGACACCGATAGTTAATTGTAACGTTCAGGGCCTCCTAATGACGATGCAACACTCAAATTGCGTCGAGGTTCAATACATCGTCCTCCAGCCGACTTGTCTCCAAGGGGTATTGCTGCCTCGGTCACCATATGGTCAGTCTCCTGTCAGTCTAGATTTTCGTATTCGACCCTAAAATGATAGTTAATTGTAACGGTCAGGGCCTCATAATGACAATGGAACACTCAAATGGCGTCGAGGGTCAATACATCGTCCTCCAGCCGACTTGTCTACAAGGGGATATTG
Organism: Schistocerca americana; assembly: GCF_021461395.2. Lineage (NCBI taxonomy): Eukaryota > Metazoa > Arthropoda > Insecta > Orthoptera > Acrididae > Schistocerca > Schistocerca americana. Next base: position 4,321,019 of record NC_060130.1, on the reverse strand, counting down.
CTGCCTCGGGCTCCATGTGGTCCGTCTCCTGTGTGTCTAGATTTTCGAATCTGACGCGAAACTGATAGTTAATTGTAACGTTCAGGGCCTCCTAATGACGATGGAACACCTAAATAGCGTCGAGATTCAATACATCGTCCTTCAGCCGACTTGTCTCCAAAGGTCTATTGCTGGCTCGGGCACCTTATGGTCGTTCTCCTGTGAGTCTAGATTTTCGAATCCGACGCAAAACTGATAGTTAATTAAAACGTTCACGGCCTCCTAATGACGATGGAACACTCAAATTGCGTGGAGATTCAATACAGCGGCCACGAGCCGATTTGTGTCCAAGGGGACATTGCTGCATCGGGCACCAAATGGTCCGTCTCCTGTGAGTCTAGATTTTCGATTCCGACGCGAAACCGATGGTTAATTGTAACGTTCAGGGCCTCCTAATGACGATGGAACTCTCAAATTGCGTCGAGGTTCAATACATTGTCCTCCAGCCGACCCGTCTCCAAGGGGTATTGCTGCCTCGGGCACCATATGGTCAGTCTCCTGTGAGTCTAGATTTTCGAATTCGACGCTAAAATGATAGTTAATTGTAACGTTCAGGGCCTCCTAATGACGAAGGAACACTCAAATTGTGTCGAGAGTCAATACATCGTTTTCCAGCGTCTTGTCTACATGGGGATATTGCTGCCTCGGGCTCCATGTGGTCCGTCTCCTGTGAGTCTAGATTTTCGATTCCGATGCGAAACTGATAGTTAATTGTAACGTTCAGGGCCTCCTAATAACGATGGAACACTCAAATTGCGTCGCGATTCAATATATCGTAATGCAGCCGACTTGTCTCCAAGTTTCTATTGCTGCCTCGGGCACCTTATGATCTTTCACCTGTGAGTCTAGATTTTCGAACCCGACGCAAAACTGATAGTTAATTTTAACGTTCAGGGCCTCCTAATGACGATGGAATACTCAAATTGCGTCGAGATTCAATACATCGTCCTCCAGCCGACTTCTCTCCATGGGGATAATGCTGCCTCGGGCACCTTATGGTCGTTCTCCTGTGAGTCTAGATTTTCGAATCCGACGCGAAACTGAGTGTTATTTGTAACGTTCAGGGCTTCCTAATGACGATGGAACACTCAAATTGCGTCGAGAGTCAATACATCGTCCTCCAGCCTACTTGCCTCCAAGGGGAATTGAGGCCTCGGGCACCATATGGTCCGTCTCCTGTGAGCCTAGATTTTCGAATCCGACGCAAAAATGGTAGTTAATTGTAACGTTCAGCGCCTCCTAATGTCGGTGGAGCACTCAAATTGCGTCGAGAGTCAATACTTCGTCCTCCAGCCGACTAGTCTACAAGGGGATATTGCTGCCTCTGGCTCCATGTGGTCCGTGTCCTGTGAGTTCAGATTTTCGAATCCGACGCGAAACTGATAGTCAATTGTAACGTTCAGGGCCTCCTAATGACGATGAAACATTCAAATTGCGTCGAGATTCAATACATCGTCCTCCAGCCGACTTGTCTCCAAGGGCATATCGCTGCCTCGGGCACCACATGTTCCGTCTCCGTTGATTCTACATTTTCGAATCCGACGCAAAACTGATAGTTAATTGTAACGTTCAGGGCCTCCTGATGACGATGGGGCACTCTTATTGCGTCGCGATTCAATACATCGTCCTCCAGCGGACTGGTCTCCAAAGTGATATTGCTGCCTCGGGCACCTTATGGTCCGTCTCCAGTAAGTCTAGATTTTCGATTCCGTCGAAAAACTGATAGTTAATTGTAACATTCAGGGCCTCCTAATGACGATGGAACACTCATATTGCGTCGCGATCCAATACATCGTCCTCCAGCCGACTTGTCTCCAAGGGTCTATTGGTGCCTCGGGCACCTTATGATCGTTCTCTTGTGAGTCTCAATTTTCTAATCCGACGCAAAACTGATAGTTAATTGCAACGTTCAGGGCCTCCTAATGACGATGAAACACTCAAATTGCGACGAGGCTCAATACATCGTCCTCCAGTTAACTTGTCTCCAATGGGTATTGGTGCCTCGGGCACCATATGTTCCTTCACCTGTGAGTCTAGATTTTCGATTCCGACGCGAAACCGATAGTTAATTGTAACGTTCAGGGCCTCCTAATGACGATGGAACATTCAAACTGCGTCGAGGTTCAATACATCGTCCTCCAGCCGACTTGTCTCCAAGGGGTATTGCTGCCTCGGGCACCATATTGTCAGTCTCCTGTAAGTCTAGATTTTCGACTTCGACGCAAAATTATAGTTAATTGTAACGTTCAGGGCCTCCTAATGACGATGGATCACTCAAATTGCGTCGACAGTCAATACATCGTCCTCCAGCCGTCTTGTCTACAAGGGTATATTGCTGCCTTTGGCTCCATGTGGTCCGTGTCCTGTGAGTCTAGATTTTCGAATCCGACGCGAAACTGATAGTTAATTGTAACGTTCAGGGCCTCCTAATGACGATGGAACACTCAAATTGCGTCGACATTCAATACATCGTCCTTCACCCGACTTGTCTCCAAGGTTCTATTGCTGCCTCGGGCACCTTATGGTCGTTCTCCAGTGAGTCTAGATTTTTGAATCCGAACCCTAACTGATAGTTATTTGCAACGTTCAGCGCCTCGTAATGACGATGGAACACTGAAATTGCTTCGAGAAGCAATACATCGTCATTCAAACCTACTTGTCTCCAAAGGTCTATTGCTCCCTCGGGCATCTTATATTCGTTCTCCTGTGAGTCTAGATTTTAGAATCCGACGCAAAACTAATAGTTAATTGTAACGTTCAGGGCCTCCTAATGACGATGGAACACTCAAATTGCGTCGAGATTCAATACATCGTCCTCCAGCCGACTTGTCTCCAAGGGGACATTGCTGCCTCGGGCACCATATGGTCCGTCTCCTGTGAGTCTAGATTTTCGATTCCGATGCGAAACTGATAGTTCATTGTAACGTTCAGGGCCTCATAATGACGATGGAACACTCAAATTGCGGCGAGATTCAATAAATCGGCTTCCAGCCGACTTGTCTCTAAGGGTCTATTGCTGCCTCGGGCACCTTATGGTCGTTCTCCTGTGAGTCTAGATTTTCGAATCCGACGCATAACTGATAGTTAATTGCAATGTTAAGCACCTCCTAATGACGATGGAACACTCAAGTTGCGTCGAGATTCAATACATCGTCTGTAATTTTTCCTCCTCATATCTTTTTTTTTCTACGTAATTCTGTAGCTCTCAATTCGTTCGAGCAATCAATCATTCATGATAGGAAATACAGTCATAGCTCAGTCACTCAAAATGATTCTGAAATTTTACTTGTTAGAATGAAATCAGGCGATGACTCTTCTTCTCTGCAGGCTCATGCTTTGCGGCAGTCTGCTAATCTGCACAAATAAAATGCCTCGTAATTTTGGGAGCGTTGTATAATCAGTCGGGAAATCTCAGATCAAGCGGATATTTCGCATTGATGAAGTTTAACCTTCCGAAGAAGCAATGGAGCTCTTGGATTATTAAGTGCAGGTTCGTATCCAGTCTTTCGGAAGTCCCTTCTGATTAACAACTACGCTATATATCGATAAATATCATTATTTCTCAAATTTAAAATACACACCATTTACTTGAAGGAGCCATCTATATATATATTTCCATTTAATCGTACAGTTCATATCAGTTATCTTCTGTAATAAATCTCAATAATCAGATTACAGTTCTTCCAAACCAAGCACAGGCTAATCGGCACGAAGACAAACTCGGAAGCTCCCCTTTCTTTTTTTTTTTCTAACAACCACCAGAGAGAGTACTACAAAGAATACTTATGCGCTCATGGCATAGCTATTGTATGAACTACTTTTCGCATGGATTCTGCGAGTATGAAGATAGAAAATTTGTAAACGTCATTCAAGGGTAGAATTGTATCAGAATAATTCATCGAATATAAAGAGATATTACAATTGCCCCTCGCAGCGAGCAAAGTTAATGATAATACACTTTGCGAGCTAACAGAAAAAATTTGTTGGGTTGTTTATTCAAAAGAGGAATATTTTGAATTAGTAGAATTTTACTGTAGAGAGTATGGGTAACATGTTAAGACAATAAGTTACGGGAATACCTTAGCTGTAGCTTTTACATGTACCGGGGTATACCCGCATCCCGAGTACATAACCATGAAAGATGTAGGTTGGTGTAATTACGAAAAAGCTCTACCCATTTGGGAACTTGCCTTCACAGGGAAACCCTGGAAAACCCGGAAGAATAGACCCCAGCTCAGGTATTAAAGAAGATAGGAAAGCCTAAATCCAGTAACTTTGAAATATATAGAAGCTCTATAGATTAGATCGAAGGAAAAGTGCCTCATAGCCAAAAAAAATTTTACAGTATTCCTCAAAAAAAAATTTTCAAAATTCTTCTTTCGTCGATGTAGCCGGCGATCCCGTTGTGAAGTCGATGGAACAGGAACACTGGGCACGGACACCGGGTAAGCGATTTAGGCGATGTACAGCGTTTGGTGGAGGCGGCACGGAGGACAGGCGATGGCTTATGATACAGGACAGAAGCTGGTAACGTGCCGTGGAAACAGGAAGATGATCTCAGGAACAGATGGTCAGGGACGTGAACATGAAACAGGTTTAAAGTGGAATAAGAAAAGGTTCTGACTGAATAAATCCCTGGAAGAGAGTGGATTAAGCCAACGAAGTCCATATTTCATCGTTGAACTCAAAATCGGAGTGGATTCTTATATTCTTCCATCTGTACTAGACTGGAACATCCATCAGTCCTGACAATCGCGAATTTTTTTTTGTAGTGCTCAATACCAAAGTTATTTTGCATTACAACTGTTGATTGTCCAAAACATTGCCAATTGGACTGTGGGCATTTAAATTTTGTTGTAGCTCATATCGAATGTATCCCTCTCAAAAAATTTTTTATCAAATCTTCGTTTTGTTATAGTGCAGGTGGAAGTAGAGCATTGAATCTGTCCGAGGTTTGCTTTCAATTACGAAATTATGGATAAAATTTAAGTTTACACCTGTTGAAAAATTTTAAACATAGCCATATGACACTGACTCCACAAAAGGAATAATTTGAAAAATTTTCATTATTCTTATAATTAATTGATTTATAGATCCACTTGCAAATAAATATCATTGATGATGACGTATGTTCGTTTATCAAATCATCCAATCGCAGAATCTTCTTCATCCTCTCATGAACATTTATGGAAATATATTTCAACAATTATGTCCATAATATGAAACACACAAACTGCTATTCTTAAAAAGTTAATTAAAATTCTTAAATTAATTCTCCTGGTAAAGAAGGCATAATGAAAAAATCTAAAAATTATAATAATTTTCTCTCGCGCAACCAGGGAGTTTCTTCAGTTGTTTGCAACAGTGACATTATCGACTGTTGCTTCATTTCACAGTTCGTTTGTTTTCTTGCGCGAACAGCGCACATCATACACACAGCGTATTTACCTACATATCCCACACTGTTCAAGTTTCACACGCAATTCTCACATAAGTGCCGTGTCTTGAGGAAATGTAGATGCACTTTCATTGTATATCACTGTGGCTTCTGCTCATAGTCCACACTTACAAATGCTAGTAATTAACAAATTCTTCTACCTATCTTAAAATTTTTGTGCTGAAGTATCACAGCAGTAATCTCACTGTCTCTTAACCTATCACAGGAGTAATCTCACTGTCTATTAACCTATCACAGGAGTAATCTCACTGTCTCTTAACCTACCACAGGAGTAATCTCACGTTCTCTTAACCTCTAGACAACATAAACTTCTTGATATTTGTATACACATTCGACTCATAGTCAAATTCCACTCTAAATTCTTCTCCATATTTGGTATCACAGATCTACGATCCTTCACTAAATTTCTTAATATCATTATGTGGGAATAATCCCTTTATTCTTTTCGATTCGGGATATGCCAACAAGTATGATCCAGGATTTGGTATATTTACAATAACATATGGTCCGGTATAAATAAGATTCCATTTCTTTACGTTCTTCATCAGTTTCGAGGAATGGATGTGTTGCCTCAATGAAACCTTTTCTCCAAGATGAAACATCTGAATCCGATGAATCCGTTTATCATATGTCAATTTCCGTTGTATTGCCTTTTCAGTTAAATTGACAATTGCGAGTCGAGTCTTTTCCTCCCATTTTAAATTCTGGTCTTCATACTTTTCGTCCGTTGCCTCCAGGTTTTGGAACGACTAAGAGCGGAGAACAATATGGACTAGTTGATGGCTCGATCAAGTTCCATTCTAACATTCTATTTATCTCCCTTTGAACGGATTGCTTTAAACGCCAGGGGATCGGATAGTGCGTGTAACAGAAAGTCTGATGTGGCTTCACTTGTAGGTGACAAATATACCCTTTAATAATTCCTGGTTTCTCATCAAAAATCTCTTCATATGCCCCAAACAAATAATGAAGCTGCTGCCTTTGTTCTCCGGTAAGCTGATTTGATTCACTAGCTTTTATCGTTGTTGTTTGGTTAAAGTCCTCTTGTTGTATCAAATCCTTTGAAAGCTCCTTCCAACGACCGTTTGTAGTGTCAATTAATTGAATTATGGCACCGCGACAATATTTCTCATGCACAGTTTCCTTTCTATTTAAATCCAGTGCTATCTCTTCTCCATTTAATCTAAATTTAACTATTCCTTCCAAAAAATCAATCTGACAATCGTACTCCTGCATACTCCCAATACCAAGCATACAGTCCACTAATAACTTCTCCACTACAAGGAACGTGCATTTTATTGCTACATTTCCCATTTTCATCTCTAATTGTGTTTGTATTTTGACATTGGGAGAGCGTGCTCCAACAGCTCCGATGATTTTGCAGTTCTGTACTGGCAAAATTGGTACCTTCTTCTGCCTAATAATTCTCCGAAAAAGAGCGCCTGAGATGACATTGGCGGAAGCGGCGGTGTCTAATATCACATTCGTTGGAACTTCCTCTATTTCAACAAATACTTCCGATACCGGAACACTCGATCTGTCATTATGACAAGTTATTAAATCCTTTGTTAACTCTTCAGTCAACAGCTCACCATCATTATATCTTAACAATTGTAATTTTACTGTTTCGCCCCTAACAGATCCCCTGACCGCTCCTCCGGGGCACGATGCGGTCATGTTTAGTTTGACTGATTATTGGTCCGATTGGTATTTATCTCTTCAGCTACTTCAGTGATTATCGGTTGTTGTGGTGAATTCGGTCTATATTGTCTTGCTTGGTTTGTGTAATTATTGTTGTTGTTCTGCTGGTGTTGGTAGAACTGTCCTGTGTTGCCATACATTGGATCATATCGATTAAAATTCCTACTGTTCCTAAAATAGCCCCTCGCTGCACCATTACTAAAGTTTCCATTATGGTAATAATTATTGTTTGCATTCTGTCCATTTCTAACTCTCCTCGGAGAGTGTGGTTGGTTATGATTATTGTTACTGCTACCATTACTGCCATTCCCAATCGAGTTGCAACTCGGATTCGCTTCTGTTACTCCTCTTTGATATGACATTTCTCTTGCCCTTTTATTGTCCTCCTCAATTATATCAATATGATCAAGCGTAGTCATAAATGAGTCTATATCCTTATCATTTATATATAACAGCTGATTCCTTATACTGGTGGGTAGTCTGGACTTGAGTATTCTAAGTATATCCGGCAAAGGAATCGGTACATCCCAATACAAAGATTTATTAATGTATTTCTCAAAATATCTCTTTAGAGATCCTCTAGAAAACGAGAAAGGCTCAGGATATAATACTTCCTGCCTAAGTCTTTCTTGTATTCCAGCAGACCAATATTTTGCTACAAAAGCCTGCTCAAATTCTTTGTAACATTTACAAGAAGATGTTTGTTCGGATGCCCACAGTGCTCCTGATTCTTGTATATATCCAGATACAAAACTAATCTTTTGCCATTCTGTCCAAGATCGTGGAAATAGACCTCTGAAACTTCGAATAGAGGCTACAGGATGAACATTCTTTTTGTCAGGGTTAAAGATTTGAAATTGTCTCTGTTTAATCATCTTCTCCTCAACGGTACTACGATTCCAAAAATCATCCTGTTCGTACTTTTCCCTGTGGCTCTCCGTTATATCGAATCTAACTTGTGACGTTCCAGTTCTATCTACATCGGATCTTGACGTGGACGGAATGTCACGCGCAGATTGAGAGTTTTGTTTCCTACTTCTCGGTGTTTCTAAATCCTCCTGCGAGAGATTTAGTGATCTTTCGATATTTTCTTTCCAACGCGAGAATTCTTCGCCAAGTTGTTCTCGAACTTCCTTTAACCCTTTGTTAAAAAAATTATCCTCGGAACTCTCTGAAATTGACTGTAAAGCTACTTTCACAGTTTCTTCTATCGTTTCCGAAGGAGAATTGTGCCGCTCTAATGTCATTTCTGAAAACTTTCCCGCAAGTACATTCATTCTATGTTCCACTGTCTCCTGTTTTTCCTTCACTTCGTCAAATTGCTTCTTTAGATTATCTTGGGATTCTGTTATTTCTGGTATCATAGCTACGGAGCACTGTATGTCCTCTTGAGCTTGTATTACTTGAGGAAACAGTTCTACTTGTTTTGGTATCGTGTCAATTTTGACGGATACATATTCGGTTAGTTCCGCTTTTAATTTACTATTGTTTTCTTGGCATTGTTGGCGGACTTGCTCAATTCGAGCAATAAGATTCTGTTCGGTCCTTTCTGCCTGTTCCTTTATTTCCTGTGTCTGGGTATTTAATCTCTGATCTAATTCGGTAAAGGTTGCTCTTAAGGGGTTACGGAATCACCTATCCCCGCAATGTTAATATATGCCTACTATAGGGAACATTTTCTCACAAACTACTGGAGACAGAGAGGTAAAAATTTTACTGTATGTGCATTCATATGTTACAACAATACTGAAACAACAGTTTATTGTCAAAGTATTTTCTTACAGAGATATTGTACATTTATTTTTAAGTAAATTTTTTCCATCGCTTTTTACTAGACTATCACCCCTAAGTCTTTTGTAAATCAAGTAATTAAAAAATCGTTGTTTCAGTATGTAATAGGGACCTATGTCACTACGTCATAAAAATTTCAGACTTCTAGGTTGACCAGTACCTGAGATAATGTTCCTAGATGAAGTAAAAAGTAAACTTACGGGAAACGGAGAAAGAAGATTAAAACATTCCTGATCCGTAGCTAATACCCCCTTCACAGTCTTCATAATCATCTTCAAGTCTTCTTTTGGCACCCCTCTGCACCTGTCTTGCTTTTTTCACTAATGTCTTGATTATATTATCAGCATGCCTTAGTCTGTGCTGATCTAAAAAGAACATAGCACGTACCGTACGGGAACCAACACACATACCCAACTTTTGAAGGACCTGGCATTTAGTTATATTTCCAAGATTGAAGGTTGCCACAGCATCATACACACCAAAATGTAGTGTATTAATTCCGACAAACACTGTTTTTGGGAGACGATGCCATATCACACTATTCAAGCACTCGTTGGGGTTCTGCGTTTTTCCGTGAAGACATTTCATCAGAAGACTTCTGTCAGCCAGATCTCTGAAAATGGGCTTTATTTCTGCCATGATGGCTGATGGTAGACTGTGGTGGTGAATGTATTTCTCTCCTGTTGTTAGTCCCCTATTGTATTTACACCAGCTGTTTTCACCTTTGGGGCACAAACCATGTTGTGGATGCTCATCCGTGGATGCGGTGTGGAAATATAAAGCCCATATAGCTCTCCTCATTTCTTCAAGATTGCCTGTATTTTGCCTGATTGCAAGGCCATAGCAGTTCTGAATGTGGTCTATTATGGAATCAGTCAATCTTCCTCTGCCATCCAAGGTTTTCCCATCATCTAGTTTTTTCACTTTCATAACTGATTTTAACCTTCTCAGCCTGGCACCCATTCTCTTCTGCACATGTCCTATACATTCAAGTTTGCTTATATTTACACTGTTCCCATATGGTTTGCTTTCCAAAACTTCTTTGAATGCTTTAGAGTCACCATCTCCCAGATATTTGACATAGCGAACATTATACCACTGTGAAGAGCGATGAAAAATTTTTTTCACCCCAGCAACCTCCATGCCACCACTACTACCATAATAATTAGCAATACAGTCATCACTGTGTTCATTTTTCAGCCTGCCTGTGCACCTACAGTATTTAGACATTATTGCAACATCAATAACCTTGCCAGTATCAACACTAGTTGCTGTTACAACACCATTGTTGGAGGTGTGGCCCCTTTTCTGCCACGTGCCATCAAACGCCACTGTGAGGTCACGACTGCCGTCATTTTCTTCCACTGCTTCTTCCACAGCAACCTGCATTGACTTCTGTGCTACATCTTCAACTGCAGATCCTAGTACATAATTGTAAGCTTCAAACTTTGAAGGTGCACTTGGAAGATTTAGAACACCACATAGCATATCACCAGCTGCTTTGCCCTTACCAATTGCTCGCAATCCATAAACTAACCTAATATTTACACTATAAAGTTCAGTTTTCTTGTATCCATTATTTACAGTTACTGAAACCGAACTTGGAAACTTACAGCTGTATTTACAAACACTGCATATTAAATTAAACTGGGCAGCCAGGCCAACATGGGATTCTACTTTCAGAGAAACGTTTCCGTGACATTTTTTGCAGCACAAACTGTTTTCAAGAGCTTCACACAATATATTCGTATCAATGAGTTCAAAAACTTCATTCCCTCTATCAAGTAAATTATATTTCTCTTCCAAATCTCTTGGTTTTTTATGAGAAGCACTGTTTTCATTTGGTGTAAGTTCGTTCGGCAAATCAGTAATAAGTGGATTCACATTTTCCAACAGTGATGATGATGAACTGCTTTGCTTTGCTAATGAATCATTATTTCTTTTCTTTTGCCAGTTCACACGCTTTTTAAATACTTTTGCTTTAGCTCTAGGCATTTTCACTGCGAAAAATGAAGCACTAAATACGAAATAACTCAACAACAACTACTTTCTTATATCACACTGTTTACAAAACAGTCCCGCCACAAAGTCAAAGAGTAACTTGAGGAAACCAGAGAGAAACATTTTCGGGCAACTAGTGTATAAATAGTCGCTGGAAACCGGGATATTTGAATTCATGTCACTTTAAAGGTACTGCCAAAAAGTTCATGGTCAGCCACGAGAGACGTGTATAACTAAAGCGCAATACCCGATCTCACAAATATATAAAAATAAAATAGTTATAATTGTAGTAGAGCTATGTATGATACGTCATTTTAAAGAGGAAACATGGCAGAATATAATACGCCAATAAAAAAAAAATTCGATTTTTTAACCCAAAATCCGATTCCGTATCCCCTTAACTGATTTTGTATATCTGTTTGATTTTCGGCTAGTTGATTTTTGAATTCATTTTGTATAACGGATCAGTCTCGTTTCACCTCCGCTTGGCCTTCGGCTAATAGAGACAACTGTTGCATAATAACAACTAATGTGTCCACAACAGTCTGATCAGCTGTTGTATGAATGTTTTCTGAACCAGCGGGATTATTTATATCGCTACCGCTAGCCAAAACAGTCTCAGAATTGCTATCCGTGGCCTCTGCTTCTGTGCAAACAGCTGAAGGCTGTTGCACGTCTCGTTGCTGATTCAATGACATTTTAATTGCCGCTCTAGTCAGTACCATTAAATAACTGTCAATATCAGGTTCCAGTCACTAAATACAGTTTCAAATTTACTGTCGTAGACACACTTCACTTTCAAATTACTTCACAGATGGTATAAAGTTCAATGTCCAGATACGAAAATCACACAATATACAGTTCTACAATCTAACTACTATCTGGAAAAACGTTCTTTCTAAATTGATTTCAAACTATTTTAACTACAGGATAAAAAAATTAGATTTCTCTGGCCTTGTTCTGTAGTCTCGGTGTTGTCCAATAGTTGAAATCGTTTCTTGGTATCAGCAATCTTTTACTATGGGCACCGAATCTCTCTTCAGATTAGTTACCTCTCGTTCTCGTTGGTTTTCATGAAACAAAAAATACATATATTATATAACAATCCAAGAGAGTCCTGTCACACTGGCGCCACTGTAATTTTTCCTCCTCATATCTTTTCTTTTCTACGTAATTCTGTAGCTCTCAATTCGTTCGAGCAATCAATCATTCATGATAGGAAATACAGTCATAGCTCAGTCACTCAAAATGATTCTGAAATTTTACTTGTTAGAATGAAATCAGGCGATGATTCTTCTTCACTGCAGGCTCGTGCTTTGCGGCAGTCTGCTAATCTGCACAAATAAAATGCCTCGTAATTTTGGGAGCGTTGTATAATCAGTTGGGAAACCTCAGATCAAGCGGATATTTGGCTTTGATGAAGTTTAACCTTCCGGAGAAGCAGTGGAGCTCTTGGATTATTAAGTGCAGGTTCGTATCCAGTCTTTCGGAAGTCCCTTCTGATTAACAACTACGCAATATATCGATAAATATCATTAATTCTCAAATTTAAAATACACACCATTTACTTGAAGGAGCCATCTATATATATTTCCATTTAATCGTACAGTTCATATCAGATATCTTCTGTAATAAATCTCAATAATCAGAATACAGTTATTCCAAACCAAGCACAGGCTAATCGGCACGAAGACAAACTCGGAAGCTCCCCTTTCCCTTTTTTTTTCTAACAACCACCAGAGAGAGTACTACAAAGAATACTTATGCGCTCATGGCATAGCAATTGTATGAACTACTTTTCGCATGGATTCTGCGAGTATGAAGATAGAAAATTTGTAAACGTCATTCAAGGGTAGAATTGTATCAGAATAATTCATCGAATATAAAGAGATATTACACGTCCTATCCGACTTGTCTCCAAGGGTCTATTGCTGCCTCGGGCACCTTATGGTTGTTCTCCTGTGAGTCTAGATTCTCGAATCCGACGCAAACCTGATAGTTAATTGTAACGTTCAGGGCCTCCTAATGACGATGGAACACTCAAATTGCGTCGAGATTCAATACAGCGGCCACGAGCCGACTTGTGTCCAAGGGGACATTGCTGCCTCGGGCACCAAATGCTCCGTCTCCTGTGAGTCTAGATTTTCGATTCCGATGCGAAACTGATAGTTAATTGTAACGTTCAGGGCCTCCTAATGGCGATGGAACACTCAAATTGCGTCGAGATTCAATACATCGGCCTCCAGCCAACTTGTCTCCAAGAGTCTATTGCTGCCTCGGGCACCTTATGGTCGTTCTCCTGTGAGTCTAGATTTGTGAATCCGACGCATAACTGATAGTTATTTGCAATGTTCAGCGCCTCCTAATGACGATGGAACACTCAAATTGCGTCGAGATTCAATACATCGACCTCCAGCCGACTTGTCTCCAAATGTCTATTGCTGCCTCGGGGACCTTGTGGTCGTTCTCCTGTGAGTCTAGATTTTCGAATCCGACGCATAACTGATAGTTAATTGTAAAGTTCAGGGCCTCCTAATGACGATGAAACATTCAAATTGCGTCGAGATTCAATACATCGTCCTCCAGCGGACTGGTCTCCAAGGTGATATTGCTGCCTCGGGCACCTTATGGTCCGTCTCCAGTGAGTCTAGATTTTCGATTCCGACGAAAAACTAAAAGTTAATTGTAACATTCAGGGCCTCCTAATGACGATGGAATACTCAAATTGCGTCGAGATTAAATTCATCGTCCTCCAGCCAACTTCTCTCCATGGGGATAATGCTGCCTCGGGCACCTTATGGTCGTTCTCCTGTGAGTCTAGATTTTCGAATCCGACGCGAAACTGATTAATTGTAGCGTTCAGGGCTTCCTATTGACGATGGAACACTCAAATTGCGTGGAGAGTCAATACATCGTCCTCCAGCCGACTTGTCTCCAAGGCGTATTGCTGCCTCGGGCACCATATGCTCCGACTCCTGTGAGTCTAGATTTTCGAATCCGACGCAAAAATGATAGTTAATTGTAACGTTCAGGGCCTCCTAATGACGATGGAACACTCAAATTGCGTCGACATTCAATACATCGTCCTTCACCCGACTTGTCTCCAAGGTTCTATTGCTGCCTCGGGCACCTTATGGTCGTTCTCCAGTGAGTCTAGATTTTTGAATCCGAACCCTAACTGATAGTTATTTGCAACGTTCAGCGCCTCGTAATGACGATGGAACACTGAAATTGCTTCGAGAAGCAATACATCGTCATTCAAACCTACTTGTCTCCAAAGGTCTATTGCTCCCTCGGGCATCTTATATTCGTTCTCCTGTGAGTCTAGATTTTAGAATCCGACGCAAAACTAATAGTTAATTGTAACGTTCAGGGCCTCCTAATGACGATGGAACACTCAAATTGCGTCGAGATTCAATACATCGTCCTCCAGCCGACTTGTCTCCAAGGGGACATTGCTGCCTCGGGCACCATATGGTCCGTCTCCTGTGAGTCTAGATTTTCGATTCCGATGCGAAACTGATAGTTCATTGTAACGTTCAGGGCCTCATAATGACGATGGAACACTCAAATTGCGGCGAGATTCAATAAATCGGCTTCCAGCCGACTTGTCTCTAAGGGTCTATTGCTGCCTCGGGCACCTTATGGTCGTTCTCCTGTGAGTCTAGATTTTCGAATCCGACGCGTAACTGATAGTTAATTGCAATGTTACGCACCTCCTAATGACGATGGAACACTCAAGTTGCGTCGAGATTCAATACATCGTCTGTAATTTTTCCTCCTCATATCTTTTTTTTTCTACGTAATTCTGTAGCTCTCAATTCGTTCGAGCAATCAATCATTCATGATAGGAAATACAGTCATAGCTCAGTCACTCAAAATGATTCTGAAATTTTACTTGTTAGAATGAAATCAGGCGATGACTCTTCTTCTCTGCAGGCTCATGCTTTGCGGCAGTCTGCTAATCTGCACAAATAAAATGCCTCGTAATTTTGGGAGCGTTGTATAATCAGTCGGGAAATCTCAGATCAAGCGGATATTTCGCATTGATGAAGTTTAACCTTCCGGAGAAGCAATGGAGCTCTTGGATTATTAAGTGCAGGTTCGTATCCAGTCTTTCGGAAGTCCCTTCTGATTAACAACTACGCTATATATCGATAAATATCATTATTTCTCAAATTTAAAATACACACCATTTACTTGAAGGAGCCATCTATATATATATTTCCATTTAATCGTACAGTTCATATCAGTTATCTTCTGTAATAAATCTCAATAATCAGATTACAGTTCTTCCAAACCAAGCACAGGCTAATCGGCACGAAGACAAACTCGGAAGCTCCCCTTTCTTTTTTTTTTTTTCTAACAACCACCAGAGAGAGTACTACAAAGAATACTTATGCGCTCATGGCATAGCTATTGTATGAACTACTTTTCGCATGGATTCTGCGAGTATGAAGATAGAAAATTTGTAAACGTCATTCAAGGGTAGAATTGTATCAGAATAATTCATCGAATATAAAGAGATATTACAATTGCCCCTCGCAGCGAGCAAAGTTAATGATAATACACTTTGCGAGCTAACAGAAAAAATTTGTTGGGTTGTTTATTCAAAAGAGGAATATTTTGAATTAGTAGAATTTTACTGTAGAGAGTATGGGTAACATGTTAAGACAATAAGTTACGGGAATACCTTAGCTGTAGCTTTTACATGTACCGGGGTATACCCGCATCCCGAGTACATAACCGGGAAAGATGTAGGTTGGTGTAATTACGAAAAAGCTCTACCCATTTGGGAACTTGCCTTCACAGGGAAACCCTGGAAAACCCGGAAGAATAGACCCCAGCTCAGGTATTAAAGAAGATAGGAAAGCCTAAATCCAGTAACTTTGAAATATATAGAAGCTCTATAGATTAGATCGAAGGAAAAGTGCCTCATAGCCAAAAAAAATTTTACAGTATTCCTCAAAAAAAAATTTTCAAAATTCTTCTTTCGTCGATGTAGCCGGCGATCCCGTTGTGAAGTCGATGGAACAGGAACACTGGGCACGGACACCGGGTAAGCGATTTAGGCGATGTACAGCGTTTGGTGGAGGCGGCACGGAGGACAGGCGATGGCTTATGATACAGGACAGAAGCTGGTAACGTGCCGTGGAAACAGGAAGATGATCTCAGGAACAGATGGTCAGGGACGTGAACATGAAACAGGTTTAAAGTGGAATAAGAAAAGGTTCTGACTGAATAAATCCCTGGAAGAGAGTGGATTAAGCCAACGAAGTCCATATTTCATCGTTGAACTCAAAATCGGAGTGGATTCTTATATTCTTCCATCTGTACTAGACTGGAACATCCATCAGTCCTGACAATTGCGAATTTTTTTTTGTAGTGCTCAATACCAAAGTTATTTTGCATTACAACTGTTGATTGTCCAAAACATTGCCAATTAGACTGCGGGCATTTAAATTTTGTTGTAGCTCATATCGAATGTATCCCTCTCAAAAAAATTTGTATCAAATCTTCGTTTTGTTATAGTGCAGGTGGAAGTAGAGCATTGAATCTGTCCGAGGCTTGCTTTCAATTACGAAATTATGGATAAAATTTAAGTTTACACCTGTTGAAAAATTTTAAACATAGCCATATGACACTGACTCCACAAAAGGAATAATTTGAAAAATTTTCATTATTCTTATAATTAATTGATTTATAGATCCACTTGCAAATAAATATCATTGATGATGACGTATGTTCGTTTATCAAATCATCCAATCGCAGAATCTTCTTCATCCTCTCATGAACATTTATGGAAATATATATCAACAATTATGTCCATAATATGAAACACACAAACTGCTATTCTTAAAAAGTTAATTAAAATTCTTAAATTAATTCTCCTGGTAAAGAAGGCATAATGAAAAAATCTAAAAATTATAATAATTTTCTCTCGCGCAACCAGGGAGTTTCTTCAGTTGTTTGCAACAGTGACATTATCGACTGTTGCTTCATTTCACAGTTCGTTTGTTTTCTTGCGCGAACAGCGCACATCATACACACAGCGTATTTACCTACATATCCCACACTGTTCAAGTTTCACACGCAATTCTCACATAAGTGCCGTGTCTTGAGGAAATGTAGATGCACTTTCATTGTATATCACTGTGGCTTCTGCTCATAGTCCACACTTACAAATGCTAGTAATTAACAAATTCTTCTACCTATCTTAAAATTTTTGTGCTGAAGTATCACAGCAGTAATCTCACTGTCTCTTAACCTATCACAGGAGTAATCTCACTGTCTATTAACCTATCACAGGAGTAATCTCACTGTCTCTTAACCTACCACAGGAGTAATCTCACGTTCTCTTAACCTCTAGACAACATAAACTTCTTGATATTTATATACACATTCGACTCATAGTCAAATTCCACTCTAAATTCTTCTCCATATTTGGTATCACAGATCTACGATCCTTCACTAAATTTCTTAATATCATTATGTGGGAATAATCCCTTTATTCTTTTCGATTCGGGATATGCCAACAAGTATGATCCAGGATTTGGTATATTTACAATAACGTATGGTCCGGTATAAATAAGATTCCATTTCTTTACGTTCTTCATCAGTTTCGAGGAATGGATGTGTTGCCTCAATGAAACCTTTTCTCCAAGATGAAACATCTGAATCCGATGAATCCGTTTATCATATGTCAATTTCCGTTGTATTGCCTTTTCAGTTAAATTGACAATTGCGAGTCGAGTCTTTTCCTCCCATTTTAAATTCTGGTCTTCATACTTTTCGTCCGTTGCCTCCAGGTTTTGGAACGACTAAGAGCGGAGAACAATATGGACTAGTTGATGGCTCGATCAAGTTCCATTCTAACATTCTATTTATCTCCCTTTGAACGGATTGCTTTAAACGCCAGGGGATCGGATAGTGCGTGTAACAGAAAGTCTGATGTGGCTTCACTTGTAGGTGACAAATATACCCTTTAATAATTCCTGGTTTCTCATCAAAAATCTCTTCATATGCCCCAAACAAATAATGAAGCTGCTGCCTTTGTTCTCCGGTAAGCTGATTTGATTCACTAGCTTTTATCGTTGTTGTTTGGTTAAAGTCCTCTTGTTGTATCAAATCCTTTGAAAGCTCCTTCCAACGACCGTTTGTAGTGTCAATTAATTGAATTATGGCACCGCGACAATATTTCTCATGCACAGTTTCCTTTCTATTTAAATCCAGTGCTATCTCTTCTCCATTTAATCTAAATTTAACTATTCCTTCCAAAAAATCAATCTGACAATCGTACTCCTGCATACTCCCAATACCAAGAATACAGTCCACTAATAACTTCTCCACTACAAGGAACGTGCATTTTATTGCTACATTTCCCATTTTCATCTCTAATTGTGTTTGTATTTTGACATTGGGAGAGCGTGCTCCAACAGCTCCGATGATTTTGCAGTTCTGTACTGGCAAAATTGGTACCTTCTTCTTCCTAATAATTCTCCGAAAAAGAGCGCCTGAGATGACATTGGCGGAAGCGGCGGTGTCTAATATCACATTCGTTGGAACTTCCTCTATTTCAACAAATACTTCCGATACCGGAACACTTGATCTGTCATTATGACAAGTTATTAAATCCTTTGTTAACTCTTCAGTCAACAGCTCACCATCATTATATCTTAACAATTGTAATTTTACTGTTTCGCCCCTAACAGATTCCCTGACCGCTCCTCCGGGGCACGATGCGGTCATGTTTAGTTTGACTGATTATTGGTCCGATTGGTATTTATCTCTTCAGCTACTTCAGTGATTATCGGTTGTTGTGGTGAATTCGGTCTATATTGTCTTGCTTGGTTTGTGTAATTATTGTTGTTGTTCTGCTGGTGTTGGTAGAACTGTCCTGTGTTGCCATACATTGGATCATATCGATTAAAATTCCTACTGTTCCTAAAATAGCCCCTCGCTGCACCATTACTAAAGTTTCCATTATGGTAATAATTATTGTTTGCATTCTGTCCATTTCTAACTCTCCTCGGAGAGTGTGGTTGGTTATGATTATTGTTACTGCTACCATTACTGCCATTCCCAATCGAGTTGCAACTCGGATTCGCTTCTGTTACTCCTCTTTGATATGACATTTCTCTTGCCCTTTTATTGTCCTCCTCAATTATATCAATATGATCAAGCGTAGTCATAAATGAGTCTATATCCTTATCATTTATATATAACAGCTGATTCCTTATACTGGTGGGTAGTCTGGACTTGAGTATTCTAAGTATATCCGGCAAAGGAATCGGTACATCCCAATACAAAGATTTATTAATGTATTTCTCAAAATATCTCTTTAGAGATCCTCTAGAAAACGAGAAAGGCTCAGGATATAATACTTCCTGCCTAAGTCTTTCTTGTATTCCAGCAGACCAATATTTTGCTACAAAAGCCTGCTCAAATTCTTTGTAACATTTACAAGAAGATGTTTGTTCGGATGCCCACAGTGCTCCTGATCCTTGTATATATCCAGATACAAAACTAATCTTTTGCCATTCTGTCCAAGATCGTGGAAATAGACCTCTGAAACTTCGAATAGAGGCTACAGGATGAACATTCTTTTTGTCAGGGTTAAAGATTTGAAATTGTCTCTGTTTAATCATCTTCTCCTCAACGGTACTACGATTCCAAAAATCATCCTGTTCGTACTTTTCCCTGTGGCTCTCCGTTATATCGAATCTAACTTGTGACGTTCCAGTTCTATCTACATCGGATCTTGACGTGGACGGAATGTCACGCGCAGATTGAGAGTTTTGTTTCCTACTTCTCGGTGTTTCTAAATCCTCCTGCGAGAGATTTAGTGATCTTTCGATATTTTCTTTCCAACGCGAGAATTCTTCGCCAAGTTGTTCTCGAACTTCCTTTAACCCTTTGTTAAAAAAATTATCCTCGGAACTCTCTGAAATTGACTGTAAAGCTACTTTCACAGTTTCTTCTATCGTTTCCGAAGGAGAATTGTGCCGCTCTAATGTCATTTCTGAAAACTTTCCCGCAAGTACATTCATTCTATGTTCCACTGTCTCCTGTTTTTCCTTCACTTCGTCAAATTGCTTCTTTAGATTATCTTGGGATTCTGTTATTTCTGGTATCATAGCTACGGAGCACTGTATGTCCTCTTGAGCTTGTATTACTTGAGGAAACAGTTCTACTTGTTTTGGTATCGTGTCAATTTTGACGGATACATATTCGGTTAGTTCCGCTTTTAATTTACTATTGTTTTCTTGGCATTGTTGGCGGACTTGCTCAATTCGAGCAATAAGATTCTGTTCGGTCCTTTCTGCCTGTTCCTTTATTTCCTGTGTCTGGGTATTTAATCTCTGATCTAATTCGGTAAAGGTTGCTCTTAACTGATTTTGTATATCTGTTTGATTTTCGGCTAGTTGATTTTTGAATTCATTTTGTATAACGGATAAGTCTCGTTTCACCTCCGCTTGGCCTTCGGCTAATAGAGACAACTGTTGCATAATAACAACTAATGTGTCCACAACAGTCTGATCAGCTGTTGTATGAATGTTTTCTGAACCAGCGGGATTATTTATATTGCTACCACTAGCCAAAACAGTCTCAGAATTGCTATCCGTGGCCTCTGCTTCTGTGCAAACAGCTGAAGGCTGTTGCACGTCTCGTTGCTGATTCAATGACATTTTAATTGCCGCTCTAGTCAGTACCATTAAATAACTGTCAATATCAGGTTCCAGTCACTAAATACAGTTTCAAATTTACTGTCGTAGACACACTTCACTTTCAAATTACTTCACAGATGGTATAAAGTTCAATGTCCAGATACGAAAATCACACAATATACAGTTCTACAATCTAACTACTATCTGGAAAAACGTTCTTTCTAAATTGATTTCAAACTATTTTAACTACAGGATAAAAAAATTAGATTTCTCTGGCCTTGTTCTGTAGTCTCGGTGTTGTCCAATAGTTGAAATCGTTTCTTGGTATCAGCAATCTTTTACTATGGGCACCGAATCTCTCTTCAGATTAGTTACCTCTCGTTCTCGTTGGTTTTCATGAAACAAAAAATACATATATTATATAACAATCCAAGAGAGTCCTGTCACACTGGCGCCACTGTAATTTTTCCTCCTCATATCTTTTCTTTTCTACGTAATTCTGTAGCTCTCAATTCGTTCGAGCAATCAATCATTCATGATAGGAAATACAGTCATAGCTCAGTCACTCAAAATGATTCTGAAATTTCACTTGTTAGAATGAAATCAGGCGATGATTCTTCTTCTCTGCAGGCTCGTGCTTTGCGGCAGTCTGCTAATCTGCACAAATAAAATGCCTCGTAATTTTGGGAGCGTTGTATAATCAGTTGGGAAACCTCAGATCAAGCGGATATTTGGCTTTGATGAAGTTTAAACTTCCGGAGAAGCAGTGGAGCTCTTGGATTATTAAGTGCAGGTTCGTATCCAGTCTTTCGGAAGTCCCTTCTGATTAACAACTACGCAATATATCGATAAATATCATTAATTCTCAAATTTAAAATACACACCATTTACTTGAAGGAGCCATCTATATATATTTCCATTTAATCGTACAGTTCATATCAGATATCTTCTGTAATAAATCTCAATAATCAGATTACAGTTCTTCCAAACCAAGCACAGGCTAATCGGCACGAAGACAAACTCGGAAGCTCCCCTTTCCCTTTTTTTTTCTAACAACCACCAGAGAGAGTACTACAAAGAATACTTATGCGCTCATGGCATAGCTATTGTATGAACTACTTTTCGCATGGATTCTGCGAGTATGAAGATAGAAAATTTGTAAACGTCATTCAAGGGTAGAATTGTATCAGAATAATTCATCGAATATAAAGAGATATTACACGTCCTCCTGCCGACTTGTCTCCAAGGGTCTATTGCTGCCTCGGGCACCTTATGGTTGTTCTCCTGTGAGTCTAGATTCTCGAATCCGACGCAAACCTGATAGTTAATTGTAACGTTCAGGGCCTCCTAATGACGATGGAACACTCAAATTGCGTCGAGATTCAATACAGCGGCCACGAGCCGACTTGTGTCCAAGGGGACATTGCTGCCTCGGGCACCAAATGCTCCGTCTCCTGTGAGTCTAGATTTTCGATTCCGATGCGAAACTGATAGTTAATTGTAACGTTCAGGGCCTCCCAATGGCGATGGAACACTCAAATTGCGTCGAGATCCAATACATCGGCCTCCAGCCAACTTGTCTCCAAGAGTCTATTGCTGCCTCGAGCACCTTATGGTCGTTCTCCTGTGAGTCTAGATTTGTGAATCCGACGCATAACTGATAGTTATTTGCAATGTTCAGCGCCTCCTAATGACGATGGAACACTCAAATTGCGTCGAGATTCAATACATCGACCTCCAGCCGACTTGTCTCCAAATGTCTATTGCTGCCTCGGGGACCTTGTGGTCGTTCTCCTGTGAGTCTAGATTTTCGAATCCGACGCATAACTGATAGTTAATTGTAAAGTTCAGGGCCTCCTAATGACGATGAAACATTCAAATTGCGTCGAGATTCAATACATCGTCCTCTAGCGGACTGGTCTCCAAGGTGATATTGCTGCCTCGGGCACCTTATGGTCCGTCTCCAGTGAGTCTAGATTTTCGATTCCGACGAAAAACTAATAGTTAATTGTAACATTCAGGGCCTCCTAATGACGATGGAATACTCAAATTGCGTCGAGATTAAATTCATCGTCCTCCAGCCAACTTCTCTCCATGGGGATAATGCTGCCTCGGGCACCTTATGGTCGTTCTCCTGTGAGTCTAGATTTTCGAATCCGACGCGAAACTGATTAATTGTAGCGTTCAGGGCTTCCTATTGACGATGGAACACTCAAATTGCGTCGAGAGTCAATACATCGTCCTCCAGCCGACTTGTCTCCAAGGCGTATTGCTGCCTCGGGCACCATATGCTCCGACTCCTGTGAGTCTAGATTTTCGAATCCGACGCAAAAATGATAGTTAATTGTAACGTTCAGGGCCTCCTAATGACGATGGAACACTCAATTTGCGTCGAGAGTCAATACATCGTCCTCCATCCGTCTTGTCTACAAGGGGATATTGCTGCCTCTGGCTCCATGTGTTCCTTGTCCTGTGAGTCTAGATTTTCGAATCCGACGCGAAACTGATAGTTAATTGTAACGTTCAGGGCCTCATAATGACGATGGAACACTCAAATTGCGGCGAGATTCAATAAATCGGCTTCCAGCCGACTTGTTTCTAAGGGTCTATTGCTGCCTCGAGCAAGTTATGGTCGTTCTCCTGTGAGTCTAGATTTTTGAATCCGACGAATAACTGATAGTTAATTGCAATGTTCAGCGCCTCCTAATGACGATGGAGCACTCAAATTGCGTCGAGATTCGATACATCGTCTGTAATTTTTCCTTCTCATATCTTTTCTTTTCTACGTAATTCTGTAGCTCTCAATTCGTTCGAGCAATCAATCATTCATGATAGCAAATACAGTCATAGCTCAGTCACTCAAAATGATTCTGAAATTTTACTTGTTAGAATGAAATCAGGCGATGACTCTTCTTCTCCGCAGGCTCGTGCTTTGCGGCAGTCTGCTAATCTGCACAAATAAAATGCCTCGTAATTTTGGGAGCGTTGTATAATCAGTCGGGAAACCTCAGATCAAGCGGATATTTGGCTTTGATGAAGTTTAACCTTCCGAAGAAGCAATGGAGCTCTTGGATTATTAAGTGCAGGTTCGTATCCAGTCTTTCGGAAGTCCCTTCTGATTAACAACTACGCAATATATCGATAAATATCATTAATTC
Organism: Schistocerca americana; assembly: GCF_021461395.2. Lineage (NCBI taxonomy): Eukaryota > Metazoa > Arthropoda > Insecta > Orthoptera > Acrididae > Schistocerca > Schistocerca americana. The sequence continues at coordinate 4,297,203 of NC_060130.1, read as the reverse complement.
TCAAATTATAATACACACCATTTACTTGAATGAGCCATCTATATATATATTTCCATTTAATCGTACAGTTCATATCAGTTATCTTCTGTAATAAATCTCAATAATCAGATTACAGTTCTTCCAAACCAAGCACAGGCTAATCGGCACGAAGACAAACTCGGAAGCTCCCCTTTCTTTTTTTTTCTAACAACCACCAGAGAGAGTACTACAAAGAATACTTATGCGCTCATGGCATAGCTATTGTATGAACTACTTTTCGCATGGATTCTGCGAGTATGAAGATAGAAAATTTGTAAACGTCATTCAAGGGTAGAATTGTATCAGAATAATTCATCGAATATAAAGAGAAATAACAATTGCCCCTCGCAGCGAGCGAAGTTAATGATAATACACTTTGTGAGCTAACAGAAAAAATTTGTTGGGTTGTTTATCCAAAAGAGGAATATTTTGAATTAGTAGAATTTTACTGTAGAGAGTATGGGTAACATGTTAAGACAATAAGTTACGGGAATACCTAAGCTGTAGCTTTTACATGTACCGGGGTATACCCGCATCCCGAGTACATAACCAGGAAAGATGTAGGTTGGTGTAATTACGAAAAAGCTCTACCCATTTGGGAACTTGCCTTCACGGGGAAACCCTGGAAAACCCGGAAGAATAGACCCCAGCTCAGGTATTAAAGAAGATAGGAAAGCCTAAATCCAGTAACTTTGAAATATATAGAAGCTCTATAGATTAGATCGAAGGAAAAGTGCCTCATAGCCAAAAAAAATTTTACAGTATTCCTCAAAAAAAAATTTTCAAAATTCTTCTTTCGACGATGTAGCCGGCGATCTCGTTGTGAAGTCGATGGAACAGGAACACTGGGCACGGACACCGGGTAAGCGATTTAGGCGATGTACAGCGTTTGGTGGAGGCGGCACGGAGGACAGGCGATGGCTTATGATACAGGACAGAAGCTGGTAACGTGCCGTGGAAACAGGAAGATGATCTCAGGAACAGATGGTCAGGGACGTGAGCATGAAACAGGTTTAAAGTGGAATAAGAAAAGGTTCTGACTGAATAAATCCCTGGAAGAGAGTGGATTAAGCCAACGAAGTCCATATTTCATCGTTGAACTCAAAATCGGAGTGGATTCTTATATTCTTCCATCTGTACTAGACTGGAACATCCATCAGTCCTGACAATCGCGAATTTTTTTTTGTAGTGCTCAATACCAAAGTTATTTTGCATTACAACTGTTGATTGTCCAAAACATTGCCAATTAGACTGTGGGCATTTAAATTTTGTTGTAGCTCATATTGAATGTATCCCTCTCAAAAAAATTTTTATCAAATCTTCGTTTTGTTATAGTGCAGGTGGAAGTAGAGCATTGAATCTGTCCGAGGTTTGCTTTCAATTACGAAATTATGGATAAAATTTAAGTTTACACCTGATGAAAAATTTTAAACATAGCCATATGACACTGACTCCACAAAAGGAATAATTTGAAAAATTTTCATTATTCTTATAATTAATTGATTTATAGATCCACTTGCAAATAAATATCATTGATGATGACGTATGTTCGTTTATCAAATCATCCAATCGCAGAATCTTCTTCATCCTCTCATGAACATTTATGGAAATATATTTCAACAATTATGTCCATAATATGAAACACACAAACTGCTATTCTTAAAAAGTTAATTAAAATTCTTAAATTAATTCTCCTGGTAAAGAAGGCATAATGAAAAAATCTAAAAATTATAATAATTTTCTCTCGCGCAACCAGGGAGTTTCTTCAGTTGTTTGCAACAGTGACATTATCGACTGTTGCTTCATTTCACAGTTCGTTTGTTTTCTTGCGCGAACAGCGCACATCATACACACAGCGTATTTACCTACATATCCCACACTGTTCAAGTTTCACACGCAATTCTCACATAAGTGCCGTGTCTTGAGGAAATGTAGATGCACTTTCATTGTATATCACTGTGGCTTCTGCTCATAGTCCACACTTACAAATGCTAGTAATTAACAAATTCTTCTACCTATCTTAAAATTTTTGTGCTGAAGTATCACAGCAGTAATCTCACTGTCTCTTAACCTATCACAGGAGTAATCTCACTGTCTATTAACCTATCACAGGAGTAATCTCACTGTCTCTTAACCTACCACAGGAGTAATCTCACGTTCTCTTAACCTCTAGACAACATAAACTTCTTGATATTTATATACACATTCGACTCATAGTCAAATTCCACTCTAAATTCTTCTCCATATTTGGTATCACAGATCTACGATCCTTCACTAAATTTCTTAATATCATTATGTGGGAATAATCCCTTTATTCTTTTCGATTCGGGATATGCCAACAAGTATGATCCAGGATTTGGTATATTTACAATAACGTATGGTCCGGTATAAATAAGATTCCATTTCTTTACGTTCTTCATCAGTTTCGAGGAATGGATGTGTTGCCTCAATGAAACCTTTTCTCCAAGATGAAAAATCTGAATCCGATGAATCCGTTTATCATATGTCAATTTCCGTTGTATTGGCTTTTCAGTTAAATTGACAATTGCGAGTCGAGTCTTTTCCTTCCATTTTAAATTCTGGTCTTCATACTTTTCGTCCGTTGCCCCCAGGTTTTGGAACGACTAAGAGCGGAGAACAATATGGACTAGTTGATGGCTCGATCAAGTTCCATTCTAACATTCTATTTATCTCCCTTTGAACGGATTGCTTTAAACGCCAGGGGATCGGATAGTGCGTGTAACAGTAAGTCTGATGTGGCTTCACTTGTAGGTGACAAATATACCCTTTAATAATTCCTGGTTTCTCATCAAAAATCTCTTCATATGCTCCAAACAAATAATGAAGCTGCTGCCTTCGTTCTCCGGTAAGCTGATTTGATTCACTAGCTTTTATCGTTGTTGTTTGGTTAAAGTCCTCTTGTTGTATCAAATCCTTTGAAAGCTCCTTCCAACGACCGTTTGTAGTGTCAATTAATTGAATTATGGCACCGCGACAATATTTCTCATGCACAGTTTCCTTTCTATTTAAATCCAGTGCTATCTCTTCTCCATTTAATCTAAATTTAACTATTCCTTCCAAAAAATCAATCTGACAATCGTACTCCTGCATACTCCCAATACCAAGAATACAGTCCACTAATAACATCTCCACTACAAGGAACGTGCATTTTATTGCTACATTTCCCATTTTCATCTCTAATTGTGTTTGTATTTTGACATTGGGAGAGCGTGCTCCAACAGCTCCGATGATTTTGCAGTTCTGTACTGGCAAAATTGGTACCTTCTTCTGCCTAATAATTCTCCGAAAAAGAGCGCCTGAGATGACATTGGCGGAAGCGGCGGTGTCTAATATCACATTCGTTGGAACTTCCTCTATTTCAACAAATACTTCCGATACCGGAACACTCGATCTGTCATTATGACAAGTTATTAAATCCTTTGTTAACTCTTCAGTCAACAGCTCACCATCATTATATCTTAACAATTGTAATTTTACTGTTTCGCCCCTAACAGATCCCCTGACCGCTCCTCCGGGGCACGATGCGGTCATGTTTAGTTTGACTGATTATTGGTCCGATTGGTATTTATCTCTTCAGCTACTTCAGTGATTATCGGTTGTTGTGGTGAATTCGGTCTATATTGTCTTGCTTGGTTTGTGTAATTATTGTTGTTGTTCTGCTGGTGTTGGTAGAACTGTCCTGTGTTGCCATACATTGGATCATATCGATTAAAATTCCTACTGTTCCTAAAATAGCCCCTCGCTGCACCATTACTAAAGTTTCCATTATGGTAATAATTATTGTTTGCATTCTGTCCATTTCTAACTCTCCTCGGAGAGTGTAGTCGGTTATGATTATTGTTACTGCTACCATTACTGCCATTCCCTTTCGAGTTGCAACTCGGATTCGCTTCTGTTACTCCTCTTTGATATGACATTTCTCTTGCCCTTTTATTGTCCTCCTCAATTATATCAATATGATCAAGCGTAGTCATAAATGAGTCTATATCCTTATCATTTATATATAACAGCTGATTCCTTATACTGGTGGGTAGTCTGGACTTGAGTATTCTAAGTATATCCGGCAAAGGAATCGGTACATCCCAATACAAAGATTTATTAATGTATTTCTCAAAATATCTCTTTAGAGATCCTCTAGAAAACGAGAAAGGCTCAGGATATAATACTTCCTGCCTAAGTCTTTCTTGTATTCCAGCAGACCAATATTTTGCTACAAAAGCCTGCTCAAATTCTTTGTAACATTTACAAGAAGATGTTTGTTCGGATGCCCACAGTGCTCCTGATCCTTGTATATATCCAGATACAAAACTAATCTTTTGCCATTCTGTCCAAGATCGTGGAAATAGACCTCTGAAACTTCGAATAGAGGCTACAGGATAAACATTCTTTTTGTCAGGGTTAAAGATTTGAAATTGTCTCTGTTTAATCATCTTCTCCTCAACGGTACTACGATTCCAAAAATCATCCTGTTCGTACTTTTCCCTGTGGCTCACCGTTATATCGAATCTAACTTGTGACGTTCCAGTTCTATCTACATCGGATCTTGACGTGGACGGAATGTCACGCGCAGATTGAGAGTTTTGTTTCCTACTTCTCGGTGTTTCTAAATCCTCCTGCGAGAGATTTAGTGATCTTTCGATATTTTCTTTCCAACGCGAGAATTCTTCGCCAAGTTGTTCTCGAACTTCCTTTAACCCTTTGTTAAAAAATTATCCTCGGAACTCTCTGAAATTGACTGTAAAGCTACTTTCACAGTTTCTTCTATCGTTTCCGAAGGAGAATTGTGCCGCTCTAATGTCATTTCTGAAAACTTTCCCGCAAGTACATTCATTCTATGTTCCACTGTCTCCTGTTTTTCCTTCACTTCGTCAAATTGCTTCTTTAGATTATCTTGGGATTCTGTTATTTCTGGTATCATAGCTACGGAGCACTGTATGTCCTCTTGAGCTTGTATTACTTGAGGTAACAGTTCTACTTGTTTTGGTATCGTGTCAATTTTGACGGATACATATTCGGTTAGTTCCGCTTTCAATTTACTATTGTTTTCTTGGCATTGTTGGCGGACCTGCTCAATTCGAGCAATAAGATTCTGTTCGGTCCTTTCTGCCTGTTCCTTTATTTCCTGTGTCTGGGTATTTAATCTCTGATCTAATTCGGTAAAGGTTGCTCTTAACTAATTTTGTAATTATGTTTGATTTTCGGCTAGTTGATTTTTGAATTCATTTTGTATAACCGATAAGTCTCGTTTCACCTCCGCTTGGCCTTCGGCTAATAGAGACAACTGTTGCATAACAACAACTAATGTGTCCACAACAGTCTGATCAGCTGTTGTATGAATGTTATCTGAACCAGCGGGATTATTTATATTGCTACCGCTAGCCACAACAGTCTCAGAATTGCTATCCGTGGCCTCTGCTTCTGTGCAAACAGCTGAAGGCTGTTGCACGTCTCGTTGCTGATTCAATGACATTTTAAATGCCGCTCTAATCAATACCATTAAATAACTGTCAATATCAGGTTCCAGTCACTAAATACAGTTTCAAATTTACTGTCGTAAACACACTTCACTTTCAAATTACTTCACAGATGGTATAAAGTTCAATGTCCAGATACGAAAATCACACAATATACAGTTCTACAATCTAACTACTATCTGGAAAAACGTTCTTTCTAAATTGATTTCAAACTATTTTAACTACAGGATAAAAAAATTAGATTTCTCTGGCCTTGTTCTGTAGTCTCGGTGTTGTCCAATAGTTGAAATCGTTTCTTGGTATCAGCAATCTTTTACTATGGGCACCGAATCTCTCATCAGATTAGTTACCTCTCGTTCTCGTTGGTTTTCATGAAACAAAAAATACATATATTATATAACAATCCAAGAGAGTCCTGTCACACTGGCGCCACTGTAATTTTTCCTCCTCATATCTTTTCTTTTCTACGTAATTCTGTAGCTCTCAATTCGTTCGAGCAATCAATCATTCATGATAGGAAATACAGTCATAGCTCAGTCACTCAAAATGATTCTGAAATTTTACTTGTTAGAATGAAATCAGGCGATGATTCTTCTTCTCTGCAGGCTCGTGCTTTGCGGCAGTCTGCTAATCTGCACAAATAAAATGCCTCGTAATTTTGGGAGCGTTGTATAATCAGTCGGGAAACCTCAGATCAAGCGGATATTTGGCTTTGATGAAGTTTAACCTTCCGAAGAAGCAATGGAGCTCTTGGATTATTAAGTGCAGGTTCGTATCCAGTCTTTCGGAAGTCCCTTCTGATTAACAACTACGCAATATATCGATAAATATCATTAATTCTCAAATTTAAAATACACACCATTTACCTGAAGGATCCATCTATATATATTTCCATTTAATCGTACAGTTCATATCAGTTATCTTCTGTAATAAATCTCAATAATCAGATTACAGTTCTTCCAAACCAAGCACAGGCTAATCGGCACGAAGACAAACTCGGAAGCTCCCCTTTCCATTTTTTTTTTCTAACAACCTCCAGAGAGAGTACTACAAAGAATACTTATGCGCTCATGGCATAGCTATTGTATGAACTACTTTTCGCATGGATTCTGCGAGTATGAAGATAGTAAATTTGTAAACGTCATTCAAGGGTAGAATTGTATCAGAATAATTCATCGAATATAACGAGATATTACACGTCCTCCAGCCGACTTGTCTCCATGGGTCTATTGCTGCCTCGGGCACCTTGTGGTTGTTCTCCTGTGAGTCTAGATTCTCGAATCCGACGCAAAACTGATAGTTAATTGTAACGTTCAGGGCCTCCTAATGACGATGGAACACTCAAATTGCGTCGAGATTCAATACAGCGGCCACGAGTCGACTTGTGTCCAAGGGGACATTGCTACCTCGGGCACCAAATTGTCCGTCTCCTGTGAGTCTAGATTTTCGACTCCGATGCGAAACTGATAGTTAATTGTAACGTTCAGGGCCTCCTAATGGCGATGGAACACTCAAATTGCGTCGAGATTCAATACATCGGCCTCCAGCCAACTTGTCTCCAAGAGTCTATTGCTGCCTCGGACACCTTATGGTCGTTCTCCTGTGAGTCTAGATTCTCGAATCCGACGCAAAACTGGTAGTTAATTGTAACGATCAGGGCCTCCTAATGACGATGGAACACTCAAATTGCGTCGAGATTCGATACAGCGGCCACGAGAAGACTTGTGTCCAAGGGGACATTGCTGCCTCGGGCACCAAGTGGTCCGTCTCCTGTGAGTCTAGATTTTCGATTCCGATGCGAAACTGATAGTTAATTGTAACGTTCAGGGCCTTCTAATAACGATGGAACACTCAAATTGCGTCGAGATTCAATATATCGTCCTGCAGCCGACTTGTCTCCAAGAGTCTATTGCTGCCTCGGGCACCTTATCATCTGTCTCCTGTGAGTCTAGATTTTCGAACCCGACGCAAAACTGATAGTTAATTGTAACGTTCAGGGCCTCCTAATGACGATGGAATACTCAAAATGCGTCGAGATTAAATTCATCGTCCTCCAGCCAACTTCTCTCCATGGGGATAATGCTGCCTCAGGCACCTTATGGTCGTTCTCCTGTGAGTCTAGATTTTCGAATCCGACGCGAAACTGATTAATTGTAGCGTTCAGGGCTTCCTATTGACGATGGAACACTCAAATTGCGTCGAGAGTCAATACATCGTCCTCCAGCCGACTTGTCTCCAAGGCGTATTGCTGCCTCGGGCACCATATGCTCCGACTCCTGTGAGTCTAGATTTTCGAATCCGACGCAAAAATGATAGGTAATTGTAACGTTCAGCGCCTCCTAATGACGATGGAACACTCAAATTGCGTCGAGAGTCAATTCATCGTCCTCCAGCCGACTTGTCTACAAGGGGATATTGCTGCCTCTGGCTCCATGTGGTCCGTGTCCTGTGAGTCTAGATTTTCGAATCTGACGCGAAACTGACAGTTAATAGTAATGTTCAGGATTCCTAATGACGATGGAACACTCAAACTGCGTCGAGATTCAATACATCGGCCTCCAGGCGACTTGTCTCCAAGGGTCTATTGCTGCCTCGGGCACCTTATGGTCGTTCTCCTGTGGGTCCAGATTTTCGAATCCGACCCATAACTGATAGTTAATTGCAACGTTCAGCGCCTCGTAATGACGATGGAAGACTCAAATTGGGTCGAGATTCAATACATCGGCCTCCAGCCGACTTGTCTCCAAATGTCTATTGCTGCCTCGGGCACGTTATGGTCGTTCCCTTGTGAGTCTCGATTTTCGAATCCGACGCAAAACTGTTAGTTAATTGCAACGTTCAGGTCGTCCTAATGACGATGGAACACTCAAATTGCGTCGAGGTTCAATACATCGGCCACGAGCCGACTTGTCTATAAGGGGATATTGCTGCCTCTGGCTCCATGTGGTCCGTGTCCTGTGAGTCTAGATTTTCGAATCCGACGGGAAACTGATAGTTAATTGTAACGTTCAGGGCCACCTAATGGCGATGGAACACTCAAATTGCGTCGAGATTCAATACATCGGCCTCCAGCCGACTTGTCTCCAAGGGTCTACTGCTGCCTCGAGCACCTTATGGTCGTTCTACTGTGAGTCTTGATTTTTGAATCCGACGCATAACTGATAGTTATTTGCAACATTCAGCGCCTCCTAATGACGATGGAACACTCAAATTGCGTCGAGATTCAATACATCGACCTCCATCCGACTTGTCTCCAAATGTCTATTGCTGCCTCGGGGACCTTGTGGTCGTTCTCCTGTGAAACTAGATTATCGAATCCGACGCATAACTGATAGTTAATTGTGAAGTTCAGGGCCTCCTAATGACGATGAAACATTCAAATTGCGTCGAGATTCAATAAATCGTCCTCCAGCCGACTTGTCTCCAAGGGCATATCGCTGCCTCGGGCACCACATGCTCCGTATCCGTTGATTCTACATTTTCGAATCCGATGGAAAACTGATAGTTAATTGTAACGTTCAGGGCCTCCTAATGACGATGGGGCACTCAGATTGCGTCGCGATTCAATAGATCGTCCTCCAGCGGACTGGTCTCCAAGGAGATATTGCTGCCTCGGGCACCAAATGATCCGTCTCCTGTGAGTCTAGATTTTCGATTCCGATGCGAAACTGATAGTTAATTGTAACGTTCAGGGCCTCCTAATGACGATAGAATACTCAAATTGCGTCGAGATTAAATACATCGTCCTCCAGCCGACTTCTCTCCATGGGGATAATGCTGCCTCGGGCACCTTATGGTCGTTCTCCTGTGGGTGTAGATTTTCGAATCCGACCCATAACTGATAGTTAATTGCAACGTTCAGAGCCTCCTAATGACGATGGAGCACTCAAATTGGGTCGAGATTCAAAACATTGGCCTCAAGCCGACTTGTCTCCAAGGGTCTACTGCTGCCTCGAGCACCTTATGGTCGTTCTACTGTGAGTCTTGATTTTTGAATCCGACGCATAACTGATAGTTATTTGCAACGTTCAGCGCCTCCTAATGACGATGGAACACTCAAATTGCGTCGAGATTCAATACATCGACCTCCAGCCGACTTGTCTCCAAATGTCTATTGCTGCCTCGGGGACATTGTGGTCGTTCTCCTGTGAGTCTAGATATTCGAATCCGACGCTAAAATGATAGTTAATTGTAACGTTCAGCGCCTCCTAATGGCGATGAAACATTCAAATGGCATCGAGATTCAATACATCGTCCTCCAGCGGACTTGTCTACAAGGGCATATCGCTGCCTCGGGCACCACATGGTCCGTCTCCGTTGATTCTACATTTTCGAATCCGACGCAAAGCTGATAGTTAATTGTAACGTTCAGGGCCGTCTAATGACGATGGGGCACTCAGATTGCGTCGCGATTCAATACTTCGTCCTCCAGCGGACTGGTCTCCAAGGTGATATTGCTGCCTCGGGCACCTTATGGTCCGTCTCCAGTGAGTCTAGATTATCGATTCCGACGAAAAACTGTTAGTTAATTGTAACATTCAGGGCCTCCTAATGACGATGGAACACTCATATTGCGTCGCGATCCAATACATTGTCTTCCAGCCGACTTGTCTCCAAATGTCTATTGCTGCCTCTGGCACCATATGTTAATTCTCCTGTGAGTCTAGATTTTCGATTCCGACCCATAACTCATAGTTAATTGCAACGTTCAGCGCCTCGTAATGACGATGGAACAATCAAATTGGGTCGAGATTCAAAACATCGTCCTCCAGCCGACTTGTCTCCAAATGTCTATTGCTGCCTCGGGGACCTTGTGGTCGTTCTCCTGTGAATCTAGATTTTCGAATCCGACGCATAACTGATAGTTAATTGTTACGTTCAGGGCCTCCTAATTACGATGGAACACTCAAATTGGGTGGAGATTCAATACATCGGCCTCCAGTCGACTTGTCTCCAAGGGGACATTGCTGCCTCAGGCACCATATCGTCCGTCTCCTGTGAGTCTAGATTTTCGAACCCGACGCAAAACTGATAGTTAATTGCAACGTTCAGGGCCTCCTAATGACGATGGAACACTCAAATTGCGTCGAGGTTTAATACATCGTCCTCCAGCCGACTTGTCTCCAAGGGGTAATGCTGCCTCGGGCACCATATGGTCCGTCTCTTGTAAGTCTAGATTTTCGAATCCGACGCAAAAATGATAGTTAATTGTAACGTTCAGCGCCTCCTAATGACAATGGAACACTCAAATTTCGTCGAGAGTCAACACATCGTCCTCCAGCCGACTTGTCTACAAGGGGATATTGCTGCCTCGGGCTCCATGTGGTCCGTGTTCTGTGAGTCTAGATTTTCGAATCCGGCACGAAACTGATAGTTAATTGTAACGTTCAGGGCATCCTAATGACGATGGATTACTCAAATTGCGTCGAGATTCAATACATCTGCCTGCTGCCGACTTGTCTCCAAGGGTCTATTGCTGCCTCGAGCACCTAATGGTCGTTCTCCTTTGAGTCTAGATTTTTGAATCCGACGCATAACTTATAGTTATTTGCAACGCTCAGTGCCTCGTAATGACGATGGAACACTCAAATTGCTTCTAGAAGCAATACATCGTCATTCAAACCAACTTGTCTCCAAAGGTATATTGCCGCCTCGGGCACCTTATGGTCGTTCTCCTGTGAGTCTAGATTTTAGAATCCGACGCAAAACTAATAGTTAATTGTAAAGTTCAGGGCCTCCTATAGACGATGGAACACTCAAATTGCGTCGAGGTTCAATACATCGTCCTCCAGCCGACTTGTCTCCAAGGGGTATTGCTGCCTCGGGCACCATATGGTCCGTCTCCAGTGAGTCTAGATTTTCGAATCCGACGCTAAAATAATAGTTAATTGTAACGTTCAGGGCCTCCTAATGACGTTGGAACACTCAAATAGCGTCGAGAGTCAATACATCGTCCTCCAGCCGACTTGTCTACAAGGGGATATTGCTGCCTCGGGCTCCATGTGGTCCGTCTCCTGTGTGTCTAGATTTTCAATTCCGACGCGAAACTGACAGTTAATTGTAACGTTCATTGCCTCCTAATTACGATGGAACACTCAAATTGCGTCGAGATTCAATACATTGTCCTTCAGACGACTTGTCTCCAAAGGTCTATTGCTGGCTCGGGCACCCTATGTTCGTTACCCTGTGAGTCTAGATTTTAGAATCCGACGCAAAACTGATAGTTAATTGTTACGTTCAGGGCCTCCTAATTACGAAGGAACACACAAATTGCGTGGAGATTTAATACATCGGCCTCCAGTCGACTTGTCTCCAAGGGGACATTGCTGCCTCAGGCACCATATCGTCCGTCTCCTCTGAGTCTAGATTTTCGAATCCGACGCAAAACTGATAGTTAATTGCAACGTTCAGGGCCGCCTAATGACGATGGAACACTCAAATTGCGTCGAGGTTTAATACATCGTCCTCCAGCCGACTTGACTCCAAGGGGTATTGCTGCCTCGGGCACCACGTGGTCCGTCTCCTGTGAGTCTAGATTTTCGAATCCGACGCAAAAATGATAGTTAATTGTAACGTTCAGCGCCTCCTAATGACGATGGAACACTCAAATTGCGTCGAGAGTCAATACATCGTCCTCCAGCCGACTTGTCTACAAGGGGATATTGCTGCCTCGGGCTCCATGTGGTCCGTGTCCTTTGAGTCTAGATTTTCAAATCCGGCGCGAAACTGATAGTTAATTGTAACGTTCAGGGCCTCCTAATGACGATAGATTACTCAAATTGCGTCGAGATTCAATACATCTGCCTCCAGCCGACTTGTCTCCAAGGGTCTATTTATGCCTCGAGCACCTAATTGTCGTTCTCCTTTGAGTCTAGATTTTTGAATCCGACGCATAACTTATAGTTATTTGCAACGCTCAGTGCCTCGTAATGACGATGGAACACTCAAATTGCTTCGAGAAGCAATACATCGTCATTCAAACCTACTTGTCTCCAAAGGTCTATTGCTGCCTCGGGCACCTTATGGTCGTTCTCCTGTGAGTCTAGATTTTTGAATCCGACGCCAAACTAATAGTTAATTGTCAAGTTCAGGGCCTCCTATAGACGATGGAACACTCAAATTGCGTCGAGATTCAATACATCGTCCTCCAGCCGACTTGTCTCCAAGGGGACATTGCTACTTCGGGCACCATATGGTCCGTCTGCTGTTAGTCTAGATTTTCGATTCCGATGCGAAACGGATAGTTCATTGTAACGTTGAGGGCCTCCTAATGACGATGGATCACTCAAATTGCGGCGTGATTCAATACATCGGCTTCCAGCTGACTTGTCTCTAAGGGTCTATTGCTGCCTCGGGCACCTTATGGTCGTTCTCCTGTGAGTCTAGATTTTCGAATCCGACGCATAACTGATAGTTAATTGGAACGTTCAGCGACTCCTAATGACGATGGAACACTCAAATTGCGTGGAGATTCAATACATCGTCCTCCAGCCTACTTGCCTCCAAGGGTCTATTGCTGCCTCGGGCACCTTATGGTCGTTCTCCTGTGAGTCTAGATTTTCGAATCCGAAGCATAACTGATAGTTAATTGTAACGCTCAGCCATTCCTAATTGACGATGGAACACTCAAATTGCGTCGGGATTAAATAAATCGTCCTCCAGCCGACTTGTCTACAAGGGGATATTGCTGCCTCTGGCTCCATGTGGTCCGTGTCCTGTGAGTCTAGATTTTCGAATCCGACGCGAAACTGATAGTTAATTGTAACTTTCAGGGCCTCCTAATGACGATGGAACACTCAAATTGCGTCGAGATTCAATACATCAGCCTCCAGCCGACTTGTCACTAAGGGGCTATTGCTGCATCGGGCACCTCATGGTCCGTCTCCAGTGAGTCTAGATTTTCGATTCCGACGAAAAACTGACAGTCAGTTGTAACATTCAGGTTCTCCTGATGACGATGGAACACTCATATTGCGTCGCGATCCAATACATCGTTCTCCACCCGACTTGTCTCCAAGGGTCTATTGCTGCCTCGGGCACCTTATGATCGTTCAGCTGTGAGTTTAGATTTTTGAACCCGACGCAAAGCTGATAGTTAATTGTAACTTTCAGGGCCGCCTAATGACGATGAAATACTCAAATTGCGTCAAGAGTCAATACATCGTCCTCCAGCCGACTTCTCTCCAGGAGGATATTGCTGCCTCGGGCACCCTATGGTCGTTCTCCTGTGAGTCTATATTTTAGAATCCGACGCATAACTGATAGTTAATTGTAATGTTCAGGGCCTACTAATGCCGATGGAACACTCAAATTGCGTCGAGATTCAATAGATCGGCCACCAGCCGACTTGTCTCCAAAAATCTATTGCTGCCTCGGGTACCTTGTGGTCGTTTTCCTGTGAGTCTAGATTTTCGAATCCGACGCATAACTGATAGTTAATTGTAAAGTTCAGTGCCTCCTAATGACAATGAAACACTAAAATTGCGTCGAGATTCAATTCATCGTCCACCAGCGGACTGGGGTCCAAGGTTCTATTGCCGCCTCGGGCACCTTATGGTCGTTCTCGTGTGAGTCTCGATTTTCGAATCCGACGCAAAACTGATAGTTAATTGCAACGTTCAGGGCCTCCTAATGACAATGAAACACTCAAATTGCGTCGAGAGTCAATACATCGTCCTCCAGACGACTTGTCTCCAAGTGGTGTTAATGCCTCGGGCACCATATGGTCCGTCTCCTGTGAGTCTAGATTTTCGAATGCGACGAAAAAATCATAGTTAATTATAACGTTCAGCGCCTCCTAATGACGATGGAACACTCAAGTTGCGTCGAGAGTCAATACATCGTTCTCCAGCCGAATTGTCTACAAGGTGATATTGCTGCCTCGGGCTCCATCTGGTCCGTCTCCTGTGAGTCTAGATTTTCGAATCCGACGCGAAACTGATAGTTAATTGTAACGTTCAGGGCCTCCTAATGACGATGGAACACTCATATTGCGTCGCGAGTCAATCCATCGTCCTGCAGCCGACTTCTCTCCATGGGGATATTGCTGCCTCGGGCACCTTATGGTCGTTCTCCTGTGAGCCTAGATTCTTGAAACCGAAGCGAAACTGATTGTTAATTGTAACGTTCAGGACTACTTAATGACGATGGAACACTGAAATTGCGTCGAGATTCAATACATCGTCATTCAGCCGATTTGTCTCCAAGGGTCTATTGCTGCCTCCGCCACCTTATGGTCGTTCCCCTGTGAGTCTAGATTTTAGAATCCGACGCATAACTGTTAGTTAATTGTAATGTTCAGGGCCTCCTAATGACGATGAAACACACAAATTGCGTCGAGATTCAATACATCGGCCTCCAGCCGTCTTGTCTAGAAGGGGACATTGCTGCCTCGGGCACCATATTTGCCCGTCTCCTGTGAGCTAGATTTTTGATTCCGACGCGAAACTGATAGTTAATTGTAATGTTCAGGGCCTCCTAAAGACGATGGAACACTCAAATTGCGTCGAGATTCAATACGTCGTCCTCCAGCCGACATGTCTACATGGGGATTTTGCAGCCTCGGGCTCCATTTGGTCCGTCTCCTGTGAGTCTAGATTTTCGAATCCGACTCGAAACTTATAGTTAATTGTAACGTTCAGGGCCTCCTAATGACGATGGAACACTCAAATTGCGTCGAGATTCAATACAACTGCCTCCAGCCGACTTGTCTCAAAGGGTCTATAGCTGCCTCGGGTACCTTATGGTCGTTCTCCAGTGAGTCTAGATTTTCAAATCCGACGAATAACTGATGGTTAATTGCAACGTTCAGCGCCTCCTCATGACGATGGAACACTCAAATTGCGTCGAGATTCAGTACATCGGCCTCCAGCCGACTTGTCTCCAAATGTCTATTGCTGCATCGGGCACCTTGTGGTCGTTCTGCTGTGAGTCTAGATTTTCGAATCCAACGCATAAGTGGTAGTTAATTGTAAAGTTCCGGTCCTCCTAACGACGATGGAACACTCGAATTGCGTGAGATTCAATACATCGTCCTCCAGCCTACTTGTCTCCAAGGGTTTATTGCTGCCTCGGGCACCTTATGGTCGTTCTCCCGTGAGTATAGATTTTCGAATCCGACGCATAACTGATAGTTAATTGTAACGCTCAGCGCCTCCACATGTCGATGGAACACTCAAATTGCGTCGAGATTCAATACATCGACCTCCATCCGACTTGTCTCCAAATGTCTATTGCTGCCTCGGGGACCTTGTGGTCGTTCTCCTGTGAAACTAGATTATCGAATCCGACGCATAACTGATAGTTAATTGTGAAGTTCAGGGCCTCCTAATGACGATGAAACATTCAAATTGCGTCGAGATTCAATAAATCGTCCTCCAGCCGACTTGTCTCCAAGGGCATATCGCTGCCTCGGGCACCACATGCTCCGTATCCGTTGATTCTACATTTTCGAATCCGATGGAAAACTGATAGTTAATTGTAACGTTCAGGGCCTCCTAATGACGATGGGGCACTCAGATTGCGTCGCGATTCAATAGATCGTCCTCCAGCGGACTGGTCTCCAAGGAGATATTGCTGCCTCGGGCACCAAATGGTCCGTCTCCTGTGAGTCTAGATTTTCGATTCCGATGCGAAACTGATAGTTAATTGTAACGTTCAGGGCCTCCTAATGACGATAGAATACTCAAATTGCGTCGAGATTAAATACATCGTCCTCCAGCCGACTTCTCTCCATGGGGATAATGCTGCCTCGGGCACCTTATGGTCGTTCTCCTGTGGGTCTAGATTTTCGAATCCGACCCATAACTGATAGTTAATTGCAACGTTCAGAGCCTCCTAATGACGATGGAGCACTCAAAAATGGGTCGAGATTCAAAACATCGGCCTCAAGCCGACTTGTCTCCAAGGGTCTACTGCTGCCTCGAGCACCTTATGGTCGTTCTACTGTGAGCCTTGATTTTTGAATCCGACGCATAACTGATAGTTATTTGCAACGTTCAGCGCCTCCTAATGACGATGGAACACTCAAATTGCGTCGAGATTCAATACATCGACCTCCAGCCGACTTGTCTCCAAATGTCTATTGCTGCCTCGGGGACATTGTGGTCGTTCTCCTGTGAGTCTAGATATTCGAATCCGACGCTAAAATGATAGTTAATTGTAACGTTCAGCGCCTCCTAATGGCGATGAAACATTCAAATGGCGTCGAGATTCAATACATCGTCCTCCAGCGGACTTGTCTACAAGGGCATATCGCTGCCTCGGGCATCACATGGTCCGTCTCCGTTGATTCTACATTTTCGAATCCGACGCAAAACTGATAGTTAATTGTAACGTTCAGGGCCGTCTAATGACGATGGGGCACTCAGATGGCGTCGCGATTCAATACATCGTCCTCCAGCGGACTGGTCTCCAAGGTGATATTGCTGCCTCGGGCACCTTATGGTCCGTCTCCAGTGAGTCTAGATTATCGATTCCGACGAAAAACTGTTAGTTAATTGTAACATTCAGGGCCTCCTAATGACGATGGAACACTCATATTGCGTCGCGATCCAATACATTGGCTTCCAGCCGACTTGTCTCCAAATGTCTATTGCTGCCTCTGGCACCATATGTTAATTCTCCTGTGAGTCTAGATTTTCGATTCCGACCCATAACTCATAGTTAATTGCAACGTTCAGCGCCTCGTAATGACGATGGAACAATCAAATTGGGTCGAGATTCAAAACATCGTCCTCCAGCCGACTTGTCTCCAAATGTCTATTGCTGCCTCGGGGACCTTGTGGTCGTTCTCCTGTGAATCTAGATTTTCGAATCCGACGCATAACTGATAGTTAATTGTTACGTTCAGGGCCTCCTAATTACGATGGAACACTCAAATTGGGTGGAGATTCAATACATCGGCCTCCAGTCGACTTGTCTCCAAGGGGACATTGCTGCCTCAGGCACCATATCGTCCGTCTCCTGTGAGTCTAGATTTTCGAACCCGACGCAAAACTGATAGTTAATTGCAACGTTCAGGGCCTCCTAATGACGATGGAACACTCAAATTGCGTCGAGGTTTAATACATCGTCCTCCAGCCGACTTGTCTCCAAGGGGTAATGCTGCCTCGGGCACCATATGGTCCGTCTCTTGTGAGTCTAGATTTTCGAATCCGACGCAAAAATGATAGTTAATTGTAACGTTCAGCGCCTCCTAATGACAATGGAACACTCAAATTTCGTCGAGAGTCAACACATCGTCCTCCAGCCGACTTGTCTACAAGGGGATATTGCTGCCTCGGGCTCCATGTGGTCCGTGTTCTGTGAGTCTAGATTTTCGAATCCGGCACGAAACTGATAGTTAATTGTAACGTTCAGGGCCTCCTAATGACGATGGATTACTCAAATTGCGTCGAGATTCAATACATCTGCCTGCTGCCGACTTGTCTCCAAGGGTCTATTGCTGCCTCGAGCACCTAATGGTCGTTCTCCTTTGAGTCTAGATTTTTGAATCCGACGCATAACTTATAGTTATTTGCAACGCTCAGTGCCTCGTAATGACGATGGAACACTCAAATTGCTTCTAGAAGCAATACATCGTCATTCAAACCAACTTGTCTCCAAAGGTATATTGCCGCCTCGGGCACCTTATGGTCGTTCTCCTGTGAGTCTAGATTTTAGAATCCGACGCAAAACTAATAGTTAATTGTAAAGTTCAGGGCCTCCTATAGACGATGGAACACTCAAATTGCGTCGAGGTTCAATACATCGTCCTCCAGCCGACTTGTCTCCAAGGGGTATTGCTGCCTCGGGCACCATATGGTCCGTCTCCAGTGAGTCTAGATTTTCGAATCCGACGCTAAAATAATAGTTAATTGTAACGTTCAGGGCCTCCTAATGACGTTGGAACACTCAAATAGCGTCGAGAGTCAATACATCGTCCTCCAGCCGACTTGTCTACAAGGGGATATTGCTGCCTCGGGCTCCATGTGGTCCGTCTCCTGTGTGTCTAGATTTTCGATTCCGACGCGAAACTGACAGTTAATTGTAACGTTCATTGCCTCCTAATTACGATGGAACACTCAAATTGCGTCGAGATTCAATACATTGTCCTTCAGACGACTTGTCTCCAAAGGTCTATTGCTGGCTCGGGCACCCTATGTTCGTTATCCTGTGAGTCTAGATTTTACAATCCGACGCAAAACTGATAGTTAATTGTTACGTTCAGGGCCTCCTAATTACGAAGGAACACTCAAATTGCGTGGAGATTTAATACATCGGCCTCCAGTCGACTTGTCTCCAAGGGGACATTGCTGCCTCAGGCACCATATCGTCCGTCTCCTCTGAGTCTAGATTTTCGAATCCGACGCAAAACTGATAGTTAATTGCAACGTTCAGGGCCTCCTAATGACGATGGAACACTCAAATTGCGTCGAGGTTTAATACATCGTCCTCCAGCCGACTTGACTCCAAGGGGTATTGCTGCCTCGGGCACCACGTGGTCCGTCTCCTGTGAGTCTAGATTTTCGAATCCGACGCAAAAATGATAGTTAATTGTAACGTTCAGCGCCTCCTAATGACGATGGAACACTCAAATTGCGTCGAGAGTCAATACATCGTCCTCCAGCCGACTTGTCTACAAGGGGATATTGCTGCCTCGGGCTCCATGTGGTCCGTGTCCTTTGAGTCTAGATTTTCAAATCCGGCGCGAAACTGATAGTTAATTGTAACGTTCAGGGCCTCCTAATGACGATGGATTACTCAAATTGCGTCGAGATTCAATACATCTGCCTCCAGCCGACTTGTCTCCAAGGGTCTATTTATGCCTCGAGCACCTAATTGTCGTTCTCCTTTGAGTCTAGATTTTTGAATCCGACGCATAACTTATAGTTATTTGCAACGCTCAGTGCCTCGTAATGACGATGGAACACTCAAATTGCTTCGAGAAGCAATACATCGTCATTCAAACCTACTTGTCTCCAAAGGTCTATTGCTGCCTCGGGCACCTTATGGTCGTTCTCCTGTGAGTCTAGATTTTTGAATCCGACGCCAAACTAATAGTTAATTGTCAAGTTCAGGGCCTCCTATAGACGATGGAACACTCAAATTGCGTCGAGATTCAATACATCGTCCTCCAGCCGACTTGTCTCCAAGGGGACATTGCTACTTCGGGCACCATATGGTCCGTCTGCTGTTAGTCTAGATTTTCGATTCCGATGCGAAACGGATAGTTCATTGTAACGTTGAGGGCCTCCTAATGACGATGGATCACTCAAATTGCGGCGTGATTCAATACATCGGCTTCCAGCTGACTTGTCTCTAAGGGTCTATTGCTGCCTCGGGCACCTTATGGTCGTTCTCCTGTGAGTCTAGATTTTCGAATCCGACGCATAACTGATAGTTAATTGGAACGTTCAGCGACTCCTAATGACGATGGAACACTCAAATTGCGTGGAGATTCAATACATCGTCCTCCAGCCGACTTCTCTCCATGAGGATATTGCTGCCTCGGGCACCTTATGGTCGTTCTCCTGTGAGTCTATATTTTAGAATCCGACGCATAACTGATAGTTAATTGTAATGTTCAGGGCCTCCTAATGCCGATGGAACACTCAAATTGCGTCGAGATTCAATAGATCGGCCACCAGCCGACTTGTCTCCAAAAATCTATTGCTGCCTCGGGTACCTTGTGGTCGTTCTCCTGTGAGTCTAGATTTTCGAATCCGACGCATAACTGATAGTTAATTGTAAAGTTCAGTGCCTCCTAATGACAATGAAACACTAAAATTGCGTCTAGATTCAATTCATCGTCCACCAGCGGACTGGGGTCGAAGGTTCTATTGCCGCCTCGGGCACCTTATGGTCGTTCCCGTGTGAGTCTCGATTTTCGAATCCGACGCAAAACTGATAGTTAATTGCAACGTTCAGGGCCTCCTAATGACGATGAAACACTCAAATTGCGTCGAGAGTCAATACATCGTCCTCCAGACGACTTGTCTCCAAGTGGTATTAATGCCTCGGGCACCATATGGTCCGTCTCCTGTGAGTCTAGATTTTCGAATGCGACGAAAAAATCATAGTTAATTATAACGTTCAGCGCCTCCTAATGACGATGGAACACTCAAGTTGCGTCGAGAGTCAATACATCGTTCTCCAGCCGAATTGTCTACAAGGTGATATTGCTGCCTCGGGCTCCATCTGGTCCGTCTCCTGTGAGTCTAGATTTTCGAATCCGACGCGAAACTGATAGTTAATTGTAACGTTCAGGGCCTCCTAATGACGATGGAACACTCATATTGCGTCGCGAGTCAATACATCGTCCTGCAGCCGACTTCTCTCCATGGGGATATTGCTGCCTCGGGCACCTTATGGTCGGTCTCCTGTGAGCCTAGATTCTTGAAACCGAAGCGAAACTGATTGTTAATTGTAACGTTCAGGACTACTTAATGACGATGGAACACTGAAATTGCGTCGAGATTCAATACATCGTCATTCAGCCGATTTGTCTCCAAGGGTCTATTGCTGCCTCCGCCACCTTATGGTCGTTCCCCTGTGAGTCTAGATTTTAGAATCCGACGCATAACTGTTAGTTAATTGTAATGTTCAGGGCCTCCTAATGACGATGAAACACACAAATTGCGTCGAGATTCCATACATCGGCCTCCAGCCGTCTTGTCTAGAAGGGGACATTGCTGCCTCGGGCACCATATTTGCCCGTCTCCTGTGAGCTAGATTTTTGATTCCGACGCGAAACTGATAGTTAATTGTAATGTTCAGGGCCTCCTAAAGACGATGGAACACTCAAATTGCGTCGAGATTCAATACGTCGTCCTCCAGCCGACATGTCTACATGGGGATTTTGCAGCCTCGGGCTCCATTTGGTCCGTCTCCTGTGAGTCTAGATTTTCGAATCCGACTCGAAACTTATAGTTAATTGTAACGTTCAGGGCCTCCTAATGACGATGGAACACTCAAATTGCGTCGAGATTCAATACAACTGCCTCCAGCGGACTTGTGTCCCTTGGGTCTATAGCTGCCTCGGGTACCTTATGGTCGTTCTCCAGTGAGTCTAGATTTTCAAATCCGACGAATAACTGATGGTTAATTGCAACGTTCAGCGCCTCCTCATGACGATGGAACACTCAAATTGCGTCGAGATTCAGTACATCGGCCTCCAGCCGACTTGTCTCCAAATGTCTATTGCTGCATCGGGCACCTTGTGGTCGCTCTGCTGTGAGTCTAGATTTTCGAATCCAACGCATAACTGGTAGTTAATTGTAAAGTTCCGGTCCTCCTAACGACGATGGAACACTCGAATTGCGTGAGATTCAATACATCGTCCTCCAGCCTACTTGTCTCCAAGGGTTTATTGCTGCCTCGGGCACCTTATGGTCGTTCTCCCGTGAGTATTGATTTTCGAATCCGACGCATAACTGATAGTTAATTGTAACGCTCAGCGCCTCCACATGTCGATGGAACACTCAAATTGCGTCGAGATTCAATACATCGTCCTCCAGCCGACTTGTTTCCAAGGGGTTATCGCTGCCTTGGGCACTACGTGGTCCATCGCCTGTGTGTCTAGATTTTCGAATCCGACGCGAAACTGATTGTTAAATGTAACGTTCAGGGCCTCCTATTGACGATGGAACACTCAAATTGCGTCGAGAGTCAATACATCGTCCTCCAGCCGACTTGTCTCCAAGGGGATATGGCTGCCTCGGGCACCACATGGTCTGTCTCCGGTGTTTCTACATTATCGACCCGACGTAAAACTGATCGTTAATTGTTACGTTCAGGGCCTCCTAATGACGATGGAATATTCAAATTGCGTCGAGATTCAATACTTCGACCTCCAGTCGACTTCTCTCCATGGGGACATTGCTGCCTCGGGCACCTTATGGTCGTTCTCCTGTGAGTCTAGATTTTCGATTCCGACTCGAAACTGATAGTTAATTGTAACTCTCAGGGCCTCCTAATGACGATGGAACACTCAAATTGCATCGAGATTCAATACATCGTGATTCAGCCGATTTGACTACAAGGGTCTATTGTTGCCTCGGGCTCCTTGTGGTCGTTCCCCTGTGAGTCTAGATTTTACAATCCGACGCAAAACTGATAGTTAATTGTAATGTTCAGGGCCTCCTAATGACGATGAAACACACAAATTGCGTCGAGATTCAATAAATCGGCCTCCAGCCGTCTTGTCTCCAAGGGGACATTGCTGCCTCGGGCACCATATGGTTCGTCTCCTGTGAGCTACATTTTTGATTCCGACGCGAAACTGATAGTTAATTGAAATGTTCAGGGCCTCCTAATGACGATGGAACACTCAAATTGCGTCGAGATTCAATACGTCGTCCTCCAGCCGACTTGTCTACACGGGGATTTTGCAGCCTCGGGCTCCATTTGGTCCGTCTCCTGTGAGTCTATATTTTCGAATCCGACTCGAAACGTATAGTTAATTGTAACGTTCAGGGCCTCCTAATGACGATGGAACACTCTAATTGCGTCGAGATTCAATACAACTGCCTCCAGCCGACATGTCTCCAAGGGTCTATTGCTGGCTTGGGTGCCTTATGGTCGTTCTCCTGAGAGTCTAGATATTCGAATCCGACGAATAACTGATAGTTAATTGCAACGTTCAGCGCCTCCTAATGACGATGTAACACTCAAATTGCGTCGAGATTCAATACATCGGCCTCCAGCCGACTTGTCTCCAAATGTCTATTGCTGCATCGGGCACCTTGTGGTCGTTCTGCTGTGAGTCTAGATTTTCGAATCCGACGCATAACTGATAGTTAATTGTAACGCTCGGCGCCTCCTAATGACAATCGAACACTCAAATTGCTTCGAGAGTCAATACATCGTCCTCAAGACGACTTGTCTCCAAGTGGTATTAATGCCTCGGGCACCATATGGTCCGTCTCCTGTGAGTCTAGATTTTCGAATGCGACGAAAAAATCATAGTTAATTATAACGTTCAGCGCCTCCTAATGACGATGGAACACTGAAGTTGCGTCGAGTGTCAATACATCGTTTTCCAGCCGAATTGACTACAAGGTGATATTGCTGCCTCGGGCTCCATCTGGTCCGTCTCCTGTGAGTCTAGATTTTCGAATCCGACGCGAAACTGATAGTTAATTGTAAAGTTCAGGGCCTCCTAATGACGATGGAACACTCATATTGCGTCGCGAGTCAATACATCGTCCTGCAGCCGACTTCTCTCCATGGGGATATTGCTGCCTCGGGCACCTTATGGTCGTTCTCCTGTGAGTCTAGATTCTTGAAACCGACGCGAAACTGATTGTTAATTGTAACGTTCAGGACTACTTAATGACGATGGAACACTGAAATTGCGTCGAGATTCAATACATCGTCATTCAGCCGATTTGTCTCCAAGGGTCTATTGCTGCCTCCGCCACCTTATGGTCGTTCCCCTGTGAGTCTAGATTTTAGAATCCGACGCATAACTGTTAGTTAATTGTAATGTTCAGGGCCTCCTAATGACGATGAAACACACAAATTGCGTCGAGATTCAATACATCGGCCTCCAGCCGTCTTGTCTAGAAGGGGACATTGCTGCCTCGGGCACCATATTTGCCCGTCTCCTGTGAGCTAGATTTTTGATTCCGACGCGAAACTGATAGTTAATTGTAATGTTCAGGGCCTCCTAAAGACGATGGAACACTCAAATTGCGTCGAGATTCAATACGTCGTCCTCCAGCCGACATGTCTACATGGGGATTTTGCAGCCTCGGGCTCCATTTGGTCCGTCTCCTGTGAGTCTAGATTTTCGAATCCGACTCGAAACGTATAGTTAATTGTAACGTTCAGGGCCTCCTAATGACGATGGAACACTCAAATTGCGTCGAGATTCAATACAACTGCCTCCAGCCGACTTGTCTCCAAGGGTCTATAGCTGCCTCGGGTACCTTATGGTCGTTCTCCAGTGAGTCTAGATTTTCAAATCCGACGAATAACTGATGGTTAATTGCAACGTTCAGCGCCTCCTCATGACGATGGAACACTCAAATTGCGTCGAGATTCAGTACATCGGCCTCCAGCCGACTTGTCTCCAAATGTCTATTGCTGCATCGGGCACCTTGTGGTCGTTCTGCTGTGAGTCTAGATTTTCGAATCCAACGCATAACTGGTAGTTAATTGTAAAGTTCAGGTCCTCCTAACGACGATGGAACACTCGAATTGCGTGAGATTCAATACATCGTCCTTCAGCCTACTTGTCTCCAAGGGTCTATTGCTGCCTCGGGCACCTTATGGTCGTTCTCCCGTGAGTATAGATTTTCGAATCCGACGCATAACTGATAGTTAATTGTAACGCTCAGCGCCTCCACATGTCGATGGAACACTCAAATTGCGTCGAGATTCAATACATCGTCCTCCAGACGACTTGTTTCCAAGGGGTTATCGCTGCCTTGGGCACTACGTGGTCCATCGCCTGTGTGTCTAGATTTTCGAATCCGACGCGAAACTGATTGTTAAATGTAACGTTCAGGGCCTCCTATTGACGATGGAACACTCAAATTGCGTCGAGAGTCAATACATCGTCCTCCAGCCGACTTGTCTCCAAGGGGATATGGCTGCCTCGGGCACCACATGGTCTGTCTCCGGTGTTTCTACATTATCGACCCGACGTAAAACTGATCGTTAATTGTTACGTTCAGGGCCTCCTAATGACGATGGAATATTCAAAAGTGCGTCGAGATTCAATACATCGACCTCCAGTCGACTTCTCTCCATGGGGACATTGCTGCCTCGGGCACCTTATGGTCGTTCTCCTTTGAGTCTAGATTTTCGATTCCGACTCGAAACTGATAGTTAATTGTAACTCTCAGGGCCTCCTAATGACGATGGAACACTCAAATTGCATCGAGATTCAATACATCGTGATTCAGCCGATTTGACTACAAGGGTCTATTGTTGCCTCGGGCTCCTTGTGGTCGTTCCCCTGTGAGTCTAGATTTTACAATCCGACGCAAAACTGATAGTTAATTGTAATGTTCAGGGCCTCCTAATGACGATGAAACACACAAATTGCGTCGAGATTCAATAAATCGGCCTCCAGCCGTCCTGTCTCCAAGGGGACATTGCTGCCTCGGGCACCATATGGTTCGTCTCCTGTGAGCTAGATTTTTGATTCCGACGCGAAACTGATAGTTAATTGTAATGTTCAGGGCCTCCTAATGACGATGGAACACTCAAATTGCGTTGAGATTCAATACGTCGTCCTCCAGCCGACTTGTCTACACGGGGATTTTGCAGCCTCGGGCTCCATTTGGTCCGTCTCCTGTGAGTCTATATTTTCGAATCCGACTCGAAACGTATAGTTAATTGTAACGTTCAGGGCCCACTAATGTCGATGGAACACTCAAATTGCGTCGAGATTCAATACAACTGCCTCCAGCCGACTTGTCTCCAAGGGTCTATTGCTGCCTCGGGTGCCTTATGGTCGTTCTCCTGAGAGTCTAGATATTCGAATCCGACGAATAACTGATAGTTAATTGCAACGTTCAGCGCCTCCTAATGACGATGTAACACTCAAATTGCGTCGAGATTCAATACATCGGCCTCCAGCCGACTTGTCTCCAAATGTCTATTGCTGCATCGGGCATCTTGTGGTCGTTCTGCTGTGAGTCTAGATTTTCGAATCCGACGCATAACTGACAGTTAATTGTAACGCTCGGCGCCTCCTAATGACAATGGAACACGCAAATTGCTTCGAGATTCAATACATCGTCCTCCAGCCGACTTTTTTCCAAGGGGTTATCGCTGCCTTGGGCACCACGTGGTCCATCGCCTCTGAGTTTAGATTTTCGAATCCGACGCGAAACTGATTGTTAAATGCAACGTTCAGCGCCTCCTAATGACGATGGAACACTCAAATTGCGTCTAGAGTCTTAACGTCGATCTCCAGCTGACTTGTCTACAAGGGGATAGATCTGCCTCGGGCTCCATGTGGTCCGTCTGATGTGAGTCTAGATTTTCGAATCCGAGGCGAAACTGATAGTTAATTGTAACGTTCAGGGCCTCCTATTGACGATGGAACACTCAAATTGAATCGAGATTCAATACATCGGTCTCCAGCCGACTTGTCTCCAAGGGTCTATTGCTGCCTCGGGCACCTTATGTTCGTTCTCCTGTGACTGTAGATATTCGAATCCTACGCATAACTAATAGTTAATTGCAACGTTCAGCGCCTCCTAATGACGATGGAACACTCAAATTGCGTCGAGATTCAAAACATCGGCCTCCAGCCGACTTGTCTCCAAATGTCTATTGCTGCCTCGGGCACCTTGTGGTCGTTCTCCTGTAAGTCTAGATTTTCGAATCCGACGCATAACTGATAATTAATTGTAAAGTTCAGGGCCGCCTAATGACGACGGAACACTCAAATTGCATCGAGATTCAATACATCGTCATTCAGCCGATTTGTCTACAAGGCTCTATTGTTGCCTCGGGCTCCTTATGGTCGTTCCCCTGTGAGTCTAGATTTTACAATCCGACGCAAAACTGATAGTTAATTGTAATGTTCAGGGCCTCCTAATGACGATGAAGCACACAAATTGCGTCGAGATTCAATAAATCGGCCTCCAGCAGTCTTGTCTCCAAGGGGACATTGCTGCCTCGGGCACCAAGTGGTTCGTCTCCTGTGAGCTAGATTTTTGATTCCGACGCGAAACTGATAGTTAATTGTAATGTTCCGCTCCTCCTAATGACGATGCAACACTCAAATTGCGTCGAGATTCAATACGTCGTCCTCCAGCCGACTTGTCTACGCGGGGATTTTGCATCCTCGGGCTCCATTTGGTCCGTCTATTGTGAGTCTAGATTTTCGAATCCGACTCGAAACGTATAGTTAATTGTTATGTTCAGGGCCTCCTAATGACGATGGAACACTCAAATTGCGTCGAGATTCAATACAACTGCCTCCAGCCGACTTGTCTCCAAGGGTCTATTGCTGCCTCGGGTACCTTATGGTCGTACTCCTGTGAGTCTAGATTTTCGAATCCGACGAATAACTGATAGTTAATTGCAACGTTCAGCGCCTCCTAATGACGATGGAACACTCAAATTGTGTCGAGATTCAATACATCGGCCTCCAGCCGACTTGTCTCCTAATGTCTATTGCTGCATCGGGCACCTTGAGTTCGTTCTGCTGTGAATCTATATTTTCGTATCCAACGCATAACTGATAGTTAATTGTAAAGTTCAGGTCCTCCTAATGACAATGGAACACTCAAATTGCGTGAGATTCAATACATCGTTCTCCAGCCGACTCGTGTCCAAGGGTCTATTGCGGCCTCGGGCACCTTATGGTCGTTCTCCCGTGAGTCTAGATTTTCGAATACGACGCATAACTGATAGTTAATAGTAACGCTCAGCGCCTCCTAATGACAATGGAACACTCAAATTGCGTCGAGATTCAATACATCGTCCTCCAGCCGACTTGTTTCCAAGGGGTTATCGCTGCCTTGGGCACCACGAGGTCCATCGCCTGTGAGTCTAGATTTTCGAATCCGACGCGAAAGTGATAGTTAATTGTAACGTTCAGGGCCTCCTATTGACGATGGAACACTCAAATTGCGTTGAGATTCAATACATCAGCCTCCAGCCGACTTGTCACTAAGGGGCTATTGCTGCATCGGGCACCTCATGATCCGTCTCCAGTGAGTCTAGATTTTCGATTCCGACGAAAAACTGACAGTCAGTTGTAACATTCAGGTTCTCCTGATGACGATGGAACACTCATATTGCGTCGCGATCCAATACATCGTTCTCCACCCGACTTGTCTCCAAGGGTCTATTGCTGCTTCGGGCACCTTATGATCGTTCAGCTGTGAGTTTAGATTTTTGAACCCGACGCAAAGCTGATAGTTAATTGTAACTTTCAGGGCCTCCTAATGACGATGAAATACTCAAATTGCGTCAAGAGTCAATACATCGTCCTCCAGCCGACTTCTCTCCATGAGGATATTGCTGCCTCGGGCACCTTATGGTCGTTCTCCTGTGAGTCTATATTTTAGAATCCGACGCATAACTGATAGTTAATTGCAACGTTCAGGGCCTCCTAATGACGATGAAACACACAAATTGCGTCGAGATTCAATACATCGGCCTCCAGCCGTCTTGTCTAGAAGGGGACATTGCTGCCTCGGGCACCATATTTGCCCGTCTCCTGTGAGCTAGATTTTTGATTCCGACGCGAAACTGATAGTTAATTGTAATGTTCAGGGCCTCCTAAAGACGATGGAACACTCAAATTGCGTCGAGATTCAATACGTCGTCCTCCAGCCGACATGTCTACATGGGGATTTTGCAGCCTCGGGCTCCATTTGATCCGTCTCCTGTGAGTCTAGATTTTCGAATCCGACTCGAAACTTATAGTTAATTGTAACGTTCAGGGCCTCCTAATGACGATGGAACACTCAAATTGCGTCGAGATTCAATACAACTGCCTCCAGCCGACTTGTCTCCAAGGGTCTATAGCTGCCTCGGGTACCTTATGGTCGTTCTCCAGTGAGTCTAGATTTTCAAATCCGACGAATAACTGATGGTTAATTGCAACGTTCAGCGCCTCCTCATGACGATGGAACACTCAAATTGCGTCGAGATTCAGTACATCGGCCTCCAGCCGACTTGTCTCCAAATGTCTATTGCTGCATCGGGCACCTAGTGGTCGTTATGCTGTGAGTCTAGATTTTCGAATCCAACGCATAACTGGTAGTTAATTGTAAAGTTCCGGTCCTCCTAACGACGATGGAACACTCGAATTGCGTGAGATTCAATACATCGTCCTCCAGCCTACTTGTCTCCAAGGGTTTATTGCTGCCTCGGGCACCTTATGGTCGTTCTCCCGTGAGTATAGATTTTCGAATCCGACGCATAACTGATAGTTAATTGTAACGCTCAGCGCCTCCACATGTCGATGGAACACTCAAATTGCGTCGAGATTCAATACATCGTCCTCCAGCCGACTTGTTTCCAAGGGGTTATCGCTGCCTTGGGCACTACGTGGTCCATCGCCTGTGTGTCTAGATTTTCGAATCCGACGCGAAACTGATTGTTAAATGTAACGTTCAGGGCCTCCTATTGACGATGGAACACTCAAATTGCGTCGAGAGTCAATACATCGTCCTCCAGCCGACTTGTCTCCAAGGGGATATGGCTGCCTCGGGCACCACATGGTCTGTCTCCGGTGTTTCTACATTATCGACCCGACGTAAAACTGATCGTTAATTGTTACGTTCAGGGCCTCCTAATGACGATGGAATATTCAAATTGCGTCGAGATTCAATACATCGACCTCCAGTCGACTTCTCTCCATGGGGACATTGCTGCCTCGGGCACCTTATGGTCGTTCTCCTGTGAGTCTAGATTTTCGATTCCGACTCGAAACTGATAGTTAATTGTAACTCTCTGGGCCTCCTAATGACGATGGAACACTCAAATTGCATCGAGATTCAATACATCGTGATTCAGCCGATTTGACTACAAGGGTCTATTGTTGCCTCGGGCTCCTTGTGGTCGTTCCCCTGTGAGTCTAGATTTTACAATCCGACGCAAAACTGATAGTTAATTGTAATGTTCAGGGCCTCCTAATGACGATGAAACACACAAATTGCGTCGAGATTCAATAAATCGGCCTCCAGCCGTCTTGTCTCCAAGGGGACATTGCTGCCTCGGGCACCATATGGTTCGTCTCCTTTGAGCTAGATTTTTGATTCCGACGCGAAACTGATAGTTAATTGAAATGTTCAGGGCCTCCTAATGACGATGGAACACTCAAATTGCGTCGAGATTCAATACGTCGTCCTCCAGCCGACTTGTCTAAACGGGGATTTTGCAGCCTCGGGCTCCATTTGGTCCGTCTCCTGTGAGTCTATATTTTCGAATCCGACTCGAAACGTATAGTTAATTGTAACGTTCAGGGCCTCCTAATGACGATGGAACACTCTAATTGCGTCGAGATTCAATACAACTGCCTCCAGCCGACTTGTCTCCAAGGGTCAAATGCTGCCTCGGGTGCCTTATGGTCGTTCTCCTGAGAGTCTAGATATTCGAATCCGACGAATAACTGATAGTTAATTGCAACGTTCAGCGCCTCCTAATGACGATGTAACACTCAAATTGCGTCGAGATTCAATACATCGGCCTCCAGCCGACTTGTCTCCAAATGTCTATTGCTGCATCGGGCACCTTGTGGTCGTTCTGCTGTGAGTCTAGATTTTCGAATCCGACGCATAACTGATAGTTAATTGTAACGCTCGGCGCCTCCTAATGACAATGGAACACTCAAATTGCTTCGAGATTCAATACATCGTCCTCCAGCCGACTTGTTTCCAAGGGGTTATCGCTGCCTTGGGCACCACGTGGTCCATCGCCTGTGAGTTTAGATTTTCGAATCCGACGCGAAACTGATTGTTAAATGCAACGTTCAGGGCCTCCTAATGACGATGAAACACTCAAATTGCGTCGAGAGTCAATACATCGTCCTCAAGACGACTTCTCTCCAAGTGGTATTAATGCCTCGGGCACCATATGGTCCGTCTCCTGTGAGTCTAGATTTTCGAATGCGACGAAAAAATCATAGTTAATTATAACGTTCAGCGCCTCCTAATGACGATGGAACACTGAAGTTGCGTCGAGTGTCAATACATCGTTTTCCAGCCGAATTGACTACAAGGTGATATTGCTGCCTCGGGCTCCATCTGGTCCGTCTCCTGTGAGTCCAGATTTTCGAATCCGACGCGAAACTGATAGTTAATTGTAACGTTCAGGGCCTCCTAATGACGATGGAACACTCATATTGCGTCGCGAGTCAATACATCGTCCTGCAGCCGACTTCTCTCCATGGGGATATTGCTGCCTCGGGCACCTTATGGTCGTTCTCCTGTGAGTCTAGATTCTTGAAACCGACGCGAAACTGATTGTTAATTGTAACGTTCAGGACTACTTAATGACGATGGAACACTGAAATTGCGTCGAGATTCAATACATCGTCATTCAGCCGATTTGTCTCCAAGGGTCTATTGCTGCCTCCGCCACCTTATGGTCGTTCCCCTGTGAGTCTAGATTTTAGAATCCGACGCATAACTGTTAGTTAATTGTAATGTTCAGGGCCTCCTAATGACGATGAAACACACAAATTGCGTCGAGATTCAATACATCGGCCTCCAGCCGTCTTGTCTAGAAGGGGACATTGCTGCCTCGGGCACCATTTTTGCCCGTCTCCTGTGAGCTAGATTTTTGATTCCGACGCGAAACTGATAGTTAATTGTAATGTTCAGGGACTCCTAAAGACGATGGAACACTCAAATTGCGTCGAGATTCAATACGTCGTCCTCCAGCCGACATGTCTACATGGGGATTTTGCAGCCTCGGGCTCCATTTGGTCCGTCTCCTGTGAGTCTAGATTTTCGAATCCGACTCGAAACTTATAGTTAATTGTAACGTTCAGGGCCTCCTAATGACGATGGAACACTCAAATTGCGTCGAGATTCAATACAACTGCCTCCAGCCGACTTGTCTCCAAGGGTCTATAGCTGCCTCGGGTACCTTATGGTCGTTCTCCAGTGAGTCTAGATTTTCAAATCCGACGAATAACTGATGGTTAATTGCAACGTTCAGCGCCTCCTCATGACGATGGAACACTCAAATTGCGTCGAGATTCAGTACATCGGCCTCCAGCCGACTTGTCTCCAAATGTCTATTGCTGCATCGGGCACCTTGTGGTCGTTCTGCTGTGAGTCTAGATTTTCGAATCCAACGCATAACTGGTAGTTAATTGTAAAGTTCAGG
Organism: Schistocerca americana; assembly: GCF_021461395.2. Classification (NCBI taxonomy): domain Eukaryota; kingdom Metazoa; phylum Arthropoda; class Insecta; order Orthoptera; family Acrididae; genus Schistocerca; species Schistocerca americana. Next base: position 4,264,891 of record NC_060130.1, on the reverse strand, counting down.
TCCTCCTAACGACGATGGAACACTCGAATTGCGTGAGATTCAATACATCGTCCTCCAGCCTACTTGTCTCCAAGGGTCTATTGCTGCCTCGGGCACCTTATGGTCGTTCTCCCGTGAGTATAGATTTTCGAATCCGACGCATAACTGATAGTTAATTGTAACGCTCAGCGCCTCCACATGTCGATGGAACACTCAAATTGCGTCGAGATTCAATACATCGTCCTCCAGCCGACTTGTTTCCAAGGGGTTATCGCTGCCTTGGGCACTACGTGGTCCATCGCCTGTGTGTCTAGATTTTCGAATCCGACGCGAAACTGATTGTTAAATGTAACGTTCAGGGCCTCCTATTGACGATGGAACACTCAAATTGCGTCGAGAGTCAATACATCGTCCTCCAGCCGACTTGTCTCCAAGGGGATATGGCTGCCTCGGGCACCACATGGTCTGTCTCCGGTGTTTCTACATTATCGACCCGACGTAAAACTGATCGTTAATTGTTACGTTCAGTGCCTCCTAATGACGATGGAATATTCAAATTGCGTCGAGATTCAATACATCGACCTCCAGTCGACTTCTCTCCATGGGGACATTGCTGCCTCGGGCACCTTATGGTCGTTCTCCTGTGAGTCTAGATTTTCGATTCCGACTCGAAACTGATAGTTAATTGTAACTCTCAGGGCCTCCTAATGACGATGGAACACTCAAATTGCGTCGAGATTCAATACATCGTGATTCAGCCGATTTGACTACAAGGGTCTATTGTTGCCTCGGGCTCCTTGTGGTCGTTCCCCTGTGAGTCTAGATTTTACAATCCGACGCAAAACTGATAGTTAATTGTAATGTTCAGGGCCTCCTAATGACGATGAAACACACAAATTGCGTCGAGATTCAATAAATCGGCCTCCAGCCGTCTTGTCTCCAAGGGGACATTGCTGCCTCGGGCACCATATGGTTCGTCTCCTTTGAGCTAGATTTTTGATTCCGACGCGAAACTGATAGTTAATTGAAATGTTCAGGGCCTCCTAATGACGATGGAACACTCAAATTGCGTCGAGATTCAATACGTCGTCCTCCAGCCGACTTGTCTAAACGGGGATTTTGCAGCCTCGGGCTCCATTTGGTCCGTCTCCTGTGAGTCTATATTTTCGAATCCGACTCGAAACGTATAGTTAATTGTAACGTTCAGGGCCTCCTAATGACGATGGAACACTCTAATTGCGTCGAGATTCAATACAACTGCCTCCAGCCGACTTGTCTCCAAGGATCAAATGCTGCCTCGGGTGCCTTATGGTCGTTCTCCTGAGAGTCTAGATATTCGAATCCGACGAATAACTGATAGTTAATTGCAACGTTCAGCGCCTCCTAATGACGATGTAACACTCAAATTGCGTCGAGATTCAATACATCGGCCTCCAGCCGACTTGTCTCCAAATGTCTATTGCTACATCGGGCACCTTGTGGTCGTTCTGCTGTGAGTCTAGATTTTCGAATCCGACGCATAACTGATAGTTAATTGTAACGCTCGGCGCCTCCTAATGACAATGGAACACTCAAATTGCTTCGAGATTCAATACATCGTCCTCCAGCCGACTTGTTTCCAAGGGGTTATCGCTGCCTTGGGCACCACGTGGTCCATCGCCTGTGAGTTTAGATTTTCGAATCCGACGCGAAACTGATTGTTAAATGCAACGTTCAGGGCCTCCTAATGACGATGAAACACTCAAATTGCGTCGAGAGTCAATACATCGTCCTCAAGACGACTTCTCTCCAAGTGGTATTAATGCCTCGGGCACCATATGGTCCGTCTCCTGTGAGTCTAGATTTTCGAATGCGACGAAAAAATCATAGTTAATTATAACGTTCAGCGCCTCCTAATGACGATGGAACACTGAAGTTGCGTCGAGTGTCAATACATCGTTTTCCAGCCGAATTGACTACAAGGTGATATTGCTGCCTCGGGCTCCATCTGGTCCGTCTCCTGTGAGTCTAGATTTTCGAATCCGACGCGAAACTGATAGTTAATTGTAACGTTCAGGGCCTCCTAATGACGATGGAACACTCATATTGCGTCGCGAGTCAATACATCGTCCTGCAGCCGACTTCTCTCCATGGGGATATTGCTGCCTCGGGCACCTTATGGTCGTTCTCCTGTGAGTCTAGATTCTTGAAACCGACGCGAAACTGATTGTTAATTGTAACGTTCAGGACTACTTAATGACGATGGAACACTGAAATTGCGTCGAGATTCAATACATCGTCATTCAGCCGATTTGTCTCCAATGGTCTATTGCTGCCTCCGCCACCTTATGGTCGTTCCCCTGTGAGTCTAGATTTTAGAATCCGACGCATAACTGTTAGTTAATTGTAATGTTCAGGGCCTCCTAATGACGATGAAACACACAAATTGCGTCGAGATTCAATACATCGGCCTCCAGCCGTCTTGTCTAGAAGGGGACATTGCTGCCTCGGGCACCATTTTTGCCCGTCTCCTGTGAGCTAGATTTTTGATTCCGACGCGAAACTGATAGTTAATTGTAATGTTCAGGGACTCCTAAAGACGATGGAACACTCAAATTGCGTCGAGATTCAATACGTCGTCCTCCAGCCGACATGTCTACATGGGGATTTTGCAGCCTCGGGCTCCATTTGGTCCGTCTCCTGTGAGTCTAGATTTTCGAATCCGACTCGAAACTTATAGTTAATTGTAACGTTCAGGGCCTCCTAATGACGATGGAACACTCAAATTGCGTCGAGATTCAATACAACTGCCTCCAGCCGACTTGTCTCCAAGGGTCTATAGCTGCCTCGGGTACCTTATGGTCGTTCTCCAGTGAGTCTAGATTTTCAAATCCGACGAATAACTGATGGTTAATTGCAACGTTCAGCGCCTCCTCATGACGATGGAACACTCAAATTGCGTCGAGATTCAGTACATCGGCCTCCAGCCGACTTGTCTCCAAATGTCTATTGCTGCATCGGGCACCTTGTGGTCGTTCTGCTGTGAGTCTAGATTTTCGAATCCAACGCATAACTGGTAGTTAATTGTAAAGTTCAGGTCCTCCTAACGACGATGGAACACTCGAATTGCGTGAGATTCAATACATCGTCCTCCAGCCTACTTGTCTCCAAGGGTCTATTGCTGCCTCGGGCACCTTATGGTCGTTCTCCCGTGAGTATAGATTTTCGAATCCGACGCATAACTGATAGTTAATTGTAACGCTCAGCGCCTCCACATGTCGATGGAACACTCAAATTGCGTCGAGATTCAATACATCGTCCTCCAGCCGACTTGTTTCCAAGGGGTTATCGCTGCCTTGGGCACTACGTGGTCCATCGCCTGTGTGTCTAGATTTTCGAATCCGACGCGAAACTGATTGTTAAATGTAACGTTCAGGGCCTCCTATTGACGATGGAACACTCAAATTGCGTCGAGAGTCAATACATCGTCCTCCAGCCGACTTGTCTCCAAGGGGATATGGCTGCCTCGGGCACCACATGGTCTGTCTCCGGTGTTTCTACATTATCGACCCGACGTAAAACTGATCGTTAATTGTTACGTTCAGTGCCTCCTAATGACGATGGAATATTCAAATTGCGTCGAGATTCAATACATCGACCTCCAGTCGACTTCTCTCCATGGGGACATTGCTGCCTCGGGCACCTTATGGTCGTTCTCCTGTGAGTCTAGATTTTCGATTCCGACTCGAAACTGATAGTTAATTGTAACTCTCAGGGCCTCCTAATGACGATGGAACACTCAAATTGCATCGAGATTCAATACATCGTGATTCAGCCGATTTGACTACAAGGGTCTATTGCTGCCTCGGGCTCCTTGTGGTCGTTCCCCTGTGAGTCTAGATTTTACAATCCGACGCAAAACTGATAGTTAATTGTAATGTTCAGGGCCTCCTAATGACGATGAAACACACAAATTGCGTCGAGATTCAATAAATCGGCCTCCAGCCGTCCTGTCTCCAAGGGGACATTGCTGCCTCGGGCACCATATGGTTCGTCTCCTGTGAGCTAGATTTTTGATTCCGACGCGAAACTGATAGTTAATTGTAATGTTCAGGGCCACCTAATGACGATGGAACACTCAAATTGCGTCGAGATTCAATACGTCGTCCTCCAGCCGACTTGTCTACACGGGGATTTTGCAGCCTCGGGCTCCATTTTGTCCGTTTCCTGTGAGTCTATATTTTCGAATCCGACTCGAAACGTATAGTTAATTGTAACGTTCAGGGCCCACTAATGTCGATGGAACACTCAAATTGCGTCGAGATTCAATACAACTGCCTCCAGCCGACTTGTCTCCAAGGGTCTATTGCTGCCTCGGGTGCCTTATGGTCGTTCTCCTGAGAGTCTAGATATTCGAATCCGACGAATAACTGATAGTTAATTGCAACGTTCAGCGCCTCCTAATGACGATGTAACACTCAAATTGCGTCGAGATTCAATACATCGGCCTCCAGCCGACTTGTCTCCAAATATCTATTGCTGCATCGGGCACCTTGTGGTCGTTCTGCTGTGAGTCTAGATTTTCGAATCCGACGCATAAGTGATAGTTAATTGTAACGCTGGGCGCCTCCTAATGACAATGGAACACGCAAATTGCTTCGACATTCAATACATCGTCCTCCAGCCGACTTGTTTCCAAGGGGTTATCGCTGCCTTGGGCGCCACGTGGTCCATCGCCTGTGAGTTTAGGTTTTCGAATCCGACGCGAAACTGATTGTTAAATGCAACGTTCAGCGCCTCCTAATGACGATGGAACACTCAAATTGCGTCTAGAGTCTTAACGTCGATCTCCAGCTGACTTGTCTACAAGGGGATAGATCTGCCTCGGGCTCCATGTGGTCCGTCTGATGTGAGTCTAGATTTTCGAATCCGAGGCGAAACTGATAGTTAATTGTAACGTTCAGGGCCTCCTATTGACGATGGAACACTCAAATTGAATCGAGATTCAATACATCGGTCTCCAGCCGACTTGTCTCCAAGGGTCTATTGCTGCCTCGGGCACCTTATGTTCGTTCTCCTGTGACTGTAGATATTCGAATCCTACGCATAACTAATAGGTAATTGCAACGTTCAGCGCCTCCTAATGACGATGGAACACTCAAATTGCGTCGAGATTCAAAACATCGGCCTCCAGCCGACTTGTCTCCAAATGTCTATTGCTGCCTCGGGCACCTTGTGGTCGTTCTCCTGTAAGTCTAGATTTTCGAATCCGACGCATAACTGATAATTAATTGTAAAGTTCAGGGCCTCCTAATGACGACGGAACACTCAAATTGCATCGAGATTCAATACATCGTCATTCAGCCGATTTGTCTACAAGGGTCTATTGTTGCCTCGGGCTCCTTATGGTCGTTCCCCTGTGAGTCTAGATTTTACAATCCGACGCAAAACTGATAGTTAATTGTAATGTTCAGGGCCTCCTAATGACGATGAAGCACACAAATTGCGTCGAGATTCAATAAATCGGCCTCCAGCCGTCTTGTCTCCAAGGGGACATTGCTGCCTCGGGCACCAAGTGGTTCGTCTCCTGTGAGCTAGATTTTTGATTTCGACGCGAAACTGATAGTTAATTGTAATGTTCAGCTCCTCCTAATGACGATGCAACACTCAAATTGCGTCGAGATTCAATACGTCGTCCTCCAGCCGACTTGTCTCCAAGGGTCTATTGCTGCCTCGGGTACCTTATGGTCGTACTCCTGTGAGTCTAGATTTTCGAATCCGACGAATAACTGATAGTTAATTGCAACGTTCAGCGCCTCCTAATGACGATGGAACACTCAAATTGTGTCGAGATTCAATACATCGGCCTCCAGCCGACTTGTCTCCTAATGTCTATTGCTGCATCGGGCACCTTGAGTTCGTTCTGCTGTGAATCTATATTTTCGTATCCAACGCATAATTGATAGTTAATTGTAAAGTTCAGGTCCTCCTAATGACAATGGAACACTCAAATTGCGTGAGATTCAATACATCGTTCTCCAGCCGACTTGTGTCCAAGGGTCTATTGCTGCCTCGGGCACCTTATGGTCGTTCTCCCGTGAGTCTAGATTTTCGAATACGACGCATAACTAATAGTTAATAGTAACGCTCAGCGCCTCCTAATGACAATGGAACACTCAAATTGCGTCGAGATTCAATACATCGTCCTCCAGCCGACTTGTTTCCAAGGGGTTATCGCTGCCTTGGGCACCACGAGGTCCATCGCCTGTGAGTCTAGATTTTCGAATCCGACGCGAAAGTGATAGTTAATTGTAACGTTCAGGGCCTCCTATTGACGATGGAACACTCAAATTGCGTTGAGATTCAATACATCGGCCTCCAGCCGACTTGTCTCCAAGGGTCTATTGCTGCCTCGGGCACCTTATGGTCGTTCTCCTGTGACTTTACATTTTCGAATCCTACGCGTAACTGTTAGTTAATTGCAACGTTCAGCGCCTCCTAATGACGATGGAACACTCAAATTGCGTCGAGATTCAAAACATCGGCCTCCAGCCGACTTGTCTCCAAGGGGTTATAGCTGCCTCGGGCACAATATGATCCGTCTCCGGCGATTCTACATTTCGAAACAGACGCAAAACTGATAGTTAATTGTAACATTCATGGCCTCCTAATGACTATGGAACACTCAAATTGCGTTGCGATCTAATACATCGTCCTCCAGCCGACTTATCTCCAAGGGTCAATTGCTGCCTCTGGCACCTTATTATCGTTCTCCTGTGAGTTTAGACTTTCGAACCCGACTCAAACCTGATGGTTAATTGTAACGTTCACGGCCTCCTAATGATGATGGAACCCTCAAATTGCGTCGAGATTCAATACATCGACCTCGAGCCGACTTGTCTCCAAGGGGACATTGCTGCCTCGGCCAACATTTGGTCCGTCTCCAGTGAGTCTTGATTTTCGATTCCGATGCGAAACAGATAGTTAATTGTAACGTTCAGGGCCTCCTAGTGACGATGGAACACTCAAATTGCTTCTAGATTCAATACATCGTCCTTCTGCCGACTTGTCTCCAAGGGGTATTGCTGCTTCTGGCAACTTATAGTCGTTCTCCTGTGAGTCTAGATTTTTGAATCCGACGCATAACTGATAGTTAATTGCAACGTTCAGCGCGTCCTAATGACGATGGAACACTCAAATTGCGTCGAGATTCAATACATCGGCCTCCAGCCGACTTGTCTCCAAATGACTATTGCTACCTCGGGCACCTTATGGTCGTTCTCCTGTGAGTCTAGATTTTCGAATCCGACGCATACCTGATAGTTAATTGTAACTCTCAGCGCCTCCTAATGACGATGGAACACTAAATTGCGTGGAGATTTAATACATCGGCCTCCAGCCGACCTGTCTCCAAATGTCTATTGCTGCCTCGGTCACCTTCTGGTCGTTCTCCTGTGAGTCTCGATTTTCGAATCCGACGCAATACTGATAGTTAATTGCAATTTTCAGAGCCTATTAATGACGATGGAACAGTCAAATTGCGTCGCGGTTCAATACATCGTCCTCCAGCCGACTTGTCTCCAAGGGGTATTGCCGCATCTGGGCACATGTGGTCCGTCTCCTGTGAGTCTAAATTTTCGAATTCGTCGCGAAACTGAAGATAATTGTAACGGTCAGGGCCTCCTAATGATGATGGAACACTCATATTGCGTCGAGATTCAATACATCGTCACTCAGCCGACTTGTCACCAAAGGTCAATTGCTGCCTCGGGCACCTTATGGTCGTTCTCCTGTGAGTCTAGATTTTATAATCCGACGCAAAACTGATAGTTAATTGTAACGTTCAGGGGCTCCTAATGACGATGGAACACTTAAATTGCGTGGAGATTCAATACATCGTCCTGCAGCCGGCTTGTCTCCAAGGGGAGCTTACTGCCTCGGGCACCATATGTTTCTTCTCCTGTGAGTCTAGATTTTCGATTCCGATGCGAAAATGATAGATAATTGTAACGTTCAGGGCCTCCTAATGACGATGGAACACTCAAATTGCGTTGAGATTCAATACATCGTCCTTCAGCCGACTTGCCTCCAAGGTTCTATTGCTGTCTCAGGCACCATATGGTCGTTCCCCTGTGAGACTCAATTTTCGAAACCGACGCAAAACTGATAGTTAATTGCAACGTTCAGGGCCTCCTAATGACGATGGAACACTCAAATTGCGTCGAGGTTCAATACATTGTCCTCCAGCCGACTTGTCTCCAAGGGGTATTGCTGCCTCGGGCACCATATGGTCCGACTCCTGTGAGTCTAGATTTTCGAATCCGACGCAAAACTGATAGTTGATTGTAACGTTCAAGGCCTCCTAATGGCGTTGGAACACTCAAATTGCGTCGAGATTCAATACATTGGCCTCCAGCCGACTTGTCTCCAAGGGTCTATTCCTGCTTCGGGCACCTTATCGTCGTTCCCCTGTGAGTCCAGATATTTGAATCCGACGCAAAACGGACTGCTACTTGTAACGTTCAGAGCCTCCTAATGATGATGGAACACTCAAATTGCGTCGAGATTCAATACATCGTCCTCCAGCTAACTTCTCTCCAAGGGGATATTGCTGCCTCGGGCATATATAGTCCTTCTCCTGTTAGTCTTGAATTTCGAATCCGACGCAAACTGATTGTTAATTGTAACGTTCAGGACCTCCCAATGACGATGGAACACTCAAACTGCGTCGAGAGTCAATACATCGTCCTTCAGCCGACTTGATTCCAAGCGTCCATTGCTCCCTCGGGAACCTCATGGTCGTTCTCCTGTGAGTCTACATTTTCGATTCCGACGCATAACTGATAGTTAATTGTAAAGTTCATGGCGTCCTAATGACGATGGAACACTCAAATTGCGTGGAGATTCAATACATCGTCCTCCAGCCGACTTGTCTCCAAGGGTCTATTGCTGCCTCGGGCAACATATGATCCGACTCCTGTGAGTCTAGATTTTCGAATCCGACGCATAACTGATAGTTAATTGCAACGTTCAGCGCCTCCTATTGACCATGTAACACTCAAATTGCATCGAGATTCAATACGTCGGCCTCCAGCCGACTTGTCTCCAAATGTCTATTGCTGCCTCGGGCACCTTGTGGTCGTTCTCCTGTGAGTCTAGATTTTCGATTCCGACGCATAACTCATAGTTAATTGTAAAGTTCAGGGCCTCCTAATGACGATGGAACACTCAAATTGCGTCGAGATTCAATACATCGTCCTCCAACCGACTTGTCTCCAAGGGTCTATTGCTGCCTGGGGCACCGCATGGTCGTTCTCCTGTGAGTCTAGATATTCTAATCCGACGCAAAACTGATAGTTAATTGCAATTTTCAGGGCCTCGTAATGACGAACACTCAAATTGCGTCGAGGTTCAATACATCGTCCTCCAGCCGACTGTCTCCAAGGGGTCCAAGTGCTCCGTCTCCTGTGAGTCTAGAGTTTCGAATCCGACGGAAAACTGACAGTTTATTGTAACGTTCAGGGCCTCCTACTGACGATAGGGCACTCAAATTGCGTCGCGATTCAATACATCGTCCTCCAGCGGACTTATCTCCAAGGGGATATAGCTGCCTCGGGCACCTTATGGTCCGTCTCCAGTGAGTCTAGATTTACGAATCCGACGCTTAACTGATAGTTAATTGCAACGTTAAGCGCCTCCTAATGACGATGGAACACTCAAATTGCGTCGAGATTTAATACATCGCCCTCCAACCGACTTGTCTCCAAATGTCTATTGCTGCCTCGGGCACCTTGTGTTCGTTCTCCTGTGAGTCTAGATTCTCGAATACGACGCATAACTGATAGTTAATTGTAAAGTTCAGAGCCTCCTAATGACGATGGAACACTAAAATTGCGTCGAGATTCAATACATCGTCCTCCAGCCGACTTTCCTTCGAGGGTCTATTGCTGCCTCTGGCACCTAATGGTCTTGCTCCTCTGAGTCTAGATTTTCGAATCCGTCGCAAAACTGATATCTAATTGTAACGTTAAGGGCCTCCTAATGACGATGGAATACTCTAATTGCGTCGAGATTTAATACATCGTCCTTCAGACGACTTGTCTCCAAGGGGATATTATTGCCTCGGGCACCATATGGTCCGTCCCCTGTGAGTCTAGATTAAAGAATCCGACGCATAACTTGTAGTCATTTGTAACGTTCAGGGCCTCCAAATGACGATGGAACACTCAAATTGCGTCGAGATTCAATACATCGTCCTCCCGCTGACTTGTCTCCAAGGGGTATTGCTGCCTCGGGGTCCATGTGGTCCGTCTCCTGTGTGTCAAGATTTTCGAATCCGACGCGAAACTGAAGATAATTGTAACGTTCAGAGCCTCCTAATGACGATGGAACACTCAAATTGCGTCGAGATTCAATACATCGGCCTACAGCCGACTAGTCTCCAAATTTCTATTGCTGCCTCGGGCACCTTGTAGTCGTTCTCCTGTGAGTCTAGATTTTCGATTCCGACGCATAACTGACAGTTAATTGTAAAGTTAATGGCCTCCTAATGACGATGGAACACTCAAATTGCGTCGAGATTCAATACATCGTACTCCAGCCGACTTGTCTCCAAGGGCATATTGCAGCGTCGGGCACCATATAGTCCTTCTCCTGTGAGTCAAGAATTTCGAATCCGATCCAAAACTGATAGTTAATTGTAACGTTCAGGACCTCCTAATGACGGTGGAACACTCAAATTGCGTCGCGATTCAATACATCGTCCTCCAGCCGGCTTGTTTCCAAGGGTCAATTGCTGCCTTTGGCACCCAATGGTCTTGTTCCTGTGAGTCTAGATTTTCGAATCCCACGCTAAACTGATATTAAATTGTAACGTTAAGGGCCTCCTAATGACGATGGAACACTCAAATTGCTCGAGATTCAATACATCGTCCTCCAGCCGACTTGTCTCCAAGGGAATATTGCTGCCTCGGACACCATATGGTCCGTCTCCTGTGAGTCTAGATTTTCGAATCCGACGCAAAACTTGTAGTTAATTGTAACGCTCAGCGCCTCCTAATGACGATGGAACACACAATTTGCGTCGAGATCCAATACATGGTCCTCCCGCCGACTTGTCTCCAACGTGATATTGCTGCCTCGGGCACCATATGGTCCGTCTCCTGTGAGGCTAAAATTTCGAATCCGACGCAAAAATGATAGTGAATTGTAACGTTCAGCGCCACCTAATGACAATGGAACACTCAAATTGCGTAGCGATTCAATACATCGTCCTCCAGCCGACTTTCCTTCAAGGGTCTATTGCTGCCTCTGGCACCTAATGGTCTTGCTCCTGTGAGTATAGATTTTCGAATCCGTCGCAAAACTGATATTTAATTGTATCGTTAAGGGCCTCCTAATGACGATGGAACACTCTAATTGCGTCGAGATTTAATACATCGTCCTTCAGACGACTTGTCTCCAAGGGGATATTATTGCCTCGGGCACCATATGGTCCGTCCCCTGTGAGTCTAGATTAACGAATCCGACGCATAACTTGTAGTTAATTGTAACGTTCAGGGCCTCCAAATGACGATGGAACACTCAAATTGCGTCGAGATTCAATACATCGTCCTCCCGCTGACTTGTCTCCAACGGGATATTGCTGCCTCGGACACCATGTGGTCCTTCTCCTGTGATTCTAGATTGTCGAATCCGACGCGGAACTGATAGTTAATTGTAACATTGAGCGCCTGCTAAGGACGATGGAACACTTAAATTGCGTCGCGATTCAATACAGCAGCCTCCAGCCGACTTGTCTCCAAGGGTCTATTGCTGCCTCGGGCACCTTATGGTCCGTCTCCAGTGAGTCTAGATTTTCGAATCCGACGCATAACTGATAGTTAATTGCAACGTTCAGCGCCTCCTAATGACGATGGAACACTAAAATTGCGTCGAGACTCAATACATCGGCCTCCAGCCGACTTGTCTCCAAATGTCTATTGCTACCTCGGGCACCTTGTGTTCGTTCTCCTGTGAGTCTAGATTTTAGAATACGACGCATAACTGTTAGTTAATTGTAAAGTTCAGGGCCTCCTAATGACGATGGAACACTCAAATTGCGTCGAGATTCAATACATCGTCCTCCAGCCGACTTTTCTCCAAGGGTGTATTGCTACCTCGGGCACCTAATGGTCGTTCTCCTGTGAGTCTAGATTTTCGAATCCGACGCATAACTGATAGTTAATTGTAACGCTCAGCGCCTCCTAATGACGATGGAACACTCAATTGGGGTCGAGATTCAATACGTCGTCCTCCAGCCGACTTGCCTCCAAGGGTGTATTCCTGCCTCGGGCACCTAATCGTCGTTCTCCTGTGAGTCCAGATATTCGAATCCGACGCAATACGGACTGCTACTTGTAACGTTCAGAGCTTCCTAGTGATGTTGGAACACTCAAATAGCGTCGAGATTCAATACATCGTACTCCAGCCGACTTGTCTCTAAGGGGATATTGCAGCCTCGGGCACCATATAGTCCTTCTCCTGTGAGTCAAGAATTTCGAATCCGATCCAAAACTGATAGTTAATTGTAACGTTCAGGACCTCCTAATGACGGTGGAACACTCAAATTGCGTCGCGATTCAATACGTCGTCCTCCAGCCGACTTTTTTCCAAGGGTCAATTGCTGCCTTTGGCACCTAATGGTCTTGCTACTGTGAGTCTAGATTTTCGAATCCCACGCAAAACTGATATTTATTTGTAACGTTAAGGGCCTCCTAATGACGATGGAACACTCAAATTGCTCGAGATTCAATACATCGTCCTTGGGCTGACTTGTCTCCAAGGGAATATTGCTGCCTCGGACACCATATGGTCCGTCTCCTGTGAGTCTAGATTTTCGAATCCGACGCAAAACTTGTAATTAATTGTAACGTTCAGGGCCTCCTAATGACGATGGAACACTCAATTTGCGTCGAGATCCAATACATGGTCCTCCCGCCGACTTGTCTCCAACGTGATATTGCTGCCTCGGGCACCATGTGGTCCGTCTCCTGTGAGTCAAGACTTTCAAATCCGGCGCAAAAATGATAGTTAATTGTAACGTTCAGGGCCTCCTAATGACGAAGGAACACTCAAATTGCGTCGAGATTGAATATATCGTCCTCCAGCCGACTTGTCTCCAAGGGTCTATTGCTGCCTCGGGCACCTTATGGTCCGCCTCCTGTGAGTCTAGATTTTCGAATCCGACGCAAAACTGATAGTTAATTGTAACGTTCATGGCCTCCTAATGACGATGGAACACTCAAATTGCGTAGCGATCCAATACATCGTCCTCCAGCCGACTTGACTTCAAGGGGATATTGCTGCCTCGGGCACCTTATGCTCGTTCTCCTGTGAGTATAGATTTTCGAACCCGACGCAATTTTAACGATCAGGGCCTCCAATTGACGATGGAATACTCAAACGGCGTCGAGATTCAATACATCGTCCTCCATCCGACTTCTCTCCATGGGGATATTGCTGCCTCGGGCACCTTATGCTCGTTCTCCTGTGAGTGTAGATTTTCGAATCCGACGCATAACTGATAGCTAATTGTAACGTTCAGGGCCTCCTAAAGACGATGGAACACTGAAATAGCGTCGAGATTCAATACATCGTCCTCCAGCCGACTTGTCTCCAAGGGGATATTGCTGCCTCGGGCACCATATGGTCCGTCTGCTGTGAGTCTAGATTTTCGAATCCGACGCACAACTGATGTTAATTGTAACGTTCAGGTCCTCCTAATGAAGATGGAACACTCACATTGCGTTGAGATTCAATACATCGTCCTCCAGCCGTCTCCAAGGGGATATTGCTGCGTCGGGCACCATATGGTCAGTCTCCTGTGAGTCTAGATTTTCGAATCCGACGCAAAACTGATAGTTAATTGTAACGTTCAGGGCCTCCTAATGACGATGGAACACTGAAATTGCGTCGAGATTCAATACAAGGTCCTCCAGCCGACTTGTTTCTAAGGGGATAGTCCTGCCTCGGGCACCATATGTTCCGTTTCCTGCGAGTCTTGATTTTCGAATCCGACGCCAAATTAATGGTTAAATGTAACGTTCAGCGCCTCCTAATGACGATGGAACACTCAAATTGCGTCGCGATTCAATACATCATCATCCAGCCGACGTTAACTCCTGGGGTCTATTGCAGCTTCGGGCACCTTATGGTCGTTCTCCTGTGAGGCTAGATTATCGAATCCAACGCAAAACTGATAGTTAATTGTAATGTTCAGGGCCTCCTAATGACGATGGAACACTCAAATTAAGTCGAGATTCAATAAATCGTCCTCCAGCCGATATGTCTCCATGGGTCTATTGGGGCTCAGTCACCTTATGGTCGTTCTCCTGTGAGTCCAGATTTTCGAATCCGACGCAAAACGGACTGTTAATTGTAACGTTCCGACCCTGCTAACGACGATGGAACACACAAATTGCGTCGCGATTTAATACATCGTCCTCCAGCCGACATGTCTCCAAGGGCCTATTGCTGCCTCGGGCACCTTCTGGTCCGTCTCCTGTGAGTCTAGATTTTCGAATCCGACGCAAAACTGATATTTAATTGTAACGTTAAGGGCCTCCTATTGACGATGGAACACTCAAATTGCGTCGAGATTCAATACATCTTCCTCCAGCCGACTTGTCTCCAAAGGAATATTGCTGCCTCGGGCACCAGATGGTCCGTCTCCTGTGAGTCTAGATTTTCGAATCCGACGCAAAACTTGTAATTAATTGTAACGTTCAGGGCCGCCTAATGACGATGGAACACTCAATTTGCGTCGCGATCCAATTCATCGTCCTCCCGCCGACTTGTCTCCAATGTGGTCCGTGTCCTGTGAGTCTAGATTTTCAAATCCGACGCAAAAATGATGGTTAATTGTAACGTTCAGGGCCTCCTAATGACGAAGGAACACTCAAATTGCGTCGAGATTGAATACATCGTCCTCCAGCCGACTTGTCTCCAAGGGTCTATTGCTGCCTCAGGAACCTTATGGTCCGCCTCCTGTGAGTCTAGATTTTCGAATCCGACGCAAAACTGATAGTTAATTGTAACGTTCATGGCCTCCTAATGACGATGGAACACTCAAATTGCGTAGCGATCCAATACATCGTCCTCCAGCCGAATTGACTCCAAGGGGATATTGCTGCCTCGGGCACCTTATGCTCGTTCTCCTGTGAGTGTAGATTTTCGAATCCGACGCGAAACTGGTTGTTAATTGTAACGTTCAGGGCTTCCTAGTGACGATGGAACACTGAAATAGCGTCGAGTTTCAATACATCGTCAATCAGCCGACTTGTCTCCAAGCGACTATTGCTGCCTCGGGCACCTTATGGTCGTTCTCCTGTGAGACATGATTTTAGAATCCGACGCAAAACTGATAGTTAATTGTAACGTTCAGGGCCTCCTAATGACGAAGGAACACTCAAATTGCGTCGAGATTGAATATGTCGTCCTCCAGCCGACTTGTCTCCAAGGGTCTATTGCTGCCTCGGGCACCTTATGGTCGTTCTCCTGTGAGTCTAGATTTTCGAATCAGACGCACAACGGATAGTTAATTGTAACGCTCAGCGCCTCCTAATGACGATGGACCACTCAATTGGCGTCGAGATTCAATACATCGTCCTCCAGCCGACTTGTCTCCAAGTGTCTATTCCTGCCTCGGGCACCTTATCGTCGTTGTCCTGTGAGTCCAGATATTCGAATCCGACGCAAAACGGACTGCTAATTCTAACGTTCAGAGCCTCCTAATGATGATGGAACACTCAAATTGCGTCGAGATTCAATACATCGTCGTCAGCAGACTAGTCTCCAAGGGTCTATTGCTGCCTCGTGCACTTTATATTCGTTCTCCTGTGAGTCTATATTTTAGAATCCGACGCAAAACTGATAGTTAATTGTAACGTTCAGGGCCTCCTAACGACGATGGAACACTCAAATTGCGTCGAGATTCAATACATCGTCCTCCAGCCGACTTGTCGCAAGGTTATATTGGTGCCTCGGGCACCATATGGTCCGTCTCCTGTGAGGCTAAAATTTCGAATCCGACGCAAAAATAATAGTGAATTGTAACGTTCAGCGCCACCTAATGACAATGGAACACTCAAATTGCGTAGCGATTCAATACATAGTCCTCCAGCCGACTTTCCTTCAAGGGTCTATTGCTGCCTCTGGCACCTAATGGTCTTGCTCCTGTGAGTCTAGATTTTCGAATCCGTCGCAAAACTGATATTTAGTTGTATCGTTAAGGGCCTCCTAATGACGATGGAACACTCAAATAGCGGCGAGATTCAATACATCGTCCTCCAGCCGACTTTTCTCCAAGGGTGTATTGCTGCCTCGGGCACCTAATGGTCGTTCTCCTGTGAGTCTAGATTTTCGAATCCGACGCATAACTGATAGTTAATTGTAACGCTCAGCGCCTCCTAATGACGATGGAACACTCAAATAGCGTCGAGATTGAATACATCGTCCTCCAGCCGTCTCCAAGGGGATATTGCTGCGTCGGGCACCATATGGTCAGTCTCCTGTGAGTCTAGATTTTCGAATCCGACGCAAAACTGATAGTTAATTGTAACGTTCTGGGCCTCCTAATGACGATGGAACACTCAAATTGCGTCGAGATTCAATACAAGGTCCTCCAGCCGACTTGTTTCCAAGGGGATAGTGCTGCCTCGGGCACCATATGTTCCGTTTCCTGCGAGTCTTGATTTTCGAATCCGACGCCAAATTAATGGTTAAATGTAACGTTCAGCGCCTCCTAATGACGATGGAACACTCAAATTGCGTCGCGAACCAATACATCATCATCCAGCCGAGGTTAACTCCTGGGGTCTATTGCAGCCTCGGGCACCTTATGGTCGTTCTCCTGTGAGGCTAGATTATCGAATCCAACGCAAAACTGATATTTAATTGTAACGTTAAGGGCCTCCTAATGACGATGGAACACTCAAATTGCTCGAGATTCAATACATCGTCCTTGGGCCGACTTGACTCCAAGGGAATATTGCTGCCTCGGACACCATATGGTCCGTCTCCTGTGAGTCTAGATTTTCGAATTGTAACGTCCAGGGCCTCCTAATGACGATGGAACACTCAAATTGCGTCGAGATTTAATACATCGGCCTCCGGCCGACTTGCTGCCGCGGACACCTTATGGTCGTTCTCCTGTGAGTCTAGATTTTGGAATCCGACGCATAACTGATAGTTAATTGTAACGTCCAAGGACTCCTGATGACGATGGAACACTCAAATTGCGTCGAGATTCAATACATCGTCCTCCAGCCGACTTGTCTCCAAGGGTCTATTGCAGCCTGGGTCGTTCTCCTGTGAGTCTTGATTTTCGAATCCGACGCATAACTGATAGCTAATTGTAACGTTAAGGCCGACTTGTCTCCAAGGGGATATTGCTGCCTCGGGCACCATATGGTCCGTCTGCTGTGAATCTAGATTTTCGAATCCGACGCACAACTGATGTTAATTGTAACGTTCAGGTCCTCCTAATGAAGATGGAACACTTACATTGCGTTGAGATTCAATTCATCATTCTCCAGCCGTCTCCAAGGGGATATTGCTGCGTCGGGCACCATATGGTCAGTCTCCTGTGACTCTAGATTTTCGAATCCGACGCAAAACTGATAGTTAATTGTAACTTTCAGGGCCTCCTAATGACGATGGAACACTCTAATTGCGTCGAGATTCAATACAAGGTCCTCCAGCCGACTTGTTTCCAAGGGGATAGTGCTGCCTCGGGCACCATATGTTCCGTTTCCTGCGAGTCTTGATTTTCGAATCCGACGCCAAATTAATGGTTAAATGTAACGTTCAGCGCCTCCTAATGACGATGGAACACTCAAATTGCGTCGCGATTCAATACATCATCATCCAGCCGCTTTTAACTCCTGTGGTCTATTGCAGCCTCGGGCACCTTATGGTCGTTCTCCTGTGAGGCTAGATTATCGAATCCAACGCAAAACTGATATTTAATTGTAACGTTGAGGGCCTCCTAATGACGATGGAACACTCAAATTGCGTCGAGATCCAATACATCGTCCTCCAGCCGACTTGTCTCCAAAGGAATATTGCTGCCTCGGGCACCAAATGGTCCGTCTCCTTTGAGTCTAGATTTTCGAATCCGACGCAAAACTTGTAATTAATTGTAACGTTCAGGGCCTCCTAATGACGATGGAACACTCAATTTGCGTCGCGATCCAATACATCGTCCTCCCGCCGACTTGTCTCCAATGTGGTCCGTGTCCTGTGAGTCTAGATTTTCAAATCCGACGCAAAAAGGATGGTTAATTGTAACGTTCAGGGCCTCCTAATGACGAAGGAACACTCAAATTGCGTCGAGTTTGAATACATCGTCCTCCAGCCGACTTGTTTCCAAGGGTCTATTGCTGCCTCGGGCAAATTATGGTCCGCCTCCTGTGAGTCTAGATTTTCGAATCCGACGCAAAACTGATAGTTAATTGTAACGTTCAGGGCCTCCTAATGACGATGGAACACTGAAATAGCGTCGAGTTTCAATACATCGTCAATCAGCCGACTTGTCTCCAAGCGACTATTGCTGCCTCGGGCACCTTATGGTCGTTCTCCTGTGAGACACGATTTTAGAATCCGACGCAAAACTGATAGTTAATTGTAACGTTCAGGGCCTCCTAATGACGAAGGAACACTCAAATTGCGTCGAGATTCAATACATCGTCCTCCAGCCGACTTGTCTCCAAGGGTCTATTGCTGCCTCGGGCACCTTATGGTCGTTCTCCTGTGAGTCTAGATTATCGAATCCGACGAATAACTGATAGTTAACTGTAACGTTCATCGCCTCCTAATGACGATGGAACACTCAAATTGCGTCGAGATTTAATACATCGGCCTCCAGCCGACTTGCTGCCTCGGACACCTTATGGTCGTTCTCGTGTGAGTTTAGATTTTCGAATCCGAGGCATAACTGATAATTAATTGTAAGGTGCAAGGACTCCTAATGACGATGGAACACTCAAATTGCGTCGAGATTCAATACATCGTCCTCCAGCCGACTTGTCTCCAAGGGGCTATTGCTGCCTGGGTCGTTCTCCCGTGAGTCTAGATTTTCGAATCCGACGCAAAACTGATAGCTAATTGTAACGTTCAGGGCCCCCTAATGACGATGGAACACTGAAATAGCGTCAAGATTCAATACATCCTCCTTCAGCCGACTTGTCCCCAAGCGTCCATTGTTGCCTCGGGCACCTTATGGTCGTTCTCCTGTGGGTCTACATTTTCGATTCCGACACATAACTGATAGTTAATTGTAACGTTCAGGGCCTCCAAATGACGATGGAACACTCAAATACATCGAGATTCAATACATCGTCCTCCAGCCGACTTGTCTCCATGGGTCTACTGCTACCTCGGTCACCTTATCGTCGTTCTCCTGTGAGGCCAGATATTCGAATCCGACGCAAAACGGACTGCTAATTGTAACGTTCAGAGCCTCCGAATGATGATGGAAGACTCAAAATTGCGTCGAGATTTAATACATCGTCCTCCAGCCGACTTGTCTCCAAGGGGAAATTGCTGCCTCGGGCACCATATAGTCCTTCTCCTGTGAGTCTAGAATTTTGAATCTGACCCAAAACTGATAGTTAATTGTAACCTTCAGGACCTCCTAATGACGAAGCAACACTCAAATTGCGTCGCGATTCAATACATCGTCCTCCACCCGACTTCTCTCCAAGGGTCAATTGCTGCCTTTGGCACCTAATGGTCTTGCTCCTTTGAGTCTAGATTTTCGTATACGACGCAAAACTGATATTTAATTGTAACGTTAAGGGCCTACTAATGACGATGGAACACTCAAATAGCGTCGAGATTCAATAAATCGTCCTCCAGCCGACTTGTCTCCAAGGGGATATTGCTGCGTCGGGCACCATATGGTCAGTCTCCTGTGAGTCTTGATTTTCGAATCCGACGCAAAACTGATAGTTAATTGTAACGTTCAGGGCCTCCTAATGACGATGGAACACTCAGATTGCGTCGAGATTCAATACAAGGTCCTCCAGCCGAGTTGTTTCCAAGGGGATAGTGCTGCCTCGGGCACCACTGTTCCGTCTCCTGTGAGTCTTGATTTTCGAATCCGATGCCAAATTAATGGTTAAATGTAACGTTCACCGCCTCCTAATGACGATGGAACACTTAAATTGCGTCGCGATTCAATACATCATCATCAAGCCGACGTTATCTCCTGGGGTCTATTGCAGCCTCGGGCACCTTATGGTCGTTCTCCTGTGAGGCTAGATTATCGAATCCAACGCAAAACTGATAGTTAATTGTAACGTTCAGGGCCTCCTAATGACGATGGAACACTCAAATTAAGTCGAGATTCAATAAATCGTCCTCCAGCCGATATGTCTCCTTGGGTCTATTGAGGCCTCGGTCACCTTATGGTTCGTCTCCTGTGAGTCTAGATCTTCGAATCCGACGCAAAACTGATAATTGTAACGTTCAGGGCCTCCTAAAGGCGATGGAACACTCAAATTGCGTCGCGATTGAATACATCGTCCTATAGCCGACTTGTGTCAAGGGGTCTATTGCAGCCTCAGGCACCTTATGGTCGTTCAGCTGTAAGGCTAGATTATCGAATCCGACGCAAAACTGATAGTTAATTGTAACAATCAGGGCCTCCTAATGACGATGGAAAACTCAAATTGCAAGCGCGATTCAAAACATCGTCCTCCAGAAGACTTGTCTCCAAGGATCTAATGCTGCCTCGGGCACCTTATGGTCGTTCTCCTGTGAGTCGAGATTATTAAATCCGATGTAAAACTGACATTAAATTGTAACGTTCTGACCATGCTAACGACGATGGAACACCTAAATTGCGTCGCAATTCAATACATCGGCCTCCAGCCGACTTGTCTCCATGGGTCTATTGCTGCCTCGGGCACCTTATGGTCGTTTTCCTGTGAGTCCAGATCATCAAATCCGACGCAAAACTGATAGTTAATTGTAACGTTCATGGCCTCCTAATGACGATGCAACACTCAAATTGCATCGCGATTCAATACATCGTCCTCCAGCAGACTTGTCTCCAAGGGTCTATTGCTGCCTCGGGCACCTTATGGTCGTTCTCCTGTGAGCCTAGATTTTCGAATCCGACGCAAAACTGATGGTTAATTGTAACGTTCAGTGCCTCCTATTGACGTTGGTCACTCAAATTTTCGAATCCTACGCTAAACTGATGGTTAATTGTAACATTCAAGGCCTCCTAATGACGATGGAACTCGCAAAATTGCGTCGAGAGTCATTACTCCGTCCTCCAGCCGACTTGTCTGCAGGGGGAAATTGCTGCCGCGGGCACCGTGAGTCTAGATTTTCGAATCCGACGCAAAACTGATAGTTAATTGTAACGTTCAGGGCCTGCTAATGTCGATGGAACACTCAATTTGCATCGCGATTCCATACATCGTCCTCTAGCCGATTTGTCTCCAAGGGGAAATTGCTGCCGCGGGCACCGGGTGTCTAGATTTTCGAATCCGACGCAAAACTGATAGTTAATTGTAACGTTCAGGGCCTGCTAATGACGATGGAACACTCAATTTGCATCGCGATTCCATACATCGTCCTCTAGCCGATTTGTCTCCAAGGGTCTATTGCTGCCTCGGGCACCTTATGGTCCATCTCCTGTGAGTCTTGATTTTCGAATCCGACGCAGATGTGATGGTTAATTGTAACGTTCAGGGCCTCCTAATGACGATGGAACACTCAAATAGCGTCGCGATTTAATACATCGTCTTCCAGCCGACGTGTCTCCAGGGGCCTATTGCAGCCTCGGGCACCTTATGGTCGTTCTCCTGTGAGGCTAGATTATCGAATCCGACGCAAAACTGATAATTAATTGTAACGTTCAGGGCCTCCTAATGACGACAGAACACTCAAATATCGTCGCGATTCAATACATCGTCCTCCAACCGACTTGTCTCCAAGGGTCTATTGCTGCCTATGGCACCTTATGGTCGTTCTCCTGTGGGTCCAGTATTTCGAATCCGGCGTAAAACTGATAGTTAATTGCAACGTTAAGGGCCTCCTAATGACGATCGAACACTCAAATTGCGTCGAAATTCATTACATCGTCCTCCAGTCGACTTGTCTCCAAGGGGAAATTGCAGCCTCCCGCACCTTATGGTCCGTCTCCTGTGAGTCTATATTTTCGAATCCGAGGCAAAAGTGATAGTTAATTGTTACGTTCAGGGCCTCCAAATGACGATGGAACACTCAAATTGCGTCGCGATTCAATACAACGTCCTCCAGTTGGCTTGTCTCCAGGGGTCTATTGCTGCGACGGGCACCTTATGGTCCGACGCAAGACTGATGTTTAATTGTAACGTTCAGGGCCTCCTAATGACAATGGAACACTCAAATCGCGTCGCGATTCAATACATCGTCCTCCAGGCGACTTGTCTTCAAGGGTCTATTGCTGCCTGTGGCACCATATGTTCGTTCTTCTGTGAGTCTAGATTTTCGATTCCGACGCAAAACTGATAGTTAATTGTAACGTTCAGGGCCTGCTAATGACGATGGAACACTCACATTGCGTCGAGATTCAATACATCGTCCTCCAGCCGACTTGTCTCCAAGGGGATTTTTTTGCCTCGTGCACCTTATGGTCCGTCTCCTGTGAGTCTAGATTTTCGAATCCGACGAAAAACTGATAGATTATTGGAACGTTCAGGGCCTCGTAATGTCAATGGAACACTCAAATTGCGTCGAGATTCAATACATCGTCCTCCAACGGATTTGTCTCCAAGGGGATATTTCTGTCTCGGGCACATTTTGTTCCGTCTCCTGTGAGTCTTCATATTCGAATCCGACGCTAAAATGATGGTTAATTGTAACGTTCAGGGTCTCCTAATGACGATGGAACACTCAAATTGCGTCGAGATTCAATACATCGTCCTCCAGCCGACCTGTCTCCAGGAGTCTATTGCTGCCTCGGGCACCTTATGGTCGTTCTCCTCTGAGAATAGATTATCGATCCGACGCAAAACTGATAGTTAATTGTAACGTCCAGGGCCTCCTAATGACGATGAGGCACTCAAATTGCGTCGCGATTCAATACATCGTCCTGCAGCCGTCTTGTCTCCCAGGGTCTATTGCTGCCTGAGGCACCTAATGGTCATTCTTCTGTGAGTCCAGATTTTCGAATCCGACGCAAAACGGACTGTTAATTGTAACGTTCCGACCCTGCTAACGACGATGGAACACACAAATGGCGTCGCGATTCAATACATCGTCCTCCAGCCGACTTGACTCCATGGTCTATTGCTGCCTGTGGCACCTTATGGTCGTTTTCCTGTGAGTCTAGATTTTCGAATCCGACGCAAAACTGATAGTTTATTGTAACGTTCAGGGCCTCCTAATGAAGATGGAACACTCACATTGCGTCGAAAGTGATTACATCGTCCTCCAGCCGACTTGTCTCCAATGGTCTATTGCTGCCTCGGGCACCATATGGTCGTTCTCCTTTATTTTTTTTTTTATTTACTTATTTACTGTTCCGTGGGACCACATTGAGGAGAAGTCTCCATGGTTATGGAACGAGTCAATACATGAAATTATAACACGATTGTAGAAACAGACAGAATGAAATATAAGAAACATATTCAGGCGGTAAGTCGTTAGTTTAAATAAAGATAATCAAGAATGTAACTCTGGAATTTGCTTAATTTTTAGTCTCTTCCAGGAGCTTCTCGACAGAATAGAGGGCGTGAGCCATGAGGAAACTCTTCAGTTTAGACTTAAAAGTGTTTGGGCTACTGCTAAGATTTTTGAGTTCTTGTGGTAGCGTATTGAAAATGGATGCGGCAGAATACTGCACTCCTTTCGGCACAAGGGTCAAGGAAGTGCATTCCACATGCAGATTTGATTTCTGCCTAGTATTAACTGAGTGAAAGCTGCTAACTCTTGGGAATAAGCTAATATTGCTAACATAAAACGTCATTAAAGAAAATACATACTGTGAGGGCAATGTCAAAATTCCCAGCCTATTGAATAGGGGTCGACAAGAGGTTTTCGAACTTACACGACACATAGCTAGCACAGCCCGTTTTTGAGCCAAAAATACCCTTTTTGAATCAGAAGAAGTACCCCAAAAAATAATACCATATGACATAAGCGTATGAAAATATGCGAAGTATACTACTTTTCGTGTTGAAATGTCACTTATTTCAGATACTGTTCTAATGGTAAATAAAGCGGCATTTAGTTTCTGAACAAGATCCTGAACTTGGGCTTTCCACAACAGCTTACTATCTATCTGTACGCCTAGGAACTTGAACTGTTCCGTCTCGCTTATAACAAGCCCATTCTGTCCGATTAAAATGTCAGTTCTTGTTGAATTGTAGGTTAGAAACTGTAAAAACTGAGTCTTACTGTGAATTAGCATCAAATTATTTTCCACAAGCCAAGAACTTATATCATGAACTACATTATTTGATAATGTTTCAATATTACACACAAGATCCTTCACTACCAAGGTGGTGTCATCAGCAAACAGAAATATTTTTGAATCACCTGTAATACTAGAAGGCATATCATTTACATAAATAAGGAACAGCAGTGGCCCCAGCACTGACCCTTGGGGAACGCCCCATCTAACAGTGCCCCCATTGGGACTGAACATCATTACCACTCTCAATATTGCTTTCTGTTCTTAAAGTAGGAGGCGAACCAATTGTAAGCTACTCCCCTTACTCCATAATGTTCCAACTTCTGCAGTAATATTTTGTGGTCAACACAGTCGAAAGCCTTCGTTAAATCAAAGAAAACACCTAACGTTCGCAACGTTTTATTTAATCCGTCCAAAACCTCACAGAGAAAAGAGACTATAGCATTTTCAGTTGTTAAGCCATTTCTAAAACCAAACTGTATATTTGACAGCAAATTATGTGAATTTAAATGCTGCAGTAACCTTGTATATACAACCCTCTCGATAACTTTAGCAAACACCGATGGTATAGAAATAGGTCTATAATTGTCAACATTATCCCTGTCTCCCTTTTTATAAAGTGGCTTCACTACCGAGTACTTTAATCGGTCAGGAAACCGACCATTCCTAAAGGATAAGTTACAGATATGGCTAAGTACTGAGCTAACATACGTGGAACAATACTTCAGTATTCTGCTAGATACCCCGTCATATCCATGAGAGTTCTTGGTCTTTAGTGATTTAATTATTAACTCAATCTCCCTCTTGTCAGTATCATGGAGGAGCATTTCAGGTAACAGTCTCGGAACACTTTTTTCTGTCCCTGTTGGGACTAGGTTTCTATTTAGTTCACCTGCTATATTCATAAAGTGATTATTAAGTACTGTACATATATGCGACTTATCAGTAACACGGACATCTCCACTACGCACTGATTCTATATTCTCGACCTGTCTCTGCAGACCAGCCACTTCCTTTACGACTTCCTTTTAATTTTATCCTGAGACTTAGCTATTCTATCTGCATACCACATACTTTTTGCCTTCCTAATAACTTTTTTAAGCACCTTACAATACTGTTTGTAATGGGCTGCTGCATTTAGATTTTGACTGTTTCTATTGTTTTGATATAATTGCCACTTTCATCTACAAGATATTCTTATCCCTTTAGTCAGCTACCCAGGCTGCCTGTTTGTGCTAGTACCCTGTTTTGAACGTTCTAACGGAAAGCAACTTTCAAAGAGCACGAGAAAAGTCTTGAGGAAAGCATTATATTTATTGTCTACTGTATCAGCACTATAAACATCTTGCCACTCTTGTTCCTTGATAAGGTTTACAAAAGTCTGTACAGCAACTGGATCAGCTTTCCTAAAAAGTTGGTAACTATATTTAACATGTGTTGCAGCACAAAAATCTTTTAGACTTAAAATTTGTGCATCATGATCTGAAAGGCCATTCACCTTTTTGCTAACAGAATGCCCTTCTAATAATGACGAATGAACAAAAATATTGTCTATGGTTGTTCTACTGTTCCCTTGCACTCTCGTTGGAAAAAATACGTTTGCATGATATTATATGAATTAAGGAGTCTAGATTTTCCAATCCGACGCAAAATTGACATTTCATTCTAACGTTCCGACCCTGCAAACGACGATGGAACACACAAACTGCGTCGCGTTTCAATACATCGTCCTGCAGCCGACTTGTCTCCAACTTAGTTTGCTGTCTCGGGCATCTTATGGTCCGTCTCCTGTGAGTCTAGATTATCAAATCCGACGCAAAACTGATAGTTAATTGTAACGTTCATGGCCTCCTAATGACGATGGAACACTCAAATTGCATCGAGATTCAATACATCGTCATCCAGCCGACTTGTCTCCAAGGGGATATTGCTGTCTCGGGCATCTTATGGTCCGTCTATTGTGAGTCTAGATTTTCGAATCCGACGCAAAACTGAGGGTTAATAGTAACATTCAGGGCCTCCTAATGACTATGGAACACTCAAATTGCGTCGCGATTCAATACATCGTCCTCCAGCCGACTTGTCTTCAAGGTTCAATTGTTGCCTGTGGCACCTTATGGTCGTTCTCCTGTGAGTCTAGATTTTCGAATCCGATGCAAAACTGATAGTTAATTGTAACGTTCAGGGCATCCTAATGACGATGGAACACTCAAATTGCGACGAGATCCATTACACCGTCCTCCAGCCGACTTGTTTCCAAGGGGAAATTGCTGCCGCGGGCACCGTAAGTCTAGATTTTATAATCCGACGCTAAACTGATAGTTAATTGTAACGTTCAGGGCCTCCCAATGACGATGGAAGACTCAAATTGCATCGCGATTCAGTACATCGTCCTCTAGCCGACTTGTCTCCAAGGGTCTATTGCTGCCTCGGGCACCTTATGGTCGTCCTCCTGTGAGTCTAGATTTTCGAATACGACGCAAAACTGATAGTCAATAGTAACGTTCTGGGCCTCCTAATGACGATGGAACACTCAAATAGCGTCGAGATTCAGCACATCGTCCTCCAGCCGACTTGTCTCCTAGGGGATATTGCTGCCTCGGGCACCTCATGGTCCGTGTCCTATGAGTCGAGATTTCCCAATCCGAAGCAAAACTGATGGTAAATTGTAACGTTCAGGGCCTCCTTATGACGATGGAACACTCAAATTGCGTCGCCATTCAATACATCGTCTTCCAGCCGACTTGTCTCCAAGGTTCTATTGCTGCCTCGGGTAACTTATGGTCGTTCACCTGTAAATCTAGATTTTCGAATCCGACGAAAAACTGATAGTTAATAGTAACGTTGAGCACCTCATAATGACGATGGACCACTCAGATTGCGTCGAGATTCAATACATCGTCCTCCAGCCGACTCCAAGGGGACATTGCTGCCTCGGGCACCATATGGTCCGTCTCCTGTGAGTCTAGATTTTCGAATCCGACGCAAAACTGATGGTTAAATGTAACGTTCAGGGCCGCCTAATAACAAGGGAACACTCAAATTGCGTCGCGATTGAATACATCGTCCTCCAGCAGACTTGTCTCCAAAGGTCTATTGCTGCCTCGGGCGCCTTATGGTCGATCTCCTGTGGGTCTAGGTTATCGGATCCGACGCAAAACTGATAGTTAATTG
Source organism: Schistocerca americana (assembly GCF_021461395.2). Taxonomy (NCBI): domain Eukaryota; kingdom Metazoa; phylum Arthropoda; class Insecta; order Orthoptera; family Acrididae; genus Schistocerca; species Schistocerca americana. Next base: position 4,237,305 of record NC_060130.1, on the reverse strand, counting down.
TAACTTTCGGAACCTCCTAATGACGATGGAACACTCAAATAGCGTCGAGATTCAATACATCGACCTCCAGCGGACTTGCCTCCAAGGGTCTACTGCTGCCTCGGGCACCTTATGGTCGTTTTCCTGTGAGTCTAGATTATTAAATCCGATGCAAAACTGATATTAAATTCTAACGTTCCGTTCATGCTAACGACGATGGAACACATAAATTGCGTCGCAATTCAATACATCGTCCTCCAGCCGACTTGTCTCCATGGGTCTATTGCTGCCTCGGACACCTTATGGTCGTTCTCCTGTGAGTCTAGATTATCAAATCCGACTCAATACTGATAGTTAATTGTAACGTTCATGGCCTCCTAATGACGATGGAACACTCAAATTGGGTCGAGATTCAATACATCGTCATCCAGCCGACTTGTCTCCAAGGGGATATTGCTGTCTAGTGCACCTTATGGTCCGTCTCCTGTGAGTCTAGATTTTCGAATCCGACGCAAAACTGATAGTTAATTGTAACGTTCAGCGCTTCCTAATGACGATGGAACACCCAAATTGCATCGCGATTCAATACATCGTCCTCCAGCCGACTTGTCTCCAAGGGTTTATTGCTGCCTCGGGCACCTTATGGTCCATCTCCTGTGAATCTAGATTTTCGAATCCGACGCAAAACTGATGGTTAGTTGTAACTTTCAGGGCCTCCTATTGACGATGGACCACTCAAATTTTCTAATCCTACGTTAAACTGATGGTTAATTGTAACGTTCAAGGCGTCCTAATGACGTCGGAACTCTCAAATTGCGTCGAGATTCATTACACCGTCCTCCAGCCGACTTGTTTCACAGGGGAAATTGCTGCCGCGGGCACCGTGAGTCTAGATTTTCGAATCCGACGCAAAACTGATACTTAATTGTAACGTTCAGGGCCTTCTAATGACGATGGAACACTCAAATTGCATCGCGATTCAATACATCGTCCTCCAGCCGACTTGTCTCCAAGGGTCTATTGCTGCCTCGGGTACCTTATGGTCCGTCTCCTGTGAGTCTAGATTCTCGAATCCGACGCGAAACTGATAGTTTATTGTAACGTTCAGGGCCTCCTAATGACGATGGAACACTCAAATTGCGTCGCGATTAAATACACCGTCCTCCAGGCGACTTGTCTCCAAGGGGATATTGCTGCCTCGGGCACCATATGTTCCGTATCCTGTGAGTCTTGATTTTCGAATCCGTCGCAAAACTGATGGTTAATTGTAACGTTCAGGGCCTCCTATTGACGATGGAATACTCAAATTTTCGAATCCTATGCTAAACTGATGGTCAATCGTAACGTTCAAGGCGTCCTGTGACGATGGAACTCTCAAATTGCGTCGAGATTCATTACACCGTCCTCCAGCCGACTTGTCTCCAGGGGGAAATTGCTGCCGCGGGCCCCGTGAGTCTAGATTTTCGAATCCGACGCAAAACTGATAGTTAATTGAAACGTTCCGACCCTGCTAACAACGATGGAACACACAAACTGCGTCGCGATTCAATACATCGTCCTCCAGCCGACTTGTCTCCAAGGGCTCTATTGCTGCCTAGGGCACCTTATGGTCCGTCTCCTGTGAGTCTTTGTTTTCGAATCCGACGCAAAACTGATAGTTTATTGTAACGTTCAGCGCCTCCTAATGACAAGGGAACACTCAGATAGCGTCGAGATTCAATACATTGTCCTCCAGCCGACTTGTCTCCATGGGTCTATTGCTGCCTCGGACACGTTATGGTCGTACCCCTGTGAGTCTAGATTATCAAATACGACGCAAAACTGATAGTTAATTGTAACGTTCAGGGCCTCCTAATGACGATGGAACACTCAAATTGCGTCGAGATCCATTACGCCGTCCTCCAGCCGACTTGTTTCACAGGGGAAATTGCTGCCGCGGGCACCGTGAGTCTAGATTTTCGAATCCGACGCAAAACTGATACTTAATTGTAACGTTCAGGGCCTTCTAATGACGATGGAACACTCAAATTGCATCGCGATTCAATACATCGTCCTCCAGCCGACTTGTCTCCAAGGGTCTATTGCTGCCTCGGGTACCTTATGGTCCGTCTCCTGTGAGTCTAGATTCTCGAATCCGACGCGAAACTGATAGTTTATTGTAACGTTCAGGGCCTCCTAATGACGATGGAACTCTCAAATTGCGTCGCGATTCAATACACCGTCCTCCAGCCGACTTGTCTCCAAGGGGATATTGCTGCCTCGGGCACCATATGTTCCGTATCCTGTGAGTCTTGATTTTCGAATCCGTCGCAAAACTGATGGTTAATTGTAACGTTCAGGGCCTCCTATTGACGATGGAATACTCAAATTTTCGAATCCTATGCTAAACTGATGGTCAATCGTAACGTTCAAGGCGTCCTGTGACGATGGAACTCTCAAATTGCGTCGAGATTCATTACACCGTCCCCCAGCAGACTTGTCTCCAGGGGGAAATTGCTGCCGCGGGCCCCGTGAGTCTAGATTTTCGAATCCGACGCAAAACTGATTGTTAATTGAAACGATCCGACCCTGCTAACAACGATGGAACACACAAACTGCGTCGCGATTCAATACATCGTCCTCCAGCCGACATGTCTCCAAGGGCTCTATTGCTGCCTCGGGCACCTTATGGTCCGTCTCCCGTGAGTCTTTATTTTCGAATCCGATGCAAAACTGATAGTTTATTGTAACGTTCAGGGCCTCCTAATGATTAAGGAACACTCAAATTGCGTCGCGATTCAATACATCGTCCTCCAGCAGACTTGTCTTCAAGGTTCTATTGTTTCCTGTGCCACCTTATGGTCGTTCTCCTGTGAGTCAAGATTTTCGAATCAGACGCAAATCTGATAGTTAATTATAACGGTCAGGGCCTCCTAATGACGATGGAACATTGAAATTGCATCGCGATTCAATACATCGTTCTCCTACCGACTTGTCTCCAAGGGTCTATTGCTGCCTAAGGCACCTTGTGGTTGTTCTCCTGTGGGTCTAGTATTTCGAATCCTGCTTAAAACTGTTAGTTAATTGTAACGTTAAGGGCCTCCTAATGACGATGGAACACTCCAATTGCGTCGAGATTCAATACATCGTTCTCCAGCCGACTTGTCTCCAAGAGTCTATTGCTGCCTCGGTCACCTTATGGTCGTTCTCCTGTGAGTCTAGATTTTCGAATCCGACGCAAAAGTGATAGTTAATTGTAACGTTCCGACCCTGCTAAGGAAGATGGAACACACAAATTGCGTCGCGATTCAATACATCGTCCTCCAGCCGACTTGTCTCCAAGGGAATATTGCTGCCTCGGGCACCTTCTGTTCGTTCTCCTGTGAGCCTAGATTTTCGAATCCGACGCAAAGCTGATGGTTAATTGTAACGTGCAGGGCCTCCTAATGACGATGGAACAATCACATTGCGGCGAGATTCAATACATCGTCCTCCATCCGACTTGTCTCCAATGGAATATTGCTGTCTCGGGCACCTCATGGTCCGTGTACTGTGAGTCGAAATTTTCAAATCCGACGCAAAACTGATGCTTAATTGTAACGTTCAGGGCCTCCTAAAGACTATGGAACACTCAAATCGCGTCGCGATTCAATACATCGTCCTCCAGCCGACATGTCTCCAAGGGTCTATTGCTGCCTCGGGCACCTTATGGTCGTTCTCCTGTGAGTCTAGATTTTCGAATCCGACACATAACTGATAGTAAATTGTGACGTTCAGTGCCTCCTAATGATTAAGGAACACTCAAATTGCGTCACGATTCAATACATCGTCCTCCAGCAGACTTGTCTTCAAGGTTCTATTGTTTCCTGTGGCACCTTGTGGTCGTCCTCCTGTGAGTGAAGATTTTCGAATCAGACGCAAAACTGATAGATAATTGTAACGTTCAGGGCCTCCTAATGACGATAGAACACTCAAATTAAGTCGAGATCCATTACACCGTCCTCCTGCCGACTTGTTTCACAGGGGAAATTGCTGCCGCGGTTACCGTAAGTCTAGATTTTCGAATCCGACGCAAAACTGATAGTAAATTGTAACGTTCAGGGCCTCCGAATGACGATGGAACACTCTAATTGTATCGCGATTCAATACATCGTCCTCCAGCCGACATGTCTCCAAGGGTCTATTGATGCCTCGGGCACCTTATGTTCCGTCTCCTGTAAGTCTAGATTTTCGAATCCGACGCAAAACTGATAGTTAATTATAACGTTCAGTTTCTTCTAATGACGATGGAACACTCAAATTGCGTCGCGATTCAATACATCGTTCTCCAGCCGACCTGTCTCCAGGAGTCTAATGCTGCCTCGGGCACCTTGTGGTCGTTCACTTGTGAGGCTAGATTATCGATTCCGACGCAAAACTGATAGTTAATTGTAACGTCCAGGGCCTCCTAATGACGATGGAACACTCAAATTGCGTCGCGATTCAATACATCGTCCTGCAGCCGTCTTGTCTCCCAGGGTCTATTGCTGCCTGAGGCACCTTATGATCATTCTCCTGTGAGTCCAGATTTTCGAATCCGACGCAAAACGGACTGTTAATTGTAACGTTCCGACCCTGCTAACGACGATGGAACACACAAATGGCGTCGCGATTCAATACATCGTCCTCCAGCCGACTTGTTTCCAAGGGTCTATTGCTGCCTGTGGCACCTTATGGTCGTTTTCCTGTGAGTCTAGATTTTCGAATCCGACGCAAAACTGATAGTTAATTGTAACGTTCAGGGCCTTCTAAATAAGATGGAACACTCACATTGCGTCGAAATTGATTACATCGTCCTCCAGCCGACTTGTCTCCAATGGTCTATTGCTGCCTCGGGCACCATATGGTCGTTGTCCTTTATTTTTTCTTTTTTTATTTATTTATTTACTGTTCCGTGGGACCACATTGAGGAGAAGTCTCCATGGTCATGGAACGAGTCAATACATGAAATTATAACACGATTGTAGACACAGATAGAATGAAATATAAGAAACATATTCAGGCGGTAAGTCGTTAGTTTAAATAAAGAAAATCAAGAATGTAATTCTGGAATTTGCGTAATTTTTTGTCTCTTCCAGGAGCTCCTCGACAGAATAGAGGGCGTGAGCCATGAGGAAACTCTTCAGTTTAGACTTAAAAGTGTTTGGGCTACTGCTAAGATTTTTGAGTTCTTGTGGTAGCTTATTGAAAATGGATGCGGCAGAATACTGCACTCCTTTCTGCACAAGGGTCAAGGAAGTGCATTCCACATGCAGATTTGATTTCTGCCTAGTATTAACTGAGTGAAAGCTGCTAACTCTTGGGAATAAGCTAATATTGCTAACATAAAACGACATTAAAGAAAATACATACTGTGAGGGCAATGTCAAAATTCCCAGCCTATTGAATAGGGGTCGACAAGAGGTTTTCGAACTTACACCACACATAGCTCGCACAGCCCGTTTTTGAGCCAAAAATACACTTTTTGAATCAGAAGAATTACCCCAAAAAATAATACCATATGACATAAGCGTATGAAAATATGCGAAGTATACTACTTTTCGTGTTGAAATGTCACTTATTTCAGATACTGTTCTAATGGTAAATAAAGCGGCATTTAGTTTCTGAACAAGATCCTGAACTTGGGCTTTCCACAACAGCTTACTATCTATCCGTACGCCTAGGAACTTGAACTGTTCCGTCTCGCTTATAACAAGCCCATTCTGTCTGATTAAAATGTCAGTTCTTGTTGAATTGTGGGTTACAAACTGTAAAAACTGAGTCTTACTGTGAATTAGCATCAAATTATTTTCCACAAGCCAAGAACTTATATCATGAACTACATTATTTGATAATGTTTCAATATTACACACAAGATCCTTCACTACCAAGGTGATGTCATCAGCAAACAGAAATATTTTTGAATCACCTGTAATACTAGAAGGCATATCATTTACATAAATAAGGAACAGCAGTGGCCCCAGCACCGACCCTTGGGGAACGCCCCATTTAACAGTGCCCCCATTGGGACTGAACATCATTACCACTCTCAATATTGCGGAGGATTACCTTCTGCTTTCTGTTCTTAAAGTAGGAGGCGAACCAATTGTAAGCTACTCCCCTTACTCCATAATGTTCCAACTTCTGCAGTAATATTTTGTGGTCAACACAGTCGAAAGCCTTCGTTAAATCAAAGAAAACACCTAACGTTCGCAACGTTTTATTTAATCCGTCCAAAACCTCACAGAGAAAAGAGACTATAGCATTTTCAGTTGTTAAGCCATTTCTAAAACCAAACTGTATATTTGACAGCAAATTATGTGAATTTAAATGCTGCAGTAACCTTGTATATACAACCCTCTCGATAACATTAGCAAACACCGATGGTATAGAAATAGGTCTATAATTGTCAACATTATCCCTGTCTCCCTTTTTATAAAGTGGCTTCACTACCGAGTACTTTAATCGGTCAGGAAACCGACCATTCCTAAAGGATAAGTTACAGATATGGCTAAGTACTGAGCTAACATACGTGGAACAATACTTCAGTATTCTGCTAGATACCCCGTCATATCCATGAGAGTTCTTGGTCTTTAGTGATTTAATTATTAACTCAATCTCCCTCTTGTCAGTATCATGGAGGAGCATTTCAGGTAACAGTCTCGGAACACTTTTTTCTGTCCCTGTTGGGACTAGGTTTCTATTTAGTTCACCTGCCATATTCAGAAAGTGATTATTAAGTACTGTACATATATGCGACTTATCAGTAACACGGACATCTCCACTACGCACTGATTCTATATTCTCGACCTGTCTCTGCAGACCAGCCCCTTCCTTTACGACTTCCTTTTAATTTTATCCTGAGACTTAGCTATTCTATCTGCATACCACATACTTTTTGCCTTCCTAATAACTTTTTTAAGCACCTTACAATACTGTTTGTAATGGGCTGCTGCATTTAGATTTTGACTGTTTCTATTGTTTTGATATAATTGCCACTTTCATCTACAAGATATTCTTATCCCTTTATTCAGCCATCCAGGCTGCCTGTTTGTGCTAGTACCCTGTTTTGAACGTTCTAACGGAAAGCAACTTTCAAAGAGCACGAGAAAAGTCTTGAGGAAAGCATTATATTTACTGTCTACTGTATCAGCACTATAAACATCTTGCCACTCTTGTTTCTTGATAAGGTTTACAAAAGTCTGTACAGCAACTGGATCAGCTTTCCTAAAAAGTTGGTAACTATATTTAACATGTGTTGCAGCACAAAAATCTTTTAGACTTAAAATTTGTGCATCATGATCTGAAAGGCCATTCACCTTTTTGCTAACAGAATGCCCTTCTAATAATGACGAATGAACAAAAATATTGTCTATGGTTGTTCTACTGTTCCCTTGCACTCTCGTTGGAAAAAATACGGTTGCATAATATTATATGAATTAAGGAAGCTAGATTTTCGAATCCGACGCAAAATTGACATTTAATTCTAACGTTCCGACCCTGCAAACGACGATGGAACACACAAACTGCGTCGCGTTACAATACATCGTCCTGCAGCCGACTTGTCTCCAACTTAGTTTGCTGTCTCGGGCATCTTATGGTCCGTCTCCTGTGAGTCTAGATTATCAAATCCGACGCAAAACTGATAGTTAATTGTAATGTTCATGGCCTCCTAATGACGATGGAACACTCAAATTGCATCGAGATTCAATACATCGTCATCCAGCCGACTTGTCTCCAAGGGGATATTGCTGTCTCAGGCATCTTATGGTCCGTCTCCTGTGAGTCTAGATTTTCGAATCCGACGCAAAACTGAGGGTTAATAGTAACATTCAGGGATTCCTAAAGACTATGGAACACTCAAATTGCGTCGCGATTCAATACATCGTCCTCCAGCCGACTTGTCTTCAAGGTTCAAATGTTGCCTGTGGCACCTTATGGTCGTTCTCCTGTGAGTGTAGATTTTCGAATCCGATGCAAAACTGATGGTTAACTGTAACGTTCAGGGCCTCCTAATGACGATGGAACACTCAAATTGCGACGAGATCCATTACACCGTCCTCCAGCCGACTTGTTTCCAAGGGGAAATTGCTGCCGCGGGCACCGTAAGTCTAGATCTCTGAATCCGACGCTAAACTGATAGTTAATTGTAACGTTCAGGGCCTCCCAATGACGATGGAAGACTCAAATTGCATCGCGATTCAGTACATCGTCCTCTAGCCGACTTGTCTCCAAGGGTCTATTGCTGCCTCGGGCACCTTAAGGTCGTCCTCCTGTGGGTCTAGATTTTCGAATACGACGCAAAACTGATGGTCAATAGTAACGTTCTGGTCTTCCTAATGACGATGGAACACTCAAATAGCGTCGAGATTCAGCACATCGTCCTATAGCCGACTTGTCTCCTAGGGGATATTGCTGCCTCGGGCACCTCATAGTCCGTGTCCTATGAGTCGAGATTTTCCAATCCCACGCAAAACTGATGGTAAATTGTAACGTTCAGGGCCTCCTTATGACGATGGAACACTCAAATTGCGTCGCCATTCAATACATCGTCTTCCAGCCGACTTGTCTCCAAGGGTCTATTGCTGCCTCGGGTAACTTATGGTTGTTCTCCTGTAAATCTAGATTTTCGAATCCGACGAAAAACTGATAGTTAATTGTAACGTTCAGCACCTCATAATGACGATGGAACACTCAGATTGCGTCGAGATTCAATACATCGTCCTCCAGCCGACTCCAAGGGGACATTGCTGCCTCGGGCACCATATGGACCGTCTCCTGTGAGTCTAGATTTTCGAATCCGACGCAAAACTGAGGGTTAATAGTAACATTCAGGGATTCCTAATGACTATGGAACACTCAAATTGCGTCGCGATTCTATACATCGTCCTCCAGCCGACTTGTCTTCAAGGTTCAATTGTTGCCTGTAGCACCTTATGGTCGTTCTCCTGTGAGTCTATATTTTCGAATCAGACGCAAAAGTGATAGTTAATTGTTACGTTCAGGGCCTCCAAATGACGATGAAACACTCAAATTGCGTCGCGATTCAATACAACGTCCTCCAGCCGGCTTGTCTCCAAGGGTGTATTGCTGCGACGGGCACCTTATGGTCCGACGCAAAACTGATGTTTAATTCTAACGTTCAGGGCCTCCTAATGACAATGGAACACTCAAATTGCATCAAGATTCAATACATCGTCATCCAGCCGACTTGTCTCCAAGGGGATATTGCTGACTCAGGCATCTTATGGTCCGTATCCTGTGAGTCTTGATTTTCGAATCTGACGCAAAACTGATGGTTAATTGTAACGTTCAGGCCCACCTATTGACGATGGAACACTCACATTTTCGAATCCTACGCTAAACTGATGGTTAATTGTAACGTTCAAGGCGTCCTGTGACGATGGAACTCTCAAATTGCGTCGCGATTCAATACACCGTCCTCCAGCCGACTTGTCTCCAGGGGGCAATTGCTGCCGCGGGCCCAGTGAGTCCAGATTTTCGAATCCGACGCCAAACTGATAGTTAATTGTAAAGTTCCGACCCTGCTAACAATGATGGAACACACAAACTGCGTCGCGATTCAATACATCGTCCTCCAGCCGACTTGTCTCCAAGGGCTCCGTTGCTGCCTCGGGCACCTTATGGTCCGTCTCCCGTGAGTCTTTATTTTCGAATCCGACGCAAAAGTGATAGTTTATTGTAACGTTCAGGGCCTCCTAATGATTAAGGAACACTCAAATTGCGTCGCGATTCAATACATCGTCCTCCAGCAGACTTGTCTTCAAGGTTCTATTGTTTCCTGTGCCACCATGTGGTCGTTCACCTGTGAGTCAAGATTTTAGGATCAGACGCAAAACTGATAGTTAATTGTAACGTTCAGGGCCTCCTAATGACGATAGAACATTCAAATTGCGTCGAGATCCATTACACCGTCCTCCAGCCGACTAGTTTCACAGGGGAAATTGCTGCCGCGGGCACCGAGAGTCTAGATTTTCGAATCCGACGCAAAACTTATAGTTAATTGTAACGTTCAGGGCCTCCTAATGACGATGGAACATTGAAATTGCATCGTGATTCAATACATCGTCTTCCTACCGGCTTGTCTCCAAGGGTATATTGCTGCCTAGGGCACCTTATGGTTGTTCTCCTGTGGGTCTAGTATTTCGAATCCTGCGTAAAACTGTTAGTTAATTGTAACGTTAAGGACCTCCTAATGACGATGGAACACTCCAATTGCGTCGAGATTCAATACATCGTCCTCCTGCCGACTTGTGTCTATGGGTCTATTGCGGCCTCGGTCACCTTATGGTCGTTCTCCTGTGAGTCTAGATTTTCGAATCCGACGCAAAACTGATAGTTAATTGTAACGGTCCGACCCTGCTAAGGACGATGGAACACACAAATTGCGTCGCGATTCAATACATCGTCCTCCAGCCGACTTGTCTCCAAGGGTCTACTGCTGCCTCGGGCACCTTATGTTCGTTCTCCTGTGAGCCTAGATTTTCGAATCCGACGCAAAACTGATGGTTAATTGTAACTTTCAGGGCCTCCTAATGACGATGGAATACCCAAATTGCATCGCGATTCAATACATCGCCCTCCAGCCGACTTGTCTCCAAGGGACTAATGCTGCCTCGGGCACCTTATGGTCGTTCTCCTGTGAGTCTAGATTTTCGAATCCGACACATAACTGATAGTAAATTGTAACGATCAGGGCCTCCTAATGATTATGGAACACCCAAATTGCGTCACGATTCAATACATCGTCCTCCAGCAGACTTGTCTTCAAGGTTCTATTGTTTCCTGTGGCACCTTATGGTCGTTCTCCTGTGAATGAAGATTTTCGAATCAGACGCAAAACTGATAGTTAATTGTAACGTTCAGGGCCTCCTAATGACGAGAGAACACTCAAATTGCGTCGAGATCCATGACACCGTCCTCCCGCCGACTTGTTTCACAGGGGAAATTGCTGCCGCGGGCACCGTGAGTCTAGATTTTTGAATCCGACGCAAAACTGATAGTAAATGGTAACGTTCAGGGCCTCCGAATGACGATGGAACACTCAAATTGCATCGCGATTCAATACATCGTCCTCCAGCCGACTTGTCTCCAAGGGTCTGTTGCTGCCTCGGGCACCTTATGGTCCGTCTCCTGTGAGACTAGATTCTCGAATCCGACGCAAACCTGATAGTTAATTGTAACGTACAGGGCCTCCTAATGACGATGGAACACTCAAATTGCGTCGTGATTCAATACACCGTCCTCCAGTAGACTTGTCTCCAAGGGGAAATTGCTGCCTCGGGCACCTCATAGTCCGCGTCGAAATTTTCAAATCCGACGCAAAACTGATGGTTAATTGTAACGTTCAGGGCCTCCTAATGACGATGGAACACTCAAATTGCGTCACGATTCAATACATTGTCTTCCAGCCGAATTGTCTCCAAGGATCTATTGCTGCCTCGGGCAACTTATGGTCGTTCTCCTGTGAGTCTAGATTTTCGAATCCGACAAAAAACTGATAATTAATTGTAACGTTCAGCGCCTCCTAATGTCGATGGAACACTCAGATTGCGTCGAGATTCAATACATCGTCCTCCAGCCGACTTGTCTCCAATTGGATATTGCTGCCTCGGGCAACTCATGGTCCGTGTCCTATGAGTCGAGATTTTCCAATCCCACGCAAAACTGATGGCAAATTGTAACGTTCAGGGCCTCCTAATGACGATGGAACACTCAAATTGCGTCGCAATTCAATACATCGTCTTCCAGCCGACTTGTCTCCAAGGTTCTATTGCTGCCTCGGGCAACTTATGGTCGTTCTCCTGTGAGTCTAGATTTTCGAATCCGACGAAAAACTGATAGTTAATTGTAACGTTCAGCGCCTCCTAAAGACGATGGAACACTCAGATTGCGTCGAGATTCAATACATCGTCCTCCAGCCGACTTGTCTCCAAGGGGATATTGCTGCCTCGGGCACCTCATGAACCGTGTCGAAATTTTCAAATCCGACGCAAAACTCATGGTTAATTGTATTGTTCAGGGCCTCCTAATGACGATGGAACACTCAAATTGCGTCGAGATTCAATACATCGTCCTCCAGCCGACTTGTCTCCAAGGGTCTGTTGCTGCCTCGGGCACCTTATGGTCCGTCTCCTGTGAGACTAGATTCTCGAATCCGACGCAAACCTGATAGTTAATTGTAACGTAGAGGGCCTCCTAATGACGATGGAACACTCAAATTGCGTCGCGATTCAATACACCGTCCTCCAGCCGACTTGTCTCCAAGGGGATATTGCTGCCTCGGGCACCATATGTTCCGTATCCTGTGAGTCTTGATTTTCGAATCCGACGCAAAACTGATGGTTAATTGTAACGTTCAGGCCCACCTATTGACGATGGAACACTCACATTTTCGAATCCTACGCTAAACTGATGGTTAATTGTAACGTTCAAGGCGTCCTGTGACGATGGAACTCTCAAATTGCGTCGAGATTCATTACACCGTCCTCCAGCCGACTTGTCTCCAGGGGGAAATTGCTGCCGCGGGCCCCGTGAGTCTACGAGGGCAGTGCAATAAGTAATGCAACACATTTTTTTTCAGAAACATGGGTTGTTTTATTCAGCATTGAAATACACCAGGTTATTCCCCAATCTTTTAGCTACACAACACTATTTTTCAACGTAATCTCCATTCAATGCAACGGCCTTACGCCACCTTGAAATGAGGGCCTGTATGCCTGCGCGGTACCATTCCACTGGTCGATGTCGGAGCCAACGTCGTACTGCATCAATAACTTTTTCATCATCCGCGTAGTGCCTCCCACGGATTGCGTCCTTCATTGGGCCAAACATATGGAAATCCGACGGTGCGAGATCGAGACTGTAAGGTGCATGAGGAAGAACAGTCCACTGAAGTTTTGTCAGCTCCTCTCGGGTGCGAAGACTTGTGTGAGGTCTTGCGTTGTCATGAAGAAGGAGAACTTCGTTCAGATTTTTGTGCCTACGAACACGCTGAAGTCGTTTCTTCAATTTCTGAAGAGTAGCACAATACACTTCGGAGTTGATCGTTTGACCATGGGGAAGGACATCGAACAGAATAACCCCTTCAGCGTCCCAGAAGACTGTAACCATGACTTTACCGGCTGAGGGTATGGCTTTAAACTTTTTCTTGGTAGGGGAGTGGGTGTGGCGCCACTCCATTGATTGCCGTTTTGTTTCAGGTTCGAAGTGATGAACCCATGTTTCATCGCCTGTAACAATCTTTGACAAGAAATTGTCACCCTCAGCCACATGACGAGCAAGCAATTCCGCACAGATGGTTCTCCTTTGCTCTTTATGGTGTTCGGTTAGACAACGAGGGACCCAGCGGGAACAAACCTTTGAATATCCCAACTGGTGAAAAATTGTGACAGCACTACCAACAGAGATGTCAAGTTGAGCACTGAGTTGTTTGATGGTGATCCGTCGATCATCTCGAACGACTGTGTTCGCACGCTCCGCCATTGCAGGAGTCACAGCTGTGCACGGCCGGCCCGCACGCGGGAGATCGGACAGTCTTGCTTGATCTTGCGGCGATGATGACACACGCTTTGCCCAACGACTCACCGTGCTTTTGTCCACTGCCAGATCACCGTAGACATTCTGCAAGCGCCTATGAGTATCTGAGATGCCCTGGTTTTCCGCCAAAAGAAACTCTATCACTGCCCGTTGTTTGCAACGCACATCCGTTACAGACGCCATTTTAACAGCTCCGTACAGCGCTGCCACCTGTCAGAAGTCACTGAAACTATACGAGACGAAGCGGGAATGTTTGAAAATATTCCACAAGAAATTTCCGGTTTTTTCAACCAAAATTGGCCGAGAAAAAAAATGTGTTGCATTACTTATTGAACTGCCCTCGTAGATTTTCGAATCCGACGCAAAACTGATAGTTTATTGTAACGTTCAGGGCCTCCTAATGATTAAGGAACACTCAAATTGCGTCACAATTCAATACATCGTCCTCCAGCAGACTTGTCTTCAAGGTTCTATTGTTTCCTGTGCCACCTTATGGTCGTTCTCCTGAGAGTCAAGATTTTCGAGTCAGACGCAAAACTGATAGTTAATTGTATCTTTCTGAGCCTCCAAATGACGATGGAACACTCAGATTGCGTCGAGATTCAATACAATGTCCTCCAGATGACTTGTCTCCATGGGTCTATAGCGGCTTCGGTCACCTTATTGTCGTTCTCCTGTGATTCTACATTTTCGATTCCGACGCAAAACTTAAAGTTAATTGTAACGTTCAGGGCCTCCTAAAAACGATGGTGCACTCAAATTGCGTCGAGACCCATTACACCGTCCTCCAGCCGACTTGTTTCACAGGGGAAATTGCTGCCGCGGGCACCGTGAGTCTAGATTTTCGAATCCGACGCAAAACTGATAGTTAATTGTAACGTTCCGATCCAGCTAAGGACGATGGAACACACAAATTGCGTCGCGATTCAATACATCGTCCTCCAGCCGACTTGGCTCCAGGGGTCTATTGCTGCCTCGGGCACCTTATGTTCGTTCTCCTGTGAGTCTAGATTTTCGAATCCGACGCAAAACTGATGGTTAATTGTAACGCTCAGGGCCTCCTAATGACGATGGAACACTCAAATTGCGTCGAGATTCAATACATCGTCCTCCAACCGACTTGTCTCCAAGGGATTATTGCTGCCTCGGGCACCTCATGGTCCGTGTCCTGTGAGTCGAAATTTTCAAATCCGACGCAAAACTGATGCTTAATTGTAACGTTCAGGGCCTCCAAATGACTATGGAACTCTCAAATTGCGTCGCGATTCAATACATCGTCCTCCAGCCGACATGTTTCCAAGGGTCTATTGCTGCCTCGGGCACCTTATGGTCGTTCTCCTGTGAGTCTAGATTTTCGAATCCGACGCAAAACTGATGGTTAATTGTAACGTTCAGCGCCTCCTAATGACGATGGAACACTCAGATTGCGTCGAGATTCAATACATCGTCCCCCAGCCGACTTGTTTCCAAGGGGATATTGCTCCTACGGGCACCTTATGGTCCGACGCAAAACTGATGGTTAATTGTAACGTTCAGGGCCTCCTAATGACGATGGAACACTCAAATTGTGTCGCGATTCAATACATCGTCCTCCAACCGACTTGTCTCCAAGGGTCTATTGCTGCCTATGGCACCTTATGGTTGTTCTCCTGTGGGGCTAGTATTTCGAATCCTAAGTAAAATTGATAGTTAATTGTAACGTTAAGGGTCTCCTAATGACGATGGAACACTCAGATTGCGTCGAGATTCAATACATCGTCCTCCAGCCGACTTGTCTCCAAGGGGATATTGCTGCCTCGGGCACCATAAGTTCCGTCTCCTGCGAGTCTTGATTTTCGATTCCGACGCAAAAGTGATGGTTAATTGTACCGTTCAGGGCCATCTAATGACGATGTAACACTCAAATTTCGTCGCGATTCAATACATCGTCCTCCAACCGACTTGTCTCCAAGGGTCTATTGCTGCCTATGGCACCTTATGGTTGTTCTCCTGTGGGTTTAGTATTTCGAATCCTGCGTAAAATTGATAGTTAACTGTAACGTTAAGAGTCTCCTAATGACGATGGAACACTCAAATTGCGTCGAGATTCAATACATCGTCCTCCAGCCGACTTGTGTCCATGGGTCTATTGCGGCATCGGTCACCTTATTGTCGTTCTCCTCCGCCACACACCGTAAGGTGGCTCGCGGAGTGTAGATGTAGATGTAGATGTAGTCTAGATTCTCGAATCCGACGCATAACTGATAGTTAATTGTAACGTTCAGGGCCTCCTAATGACGATGGAACACTCAAATTGCTTCGAGATCCATTACACCGTCCTCCAGCGACTTGTTTCCAAAGGGAAATTGCTGCCGCGGGCACCGTGAGTCTAGATTTTCGAATCCGACGCATAACTGATAGTTAATTGTAACGTTCATTGCCTCCTAATGTCGATGGAGCACTCAAATTGGGTCGCGATTCAATACATTGTCCTCCAGCGGACTGGTATCCAAGGGGATATTGCTGCCTCGGGCACCTAATGGTCTGTCTCCAGTGAGTCTAGATTTTCGAATTCGACGAAAAACTGACAGTTAATTGTACCATTCAGGGCCTCCTAAAGACGATGGAACACTCAAATTGCGTCGCGATTCAATACATCGTCCTCCAGCCGACTTGTCTCCAAGGGTCTACTGCTGCCTCTTGCACCTTATGATGGTTCTCTTGTGAGTCTAGATTTTCGAATGCGACGCAAAACTGATAGTTAATTGTAACGTTCAGGGTTTCCTAATGACAGTGGAACTGTCAAATTGCGTCGAGATTCAATACATCGTCCTCCAGCCGACTTGTCTCCAAGGGCCTATTGCTGTCTCGGGCACCTTATGATCATTCTCCTGTGAGACTAGATTTCAGAATGCGGCGCAAAACTGATAGTTAATTGTAACGTTCACGGCTTCCTAATGACGTCGGAACACTCTAATTGCGTCGAGATTCAATACATTGTCCTCCAGTCGACTTGCCTCCATGGGGATATTGCTGCCTCTGGCACTATATGGTCGTACTCCTGAGAGTCTACACTGTCGATTCCGACGCAAAACTTATAGTTAATTGTAGCGTTAAGGGCATCCTAATGACGATGGAACACTGAAATTGCGTCGAGATTGAATACATCGTCCTCCAGCCGACTTGTCTACAAGGGAAGGTTGCTGCCTCGGGCACCATATGGTCCGCCTCCAGTGAGTGTAGATTTTCGAATCCGACGCGAAACTGATAGTTAATTGTAACGTTCAGGGCCTCCTAATGACGATGGAACACTCAAATTGCGTGGAGATTCAATACATCGTCCTTCAGCCGACTTGTCTCCAAGAGTCTTTTGCTGCCTCGGGCACCTTATGGTCGTTCTCCTGTGAGTCAAGATTTTCGAATCCGTCGCAAAACTTATAGTTAATTGTAACGATCAGCGCCTCCTAATGACGATGGAATACTCAAATTGCGTCGAGATTCAGTGAATCGTCCTCCAGCAACTTGTCTCCAAGGGGATATAGCTGCCACGGGCACCATATGCTCAGTCTCCTGTGGGTCTAGGTTTTCGAATCTGACGCGAAACTGATTGTTAATTGTAACGTTCAGAGCCTCCTAATGACGATGGAACACTGAAATTGCGTCGAGATTCAATACTTCGGCCTCCAGGTCTTCTACGGTCTATTGCTGCCTCGGGCACCATATGGTCCGTCTCCTGTGATTCTACATTTTCGAATCCGACGCAAAACTTATAGTTAATTAATACGTTCAGGGCCTCTTAATGACGAAGGAGCACTCAAATTGCGTCGAGATTCAATACATTCTCCTCGAGCGGACTTGTTTCCAAGGGTCTATTGCTGCCTCTTGCACCTTATGATCGTTCTCTGTGTGTCTAGATTTTCGAATGCGACGCAAAACTGATAGTTAATTGTATTGTTCAGGGCCTCCTAATGACGATGGAACACTCAAATTGCGTGGGGATTCAATACATCGTCCTCCAGCCAACTTGTCTCCAAGAGTCTTTTGCTGCCTCGGGCACCTTATGGTCGTTCTCCTGTGAGTCAAGATTTTCGAATCCGACGCAAAACTTATAGTTAATTGTAACGTTCAGGACCTCCTAATGACGATGGAACACTCAAATTGCATCGAGATTCAATACATCGGCCTCCAGCCGACTTGCCTGCAAGGGGATACTGCTGCCTCGGGCACCATATGGTCCGTCTCCTGTGAGTCTAGATTTTCGAATCCGACGCAAAAATGATAGTTAATTGTAACGATCAGCGCCTCCTAATGACGATAGGATACTCAAATTGCGCCGAAATTCATTGAATCGTCCACCAGCAACTTGTCTCCAAGGGGATATAGCTGCCACGGGCACCATATGCTCAGTCTCCTGTGAGTCTAGATTTTCGAATCTGACGCGAAACTGATTGTTAATTGTAACGTTCAGGGCCTCCTAATGACGATGGAACACTGCAATTGCGTCGAGATTCAATACATTGTCCTTCAGCCGACTTGTCACCAAGAGTCTATTGCTGCCTCTTCACCTTATGGTCGTTCTCCTGTGAGTCTAGATTTTCGAATCCGACGCAAAACTGATTGTTAATTGTAGCGTTCAGGGCCTCCTAATGACGATGGAACACTCAAATTGCGTACAGATTCAATACATCGTCCTCCAACCGACTTGTCTACAAGGTGATATTGCTGCCTCGGGCTCCATGTGGTCCGTCTCCTGTGAGTCTAGATTTTCGAATTCGACGCAAAAATGATAGTTAATTGTAACGTTCAGGGCCTTCTAATGACGATGTAACACTCAAATCGCGTCGAGATTCAATACATCGGCCTCCAGCCGAGTAGTCTCCAAGGGTTTATTGCTGCTCGGGCACCTTATGGCCGTTCTCCTGTGAGTCTAGATTTTCGAATCCGACGCATAACTGATAGTTAATTGTAACTTTCAGCAGGTCCTAATGACGATGGAACATTCAAATTGCGTCGAGATTCAAACCATCGTGCTCCAACCGACTGGTCTCCAACGTAATATTGCTGCCTCAGGCACCAAATGGTCCGTCTCCTGTGAGTCTAGATTTTCGAATCCGACGCGATACTGATAGTTAATTGTAACGTTCAGGGCCTCCTAATGACGATGGAACACTGAAATTGCGTCGAGATTCAATACATCCGCCTCCAGCCGACTTGTCTCCAGGGGTCTAGTGCTGCCACGGGCACCTTATGGTCGTTCTCCTGTGAGTCTAGATTTTCGAATCCGACGCAACACTGATTGTTAATTGTAACGTTCAGGGCCTCCTAATGAGGATGGATCACTCAAATTGCGTCGACAGTCAATACATTGGTCTCCAGCCAACTTGTCTCCAAGGGTCTATTGCTGCCTCGGGAACCTTATGGTCGTTCTCCTGTAAGTCTAGATTTTCGAATCCGAGGCAATACTGATTGTTAATTGTAACGTTCCTAATGACGATGGGTCACTCAAATTGCGTCGCGATCCAATACATCGTCCTCCAGGCGACTTGTCTCCAAGGGTCTATTGATGCCCGGGCACCTTATGATCGTTCTCCTGTGAATAGATTTTCGAATCCGACGCTAAAATGATAGTTAATTGTAACGTTCAGGACATCCTAATGACGATGGAACACCGAAATTGCATCGAGATTCAATACTTCGGCCTCCAGGTCTTCTACGGTCTATTGCTGCCTCGGGCACCATATGGTCCGTCTCCTGTGATTCTACATTTTCGAATCCGACGCAAAACTTATAGTTAATTAATACGTTCAGGGCCTCTTAATGACGAAGGAGCACTCACATTGCGTCGAGATTCAATACATTGTCCTCGAGCGGACTTGTTTCCAAGGGTCTATTGCTGCCTCTTGCACCTTATGATCATTCTCTGTGTGTCTAGATTTTCGAATGCGACGCAAAACTGATAGTTAATTGTATTGTTCAGGGCCTCCTAATGACGATGGAACACTCAAATTGCGTGGAGATTCAATACATCGTCCTCCAGCCAACTTGTCTCCAAGAGTCTTTTGCTGCCTCGGGCACCTTATGGTCGTTCTCCTGTGAGTCAAGATTTTCGAATCCGACGCAAAACTTATAGTTAATTGTAACGTTCAGGACCTCCTAATGACGATGGAACACTCAAATTGCATCGAGATTCAATACATCGGCCTCCAGCCGACTTGCCTGCAAGGGGATACTGCTGCCTCGGGCACCATATGGTCCGTCTCCTGTGAGTCTAGATTTTCGAATCCGACGCAAAAATGATAGTTAATTGTAACGATCAGCGCCTCCTAATGACGATAGGATACTCAAATTGCGCCGAAATTCATTGAATCGTCCACCAGCAACTTGTCTCCAAGGGGATACAGCTGCCACGGGCACCATATGCTCAGTCTCCTGTGAGTCTAGATTTTCGAATCTGACGCGAAACTGATTGTTAATTGTAACGTTCAGGGCCTCCTAATGACGATGGAACACTGCAATTGCGTCGAGATTCAATACATTGTCCTTCAGCCGACTTGTCACCAAGAGTCTATTGCTGCCTCTTCACCTTATGGTCGTTCTCCTGTGAGTCTAGATTTTCGAATCCGACGCAAAACTGATTGTTAATTGTAGCGTTCAGGGCCTCCTAATGACGATGGAACACTCAAATTGCGTAGAGATTCAATACATCGTCCTCCAACCGACTTGTCTACAAGGTGATATTGCTGCCTCGGGCTCCATGTGGTCCGTCTCCTGTGAGTCTAGATTTTCGAATTCGACGCAAAAATGATAGTTAATTGTAACGTTCAGGGCCTTCTAATGACGATGTAACACTCAAATCGCGTCGAGATTCAATACATCGGCCTCCAGCCGAGTAGTCTCCAAGGGTTTATTGCTGCTCGGGCACCTTATGGCCGTTCTCCTGTGAGTCTAGATTTTCGAATCCGACGCATAACTGATAGTTAATTGTAACTTTCAGCGTATCCTAATGACGATGGAACATTCAAATTGCGTCGAGATTCAAACCATCGTGCTCCAACCGACTGGTCTCCAACGTAATATTGCTGCCTCAGGCACCAAATGGTCCGTCTCCTGTGAGTCTAGATTTTCGAATCCGACGTGATACTGATAGTTAATTGTAACGTTCAGGGCCTCCTAATGACGATGGAACACTGAAATTGTGTCGAGATTCAAAACATCGTCCTTCAGCCGACTTGTCTCCAAGAGTCTATTGCTGCCACGGGCACCTTATGGTCGTTCTCCTGTGAGTCTAGATTTTCGAATCCGGCGCAAAACTGGTAGTTAATTGTAACGTTCAGGGCCTCCTTATGACGATGGAACACTGAAATTGCGTCGAGATTCAATACATCGGCCTCCAGCCGACTTGGCTCCAAGAGTCTATTGCTGCCTCGGGCACCATATGGTCCGTCTCCAGTGAGTCTTGATTTTCGAATCCGACGAACAACTGACAGTTAATTGTACCATTCAGTGCCTCCTAAAGACGATGGAACACTCAAATTGCGTCGCGATACAATACATCGTCCTCCAGCCGACTTGTTTCCAAGGGTCTATTGCTGCCTCCTTCACCTTATGATCGTTCTCCTGTGAGTCTAGTTTTTCGAATGCGACGCAAAACTGATGGTTAATTGGAACATTCAGGGGCTCCTTATGACGATGGAACACACAAATTGCGTCGAGATTCAATACATCGTCCATCAGCCGACTTGTCTCCAAGAGTCTATTGCTGCCTCTTGCACCTTATGATCGTTCTCCTGTGAGTCTAGATTTCGAATGCGACGGCAAACTGATGGTTAATTGAAACGTTAAGGGCCTCCTTATGACGATGGAACACTGAAATTGCGTCGAGATTCAATACATCGTCCTCCAGCGAACTGGTCTCCAAGGGATATTGCTGCCTCGGGCACCATATGGTCCGTCTCCTGTGAGTCTAGATTTTCGAATCCGACGATAAACTGATAGTTAATTGTACCATTCAGGTTCTCCTAAAGACGATGGAACACTCAAATTGCGTCGTGATACAATACATCGTCCTCCAGCCTACTTGTCTCCAAGGGTCTATTGCTGCTTCTTGCACCTTATGATCGTTCTCCTGTGAGTCTAGATTTTCGAATGCGACGCAAAACTGATAGTTAATTGAAACATTCAGGGCCTCCTTGTGACGATAGAACACTCAAATTGCGTCGCGATTCAATACATCGTCCTCCAGCCGGCTCGTCTCCAAGGGTCTATTGCTGCCTCGGGCACCTTATTATCGTTCTCCTGTGAGTCTAGATTTTCGAATGCGACGCAAAACTGACAGTTAATTGCAACGTTAAGGGCCTCCTAATGACGATGGAACACTCAAATTGCGTCGAGAATCAATACATCGTCCTCCAGCCGACTAGTCTACAAGGGGATTTTGCTGCCTCGGGCACCATATGGTCCGTCTCCTGTGTGTCCGACGCGAAACTGGTAATTAATTGTAACTTTCAGGGCCTGCTAATGATGATGGAACACGCATATTGCGTGGAGATTCAATACATCGTCCTTCAGCCGACTTGTCTGCAAGGGGATATTGCTGCCACGGGCACCATATGGTCCGTCTCCTGTGAGACTAGATTTTCGAAACCGTCGCAAAAATGAAAGTTAATTGCAACGATCAGCGCCTTCTAATGACGATGGAATACTCAAATTGCGTCGAGATTCAATGAATCGACCTCCAGCAACTTGTCTCCAAGGGGATATAGCTGCCACGGGCACCATATGCTCCGTCTCCTGTGAGTCTAGAATTTCGAATCGGACGCGAAACTGATTGTTAATTGTAACATTCAGGGCCTCCTAATGACGATGGAACACTGAAATTGCGTCGATTTTCAATACATCGGCCTCCATTCGACTTGTCTCCAAAGGGGAGATTGCTGCCTCGGGCACCATATGGTCGTTCTCCTGTGAGTCTAGATTTTCGAATCCGACGCAAAACTGATTGTTAATTGTAACGTTCAGGGCCTCCTAATGACGATGGGACACTCAAATTGCGTCGCGATCCAATACATCGTCCTCCAGCCGACTTGTTTCCGAGGGTCTATTGATGCCTCGGGCACCTTATGATCGTTCTCCTGTGAATAGACTTTCGAATCCGACGCTAAAATGATAGTTATATGTAACGTTAAGGGTCTCCTAATGACGATGGGACACTCAAATTGCGTCGATATTCAATACATCGTCCTCCAGCCGACTTGTCTACAAGGGGATATTGCTGCCTCGGGCACCATGTGGTCCCTCTCCTGTGAGTCTAGATTTTCGAATCCGACGCGAAACTGATAGTTAATTGTACCGTTCAGGGCCTCCAAATGACGATGGAACACTCAAATTGCGTCGAGATTCAATACATCGTCCTTCAGCCGACTTGTCTCCAAAAGTCTTTTTGCTGCCTCTATCACCTTGTGGTCGTTCTCCTTTGAGTCAAGATTTTCGAATCCGACGACAGGTTTATAGTTAATTGTAACGTTCAGGACCTCCTAATGACGATGGAACACTCAAATTGCGTCGAGATACAATACATCGGCCTCCAGCCGCCTTGTCTCCAAGGGTCTATAGCTGCCTGTGGCATCTTATGGACGTTCCCCTATGGGTCTAGACGTTCGAATCCGACGCAAAACAGATAGTTAATTGGAACGTTCAGCGCCTCCTAATGACAATGGAACACTAAATTGCGTCGAGATTCTATACATCGGCCTCCAGCCGACTTGTCTCCAAGGGTCTATAGCTGCCTTTGGCACCTTATGGACGTTCCCCTATGGGTCTAGACGTTCGAATCCGACGCAAAACAGATAGTTAATTGTAACGTTCAGGGCCTCCTAATGACGATGGAACACTCAAATTGCGTCGAGATTCAATACTTCGTCCTTCTGCCGACTTGTCTCCAAGGGTCTGTTGCTGCGTCGGGTACGTTATGGTCGTTCTCCTGTGAGTCTAATTTTCGAATCCGACGCCAAACTGATGGTTAATTGAAACATTCAGGGCCTCCTTATGACGATGGAACACTCAAATTGCGTCGCGATCCAATACATCGTCCTCCAGCCGACTTGTCTCCAAGGGTCTATTGCTGCCTCGGGCACCTTATTATCGTCCGCTTGTGAGTCTAGATTTTCGAATGCGACGCAAATCTGACAGTTAATTGTAACGTTAAGGGCCTCCTAATGACGATGGAACACTCAAATTGCGTCGAGATTCAATACATCGTCCTCCAGCCGACTAGTCTACAAGGGGATATTGCTGCCTCGGGCACCATATGGTCCGTCTCCTGTGATTCCGACGCGAAACTGGTAATTAATTGTAACTTTCAGGGCCACCTAATGACGATGGAACACTCAAATTGCGTGGAGATTCAATACATCGTCCTTCAGCCGACTTGTCTGCAAGGGGATATTGCTGCCACGGGCACCATATGGTCCGTCTCCTGTGAGTCTAGATTTTCGAATCCGACGCAATAATGAAAGTTAATTGTAACGATCAGCGCCTCCTAATGACGATGGAATACTCAAATTGCGTCGAGATTCAATGAATCGTCCTCCATCAACTTGTCTCCAAGGGGATACAGCTGCCACGGGCACCATATGCTCCGTCTCCTGTGAGTCTAGAATTTCGAATCCGACGCCAAACTGATTGTTAATTGTAACATTCAGGGCCTCCTAATGACGATGGAACACTGAAATTGCGTCGAGGTTCAATACATCGTCCATCAGCCGACTGGTCTCCAAGAGTCTATTGCTGCCTCGGCGCCATATGGTCGTTCTACTGTGCATTTTCGAATTCGACGCAAAACTGATTGTTAATTGTAACGTTCAGGGCCTCCTAATGACGATGGAACACTGAAATTGCGTCGAGATTCAATACATCGGCCTCCAGTCGACTTGTCTCCAAGGGGATATTGCTGCCTCGGGCACCACATGGTCGTTCTCCTGTGAGTCTAGATTTTCGAATCCGACGCAAAACTGACTGTTAATTGTAACGTTCAGGGCCTCCTAATGACGATGATACACTCAAATTGCGTCGCGATCCAATACATTGTCCTCCAGCCGACTTGTATCCAAGGGTCTATTGACGCCTCGGGCACCTTATGATCGTTCTCCTGTGAATAGACTTCGAATCCGACGCTAAAATGATAGTTAATTGTAAAGTTAAGGGCCTCCTAATGACGATGGAACACTCAAATTGCGTCGATATTCAATACATCGTCCTCCAGCCGACTTGTCTACAAGGGGATATTGCTGCCTCGGGCACCATATGGTCCGTCTCCAGTGAGTCTTGATTTTCGAATCCGACGAACAACTGACAGTTAATTGTACCATTCAGTGCCTCCTAAAGACGATGGAACACTCAAATTGCGTCGCGATACAATACATCGTCCTCCAGCCGACTTGTTTCCAAGGGTCTATTGCTGCCTCCTTCACCTTATGATCGTTCTCCTGTGAGTCTAGTTTTTCGAATGCGACGCAAAACTGATGGTTAATTGGAACATTCAGGGGCTCCCTATGACGATGGATCACACAAATTGCGTCGAGATTCAATACATCGTCCATCAGCCGACTTGTCTCCAAGAGTCTATTGCTGCCTCTTGCACCTTATGATCGTTCTCCTGTGAGTCTAGATTTCGAATGCGACGCCAAACTGATGGTTAATTGAAACGTTAAGGGCCTCCTTATGACGATGGAACACTGAAATTGCGTCGAGATTCAATACATCGTCCTCCAGCGAACTGGTCTCCAAGGGATATTGCTGCCTCGGGCACCATATGGTCCGTCTCCTGTGAGTCTAGATTTTCGAATCCGACGATAAACTGATAGTTAATTGTACCATTCAGGTTCTCCTAAAGACGATGGAACACTCAAATTGCGTCGTGATACAATACATCGTCCTCCAGCCTACTTGTCTCCAAGGGTCTATTGCTGCTTCTTGCACCTTATGATCGTTCTCCTGTGAGTCTAGATTTTCGAATGCGACGCAAAACTGATAGTTAATTGAAACATTCAGGGCCTCCTTGTGACGATAGAACACTCAAATTGCGTCGCGATTCAATACATCGTCCTCCAGCCGGCTCGTCTCCAAGGGTCTATTGCTGCCTCGGGCACCTTATTATCGTTCTCCTGTGAGTCTAGATTTTCGAATGCGACGCAAAACTGACAGTTAATTGCAACGTTAAGGGCCTCCTAATGACGATGGAACACTCAAATTGCGTCGAGATTCAATACATCGTCCTCCAGCCGACTAGTCTACAAGGGGATTTTGCTGCCTCGGGCACCATATGGTCCGTCTCCTGTGAGTCCGACGCGAAACTGGTAATTAATTGTAACTTTCAGGGGCTGCTAATGATGATGGAACACTCATATTGCGTGGAGATTCAATACATCGTCCTTCAGCCGACTTGTCTGCAAGGGGATATTGCTGCCACGGGCACCATATGGTCCGTCTCCTGTGAGACTAGATTTTCGAAACCGTCGCAAAAATGAAAGTTAATTGTAACGATCAGCGCCTTCTAATGACGATGGAATACTCAAATTGCGTCAAGATTCAATGAATCGCCCTCCAGCAACTTGTCTCCAAGGGGATATAGCTGCCACGGGCACCATATGCTCCGTCTCCTGTGAGTCTAGAAATTCGAATCGGACGCGAAACTGATTGTTAATTGTAACATTCAGGGCCTCCTAATGACGATGGAACACTGAAATTGCGTCGATTTTCAATACATCGGCCTCCATTCGACTTGTCTCCAAAGGGGAGATTGCTGCCTCGGGCACCATGTGGTCCCTCTCCTGTGAGTCTAGATTTTCGAATCCGACGCGAAACTGATAGTTAATTGTACCGTTCAGGGCCTCCAAATGACGATGGAACACTCAAATTGCGTCGAGATTCAATACATCGTCCTTCAGCCGACTTGTCTCCAAAAGTCTTTAGCTGCCTCTATCACCCTGTGGTCGCTCTCCTTTGAGTCAAGATTTTCGAATCCGACGACAAGTTTATAGTTAATTGTAACGTTCAGGACCTCCTAATGACGATGGAACACTCAAATTGCGTCGAGATACAATACATCGGCCTCCAGCCGCCTTGTCTCCAAGGGTCTATAGCTGCCTGTGGCACCTTATGGACGTTCCCCTATGGGTCTAGACGTTCGAATCCGACGCAAAACAGATAGTTAATTGGAACGTTCAGCGCCTCCTAATGACAATGGAACACTAAATTGCGTCGAGATTCTATACATCGGCCTCCAGCCGACTTGTCTCCAAGGGTCTATAGCTGCCTTTGGCACCTTATGGACGTTCCCCTATGGGTCTAGACGTTCGAATCCGACGCAAAACAGATAGTTAATTGTAACGTTCAGGGCCTCCTAATGACGATGGAACACTCAATTTGCGTCGAGATTCAATACTTCGTCCTTCTGCCGACTTGTCTCCAAGGGTCTGTTGCTGCGTCGGGTACGTTATGGTCGTTCTCCTGTGAGTCTAATTTTCGAATCCGACGCCAAACTGATAGTTAATTGTACCATTCAGGTCCTCCTAAAGACGATAGAACACTCAAATTGCGTCGCGATACAATACATCGTCCTCCAGCCGACTTGTCTCCAAGGGTCTATTGCTGCCTCTTGCACCTTATGATCGTTCTGCTGGGAGTCTAGATTTTCGAATGCGACGCAAAACTGATGGTTAATTGAAACATTCAGGGCCTCCTTATGACGATGGAACACTCAAATTGCGTCGCGATTCAATACATCGTCCTCCAGCCGACTTGTCTCCAAGGGTCTATTGCTGCCTCGGGCACCTTATTATCGTCCGCTTGTGAGTCTAGATTTTCGAATGCGACGCAAATCTGACAGTTAATTGTAACGTTAAGGGCCTCCTAATGACGATGGAACACTCAAATTGCGTGGAGATTCAATACATCGTCCTTCAGCCGACTTGTCTGCAAGGGGATATTGCTGCCACGGGCACCATATGGTCCGTCTCCTGTGAGTCTAGATTTTCGAATCCGACGCAATAATGAAAGTTAATTGTAACGATCAGCGCCTCCTAATGACGATGGAATACTCAAATTGCGTCGAGATTCAATGAATCGTCCTCCATCAACTTGTCTCCAAGGGGATACAGCTGCCACGGGCACCATATGCTCCGTCTCCTGTGAGTCTAGAATTTCGAATCCGACGCCAAACTGATTGTTAATTGTAACATTCAGGGCCTCCTAATGACGATGATACACTCAAATTGCGTCGCGATCCAATGCATTGTCCTCCAGCCGACTTGTATCCAAGGGTCTATTGACGCCTCGGGCACCTTATGATCGTTCTCCTGTGAATAGACTTCGAATCCGACGCTAAAATGATAGTTAATTGTAAAGTTAAGGGCCTCCTAATGACGATGGAACACTCAAATTGCGTCGATATTCAATACATCGTCCTCCAGCCGACTTGTCTACAAGGGGATATTGCTGCCTCGGGCACCATATGGTCCCTCTCCTGTGAGTCTAGATTTTCGAATCCGACGCGAAACTGATAGTTAATTGTAACGTTCAGGGCCTCCAAACGACGATGGAACACTCAAAATTTGTCGAGATTCAATACATCGTCCTTCAGCCGACTTGTCTCCAAAAGTCTTTGCTGCCTCTGGCACCTTACGGTCGGTCTCCTGTGAGTCAAGATTTTCGAATCCGACGACCAACTTATAGTTAATTGTAACGTTCAGGACCTCCTAATGACGATGGAACACTCAAATTGCGTCGAGATACAATACATCGGCCTCCAGCCGACTTGTCTCCAAGGTGATATAGCTACCTTTGGCACCTTATGGTCGTACTACTGTGAGTCTAGATTTTCGAATCCGACGCAAAACTGATTGTTAACTGTAACGTTCAGGGCTTCCTGATGACGATGGAACACTCAAATTGCGTCGAGAGTTAATACATTGGCCTCCAGCCGACTTGTCTCCAAGGGTCTATTGCTGCATCGGGCACCTTATGGTCGTTCTCCTGTGATTCTACATATTCGAATTAGACGCAAAACTTATAGTTAATTAATACGTTCAGGGCCTCCTAATGTCGATGGAGCACTCAAATTGCGTCGCGATTCAATACATCGTCCTCCAGCGGACTCGTCTCCAAGGGGATATTGCTGCCTCGAGCACCTTATGGTCGTTCTCCTGTGAGTCTACATTTTCGAATCCGACACAAAACGTATAGTTAATTAATACGTTCAGGACCTCCTAATGACGATGGAACAATCAAATTGCGTCGAGATTCAATACATCGGCCTCCAGCCGACTCGTCTCCAAGGGGATATTGCTGCCTCGAGCACCATATGGTCCTTCTCCTGTGAATAGATTTTCGAATCCGACGCAAAAATGATAATTAATTGTAACGATCAGCGAATCCTAATGACGATGGAATACTCAAATTGCGTCGAGATTCAATGAATCGTCCTCCAGCAACTTTTCTCCAAGGGGATATAGCTGCCACGGGCACCATATGCACCGTCTCCTATGAGTCTAGATTTTTGAATCCGACGCGAAACTGATTGTTAATTGTAGCGTTCAGGGCCTCCTAATGACGATGGAACACTGAAATTGCGTCGAGATTCAATTCATCGTCCTTTAGCCGACTTGCCTCCAAGAGTCTATTGCTGCCTCGGCACCTTGTAGTCGTTCTCCTGTAAGTCTAGATTTTCGAATCCGACGCTAAAATGATACTAAATTGCAACGTCCAGGGCCTCCTATTGGCGATGGAACACTCAAATTGCGTCGAGATTCAATACATCGTCCTTCTGCCGACTTGTCTCCAAGAGTCTATTTCTGCCTCGGGTACAGTAAGGTACGTCTCCTGTGATTCTACATTTTCGAATCCACTCAAAACTGATAGTTAATTGTAACGTTCAGGGCCTCCTAGCGACGAAGGAACACTCAAATTGCATCGCGATTCAATACTTCGTCCTCCAGCTGACTGGTGTCCAAGGGGAAATTGCTGCCTCGGGCACCTTATGGTCCGTCTCCAGTGAGTCTAGATTTTCGAATCCGACGCATAACTGATAGTTAATTGTAACGTTCAGGGCCTCCTAAAGACGATGGAACACTGAAATTGTGTCGGGATTCAATACATCGTCCTTCAGCACACTTGTCTCCAAGAGTCTATTGCTGCCTCGGGCACCTTATGGTCGTTCTTCTGTGAGTCTAGATTTTCGAATCCGACGCAAAACTGATTGTTAATTTTAACGTTCAGGGCCTCCTAATGACGATGGAACACTGAAATTGCGTCGAGATACAATACTTCGTCCTCCAGCGGACTGATCTCCAAGGGGATTTTGCTGCCTCGGGCACCTTATGGTCCGTCTCTAGTGAGTCTAGATTTTGGAATCCGACGCAAAACTGATAGTTAATTGTAACGTTCAGCGCCTCCTAATGACGATGGAACACTCAAATTGCGTCGAGAGTCAATACATCGTCCTCCAGCCGACTTGTCTACAAGGGGATATTGCTGCCTCGGGCTCCATGTGGTCCGTCTCCTGCGGGTCTAGATTTTCGAATCCGAGGAAAAACTGATTGTTAATTGTAAAGTTTCGGGCCTCCTAATGATGATGGAACACTCAAATTGCGTCGAGATTCAATACATCGGCCTCCAGCCGACTTGTCTCCAAGGGTCTATTGCTGCCTCGGGCACCTTATGGTCGTTCTCCTGTGAGTCTAGATTTTCGAACCCGACGCAATACTGATAGTTAATTGTAACGTTCAGGGCCTCCTAATGACGATGGAACACTGAAATTGCGCCGAGATTCAATACATCGGCCTCCAGCCGACTTGTCTCCAAGGGTCTATTGCTGCCACGGGCACCTTATGGTCGTTCTCCTGTGAGTCTAGATTTTCGAATCCGACGCAAAACTGATTGTTAACTGTAACGTTCAGGGCCTCCTAATGACGATGGAACACTCAAATTGTGTCGAGAGTCAATACATTGGCCTCCAGCCGACTTGTCTCCAAGGGTCTATTGCTGCCTCGGGCACCTTATGGTCGTTCTCCTGTGAGTCTAGATTTTCGAATCCGACGCAAAACTGATTGGTAACTGTAAAGTTCAGGGCCTCCTAATGATGATGGAACACTCAAATTGCGTCGAGATTCAATACATCGCCCTCCAGCCGACTTGTCTCCAAGCGTCTATTGATTCCTCGGGCACCTTATGATCGTTCTCGAGTGAATAGATTTTCGAATCCGACGATAAAATGATAGTTAATTGTAACGTTCAGGACCTCCTAATGACGATGGAACACTGAAATTGCATCGAGATTCAATACATCGGCCTAAGGCCGACATGTGTCCATGGGTCTATTGCTGCCTCGGGCACCATATGGTCCGTCTCCTGTGAGTCTAGATTTTCGAATCCGACGAAAAACTGATTGTTAATTGTAAAGTTCAGGGCCTCCTAATGATGATGGAACACTCAAATTGCGTCGAGATTCAATACATCGGCCTCCAGCCGACTTGTCTCCAAGGGTCAATTGCTGCCTCGGGCACCATATGGCCGTGCTCCTGTGAGTCTAGATTTTCGAATCCGACGCAAAACTGATTGTTAATTGTAACCTTCAGGGCCTCCTAATGACGATAGGACACTCAAATTGTATCGCGATCCAATACATCGTACTCCAGCCGACTTGTCTCCTAGGGTCTAATGATGCCTCGGGCACCTTATGATCGTTCTCTTGTGAATAGATTTTCGTATCCGACGCTGAAATGATAGATAATTGTAACGTTTAGGGCCTCCTAATGACGATGGAACACTCAAATTGCGTCGAGACACAATACATCGGCCTCCAGCCGACTTGTCTCCAAGGGGATATTGCTGCCTCGGGCACCATATGGTCCGTCTCCTGTGAGTCTAGATTTTCGAATCCGACGCAAAAATGATGGTTAATTGTAACGATCAGCGCCTCCTAATGACGATGGAATACGCAAATTGCGTCGAGATTCAATGAATCGTCCTCCAGCAACTTGTCTCCAAGGGGATATAGCTGCCTCGGGCACCATATGGTCCGTCTCCTATGAGTCTAGATTTTCGAATCCGACACAAAACTGATAGTTAATTGTAACGTTCAGGTCCTCCTAAAGACGATGGAACACTCAAATTGAGTCGAGATTCAATACTTCGTCCTTCTGCCGACTTGTCTCCACGGGTCTATTGCTGCCTCGGGTACATAATGGTCGTTCTCCTGTGAGTCTAATTTTCGAGTCCGACGCCAAACTGATAGTTAATTGTAACGTTCAGGGCCACCTAAAGACAATGGAACACTCAAATTGCGTCGAGATCCAATACGTCGTCCTCCAGCGGACTTGTCTCCATGGGGATATTGCTGCCTCGGGCACCATATTGTCCGTCTCCTGTGATTCTACATTTTCGAATCCCCGCAAAACTGATAGTTAATTGTAACGTTCAGGGCCTCCTGATGACGAAGGAACACTCAAATTGCGTCGAGATTCAATAAATCGTCCTCCATCCGACTTGTATCCAAGGGGATATTGCTGCCTCGGGCTCCATGTGGTCCGTCTCCTGCGAGTCTAGATTTTCGAATCCGACGCATAACTGATAGTTAATTGTAACTTTCAGCGCCTCCTAATGACGATGGAACACTCAAATTGCGTCGAGATTCAATACATCGTGCTCCAACCGACTTGTCTCCAAGGTGATATTGGTGACTCAGGCACCAAATGGTCCGTCTCCTGTGAGTCTAGATTTTTGAATCCGACGCGATACTGATAGTTAATTGTAACGTTCAGGGCCTCCTGAAGACGATGGAACACTGAAATTGTGTCGAGATTCAATACATCGTCCTTCAGCACACTTGCTCCAAGAGTCTATTGCTGCCTCGGGCACCTTATGGTCGTTCTCCTGTGAGTCTAGATTTTCGAATCCGACGCAAAACTGATAGTTAATTGTAAAGTTCAGGGCCTCCTAATGGCGATGGAACACTGAAATTGCGTCGAGTTTCAATACATCGCCCTTCAGCCGACTTGTCTCCAAGAGTCTATTGCTGCCTCGGCACCTTATAGTCGTTCTCCTGTGAGTCTAGAATTGCGAATCCGACGCAAAACTGATGGTTAATTGTAAAGTTGAGGGCCTCCTAATGACGATGGAACACTCAAATTGCGTCGAGATTCGATACATCGGCCTCCAGCCGACTTGTCTCCAAAGGTTTATTGCTTCCTCGGGCACCATATGGTCGTTCTCCTGTGAGTCTAGATATTCGAATCCGACGCAAAACTGATAGTTAATTGTAACGTTCTACGCCTAATAATGACGTTGGAACACTCAAATTGCGTCGAGATTCTATAAATCGTCCTCCAGCCGACTTGCATCCAAGGGGATATTACTGTCTCGGGCACAATATGGTCCTTCTCCTGTGAATAGATTTTCGAATCCGACGCGAAAATATTAGTTAATTGTAAAGTTCAGCGCCTCCTAATGACGATGGAGTACTCAAATTGCGTCGAGATTAAATGAATCGTCCTCCAGCAACTTGGCTCCAAGGGGATATAGCTGCCACGGGCACCATATGCACCATCTCCTGTGAGTCTAGATTTTCGAATCCGACGCGAAACTGATTGTTAATTGTAAAGTTCAGGGCCTCCTAAAGACGATGGAACACTCAAATTGGGTCGACATTTAATACATCGGCCTCCAGCGGACTTGTCTCCAAGGGTCTATTGCTGCCTCGGGCACCATATGGTCGTTCTCCTGTGAGTCTAGATTTTCGAATCCGACGCAAAACTGATTGTTAATTGTAA
The DNA here is from genome assembly GCF_021461395.2 of Schistocerca americana. Classification (NCBI taxonomy): domain Eukaryota; kingdom Metazoa; phylum Arthropoda; class Insecta; order Orthoptera; family Acrididae; genus Schistocerca; species Schistocerca americana. The sequence goes on along the minus strand of NC_060130.1, from coordinate 4,203,967 downwards.
CCTTAAGGGCCTCCTAATGACAATAGGACACTCAAATTGTATCACGATCCAATACATCGTCCTCCAGCCGACTTGTCTCCTAGGGTCTATTGGTGCCTCGGGCCCCTAATGATCGTTCACCTATGAATAGATTTTCGAATCCGACGATAAAATGATAGTTAGTTGTAACGTTCAGGACCTCCTAATGACGATGGAACACTGAAAATGCATCGAGATTCAATACATCGGCCTAAGGCCGACATGTGTGCATGGATCTATTGCTGCCTCGGGCACCATATGGTCCGTCTCATGTGAGATTAGATTTTCGAATCCGACGCAAATTTGATAGATAATTGTAACGTTCAGGGCCTCCTAATGACAATGGAACACTCAAATTGCGTCGAGACACAATACATCGGCCTCCAGCCGACTTGTCTCCAAGGGGATATTGCTGCCTCCGGCACCATATGGTCCGTCTCCTGTGAGTCTAGATTTTCGAATCCGACGCAAAAATTATGGTTAATTGTAACGATCAGCGGCTCCTAATGACGATGGAATACTCAAATTGGGTCGAGATTCAATGAAACGTCCTCCAGCAACTTGTCTCCAAGGGGATATAGCTGCCTCGGGCACCATATGAACCGTCTCGTATGAGTCTAGATTTTCGAATCCGACGCGAAACTGATAGTTAATTGTAACGTTCAGGGCCTCCTAATGACGATGGGACACTCAAATTGCGTCGAAATTCAATACACCGTCCTTCAGCCGACTTGCTTCCAAGGGTCTATTGCTGCCTCGGGCACCTTATAGACGTTCTCCCGTGAGTCTAGATTTTCGAATCCGACGCATAACTGATAGTTATTTGTAACGTTCAGCGCCTCCTAATGACAATGGAACACTCAAATTGCGTCGAGATTCAATACATCGGCCTCCAGCCGACTTGTCTCCAAGGGTCTGTAGCTGCCTGTGGCACCGTATGGACGTTCCCCTATGGGTCTTCACGTTCGTATCCGACGCAAAACAGATATTTAATTGTAACGTTCAGGGCCTCCTAAAGACGATGGAACACTCAAATTGCGTCGAGATTCAATACGTCGTCCTCCAGCGGACTTGTCTCCATGGGGATATTGCTGCCTCGGGCACCTTATGGTCCGTCTCTAGTGAGTCTAGATTTTCGAATCCGACGCGATACTGATAGTTAATTGTAACGTTCAGGGCCACCTAAAGACGATGAAACACTGAAATTGTGTCGAGATTCAATACATCGTCCTTCAGCACACTTGTCTTCATTAGTCTATTGCTGCCTCGGGCACCTTATGGTCGTTCTCCTGTGAGTCTAGATTTTCGAATCCGACGCAAATCTGATAGTTAATTGTAACGTTCAGGGCCTCCTAATGACGATGGAACACCGAAATTGCGTCGAGATTCAATACATCGGCCTCCAGCCGACTTGTCTCCAAGGGTCTATTGCTGCCTCGGGCACCTTATGGTCGGTCTCCTGTGAGTCTAGATTCTTGAATCCGACGCAAAACTGATTGTTAACTGTAACGTTCAGGGCCTCCTAATGACGAAGGAACACTCAAATTGCGTCGAGAGTCAATACATTGGCCTCCAGCCGACTTGCCTCCAAGGGTCTATTGCTGCCTCGGGCACCTTATGGTCGTTCTCCTGTGAGTCTAGATTTTCGAATCCGACGCAAAAATGATAGTTAATTGTAACGTCCAGGGCCTCCAAATGACGATGCAACACTCAAAATGCGTCGAGATTCAGTACATCGGTCCCCAGCCGAGTAGTCTGCAAGGGTCTATTGCTGCCTCGGGCACCTTATGGTCGTTCTCCTGTGAGTCTAGATTTTCGAATCCGACGCATATCTGATAGTTAATTGTAAATTTCAGCTCCTCCTAATGACGATGGAACACTCAAATTGCGTCGAAATTCAATACATCGTGCTCCAACCGACTTGTCTCCAAGGTGATATTGCTGCCTCAGGCACCAAATGGTCCGTCTCCTGTGAGTCTAGATTTTCGAATCCGACGCATAACTGGTTGTTAATTGTAACGTTCAGCGCCTCCTAATGAGAATCGAACACTCAAATTGGGTCGAGATTCAATAAATCGTATTCCAGCCGACTTGTATCCAAGGGGATATTACTGTCTCGGGCACCATATGGTCCTTCTCCTGTGAATAGATTTTCGAATCCGACGCGATAATGATAGTTAATTGTAAAGTTCAGCGCCTCCTAATGACGATGGAACACTCAAATTTCGTCGAGAGTCAATACATCTTCCTCCAGCCGACTTGTCTACAAGGGGATATTGCTGCCACGGGCTAAATGTGGTCCGTCTCCTGCGAGTCTAGATTTTCGAATCCGACGCAAAAATGATAGTTAATTGTAACGTCCAGGGCCTCCAAATGACGATGCAACACTCAAAATGCGTCGAGATTCTGTACATCGGTCTCCAGCCGAGTAGTCTCCAAGGGTCTATTGCTTCCGCGGGCACCTTATGGTCGTTCTCCTGTGAGTCTAGATTTTCGAATCCGATGCATATCTGACAGTTAATTGTAAATTTCAGCGCCTCCTAATGACGATGGAACACTCAAATTGCGTGGAGATTCAATACATCGTGCTCCAACCGACTTGTCTCCAAGGTGATATTGCTGCATCAGGCACCAGATGTTCCGTCTCCTGTGAGTCTAGATTTTCGAATCCGACGCAATACTGATAGTTAATTGTAACGTTCAGGGCCTCCTAATGACGATGGAACACTGAAATTGTGTCGAGATTCAATACATCGTCCTTCAGCACACTTGTCTTCATTAGTCTATTGCTGCCTCGGGCACCTTATGGTCGTTCTCCTGTGAGTCTAGATTTTCGAATCCGACGCAAATCTGATAGATAATTGTAACGTTCAGGGCCTCCTAATGACGATGGAACACTCAAATTGCGTCGAGATACAATACATCGGCCTCCAGCCTTCTTGCCTCCAAGGGGATATTGCTGCCTCGGGCACCATATCGTCCGTCTCCTGTGAGTCTAGGTATTCGAATCCGACGCATAACTGATAGTTAATTGTATTGTTCAGCGCCTCCTAATGACAATGGAACACTCAAATTGCGCCGTGATTCAATAAATCGTCCTCCAGCCGATTTGTATCCACGGGGAATTACTGTCTCGGGCACCATATGGTCCTTCTCCTGTGAATAGATTTTCGAATCCGACTCGAAAATGATAGTTAATTGTAAAGTTCAGCGCCTCCTAATGACGATGGAACACTCAAATTGCGTCGGGAGTCAATACATCGTCCTCCAGCCGACTTGTCTAAAAGAGGATATTGCTGCCTCGGGCTCCATGTGGTCCGTCTCCTGCGAGTCTAGATTTTCGAATCCGACGCAAAAATGATAGTTAATTGTAACGTCCAGGGCCTCCAAATGACGATGCAACACTCAAAATGCGTCGAGATTCAGTACATCGGTCCCCAGCCGAGTAGTCTGCAAGGGTCTATTGCTGCCTCGGGCACCTTATGGTCGTTCTCCTGTGAGTCTAGATTTTCGAATCCGACGCATATCTGATAGTTAATTGTAAATTTCAGCTCCTCCTAATGACGATGGAACACTCAAATTGCGTCGAAATTCAATACATCGTGCTCCAACCGACTTGTCTCCAAGGTGATATTGCTGCCTCAGGCACCAAATGGTCCGTCTCCTGTGAGTCTAGATTTTCGAATCCGACGCATAACTGGTAGTTAATTGTAACGTTCAGCGCCTCCTAATGAGAATCGAACACTCAAATTGGGTCGAGATTCAATAAATCGTATTCCAGCCGACTTGTATCCAAGGGGATATTACTGTCTCGGGCACCATATGGTCCTTCTCCTGTGAATAGATTTTCGAATCCGACGCGATAATGATAGTTAATTGTAAAGTTCAGCGCCTCCTAATGACGATGGAACACTCAAATTTCGTCGAGAGTCAATACATCTTCCTCCAGCCGACTTGTCTACAAGCGGATATTGCTGCCACGGGCTAAATGTGGTCCGTCTCCTGCGAGTCTAGATTTTCGAATCCGACGCAAAAATGATAGTTAATTGTAAATTTCAGCGCCTCCTAATGACGATGGAACACTGAAATTGCGTCGAGATTCAGTACATCGGCCTCCAGCGACTTGTCTCCAAGGGTTTATTGCTGCCTCGGGCACCATATGGTCCGTCTCCTGTGACTCTAGATTTTCGAATCCGACGCAAAAATTATAGTTAATTGTAACGATCAGCGCATCCTAATGACGATGGAATACTCAAATTGCGTCGAGATTCAATGAAGAGTCCTCCAGCAACTTGTCTCCAAGGGGATAGAGCTGCCACGGGCACCATATGCACCGTCTCCTGTGAGTCTAGATTTTCGAATCCGACGCGAAACTGATTGTTAATTGTAACGCTCAGGGCCTCCTAATGACGATGGAACACTGAAATTGCGTCGAGATTCAATACATCGGCCTCCAGCCGACTTGTCTCCAAGGGTCTTTTGCTGCCTCCGGCACCTTATGGTCGTTCTCCTGTGAGTCTAGATTTTCGAATCCGACGCAAAACTGATTGTTAATTGTAACGTTCAGGGCCTCCTAATGACGATGGAACACTCAATTTGCGTCGAGATTCAATACATTGGACTCCAGCCGACTTGTCTCCAAGGGTCTATTGCTGCCTCGGGCACCATATGTTCGTTCTCCTGTGAGTCTAGATTTTCGAATACGACGCAAAACTGATTGTTACTTGTAACGTTCAGGGCCTCCTAACGACGAAGGAACACTCAAATTGCATCGCGATTCAATAATTCGTCCTCCAGCGGACTGGTCTCCAAGGGGATATTGCTGCCTCGGGCACCTTATTGTCCGTCTCCAGTGAGTCTAGATTTTCGAATCCGACGCATAACTGATAGTTAATTGTAACTTTCAGCGCCTCCTAATGACGATGGAACACTCAAATTGCGTCGAGATTCAATACATCGTGGTCCAACCGACTTGTCTCCAAGGTGATATTAATGCTTCAGGCACCAAATGGTCCGTCTCCTGTGAGTCAAGATTTTCGAATCCGACGCGATACTGATAGTTAATTGTAACGTTCAGGGCCTCCTAACGACGATGGAACACTGAGATTGTGTCAGGATTCAATACATCGTCCTTCAGCACACTTGTCTCCAAGAGTCTATTGCTGCCTCGAGCACCTTATGGTCGTTCTCCTGTGAGTCTAGATTTTCGAATCCGACGCAAAACTAAGAGTTACTTGTAACGTACAGGGCCTCATAATGTCAATGGAACACTGAAATTTCGTCGAGATTCAATACATCGGCCTCCAGCCGACTTGTCTCCAAGGGTCTATTGCTGCCTCGGGCACCATATGGTCGTTCTCCTGTGATTCTACATTTTCGAATCCGACGCAAAACTTATAGTTAATTATTACGTTGAGGGCCACCTAATGACGATGGAGCACTCAAATTGCGTCGCGATTCAATGCATCGTCCACCAGCGGACTGGTCTCCAAGGGGATATTGCTGCCTCGGGCACCTTATGGTCCGTCTCCAGAGAGTCTAGATTTTCGATTCCGACGAAAAACTGGTAGTTCATTGTACCAATCAGGGCCTCCTAAAGACGATGGAACACTCAAATTGCGTCGCGATATAATACATCGTAATCCAGGCGACTTATCTCCAAGGTTCTATTGCTGCCTCTTGCACCTTATGATCGTTCTCCTGTGAGTCTAGATATTTGAATGCGACGTAAAACTGATGGTTAGTTTTAACGTTCAGGGCCTCCTAATGACGATGGGACACTCAAATTGCGTCGCGATCCAATACATCGTCCTCCAGCCGACTTGTCTCCAAGGGTCTATTGATGCCTGGGGCACCTTATGATCGTTCTCCTGTGAATAGATTTTCGAATCCGACGATAAAATGATAGTTAATTGTAACGTTCAGGTCCTCCTAATGACGATGGAACACTGAAATTGCATCGCGATTCAATACATCGGCCTAAAGTCGACTTGTCTCCGAGAGTCTATTGCTGCCTCGGCATCTTATGGTCGTTCTCCTTAGAGTCTAGATTTTCGAATCCGACGCAAAACTGATTGTTAATTGTAACGTTCAGGTCCCCCTAATGACGATGGAACACTCAATTTGTGTCGAGATTCAATACATTGGCCTCCAGCCGACTTGTCTACAAGGGTCTATTGCTGCCTCGGGCACCATATGGTCGTTCTCCTGTGAGTCTAGATTTTCGAATCCGACGCAGAACTGATTGTTACTTGTAACGTTCAGGGCCTCCTAATGACGATGGGTCACTCAAATTGCGTCGCGATCCAATACATCGTCCTCCAGCCGACTTGTCTCCAAGGGTCTATTGATGCCTGGGGCACCATATGATCGTTCTCTTGTGAATAGATTTTCGAATCCTACGCTAAACTGATAGTTAATTGTAACGTTCAGGGCCTCCTAATGACGATGGAACACTCAAATTGCGTCGAGATTCAATACATCGTCCTTCTGCCGACTTGTCTCCAAGGGTCTATTTCTGCCTCGGGTACCTTATGGTCGTTCTCCTGTGGGTCTAGATTTTCGAATCCGACGAAAACTGATTGTTAATTGTAACGTTCAGGGCCTCCTAATGACGATGGAACACTGAAATTGCGTCGAGATTCAATACATCGGCCTCCAGCCGACTTATCTCCAAGGGTCTATTGCTGCCTCGGGCACCATATGGTCCGTCTCCTGTGAGTCTAGATTTTCGAACCCGACGCGAAACTGATTGTTAATTGTAACGTTCAGGGCCTCCTAATGACGACGGAACACTCAAATTGCGTCGAGATTCAATACAGCGTCCTTCTGCCGACTTGTCTCCAAGGGTCTATTTCTGCCTCGGGTACCTTATGGTCGTTCTCCTGTGGGTCTAGATTTTCGAATCCGACGAAAACTGATTGTTAATTGTAACGTTCAGGGCCTCCTAATGACGATGGAACAATGAAATTGCGTCGAGATTCAATACATCGGCCTCCAGCCGACTTATCTCCAAGGGTCTATTGCTGCCTCGGGCACCATATGGTCCGTCTCCTGTGAGTCTAGATTTTCGAATCCGACGCGAAACTGATTGTTAATTGTAACGTTCAGGGCCTCCTAATGACGATGGAACACTGAAATTGCGTCGAGATTCAATACATCGTCCTTCAGCCGACTTGTCTCCGAGAGTCTATTGCTGCCTCGGCACCTTATAGTCGTTCTCCTGTGAGTCTAGATTTTCGAATCCGACGCAAAAATGATAGTTAATTGTAACGTTCAGGGCCTCCTAATGACGATGGAACACTGAAACTGCGTCGAGATTCAATACATCGGCCTCCAACCGACTTGTCTCCAAGGGTCAATTGCTGCCTCGGGCACCTTATGGTCGTTCTCCTGTGAGTCTAGGTTTTCGAATCCGACGCAAAACTGATTGTTAATTGTAACGTTCAGGGCGTCCTAATGACGATGGAACACTCAATTTGCGTCGAGATTCAATACATTGGCCTCCAGCCGACTTGTCTACAAGGGTCTATTGCTGCCTCGGGCACCATATGGTCGTTCTCCTGTGAGTCTAGATTTTCGAATCCGACGCAAAACTGATTGTTACTTGTAACGTTCAGGGCCTCCTAATGACGATGGGACACTCAAATTGCGTCGCGATCCAATACATCGTCCTCCAGCCGACTTGTCTCCAAGGGTCTATTGATGCCTCGGGCACCTTTTGATCGTTCTCCTGTGAATAGATTTTCGAATCCTACGCTAAAATGATAGTTAATTGTAACGTTCAGGGCCTCCTAATGACGATGGAACACTCAAATTGCGTCGAGACTCAATACGTCGTCCTCCAGCCGACTTGTCTCCATGGGGATATTGCTGCCACGGGCACCATATGGTCCGTCTCCTGTGATTCTACATTTTCGAATCCACGCAAAACTGATAGTTAATTGCAACGTTCAGGACCTCCTAATGACGATGGATCACTGAAACTGCATCGAGATTCAATACATCGGCCTCCAGCCGACTTGTCTCCAAGGGTCTATTGCTGCCTCGGGCACCATATGGTCCGTCTCCTGCGATTCTACATTTTCGAATCCGACGCAAAACTTATAGACAACTAATACGTTCAGGGCCTCCTAATGACGATGGAGCACTCAAATTTGCGTCGCGATTCAATGCATCGTCCACCAGCGGACTGGTCACCAAGGGGATATTGCTGTCTCGGACACCTTATGGTCCGTCTCCAGTGAGTCTATATTTTCGAATCCGACAAAAACTGATAGTTAATTGTACCATTCTGGGCCTATTAAAGATGCCTCTTGCACCTTATGATCGTTCTTCTGTGAGTCTAGATTTTCGAATGCGACGCAAAACTGATAGTTAATTGTAACGTTCAGGGCCTCCTAATGACGATGGAATACTCCAATTGCGTCGAGATTCAATACATCGCCCTTTAGCCGACTTGTCTCCAAGAGTCTTTTGCTGCCTCGGGCACCTTATGTTCGCTCTCCTGTGAGTCAAGATTTTCGAATCCGACGCAAAACTTATAGTTAATTGTAACGTTCAGGATTTCCTAATGACGATGGAATACTCAAATTGCGTCGAAATTCAATACATCGGCCTCCAGCCGACTTGTCTCCAAGGGTCTATTGCTGCCTCGGGCACCTTATGGTCGTTCTCCTGTGAGCATAGATTTTCGAATCCGACGCAAAACTGATTGTTAATTGTAACGTTGAGGGCCTCCTAATGACGATGGGACACTCAAATTGCGTCGAGATTCAATACGTTGTCCTCCAGCCGACTTGTCTCCATGGGGATATTGCTGCCTCGGGCACCATGTGGCCCGTCTCCTGAGATTCTACAATTTCGAATCCACGCAAAACCGATAGTTAATTGTAACGTTCAGGGCCTCCTAATGACGAAAGAACACTCAAATTGCATCGCCATTCAACACTTCGTCCTCCAGCGGACTGTTCTCCTAGGGGATATTGCTGCCTCGGGCACCTTATGTTCCGTCTCCAGTGAGTCTAGATTTTCGAATCCGACGCAAAACTGATAGTTAATTGTAACTTTCAGCGCCTCCTAAGGACGTTGGAACACGCAAATTGCGTCGAGATTCAATACATCGGCCTCCAGCCGACTTGTCTCCAAGGGTCAATTGCTGCCTGTGGCACCCTATGGTCGTTCCCCTGTGGGTCTAGACTTTCGAATCCGACGCAAAAGAGATAGTTAATTGTAACGTTCAGTGCCTCCTAATGACGATGGAACACTCAAATTGCGTCGAGATTCAATAACTCGTCCTCCAGCCGACTTGTCTCCATGGGGATACTGCTGCCTCGGATACCAAATGGTCGTTCTCCTGTGAGTCTTGATTTTCGAATCCGACGCAAAACTGATAGTTAATTGTAACGTTCAGGCCCTCCTAATGACGATGGAACACTAAAATTGCGTCAAGATTCAATACATCGTCCTCCAGCCGACTTGTCTCCAAGGGTCTATTGCTGCCTTTTGCACCTTATGATCGTTCTCCTGTGAGTCTAGCTTTTCGAATGCGACGCAAAACAGATAGTTAATTGCAACGTTCAGGGCTTTCTAATTACGATGGAACACTCAAATTGCGTCGAGATTCAATACATCGTTCTCCAGCCGACTTGTCTCCATGGTTAAATTGCTGCCTCGGGGCAACGTATGTTCGTTCTCGTGTGAGCCTAGACTTTCGACTCCGACGCAAAACAGATAGTTAATGTAACTTTCAGGGCCTCCTTATGACTATGGAACACTCAAATTGCGTCACGATTCAATACATCGTCCTCCAGCCGAGTTGTCTCCAAGGGTCTATTGCTGCCTGTGGCACCTTATGGTCGTTCCCCTATGGGTCTAGACCTTCGAATCCGACGTCTAACTGACAGTTAATTGTACCGTTTAGGGCCTCCTAATGACGATGGAACACTCAAACTGCGTCGAGATTCAATACATTGTCCTTCAGCCGACTAGCTTCCAAGGTTCTATTGCTGCCTCGGGCACCTTATGGTCGTTCACCTTTGAGTCTTGATTTTCGAATCCGACGCAAAACTGATAGTTAATTGTAACGATCAGGGTCTCCTAATGGCGATGGAGCACTGAAAATGCGTCGAGATTCAATACATCGGCTTCCAGCCGACTTGTCTCCAAACGTCTTTTGCTGCCTCGGGCACCTTCTGGGCGTCCTCCTGTGAGTCTAGATTTTCGAATCCGACAAAAAACTTATAGTTAATTGTGACATTCAGGGCGTCCTGATGAGGATGGAACACTCAAATTGCGTCGCGATCCAATACATCGTCCTTCAGCCGACTTGTATCCAAGGGCCTATTGCTGTGACAGGCACCATATGGTCCGTCTCCTGTGGTTGGATTTCCGAATCCGACGCTAAAATGATAGTGAATTGTAACGTTCAGGGCCTGCTAATGACGGTGGAACACTCAAATTGCGTCGAGATACAATACATCGTGCTCCGGCCGACTTGTCTCCAAGGGGATATTGCGGCTTCGGGCACCATATGGTCCGTCTCCTGTGAGTCTAGCTTTTCGTATCCGACGCAAAACTGATGGTTAATTGTAACGTTCAGGGCCTCCTAATGACGACGGAACACTCAAATTGCGTCGAGAGTTAATACATCGGCCTCCAGCCAACTAGTCTCCAAGGGTCTATTGCTGCCTCGGGCACCTTATGGTCGTTCTCCTGTGAGTCTAGATTTTCGAATCCGACGCAAAACTGATTGTTAATTGTAACGATCAGGGCCTCCTAATGACGATGGAACACTCCAATTGCGTCGAGATTCAATGCATCGTCCTCCAGCCGACTTGTATCCAAGGGGATATTGCTGTCTCGTTCGCCATATGGTCCTTCTCCTGTGAATATATTTTCGAATCCGACGCAAAACTGATTGTCAATTGTAACATTCAGCGCCTCCTAAGGACGATGGAACACTCAAATTGCGTCGAGATTCAATACATCGTCCTCCAGCCGACTTGTCTCCAAGGGTCTATTGCTGCCTCGGGGCAACTTATGGTCGTTCTCCTGTGAGTCTAGACTTTCGAATCCGACGCAAAACTGATAGTTAATTGTAAGTTTCAGGGCCTCCTTATGACTATGGAACACTCAAATTGCGTCGCGATTCAATACATCGTCCTCCCGACGACTTGTCTCCAAGGGGATACTGCTGCCCCTGGCACTAGATGGTCGTGCTCCTGTGAGTCTAGATTTTGAATCCAACGCAAAACTGATAGTTAATTGTAACGATCAGGGCCTCCTAATGACGATGGAACACTCAAATTGCGTCGAGATTCAATGCATCGTCCTCCAGCCGACTTGTATCCAAGGGGATATTGCTGTCTCGGGCACCATATGGTCCTTCTCCTGGGAATAGATTTTCGAATCCGACGCAAAACTGATTGTCAATTGTAACTTTCAGCGCCACCTAAGGACGATGGAGCACTCAAATTGCGTCGAGATTCAATACATCGTACTCCAGCCGACTTGTCTCCAAGGGTCTATTGCTGCCTCTTGCACCTTATGATCGTTCTCCTGTGAGTCTAGCTTTTCGAATGCGACGCAAAACCGATAGTTAATTGTAACGTTCAGGGCTTCCTAATAACGATGGAACACTCAAATTGCGTCGAGATTCAATACATCGTCCTCCAGCCGACTTGTCTCCATGGGGATATTGCTGCCTCCGGGCAACTTATGGTCGCTCTCCTGTGAGTCTAGACTTTCGAATCCGACGCAAAACTGATAGTTAATTGTAAGTTTCAGGGCCTCCTTATGACTATGGAACACTCAAATTGCGTCGCGATTCAATACATCGTCCTCCCGACGACTTGTCTCCAAGGGGAAATTGCTGCCCCTGGCACTTTATGGTCGTGCTCCTGTGAGTCTAGATTTTCGAATCCAACGCATAACTGATAGTTAATTGTAAATTTCAGCGCCTCCTAAGGACAATGAAGCACTCAAATTGCGTCGGGATTCAATACATCGGCCTCCAGCCGACTGGTCTTGAAGGGTCTATAGCTGCCTGTGGCACCTTCGGGTCGTTCCCCTAAGGGTCTAGACTTTCGAATCCGACGCCAAACTGATAGTTAATTGTACCGTTCAGGGCCTCCTGATGACGATGGAACACTCAAATTGCGTCGAGATTCAATGCATCGTGCTCCAGCCGACTTGTCTCCAAGGGGATAGTGCTGCCTCGGGCACCATATGGTACGTCTCCTGTGAGTCTAGCTTTTCGTATCCGACGTAAAACTGATGGTTAAATGTAACGTTCAGGGCCTCCTAATGACGACGGAACACTCAAATTGCGTCGAGATTTAATACATCGGCCTCCAGCCGACTAGTCTCCAAGGGTCTATAGCTGCCTCGGGCACCTTATGGTCGTTCTCCTGTGAGTCTAGATTTTCGAATCCGACGCAAAACTGATTGTTAATTGTAACGATCAGGGCCTCCTAATGACGATGGAACACTCCAATTGCGTCGAGATTCAATGCATCGTCCTCCAGCCGACTTGTATCCAAGGGGATATTGCTGTCTCGGGCGCCATATGGTCCTTCTCCTGTGAATATATTTTCGAATCCGACGCAAAACCGATTGTCAATTGTAACTTTCAGCGCCTCCTAAGGACGATGGAACACTCCAATTGCGTCGAGATTCAATACATCGTCCTCCAGCCGACTTGTCTCCAAGGGTCTGTTGCTGCCTCGGGGCAACTTATGGTCGTTCTCCTGTGAGTCTAGACTTTCGAATCCGACCCAAAACTGATAGTTAATTGTAAGTTTCAGGGCCTCCTTATGACTATGGAACAAACAAATTGCGTCGCGCTTCAATACATCGTCCTCCCGACGACTTGTCTCCAAGGGGATACTGCTGCCCCTGGCACTTTATGGTCCTGCTCCTGTGAGTCTAGATTTTCGAATCCGACTCAAAACTAATAGTTAATTGAAACGTTAAGGGCCTCCTAATGACGATGGAACACTCAAATTGCGTCGGGAATCAATACATCGGAATCCAGCCGACTTGTCTCCAAGGGCTTATTGCTGCCTTGGGCACCTTATGGTCGTTCTCCTGTGAGTCTAGATTTTCGAATCCAACGCATAACTGATAGTTAATTGTAAATTTCAGCGCCTCCTAAGGACAATGGAACACTCAAATTGCGTCGGGATTCAATACATCGGCCTCCAGACGACTGGTCTCCAAGGGTCTATAGCTGCCTGTTTCACCTTATGGTCGTTCCCCTAAGGGTCTAGACTTTCGAATCCGACGCCAAACTGATAGTTAATTGTACCGTTCAGGGCCTCCTGATGACGATGGAACACTTAAATTGCGTCGAGATTCAATGCATCGTGCTCCAGCCGACTTGTCTCCATGGGGATATTGGTGCCTCTGGCACTTTATGGTCGTGCTCCAGTGAGTCTAGATTTTGAATCCAACGCAAAACTGGTAGTTAATTGTAACGTTAAGGGCCTCCTAATGACGTTGGAACACTCAAATTGCGTCGGGATTCAATGCATCCACCTCCAGACGACTTGTCTCCAAGGGTCTATTGCTGCCTCTTGCACCTTATGATCGTTCTCCTGTGAGTCTAGATTTTCGTATGCGACGCAAAACTGATAGTTAATTGCAACTTTCAGGGCTTCCTAATGACGATGGAACACTCAAATTGTGTCGAGATTCAATACATCGACCTCCAGTCGAGTTGTATCCATGGGGATATTGCTGCCTCGGGCAACTTATGGTCGTTCTCCTGTGAGTCTATACTTTCGAATCCGACGCAAAACTGATAGTTAATTGTATCTTTCAGGGCCACCTTATGACGATGGAACACTCAAATTGCGTTGCGATTCAATACATCGACCTCCAGCCAACTTGTCTCCAAGGGGATATTGCTGCCTCTGGCACTTTATGGTCGTGCCCCAGTGAGTCTAGATTTTGAATCCAACGCAAAACTGATAGTTAATTGTAACGTTAAGGGCCTCCTAATGACGTTGGAACACTCAAATTGCGTCGATATTCAATACATCGTCCTTCAGACGACTTGTCTCCAAGAGTCTATTGCTGCCTCGGGCACCTTATGGTCGTTCTCCTGTGAGTCAAGATTTTCGAATCGGACGCAAAACTGATAGTTAATTGTAACTTTCAGGGCCTCCTTATGACTATGGAACACACAAACTGCGTCGCGATTCAATACATCGTCCTCCCGACGACTTGTCTCCAAGGGGATATTGCTGCCCCTGGCACTTTATGGTCATGCTCCTGTGAGTCCAGATTTTCGAATCCAACGCATAACTGATAGTTAATTGTAAATTTCAGCGCCTCCTAAGGACAATGGAACACTCAAATTGCTTCGGGATTCAATACATCGGCCTCCAGCCGACTGGTCTCCAAGGGTCTATAGCTGCCTGTTGCACCTTATGGCCGGCCGAAGTGGCCGTGCGGTTAAAGGCGCTGCAGTCTGGAACCGCAAGACCGCTACGGTCGCAGGTTCGAATCCTGCCTCGGGCATGGATGTTTGTGATGTCCTTAGGTTAGTTAGGTTCACTAGTTCTAAGTTCTAGGGGACTAATGACCTCAGCAGTTGAGTCCCATAGTGCTCAGAGCCATTTGAACCATTTTGCACCTTATGATCGTTCCCCTAAGGGTCTAGACATTAGAATCCGACGCAAAACTGATTGTTAATTGTAACGATCAGGGCCTCCTAATGACGATGGAACACTCCAATTGCGTCGAGATTCAATACATCGTCCTCCAGCCGACTTGTCTCCAAGGGTCTATTGCTGCCTCTTGCACCTTATGATCGTTCTCCTGTGAGTCTAGCTTTTCGAATGCGACGCAAAACTGATAGTTAATTGTAACGTTCAGGGCTTCCTAATGACGTTGGAACACTCAAATTGCGTCGATATTCAATACATTGTCCTTCAGACGACTTGTCTCCAAGAGTCTATTGCTGCCTCGGGCACCTTATGGTCGTTCTCCTGTGAGTCAAGATTTTCGAATCCGACGCAAAACTTATAGTTAATTGTAACATTCAGGACCTCGTAATGACGATGGAACACTCAAATTGCGTCGAGATTCAATACATCGGCCTCCAGCCGACTTGTCTCCAAGGGTCTATTGCTGCCTGTGGCACCTTATCGTCGTTCCCCTATGGGTCTAGACTTTCGAATCCGACGCCAAACTGATAGTTAATTGTAACGTTCAGGGACTCCTAAGGACAATGGAACACTCAAACTGCGTCGGGATTCAATACATCGGCCTCCAGCCGACTTGTCTTCAAGGGTCTATTTCTGCCTGTGGCACCTTACGGTCGTTCCCCTATGGGTCTACACTTTCGAATCCGACGCCAAACTGATTGTTAATTGTACCGTTCAGGGCCTCCTAATGACGATGGAACACTCAAATTGCGTCGAGATTCAATGCATCGTCCTCCAGCCGACTTGTCTCCATGGGGATATTGCTGCCTCGGGCACCTTATGGTCGTTCTCCTGTGAGTCTTGATTTTCGAATCCGACGCTAAACTGATAGTTAATTGTAACGTTAAGGCCGTCCTAATGACGATGGAACACTAAATTTGCGTCGGGATTCAATGCATCGTCCTCCAGCCGACTTGTCTCCAAGGGTCTATTGCTGCCTCTTGCACCTTTTGATCGTTCTCCTGTGAGTCTAGATTTTCGTATGCGAAGCAAAACTGATAGTTAATTGTAACTTTCAGGGCTTACTAATGACGATGGAACACTCAAATTGTGTCGAGATTCAATACATCGTCCGCCAGTCGACTTGTCTCCATGGGGATATTGCTGCCTCGGGCAACTTATGGTCGGTCTCCTGTGAGTCTAGACTTTCGAATCCGACGCAAAACTGATAGTTAATTGTAAGTTTCAGGGCCTCCTTATGACTATGGAACACTCAAATTGCGTCGCGATTCAATACATCGTCCTCCGGACGACTTGTCTCCAAGGGGAAATTGCTGCCCCTGGCACTTTATGGTCGTGCTCCTGTGAGTCTAGATTTTCGAATCCAACGCATAACTGATAGTTAATTGTAAATTTCAGCGCCTCCTAAGGACAATGGAGCACTCAAATTGCGTCGGGATTCAATACATCGGCCTCCAGCCGACTGGTCTTGAAGGGTCTATAGCTGCCTGTGGCACCTTAGGGTCGTTCCCCTAAGGGTCTAGACTTTCGAATCCGACGCCAAACTGATAGTTAATTGTACCGTTCAGGGCCTCCTGATGACGATGGAACACTCAAATTGCGTCGAGATTCAATGCATCGTGCTCCAGCCGACTTGTCTCCATGGGGATATTGCTGCCTCGGGCACCTTATGGTCGTTCTCCTGTGAGTCTTGATTTTCGAATCCGACGCAAAACTGGTAGTTAATTGTAACGTTAAGGCCCTCCTAATGACGATGGAACACTAAAATTGCGACGGGATTCAATGCATCGTCCTCCAGACGACTTGTCTCCAAGGGTCTATTGCTGCCTCGGGCACCTTATGATCGTTCTCCTGTGAGTCTAGGCTTTCGAATCCGACGCAAAACTGATAGTTAATTGTATCTTTCAGGGCTTCCTTATGACGATGGAACACTCAAATTGCGACGCGATTCAATACATCGACCTCCAGCCAACTTGTCTCCAAGGGGATATTGCTGCCTCTGGCACTTTATGGTCGTGCACCTGTGAGTCTAGATTTTGAATCCAACGCAAAACTGATAGTTAATTGTAACGTTAAGGGCCTCCTAATGACGTTGGAACACTCAAACTGCGTCGATATTCAATACATCGTCCTTCAGACGACTTGTCTCCAAGAGTCTATTGCTGCCTCGGGCACCTTATGGTCGTTCTCCTGTGAGTCAAGATTTTCGAATCCGACGCAAAACTTATAGTTAATTGTAACATTCAGGACCTCGTAATGACGATGGAACACTCAAATTGCGTCGGGAATCAATACATCGGACTCCAGCCGACTTGTCTCCAAGGGCTTATTGCTGCCTCGGGCACCTTATGGTCGCCCTTCGTGTGAGTCTAGATTTTCCAATCCGACGCATAACTGATAGTTAATTGTAAATTTCAGCGCCTCCTAAGGACAATGGTACGCTCAAATTGCGTCGCGATTCAATACATCGGCCTCCAGCCGCCTTGTCTCCAAGGGTCTATTGCTGCCTGTGGCATCTTATGGTCGTTCCCCTATGGGTCTAGACTTTCGAATCCGACGCCAAACTGATAGTTAATTGTAACGTTCAGGGCCTGCTAATGACGGTGGAACACTCAAATTGCGTCGACATACAATACATCGTGCTCCGGCCGACTTGTCTCCAAGGGGATATTGCTGCCTCGGGCACCATATGGTACGTCTCCTGTGAGTCTAGCTTTTCGTATCCGACGGAAAACTGATGGTTAAATGTAACGTTCAGGGCCTCCTAATGACGACGGAACACTCAAATTGCGTCGAGATATAATACATCGGCCTCCAGCCGACTAGTCTCCAAGGGTCTATAGCTGCCTCGGGCACCTTATGGTCGTTCTCCTGTGAGTCTAGATTTTCGAATCCGACGCAAAACTGATTGTTAATTGTAACGATCAGGGCCTCCTAATGACGATGGAACACTCCAATTGCGTCGAGATTCAATGCATCGTCCTCCAGCCGACTTGTATCCAAGGGGATATTGCTGTCTCGGGCGCCATATGGTCCTTCTCCTGTGAATATATTTTCGAATCCGACGCAAAACTGATTGTCAATTGTAACTTTCAGCGCCTCCTAAGGACGATGGAGCACTCCAATTGCGTCGAGATTCAATACATCGTCCTCCAGCCGACTTGTCTCCAAGGGTCTGTTGCTGCCTCGGGGCAACTTATGGTCGTTCTCCTGTGAGTCTAGACTTTCGAATCCGACCCAAAACTGATAGTTAATTGTAAGTTTCAGGGCCTCCTTATGACTATGGAACACTCAAATTGCGTCGCGCTTCAATACATCGTCCTCCCGACGACTTGTCTCCAAGGGGATACTGCTGCCCCTGGCACTTTATGGTCCTGCTCCTGTGAGTCTAGATTTTCGAATCCGACTCAAAACTAATAGTTAATTGAAACGTTAAGGGCCTCCTAATGACGATGGAACACTCAAATTGCGTCGGGAATCAATACATCGGAATCCAGCCGACGTGTCTCCAAGGGCTTATTGCTGCCTTGGGCACCTTATGGTCGTTCTCCTGTGAGTCTAGATTTTCGAATCCAACGCATAACTGGTAGTTAATTGTAAATTTCAGCGCCTCCTAAGGACAATGGAACACTCAAATTGCGTCGGGATTCAATACATCGGCCTCCAGACGACTGGTCTCCAAGGGTCTATAGCTGCCTGTTTCACCTTATGGTCGTTCCCCTAAGGGTCTAGACTTTCGAAT
Organism: Schistocerca americana; assembly: GCF_021461395.2. NCBI lineage: Eukaryota > Metazoa > Arthropoda > Insecta > Orthoptera > Acrididae > Schistocerca > Schistocerca americana. The sequence goes on along the minus strand of NC_060130.1, from coordinate 4,185,532 downwards.
CCGACGCCAAACTGATAGTTATTTGTACCGTTCAGGGCCTCCTGATGACGATGGAACACTTAAATTGCGTCGAGATTCAATGCATCGTGCTCCAGCCGACTTGTCTCCATGGGGATATTGGTGCCTCTTGCACTTTATGGTCGTGCTCCAGTGAGTCTAGATTTTGAATCCAACGCAAAACTGGTAGTTAATTGTAACGTTAAGGGCCTCCTAATGACGTTGGAACACTCAAATTGCGTCGGGATTCGATGCATCCACCTCCAGACTACTTGTCTCCAAGGGTCTATTGCTGCCTCTTGCACCTTATGATCGTTCTCCTGTGAGTCTAGATTTTCGTATGCGACGCAAAACTGATAGTTAATTGCAACTTTCAGGGCTTCCTAATGACGATGGAACACTCAAATTGTGTCGAGATTCAATACATCGACCTCCAGTCGACTTGTATCCATGGGGATATTGCTGCCTCGGGCAACTTATGGTCGTTCTCCTGTGAGTCTATACTTTCGAATCCGACGCAAAACTGATAGTTAATTGTATCTTTCAGGGCCACCTTATGACGATGGAACACTCAAATTGCGTTGCGATTCAATACATCGACCTCCAGCCAACTTGTCTCCAAGGGGATATTGCTGCCTCTGGCACTTTATGGTCGTGCCCCAGTGAGTCTAGATTTTGAATCCAACGCAAAACTGATAGTTAATTGTAACGTTAAGGGCCTCCTAATGACGTTGGAACACTCAAATTGCGTCGATATTCAATACATCGTCCTTCAGACGACTTGTCTCCAAGAGTCTATTGCTGCCTCGGGCACCTTATGGTCGTTCTCCTGTGAGTCAAGATTTTCGAATCGGACGCAAAACTGATAGTTAATTGTAACTTTCAGGGCCTCCTTATGACTATGGAACACACAAACTGCGTCGCGATTCAATACATCGTCCTCCCGACGACTTGTCTCCAAGGGGATATTGCTGCCCCTGGCACTTTATGGTCATGCTCCTGTGAGTCTAGATTTTCGAATCCAACGCATAACTGATAGTTAATTGTAAATTTCAGCGCCTCCTAAGGACAATGGAACACTCAGATTGCTTCGGGATTCAATACATCGGCCTCCAGCCGACTGGTCTCCAAGGGTCTATAGCTGCCTGTTGCACCTTATGGCCGGCCGAAGTGGCCGTGCGGTTAAAGGCGCTGCAGTCTGGAACCGCAAGACCGCTACGGTCGCAGGTTCGAATCCTGCCTCGGGCATGGATGTTTGTGATGTCCTTAGGTTAGTTAGGTTCACTAGTTCTAAGTTCTAGGGGACTAATGACCTCAGCAGTTGAGTCCCATAGTGCTCAGAGCCATTTGAACCATTTTGCACCTTATGATCGTTCCCCTAAGGGTCTAGACATTAGAATCGGACGCAAAACTGATTGTTAATTGTAACGATCAGGGCCTCCTAATGACGATGGAACACTCCAATTGCGTCGAGATTCAATACATCGTCCTCCAGCCGACTTGTCTCCAAGGGTCTATTGCTGCCTCTTGCACCTTATGATCGTTCTCCTGTGAGTCTAGCTTTTCGAATGCGACGCAAAACTGATAGTTAATTGTAACGTTCAGGGCTTCCTAATGACGTTGGAACACTCAAATTGCGTCGATATTCAATACATTGTCCTTCAGACGACTTGTCTCCAAGAGTCTATTGCTGCCTCGGGCACCTTATGGTCGTTCTCCTGTGAGTCAAGATTTTCGAATCCGACGCAAAACTTATAGTTAATTGTAACATTCAGGACCTCGTAATGACGATGGAACACTCAAATTGCGTCGAGATTCAATACATCGGCCTCCAGCCGACTTGTCTCCAAGGGTCTATTGCTGCCTGTGGCACCTTATCGTCGTTCCCCTATGGGTCTAGACTTTCGAATCCGACGCCAAACTGATAGTTAATTGTAACGTTCAGGGACTCCTAAGGACAATGGAACACTCAAACTGCGTCGGGATTCAATACATCGGCCTCCAGCCGACTTGTCGTCAAGGGTCTATTTCTGCCTGTGGCACCTTACGGTCGTTCCCCTATGGGTCTACACTTTCGAATCCGACGCCAAACTGATGGTTAAATGTAACGTTCAGGGCCTCCTAATGACGACGGAACACTCAAATTGCGTCGAGATTTAATACATCGGCCTCCAGCCGACTAGTCTCCAAGGGTCTATAGCTGCCTCGGGCACCTTATGGTCGTTCTCCTGTGAGTCTAGATTTTCGAATCCGACGCAAAACTGATTGTTAATTGTAACGATCAGGGCCTCCTAATGACGATGGAACACTCCAATTGCGTCGAGATTCAATGCATCGTCCTCCAGCCGACTTGTATCCAAGGGGATATTGCTGTCTCGGGCGCCATATGGTCCTTCTCCTGTGAATATATTTTCGAATCCGACGCAAAACTGATTGTCAATTGTAACTTTCAGCGCCTCCTAAGGACGATGGAACACTCCAATTGCGTCGAGATTCAATACATCGACCTCCAGCCAACTTGTCTCCAAGGGGATATTGCTGCCTCTGGCACTTTATGGTCGTGCCCCAGTGAGTCTAGATTTTGAATCCAACGCAAAACTGATAGTTAATTGTAACGTTAAGGGCCTCCTAATGACGTTGGAACACTCAAATTGCGTCGATATTCAATACATCGTCCTTCAGACGACTTGTCTCCAAGAGTCTATTGCTGCCTCGGGCACCTTATGGTCGTTCTCCTGTGAGTCAAGATTTTCGAATCGGACGCAAAACTGATAGTTAATTGTAACTTTCAGGGCTTACTAATGACGATGGAACACTCAAATTGTGTCGAGATTCAATACATCGTCCGCCAGTCGACTTGTCTCCATGGGGATATTGCTGCCTCGGGCAACTTATGGTCGGTCTCCTGTGAGTCTAGACTTTCGAATCCGACGCAAAACTGATAGTTAATTGTAACTTTTAGGGCCTCCTTATGACCATGGAATTCTCAAATTGCGTCGCGATTCAATACATCGACCTCCAGCCGACTTGTCTCCAAGGGGGTATTGCTGCCTCTGGCACTTTATGGTCGTGCTCCTGTGAGTCTAGTTTTTGAATCCAACGCAAAACTGATAGTTAATTGTAACGTTAAGGGCCTCCTAATGACGATGGAACACTCAAATTGCGTCGATATTCAATACATCGTCCTCCAGCCGACTTGTCTCCAAGGGGATATTGATGCCTCGGACAACATATGGTCCGTCTCCTGTGAGTCTAGATTTTCGAATCCGACGCGAAACTGATAGTTAATTGTAACGATCTGGGCCTCCTAATGACGATGGAGCACTCAAATTGCGTCGAGATTCAATACATCGTCCATCAGACGACTTGTCTCCAAGAGTCTATTGCTGCCTCGGGCACCTTATGGTCGATCTCCTGTGAGTCAAGATTTTCGAATCCGACGCAAAACTTATAGTTAATTGTAACATTCAGGACCTCGTAATGACGATGGAACACTCAAATTGCGTCGATATTCAATACATCGTCCTCCTGCCGACATGTATCCAAGGGTTATATTGCTGTCTCGGGCACCATATGGTCCTTCGCCTGTGAATAGATTTTCTAATCCGACGCTAAAATGATAGTTAATTGTATAGTTCAGCGCCTCCTAATGACGATGGTACACTCAAATTGCGTCGATAGTCAATACATCGTCCTCCTGCCGACTTGTATCCAAGGGGAAATTGCTGTTTCGGGCACAATATGGTCCTTCTCCTGTGAATAGATTTTCGAATCCGACGCTAAAATGATAGTTAATTGTAAAGATCAGCGCCTCCTAATGACGATGGAACACTGAAATTGCGTCGAGATTCAATACATCTGCCTCCAGCCGACTTGTCTCCAAGGGCTTATTGCTGCCTCGGGCACCTTATGGTCGTTCTCTTGTGAGTCTAGATTTTCGAATCCGACGCATAACTGATAGTTAATTGTAAATTTCAGCGCCTCCTAAGGACAATGGAACACTCAAACTGCGTCGACATTCATTATTGCGGCCTCCAGCCGACTTGTCTCCAAGGGTCTATTGCTGCCTGTGGCACCTTATGGTCGTTCCCCTATGAGTCTAGACTTTCGAATCCGACGGCAAACTGTTAGTTAATTGTATCCTTAAGGCCCTCCTAAACACGATGGAACACTAAAATTGCGTCGGGATTCAATACATCGTCCACCAGCCGACTTGACTTCAAGGGTCCATTGCTACCTCTTGCACCTTATGATCGTTCTCCTGTGAGTCTATATTTTCGTATGCGACGCAAAACTGATTGTTAATTGTAACATTCAGTGCTCCCTAATGACGATGGAATACTCAAATTGTGTCAAGACTCAGTACATCGTCCTCAAGCCGACTTGGCTCCAAGGGGATATTGCTGCCTCGGGCACCATATGGTCCGTCTCCTGTGAGTCTAGTTTTTTGGGTCCGACGCGAAACTGGTAGTTAATTGTAACGTTCAGCGTCTCCTAATGGCGATGGAGCACTGAAATTGCGTCGAGATTCAATACATCGGCTTCCAGCCGACTTGTCTCCAAGCGTCTATTGCTTCCTCGGGCACCTTATGGTCGTTCTCCTGTGAGTCTAGACTGTCGAATCCGACGCGAAAGTGATAGTTAATTGTAACGTTCAGGGCCTCCTAATGACGATGTAACACTAAAATTGCGTCAAGATTCAATACATGGCCCTTCAGCCGACTTGTCTCCAAGGGTCTATTGCTGCCTCGGGCACTTTCTGGTCGTCCTCCTGTGAGTCTAGATTTTCGAATCCGCCGAAAAACTGATAGTTAATTGTAACATTCAGGGCGTGCTGATGACGATAGAAAACTCAAATTGCGTCGCGATCCAATAAATCGTCCTTCAGCCGACTTGTATCCAAGGGCCTATTGCTGTCTCAGGCACCGTATGGTCCTTCTCCTGTGAGTAGATTTTCGATTCCAACGATAAAATGATAGTAAGTTGTAACGTTCAGGGCCTGCTAATGACGGTGGAACACTCAAATTGCGTCGAGATATAATACATCGTGCTCCAGCCGACTTGTATCCAAGGGGATATCGCTGCCTCGGGCAATATGGTCCGTCTCCTGTGAGTCTAACTTTTCGTATCCGATGCAAAACTGATGGTTAATTGTTACGTCCAGGGCCTCCTAATGACGGTGAAACACTGAAATTGCGTCGAGATTCAATACATCGACCTCCAGCCGACTTGTCTCCAAGGCTCTATTGCTGCCTATGGGCACCTTATGGTCGTTCTCCTGTGAGTCTAGACTTTCGAATCCGACGCGAAACTGATAGTTAATTGTAACGTTCAGGGCCTCCTAATGACGATGTAACACTCAAATTGCGTCAAGATTCAATACATGGCCCTTCAGCCGACTTGTCTCCAAGGGTCTATTGCTGCCTCGGGCACTTTCTGGTCGTCCTCCTGTGAGTCTAGATTCTCGAATCCGACGCAAAACTGATTTTTAATTGAATCGTTCAGGGCCTGCTAATGACGATAGAACACTCAAATTGCGTCGAGAGTCAATACATCGTCCTGCAGCCGACTTGTCTACAATGGGATATTGTTGTCTCGGGCACCATGTGGTCCGTCTCCTGTGAGTCTAGATTTCCGAATCCGACGCAAAACTGATTGTTAATTGTAACGTTCATGGCCTCCTAATGTCGATGGAACACTGAAATTGCGTCGAGATTCAATACATCGGACTCCAGCCGACTTGTCTCCAAGGGTCTATTGCTGCCTCGGGCACCTTATGGTCGTTCTCCTGTGAGTCTAGATTTTCGAATCCGACGCAGAAATGATAGTTAATTGAAACGTTCATGGCCTCCTAATGACCATGGAACACTCAAATTGCGTCGAGAGTCAATACATCGTCCTGCAGCCGACTTGTCTACGAGGGGATATTGCTGTCTCGGGCACCATGTGGTCCGTCTCCTGTGAGTCTAGATTTTTGTATCCGACGCAAAACTGATGGTTAATTGTAACGTTAAGGGCCTCCTAATGACGATGGAACACTCAAATTGCGTCGAGATTCAATACATCGGCCTCCAGCCGACATGTCTCCAAGGGGATATTGCTGCCTCAGGCACCTTATGGTCGTCCTCCTGTGAGGCTAGATTTTCAAATCAAAGGCAAAACAGATAGTTAATTGTAACGTTCAGGGCCTCCTAATGACGATGGAACACTCAAATTGCGTCTTGATTCAATACATCGGCCTCCAGCCGACTTGTCTGCAACGGTCTATTGCTGCGTCGCGCACCTTATGGTCGTTCTCCTGTGAGTCTAGACTTTCGAATCCGACGCATAACTGATAGTTAATTGTAACGTTCAGGGCCTCCTAATGACGGTGGAACACTCAAATTGCGTCGAGATTCAATAATTCGACCTCCAGCCGACATGTCTCCAAGGCACTATTGCTGCCGCGGGCACCTTATGGTCGTTCTCCTGTGAGGCTAGATTTTCAAATCAGAGGCAAAACTGATAGTTAATTGTAACGTTCAGGGCCTCCTAATGACGAGGGTCCACTCTAATTACGTCGAGTTCAAAACATCGTCCTCAAGCCGAGTTGTCTCCAAGGAATTGCTGCCTCGGTCACCTTATGGTCGTTCTCCTGTGAGTCTAGTTTTTCGAATCCGACGCAAAATTGACATTTAATTATAACGTTACTACTGTGCTAACGACGATGGAAAACAGGAACTGCGTTGTGATTCTTTACATCGTCCTTCAGCCGACTTGTCTCCAAGAGTCTATTGCTGCCATGGGCACCTTATGCTCATTCCCCCTGTGAGTCTAGAATTTCGATTCCGACGCAAAACTGACATCTAATTGTAACTTTACGACTGTGCTAACAACGATGGAACTCACAAATTGCGTCGATATTCAATACATCGTCCGCCAGCCGACTTACCTCCAAGTGTCTATTGCTGCCTGTGGCACCTTATGGTCGTTCTCCTATGGGTCTAGACTTTGGAACCCGACGCAAAACAGATAGTTAGTTGTAACGTTCAGGGCCTCCTAATGACGATGGAACACTCAAATTGCGTCGAGATTCAATACATCGTCCTCCAGACGACTTGTCTCCATGGGTCTATTGCTGAAACGGTCGCCTTGTGGTCTTTCTCCCGGCAGTCCAGATTTTCGAATCCGACTCAAACCGGACTGTTAATTCTAACGTTCCGACCCTGCTAACGACGATGGCACACAAATTGAGTCGCGATTAAATACATCGTCCTCCAGCCGACTAGTCTCCCAACGGTCTATTACTGCCTCGGGTACCTTATGGTCGTTCACCTGTGAGTCTAGGTTTTCGAATCCGACGCGTAAACTCATAGTCAATTGTAACGTTCAGGGCCTCCTAATGACGATGGAACACTCAAATTGCGTCGAGATTCAATACATCGTCCTTCAGCCGACTTGTCTCCAAGAGTCTTTTGCTGCCTCGGGCACCTTATGGTCGTTTTCCTGTGAGTCTAGATTTTCGAATCCGAAGCAGAAATGATAGTTAATTGTAACGTTCATGGCCTCCTAATGACGATGGAACACTTAAATTGCGTCGAGATTCAATACATCGTCCTCCAGCCGACTTGTCTTGAAGGGGATATTGCTGCCTCGGGCACCATGTGGTCCGTCTCCTGTGAGTCTAGATTTTCGAATCCGACGCAGAATTGATTGTTAATTGTAACGTTCATGGCCTTCTAATGACGATGGAACACTTAAACTGCGTCGAGAGTCAAAACATCGTCCTGCAGCCGACTTGTCTTGAAGGGGATATTGCTGTCTCGGGCACCATGTGGTCCGTCACCTGTGAGTCTTGATTTTCGAATACGACGCAAAACTGATTGTTAATTGTAACGTTTGGGGCATCCTAATGACGATGGAACACTCAAATTGCGTCGAGATTCAATACATCGGCTTCCAGCCGACTTGTCTCCAAGGGGATAATGCTGCCTCGGGCACCTAATGGTCGTTCTCCTGTGAGACTAGATTTTCAAATCAGAGGGAAAACTGATAGTTAATTGTAACGTTCAGGGCCTCCTAATGACGATGGAGCACTCTAATTGCGTCGAGATTCAATACATCGTCCTCCAGACGACTTGTCTCCATGGGTCTATTGCTGAAACGGTCACCTTATGGTCTTTCTCCCGGCAGTCCAGATTTTCGAATCCGACGCAAAACGGACTGTTAATTCTAACGTTCCGACCCTGCTAACGACGATGGCACACACAAATTGCGTCGCGATTCAATACATCGTCCTCCAGCCGACTTTTCTCCCAACGGTCTATTACTGCCTCGGGTACCTTATGGTCGTTCACCTGTGAATCTAGGTTTTCAAATCCGAGGCAAAACTGATAGTTAATTGTAACGTTCAGGGCGTCCTAATGACGATGGAACACTCAAAATGCGTCGAGATTCAATACATTGTCCTCCAGCCGACTTGCCTCCAAGGGTCTATTGCTGCCTGTGGCACCTTATGGTCGTTCTCCTATGGGTCTAGACTTTGGAACCCGACGCAAAACAGATAGTTAATTGTAACGTTCAGGGCCCCCTAATGACGATGGAACACTCATATTGCGTCGAGATTCAATACATCGTCCGCCAGCCGACTTGTCTCCAAGGTGATATTGCTGCCTCGGGCACCATATGGTCCGTCTCCTGTGAGTCAAGATTTTCGAATCCGACGCAAAACTGATAGTTAATTGTAACGTTCAGCGCCTCCTAACGACGATGGAACACTCAAATTGCGTCGAGATTCAATACATCGTCCTCCAGGCGACTTGTCTCCAATGGGATATTGCTGCTTCGGGCACCATATGGTCCATCTCCTGTGAGTAGATTTTAGAATCCGACGCGAAACTGATAATTAATTGTAACGTTCAGGGCCTCCTAATGACGATGGAACACTCAAATTGCGTCGAGATTCAATACATCGTCCTCCAGCCGACTTTTATTCTAGGGCCTATTGCTGTCTCGGTCACCATATGGTCCTTCTCCTGTGAGTAGATTTTCGAACCCGACGCAAAACAGATAGTTAATTGTAACGTTCAGGGCCTCCTAATGACGATGAAACACTCAAATTGCGTCGAGATTCAATACATCGTCCGCCAGCTGACTTGTCTCCAAGGTGATATTGCTGCCTCGGGCACCATATGGTCCGTCTCCAGTGAGTCTAGATATTCGAATCCGACGCAAAACTGATAGTTAATTGTAACTTTCAGCGCCTCCTATTGACGATGGAACACTCTAATTGCGTCGAGATTCAATACATCGTCCTCCAGCCGGCTTGTCTCCAAGGGGATATTGCTGTCTGGGGAACCATATGGTCCTTCTCCTGTTAGTAGATTTTCGAATCCGACGCTAAAATGATAGTTAATTGTAACGTTCAGGGCCTCCTAATGACGACGGAACACTCAAATTGCGTCGAGAGTCAATACATCGTCCTCCAGCCGACTTTTCTAGAAGGGGTTGTTGCTGCCTCGGGCACCATATGGTCCGTCTCCTGTGAGTCTAGATTTTCGAATCCGACGCAAAAATGATAGTTAATTGTAACGTTCAGGGCCTCCTAATGACGATGGAGCACTCAATTTCGTCGAGATTCAACACATCGTCCTCCAGCCGACTTGTCTCCAATGGGATATTGCTGCCTCGAGCACCATATGGTCCATCTCCTGTGAGTAGATTTTCGAATCCGACGCGAAACTGATAGTTAATTGTAACGTTCAGGGCCTCCTAATGACGATGCAACACTCAAATTGCGTCGAGATTCAATACATCGCCCTTCAGCCGACTTGTCTCCAAGAGTCTATTGCTGCCTCGGGCACCTTATGGTCGTCCTCCTGTGAGTCTAGATTCTCGAATCCGACGAAAAACTGATAGTTAATTGTAACATTCAGGGCGTCCTGATGACGATGGAACACTCAAATTGCGTCGCGATGCAATACATCGTTCTCCAGCCGACTTGTATCCAAGGTCCTATTGCTCTCTCGGGCACCATATGGTCCATCTCCTGTGAGTAGATTTTCGAATCCGACGCTAAAATGATAGTGAATTGAAACGTTCAGCGCCCCCTAATGACGATGGAACACTCAAATTGCATCGAGATTCAATACATCGGCCTCCAGCCAACTTGTCTCCAAGAGTCTATTGCTGCCTCGGGCACCTAATGGTCGTTCTCCCGTGAGGCTAGATTTTCGAATCCGACGAATAACTGATAGTTAGTTGTAACGTTCATGGCCTCCTAATGACGATGGAACACTCAAATTGCGTCGATATTAAATACATCGTCCTCCAGCCGAATTGTCTCCAACTGGATATTGCTGCCTTGGGCACCATGTGGTCCGTCTCCTGTGAGTCTAGATTTTCGAATCCGACGCAGAAATGATTGTTAATTGCAACGTTCATGGCCTTCTAATGACGATGGAACACTCAAACTGCGTCGAGAGTCAATACATCGTCCTGCAGCCGACTTGTCTACAAGGGGATATTGCTGTCTCGGGCACCATGTGGTTCGTCTCCTGTGAGTCTAGATTTTCGAATCCGACGCAAAACCGATTGTTAATTGTAACGTTCGGGGCCTCCTAATGACGATGGAACACTCAATTTGCGTCGAGATTCAATACATCGGCCTCCAGCCGACTTGTCTCCAAGGGGATATTGCTGCCTCGGGCACCTAATGGTCGTTCTCCTGTGAGGCTAGATTTTCGAATCCGACGCAAAAATGATAGTTAATTGTAACGTTCAAGGCCTCCTAATGACGATGGAGCACTCAATTGCGTCGAGATTCAACACATCGTCCTCCAGCCGACTTGTCTCCAATGGGAAATTGCTGCCTCGAGCACCATATGGTCCATCTCCTGTGAGTAGATTTTCGAATCCAACGCGAAACTGATAGTAAATTGTAACGTTCAGGGCGTCCTGATGAGGATGAACACTCAAATTGCGTCGCGATCCAATACATCGTCCTCCAGCCGACTTGTATCCAAGGGCCTATTGCTCTCTCGGGCACCATATGGTCCATCTCCTGTTAGTAGATTTTCGAATCCGACGCTAAAATGATAGTGAATTGTAACGTTCAGCGCCCCCTAATGACGATGGAACACTCAAAGTGCATCGAGATTCAATACATCGGCCTCCAGCCAACTTGTCTCCAAGGGTCTATTGCGGCCTCGGGCACCTAATGGCCGTTCTCCTGTGAGGCTAGATTTTCGAATCCGACGCAAAAATGATAGTTAATTGTAACGTTCAAGGCCTCCTAATGACGATGGAGCACTCAATTTGCGTCGATATTCAATACATCGTCCTCCAGCCGACTTGTCTCCAAGGGGATATTGCTGCATTGGGCACCATGTGGTCCGTCTCCTGTGAGTCTAGATTTTCGAATCCGACGCAGAAGTTAATTGTAACGTTCATGGCCTCCTATTGACGATGGAACACTCAAATTGCGTCGAGATTCAATACATCGGCCTCCAGCCGACTTGTCTCCAAGGGTCTACTGCTGCCTCGGGCACCTTATGGTCGTTCTCCTGTGAGTCTAGATTGTCGAATCCGACGCAGAAATGATTGTTAATTGTAACGTTCATGGCCTTCTAATGACGATGGAACACTCAAACTGCGTCGAGAGTCAATACATCGTCCTGCAGCCGACTTGTCTACAAGGGGATATTGCTGTCTCGGGCACCATGTGGTTCGTCTCCTGTGAGTCTAGATTATCGAATCCGACGCAAAACTGATTGTTAATTGTAACGTTCGGGGCCTCCTAATGACGATGGAACACTCAAATTGCGTCGAGATTCAATACATCGGCCTCCAGCCGACTTGTCTCCAAGGGGATATTGCTGCTTCGGGCACCTAATTGTCGTTCTCCTGTGAGACTAGATTTTCAAATCAGATGCAAAACTGATAGTTAATTGTAACGTTCAGGGCCTCCTAATGACGATGCAACACTCAAATTGCGTCGAGATTCAATACATCGCCCTTCAGCCGACTTGTCTCCAAGAGTCTATTGCTGCCTCTGGCACCTTATGGTCGTCCTCCTGTGAGTCTAGATTTTCGAATCCGACGAAAAACTGATAGTTAATTGTAACATTCAAGGCGTCCAGATGACGATGGAACACTCAAATTGCGTCGCGATGCAATACATCGTCCTCCAGCCGACTTGTATCCAAGGTCCTATTGCTCTCTCGGGCTCCATATGGTCCATCTCCTGTGAGTAGATTTTCGAATCCGACGCTAAAATTATAGTGAATTGAAACGTTCAGCGCCCCCTATTGACGATGGAACACTCAAATTGCATCGAGATTCAATACATCGGCCTCCAGCCATCTTGTCTCCAAGAGTTTATTGCTGCCTCGGGCACCTTATGGTCGTTCTCCCGTGAGGCTAGATTTTCGAATCCGACGAATAACTGATAGTTAGTTGTAACGTTCATGGCCTCCTAATGACGATGGAACACTCAAATTGCGTCGATATTAAATACATCGTCCTCCAGCCGAATTGTCTCCAACTGGATATTGCTGCCTTGGGCACCATATGGTCCATCTCCTGTGAGTAGATTTTCGAATCCAACGCGAAACTGATAGTTAATTGTAACGTTCAGGGCCTCCTAATGACGATGCAACACTCAAATTGCGTCGAGATTCAATACATCGCCCTTCAGCCGACTTGTCTCCAAGAGTCTATTGCTGCCTCTGGCACCTTATGGTCGTCCTCCTGTGAGTCTAGATTTTCGAATCCGACGAAAAACTGATAGTTAATTGTAACATTCAAGGCGTCCAGATGACGATGGAACACTCAAATTGCGTCGAGATTCAATTCATCGTCCTCCAGCCGACTTGTCTCCAAGGGGATATTGCTGTCTCGGGCACCATATGGTCCTTCTCCTGTTAGTAGATTTTTGAATCCGACGCTAAAATGATAGTTAATTGTAACGTTCAGGGCCTCCTAATGACGATGGAACACTCAAATTGCGTCGAGAGTCAATACATCGTCCTCCAGCCGACTTTTCTGGAAAGGGTTGTTGCTGCCTCGGGCACCATATGGTCCGTCTCCTGTGAGTCTAGATTTTCGAATCCGACGCAAAAATGATAGTTGATTGTAACGTTCAGGGCCTCCTAATAACGATGGAGTACTCACATTGCGTCGATATTCAATATTTCGTCCTCCAGCCGACTTGTCTCCAAGGGGATATTGCTGCCTAGGGCACCATGTCGTCCGTCTCCTGTAAGTCTAGATTTTCGAATCCGACGCAGAAATGATTGTTAATTGTAACGTTCAGGGCCTTCTAATGACGATGGAACACTTAAACTGCTTCGAGAGTCAATACATCGTCCTGCAGCCGACTTGTCTACAAGGGGAAATTGCTGTCTCGGGCACCATGTGGTCCGTCTCCTGTGAGTCTAGATTTTCGAATCCGACGCAAAACTGATTGTTAATTGTAACGTTCGGGGCCTCCTAATGACGATGGAACACTCAAATTGCGTCGAGATTCAATACATCGGCCTCTAGCCGACTTGTCTCCAAGGGGATATTGCTGCCTCGGGCACCTAATAGTCATTCTCCTGTGAGGCTAGATTTTCAAATCAGAGGCAAAACTGATAGTTAATTGTAACGTTCAGGGCCTCCTAATGACGATGGAACACTCTAATTGCATCGAGATTCAATACATCGTCCTCAAGCCGACTTGTCTCCAAGGTATTGCTGCCTCGGTCACCTTATGGTCGTTCTCCTGTGAGTCTAGTTTTTCGAATCCGACTAAAATTGACATTTCAATATAACGTTACGACTATGCTAACGACGATGGAACTCACAAATTGCGTTGCGTTTCAATACATCGTCCTTCAGCCGACTTGTCTCCAAGAGTCTATTGCTGCCTTGGGCACCTTATGGTCATTCTCCTGTGAGTCTAGATTTTCGATTCTTACGCAAAACTGACATTTAATTATAACTTTACGAATATGCTAACGACGATGGAACTAACAAATTGCGTTGCGTTTCTGTACATCGTCCTCCAGACGACTTGTCTCCATGGGTCTATTGCTGAAACGGTCACCTTATGGGCTTTCTCCCGGCAGTCCAGATTTTCGAATCCGACGCAAAACGGACTGTTAATTCTAAAGTTCCCACCCCGCTAACGACGATGGCACACACAAATTGCGTCGTGATTCAATACATCGTCCTCCAGCCGACTTGTCTCCCAACGATCTATTACTGCCTCGGGTACCTTATGGTCGTTCACCTGTGACTCTAGGTTTTCGAATCCGAGGCAAAACTGATAGTTAATTGTAACGTTCAGGGCCTCCTAATGACGATGGAACACTCAAATTGCGTCGAGATTCAATACATCGTCCTCCAGCCGACTTGTCTCCAAGGGGATATTGCTAACTCGGGCACCATATGGCCCTTCTCCTGTTAGTAGATTTTCGAATCCGACGCTAAAATGATAGTTAATTGTAACGTTCAGGGCCTCCTAATGACGATGGGACACTCAAATTGCGTCGAGAGTCAATACATCGTCCTCCAGCCGACTTGTCTCCCAACGATCTATTACTGCCTCGGGTACCTTATGGTCGTTCACCTGTGACTCTAGGTTTTCGAATCCGAGGCAAAACTGATAGTTAATTGTAACGTTCAGGGCCTCCTAATGACGATGGAACACTCAAATTGCGTCGAGATTCAATACATCGTCCTCCAGCCGACTTGTCTCCAAGGGGATATTGCTAACTCGGGCACCATATGGCCCTTCTCCTGTTAGTAGATTTTCGAATCCGACGCTAAAATGATAGTTAATTGTAACGTTCAGGGCCTCCTAATGACGATGGGACACTCAAATTGCGTCGAGAGTCAATACATCGTCCTCCAGCCGACTTTTCTAGAAGGGGTTGTTGCTGCCTCGGGCACCATATGGTCCGTCTCCTGTGAGTATAGATTTTCGAATCCGACGCAAAAATGATAGTTAATTGTAACGTTCAGAGCCTCCAAATGACGATGGAACACTCAAATTACGTCGAGATTAAATACATCGGCATCCAGCCGACTTGTCTCCAAGGGGATATTGCTGCCTGTGGCACCATATGGTCCGTCTCCTGTGAGTCTAGATTTTCGATTCCGACGCGAAACTGATAGTTAAATGTAACGTTCAGGTCCTCCTAATGACGATGGAACATTCAAATTGCGTCGAGATTCAATACATGGCCCTTCAGCCGACTTGTCTCCAAGGGTCTATTGCTGCCTCGGGCACCTTATGGTCGTCCTCCTGTGAGTCTAGATTTTCGAATCCGACGAAAAACATTCAGGGCGTCATGATGACGATGGAACACTCAAATTGCGTCGCGATCCAATACATCGTCCTCCAGCCGACTTGTTTTCAAGGGCCTATAGCTCTCTCGGGCACCATATGGTCCTTCTCCTGTGAGTAGATTTTCGAATCCGACGCTAAAATGATAGTGAATTGTAACGTTCAGCGCCCCCTAATGATGATGGAACACTCAAATTGCGTCGATATTCAATACATCGTCCTCCAGCCGACTTGTCTCCAATGGGATATTTCTGCCTTGGGCTCTATGTGGTCCGTCTCCTGTGAGTCTAGATATTCGAATCCGACGCAGAAATGATAGTTAATTGTAACGTTCATGGCCACCTAATGACGATGGAACACTCAAATTGCGTCGAGACTCAATACATCGGCCTCCAGGCGACTTGTCTCCAAGGGTCTATTGCTGCCTCGGTCACGTAATGGTCGTTCTCCTGTGAGTCTAGGTTGTCGAATCCGACGCATAACTGATAGTTAATTGTAACGTTCATGGCCTCCTAATGACGATGGAACACTCAAATTGCGTCGATATTCAATACATCGTCCTCCAGCCGACTTGTCTCAAAGGGGATATTGATGTCTCGGGCACCATGTGGTCCGTCTCCTGTGAGTCTAGATTTTCGAATCCGACGCAAAACTGATTGCTAATTGTAACGTTCGGGGCCTCCTAATAACGATGGAACACTCAAATTGCGTCGAGATTCAATACATCGGCCTCCAGCCGACTTGACACCAAGGGGATATTGCTGCCTCGGGCACCTAATAGTCGTTCTCCTGTGAGGCTAGATTTTCAAATCAGAGGCAAAACTGATAGTTAATTGTAACGTTCTGGGCCTCCTAACGACGATGGAACACTCTAATTGCGTCGAGATTCAATACATCGTCCGCCAGTCGACTTGTCTCCAAGGTGATTTTGCTGCCTCGGGCACCATATGGTCCGTCTCCTGTGAGTCTAGATTTTCGAATCCGACGCTAAAATGATAGTTAATTGTAACGTTCAGGGCCTCCTAATGGCGATGGAGCACTCATATTGCGTCGAGAGTGAATACATCGTCCTCCAGCCGACTTTTCTAGAAGGGGTTGTTGCTGCCTCGGGCACCATATGGTCCGTCTCCTGTGAGCCTAGATTTTCGAATCCGACGCAAAAATGATAGTTAATTGTAACTTTCATGGCCTTCTAATGACGATGGAACACTCAAATTGCGTCGATATTCAATACATCGTCCTTCAGCCGACTTGTTTCCAAGAGTCTATTGCTGCCTCGGGCACCTTATTGTCGTTCTCCTGTGAGTCTAGATTTTCGAATCCGACGCAAAACTGATAGTTAATTGTAACGTTCAGGGCCTCCTAATGACGATGGAAGACTCAAATTGCGTCGAGATTCAATACATCGTCCTCGAGCCGACTTGTCTCTAAGGGGATATTGCTGCCTTGGGCACCATGTGGTCCGTCTCCTGTGTGTCTAGATTTTCAAATCCGACGCAGAAATGATAGTTAATTGTAACGTTCAGCGCCTCCTAATGACGATGGAACACTCAAATTGCGTCGAGATTCAATACATCGTCCTCCAGCCGACTTGTCTCCAAGGGGATATTGCTGTTTCGGGCACCGTATGGTCCTTCTCCTGTTAGTAGATTTTCGAATCCGACGCTAAAATGATAGTTAATTGTAACGTTCGGGGCCTCCAAATGGCGATGGAGCACTCAAATTGCGTCGAGAGTGAATACATCGTCCTCCAGCCGACATTTCTAGAAGGGGTTGTTGCTGCCTCGGGCACCATATGGTCCGTCTCCTGTGAGCCTAGATTTTCGAATCCGACGCAAAAATGATAGTTAATTGTAACTTTCATGGCCTTCTAATGACGATGGAACACTCAAATTGCGTCGATATTCAATACATCGTCCTTCAGCCGACTTGTCTCCAAGAGTCTATTGCTGCCTTGGGCTCCTTATGGTCATTCTCCTGTGAGTCTAGATTTTCGATTCCGACGCAAAACTGACATTTAATTATAACTTTACGACAATGCTAACGACGATGGAACTCACAAATTGCGTTGCGTTTCTGTACATCATCCTCCAGACGACTTGTGTCCCAACGGTCTATTACTGCCTCGGGTACCTTATGGTCGTTCACCTGTGACTCTAGGTTTTCGAATCCGAGGCAAAACTGATAGTTAATTAAAACGTTCAGGGCCTCCTATTGACGATGGAACACTCAAATTGCGTCGAGATTCAATACCTCGCCCTCCAGCAGACTTGTCTCCAAAGGGATATTGCTGCCTTGGGCACCATGTGGTCCGTCTACTGTGAGTCTAGATTTTTGAATCCGACGCAGTAATGATAGTTAATTGTAACGTTGATGGCCTCCTAATGGCGATGGAACACTCAAATTGCGTCGAGATTCAATACATCGGCCTGCAGCCGACTTGTCTCCAAGGGTCTATTGCTGCCTCGGGCACCTTATGGTCGTTCTCCTGTGAGTCTAGATTGTCGAATCCGACCCATAACTGATAGTTAATTGTAACATTCAGCGCCACCTAATGACGATGGAGCACTGAAATTGCGTCGAGAGTCAATACATCGACCACCAGCCGACTCATCTACAAGGGGATATTTCTGCCTCGGGCACCATGGGGTCCGTCTCCTGTGAGTCTAGATTTTCGAATCCGACGCAAAACTGATAGTTAATTGTAACGTTCAGGGCCTGCTAATGACGGTGGAGCACTCAAATTGCGTCGAGATTCAATACATCGTCCTCCAGCCGACTTGTCTCCAAGGGGATATTGCTGCCTCTGGCACCATATGGTCCGCCTCCTGTGCGTATAGATTTTCGTATCCGATGCAAAACTGATAGTTAATTGTAACGTTCAGGGCCTCCTAATGACGATGGAACACTCAAACTGCGTCGAGATTCAATACATGGCCCTTCAGCCGACTTGTCTCCAAGGGTCTGTAGCTGCCTCGGGCACCTTATGGTCGTTTTCCTGTGAGTCTAGATTTTCGAATCCGACGAAAAACTGATAGTTAATTGTAACGTTCAGGGCCTGCTAATGACGGTGGAACACTCAAATTGCGTCGAGATTCAATACATCGTCCTCCAGCCGACTTGTCTCCAAGGGGATATTGCTGCCTCGAGCACCATATGGTCCGCCTCCTGTGAGTCTAGATTTTCGTATCCGACGCAAAACTGATGGTTAATTGTAACGTTTAGGGCCTCCTAATGACGATGGAACACTCAAATTGCGTCTTGATTCAATACTTCGGCCTCCAGCCGACTTGTCTGCAACGGTCTATTGCTGCCTCGCGCACCTTATGATCGTTCTCCTGTGAGTCTAGACTTTCGACTCCGACGCATAACTGATAGTTAATTGAAACGCTCAGGGCCTCCTAATGACGGTGGAACGCTCAAATTGCGTCGAGATTCAATGAATCGTCCTCCAGCCGACTTGCCTCCAAGGGGATATTGCTGTCACGGGCACCATATGGTCCGTCTCCTGTGAGTCTAGATTTTCGATCCGACGCTTAAATGATTGTTAATTGTAACGTTCAGGGCCTCCTAATGACGATGGAACACTGAAATTGGGTCGCGATTCAATACATCGGCTTCCAGCCGACTTGCCTCCAAGCGCCTATTGCTGCCTCGGGCACCTTATGATCGTTCTCCTGTGAGTCTAGATTTTAGTACCCGACGCAAAACTGATAGTTAATTGTAACGTTCAGAGCCTCCAAATGACGATGGAACACTCAAATTACGTCGAGATTCAATTCATCGGCTTCCAGCCGACTTGTCTCCAAGGGGATATTGCTGCCTGTGGCACCATATGGTCCGTCTCCTGTGAGTCTAGATTTTCGATTCCGACGCGAAAATGATAGTTAATTGTAACGATCAGGGCCTCCTAATGACGATGAAACACTCAAATTGCGTCGAGATTCAATACATGGCCCTCCAGCCGACTTGTCTCCTAGGGTCTATTGTTGCCACGGGCACCTTATGTTCGCCCTCCTGTGAGTCTAGATTTTCGAATCCGACGAAAAACTGATAGTTAGTTGTAACATTCAGGGCGTCCTGATCACAATGGAACACTCTAATTGCGTCGCGATCCAATACATCGTCCTCCAGCCGACTTGTATCCAAGGGCCTATTACTGTCTCGGGCGCCATTTGGTCCTTCTCCTGTGAGTAGATTTTCGAATCCGACGCTAAATTGATAGTGAATTGTATCGTTCATGGCCTCCTAATGACGATGGAACACTCAAATTGCGTCGAGATTCAATACATCGTCCTGCAGCTGACTTGTCTACAAAGGGATATTGCTGTCTCGGGCACCATGTGGTCCGTCTCCTGTGAGTCTAGATTTTCGAATCCGACGCAAAACTGATTGTTAAATGTAACGTTCAGGGCCTCCTAATGACGATGGAACACTCAAATTGCGTCGAGAGTCAATACATCGTCCTGCAGCCGACTTGTTTACAAGGGTCTATTGCTGCCTCGGGCACCTTATGGTTGTTCTCCTGTGAGTCTAGTTTTTCGAATCCGACGCAAAATTGACATTTCATTATAAAGGTACGACTATGCTAACGACGTTGGAACACACAAATTGCGTTGCGATTCTTTACATCGTCCTCCAGCCGACTTGTCTCCAAGGGGATATTGCTGCCTCGGGCACCATATGGTCCGTTCCACCAGACGACTTGTCTCCAAGGGGATATTGCTGCCTCGGGCACCATATGGTCCGACTCCTGTGAGTCTAGTTTTTCGAATCCGACGCGAAACTGATAGTTAATTGTATCGTTCAGGGCCTCCTAATGATGATGGAACACACAAATTGCGTCGAGATTCAGTACATCGACCTCCAGCCGACTTGTCTCCAAGGCTCTATTGCTGCCTATGGGCACATTATGGTCGTTCTACTGTGCGTCTAAATTTTCAAATCACAGACAAAACTGATAGTTAATTGTAACGTTCAGGGCCTCCTAATGACGATGGATCACTCAAATTGCGTCGAGATTCAATGAATCGTCCTCCAGCCGACTTGTCTCCAAGGGGATATTGCTGTCTCGGGCACCATATGGTCCTCCTCCTGTTAGTAGATTTTCGATCCGACGCGAAACTGATAGTTAATTGTAACGATCAGGGCCTCCTAATGACGATGAAACCTTCAAATTGCGTCGAGTTTCAATACATGGCCCTCCAGCCGACATGTCTCCTAGGGTCTATTGTTGCCTCGGGCACCTTATGGTCGCCCTCCTGTGAGTCTAGATTTTCGAATCCGACGAAAAACTGATAGTTAATTGTAACATTCAAGGCGTCCTGATGACGATGGACCACTGAAATTGCGTCGCGATCCAATACATCGTCCTCCAGCCGACTTGTATCCAAGGGCCTATATCTGTCTCGGGCGCCATATTGTCCTTCTCCTGTGAGTAGATTTTCGAATCCGACGCTAAATTGATAGTGAATTGTAACGTTCATGGCCTCCTAATGACGATGGAACACTCAAATTGCGTCGAGATTCAATACATCTTCCTGCAGCCGACTTGTCTACAAGGGGATATTGCTGTCTCGGGCACCATGTGGTCCGTCTCCTGTGAGTCTAGATTTTGGAATCCGACGCGAAACTGATAGTTAATTGTATCGTTCAGGGCCTCCTAATGACGATGGAACACACAAATTGCGTCGAGATTCAGTACATCGACCTCCAGCCGACTTATCTCCAACGCTCTATTGCTGCCTATGGGCACATTATGGTCGTTCTACTGTGCGTCTAAATTTTCAAATCACAGACAAAACCGACAGTTAATTGTAACGTTCAGGGCCTCCTAATGACGATGGAGCACTCAAATTGCGTCGGGAGTCAATACATCGTCCTGCAGCCGACTTGTCTACAAAGGGATATTGCTGTCTCGGGCACCATGTGGCCCGTCTCCTGTGAGTCTAGATTTTCGAATCCGACGCAAAACTGATTGTTAATTGTAACGTTCAGGGCCTATTAATGACGATGGAAAAATCAAATTGCGTCGATATTCAATACATAGGCCTCCAGCCGACTTGTCCCCAAGGGTCTATTGCTGCCTCGGGCACCTTATGGTCGTTCTCCTGTGATTCTACTTTTTCGAATCCGACGCAAAATTGACATTTCATTATAACGGTACGACTATGCTAACTACGATGGAACACACAAATTGCGTTGCGATTCTTTACATCGTCCTCCAGCCGACTTGTCTCCAAGGGGATATTGCTGCCTCGGGCACCAAATGGTCCGTTCCACCAGCCGACTTGTCTCCAAGGGGATATTGCTGCCTCGGGCACCATATTATCCGACTCCTGTGAGTCTAGTTTTTCGAATCCGGCGCGAAACTGATAGTTAATTGTATCGTTCAGGGCCTCCTAATGACGCTGGAGCACTCAAATTCCGTCGAGATTCAATACATCGTCCTCAAGCCGACTTGTCCCCAAGGGTCTATTGCTACCTCGGTCACCTTATGGTCGTTCCCCTGTGAGTCTAGATTTTCGAATCCGACGCAAAACTGACATTTAATTATAACGTTACGACTATGCTAACGCCGATGGAACTCACAAATTGCGTTGCGTTTCAATACATCGTCCTTCAGCCGACTTGTCTCCAAGAGTCTATTGCTGCCTCGGACACCTTGTGGTCGTTCTCCTGTGAGTCTAGATTTTCGATTCCGACGCGAAACTGATAGTTAATTGTAACGTTTAGGGCCTCCTAATGACGATGGAACACTAAAATTGCGTCGAGATTCAATACATTGTCCTCCAGCCGACTTGTCTCCAAGGAGATATTACTGCCTCGGGCACCATGTGGTCCGTCTCCTAGTCTAGATTTTCGAATCCGTCGCAGAAATGATAGTTAATTGTAACGTTCTTGGCATTCTAATGACGATGGAACACTCAAATTGCGTCGAGAGTCAATACAGCGTCCTTTAGCCGACTTGTCTACAAGGGGATATTGCTGTCTCGGGCACCATGTGGTCCGTCTCCTGTGAGTCTAGGTTTTCGAATCCGAGGCAAAACTGATAGTTAATTGTAACGGTCTGGGCGTCCTAATGACGATGGAACACTCAAATTGCGTCGAGATTCAATACATTGTCCTCCAGCCGACTTGCCTCCAAGGGTCTATTGCTGCCTGTGGCACCTTCTGGTCGTTCTCCTATGGGTCTAGACTTTCGAACCCGACGCAAAACAGATAGTTAATTGTAACGTTCAGTGCCTCCTAATGACGATGGAACACTCGAATTGCGTCAAGATTCAATACATCGTCCTCCAGCCGACTTGTCTCCAAGGGGATATTGCTGTCTCGGGCACCATATGGTCCTTCTCTTGTTAGTAGATTTTCGAATCCGACGCTAAAATGATAGTTAATTGTAACGTTCAGGGCCTCCTAATGACGATGGAACACTCAAATTGCGACGACTTGTCTCCAGGGGGATATTGCTGCCTCGGGCACCACATGGTCCGTTTCCTGTGAGTCTAGATTTTCGAATCCGGCGCGAAACTGATAGATAATTGTAACGATCAGGGCCTCCTAATGACGATGGAACACTCAAATTGCGTCGAGATTCAATACATAACCCTCCAGGCGACTTGTCTAAAAGGGTCTATCGCTGCCTCGGGCACCTTATGGTCGTTCTCCTGTGAGGCTACATTTTCGAATCCGACGAATAACTGATAGTTAATTGAACCGTTCAGCGCCTCCTAATGACGATGGAACACTCAAATTGCGACGACTTGTCTCCAGGGGGATATTGCTGCCTTGGGCACCATGTGGTCCTTCTCCTGTGAGTCTAGATTTTCGATTCCGACGCAGAAATGATAGATAATTGTTACGTTCATGGCCTCCTAATGACGATGGAACACTCAAATTGCGTCGAGAATCAATACATCGGCCTCCAGCCGACTAGCCTCCAAGGGGATATTGCTGCCTCGAGCACCATACGGTCCGCCTCCTGTGAGTGTAGATCTTCGTATCCGACGCAAAACTGATGGTTAATTGTAACATTCAGGGCCTCCTAATGACGATGGAACACTCAAATCGCGTCTTGATTCAATACATCGGCCTCCAGCCGACTTGTCTGCAACGGTCTATTGCTGTCTCGCGCACCTTATGGTCGTTCTCCTGTGAGTCTAGACTTTCGAATCCGACGCATAACTGATAGTTAATTGTAATGTTCAGGGCCTCCTAATGACGGTGGAACACTCAAATTGCGTCGAGATTCAGTGCATCGTCCTCCAGCCGACTTGTCTCCAAGGGGATATTGCTGCATCGGGCACCATGTGGTCCGTCTCCTAGTCTAGGTTTTCGAATCCGACGCAGAAATGATAGTTAATTGTAACGTTCATGGCCTTCTAATGACGATGGAACACTCAAATTGAGTCCAGAGTCAATACATCGTCCTGCAGCCGACTTGTCTACAAAGGATATTGCTGTCTCGGGCACCATGTGGTCCGTCTCCTGTGAGTCTAGATTTTCGAATACGACGCAAAACTGATTGTTAATTGTAACGTAAAGGGCCTCCTTATGACGATGGAACACTCAAATTGCGTCGAGATTCAATACATCGGCCTCCAGCCGACTTGTCTCCAAGGGTCTATTGCTGCCTCGGGCACCATATGGTACGTCTCCTGTGAGTCTAGTTTTTCGAATCCGTCGCGAAACTGATAGTTAATTGTATCGTTCAGGGCCTCCTAATGACTATGGAACACACAAATTGCGTCGAGATTCAGTACATCGACCTCCAGCCGCCTAGTCTCCAAGGGGATATTGCTGCCTCGGGCACCATGTGGTCCGTCTCCTGTGAGTCTAGATTTTGGAATCCGACGCAGAAATGATAGTTAATTGTAACGTTCATGGCCTCCTATTGACGATGGAACACTCAAATAGCGTCGAGATTCAATACATCGGCCTAAAGCCGACTTGTCTCCAAGGGTCTATTGCTGCCTCGGGCACCTTATGGTCGTTCTGTGGGTATAGATTGTCGAGTCCGACGCATGACTGATTGTTAATTGTAACGTTCAGCGCCCTCTAATGACGATGGAACACTCAAATTGTGTCGAGAGTCAATACATCGACTTGCAGCCGACTTATCTACAAGGGGACATTGGTGCCTCGGGCACCATGTGGTCCGACTCCTGTGAGTCTAGATTTTCGTATCCGACGCAAAACTGATGGTTAATTGTAACGTTCAGGGCCTCCTAATGACGATGGAACACTCAAATTGCGTCGTGATTCAATACATCGTCCTCCAGCCGACTTCTATTGCTGTCTCGGGCACCATATGGTACGTGTCCTGTGAGTGGATTTTCGAATCCGACGTTCAGCGCCTCCTAATGACGATGGAACACTCACATTGCGTCGAGATTCAATACATCGTCCTCCAGCCGACTTGTCTCCAAGGGGATATTGCTGCCTCGGGCACCATGTGGATCGTCTCCTAGTCTAGATTTTCGAATCCGACGCAAAACTGATTGTTAATTGTAACGTTCAGGGCCTCCTAATGACGATGGAACACTCAAATTGCGTCGAGATTCAATACATCGGCCACCAGCCGGCTTGTCTCCAAGGGTCTATTGCTGCCTCGGGCACCTTATGGTAGTACTCCTGTGAGTCTAGATTTTCGATTCCGACGCATAACTGATAGTTAATTGTAACGTTCAGGGCCTCCTAATAACCGTGGAACACTCAAATTGCGTCGGGATTCAATACATCGTCCTCCAGCCGACTTGTCTCCAAGGGGATATTGCTACCTGGGGCACCTTATGGTCGTTCTCCTGTGAGTCTAGATATTAGTATCCGACGCAAAACGGATAGTTAATTGTAACGTTCAGAGCCTCCAAATGACGATGGAACACTCAAATTGCGTCGAGATTCAATACATCGGCCTCCAGCCGACTTGTCTCCAAGGCTCTATTGCTGCCTCGGGCACCTTATGGTCGTTCTCCTGTGAGTCTAGATTTTAGTATCCGACGCAAAACGGATAGTTAATTGTAACGTTCTTGGCCGTCTAATGACGATGAAACACTCAAATTGTGTCGTGATTCAATACATCGGCCTCCAGCCGACTTGTTCCCACCGGGATATTGCTGCCTCGGTCACCTTATGGTCGTTCTCCTGTGAGTCTAGTTTTTCGAATCCGACGCAAAATTGACATTTAATTATAACGTTACAACTATGCTAACGAGAATGGAACACCCAAATTGCGTTGCGTTTCTTTACATCGTCCTCCAGCCGACTTGTCTCCAAGGGGATATTGCTGCATTGGGCACCATATGGTCCGTTCCCCCAGCCGACTTGTCTCTAAGGGGATATTGCTGCCTCGGGCACCATATGGTCCGTCTCCTGTGAGTCTAGTTTTTCGAATCCGACGCGAAACTAATAGTTAATTGTAACGTTCAGGGCCTCCAAATGACGGTGGAACACTCAA
Source organism: Schistocerca americana (assembly GCF_021461395.2). Classification (NCBI taxonomy): domain Eukaryota; kingdom Metazoa; phylum Arthropoda; class Insecta; order Orthoptera; family Acrididae; genus Schistocerca; species Schistocerca americana. Next base: position 4,159,766 of record NC_060130.1, on the reverse strand, counting down.
ATTACGTCGATATTCAATACATCATCATCCAGCCGACTTGTCTCCAAGGGGATATTGTTGCCTCGGGCACCATGTGGTCCGTCTCCTGTGAGTCAAGATTTTCGATTCTGACGAATTACTGATAGTTAATTGTAACGTTCAGTGCCTCCTAATGACGATGGAACACTCAAATTGCGTCGAGATTCAATACATCGTCCGCCAGCCGACTTGTCTCCAAGGGGATATTGCTGCCTCGGGCACCATGTGGTCCGTCTCCTGTGAGTCTAGATTTTCGAATCCGACGCAAAAATGATAGTTAATTGTAACGTTCATGGCCTCCTATTGACGATGGAACACTCAAATTGCGTCGAGATTCAATACACCGGCCTCCAGCCGACTTGTCTCCAAGGGTCTATCGCTGCCTCGGGCAACTTATGGTCTTTCTGTGGGTGTAGAATGTCGAGTCCGACGCATAACTGATAGTTAATTGTAACGTTCAGCGCCTTCTATTGACGATGGAACACTCAAATTGTGTCGAGAGTCAATACATCGACTAGCAGCCGACTTATCTACATGGGGATAGTGCTGCCTCGGGCACCATGTGGTCCGACTCCTGTGGGTCTAGATTTTCGAATCCGACGCAAAGCTGATAGTTAATTGTAACGTTCGAGGCCTGCTAATGACGGTGGAACACTCAAATTGCGTCGAGATTCAATACATCGTCCTCCAGCCGACTTGTCTCCATGGGGATATTGCTGCCTCGGGAACCATACAGTCCGTCTCCTGTGAGTCTAGATTTTCGTATCCGACACAAAACTGATGGTTAATTGTAACGTTCAGGGCCTCCTAATGACGGTGGAACACTCAAATTGCGTCGAGATTCAATGCATCGTCCTCCAGCCGACTTGTCTCCATGGGGATATTGCTTCCTCGGGCACCATGTGGTTCGTCTCCTAGTCTTGATTTTCGAATCCGACGCAAAACTGATTGTTAATTGTAACGTTCAGGGCCTCCGAATGACGATGGAACACTCAAATTGCGTCGAGATTCAATACATCGGCCTCCAGCCGACTTGTTCCCAACGGGATATTGCTGCCTCGGGCACCTTATGGTCGTTCTCCTGTGAGTCTAGATTGTCGAATCCGACGCAGAAATGATAGTTAATTGTAACGTTCATGGCCTTCTAATGACGATGGAACACTCAAATTGTGTCGTGATTCAATACATCGGCCTCCAGCCAACTTGTTCCCAACGGGATATTGCTGCCTCGGTCACCTTATGGTCGTTCTCCTGTGAGTCTAATTTTTCGAATCCGACGCAAAATTGACATTTAATTATAACGTTACGACTATGCTAACGACGATGGAACACACAAATTGCGTTGCGTTTCATTACATCGTCCTCCAGCCGACGTGTCTCCAAGGGGATATTGCTGCCTCGGGCACCATATGCTCCGTTCCCCCAGCCGACTTGTCTCCAAGGGGATATTGCTGCCCTGGGGCACCATATGGTCCGTCTCCTGTGAGTCTAGTTCTTCGAATCCGACGCGAAACTGATAGTTAATTGTATCGTTCAGGGCCTCCAAATGTCGACGGAACACTCAAATGACGTCGAGATTCAATACATCGGCATCCAGCCGACTTGACTCCAAAGGGATATTGCTGCCTCGGGCATCTTTTGGTCGTTCTCCTGTGAGTCTAGATTTTAGAATCCAACGCAATACGGATAGTTAATTGTAACGTTCAGAGCCTCCAAATGACGATGGAACACTCAAATTGCGTCGAGATTCAATACATCGGCCTCCAGCCGACTTGTCTCCAAGGGTCTATTGGTACCTCGGTCACCTTATGGTCGCTCTCCTGTGAGGCCAGATTTTCGAATCCGACGAGTAACTGATAGTTAATTGTAACGTTCAGCGCCTCCTAATGACGATGGAACACTCAAATTGCGACGACTTGTCTCCAAGGGGATATTGCTGCCTTGGGCACCATGTGGTCCGTCTTCTGTGAGTCTAGGTTTTCGAATCCGACCCAGAAATGATAGTTAATTGTAACGTTCATGGCCCCCTAATGACGATGGAACACTCAAATTGCGTCGAGATTCAATACATCGGCCTCCAGCCGACTTGTCTCCAAGGGGATATTGCTGCCTCGAGCACCATATGGTCCGCCTCCTGTGAGTCTATATTTTCGTATCCGACGCAAAACTGATGGTTAATTGAAACATTCAGGTCCTCCTAATGACGATGGAACACTCAAATTGCGACTTGATTCAATACATCGGCCTCCAGCCGACTTGTCTGCAACGGTCTATAGCTAACTCGCGCACCTATGGTCGTTCTCCTGTGAGTCTATTTTTTCGAATCCGACGCAAAATTGACATTTAATTATAACGTTACGACTATGCTAACGACGATGGAACACACAAATTGCGTTCCGTTTCTTTACATCGTCCTCCAGCCGACTTGTCTCCAAGGGGATATTGCTGCCTCGGGCACCATATGGTCCGTTCCCCCAGCCGACTTGTCTCCAAGGGGATATTGCTCCCTCGGGCACCATCTGGTCCGTCTCCTGTGAGTCTAGTTATTCGAATCCGACGCGAAACTCATAGTTAATTGTATCGTTCAGGGCCTCCTAATGACGATGGAACACTCAAATTGCGTCGAGATTCAATACATCGTCCTCAAGCCGACTTGTCTCTAAGGGTCTATTGCTACCTCGGTCACCTTATGGTCGTTCTCCTGTGAGTGTAGATTTTCGAATTCGACGCAAAACAGATTATTAATTGTAACGTTCAGGGCCTCCTAATGACGATGGAACACTCAAATTGCGTCGAGATTCAATACATCGGCCACCAACCGACTTGTTTCATAGGGTCTATTGCTACCTCGGTCACCTTATGGTCGTTCTCCTGTGGGGCTAGATCTTCGACTCCGACGAATAACTGATAGTTAATTGTAACGTTCAGCGACTCCTAATGACGATGGAACACTCAAATTGCGACGACTTGTCTCCAAGGGGATATTGCTGCCTTGGGCACCATGTGTTCCGTCTCCTGTGAGTCTAGATTATCGAATCCGACCCAGAACTGATAGTTAATTGTAACGTTCATGGCCTCCTAATGACGATGGAGCACTCAAATTGCGTCGAGATTCAATACATCGTCATCAAGCCGACTTGTCTCCAAGATTCTATTGCTATCTCGGTCACCTTATGGTCGTTCCCCTGTGAGTCTAGATTTTCGAATTTGACGCAAAACTGACATTTAATTATAACGTTACGACAATGCTAACGACGTTGGAAATCACAAATTGCGTTGCGTTTCAATACATCGTCCTTCAGCCAACTTGTCTCCAAGAGTCTATTGCAGCCTCGGGCACCTTATGGTCGTTCTCCTGTGAGTCTAGATTTTCGATTCCGACGCGAAACTGATAGTTAATTGTAACGTTCAGGGCCTCCTAATGACGATGGAACACTCAAATTGCGTCGAAATTTAATACATGGCCATTCAGCCGACATGTCTCCAAGGGTCTATTGCTGCCTCGGTCGCCATATGGTCGTTCTCCTTTGAGGCTAGATTCTCGAATCCGACGAATTACTGATAGGTAATTGTAACGTTCAGCGTCTCCTAATGACGATGGAACACTCAAATTGCGTCGAGATTCAATACATCGTCCGCTAGCCGACTTGTCTCCAAGGGGATATTGCTGCCTCAGGCACCATGTGGTCCGTCTCCTGTGGGTCTAGATTTTCGAATCCGACGCAGAAATGATAGTTAGTTGTAACGTTCATGGCCTCCTATTGACAATGGAACACTCAAATTGCGTCGAGATTCAATACATCGGCCTCCAGCCGACTTGTCTCCAAGGGTCTACTGCTGCCTCGGGCACCTTATGGTCGTTCTGTGAGTGTAGATTGTCGAGTCCGACGCATAACTGATACCTAATTGTAACGTTCAGCGCCTTCTAATGACGATGGAACACTCAAATTGTGTCGAGAGTCAATACATCGACTTGCAGCCGACTTATCTACAAGGGGATATAGCTGCCTCGGGCACCATGTGGTCCGTCTCCTGTGGGTCTAGATTTTCGAATCCGACGCAAAGCTGATTGTTAATTGTAACGTTCAGCGCCTCCTAATGACGATGGAACACTCAAATTGCGTCGAGATTCAATGCATCGTCCCCCAGCCGACTTGTCTCCAAGGGGATATTGCTGCCTCGGGCACCATGTGGTTCGTCTCCTAGTCTAGATTTTAGAATCCGACGCCAAACGGATAGTTAATTGTAACGTTCAGAGCCTCCAAATGACGATGGAACACTCAAATTGCGTCGAGATTCAATACAACGGCCTCCAGCCGACTTGTCACCAAGGGTCTATTGCTGCCTCGGGCACCTTATGGTCGTACTCATGTGAGTCTAGATTTTCGAATCCGACGCATAACTGATAGTTAATTGTAACGTTCAGGGCCTCCTAATGATTGTGGAACACTCAAATTGCGTCGAGATTCAATACATCGTCCTCCAGCCGACTTGCCTCGAAGGGGATATTGCTGCCTCAGGCACATTATGGTCGTTCTCCTGTGAGTCTAGATTTTAGAATCCGACGCAAAACGGATAGTTAATTGAAACGTTCATGGCCTCCTAATGACGATGGAACACTCAAATTGCGTCGAGATTCAATACATGGCCCTTCAGCCGACTTGTCTCCAAGGGTCTATTGCTGCATCAGGCACCTTATGGTCGTTCTCCTGTGAGTGTAGATTGTCGAGTCCGACGCATAACTGATAGTTATTTGTCACGTTCAGCGCCTCCAAATGACGATGGAACACTCAAGTTGCGTCGAGATTCAATACATCGGCATCCAGCCGACTTGCCTCCAAGGGGATATTGTGCCTCGGGCACAGTGTGGTCCGTCTCCTGTGAGTCTAGATTTTCGAATCCGACGCAAACCTGATAGTTAATTGTAACGTTCAGGGCCATCTAATGACGGTGGAACACTAATATTGCGTCGAGATTCAATACATCGTCCTCCAGCCGACTTGACTCCAAGGGGATATTGCTGCCTCGGGCACCTTATGGTCGTACTCCTGTGAGTCTAGATTTTCGGATCCGACGCATAACTGATAGTTAATTGTAACGTTCAGGGCCTCCTAGTGACCGTGGAACACTCAAATTGCGTCGAGATTCAATACATCGTCCTCCAGCCGACTTGCCTCGAAGGGGATATTTCTGCCTCGGGCACATTATGGTCGTTCTCCTGTGAGTCTAGATTCTAGAATCCGACGCAAAACGGATAGTTAATTGTAACGTTCAGAGCCTCCAAATGACGATGGAACACTCAAATTGCGTAGAGATTCAATACATCGTCCTCCAGCCGACTTGTCTCCAAGTGTCTATTGCTGCCTCGGGCACCTTATGGTCGTTCTCCTGTGAGTCTAGATTTTCGAATCCGACGCATAACTGATAGTTAATTGTAACGTTAGGGGCCTCCTAATGACCGTGGAACACTCAAATTGCGTCGAGATTCAATACCTCCTCCTCCAGCAGACCAGTCTCCAAGGGGATAGTGCTTCCTCGGGCACCATATGGTCCTTCTCCAGTGAGTGGATTTTCGAATCCCACGCAAAACTGATAGTGAATTGTAACGCTCAGCGCCTCCTAAAGACGATGGAACACTCAAATTGCGTCGAGATTCAATACATCGGCCTCCAGCCGACTTGTCTCCAACGGTCTGTTGCTGCCTCGGGCACCTTATGGTCGCTTACCTGTGAGTCTAGATTTTCGAATCCGGCGGAAAACAGATAGTTAATTGTAACGATCAGGGCCTGCTAATGACGGTGGAACACTCAAATTTCGTCGAGAATCAATACATCGTTCTCCAGGCGACTTGCCTCCAAGGGGACATTGCTGCCTCGGGCACCATGTGGTCCGTCTCCTGTGAGTCTAGATTTTCGAATCCGACGCAAAAGTGATTGTTAATTGTAACGTTCAAGGCCTCCTATTAACGATGGAACACTCAAATTGCAGCGAGATTCAATACATCGGCCTCCAGCCGACGTGGCCCCAAGGGTCTATTGCTGCCTCGGGCACCTTATGGTCGTTCTCCTGTGAGTCTAGATTTTCGAATCCGACGCATCACTGATAGTTAATTGTAACGTTAAGGGCCTCCTAATGACAGTGCAACATTCAAATTGCGTCGAGATTCAATACATCCTCCTCCAGCCGACTGGTCTCCAAGGGGATATTGCTTCCTCGGGCACCATATGGTCCGTCTCCCGTGAGTCTAGAATTTCGTATCCGACGCAAAACTGACGGTTAATTGTAACTTTCAGGGCCTCCTAATGACGATGGAACACTCAAATTGCGTCGAGATTCAATACATCGTCCTCCAGCCGACTTGTATCCAAGTGTCTATTGCTGTCTCGGTCACCATATGGTCCTTCTTCTTTGAGTGGATTTTCGAATCCGACGCAAAAATGATAGTGAATTGTAACGTTCTGCGCCTCCTAATGACGAATTGAACACTCAAATTGCGTCGAGATTCAATACATCGTCCTCCAGCCGACTTGTCTCCAAGGGGATATTGCTGCCTCGGGCATCATGTCTAGATTTTCGAATCCGACGCAGAAATGATAGTTAATTGTAACGTTCAGGGCTTCCTAATGACGTTGGAACACTCAAATTGCGTCGAGATTCAATACATCGTTCTCCAGCCGACTTGTCTCCAAGGGGATATTGCTGCCTCGGGCACCACAAGGTCCGTCTCCTGTGAGTCTAGATTTTCGTATCAGACGCAAAACTGATAGTTAATTGTATGGTTCAGGGCCTCCTAATGACGTTGGAAGACTCAAATTGCGTCGACATTCAATACATGGTCCTTCAGACGACTTGTCTCAAAGGGTCTATTGCTGCATCGGGCACCATATGGTCGCTCTCCTGTGAGTCTAGATTTTCGAATCCGACTCAAAACTGACATTTAATTATAACGTTACGACTATACTAACGACGATGAAACTCACAAATTGCGTTGCGTTTCTTTACATCGTCTTAAAGTCGACTTTTCTCCAAGGGTCTATTGCAGCCTCGGGCACCTTATAGTCGTTCTCCTGTGAGTCTAGATTTTCAAATCAGAGGCAAAACTGATAGTTAACTGTAACGTTCAGGGGCTCCCAATGACGTTGGAACACTCAAATTGCGTCGAGATTCAATACATCGTCCTCAAGCCGACTTGTCTCCAAGGTATTGCTACCTCTGTCACCTTATGGTCGTTCTCCTGTGAGTCTATGTTTTCGAACGCGACGCAAAACAGATAGTTAATTGTAACGTTCAGGGCCTCCTAATGACAATGGAACGCTCAAATTGCGTCGGGATTCAAAACATCGTCCTTCAGCCGACTTGCCTCCAAGAGTCTATTGCTGCATTCGGCACCTTATGGTCGTTTTCCTGTGAGTTTATATTTTCGAATCCGACGCAAAACTGATAGTTAATTTTAACGTTCAGGGCCTCCTAATAACGATGGAAAACTCAAATTGCGTCGAGATTCGTTACATCGACTTTCAGCCGACCTGTCTCCAAGGGTATATAGCTGCCTCGGGCACGTTATGGTCGTTCTCCTGTGAGTCTTTATTTTCGAATCCGACGCATAACTGTTAGTTAATTGTAAGAATCAGGGCCTCGTAATGACGATGGAACTCTCAAATTGCGTCGAGATTCAATACATCGTCCTCCAGCCGATTTGACTCCAAGGGGGTATTGCTGCCTCGGGCACCATATGGTCCGTCTCCTGTGCGTCTAGATTTTCGAATACGACGCGAAACTGATAGATAAATGTAACGTTCAGGGCCTCCTAATGACGATGGAACACTCAAATTGCGTCGAGATTCAGTACATCGTCCTTGAGCCGACTTGTCTCCAAGGGTCTATTGCTGCCTCGGGCACCTCATGGTCGTTCTCCTGTGAGTCTAGGTATTCGAATCCGACGCAAAAGTGATAGTTAATTTTAACGGTCAGGTCCTCCTAATGACGATGGAACACTCAAATTGCGTCGAGATTCGTTACATCGACATTCAGCCGAACTGTCTCCAAGGGTCTATAGCTGCCTCGGGCACCTTACGGTCGTTCTCCTGTGAGTCTAGACTTTCGATTCCGACGCATAACTGTTAGTTAATTGTAACAATCAGGGCCTCGTAATGACGATGGATCTCTCACATTGCGTCGAGATTCAATACATCGTCCTCCAGCCGACTTGTCTCCAAGGGGATATGCTCCCTCGTGCTCCATAGGATCCGTCTCCTGTGAGTCTAGATTCTCGAATCCGACGCGGAACTGATAGTTAATTGTAACGTTCAGGGCCTTTTAATGACGATGGAACACTAAAATTGCGTCGAGATTCAATACATCGTCCTCCAGCCGACTTGTCTCCAAGGGGATATTGCTGCCTCGGGCACCTTATGGTCGTACTCCTGTGAGTCTAGATTTTCGGATCCGACGCATAACTGATAGTTAATTGTAACGTTCAGGGCCTCCTAGTGACCGTGGAACACTCAAATTGCGTCGAGATTCAATACATCGTCCTCCAGCCGACTTGCCTCGAAGGGGATATTTCTGCCTCGGGCACATTATGGTCGTTCTCCTGTGAGTCTAGATTCTAGAATCCGACGCAAAACGGATTGTTAATTGTAACGTTCAGAGCCTCCAAATGACGATGGAACACTCAAATTGCGTAGAGATTCAATACATCGTCCTCCAGCCGACTTGTCTCCAAGTGTCTATTGCTGCCTCGGGCACCTTATGGTCGTTCTCCTGTGAGTCTAGAGTTTCGAATCCGACGCATAACTGATAGTTAATTGTAACGTTAGGGGCCTCCTAATGACCGTGGAACACTCAAATTGCGTCGAGATTCAATACCTCCTCCTCCAGCAGACCAGTCTCCAAGGGGATAGTGCTTCCTCGGGCACCATATGGTCCTTCTCCAGTGAGTGGATTTTCGAATCCCACGCAAAACTGATACTGAATTGTAACGCTCAGCGCCTCCTAAAGACGATGGAACACTCAAATTGCGTCGAGATTCAATACATCGGCCTCCAGCCGACTTGTCTCCAACGGTCTGTTGCTGCCCCGGGCACCTTATGGTCGCTTACCTGTGAGTCTAGATTTTCGAATCCGGCGGAAAACAGATAGTTAATTGTAACGATCAGGGCCTGCTAATGACGGTGGAACACTCAAATTTCGTCGAGAATCAATACATCGTTCTCCAGCCGACTTGCCTCCAAGGGGACATTGCTGCCTCGGGCACCATGTGGTCCGTCTCCTGTGAGTCCACATTTTCGAATCCAACGCAGAAATGATAGTTAATTGTAACTTTCATGGCCTCCTAATGACGATGGAACACTCAAATTGCGTCGAGATTCAATACATCGTCCTGCAGCCGACATGTACCCAAGTGTCTATTGCTGTCTCGGTCACCATATGGTCCTTCTCGTTTGAGCGGATTTTCGAATCCGACGCAAAAATGATAGTGAATTGTAACGTTCTGCGCCTCCTAATGACGAAGGGAACACTAAAATTGCGTCGAGATTCAATACATCGTCCTCCGGCCGTCTTGTCTACAAACGGATATTGCTGCCTCGGGCTCCATGTGGTCCGTCTCCTGTGAGTCTAGATTTTCGAATCCGACGCAAAAGTGATTGTTAATTGTAACGTTCAAGGCCTCCTATTAACGATGGAACACTCAAATTGCAGCGAGATTCAATACATCGGCCTCCAGCCGACGTGTCCCCAAGGGTCTATTGCTGCCTCTGGCACCTTATGGTCGTTCTCCTGTGAGTCTAGATTTTCGAATCCGACGCATCACTGATAGTTAATTGTAACGTTAAGGGCCTCCTAATGACAGTGCAACATTCAAATTGCGTCGAGATTCAATACATCCTCCTCCAGCCGACTGGTCTCCAAGGGGATATTGCTTCCTCGGGCACCATATGGTCCGTCTCCCGTGAGTCTAGAATTTCGTATCCGACGCAAAACTGACGGTTAATTGTAACTTTCAGGGCCTCCTAATGACGATGGAACACTCAAATTGCGTCGAGATTCAATACATCGTCCTTCAGCCGACTTGTATCCAAGTGTCTATTGCTGTCTCGGTCACCATATGGTCCTTCTTCTTTGAGTGGATTTTCGAATCCGACGCAAAACTGATAGTGAATTGTAACGTTCTGCGCCTCCTAATGACGAATTGAACACTCAAATTGCGTCGAGATTCAATACATCGTCCTCCAGCCGACTTGTCTCCAAGGGGATATTGCTGCCTCGGGCATCATGTCTAGATTTTCGAATCCGACGCAGAAATGATAGTTAATTGTAACGTTCAGGGCTTCCTAATGACGTTGGAACACTCAAATTGCGTCGAGATTCAATACATCGTTCTCCAGCCGACTTGTCTCCAAGGGGATATTGCTGCCTCGGGCACCACAAGGTCCGTCTCCTGTGAGTCTAGATTTTCGTATCAGACGCAAAACTGATAGTTAATTGTATGGTTCAGGGCCTCCTAATGACGTTGGAAGACTCAAATTGCGTCGACATTCAATACATGGTCCTTCAGACGACTTGTCTCAAAGGGTCTATTGCTGCATCGGGCACCATATGGTCGCTCTCCTGTGAGTCTAGATTTTCGAATCCGACTCAAAACTGACATTTAATTATAACGTTACGACTATACTAACGACGATGAAACTCACAAATTGCGTTGCGTTTCTTTACATCGTCTTAAAGTCGACTTTTCTCCAAGGGTCTATTGCAGCCTCGGGCACCTTATAGTCGTTCTCCTGTGAGTCTAGATTTTCAAATCAGAGGCAAAACTGATAGTTAACTGTAACGTTCAGGGGCTCCCAATGACGTTGGAACACTCAAATTGCGTCGAGATTCAATACATCGTCCTCAAGCCGACTTGTCTCCAAGGTATTGCTACCTCTGTCACCTTATGGTCGATCTCCTGTGAGTCTATGTTTTCGAACGCGACGCAAAACAGATAGTTAATTGTAACGTTCAGGGCCTCCTAATGACAATGGAACGCTCAAATTGCGTCGGGATTCAAAACATCGTCCTTCAGCCGACTTGCCTCCAAGAGTCTATTGCTGCATTCGGCACCTTATGGTCGTTTTCCTGTGAGTTTATATTTTCGAATCCGGCGCATAACTGATAGTTAATTGTAACGATCAGGGCCTGCTATTGACGGTGGAACACTCAAATTTCGTCGAGAATCAATACATCGTTCTCCAGCCGACTTGTCTCCAAGGAGACATTGCTGCCTCGGGCACCATGTGGTCCGTCTCCTGTGAGTCTAGATTTTCGTATCCGACGCAAAACTGATGGTTAATTATAACGTTCAGGGCCTCCTAATGACGATGGAACACTCAAATTGCGTCGAGATTCAATACATCGTCCTCCAGCCGACATGTACCCAAGTGTCTATTGCTGTCTCGGTCACCATATGGTCCTTCTCCTTTGTGTGGATTTCCGAATCCGACGCAAAAATGATAGTGAATCGTGACGTTCTGCTCCTCCTAATGACGAAGGGAACACTCAAATTGCGTCGAGATTCAATACATCGTCCTCCAGGCGTCTTGTCTACAAGGGGATATTGCTGCCTCTGGCGCCATGTCTAGATTTCGGAATCCGACGCAGAATTGATAGTTAATTGTAACGTTCAGGGCTTCCTAATGACGGTGAAACACTCAAATTGCGTCGAGATTCAATACATTGTCCTCCGGCCAACTTGGCTCCAAGGGGATATTGCTGCCTCCGTCTCCTGTGAGTCTAGATTTTCGTATCAGACGCAAAACTGATAGTTAATTGTAAGGTTCAGGGCCTCCTAATGACGATGGAACACTCAAATTGCGTCGAGATTCTCTACATCGGCCTCCGTCAGACTTGACTCCATGGGGTTATTGCTGCCTCGGGCACCTTATGGTCGTTCTCCTGTGAGTCTAGTTTTTCGAATCCGACGCAAAACTGACATTTAATTATAACGTTACGACTATACTAACGACGATGGAACTCACAAATTGCGTTGCGTTTCTTTACATCGTCTTTAAGTCGACTTGTCTCCAAGAGTCTATTGCAGCCTCGGGCACCTTATGGCCGTTCTACTGTGACTCTAGATTTTCGAATCCGACGCGAAACTGATAGTTCATTTTAACGTTCAGGGCCACATAATGACGTTGGAGCACTCAAATTGCGTCGACATTCAATACATGGTCCTTCTGACGACTTGTCTCCAAGGGTGTATTGCTGCCTCGGGCACATTATGGTCGTTCTCTTGAGAGTCTAGATTTTCGAATCCGACGCAAAACTGATTGTTAATTGTAAAGTTCAGGGCCTCCTAATGACGATGGGACACTCAAATTGGGTCGAGTTTCAATACATCGTCCTCCAGCCTACTTGTATCCAAGGGGATATTGCTGCCTCGGACACCATGTGGTCCGTCTCCTGTGAGTCTAGATTTTCGAATCCGACGCAAAACTGATTGTAAATTGTAACGTTCAGGGCCTCCAAATGACGATGGAAAACTCAAATTGCGTCGAGATTCAATACATCGGCCTCCAGCCGTCATGTCTCCAAGGGGATATTGATGCATCGGGCACCTTACGGCCCGTCTCCAGTGAGTCTAGATTTTCAAATCCAACGAAAAACTGATAGTTAATTGTAACATTCAGGGCCTCCTGATGACGATGGAACACTCAAATTGCGTCGCGATTCAATACATCGTCCTCCAGCCGATTCTCTCCAAGGGTCTATTGCTGCCTCGGGCACATTATGGTCGTTCTCCTGTGAGTCTAGACTTTCGAATCCGACGCATAACTGACACTTAATTGTAACGTTCAGGGCCTCCTAATCACGGTGGAACACTCAAATTGCGTCGAGTTTCAGTACATCGTCCTCCAGCCGTCTTGTCTCCAAGGGGATATTGCTGCCTCGGGCACCATATGGTCCGTCTCCTGTGAGTCTAGATTTTCGAATCCGACGTAAAAATGATAGTTAATTGTATAGTTCAGGGCCTCCTATTGACGTTGGAACACTCATATTGCGTCGAGATTCAGTACATCGTCCTTCAGCCGACTTGTCGCCAAGGGTCTATTGCTGCCTCGGGCAACTTATGGTCGTTCTCCTGTGAGTCTAGATTTTCGAATCCGACGCAAAACTGATAGTTAATTTTAACGTTCAGGGCCTCCTAATAACGATGGAAAACTCAAATTGCGTCGAGATTCGTTACATCGACTTTCAGCCGACCTGTCTCCAAGGGTATATAGCTGCCTCGGGCACGTTATGGTCGTTCTCCTGTGAGTCTTTATTTTCGAATCCGACGCATAACTGTTAGTTAATTGTAAGAATCAGGGCCTCGTAATGACGATGGAACTCTCAAATTACGTCGAGATTCAATACATCGTCCTCCAGCCGATTTGACTCCAAGGGGGTATTGCTGCCTCGGGCACCATAGGGTCCGTCTCCTGTGCGTCTAGATTTTCGAATCCGACGCGAAACTGATAGATAAATGTAACGTTCAGGGCCTCCTAATGACGATGGAACACTCAAATTGCGTCGAGATTCAGTACATCGTCCTTCAGCCGACTTGTCTCCAAGGGTCTATTGCTGCCTCGGGCACCTCATGGTCGTTCTCCTGTGAGTCTAGGTATTCGAATCCGACGCAAAAGTGATAGTTAATTTTAACGGTCAGGTCCTCCTAATGACGATGGAACACTCAAATTGCGTCGAGATTCGTTACATCGACATTCAGCCGAACTGTCTCCAAGGGTCTATAGCTGCCTCGGGCACCTTATGGTCGTTCTCCTGTGAGTCTAGACTTTCGATTCCGACGCATAACTGTTAGTTAATTGTAACAATCAGGGCCTCGTAATGACGATGGATCTCTCACATTGCGTCGAGATTCAATACATCGTCCTCCAGCCGACTTGTCTCCAAGGGGATATGCTCCCTCGTGCTCCATAGGATCCGGCTCCTGTGAGTCTAGATTCTCGAATCCGACGCGGAACTGATAGTTAATTGTAACGTTCAGGGCCTTTTAATGACGATGGAACACTAAAATTGCGTCGAGATTCAATACAGCGTCCTCCAGCCGACTAGTCTCCAAGCCTCTATTGCTGCATCGGGCACCTTATGGTCGTTCTCCAGTAAGTCTAGATTGTCGAATCCGACGCAAAACTGATAGTAAATTGTAACGTCCAGTGCCTCTTAATGACGATGGAACACTCATATTGCGTCGAGATTCAATACATCGTCCTCCAGCGGACTTGTCTCCAAGGGGATATTGCTGCCTCGGGCACCTTTAGTCCGTCTCCTGTGAGTCTAGATTTTCGAATCCGACGCGAAACTGATAGTTAATTGTAACGTTCAGGGCCTCCTAATGACGATGGAACACTCAAATTGCGTGAAGATTTAATACATCGTCCTCCAGCCGATTTGTCTCCAAGGGAGTATTGCTGCCTCGGGCACCATATGGTCCGCCTCCTGTGAGTCTAGATTTTTTAATCCGACGAAAAACTGATAGTTAATTGTAACAATCAGGGCCTCCTAATGACGATGGAACTCTCCAAATCCGTCGAGATTCAATACATCGTCCTCCAGCCGACTTGTCTCCAAGGGTCTATAGCTGCCTCGGGCACCTTATGGACGTTCCCCAGTGAGTCTAGGTTTTCTAATCCGACGCAAAACTGATAGTTAATTTTAACGTTCAGGGCCTCCTAATGACGATGGAACACTCAAATTGCGTCGAGATTCGTTACATCGACCTTCAGCCGACTTGTCTCCAAGGGTCTATTGCTGCCTCGGGCACCTTATGGTCGTTCTCCTGTGAGTTTGGATTTTCGAATCCGACGCAAAACTGATAGTTAATTGTAACAATCTGGGCCTCCTAATGACGATGGAACTCTCAAATTGCGTCGAGATTCAATACATCGGCCTCCAGCCGACTTGTCTCGGGCACCACAAGGTCCGTCTCCTGTGAGTCTAGATTTTCGAATCCGACGCGAAACTGATAGTTAATTGCAACGTTCAGGGCCTCCTAATGACGATGGAGCACTCAAATTGCGTCGAGATTCAATACATCGTCCATCAGCCGACTTGTCTCCAAAGGTCTATTGCTGCCTCGGCACCTTATGGTCGATCTCCTGTGCGTCTAGATTTTCGAATCCGACGCTAAACTGATAGATAGGACCTCCTTATGACGATGGAACACTCAAATTGCGTCGAGATTCAATACATCGTCCTTCAGCCGACTTGTCTCCAAGGGTCTATTGCTGCCTCGGGCACCTAATGGTCGTTCTCCTGTACGTCTAGATTCTCGAATCCGACGCAAAACTGATAGTTAATTGTAACGTCTGGGCCTCCTAATGAGGATGGACACTCAAATTGCGCTGAGATTCAATACATCGTCCTCCAGCCGACTAGTCTCCAAGGCGGTATTGCTGCCTCGGGCACCGTATGGTCCGTCTCCTGTGAGTCTAGATTTTTTAATCCGACGCAAAACTGATTGTTAATTGTAACGTTCAGAGCTTCCAAATGACGATGGAACACTCAAATTGCGTCGAAATTCAGTACATCGTATTCCAGCCGACTTGTCTCCAAGGGTGTATTGCTGCCTCGGACACCTTATGGTCGTTCTCCTGTAAGTCTAGATTGTCGAATCCGATGCAAAACTGATAGTTAATTGTAACGTCAGGGCCTCCTAATGACGATGGACACTCAAATTGCGCTGAGATTCAATACATCGTCCTCCAGCCGACTAGTCTCCAAGGCGGTATTGCTGCCTCGGGCACCCTGTGTTCCGTCTCCTGTGCGTCTAGAATTTCGAATCTGACGCGAAAATGATAGTTAATTGTAACGTTCAGGGCCTCCTAAAGACGATGGAACACTCACATTGCGTCGAGATTCAATACATCGTCCTCCAGCCGACTAGTGTCCAAGGGGATATTGCTGCCTCGGGCACCTTATGGTCCGTCTCCTGTAAGTCTAGATTTTCGAATCCGACGCGAAACTGATAGTTAATTGTAAAGTTCAGGGCCTCCTAATGGCGATGGAACACTCAAAATGCGTCGAGATTCGTTAAATCGACCTTCAGCCGACCTGCCTCCAAGGGTCTATTGCTGCCTCGGGCACCTTATGGTCGTTCTCCTGTAAGTCTAGATTGTCGAATCCGACGCAAAACTGATTGTAAATTGTAGCGTTCAGGACCTCCTAATGACGATGGAACACTCAAATTGCGTCAAGATTCAATACATCGTCCTCCAGCCGATTTGTCTCCAAGGGGGTATTGCTGCCTCGGGCACCATATGGTCCGTCTCCTGTGCGTCTAGATTTTCGAATCCGACGCGAAACTGATAGATAATTGTATCGTTCAGGGCCTCCTAATGACGATGGGACACTCATATTGCGTCGAGATTTAGGAAATCGTCCTTCAGCCGACTTGTCTCCAAGGGTCTATTGCTGCCTCGGGCACATTGTGGTCATTCTCCTGTGCGTCTAGATTTTCAAATCCGACGCTAAATTGATAGTTAATTGTAACGTTCAGGGCCTCCTAATGACAATGGAACACTCAAATTACGTCGAGATTCGTTACATCGACCTTCAGCCGACCTGTCTCCAAGGGTCAATTGCTGCCTCGGGCACCTTATGTTCGCTCTCCTGTGAGTCTAGATTTTCGAATCCGACGCGAAACTGATAGTTAATTCTATCGTTCAGGGCCACCTAATGAAGATGGAACACTCAAATAGCGTCGAGATTCAATACATCGTCCTCCAGCCGACTAGCCTCCAAGGTGATATTGCTGCCTCGGGCACCTTATGGTCCGTTTCCTGTGAGTCTAGATTATTGAATCCGACGCAAAACTGATAGTGAATTGTAACGTTCAGGGCCTCCTAATGACGATGGAACACTCAAATTGCATCGAGATTCAATACATCGTCCTCCAGCGGACGTGTCTCCAAGGCGATATTGCTGCCTCGGGCACCTTATGGTCCGTTTCCTGTGAGTCTAGATTTTCGATTCCGACGCGAAACTGATAGTTAATTGTAACGTTCAGGGCCTCCTAATGACGATGGAACACTCAAATTGCGTCGAGATTCGTTACATCGACCTTCAGCCGACCTGTCTCCAAGGGTCTATTGCTGCCTCTGGCTCCTTATGGTCGTTCACCTATGAGTCTAGATTTTCGAATCCGACGCAAAACTGCTAGTTAATTGTAACAATCATGGCCTCCTAATGACGATGGAACTCTCAAATTGCGTCGAGTTTCAATTCATCGGCCTCCAGCCGACTTGTCTCCAAGGGGATAATGCTGCCTCGGGCACCACAGTGTCCGTCTCCTGTGAGTCTAGATTTTCGAATCCGACGCGAAACTGATAGTTAATTGTAACGTTTAGGGCCTCCTAATAACGATGGAACACTCAAATTGCATCGAGATTCCATACATCCTCCATCAGCCGACTTGTCTCCAAAGGTCTATTGCTCCCTCGGGCACCTTATGGTCGTCTTCCTGTGAGTCTAGATTTTTGAATCCGACGCAAAACTGATAGTTACTTGTAACGTTCAGGGCCTCCTAATGACAATGGAACACTCAAATTGCGTCGATATTCAATACATCGTACTCCAGCCGACTTGCCTCCAAGGGTCTATTGCGGCCACGGGCACCTTATGGTCGTTCTCCTGTAAGTCTAGATTGTCGAATCCGACGTAAAACTGATAGTTAATTGTAACGTCAGGGCCTCCTAATGTCGATGGAACACTCAAATTGCGTCGAGATTCAATACATCGACCTCCAGCCTACTTGTCTCCAAGGGGATATTGCTTCCTCGGGCACCTTATGGTGCGTCTCCTGTGAGTCTAGATTTTCGAATCTGACGCGAAACTGATAGTTAATTGTAACGTTCAGGGCCTCCTAATGACGTTGGAACACTCAAATTTCGTCGAGATTCAATACATCGTCCTCCAGCCGATTTGTCTCCAATGGTGTATTGCTGCGCCGGGCACCATATGGTCCGTCTCCTGTGCGTCTAGGTTTTCGAATCCGACGCGAAAATGATACATAATTGTAACGTTCAGGGATTCCTAATAACGATGGAACTCTTAAATTGCGTCGAGATTCTATACATCGTCCTCCAGCCTACTTGTCTCCAAGGGGATATTGCTTCCTCGGGCACCTTATGGTCCGTCTCCTGTGAGTCTAGATTTTCGAAACCGATGCGAAACTGATAGTTAATTATAACGTTCAGGGCCTCCTAATGACGTTGGAACACTCAAATTGCGTCGAGATTCAATTCATCGTCCTCCAGCCGAGTAGTCTCCAAGGGGATACTGCTGCCTCGGGCACCGTATTGTCCGTCTCCTGTGACTCTAGATTTTTGAATCCGAAGCAAAACTGATAGTTAATTCTAACGTTCAGGGACTCCTAAAGACGATGGAACATTCAAATTGCGTCGATATTCAATACATCGTCCTCCAGCCGATTTGTCTCCATGGGGGTATTGCTGCCTCGGGCACCATATGGTCCGACTCCTGTACGTCTAGATTTTCGAATCCGACGCGAAACTGATAGATAATTGTAACCTTCAGGGCCTCCTAATGATGATGGAGCAGTCATATTGCGTCGAGATTCAGTACATCGTAATTCAGCCGACTTGTCTCCAAGGGTCTATTGCTGCCTCGGGCACCGTATGGTCCGACTCCTGCGAGTGTAGATTTTTGAATCCGGCGCAAAACTAATAGTTAATTGTAAAGTTCAGGGCCTGCTAATGACAATGGAACACTCAAATTGCATCGAGATTCAATACATCGTCCTCCAGCTGACTAGTCTCCAAGGGGATATTGCTGCCTCGTGCACAGTATTGTTCGTCTCCTGTGACTCTAGATTTTTGAATCCGACGCAAAACTGATAGTTAATTGTAACGTTCAGGGCCTCCTAAAGACGATGGAACACTCAAATTGGGTCGATATTCAATACATCGTCCTCCAGCCGATTTGTCTCCAAGGGGGTATTGCTGCCTCGGGCACCATATGCTCCGTCTCCTGTACGTCTAGATTTTCGAATCCGACGCGAAACTGATAGATAATTGTAACCTTCAGGGCCTCCTAATGACGATGGAGCACTCATATTGCGTCGAGATTCAGTACATCGTCATTCACCCGACTTGTCTCTAAGGGTCTATTGCTGCCTCGGGCACTGTATGGTCCGACTCTTGCGAGTGTAGATATTTGAATCCGGCACTAAACTGATAGTTAATTGTAAAGTTCAGGGCCTCCTAATGGCGATGGAACAATCAAATTACGTCGAGATTCAATACATTGTCCTCCAGCCGAATTGTATAAAAGGGGGTATTGCTGCCTCGGGCACCAAATGGTCCGTCTCCTGTGAATCTAGATTTTCAAATCCGACGCAAAACTGATAGTTAATTGTAACGTTCAGGGCCTCCTAATGACGATGGAACACTCAAATTGCGTCGATATTCATTATATCGTCCTCCAGCCGACTTGTCTCCAAGGGTCTATTGCTGCCTCAGGCACCTTATGGTCGGTCTCCTGTAAGTCTAGATTGTCAAATCCGAATCAAAACTGATAGTTAATTGTATCGTCAGAACCTCCTAATGGCGATGGAACACTCAAATTGCGTCGAGATTCAATAGAACGTCCTCCAGTCTACTTGTCTCCAAGGGGATATTGCTGCCTCGGGCACCTTATGGTCAGTCTCCTGTAAGTCTAGATTGTCGAATCCGAAGCAAAACTGATAGTTAATTGTAACGTCAGGGCCTCCTAATGACGATGGAACACTTAAATTGCGTCGAGATTTAATACATCGTCCTCCAGCCTACTTTTCTTCAAAGGGATATTGCTTCCTCGGGCACCTTACGGTGCGTCTCCTGTGAGTCTAGATTTTCGAATCCGACGCGAAAATGATAGTTAATTGTAACGTTCAGGGCCTCCTAATGATGATGGAACAGTCAAATTGTGTCGAAATTCAATACATCGTCCTCCAGCCGATTTGTCTCCAAGGGGGTATTGCTGCCTCGGGCAACATATGGTCCGTCTCCTGTGCGTCTAGATTTTCGAATCCGATACGAAACTGATAGATAATTGTAACGTTCAGGGTCTCCTAATGACGATGGAACACTCATAATGCGTCGAGGTTCAGTACATCGTCCTTCAGCCGACTTGTCTCCAAGGGTCTATTGCTGCCTCGGGCACCTTATGGTCCGTCTCCTGTAAGTCTAGATTGTCGAATCCGAAGCAAAACTGATAGTTAATTGTAACGTCAGGGCCTCCTAATGACGATGGAACACTCAAATTGCGTCGAGATTTAATACATCGTCCTCCAGCCTACTTTTCTTCAAAGGGATATTGCTTCCTCGGGCACCTTACGGTGCGTCTCCTGTGAGTCTAGATTTTCGAATCCGACGCGAAACTGATAGTTAATTGTAACGTTCAGTTCCTCCTAATGATGATGGAACACTCAAATTGTGTCGAAATTCAATACATTGTCCTCCAGCCGATTTGTCTCGAAGGGGGTTTTGCTGCCTCGGGCACCATATGGTCCGTCTCCTGTGCGTCTAGATTTTCGTATCCGACGCGAAACTGATAGATAGGGCCTCCATATGACGATGGAACACTCATATTGCGTCGAGATTCAGTACATCGTCCTTCAGCCGACTTGTCTCCAAGGGTCTGTCTATTGCTGCCTCGGGCACCTTATGGTCGTTCTCCTGTGACTCTAGATATTCGAAACCTACGCGAAACTGATAGTTAATTGTAACGTTCAGGGCCTCCTAATGACGATGGAACACTCAAATAGCGTCGAGATTCAATACATCGTCCTCCAGCCGACTAGTCTCCAAGGGGGTATTGCTGCCTCCGGCAACATATGGTCCGTCTCCTGTGTGTCTAGATTTTCGAATCCGATGAGAAACTGATAGATAATTGTAACGTTCAGGGCCTCCTAATGACGATGGAACACTCAAATTGCGTCGAGATTCAGTACATCGTCCTTCAGCCGACTTGTCTCCAAGAGTCTATTGCTGCCTCGGGCACCTTATGGTCGTTCTCCTGTGAGTCTAGATTTTCGAATCCGACGCAAAACTGATAGTTAATTGGAACAATCAGGGCCTCCTAGTGACGATGGAACTCTCAAGTTGCGTCGAGATTCAATACATCGTCCTCCAGCTGACTAGTCTCCAAGGGGATATTGCTGCCTCGTGCACAGTATTGTCCGTCTCCTGTGACTCTAGATTTTTGAATCCGACGCAAAACTGATATTTAATTGTAACGTTCAGGGCCTCCTAAAGACGATGAAACTCTCAAATTGCGTCGATATTCAATACATCGTCCTCCAGCCGATTTGTCTCCAAGGGGGTATTGCTGCCTCGGGCACCATATGGTCCGTCTCCTGTACGTCTAGATTTTCGAATCCGACGCGAAACTGATAGATAATTGTAACCTTCAGGGCCTCCCAATGACGATGGAGCACTCATATTGCGTCGAGATTCAGTACATCGTCATTCAGCCCACTTGTCTCCAAGGGTCTATTGCTGCCTCGGGCACCGTATGGTCCGACTCCTGCGAGTGTAGATTGTTGAATCTGGCGCAAAACTGATAGTTAATTGTAAAGTTCAGGGCCTCCTAATGGCGATGGAACACTCAAATTGCGTCGAGATTCAATACATCGTCCCCCAGCCGAATTGTATAAAAGGGGGTATTGCTGCCTCGGGCACCAAATGGTCCGTCTCCTGTGAGTCTAGATTTTCGAATCCGACGCAAAACTGATAGTTAATTGTAACGTTCAGGGCCTCTTAATGACGATGGAACACTCAAATTGCGTCGAGATTCGTCACATCGACCTTCAGCCGACCTGTCTCCAAGGGTCTATTGCTGCCTCGGGCACCTTATGGTCGTTCTCCTATAAGTCTAGATTGTCGAATCCGACGCAAAACTGATAGTTAATTGTAACGTCAGGGCCTCCTAATGACGAAGGAACACTCAAATTGCGTCGAGATTTAATACATCGTCCTCCAGCCTACTTTTCTCCAAGGGGATATTGCTTCCTCGGGCACCTTATGGTGCGTCTCCTGTGAGTCTAGATTTTCGAATACGACGCGAAACTGATAGTTAATTGTAACGTTCAGGAGCTCCTATTGACGTTGGAACTCTCAAATTGCGTCGAGATTCAATACATCGTCCTCCAGCCGATTTGTCTCCAAGGGGGTATTGCTGCTTTGGGCAACATATGGTCCGTCTCCTGTGCGTCTAGATTTTCGAATCCGATGCGAAACTGATAGTTAATTGCAACGTTCAGGGCCTCCTCATGACGATGGAACACTCAAATTGCGTCGAGATTCAGTACATCGTCCTTCAGCCGACTTGTCTCCAAGAGTCTATTGCTGCCTCGGGCACCGTATTGTCCGTCTCCTGTGACTTTAGAATTTTGAATCCGACGCAAAACCGATAGTTAATTGTAACGTTCAGGGCCCCCTAAAGACGATGGAACATCAAATTGCGTTGATATTCAATACATCGTCCTCCAGCCGATTTGTCTCCAAGGGGGTATTGCTGCCTCGGCGATTAATGGTCCGTCTCCTGTACGTCTAGATTTTCGATTCCGACGCGAAACTGATAGATAATTGTAACCTTCAGGGCCTCCTAATGACGATGGAGCACTCATATTGCGTCGAGATTCAGTACATCGTCATTCAGCCGACTTGTCTCATAGGGTGTATTGCTGCCTCGGGCACCGTATGGTCTGACTATTGCGAGTGTAGAATTTTGAATCCGGCGCAAAACTGATAGTTAATTGTAAAGTTCGGGGCCTCCTAATGACGATGGAACACTCAAATTGCGTCGAGATTCAATACATCGTCCCCCAGCCGAATTGTATCCAAGGGGGTATTGCTGCCTCGGGCACCAAATGGTCCGTCTCCTGTGAGTCTAGATTTTCGAATCCGATGCGAAACTGACAGTTAATTGTAACGCTCAGGACCTCTTATTGAAGATGGAACACTCAAATTGCGTCGAGATCCAATACATTGTCCTACAGACGATTTGTGTCCAAGGGGGTATTGCTGCCTCGGGCTCCATATGGTCCGTCTCCTGTGCGTCTAGATTTTCGTATCCGACGCGACACTGATAGTTAATTGTAACGTTCAGGGCCTCCTAATGACGATGGAACACTCAAATTGGGTCGAGATTCAATACATCGTCCTCCAGCCGATTTCTCACCAAGGGACTATTGCTGCCTCGGGCACCTTATGGTCGTTCTCCTGTGAGTCTAGATTTTCGAATCCGACGCAAAACTGATAGGTAATTGTAACGTTCAGGGCCTCTTAATGACGATGGAACACTCAAATTGCGTCGAGATTCAATACATCGTCCTCCAGGCGATTTGTCTCCAAGGGGGTATTGCTGCCTCGGGCACCATATGGTCCGTCTAATGTGCGTCTAGATTTTCGAATCCGACGCGAAACTGATAGTTAATTGTAACGTCAGGGCCTCCTAATGATGATGGAACACTCAAATTGCGTCGAGATTTAATACATCGTACTCCAGCCTACATTTCTCCAAATGGATCTTGCTTCCTTGGGGACCTTATGGTGCGTCTCCTGTGAGTCTAGATTTTCGAATCCGACGCGAAACTGATAGTTAATTGTAACGTTCAGGGCCTCCTAATGAAGATGGAACACTCAAATTGCGTCGAGATTCAATACATCGTCCTCCAGCCGATTTGTCTCCAAGGGTCTATTGCGGCCTCGGGCACCTCATGGTCGTTCTCCTGTGAGTCTAGATTTTCGAATCCGACGCAAAACTGATAGTTAATTCTAACGTTCAGGGCCTCCTAATGACGATGGAACACTCAAATTGCGTCGAGATTCGTTACATCGACCTTCAGCCGACCTGTCTCCAAGGGTCTATTGCTGCCTCGGGCACCTTATGGTCGTTCTCCTGTAAGTCTAGATTGTCGAATCCGAAGCAAAACTGATAGTTAATTCTAACGTCAGGGCCTCCTAATGACGATGGAACACTCAAATTGCGTCGAGATTTAATACATCCTCCTCCAGCCTACTTTTCTCCAAAGGGATATTGCTTCCTCGCGCACCTTACGGTGCGTCTCCTGTGAGTCTAGATTTTCGAATCCGACGCGAAACTGATAGTTAATTGTAACGTTCAGGGCCTCCTAATGATGATGGAACACTCAAATTGTGTCGAAATTCAATACATCGTCCTCCAGCCGATTTGTCTCCAAGGGGGTATTGCTGCCTCGGGCAACATATGGTCCGTCTCCTGTGCGTCTAGATTTTCGAATCCGATGCGAAACTGATAGATAATTGTAACGTTCAGGGCCTCCTAATGACGATGGAACACTCATAATGCGTCGAGGTTCAGTACATCGTCCTTCAGCCGACTTGTCTCCAAAGGTCTATTGCTGCCTCGGGCACCTTATGGTCGTTATCCTGTGAGTCTAGATTTTCGAATCCGACGCAAAACTGATAGTTAATTGTAATAATCAGGGCCTCGTAATGACGATGGAACTCTCAAATTGCGGCGAGATTCAATACATCGTCCTCCAGCCGACTTGTCTCCAAGGGGATAATGCTCCCTCGGGCACCATCGGGAAGGTCTCCTGTGAGTCTAGATTTTCGAATCCGACGCGAAACTGATAGTTAATTGTAACTTTCAGGGCCTCCTAATGATGATGGAACACTCAAATTGTGTCGAAATTCAATACATTGTCCTCCAGCCGATTTGTCTCGAAGGGGGTTTTGCTGCCTGGGGCACCATATGGTCCGTCTCCTGTGCGTCTAGATTTTCGTATCCGACGCGAAACTGATAGATAGGGCCTCCATTTTACGATGGAACACTCATATTGCGTCGAGATTCAGTACATCGTCCTTCAGCCGACTTGTCTCCAAGGGTCTGTCTATTGCTGCCACGGGCATCTTATGGTCGTTCTCCTGTGAGTCTGGATTTTCGAAACCGACGCGAAACTGATAGTTAATTGTAACGTTCAGGGCCTCCTAATGACGATGGAACACTCAAATAGCGTCGAGATTCAATACATCGTCCTCCAGCCGACTAGTCTCCAAGGGGGTACTGCTGCCTCGGGCAACATATGGTCCGTCTCCTGTGTGTCTAGATTTTCGAATCCGATGAGAAACTGATAGATAATTGTAACGTTCAGGGCCTCCTAATGACGATGGAACACTCAAATTGCGTCGAGATTCAGCACATCGTCCTTCAGCCGACTTGTCTCCAAGAGTCAATTGCTGCCTCGGGCACCTTATGGTCGTTCTCCTGTGAGTCTAGATTTTCGAATCCGACGCAAAACTGATAGTTAATTGGAACAATCAGGGCCTCCTAGTGACGATGGAACTCTCAAGTTGCGTCGAGATTCAATACATCGTCCTCCAGCTGACTAGTCTCCAAGGGGATATTGCTGCCTCGTGCACAGTATTGTCCGTCACCTGTGACTCTAGATTTTTGAATCCGACGCAAAACTGATTGTTAATTGTAACGTTCAGGGCCTCCTAAAGTCGATGAAACACTCAAATTGCGTCGATATTCAATACATCGTCCTCCAGCCGATTTGTCTCCAAGGGGGTATTGCTGCCTCGGGCACCATATGGTCCGTCTCCTGTACGTCTAGATTTTCGAATCCGACGCGAAACTGATAGATAATTGTAACCTTCAGGGCCTCCTAATGACGATGGAGCACTCATATTGCGTCGAGATTCGGTACATCGTCATTCAGCCCACTTGTCTCCAAGGGTCTATTGCTGCCTCGGGCACCGTATGGTCCGACTCCTGCGAGTGTAGATTGTTGAATCCGGCGCAAAACTGATAGTTAATTGTAAAGTTCAGGGCCTCCTAATGGCGATGGCACACTCAAATTGCGTCGAGATTCAATACATCGTCCCACTGCCGAATTGTATAAAAGGGGGTATTGCTGCCTCGGGCACCAAATGGTCCGTCTCCTGTGAGTCTAGATTTTCGAATCCGACGCAAAACTGATAGTTAATTGAAACGTTCAGGGCCTCCTAATGACGATGGAACACTCAAATTGCGTCGAGATTCAATACATCGTCCTCCAGCCGATTTGTCTCCAAGGGTCTATTGCTGCCTCGGGCACCTTATGGTCGTTCTCCTGTGAGTCTAGATTTTAGAATCCGACGCAAAACTGATAGTTAATTGTAACGTCAGGGCCTCCTAATGACGAAGGAACACTCAAATTGCGTCGAGATTTAATACATCGTCCTCCAGCCTACTTTTCTCCAAGGGGATATTGCTTCCTCGGGCACCTTATGGTGCGTCTCCTGTGAGTCTAGATTTTCGAATCCGACGCGAGACTGATAGTTAATTGTATCGTTCAGGGGCTCCTATTGACGTTGGAACTCTCAAATTGCGTCGAGATTCAATACATCGTCCTCCAGCCGATTTGTCTCCAAGGGGGTATTGCTGCTTTGGGCAACATATGGTCCGTCTCCTGTGCGTCTAGATTTTCGAATCCGATGCGAAACTGATAGATAATTGCAACGTTCAGGGCCTCCTAATGACGATGGAACACTCAAATTGCGTCGAGATTCAGTACATCGTCCTTCAGCCGACTTGTCTCCAAGAGTCTATTGCTGTCTCGTGCACCTTATGGTCGTTCTCCTGTGAGTCTAGATTTTCGATTCCGACGCAAAACTGATAGTTAATTGTAATGTTCAGGGCCTCCTATTGACGATGGAACAATCGAATTGCGTGGAGATTCGTTACATCGACCTTCAGCAGACCTGTCTCCAAGGGTCACTTGCTGCCTCGGGCACCATATGGTCGATCTCCTGTGAATCTAGATTTCCGAATCCGACGCAAAACTGATAGTTAATAGTAACAATCAGGGCCTCCTAATGACGATGGAACTCTCAAATTGCGTCGAGATTCAATACATCGTTCTCCAGCCGACTAGTCTCCAAGGGGATATTGCTGCCTCGGGCACCGTATTGTCCGTCTCCTGTGACTTTAGAATTTTGAATCCGACGCAAAACTGATATTTAATTGTAACGTTCAGGGCCCCCTAAAGACGATGGATCACTCAAATTGCGTTGATATTCAATACATCGTCCTCCAGCCGATTTGTCTCCAAGGGGGTATTGCTGCCTCGGCACCTAATGGTCCGTCTCCTGTACGTCTAGATTTTCGAATCCGACGCGAAACTGATAGATAATTGTAACCTTCAGGGCCTCCTAATGACGATGGAGCACTCATATTGCGTCGAGATTCAGTACATCGTCATTCAGCCGACTTGTCTCATAGGGTGTATTGCTGCCTCGGGCACCGTATGGTCCGACTATTGCGAGTGTAGAATTTTGAATCCGGCGCAAAACTGATAGTTAATTGTAAAGTTCGGGGCCTCCTAATGACGATGGAACACTCAAATTGCGTCGAGATTCAATACATCGTCCTCCAGCCGAATTGTATCCAAGGGGGTATTGCTGCCTCGGGCACCAAATGGTCCGTCTCGTGTGAGTCTAGATTTTCGAATCCGATGCGAAACTGACAGTTAATTGTAACGCTCAGGGCCTCTTATTGACGATGGAACACTCAAATTGCGTCGAGATCCAATACATTGTCCTCCAGCCGATTTGTGTCCAAGGGGGTATTGCTGCCTCGGGCTCCATATGGTCCGTCTCCTGTGCGTCTAGATTTTCGAATCCGACGCGAAACTGATAGTTAATTGTAACGTTCAGGGCCTCCTAATGACGATGGATCACTCAAATTGGGTCGAGATACAATACTTCGTCCTCCAGCCGATTTGTCACCAAGGGACTATTGCTGCCTCGGGCACCTTATGGTCGTTCACCTGTGAGTCTAGATTTTCGAATCCGACGCAAAACTGATAGTTAATTGTAACGTTCAGGGCCTCCTAATGACGATGGAACACTCAAATTGCGTAGTGATTCGTTACATCGACCTTCAGGCGACCTGTCTCCAAGGGTCTATTGCTGCCTCGGGCACCTTATGGTCATTCTCCTGTAAGTCTAGATTGTCGAATCCAACGCAAAACTGATAGTTAATTGTAACGTCAGGGCCTCCCAATGACGATGGAACACTCAAATTGCGTCGAGATTTAATACATCGTCCTCCAGCCTACTTTTCTCCAAGGGGATATTGCATCCTCGGGCACCTTATGGTGCGTCTCCTGTGAGTCGAGATTTTCGAATCCGACGCGAAACTGACAGTTAATTGTAACGCTCAGGGCCTCTTAATGACGATGGAACACTCAAATTGCGTCCAGATTCAATACATCGTCCTACTGCCGATTTGTCTCCAAAGTGGTATTGCTGCCTCGGGCACCATATGGTCCGTCTCCTGTGCGTCTAAATTTTCGAATCCGACGCGTAACTGATAGTTAATTGTAACGTTCAGGGCCTCCTGATGACGATGTAACACTCAAATTGCGTCGAGATTCAATACATCGTCCTCCAGCCGATTTGTCTCCAAGGGGGTATTGCTGATTCGGGCAACATACGATCCGGCTCCTGTGCGTCTAGATTTTCGAATCCGATGCGAAACTGATAGATAATTGTAACGATCAGGGCCTTCTAATGACGATGGAACACTCATAATGCGTCGATTTTCAGTACGTCGTCATTCAGCCGACTTGTCTCCAAGGGTCTAGTGCTGCCTCGGGCACCATATGGTCGTACTCCTGTGAGGCTAGATTATCGATTCCGACGCAAAACTGATAGTTAATTGTAACAATCAGGGCCTCGTAATGACGATGGAACTCTCAAATTGCGACGAGATTTAATACATCGTCCTCCAGCCGACTTGTCTCCAAGGGGATAATTCTCCCTCGGGCACCATAGGGTCTGTCTCCTGTGAGTCTAGATTTTCGAATCCGACGCGAAACTGATAGTTAATTGTAACGTTCAGGGCCTCCTAATAAAGATGGAACACTCAAATTGCGTCGAGATTCAATACATCGTACTCTAACCGACTTGTCTCCAAGGGTCTATTGCTGCCTCGGGCACCTTATGGTCGTTCTCCCGTGCGTCTAGATTTTCGAATCCGACGCGAAACTGATAGTTAATTGTAACGTTCAGGGCTTCCTAAAGTCGATGGAACACTCAAATTGCGTCGATATTCAATACATCGTCCTCCAGCTGACTTGCCTCCAAGGGTCTATTGCTGCCTCGGGCACCTTATGGTCGTTCTCCTGTAAGTCTAGATTGTCGAATCCGACGCAAAAGTGATAGTTAATTGTAACGTTCAGGGCTTCCTAATAAAGATGGAACACTCAAATTGCGTCGAGACTCAATACATCGTACTCTAACCGACTTGTCTCCAAGGGTCTATTGCTGCCTCGGGCACCTTATGGTCGTTCTCCTGTAAGCCTAGATTGTCGAATCCGACGCAAAACTGATAGTTAATTGTAACGTCGGGGCCTCCTAATGACGAAGGAACACTCAAATTGCGTCGAGATTTAATACATCGTCCTCCAGCCTACTTTTCTCCAAGGGGATATTGTTTCCTCGGGCACCTTATGGTGCGTCTCCTGTGAGTCTAGATTTTCGAATCCGACGCGAAACTGATAGTTAATTGTATCGTTCAGGGGCTCCTATTGACGTTGGAACTCTCAAATTGCGTCGAGATTCAATACATCGTCCTCCAGCCGATTTGTCTCCAAGGGGGTATTGCTGCCTCGGGCACCATATGGTCCGTCTCCTGTACGTCTAGATTTTCGAATCCGACGCGAAACTGATAGATAATTGTAACCTTCAGGGCCTCCTAATGACGATGGAGCACTCATATTGCGTCGAGATTCGGTACATCGTCATTCAGCCCACTTGTCTCCAAGGGTCTATTGCTGCCTCGGGCACCGTATGGTCCGACTCCTGCGAGTGTAGATTGTTGAATCCGGCGCAAAACTGATAGTTAATTGTAAAGTTCAGGGCCTCCTAATGGCGATGGCACACTCAAATTGCGTCGAGATTCAATACATCGTCCCACTGCCGAATTGTATAAAAGGGGGTATTGCTGCCTCGGGCACCAAATGGTCCGTCTCCTGTGAGTCTAGATTTTCGAATCCGACGCAAAACTGATAGTTAATTGAAACGTTCAGGGCCTCCTAATGACGATGGAACACTCAAATTGCGTCGAGATTCAATACATCGTCCTCCAGCCGATTTGTCTCCAAGGGTCTATTGCTGCCTCGGGCACCTTAAGGTCGTTCTCCTGTGAGTCTAGATTTTAGAATCCGACGCAAAACTGATAGTTAATTGTAACGTCAGGGCCTCCTAATGACGAAGGAACACTCAAATTGCGTCGAGATTTAATACATCGTCCTCCAGCCTACTTTTCTCCAAGGGGATATTGCTTCCTCGGGCACCTTATGGTGCGTCTCCTGTGAGTCTAGATTTTCGAATCCGACGCGAGACTGATAGTTAATTGTATCGTTCAGGGGCTCCTATTGACGTTGGAACTCTCAAATTGCGTCGAGATTCAATACATCGTCCTCCAGCCGATTTGTCTCCAAGGGGGTATTGCTGCTTTGGGCAACATATGGTCCGTCTCCTGTGCGTCTAGATTTTCGAATCCGATGCGAAACTGATAGATAATTGCAACGTTCAGGGCCTCCTAATGACGATGGAACACTCAAATTGCGTCGAGATTCAGTACATCGTCCTTCAGCCGACTTGTCTCCAAGAGTCTATTGCTGTCTCGTGCACCTTATGGTCGTTCTCCTGTGAGTCTAGATTTTCGATTCCGACGCAAAACTGATAGTTAATTGTAATGTTCAGGGCCTCCTATTGACGATGGAACAATCGAATTGCGTGGAGATTCGTTACATCGACCTTCAGCAGACCTGTCTCCAAGGGTCACTTGCTGCCTCGGGCACCATATGGTCGATCTCCTGTGAATCTAGATTTCCGAATCCGACGCAAAACTGATAGTTAATAGTAACAATCAGGGCCTCCTAATGACGATGGAACTCTCAAATTGCGTCGAGATTCAATACATCGTTCTCCAGCCGACTAGTCTCCAAGGGGATATTGCTGCCTCGGGCACCGTATTGTCCGTCTCCTGTGACTTTAGAATTTTGAATCCGACGCAAAACTGATATTTAATTGTAACGTTCAGGGCCCCCTAAAGACGATGGATCACTCAAATTGCGTTGATATTCAATACATCGTCCTCCAGCCGATTTGTCTCCAAGGGGGTATTGCTGCCTCGGCACCTAATGGTCCGTCTCCTGTACGTCTAGATTTTCGAATCCGACGCGAAACTGATAGATAATTGTAACCTTCAGGGCCTCCTAATGACGATGGAGCACTCATATTGCGTCGAGATTCAGTACATCGTCATTCAGCCGACTTGTCTCATAGGGTGTATTGCTGCCTCGGGCACCGTATGGTCCGACTATTGCGAGTGTAGAATTTTGAATCCGGCGCAAAACTGATAGTTAATTGTAAAGTTCGGGGCCTCCTAATGACGATGGAACACTCAAATTGCGTCGAGATTCAATACATCGTCCTCCAGCCGAATTGTATCCAAGGGGGTATTGCTGCCTCGGGCACCAAATGGTCCGTCTCGTGTGAGTCTAGATTTTCGAATCCGATGCGAAACTGACAGTTAATTGTAACGCTCAGGGCCTCTTATTGACGATGGAACACTCAAATTGCGTCGAGATCCAATACATTGTCCTCCAGCCGATTTGTGTCCAAGGGGGTATTGCTGCCTCGGGCTCCATATGGTCCGTCTCCTGTGCGTCTAGATTTTCGAATCCGACGCGAAACTGATAGTTAATTGTAACGTTCAGGGCCTCCTAATGACGATGGATCACTCAAATTGGGTCGAGATACAATACTTCGTCCTCCAGCCGATTTGTCACCAAGGGACTATTGCTGCCTCGGGCACCTTATGGTCGTTCACCTGTGAGTCTAGATTTTCGAATCCGACGCAAAACTGATAGTTAATTGTAACGTTCAGGGCCTCCTAATGACGATGGAACACTCAAATTGCGTCGTGATTCGTTACATCGACCTTCAGGCGACCTGTCTCCAAGGGTCTATTGCTGCCTCGGGCACCTTATGGTCATTCTCCTGTAAGTCTAGATTGTCGAATCCAACGCAAAACTGATAGTTAATTGTAACGTCAGGGCCTCCCAATGACGATGGAACACTCAAACTGCGTCGAGATTTAATACATCGTCCTCCAGCCTACTTTTCTCCAAGGGGATATTGCATCCTCGGGCACCTTATGGTGCG
The DNA here is from genome assembly GCF_021461395.2 of Schistocerca americana. Taxonomy (NCBI): domain Eukaryota; kingdom Metazoa; phylum Arthropoda; class Insecta; order Orthoptera; family Acrididae; genus Schistocerca; species Schistocerca americana. The sequence goes on along the minus strand of NC_060130.1, from coordinate 4,127,493 downwards.
TCTCCTGTGAGTCGAGATTTTCGAATCCGACGCGAAACTGACAGTTAATTGTAACGCTCAGGGCCTCTTAATGACGATGGAACACTCAAATTGCGTCCAGATTCAATACATCGTCCTACTGCCGATTTGTCTCCAAAGTGGTATTGCTGCCTCGGGCACCATATGGTCCGTCTCCTGTGCGTCTAAATTTTCGAATCCGACGCGTAACTGATAGTTAATTGTAACGTTCAGGGCCTCCTGATGACGATGTAACACTCAAATTGCGTCGAGATTCAATACATCGTCCTCCAGCCGATTTGTCTCCAAGGGGGTATTGCTGATTCGGGCAACATACGATCCGGCTCCTGTGCGTCTAGATTTTCGAATCCGATGCGAAACTGATAGATAATTGTAACGATCAGGGCCTTCTAATGACGATGGAACACTCATAATGCGTCGATTTTCAGTACGTCGTCATTCAGCCGACTTGTCTCCAAGGGTCTAGTGCTGCCTCGGGCACCATATGGTCGTACTCCTGTGAGGCTAGATTATCGATTCCGACGCAAAACTGATAGTTAATTGTAACAATCAGGGCCTCGTAATGACGATGGAACTCTCAAATTGCGACGAGATTTAATACATCGTCCTCCAGCCGACTTGTCTCCAAGGGGATAATTCTCCCTCGGGCACCATAGGGTCTGTCTCCTGTGAGTCTAGATTTTCGAATCCGACGCGAAACTGATAGTTAATTGTAACGTTCAGGGCCTCCTAATAAAGATGGAACACTCAAATTGCGTCGAGATTCAATACATCGTACTCTAACCGACTTGTCTCCAAGGGTCTATTGCTGCCTCGGGCACCTTATGGTCGTTCTCCCGTGCGTCTAGATTTTCGAATCCGACGCGAAACTGATAGTTAATTGTAACGTTCAGGGCTTCCTAAAGTCGATGGAACACTCAAATTGCGTCGATATTCAATACATCGTCCTCCAGCTGACTTGCCTCCAAGGGTCTATTGCTGCCTCGGGCACCTTATGGTCGTTCTCCTGTAAGTCTAGATTGTCGAATCCGACGCAAAAGTGATAGTTAATTGTAACGTTCAGGGCTTCCTAATAAAGATGGAACACTCAAATTGCGTCGAGACTCAATACATCGTACTCTAACCGACTTGTCTCCAAGGGTCTATTGCTGCCTCGGGCACCTTATGGTCGTTCTCCTGTAAGCCTAGATTGTCGAATCCGACGCAAAACTGATAGTTAATTGTAACGTCAGGGCCTCCTAATGACGAAGGAACACTCAAATTGCGTCGAGATTTAATACATCGTCCTCCAGCCTACTTTTCTCCAAGGGGATATTGTTTCCTCGGGCACCTTATGGTGCGTCTCCTGTGAGTCTAGATTTTCGAATCCGACGCGAAACTGATAGTTAATTGTATCGTTCAGGGGCTCCTATTGACGTTGGAACTCTCAAATTGCGTCGAGATTCAATACATCGTCCTCCAGCCGATTTGTCTCCAAGGGGGTATTGCTGCCTCGGGCACCATATGGTCCGTCTCCTGTACGTCTAGATTTTCGAATCCGACGCGAAACTGATAGATAATTGTAACCTTCAGGGCCTCCTAATGACGATGGAGCACTCATATTGCGTCGAGATTCGGTACATCGTCATTCAGCCCACTTGTCTCCAAGGGTCTATTGCTGCCTCGGGCACCGTATGGTCCGACTCCTGCGAGTGTAGATTGTTGAATCCGGCGCAAAACTGATAGTTAATTGTAAAGTTCAGGGCCTCCTAATGGCGATGGCACACTCAAATTGCGTCGAGATTCAATACATCGTCCCACTGCCGAATTGTATAAAAGGGGGTATTGCTGCCTCGGGCACCAAATGGTCCGTCTCCTGTGAGTCTAGATTTTCGAATCCGACGCAAAACTGATAGTTAATTGAAACGTTCAGGGCCTCCTAATGACGATGGAACACTCAAATTGCGTCGAGATTCAATACATCGTCCTCCAGCCGATTTGTCTCCAAGGGTCTATTGCTGCCTCGGGCACCTTAAGGTCGTTCTCCTGTGAGTCTAGATTTTAGAATCCGACGCAAAACTGATAGTTAATTGTAACGTCAGGGCCTCCTAATGACGAAGGAACACTCAAATTGCGTCGAGATTTAATACATCGTCCTCCAGCCTACTTTTCTCCAAGGGGATATTGCTTCCTCGGGCACCTTATGGTGCGTCTCCTGTGAGTCTAGATTTTCGAATCCGACGCGAGACTGATAGTTAATTGTATCGTTCAGGGGCTCCTATTGACGTTGGAACTCTCAAATTGCGTCGAGATTCAATACATCGTCCTCCAGCCGATTTGTCTCCAAGGGGGTATTGCTGCTTTGGGCAACATATGGTCCGTCTCCTGTGCGTCTAGATTTTCGAATCCGATGCGAAACTGATAGATAATTGCAACGTTCAGGGCCTCCTAATGACGATGGAACACTCAAATTGCGTCGAGATTCAGTACATCGTCCTTCAGCCGACTTGTCTCCAAGAGTCTATTGCTGTCTCGTGCACCTTATGGTCGTTCTCCTGTGAGTCTAGATTTTCGATTCCGACGCAAAACTGATAGTTAATTGTAATGTTCAGGGCCTCCTATTGACGATGGAACAATCGAATTGCGTGGAGATTCGTTACATCGACCTTCAGCAGACCTGTCTCCAAGGGTCACTTGCTGCCTCGGGCACCATATGGTCGATCTCCTGTGAATCTAGATTTCCGAATCCGACGCAAAACTGATAGTTAATAGTAACAATCAGGGCCTCCTAATGACGATGGAACTCTCAAATTGCGTCGAGATTCAATACATCGTTCTCCAGCCGACTAGTCTCCAAGGGGATATTGCTGCCTCGGGCTCCGTATTGTCCGTCTCCTGTGACTTTAGAATTTTGAATCCGACGCAAAACTGATATTTAATTGTAACGTTCAGGGCCCCCTAAAGACGATGGATCACTCAAATTGCGTTGATATTCAATACATCGTCCTCCAGCCGATTTGTCTCCAAGGGGGTATTGCTGCCTCGGCACCTAATGGTCCGTCTCCTGTACGTCTAGATTTTCGAATCCGACGCGAAACTGATAGATAATTGTAACCTTCAGGGCCTCCTAATGACGATGGAGCACTCATATTGCGTCGAGATTCAGTACATCGTCATTCAGCCGACTTGTCTCATAGGGTGTATTGCTGCCTCGGGCACCGTATGGTCCGACTATTGCGAGTGTAGAATTTTGAATCCGGCGCAAAACTGATAGTTAATTGTAAAGTTCGGGGCCTCCTAATGACGATGGAACACTCAAATTGCGTCGAGATTCAATACATCGTCCTCCAGCCGAATTGTATCCAAGGGGGTATTGCTGCCTCGGGCACCAAATGGTCCGTCTCGTGTGAGTCTAGATTTTCGAATCCGATGCGAAACTGACAGTTAATTGTAACGCTCAGGGCCTCTTATTGACGATGGAACACTCAAATTGCGTCGAGATCCAATACATTGTCCTCCAGCCGATTTGTGTCCAAGGGGGTATTGCTGCCTCGGGCTCCATATGGTCCGTCTCCTGTGCGTCTAGATTTTCGAATCCGACGCGAAACTGATAGTTAATTGTAACGTTCAGGGCCTCCTAATGACGATGGATCACTCAAATTGGGTCGAGATACAATACTTCGTCCTCCAGCCGATTTGTCACCAAGGGACTATTGCTGCCTCGGGCACCTTATGGTCGTTCACCTGTGTGTCTAGATTTTCGAATCCGACGCAAAACTGATAGTTAATTGTAACGTTCAGGGCCTCCTAATGACGATGGAACACTCAAATTGCGTCGTGATTCGTTACATCGACCTTCAGGCGACCTGTCTCCAAGGGTCTATTGCTGCCTCGGGCACCTTATGGTCATTCTCCTGTAAGTCTAGATTGTCGAATCCAACGCAAAACTGATAGTTAATTGTAACGTCAGGGCCTCCCAATGACGATGGAACACTCAAACTGCGTCGAGATTTAATACATCGTCCTCCAGCCTACTTTTCTCCAAGGGGATATTGCATCCTCGGGCACCTTATGGTGCGTCTCCTGTGAGTCGAGATTTTCGAATCCGACGCGAAACTGACAGTTAATTGTAACGCTCAGGGCCTCTTAATGACGATGGAACACTCAAATTGCGTCCAGATTCAATACATCGTCCTACTGCCGATTTGTCTCCAAAGTGGTATTGCTGCCTCGGGCACCATATGGTCCGTCTCCTGTGCGTCTAAATTTTCGAATCCGACGCGTAACTGATAGTTAATTGTAACGTTCAGGGCCTCCTGATGACGATGTAACACTCAAATTGCGTCGAGATTCAATACATCGTCCTCCAGCCGATTTGTCTCCAAGGGGGTATTGCTGATTCGGGCAACATACGATCCGGCTCCTGTGCGTCTAGATTTTCGAATCCGATGCGAAACTGATAGATAATTGTAACGATCAGGGCCTTCTAATGACGATGGAACACTCATAATGCGTCGATTTTCAGTACGTCGTCATTCAGCCGACTTGTCTCCAAGGGTCTAGTGCTGCCTCGGGCACCATATGGTCGTACTCCTGTGAGGCTAGATTATCGATTCCGACGCAAAACTGATAGTTAATTGTAACAATCAGGGCCTCGTAATGACGATGGAACTCTCAAATTGCGACGAGATTTAATACATCGTCCTCCAGCCGACTTGTCTCCAAGGGGATAATTCTCCCTCGGGCACCATAGGGTCTGTCTCCTGTGAGTCTACATTTTCGAATCCGACGCGAAACTGATAGTTAATTGTAACGTTCAGGGCCTCCTAATAAAGATGGAACACTCAAATTGCGTCGAGATTCAATACATCGTACTCTAACCGACTTGTCTCCAAGGGTCTATTGCTGCCTCGGGCACCTTATGGTCGTTCTCCCGTGCGTCTAGATTTTCGAATCCGACGCGAAACTGATAGTTAATTGTAACGTTCAGGGCTTCCTAAAGTCGATGGAACACTCAAATTGCGTCGATATTCAATACATCGTCCTCCAGCTGACTTGCCTCCAAGGGTCTATTGCTGCCTCGGGCACCTTATGGTCGTTCTCCTGTAAGTCTAGATTGTCGAATCCGACGCAAAAGTGATAGTTAATTGTAACGTTCAGGGCTTCCTAATAAAGATGGAACACTCAAATTGCGTCGAGACTCAATACATCGTACTCTAACCGACTTGTCTCCAAGGGTCTATTGCTGCCTCGGGCACCTTATGGTCGTTCTCCTGTAAGCCTAGATTGTCGAATCCGACGCAAAACTGATAGTTAATTGTAACGTCAGGGCCTCCTAATGACGAAGGAACACTCAAATTGCGTCGAGATTTATTACATCGTCCTCCAGCCTACTTTTCTCCAAGGGGATATTGTTTCCTCGGGCACCTTATGGTGCGTCTCCTGTGAGTCTAGATTTTCGAATCCGACGCGAAACTGATAGTTAATTGTATCGTTCAGGGGCTCCTATTGACGTTGGAACTCTCAAATTGCGTCGAGATTCAATACATCGTCCTCCAGCCGATTTGTCTCCAAGGGGGTATTGCTGCTTTGGACAACATATGGTCCGTCTCCTGTGCGTCTAGATTTTCGAATCCGATGCGAAACTGATAGATAATTGCAACGTTCAGGGCCTCCTAATGACGATGGAACACTCAAATTGCGTCGAGATTCAGTACATCGTCCTTCAGCCGACTTGTCTCCAAGAGTCTATTGCTGTCTCGTGCACCTTATGGTCGTTCTCCTGTGAGTCTAGATTTTCGATTCCGACGCAAAACTGATAGTTAATTGTAATGTTCAGCTCCTATTGACGATGGAACAATCGAATTGCGTGGAGATTCGTTACATCGACCTTCAGCAGACCTGTCTCCAAGGGTCACTTGCTGCCTCGGGCACCATATGGTCGATCTCCTGTGAATCTAGATTTCCGAATCCGACGCAAAACTGATAGTTAATAGTAACAATCAGGGCCTCCTAATGACGATGGAACTCTCAAATTGCGTCGAGATTCAATACATCGTTCTCCAGCCGACTAGTCTCCAAGGGGATATTGCTGCCTCGGGCACCGTATTGTCCGTCTCCTGTGACTTTAGAATTTTGAATCCGACGCAAAACTGATACTTAATTGTAACGTTCAGGGCCCCCTAAAGACGATGGATCACTCAAATTGCGTTGATATTCAATACATCGTCCTCCAGCCTATTTGTCTCCAAGGGGGTATTGCTGCCTCGGCACCTAATGGTCCGTCTCCTGTACGTCTAGATTTTCGAATCCGACGCGAAACTGATAGATAATTGTAACCTTCAGGGCCTCCTAATGACGATGGAGCACTCATATTGCGTCGAGATTCAGTACATCGTCATTCAGCCGACTTGTCTCATAGGGTGTATTGCTGCCTCGGGCACCGTATGGTCCGACTATTGCGAGTGTAGAATTTTGAATCCGGCGCAAAACTGATAGTTAATTGTAAAGTTCGGGGCCTCCTAATGACGATGGAACACTCAAATTGCGTCGAGATTCAATACATCGTCCTCCAGCCGAATTGTATCCAAGGGGGTATTGCTGCCTCGGGCACCAAATGGTCCGTCTCGTGTGAGTCTAGATTTTCGAATCCGATGCGAAACTGACAGTTAATTGTAACGCTCAGGGCCTCTTATTGACGATGGAACACTCAAATTGCGTCGAGATCCAATACATTGTCCTCCAGCCGATTTGTGTCCAAGGGGGTATTGCTGCCTCGGGCTCCATATGGTCCGTCTCCTGTGCGTCTAGATTTTCGAATCCGACGCGAAACTGATAGTTAATTGTAACGTTCAGGGCCTCCTAATGACGATGGATCACTCAAATTGGGTCGAGATACAATACTTCGTCCTCCAGCCGATTTGTCACCAAGGGACTATTGCTGCCTCGGGCACCTTATGGTCGTTCACCTGTGAGTCTAGATTTTCGAATCCGACGCAAAACTGATAGTTAATTGTAACGTTCAGGGCCTCCTAATGACGATGGAACACTCAAATTGCGTCGTGATTCGTTACATCGACCTTCAGGCGACCTGTCTCCAAGGGTCTATTGCTGCCTCGGGCACCTTATGGTCATTCACCTGTAAGTCTAGATTGTCGAATCCAACGCAAAACTGATAGTTAATTGTAACGTCAGGGCCTCCCAATGACGATGGAACACTCAAATTGCGTCGAGATTTAATACATCGTCCTCCAGCCTACTTTTCTCCAAGGGGATATTGCATCCTCGGGCACCTTATGGTGCGTCTCCTGTGAGTCGAGATTTTCGAATCCGACGCGAAACTGACAGTTAATTGTAACGCTCAGGGCCTCTTAATGACGATGGAACACTCAAATTGCGTCCAGATTCAATACATCGTCCTACTGCCGATTTGTCTCCAAAGTGGTATTGCTGTCTCGGGCACCATATGGTCCGTCTCCTGTGCGTCTAAATTTTCGAATCCGACGCGTAACTGATAGTTAATTGTAACGTTCAGGGCCTCCTAATGACGATGTAACACTCAAATTGCGTCGAGATTCAATACATCGTCCTCCAGCCGATTTGTCTCCAAGGGGGTATTGCTGATTCGGGCAACATACGATCCGGCTCCTGTGCGTCTAGATTTTCGAATCCGATGCGAAACTGATAGATAATTGTAACGATCAGGGCCTTCTAATGACGATGGAACACTCATAATGCGTCGAGGTTCAGTACGTCGTCATTCAGCCGACTTGTCTCCAAGGGTCTAGTGCTGCCTCGGGCACCATATGGTCGTACTCCTGTGAGGCTAGATTATCGATTCCGACGCAAAACTGATAGTTAATTGTAACAATCAGGGCCTCGTAATGACGATGGAACTCTCAAATTGCGACGAGATTTAATACATCGTCCTCCAGCCGACTTGTCTCCAAGGGGATAATTCTCCCTCGGGCACCATAGGGTCTGTCTCCTGTGAGTCTAGATTTTCGAATCCGACGCGAAACTGATAGTTAATTGTAACGTTCAGGGCCTCCTAATAAAGATGGAACACTCAAATTGCGTCGAGATTCAATACATCGTACTCTAACCGACTTGTCTCCAAGGGTCTATTGCTGCCTCGGGCACCTTATGGTCGTTCTCCCGTGCGTCTAGATTTTCGAATCCGACGCGAAACTGATAGTTAATTGTAACGTTCAGGGCTTCCTAAAGTCGATGGAACACTCAAATTGCGTCGATATTCAATACATCGTCCTCCAGCTGACTTGCCTCCAAGGGTCTATTGCTGCCTCGGGCACCTTATGGTCGTTCTCCTGTAAGTCTAGATTGTCGAATCCGACGCAAAAGTGATAGTTAATTGTAACGTTCAGGGCCTCCTAATAAAGATGGAACACTCAAATTGCGTCGAGACTCAATACATCGTACTCTAACCGACTTGTCTCCAAGGGTCTATTGCTGCCTCGGGCACCTTATGGTCGTTCTCCTGTAAGCCTAGATTGTCGAATCCGACGCAAAACTGATAGTTAATTGTAACGTCAGGGCCTCCTAATGACGAAGGAACACTCAAATTGCGTCGAGATTTAATACATCGTCCTCCAGCCTACTTTTCTCCAAGGGGATATTGCTTCCTCGGGCACCTTATGGTGCGTCTCCTGTGAGTCTAGATTTTCGAATCCGACGCGAAACTGATAGTTAATTGTATCGTTCAGGGGCTCCTATTGACGTTGGAACTCTCAAATTGCGTCGAGATTCAATACATCGTCCTCCAGCCGATTTGTCTCCAAGGGGGTATTGCTGCTTTGGACAACATATGGTCCGTCTCCTGTGCGTCTAGATTTTCGAATCCGATGCGAAACTGATAGATAATTGCAACGTTCAGGGCCTCCTAATGACGATGGAACACTCAAATTGCGTCGAGATTCAGTACATCGTCCTTCAGCCGACTTGTCTCCAAGAGTCTATTGCTGTCACGTGCACCTTATGGTCGTTCTCCTGTGAGTCTAGATTTTCGATTCCGACGCAAAACTGATAGTTAATTGTAATGTTCAGGGCCTCCTATTGACGATGGAACAATCGAATTGCGTGGAGATTCGTTACATCGACCTTCAGCAGACCTGTCTCCAAGGGTCACTTGCTGCCTCGGGCACCATATGGTCGATCTCCTGTGAATCTAGATTTCCGAATCCGACGCAAAACTGATAGTTAATAGTAACAATCAGGGCCTCCTAATGACGATGGAACTCTCAAATTGCGTCGAGATTCAATACATCGTTCTCCAGCCGACTAGTCTCCAAGGGGATATTGCTGCCTCGGGCACCGTATTGTCCGTCTCCTGTGACTTTAGAATTTTGAATCCGACGCAAAACTGATATTTAATTGTAACGTTCAGGGCCCCCTAAAGACGATGGATCACTCAAATTGCGTTGATATTCAATACATCGTCCTCCAGCCGATTTGTCTCCAAGGGGGTATTGCTGCCTCGGCACCTAATGGTCCGTCTCCTGTACGTCTAGATTTTCGAATCCGACGCGAAACTGATAGATAATTGTAACCTTCAGGGCCTCCTAATGACGATGGAGCACTCATATTGCGTCGAGATTCAGTACATCGTCATTCAGCCGACTTCTCTCATAGGGTGTATTGCTGCTTCGGGCACCGTATGGTCCGACTATTGCGAGTGTAGAATTTTGAATCCGGCGCAAAACTGATAGTTAATTGTAAAGTTCGGGGCCTCCTAATGACGATGGAACACTCAAATTGCGTCGAGATTTAATACATCGTCCTCCAGCCTACTTTTCTCCAAGGGGATATTGCATCCTCGGGCACCTTATGGTGCGTCTCCTGTGAGTCGAGATTTTCGAATCCGACGCGAAACTGACAGTTAATTGTAACGCTCAGGGCCTCTTAATGACGATGGAACACTCAAATTGCGTCCAGATTCAATACATCGTCCTACTGCCGATTTGTCGCCAAAGTGGTATTGCTGCCTCGGGCACCATATGGTCCGTCTCCTGTGCGTCTAAATTTTCGAATCCGACGCGTAACTGATAGTTAATTGTAACGTTCAGGGCCTCCTAATGACGATGTAACACTCAAATTGCGTCGAGATTCAATACATCGTCCTCCAGCCGATTTGTCTCCAAGGGGGTATTGCTGATTCGGGCAACATACGGTCCGGCTCCTGTGCGTCTAGATTTTCGAATCCGATGCGAAACTGATAGATAATTGTAACGATCAGGGCCTTCTAATGACGATGGAACACTCATAATGCGTCGAGGTTCAGTACGTCGTCATTCAGCCGACTTGTCTCCAAGGGTCTAGTGCTGCCTCGGGCACCATATGGTCGTACTCCTGCGAGGCTAGATTATCGATTCCGACGCAAAACTGATAGTTAATTGTAACAATCAGGGCCTCGTAATGACGATGGAACTCTCAAATTGCGACGAGATTTAATACATCGTCCTCCAGCCGACTTGTCTCCAAGGGGATAATTCTCCCTCGGGCACCATAGGGTCTGTCTCCTGTGAGTCTAGATTTTCGAATCCGACGCGAAACTGATAGTTAATTGTAACGTTCAGGGCCTCCTAATAAAGATGGAACACTCAAATTGCGTCGAGATTCAATACATCGTACTCTAACCGACTTGTCTCCAAGGGTCTATTGCTGCCTCGGGCACCTTATGGTCGTTCTCCCGTGCGTCTAGATTTTCGAATCCGACGCGAAACTGATAGTTAATTGTAACGTTCAGGGCTTCCTAAAGTCGATGGAACACTCAAATTGCGTCGATATTCAATACATCGACATTCAGCCGACCTGTCTCCAAGGGTCTATTGCTGCCTCGGGCACCTTATGGTCGTCCTCCTGTAAGTCTAGATTGTCGAATCCGACTCAAAACTGATAGTTAATTGTAAAGTTCAGGGCCTCCTAATGACAATGGAACACTCAAATTGCGTCGATATTCAATACATCGTACTCCAACCGACTTGTCTCCAAGGGTCTATTGCTGCCTCGGGCACCTTATGGTCGTTCTCCTGTAAGTCTAGATTGTCGAATCCGACGCTAAACTGATAGCTAATTGTAACGTCAGGGCCTCCTAATGACGATGGAACACTCTAATTGCGTCGAGATTTAATACATCGTCCTCCAGCCTACTTGTCTCCAAGGGGATATTGCTTCCACGGTCACCTTATGGTCCGTCTCCTGTGAGTCTAGATTTTCGAATCCGACGTGAAACTGATAATTAATTGTGACGTTCAGGGCCTCCTAATGACGTTGGAACACTCAAATTGCGTCGAAATTCAGTAGATCGTCCTTCAGCCGACTTGTCTCCAAGGGTCTATTGCTGCCTCGGGCACCTTATTGTCGTTCTCCTGTGAGTCTAGATTTTCGAATCCGACGCGAAACTGATAGACAATTGTAACGATCCGGGCCTCCTAATGACGATGGAACACTCATATTGCGTCTAGATTCAGTACATCGTCCTTCAGCCGACTTGTCTCCAAGGGTCTATTGCTGTCTCGGACACCTTATGGTCATTCTCCTGTGAGTCTAGATTTTCGTGTCCGACGCAAAACTGATAGTTAATTGTAACGCTCAGGTCCTACAATTGACGATGGAACAATGTAATTGCGTCGAGATTCGTTACATCGACCTTCAGCCGCCCAGTCTCCAAGGGTCTATTGCTGCCTCGGGCACCTTATTGTCGTTCTCCTGTGAGTCTCGATTTTCGAATCCGACGCAAAACTGATAGTTAATTGTAACAATCAGAGCCTCCTAATGACGATGGAACTCTCAAATTGCGACGACATTCAATACATCGTCCTCCAGCCGACTAGTCTCCAAGGGGATAGTGCGACCTCGGGCACCGTATTGTCCGTCTCCTGTGACTATTGCTGCCTCGGGCACCTTATGGTCGTTCTGCTGTGAGTCTAGATTTTCGAATCCGACGCAAAACTGATAGTTAATTAAAACGTTCAGTGTCTCCTAATGACGATGGAACACTCAAATTGCGTCGATATTCAATACATCGACCTCCAGGCGACTTGCCTCCAAGGGTCTATTGCTGCCTCAGGCACCTTATGGTCGTTCTCTTGTAAATCTAGATTGTCGAATCCGACGCTAAACTGATAGTTAATTGAAACGTTCAGGGCCTCTTAATGACGATGGAACACTCAAATTGCGTCGAGATTCAATACATCGTCCTCCAGCCGACTTGTCTACAAGGCGATATTGCTGCCTCGGGCACTATATGGACCTTCCCTGTGAGTCTAGATTTTAGAATCAGACGCGAAACTGATAGTGAATTGTAACGTTCAGGGGCTCCTAATGACGATGGAACACTCAAATTGCGTCGAGATTCAATACATCGTCATCCAACCGACTAGTCTCCAAGGGACTATTGCTGCCTCGGGCACCATATGGTCCGTCTCCTGTGCGTCTAGATTTTCGAATCCGACGCGAAACTAATAGTTAATTGTAACGTTCAGGGCCTCCTAATGACGATGGAACTCTCAAATTGCGTCGAGATTCAATACAACGTCCTTCAGTCTACTTGTCTCCAAGGGGATATTGCGACCTCGGGCACCGTATTGTCCGTCTCCTGTGACTATTGCTGCCTCGGGCACCTTATGGTCGTTCTCTTGTAAGTCTAGATTGTCGAATCCGACGCTAAACTGATAGTGAATTGTAACGTTCAGGGGCTCCTAATGACGATGGAACACTCAAATTGCGTCGAGATTCAATACAACGTCCTTCAGTCTACTTGTCTCCAAGGGGATATTGCTGCCTCGGGCACCTTATGGTCCATCTCCTCTGAGTCTAGATTTTCGAATCCGACGCGAAACTAATAGTTAATTGTAACGTTCAGGGCCTCCTAATGACGATGGAACACTCAAATTGCGTCGAGATTCGTTACATCGACCTTCAGCATACTTTTCTCCAAGGGGATATTGCTTCCTCGGGCACCTTATGGTGCGTCTCCTGTGAGTCTAGATTTTCGAATCCGACGCGAAACTGATAGTTAATTGTAACTTTCAGGGCCTCCTATTGACGTTGGAACTCTCAAATTGCGTCGAGCTTCAATACATCGTCCTCCAGCCGATTTGTCTCCAAGGGGGTATTGCTGATTTGTGCAACATATGGTCCGTCTCCTGTGCGTCTACATTTCCGAATCCGATGCGAAACTGATAGATAATTGCAAAGTACAGGGCCTCCTAATGACGATGGAACACTCAAATTGCGTCGAAATTCAGTACATCGTCCTTCAGCCGACTTGTCTCCAAGAGTCTATTGCTGTCTCGTGCACCTTATGGTCGTTCTCCTGTGAGTCTAGATTTTCGATACCGACGCAAAACTGATAGTTAATTGTAATGTTCAGGGCCTCCTATTGACGATGGAACAATCGAAGTGCGTGGAGATTCGTTACATCGACCTTCAGCCGACCTGTCCCCAAGGGTCACTTGCTGCCTCGGGCACCTTATGGTCGTTCTCCTGTGAATCTAGATTTTCGAATCCGACGCAAAACTGATAGTTAATTGTAACAATCAGGGCCTCCTAATGACGATGGAACTCTCAAATTGCGTCGAGATTCAATACATCGTCCTCCAGCCGACTAGTCTCCAAGGGGATATTGCTGCCACGGGCACCGTATTGTCCGTCTCCTGTGACTTTAGATTTTTGAATCCGACGCAAAACTGATAGTTAATTGTAACGTTCAGGGCCCCCTAAAGACGATGGAACACTCAAATTGCGTTGATATTCAATACATCGTCCTCCAGCCGATTTGTCTCCAAGGGGGTATTGCTGATTCGGGCAACATACGGTCCGGCTCCTGTGCGTCTAGATTTATGAATCCGATGTGAAACTGATAGATAATTGTAACGATCAGGGCCCTCTAATGACGATGGAACACTCATAATGCGTCGAGGTTCAGTACGTCGTCATTCAGCCGACTTGTCTCCAAGGGTCTAGTGCTGCCTCGGGCAACTTATGGTCGTTCTCCTGTGAGTCTAGATTATCGATTCCGACGCAAAACTGATAGTTAATTGTAACAATCAGGGCCTCGTAATGACGATGGAACTCTCAAATTGCGACGAGATTCAATACATCGTCCTCCAGCCGACTTGTCTCCAAGGGGATAATTCTCCCTCGGGCACCATAGGGTCCGTCTCCTGTGGGTCTAGTTTTTCGAATCCGACGCGAAACTGATAGTTAATTGTAACGTTCAGGGCCTCCTAATAAAGATGGAACACTCAAATTGCGTCGAGATTCAATACATCGTACCCTAACCGACTTGTCTCCAAGGGTCTATTGCTGCCTCGGGCACCTTAAGGTCGTTCTCTTGTGCGTCTAGATTTTCGAATCCGACGCGAAACTGATAGTTAATTGTAACGTTCAGGGCCTCCTAATGACGATGGAACACTCAAATTGCGTCGAGATTCAATACATCGTCCTCCAGCCGATTTGTCTCCAAGGGGGTATTGCTGTTTCGGGCAACATACGGTCCGGCTCCTGTGCGTCTAGATTTTCGAATCCGATGCGAAACTGATAGATAATTGTAACGATCAGGGCCTTCTAATGACGATGGAACACTCATAATGCGTCGAGGTTCAGTACGTCGTCCTTCAGCCGACTTGTCTCCAAGGGTCTATTGCTGCCTCGGGCACCTTATGGTCGTTCTCCTGTAAGTCTAGATTGTCGAATCCGACGCAAAACTGATAGTTCATTGTAACTTCAGGGCCTCCTAATGACGATGGAACACTCAAATTGCGTCGAGATCCGTTACATCGACCTTCAGCCGACCTGTCTCCAAGGGTCTATTGCTGCCTCGGGCACCTTATGGTCTTTCTCCTGTGAGTCTAGATTTTCGAATCCGACGCAAAACTGATAGTTTTTTGTAACAATCAGAGCCTCCAAATGACGATGGAACTCTCAAATTGCGTCGACATTCAATACATCGTCCTCCAGCCGACTAGTTTCCAAGGGGATATTGCTGCCTCGGGCACCGTATTGCCGTTCTCCTGTGAGTCTAAATTTTCGAATCCGACGCGAAACTGATAGACAATTGTAACGATCCGGGCCTCCTAATGACGATGGAACACTCATATTGCGTCTAGATTCAGTACATCGTCCTTCAGCCGACTTGTCTCCAAGGGTCTATTGCTGTCTCGGACACCTTATGGTCGTTCTCCTGTGAGTCTAGATTTTCGTGTCCGACGCAAAACTGATAGGTAATTGTGACGCTCAGGGCCTACAATTGACGATGGAACAATGTAATTGCGTCGAGATTCGTTACATCGACCTTCAGCCGACCAGTCTCCAAGGGTCTATTGCTGCCTCGGGCACCTTATTGTCGTTCTCCTGTGAGTCTCGAATTTCGAATCCGACGCAAAACTGATAGTTAATTGTAACAATCAGAGCCTCCTAATGACGATGGAACTCTCAAATTGCGACGACATTCAATACATCGTCCTCCAGCCGACTAGTCTCCAAGGGGATATTGCGACCTCGGGCACCGTATTGTCCGTCTCCTGTGACTATTGCTGCCTCGGGCACCTTATGGTCTTTCTCCTGTGAGTCTAGATTTTCGAATCCGACGCAAAACTGATAGTTTTTTGTAACAATCAGAGCCTCCAAATGACGATGGAACTCTCAAATTGCGTCGACATTCAACACATCGTCCTCCAGACGACTAGTTTCCAAGGGGATATTGCTGCCTCGGGCACCGTATTGCCCGTCTCCTGTGACTCTAGATTTTTGAATCCGACCCAAAACTGATAGTTAATTGTAACGTTCAGGGCTTCCTAAAGTCGATGGAACACTCAAATTGCGTCGATATTCAATACATCGTCCTCCAGCTGACTTGCCTCCAAGGGTCTATTGCTGCCTCGGGCACCTTATGGTCGTTCTCCTGTAAGTCTAGATTGTCGAATCCGACGCAAAAGTGATAGTTAATTGTAACGTTCAGGGCCTCCTAATGACAATGGAACACTCTAATTGCGTCGAGATTCAATACAACGTCCTTCAGCCTACTTGTCTCCAAGGGGATATTGCTTCCTCGAGCAACTTATGGTCCTTCCCCTGTGAGTCTAGATTTTCGAATCCGACGCGAAACTGATAGTTAATTGTAACGTTCAGGCCCACCTAATGACAATGGAACACTCAAATTGCGTCGAGATTCGTTACATCGACCTTCAGCCGACCTGTCTCCAAGGGGCTATTGCTGCCTCGGGCACCTTATGGTCGTTCTCCTGTAAGTCTAGATTGTCGAATCCGACGCAAAACTGATAGTTAATTGTAAAGTTCAGGGCCTCCTAATGACAATGGAACACTCAAATTGCGTCGATATTCAATACATCGTACTCCAACCGACTTGTCTACAAGGCGATATTGCTGCCTCGGGCACTATATGGACCTTCCCTGTGAGTCTAGATTTTAGAATCAGACGCGAAACTGATAGTGAATTGTAACGTTCAGGGGCTCCTAATGACGGTGGAACACTCAAATTGCGTCGAGATTCAATACATCGTCATCCAACCGACTTGTCTCCAAGGGTCTATTGCTGCCTCGGGCACCTTATGATCGTTCTCCTGTAAGTCTAGATTTTCGAATCCGACGCAAAACTGATAGTTAATTGTAACGTTCAGGGCCTCCTAATGACGATGGAACACTCAAATTGCGTCGAGATTCAATACAACGTCCTTCAGTCTACTTGTCTCCAAGGGGATATTGCTGCCTCGGGCACCTTATGGTCCATCTCCTGTGAGTCTAGATTTTCAAATCCGACGCGAAACTGACTGTTAATTGTAACGCTCAGGGCCTCTTAATGACGATGCAACACTCAAATTGCGTCGAGATTCAATACATCGTCCTCCAGCCGATTTGTCTCCAAGGGGGTATTGCTGCCTCGGGCACCATATGGTCCGTCTCCTGTGCGTCTAGATTTTCGAATCCGACGCGAAACTAATAGTTAATTGTAACGTTCAGGGCCTCCTAATGACGATGGAACACTCAAATTGCGTCGAGATTCGTTACATCGACCTTCAGCCGACCTGTCTCCAAGGGTCTATTGCTGCCTCGGGCACCTTATGGTCGTTCTCCTGTAAGTCTAGATTGTCGAATCCGACGCAAAACTAATAGTTAATTGTAACGTCAGGGCCTCCTAATGACGAAGGAACACTCAAATTGCGTCGAGATTTAATACATCGTCCTCCAGCCTACTTTTCTCCAAGGGGATATTGCTTCCTCGGGCACCTTATGGTGCGTCTCCTGTGAGTCTAGATTTTCGAATCCGACGCGAAACTGATAGTTAATTGTAACTTTCAGGGCCTCCTATTGACGTTGGAACTCTCAAATTGCGTCGAGATTCAATACATCGTCCTCCAGCCGATTTGTCTCCAAGGGGGTATTGCTGATTTGGGCAACATATGGTCCGTCTCCTGTGCGTCTACATTTTCGAATCCGATCGAAACTGATAGATAATTGTAAAGTTCAGGGCCTCCTAATGACGATGGAACACTCAAATTGCGTCGAAATTCAGTACATCGTCCTCCAGCCGACTAGTCTCCAAGGGGATATTGCTGCCACGGGCACCGTATTGTCCGTCTCCTGTGACTTTAGATTTTTGAATCCGACGCAAAACTGATAGTTAATTGTAACGTTCAGGGCCCCCTAAAGACGATGGAACACTCAAATCGCGTTGATATTCA
This sequence comes from Schistocerca americana, assembly GCF_021461395.2. Taxonomy (NCBI): domain Eukaryota; kingdom Metazoa; phylum Arthropoda; class Insecta; order Orthoptera; family Acrididae; genus Schistocerca; species Schistocerca americana. The sequence continues at coordinate 4,109,776 of NC_060130.1, read as the reverse complement.
ATACATCGTCCTCCAGCCGATTTGTCTCCAAGGGGGTATTGCTGATTCGGGCAACATACGGTCCGGCTCCTGTGCGTCTAGATTTTTGAATCCGATGCGAAACTGATAGATAATTGTAACGATCAGGGCCCTCTAATGACGATGGAACACTCATAATGCGTCGAGGTTTAGTACGTCGTCATTCAGCCGACTTGTCTCCAAGGGTCTAGTGCTGCCTCGGGCATCTTATGGTCGTTCTCCTGTGAGTCTAGATTATCGATTCCGACGCAAAACTGATAGTTAATTGTAACAATCAGGGCCTCGTAATGACGATGGAACTCTCAAATTGCGACAAGATTCAATATATCGTCCTCCAGCCGACTTGTCTCCAAGGGGATAATTCTCCCTCGGGCACCATAGGGTCCGTCTCCTGTGGGTCTAGATTTTCGGATCCGACGCGAAACTGATAGTTAATTGTAACGTTCAGGGCCTCCTAATGACGATGGAACACTCAAATTGCGTCGAGATTCAATACATCGTACTCTAACCGACTTGTCTCCAAGGGTCTATTGCTGCCTCGGGCACCTTATGGTCGTTCTCCTGTGCGTCTAGATTTTCGAATCCGACGCGAAACTGATAGTTAATTGTAACGTTCAGGGCCTCCTAATGACGATGGAACACTCAAATTGCGTCGAGATTCAATACATCGTCCTCCAGCCGATTTGTCTCCAAGGTGGTATTGCTGATTCGGGCAACATACGGTCCGGCTCCTGTGCGTCTAGATTTTCGAATCCGATGCGAAACTGATAGATAATTGTAACGATCAGGGCCTGCTAATGACGATGGAACACTCATAATGCGTCGAGGTTCAGTACGTCGTCATTCAGCCGACTTGTCTCCAAGGGTCTAGTGCTGCCTCGGGCACCTTATGGTCGTTCTCCTGTGAGTCTAGATTATCGATTCCGACGCAAAACTGATAGTTAATTGTAACAATCAGGGCCTCGTAATGACGATGGAACTCTCAAATTGCGACGAGATTCAATACATCGTCCTCCAGCCGACTTGTCTCCAAGGGGATAATTCTCCCTCGGGCACCATAGGGTCCGTCTCCTGTGAGTCTAGATTTTCGAATCCGACGCGAAACTGATAGTTAATTGTAACGTTCAGGGCCTCCTAATAAAGATGGTACACTCAAATTGCGTCGAGATTCAATACATCGTACTCTAACCGACTTGTCTCCAAGGGTCTATTGCTGCCTCGGGCACCTTATGGTCGTTCTATTGTAAGTCTAGATTGTCGAATCCGACGCAAAACTGATAGTTCATTGTAACGTCAGGGCCTCCTAATGACGATGGAACACTCAAATTGCGTCGAGATTCGTTACATCGACCTTCAGCCGACCTGTCTCCAAGGGTCTATTGCTGCCTCGGGCACCTTATGGTCTTTCTCCTGTGAGTCTAGATTTTCGAATCCGACGCAAAACTGATAGTTTTTTGTAACAATCAGAGCCTCCAAATGACGATGGAACTCTCAAATTGCGTCGACATTCAATACATCGTCCTCCAGCCGACTAGTTTCCAAGGGGATATTGCTGCCTCGGGCACCGTATTGCCCGTCTCCTGTGACT